>NC_135807.1:46606683-47836562 GCF_964213995.1 Mustelus asterias | reverse complement strand
TATGCTGCCGGCCTCTCCAACAGGATTAGGCCCACCCACAGAATTTCCGTGTGTATCTCGCTTGTGCACTCTGCAGTGCACAGAGTGTGGGAGATTCATTTTGAAACTCCCAATGAAATAACCAACAGGATTTACTCCAGTTTTTACGTGAATTTGACACTTAGAATTTTTTGGGAGAATTTGTCTTTGCTTCCTGCTATTGATCCAATTTTGGATCTAACTTGCCATCTTCCCTTGGATCCCATGAACTTTTAATTTTCTGTCTAGTCTGCCTTGTGGGACCTTGTCAAAAGCATTGCTAAAATCCATATAGAATGCATTAGATATGCTACCTTCATTGGCACGACCTGTTACCTCAAAAAAATTAAATCAAGTTAGTCAGACACAACCCTCCCTTAACAAATCCATGCTGATTCTCTATGATTAATTTGTGCCTTTCTAAATTGCAATTTATACTATCTTATTTTTTCCAATAATTTACCCACCATCAAGATTAGGCTATCCTCAACTCTTTTTATAACAATGGTGCACATTAACAGTCGTACAGTACCATGCCTGTAGCCAAGCAGGTTTGGAAAATGATGGTCGGAGTCTCTGCTATTTCTTTGATTGCTTCTCTGTGCAAGCCTGGGATACATTCTATCTGGGCCTGGTGATTTATCCACATTCAAGAATATTAAATATCTTAATATTTCTTCCCTCGTTGTGTTCAATCCCATTCAATATTTCACATTCCTCCTCCTTAACTACCATCCTGTTTTATTTCCTCTTTTTTGTCACCACAGATACAATGTTTTTATTAAGAACCATAGCCATATCTTCTATCTCCATACACAAGTTCCCTTTTTAATGTCTAACTGACCTTATTCATCCAATCCTCTTGCTTTTCATTTATTTATAAAATTTTAACTACTAATATTATTTCTGCTCTCTCATTACTTTTGAATTTCTTTTTTAATTTCACCCCTGCATTTCCTATTCCAAGAAGTCTCACAACACCAGGTTAAAGTCCAACAGGTTCATTTGGAATCTCAAGCTTTCGGAGCGCTGCCCCTTCATCAGTTGAGTGGCGAGGTAGGTTCACAAACACGGCATATATAGGCAAAGACACAATTGCAAGATAATTACTGATTGGAATGTGAAGGTATATTTATCTTACCTCTCCACTCACCTGTTGAAGAAGAAGGGCTCCAAAAGCTCATGATTCCAAATAAACCTACTGGACTTTAACCTGGTGTTGTGAGACTCCTTACTGTGCCCACCCCAGTCCTATTCTAGGCTCTCTGCCTTATTGAACTTTTGAAACTTCTTTTTTTACCTTATCCTACTCAGTATGCTTTTTGATCTAGATTTGGGAGTATCGCCCTGTTTCTTAGTGGAATCATATTTGATCTGAACCTTCTTTGTTCTCCTCCTTCCGACTGCTCTGATATTGATTTACCTCCAGATAGCTGTTTCCAGCCCACTTCTGCCATAACCCATCTGAACTTATTGAAACTGGCCTTTCCCCAGTTTAAAACTTTCATTCTCAGCCTATCTTTATCATTTTTCATAACTGTTCTAAATCTAACTGAATCATGATCCCCACCACCAAAATGCTCTGCCACTGATAGCCCTTCTACATGCCCGGATTTGTTCCCTAAAACTAAGTTCAGAACTGCCCTTTCTTTTGTTGGGCTTACTATGTATTGGCTAAGAGTTCTCCTGAATGCATTTTAAGATTTCTTCTCCCTCTATATTTTCACACTGAATTTATCTAACAGGGTTAGACAGGGTAGATTCAGAAAGAATGTTCCCGATGGTGGGGGTGTCCAAAACTAGGGGTCATAGTTTGAGGATAAGGGGTAAACCTTTTAGAACTGAGGTGAAATTTCTTCACCCAGAGAGTGGTGAATGTGTGGAATTCACTACCACAGAAAGTAGTTGAGGCCAAAACGTTGTCTGATTTCAAGAAGAAATTCGTCCTTGGGGCAAAAGGGATCAAAGGATGTGGGGGAAGGTGGGATCAGGATATTGAATTTGATGATCAGCCATGATCAAAATGAATGGCGGAGCAGGCTCAAAGGGCCGAATGGCCTATTCCTGCTTCCAGTTTCTATATTTCTATCTCAGTTAATATTGGGGTAGTTGAAATCCCCTATTATTACTGCCCCATTGTTTTTACATTTCTCAGCAACTTGTTCCACATATTTGTTCTTCTGTCTCCCTCCGACTGTTTGGGAGGTCTATACAATAATATACTCCTCGCTGTGTGATTGCCCCTTTCTTGTTTCTCAGTTCAAACCAAACGGCCTCTTTTGATGTTCCTTCTCAAATATCATCCCTCCTCATAGCTGTGATTGTTTCTTTAACCAATATTGTGACCCCCTTCCTTTTTCTATTACCCTCTTGATCCTATCTGAAGACGCTGTAACTAGTTGTGTTGAGCTGTCAGTTCTGCCCTTCTTTCAATCACAATCTCAGCTGTGATAGCGTGTGGTGGGCCAAGCATGAGCATCTCCTCTGGTGTCACTGAAAGTCATGTTTTGGGAGGGGGCATTGGAAAAAGAATCATTCTGGGACCATTGAAATAAAATTAGGAAATGTCTGCTGGCCATTTAACCCATCAACTCCCTTTCTCATTCCACTGTTGGTTGTTTTTTGTTTTCTATTTTAAATCCTAGCAAGAGGCATTCTTATCGTTCACTTTTCATTTCTGATGAGGTTTTATAGAAAAGCATTAATCCACGTATTCTCTTTGCAGATAATGACAGGGCAAATTGCTTTTCGGTTTTTAGTTCAGGTCTCCTGTTTTCATCTTGAAACCTAATTCCTGTTCAGTCAAATGTCTCTGCATTTGTTCATTATGTCATTTTGTTCCATTTAGTAGTCTTATTGAATTGCTGTAATATGTCTTTTGACCAGCTTAACCATTTTCGCAGGATGATGCTCTATCCTTTGAATTAAACTCTTTTTTGGCATTCTGGGCTTCAGGCAGCCCACATTCAATTAAAACTTACTGTTGTTTCATGCAAAAAAATAAACCTCTGGATTTTGCCTTTACAATAAACCGCCTGTGCCCAACTCTTTCATTCTTTCATGGGATGTGGACGGCCCTGGCAAGGCAAGCATTTGTTCAAATGAGGGGCTTGCTCGGCCATTTCAGGGGGCAGCTAAGGGTCAACCACATTGATGTGGATCTGGAGTCAAATGTCAGCCAGACCAGGTAAGGATGGCAGATATCCTTCCCTAAAGGACATTAGTGAATGAAATGAGTTTGTATGACAATGAGGTTAGATTTATATTCCAGATTTATTAAATTTAAATTCCAACAGCTGCCGTGGTGGGACTTGAACACATGTTCAATGGGTTCAGGGATCCCCAGTGCTGGATTACTAGTCCAGTGACCATGCCACTGTCTCCCCTGTGCCAGCGGTTTTGGTTTTCTTTTTGCGGTATTTGATTCTGCTTTGCACAATTGTTTTCCTAAGTTGAATAGCTTGTACTTACTTTTGTTATATTTATTTTTGTATTTGGCACTCGAAGGTTGTATTCTTAAATTTGATGAATTTGTGCTCCCAGGACCAATTGATGGATGGAAAATCTTGTGGGAGTCACTGGCCTCTGTGGTTATTTTCTAGTACAGCTTCCCACTGAACTGTGAGTATAAATTAATAAAATACCTTCCCTAGCCTATTTCCTTCTGACTTGCGTCACTGTGTGAAGACAGGAAGCACCTGAGCCAATACTGTGTTACATTTATTTCACAATAATGGGTCTCCTGTGGTGTTGTTATATCTCATGTAATAAACAAAAATCAACTAAGGCCATTGATTTAGGATGATTATCAACTAATAAGTTGCATCTCTCATAGTCAGTTAATGAATATATGTCCTTCTATATACAAGGTGACAATAGAATTTGGAGAGAGACTTCAAAAGCTTGCTTCACAGTGTGACTTTATGCTTGTGAGTTGGGTTTAAGTGCATTCTTGGGAATCCAAGGGAACAAAATCTTGGGAGATGAGATTGAAACCCTGCAAGGCTGGCTGTTGTTGATGCAGTCCGATTTGGAGCAACTTATGAAGAGAATTCTGGATTAGATCTTCAAAGGTGAAGATCAGACTCCATTATGAGAGAGACGGGGTGGTATTTTTCTCCATCCTCGCTGGCAGTGGCAGCAGGGTGCGAACAGCCAGAGAATTTCAGCTGTTAGCTCCATTTTCTCTCTCCGCTGCTGCTGCTAGAGTTTTTCCAGCATTTTTTGTTTCATATGAGATGAGTAAACAAGATAACCTGACTCTTGTAGTATTGGATGAGGGATGAATGTTGGCCAAGAGATCGCCCTGCTCTTCTATAATTCGTGCCGTAGAATCTTTTCCAACTATCTAATAGGGCCTCACTTTAACATCACATCTGAAAGTTAGTACAGCTTTCCTTATCACTGAAGTGTCAGCCAAATTGATGCACTCAATTCTCTGTAAGAGTTTGAAACCTATATCTTTCTGACTCAGAATCAAGGGCGATATCAGTGAGTCATGGCTGACTCCCAGAAAGTTTGAGGGGGGGTGGCAGAGTGACAAACTATCAAAACGGATATGAAAATGTCAAGGAGGCTGATATCTGGCAATATTTTCAGGAGGAGTGGAACAAAAGAAATGAAGGTTGCAAGCCTAAATAGATTTCTGTCACCCAAAAGTTTTACAACAATGTTTTCTGTGGGCAGATTTTTAAGATAAATAAAATGCTTGGTCCGCTGATAATGCAATTACCAACCATAGGAGAGAAATTTAATATAAGCACTAAATAGACTTTAAATAGCTTAAAACAGGCTTCCAAACTCAGTATTGGGAAAAGCCTTCCAGGAATTCCACTTCCACAGTCAGAAAGGATATTCACAGCTGAATACCCAACCGTCACTTGGCAGCTTGCTATAAATTGTCCAGAGCATGACATATCCGGATATGAATTCTTCTGAGTCATCTGTGACTGAGGAAATCCACCCAGAATGTGGCTTTCGACCTTCCAGAGGAACCTCCAACACAGTGCTGGAAATGTGGATGCTTGTGCAAGGGGAAATGCTGACGAGTCCAGCAGAAGGAAAAGGAAGGCGGTGAATAGGAAAGGTCGGGAAAGTGCATTTCCCATCACACAGAGAGCGTCACTTTATTACATCTCTTAGGAAAGGACTTGGAGGACCCACTCAGGGTAACTTTAGTTAATTAATCAAAAGCAGATAAGCATTGCAAAAATAGAGTGATGAATAAAAATCATGAGGCAAATAACAAGTGTTACAGGAAGTAGATTTTCCATTTGCAAGATGTACATGGAATATCAAAGAGTTTTAGTATATTAGGGAAGCAAGAAAAGGCACAGAATGGGCAAGTAATTACTAGGAATACAGTGAAGATTTGAACGGGGTGAAATCTTGCATTGTAATCCTTCTTTGGGCACTATCAAGTTGGTAACTGAATTCCTTTAAACAACTTAATGTCTCCAATAAAGTAGCGTCAAATAACTTCATATAAATACTTTATTACTAATTGTAAAGTGTGATATTAGACCAACAGAACAATGGTAAGGCTAGCAGTTAATGCAGCTGGGACAAGCGCAAGGTTTTTGCCATCCGAGGTGAACTTTCAGCCTGGCACACCACCACATGCAATAGTTCCATTACTTTCACCCACATTGACAGATACAACACAGTATCTGCCTCCTTTATTAATGTAAGAATGCTTTGTTAGATGTAAACTTTTATAGAACATTCAATTTTACTGATTCAATGCGTTGCAGTCTTCTGAAAACTTGGTAAAGTACCTTGAGTGGCAAGGTGGCTCAGTGGTTAGCACTGTTGCCTCACAGCGCCAGGGACCCAGTTTCCATTCCTGGCTTGGACCACTGTCTGGGCGGAGTCTGCACATTCTCCCTGTGTCTGCGTGGGTTTCCTTTGGGTGCTTCGGTTCCCTCCCTCAGACTGAAACATGTGCTGGTTAGGTGCGTTGGCCATGCTAAATTCTCCCTCAGTGTATCCAAACAGGTGCAGGACTGTGGAGACTAGGGGATTCTCTCAGTAACTTCATTGTAGTGTTAATGTAAGCCTACTTGTGACCAATAAATTAACTTTAATTTTAAAGTAATGCAGGCAAACTAAATAGATCCACCATGCTGTAATAGCCCTTTAAAAGACTGATTCAGTATTAAACTGTCAAACAGTTGTATATTTCTACATTGAAGCTTTTGGTACAATTTATCACTCTGTTTCTGTTGATGTTCGAAGAATATGATTTGAGTAAAATTTAACACAAATAATCATAATAATTTTCTAATTTAATTGAGTTTTCTGATTTTGAGTGCAAAATCACTTCCATAAATGATGGAACATCAATTTATTCCCAACATTTTCCCATTGTTATGACAGAGTTTTCAAAATTAAATCCTCTAATAAAATAATGCGTAAGTTAGCTCCAAAAAATTATCTTGTGGGCAACACTTAATTTCCTTGGTGGCCATGCACCTGTAATAAACCTATCATTCCAAAACGATTTTGTTTAATAATTGAGATTGATGGATAGGAGAGACTAAGATGTGATATTAATGAATGATTCTGAGGGGAAAAAATGGACTTTGGTATTCTGATGCTGTATGAAATCATAGTTCAGCATGGATATTTTTTTCAACAATTTGTAATTGTGATTTTAACAAGGACAGAAGTGTTGTCGATGTAATTGTCGGTCTGGAATAATGAGATTAAACTATTAAAAGTAAAATGTCCAACATCAAGTTGGTTGGACTAAATTTATATTTCGCTCATAAACTTGAGAAATTATTTTCGCTTCAGAATTCCAGATGGTTCTATTATTCTTCAGGGTGAAACATGAAATTAAAAAAAACCCAAGTTATTTTGATAAAAGGAATGAAGCGGATAGGAAACAGAGGGTGGTGGTTGATAGTAAATATTCATCATGGAGTGCGGTTACAAGTGGTGTACCTCAGGGATCTGTTTTGGGGCCACTGCTGTTTGTAATATTTATTAATGATCTGGATGAGGGTATAGTTGGGTGGATTAGCAAATTTGCTGATGACACCAAAGTCGGTGGTGTGGTAGACAGTGAGGAAGGGTGTCGTAGTTTGCAGGAAGACTTAGACAGGTTGCAAAGTTGGGCCGAGAGGTGGCGGATGGAGTTTAATGCGGAGAAGTGTGAGGTAATTCACTTTGGTAGGAATAACAGATGTGTTGAGTATAGGGCTAACGGGAGGACTTTGAATAGTGTGGAGGAGCAGAGGGATCTAGGTGTATGTGTGCATAGATCCCTGAAAGTTGGGAATCAAGTAGATAAGGTTGTTAAGAAGGCATATGGTGTCTTGGCGTTTATTGGTAGGGGGATTGAATTTAGGAGTCGTAGCGTTATGTTGCAACTGTACACAACTCTGGTGCGGCCGCACTTGGAGTACTGTGTGCAGTTCTGGTCCCCACATTACAGGAAGGATGTGGAGGCTTTGGAGAGGGTGCAGAGGAGGTTTACCAGGATGTTGCCTGGTATGGAGGGGAGATCCTATGAGGAGAGGCTGAGGGATTTGGGATTGTTTTCGCTGGAAAGGCGGCGGCTAAGAGGGGATCTTATTGAAACATATAAGATGATTAGAGGTTTAGATAGGGTGGATAGTGATAGCCTTTTTCCTCTGATGGAGAAATCCAGCACGAGGGGGCATGGCTTTAAATTGAGGGGGGGTAGTTATAGAACCGATGTCAGGGGTAGGTTCTTTACCCAGAGGGTGGTGAGGGATTGGAATGCCCTGCCAGCATCAGTAGTAAATGCGCCTAGTTTGGGGGCGTTTAAGAGATCCGTAGATAGGTTCATGGACGAAAAGAAATTGGTTTAGGTTGGAGGGTCACAGTTTTTTTTTTTAACTGGTCGGTGCAACATCGTGGGCCGAAGGGCCTGTTCTGCGCTGTAATGTTCTATGTTCTATGTTCTAAGTGAAATAAACACCGATCGATATGGGGGGCAATTCTCCCATCCTGTGCGGGCCGGTTCACAGGATTGCTGTCAGTGTTCACGCTGCGCTTGCGCCTCACAGGCCCGGAATTCGGGGGCGTCTGCGTGGCACCGGAAACCAGCTGGGAGGTGGGGCTAATATTTAAATAGCCTTTAAAAAACAATTTAAATGTAATGAGCAGGCTCGGGACTGAATTCTGCGGGCCCACTAGCATCTCTCACCCCGCCAGGAGTATGTCACTCCAGCGGGGTTCAGACTAGCTCCCCACTTTCAGGGAACTGACCCCGTTGGAGTGAAGGGGGGATAATTGGAGCCCCCCACCCAGGGGCTCGGGCGGTGGGAGTGATGTCCCATGTCTAGGGTGCACCTTGGTACGGCCCACCGGGCATGGGGCAATGCCAAGGGGGTGGGGCTTAGGGGGTGTGGTCAGCTGGGGGCGGGGCAGAGGGGGTGATCCATGGGGGTGGGGGGTTCTGCTGCCACTCTGCATGGGTATCGGTCGGAGCTGGAGGGAGGCCAGTGATCGAGTTGGGCTGGGGGGAGTGAACAGCCTGGGGGTTCTGCCGGGGTGAGGGGGTCTGCCGGGGGGTGGTCTGCATGGGGGGGGGGGGGGGGGACCTGCCTCCTAGAGGGGTCTGTCTGTGGGGGTGGGTGGAGGGGTAGCACTGCGAGTGACCCGGGCTGGCCAGTGATCAAGCTGGCCAGCAAACTGCAGGTAAGGGCCACTGCACGTGTGCAGAGGCCCAGAACTATCAGCCTCCAGCGTGAATAGGCTGCCCACCCTGAGCTTTCAATGATATTCCCGATTGTGGCCTCTGAGTGCACAGTGTGGGAGATTCTTGTCTGATATCACACTGAAAAAACCAACATGATTTACACCAGTTTTCCAGCAAATTTGACACTTAGAACCTTTTTGGGAGGATCGTGGCCATGGTGTGTGATATGAAAGTTTATCTATTAGTCACAAATAAGGCTTACATTAACACTGCAATGAGGTTACTGCAAAATTCCCTTAGTCGCCAAACTCCAGCGCTTGTTCGGGTCAATGCACCTAACCCGCACATCTTTGGACTGTGGGAGGAAACTGGAGCACCCGGAGGAAACCCACGCTGACACAGGGAGAATGTGCAAACTCCACACCAGACAGTGACCCAAGCCAGGAATCGAACCCGGGTCCCTGGCGGTGTGAGGCAGCAGTGCTAACCACTGTGCCACCATGCCACAAACATGCAGCATGCAGCAAACACATCTGACCAATGTTGTGTATTCAGTATGTGGAGATGCCGGCGTTGGACTGGGGTAAACACAGTAAGAAGTTTAACAACACCAGGTTAAAGTCCAACAGGTTTATTTGGTAGCAAAAGCCACACAAGCTTTCGGAGCTCTTAGCCCCTTCTTCAGGTGAGTGGGAATTCTGTTCACAAACAGAGCTTATAAAGACACAGACTCAATTTAGATGAATAATGGTTGGAATGCAAATACTTACAACTAATCAAGTCTTTAAGAGACGAAACAATGTGAGTGGAGAGAGCATCAAGACAGGCTAAAAAGATGTGTATTGTCTCCAGACAAGACAGCCAGTGAAACTCTGCAGGTCCACGCAACTGTGGGAGTTACAAATAGTGTGACATGAACCCAATATCCCGGTTGAGGCCGTCCTCGTGTGTGCGGAACTTGGCTATCAGTTTCTGCTCAGCGACTCTGCGCTGTCGTGTGTCGCGAAGGTCGCCTTGGAGAACGCTTACCCGAATATCAGAGGCCGAATGCCCGTGACCGCTGAAGTGCTCCCCAACAGGAAGAGAACAGTCTTGCCTGGTGATTGTCGAGCGGTGTTCATTCATCCGTTGTCGCAGCGTCTGCATAGTTTCCCCAATGTACCATGCCTCGGGACATCCTTTCTTGCAGCGTATCAGGTAGACAACGTTGGCCGAATTGCAAGAGTATGTACCGTGTACCTGGTGGATGGTGTTCTCACGTGAGATGATGGCATCTGTGTCGATGATCCGGCACGTCTTGCAGAGGTTGCTGTGGCAGGGTTGTGTGGTGTCATGGTCACTGTTCTCCTGAAGGCTGGGTAGTTTGCTGCGGACAATGGTCTGTTTGAGGTTGTGCGGTTGTTTGAAGGCAAGAAGTGGGGGTGTGGGAATTCACACACCCCCACTTCTTGCCTTCAAACAACCGCACAACCTCAAACAGACCATTGTCCGCAGCAAACTACCCAGCCTTCAGGAGAACAGTGACCATGACACCACACAACCCTGCCACAGCAACCTCTGCAAGACGTGCCGGACATTCCCACACCCCCACTTCTTGCCTTCAAACAACCGCACAACCTCAAACAGACCATTGTCCGCAGCAAACTACCCAGCCTTCAGGAGAACAGTGACCATGACACCACACAACCCTGCCACAGCAACCTCTGCAAGACGTGCCGGATCATCGACACAGATGCCATCATCTCACGTGAGAACACCATCCACCAGGTACACGGTACATACTCTTGCAATTCGGCCAACGTTGTCTACCTGATACGCTGCAAGAAAGGATGTCCCGAGGCATGATACATTGGGGAAACTATGCAGACGCTGCGACAACGGATGAATGAACACCGCTCGACAATCACCAGGCAAGACTGTTCTCTTCCTGTTGGGGAGCACTTCAGCGGTCACGGGCATTCGGCCTCTGATATTCGGGTAAGCGTTCTCCAAGGCGGCCTTCGCGACACACGACAGCGCAGAGTCGCTGAGCAGAAACTGATAGCCAAGTTCCGCACACACGAGGACGGCCTCAACCGGGATATTGGGTTCATGTCACACTATTTGTAACTCCCACAGTTGCGTGGACCTGCAGAGTTTCACTGGCTGTCTTGTCTGGAGACAATACACATCTTTTTAGCCTGTCTTGATGCTCTCTCCACTCACATTGTTTCGTCTCTTAAAGACTTGATTAGTTGTAAGTATTTGCATTCCAACCATTATTCATGTAAATTGAGTCTGTGTCTTTATAAGCTCTGTTTGTGAACAGAATTCCCACTCACCTGAAGAAGGGGCTAAGAGCTCCGAAAGCTTGTGTGGCTTTTGCTACCAAATAAACCTGTTGGACTTTAACCTGGTGTTGTTAAACTTCTTACTGTGTATTCAGTATCCAGACTTATTGTCTAGACCTAGATACGGCTGCAAGAAATCAGTGTATGTGGAGAATTCCCTGGACATCACTTAAACCTCATAATGCGTGAAGCAGAAGATGCTGAGAAATTGAGTAAACTGTTCACAATTTTAAGTATGTTACTTCTCAAGACTGCACCGTGTGGAAATCATGCCATCTAACATTTAATTGCTGAACGCTCCCTGGAGTGATACAAAATGACTGCATAATTCATAATGTTCAGATGGAATGTCCCTGTTTTCTATATGTGCAAAGCGTCCCTAGAGCACCCTTGCTGCTTTGAACGAGTTAATTTGTTGGGGTTCCCAGCATCTTCTCCCTACCTGTCTATAAACATATTAGGCTGTGCTGTAAAGAACTTTCATGTTTTCAACAATGCGACCTTCATGTTTCTGGAAAGAATGACATGAACAAGCATGACATTGGTTGTAAAACTGGTAAACGAACCTACGTACTATCTTTGGGCACTGTCACTTTGAATCATAGAATCATAGAAACCCTACAGTACAGAAAGAGGCCATTCGGTCCATCGAGTCTGCACCGACCACAATCCCACCCAGGCCCTACTCCCATATCCCTACATATTTACCGACTAATCCCTCTAACCTATGCATCTCAGGACACTAAGGGCAATTTTTAGCATGGTCAATCAACCTAACCCGCATATCTTTGGACTGTGGGAGGAAACCGGAGCACCTGGAGGAAACCCACGCAGACACGAGGAGAATGTGCAAACTCCACACAGACAGTGACCCAAGCCAGGAATCGAACCCAGGTCTCTGGAGCTGTGAAGCAGCAGTGCTAACCACTGTGCTACCGTGCCGCCCCAAAGGCCACCCCAAGGACTTTGGGCTGATTGTCAGTCCTTACAGCAAGTGTCAACCACAGGCTCAATTGAATCAAACCACACAAAATCAGACTCTTTTCATAGAATCCTTACAGTGCAGAAGGTGTCCATGCGGCCCATTGAGTCCGCACTGACAGCAATCCCACCCAGGCCCTATCCTTGTAACCCCACGTAATCCCCCTGACGCTAAGGGGCACTCCCACCCAGACCTATTCCCTGTCACCACAAGTATTTACCCCACTAATCCTCCTAACCCACACATCTTGGGACACTAAGGGGCAATTTAGCACGGCCAATCCACCTGACCTGCACACCTTTGAAGTGTGGGAAGAAACTGGAGCACCTGGAGGAAATCCATGTCGACACGGGGAGAATGTGCAAACTCCACGCAGACAGTCACCTAAGGCCAGAATTGAACCCGGGTCCCTGGCGCTGTGAGGCAGCAGTGCTAACCACTGTACCACCGTGCCGCAAGGTAGTTGGGTCTGTCAATCTCCCTTTCTTTCTCAGACAGTCAATGAGCAGCAGCTCCTCCAATCACCAATCTGCAGTCATTTCCTACTCTCAGCAGTTGTCAGAAAGTGACAGGGGGAGCAGCTGCTTCTGATCTTCAGACAGTTTCCTTGATTTCCGGTTGCCTTATAGTTTGGAGTTTTTTAAAAGCCAGCCAGTTTTATGCTCTCCCCCCCTCAACGCCCTGAATGTAGCTGCTCCTCATGAGTGGTAATGAAATTGTGAAAAGTTCAGGTAGTCATCATCTCTTCCTCACAGAGACTGCCTTCATTTTCCTTCAGGAATTCTGCCCTGTGCGCAGCCCTCATCCGTTTCTTCGGTTTAATTGAGATCCAACTTTTCTTTATCTAGTGTACAATTAATGTTTGGTTTCCTGTGCATACAATTCATTTACAATGGGCAGAGGCTATGTGTATGCGACCAAACAAATGGATCATTATGTAATTGCAATCAAATGCATTTGTCCATGTCCACGACAAATCAGTAAACAGAGCATGGGATCTCCAGTGCCTTGAACCAGTTTTGTCACGTGCTCGAGTATGTCATCCAAAAATAAATGATCACATACAGACAAACACTTGAGATGCAGCTCGTGAAAAGAACAAATACTGGCTTCACTGTTTCCCGCTTGCCTTTTTTTTCATCCATGCTATTTATGTCTATTCATTTTTTACAGTATCTGCTTGTTCTTAACCTCTTGGCATGAACTGAGCGCAAGGAAATAAATCGACAAAGTAATTCAAATGCTATCATAACTCTGTGCAAACAAAAGCTAACCATACGTTTTACAAAGTAGAATGTGATAAATGGATTCAAATTAAAACAGATGCACCATTTTGGTGCTGAAATAGTATTTCTTTTGGCAGAAAATCTGAGCACTGCTGTTTGAAAATATGGGATGCATATCTCAATCCTGCAGCCTGGCTCCTTCTATCATTTTCTTTTCAAATTATCTCATCCCAATGAAGGAATTAACTGGATATTTATTAAATATGAAATAAATTGGAAACAGGATATGGTGGCACAGTGGCACAGTGGTTAGTACTGCTACCTCACAGGGCCAGGGACCCAGGTTCAATTCCCGTGCGGAGTCTGCACGTTCTCCCCGTGTCTTTCTCCGGGTGCTGCGGTTTCCTCCCACAGTCTGAAAGACGTGCTGGTTAGATGAGAAAATGCTGGAAAATTTCAGGAGGTCTGGCAGCATCTGTAAGGAGAGAAAAGAGCTGACATTTTGAGTCCAGGTGACCCTTTGTCAAAGCTGACATCTGGACTCAAAACATTAGCTCTTTTCTCTCCTTATAGATGCTGCCAGACCTGCTGAGATTTTCCAGCATTTTCTCTTTGTGTTTCAGATTCCAGTATCCACAGTAATTTGCTTTTATGCTGGTTAGAAGCATTAGCCATGCTAAATTCTCCCTCACTGTAACCCCAACAGGCGCTGCAGTGTGGCGACTAGGAGATTTTCACAGTAACTTGATTGCGCTTTTAATGTAAGCCTACTTGTGACACTAATAAATAAACTTTAAACTTAAAATTTACATGTAGGTGTAGTCTTGTGTGGCATTTTTGAGGTTATGGGAACATGTTAATGCAGAACAGTTACATTTTAGCCATGCATCCTTCCCAGAATGTCTAGGTTAAGATTTCCTTGTCTACCTTTGTAGAAGACTTTCTATAGGGAGTGGGACTTCACACCACACATGAGTCTCCTACCTCAGCAGACTTTCTAGCCTCAGGATTATTGGAGGGGGCCTCCCGAGGCCACTGCTGCGTAGAGAGGGCAGTTCCAGCATTACCAGCCTTGGGTCCTGCTGCAGAGATAGACTAATTCAGTCTACTTTAACGCACATAAAACTGTTTTGTAAAATAAAAATCAGACTCCCTTCACTGGCCTGCACAAGACAGCGTTCCTTGAATACTTGTCCTGGCTGCAAGGAGAAATGCATTCTTCCTTCCACTAAGCATTGAACATTGGGTGCCTGGGCCAAAGATATCATGTTGTATCCAGCACTCAAATAGAACTATTGATAAAAAAAATACACCTAACATATCTGCCCACATATTATTTGGCATATTCTGCCTTCTTTGAACCAACACTCCAGAAATGGCACAAAATTGAAGATGTGGTAGAGAGTATCACGAGCACATTTATACTCCAACCAACCCAAGATCCACTGCAAATCAGAGGGGTAGGGAGATCTCTTTTGCTGTGTCAGTACGTCCATCCATCTGTCCGTCCATCCCTCCCTCCCTCCATCCGTCCGTCTGTCAGTCCGTCGGTTCCTCCCTCCCTCCTTCCCACCCTCCCTCCGTCCGTCCTTCCCTCCCTCCCACCATCCATCCCTCCCTCCCTCTGTTCATCCCTCCCTCCTTCCATCCATCCCTCCCTCCATCTGTCCCTCCCTCCTTCCCTCCCTCCTTCCCTCCGTCCCTCCCTCTCTCCCTCCATCCCTCCCTCCCCCTATCCGTCCGTCCCTCCCTCCATCCATCCCTCCTTCCGTCCATCCCTCCCTCCATCCGTCCATCCATCCACCCATCCATCCAATCATCCACCCACCCACCCATCCATCCATCCATTCATGATGTTGTTTTGACTCAGTGGTCCTTTTATCATTGCGCATTGAGAATAGCTTTGATCAATCAGAGTTCTTGAAAGAATTGCTGTACTCCTGTGATCTCCACCTGCTTGAGTTCTTTTTTTTTGTAATTCAAGGCCTTCAAGTCCCTTTGAACTATGTTGGGAACAAGAGGCTTTCATTACTAGCCTGGCGCATTTAGATTCCAGAGTCCAGGCAGCTAATCATTTCATGATTGCTCGGAATTTGCCTCATCATCAGGGTTGCATCTGGGAAAATTCTGGCCTTTGTCGCCTGCTGCTTAACCCAGCTCCTAATCATGCCAATACTTTGCCCTCAATTGCTAGTGATACAACTTCAGTTCACGGTCACTTCTGAGGGTCTTTATCAATGCCTCAGAAAATTCAATCAACGGACGTTATAATTGATTATTTATATTAATCATTCACACACATTACTAAAGAATAAAATGTAAACAGGGTCAATAGCAGATCAACTTGATACCCAACCCCGACTGTGGAATATGCATCACATTTGTTTCACAGATAACCTGCCAATCATAGATCACGATGCAAATGCAGCTTTCACTATTTGTGCCTAAAAGGAAACATTCAGCTGGTCTGATTGTTGGTACAAGGGTCGCAGGAGTTGATATTATTTATGATCTGATCATGAAGAAAGTCAGGTATACTTTTGGAGTTGTGAGTATGAATAGGAACTATAATCCCAAAGCAAATGTAATAGCATTTTCCTCTTGAGTTCACTGATCGCGCATGAATGTACAATAAAACTTCTTTTAGTTGAGTACCAATGATTCATTTGTGGCTTGATTTTGGATTCCACTTTGAATTGTCTTCAAATTGTTAGCATCATATTCCTAAAAGCTATTGAATATTAGAAATGTCCATTTTCCAGCTTAGTTTGGAAGAGAAACTTGATTAGTACTTGTGGACATTTCTCTGCCCACTCCCACTCTGGCAGTTCTGTTTTCATCGGCCTCCTACTCTGTCCCAATGAAGTTAAATGCAAGTTTAAAGAACAACACTGCGGGTGGGATTTTCTGGCCCTTCTCACTGGCAGAATCCTCCAGTCCCAGCAAAAGTGACTCCTACGAGTGTTTTCTGGCAGCAGGAAGGGTGAGCCATGCAAACCACCGTAGATTTTGATAGAAATGGAAGATCCCACCAGCGACCATTGGTGAGCCACCTCTGCCACTGGAAAACACACCGCAGAGTGAGTGGGGGGGGGGGGGGGGGGGGGGTGCGCTGGAAAACCTCACACTGCATCTTTTGGTAAGGTATTTTACAGCTTACCTCACTCAACACTGGGTTAATCAATTCCAAACCATAACCTCTACCCTGGTTATTTCTTTTGGATGGCAGCTAATGGTGACAATTCTGCTATTCCTATTTACACCTCCTCTGGATCCATGTTTTGTTTCGGCACTTGTTCCATGACTATCTCCCTTTGCCTTGCATCATTATCTCTTTGCCAGTTAATCTCTCCTACCTTGCACCTTACCACAGACCTTCTCTTTTGTTCCATCCCCTTTCCCTTCTCTCTGCCTCTGCAGTTGCTTAAATCATGTAACATCTCTAACTTTATCCAGATCTGACAGAAGGTTGTTGACCTGCAACATGCGGCAGGATGTTCCAGCAGCACACACCTGAAGACCGCAAATTCCTGCCTGAGGTTAATGGACCTTTAAGTGTGATGCGCGATTAAATCACTCGGGAGGCTGGATCGTACCCAGGAAATAAAGGCTTTTATTAGTAACAAGAATGGAGCATACAGCTTAACAATACAATCCCAGACTAAAGGGTCACCAGGCAGTGCAGTGACCTTTATACTCCTACAGGTAGGCGGAGCCAACCGGAGTGTACCACAGAACAATACCAACAGGTAGAACACCCTAACCCTAACCCCAACAGTGACAACAGTAACATATGTACAAGTACCCATAGTGCTAACCATCTATGGTTCAGTACCCATAGTGGTAACCATCTATGGTTCACCACAAAGTGATCCACCGAATTTTCTGTCTCACCATTTTGGACAGCACAGTGGTACAGTGGTTAACACTCTGCCTCAAAGTGCGAGGGACCTGGGTTCGATTCTCGGTTGGGGTCACTGTCTGTGCGGAATCTGTACGGTCTTCCCATGTCTGCGTGGGTTTCCTCCGGATTCTCTGGTTTCCTCCCACAGTCAAAAAGATGTGCTAGTTAGGTGCATTGTCCATGCTAAATTCTCCCTTAGTGTACCTGATAGGTGCCAGAGTGTGGCGACTAGGGGATTTTCACAGTAATTTCATTGCAGTGTTAATGTAAGCCTACTTGTGACACTAATAAATAAGCTTTAACTTAAACTTTACATATAGGTGTAGTCTTGGGTGCTATTTCTGTGGCTGTGACACTGGTAAATAAACTTTAACTTAAACTACGATTACCGTGGTGGGCGGGATGGGAAATTTCCAGCCATTAACTCTGATTTCCTCCTCACAGCTTTCTGTTGAGTATTTCCAACATTTTCTGTTTTCATTATGATGGTTTTCCAGCTTTAAATCACTGGAACTATCCTCATCATTTGAAGTTCTGCATTGCACCTACCAAAAGCACAATCTTCTACACTGAGCCACAATCGTTATTAGATTAAGTAAAAAACAAAATACTGCAGATGCTGGAGATCTGAAACAAAAAGAGGAAATGCTGGAAAAACTCAGCAAGTCTGGCAGCATCTGTGGAGAGAGAAACCTATGAAAAAGAATCATACGGATTCTCTCCACAGATGCTGCCAAACCTGTTGAGGTTTTTCAGAATTTTCTATCATCATTAGATTCTGCTTCTGTTTCGGTATTACTCCATTGTAATTTTAGTCATGAAAACTACACAGTCACTCTGTTTCTTAGTGCTGCAGGAATAGCTTCCAATGAAATTGGCTCAGAAGAGGGGCACGGCATTCCTTCGTTGCTAACTTTCCTTTCTCATTGTAATTTTGCAAATATTTCTGGACTTTGTTGAAGTTTTTGGTTCTAGTTATACTCTTCACAAACTCCCACAATTTCCAACATCAGTTATTTAATTTTTTTCTCTATGTTTAGTCTACTTGAATATTGCTGCATATGTTGAATATTCAAGTTAATGAATTAAAAAGCCAAGCAAAGGTGAACCTCCAAAACGACTGTATACAAGAAAAAGCTCTAAGACCATAGACTTATTTGGAATAAAAAGGATTTTATATAAATACCACGGTAATACTTATCTTTCCATCACACTCGCATTAAATTATCACATTTACAACACTTTATTCAGAAAGAAAAGTGATTCTGATTATCAGATTTTCCTCAAAGCTATTAGTACCTAATCAGTTAGATGTCTGCCAATGTACTGTTTCTCCACCCCTACATCAGGTCTAATATTTGGTTATTAGCCTGCATTAGGAAAGGAAGCTACTACAGAGGTCTCCTGCTCACCTTAACTATCTCTGCACATAGAATCATAGAATCCCTTCAGTGCAGAAGGAGGCCATTCAGCCCATCAAGTCTGCACCGATTTCCTGACTGAGCATCTTACCCAGACCCTATCCCCCATAACCCACATATTTACCCCAATAATCCCCCTAACCTACACATCTTGGGACACAAAGGGGCAATTTAGCATGGCCAATCCACCTAACCTTCACATTTTCGGAGTGTGGGAGGAAACTGGAGCACCCGGAGGAAACCCATGCAGACATGGAAAGAACGTGCAAACTCCACACAATCACCCAAGGCTGGAATCGAACCCAGATCCCTGGCGCTTTGAGGCAGCAGTGTTAACCACTGTGCCACCGCATCTGTGTGGGTTCAACTAACAAAGGGTGTAAAATGACTAATAATGAAAAGGCAGGCCACTTTATACTTCAAATGATTGACTTTGGTGAAATATCATTCAAAAAGAAAAATGGTAAATTCTTATTGCCTGTCCTGTTAGCTGACGTTTACTGAAAGAGTGTTAAGAATACAATTGTTAACCTTCAAGTGAAGGAGAGTGAACGGCCACTCAAACATTCTCGCTCTTAATCCAGTTATTGTTCCAGGAAAGTGTATGAGTGTAGGTGCTGCTGGATAGTCTCAGCTCCATCTGTATGGTTCCCATCATTAATTAATCTATCTGCTGGCAGCCATTGCCTCGGCTGACACGTGTTGCAGAAATGGAAAGATTGTTAACATCTGTGGAATAGCATTACAGACAAACAATATAGACACATCAATGGCATGCAACCAGATTTCCAGAAGATTAAGAGCAAAATTTCTCCACTATTCTTCAGCTACTGCCCACTCTCATATACTTATAATTTATTGCCTAGGAAGAATAATTATCACATTGTTACAGTTATCTCTTTCTTTCTCTTAGCTTTTACAGTCAATTTTTGCTCCTCCATGAAATTTGAAGGATTTAATTTTTTATGCAAGTACAGTTCTACAAGTATAGAGTTTTACAGAGGTACAGTTCCACATAGGAACAACCCTACAGTGATACAGCTCTGCAGAGGTACAGTTTAAAGTTTATTTATCAGTGTCACAAGTAGGCTTACATTCGCACTGCAATTAAGTAACTGTGGAAATCCCCTAGTCGCCACACTCTGGCGCCTATTCGGGCACTGAGGGAGAATTTAGCATGGCCAATGCACCTAAGCAACACATCTTTTGGACTGCGGGAGGAAACCAGAGCAAACCCATACAGACATGGGGAGAACGTCCAAACTCTACACAGAGACCCAAGCCAGGAATCGAACCCATGTCCCTGGTGCTGAGAAGCAGCAGTGCCAACCACTGTGCCACAGTGCTGCCCCAGCTTTACAGAGGTACAGCTCCATAGCAATAGAGTTACAATTCTACAATGTTACAGCATTACAATGTAACAATTCTACAATGATACAGCTTTACAAAGGTACAGTTCTGCATGGGTACGGCTCTCCAGTGATACAGTTTTACAGAGGTACAGTTCTACAATGATACAACTTTACAGAGGTAAAGTTCAGCAAGGGCACAGCCCTATTATGTTAAAGCATTACAGCAACACATTGCAATGATACAGCTTTACATAGGTACAATTCCACATTGGTACTGCTCTACAATGATACAGCTTTACAGAGATACAGTTCTACAAATGTTCAGCTCTACAATTACACAGCTTTACAGAGGTACAGTTCTACAAGGGTACAGTTCCACCGTGATACACCTTTACACAGGTACAGTTTGGAGATGATACAGCTTTATAGAGGTACAATTCTACAGTGATATAGCTTTACAGAGATACAGTTCTACAAGGGTACAGTTCCACGATGATACACCTTTACACAGGTACAGTTTGGCGATGATACAGCTTTATAGAGGTACAATTCTACAGTGATATAGCTTTGCAGAGCTACAGCTCTACATCATTACAGTTCTACAATGATACAGCCGTATAGAGGTTCTACATCGGTACAGCTCTACAATGTTACAGCTTTGCAGTGGTACAGTTCTACAAGGGTACACCTCTTCAGGGTAAAGATTTATCCTGATACAATTATGTACACGCGAGCACATGAAATAGGAGCAAAAATAGACCATTCGGCCCCTCAGGTCTGCTATGCCATTTAATGGCTGATCTGTTTGTGTTTCAAATTCTATATTCCCATTTACCCCCAATAAACTTTGATTCCCTTCCCTAACAAGAATCTACATTGACCTTAAAATGTTCAGTGACCCTGCCTCCACCACCTTCTGAGGCAGGGAGCACCCAAAGTTGCACAACCCTCTGAGAGAAAAAAAACTTTTTCTCATCATTGTTCTAACAGGGTGACGTCTAATTTTAAAACAGTGCCTTCTAGTTCTGGATTCACCCGCAAGAGGAAACATCCTTTCCACACCCACCTTGTCGAGATCATTCAGGATCTTGTGTACTTCAATCACGTCACCCCTCACTCACCTAAACTGTGGTGGAAACAAGCCTAGTTAGCCTAACTTTTCCTCATAAGACAACCTGCTCATTCCAGTTATCAATCCAGTAAACCTCCTCTATACAGCTTCCAGCATACTTACATCCTTTCTTAAATAAGGAACCAAAACAACACACAGTATTCGAGATGTGGTCTCACTAATGCCCTGTATAAATGAAGCATAACATTTTTACTTATACGTTCAATTCCTCTAGTCATAAAGGATGACATCCCATTAGCCTTCTTATTAATTTGCTGTACCTGTGTACTAACTTTTTTTGACTCATGCAGCAGAACACTCTGCACCTCAGAATTCTGCAGTTGTTCTCTGTTTAAGTTTATTCTTTCTGCCAAAGTGAACAACTTCACATTTCTCCACATCTACCATGGTACCATGTAAAGCTGTATCATTGTAGAGCAGTACCAATGTTGAATTGTACCAATGTAAAGCTGTATCATTGCAGCAATATGTTGCTGTAATGCTTTAACATAATAGGGCTGTGCCCTTGCTGAACTTTACCTTTGTAAAGCTGTATCATTGTAGAACTGTACCTCTGTAAAACTATCATTGGAGAGCCGTACCAATGCAGAACTGTACCTTTGTAGAGCTGTATCATTGTAGAATTGTACCTTTGTAAAGCTGTATCTACTCCATCTACCAGATTTTTGTCCATTCATTCAACCTATCTATGCCCGTGTGAAACCTCCTTTTGTCCACTTCACAACATACTTTCCTACCTATTTTTGTGTCATCTGCAACTTTAGCTACTATGCCTTCACTCCCCTCAACTAGGTCATCGATATAAATTGTAAAAGGTTGAGGCTCCAGCACAGAGCTGACATACAGAACTCCACTCTCTGTTCCACATGGTACAGCCTAACAGACAACGATTACCCTCTGACACCTAACCCAATTATCTAGTTTTCCTATATTGAGTCTTGACAGACTGTTTAACTGCAAAGAACAATCTAAGTAAGCCCGATCCTGCCCTCACACAATGCGAACAGACAGTTACGGTCAGCAAATTTTATAAGGTACCTTATCAGGAATGATAATTGACTTTGTCTATACTTCCCGCTGCCTCGGCAAAGCAGCCAGCATAAGTAAGGACCCATGCACCCCAGACATATTCTCTTCCACCTTCTTCTGTTGGGAAAAAGATACAAAAGTCTGAGGTCACGTACCAACTGACTCAAGAAAAGCTGCTGTCAGACTTTTGAACAGACCTACCTCGCACTAAGTTGATTTTTCTCTACACCCTAGCTATGACCGTAACACTACATTCTGCACTCTCTTCTTTCCTTCTCTATGAACGGTATGTTTTGTCTGTATAGCGTGCAAGAAACAATACTTTTCACTGTATACTAATACATGTGACAATTATGAATCAAATCAAATCAAATTTTAAAAAATACTCTGGCATGGATATTTCCCTTTCCACTGAGGGCAATTCAATTCTTCCTATTGGCACCCTAAGTATAATCAATTGGTATTAGCTAGCTCAGATGGGGAAGACCCAGAATAGTACTGATATTCATGGTTCATGTCGTTACAACTTCAACCAGTTGGAATATAAGGGGAACCCAACTGAATATTCTTCCATTGGCAGCTGGTTAAACGATTGTAAATATCTCTCATGAATCAACTGGAAATAATTTTGATCCAAAATACAATATCTCAGGCTCACTGTCAAATAGTATACCGGTAAAGCACACAAACCTATCCATATTTCTCCTATCACGCATACATAAATTAATTTTGATTACATCTGCCTATCACAAACCTTTCCAGATCCAGAAGGAAATTCTAAGATTTTTAAAAATTGTCCCCTTGGATATCCACTGTTAGTTAAGATACAAAATAGAGACTATTGAATAATGAACAGACAATGATAGACAGTTCATAATCAATGCTTAGATAAGAGTACATTAGTTAAAGAATAGTGCAATATATATTTTTCATGAAAAGTTATATTTTTGATTAGTTTTGATTTATTAAACCAAATATGATGAATTATATTTCATCAAAGAAAAGGATCAATTTAAGAATGATTCTAAAATTATCCATATGAAATTGCCATGATTTTGAGATTAAATCTTATACCAATTGGCTCACAATATTCTAAATGAATATTCACTTTAAAAGAGCCAATGGTTCGATGTGAATGTCAAAAATCATAAGACATGTTGATACAATTACATAATGATGCCTTCGGACGCATTCTTACCTTTATCATTTTTGACAAGACTTGGAAGATCTTATACTTGTGTTTCAACATACGAACTAGGAGCAGGAGGAGGCAATTCGGCCCCTCAAGCCTGCTCCACCATTCAACACAATTATGGCTAATTTGATCCTGACCTCATCTCCACCTTCCCACCTATTCCCCATTACCCTTCATCCCGCTACTAATTAAAAATCTATCTATCCCCTCTTTAAATTTGTTTAGTGTTGCGGCATCCACTGCACTCGGGGTAGAGAAATCCACAGCTTCACAACCCTTTGAGTGAGGGCCTCCTTACTTCTGTTTTTCCAACATTAGTCAGAAGCCCTGAGTTCAGGAGTCTATTTTATGGACCCCCCCCCCCCCCCCCCGCTATCAGCTCCACACATTTCCACTCCATCCGACGAAGGAGCAGCGCTCCAAAAGCTAATGGTGTTTGCTACCAAATAAACCTGTTGGACTTTAACCTGGTGTTGTTAAAACTCTTACTGTGTTCAACCATTTAAATGGCAGGAGGTACATGGTGGTGGTGGTTGTAAGATTTTGGCTGGGCTGCTAGCTCTGGCTCAGTGTTAGTTAAACCAGCCTCCCATCCATTGACTCTGTCTACACTTCCCACTGCCTCGGCAAAGCAGCCGGCATAATCAAGGACCCCACACACCCCGGACATTCTCTCTTCCACCTTTTTCCATCAGGACTATGACTGCAACACTACATTCTGCACTGTCTCATTTCCTTCTCTATGAACGGTATGCTTTGTCTGTGTAGCGCGCAAGAAACAATATTTTTCACTGTATGTTAGTACATGTGACAATAATACATCAAATCAAATCAAATCAAAATCAAAATCAATGTAGTATTCTCACCTCTCGGTTAGAAGGTTGTAGAATAAAATCCTACCCTAGCGATAAAACCTGGGCTTTCATTCCGATGAACTCCAGGCAAATGTTGCACTGCTGGAGGTGCCACCTTTCAGGTCAGACATCAAACTAAGGACCCCAAGTACCTTTTGGGTGGATGGAAAAGCTCCCATGTCACAATTTTGAAGGAAAACAGGGAAATTCTCCCCAGTGCACTAGCCAACGTTCAACCAACATTTCTAAAGATCATCAGGTTGTTGTCAAATTGCTCTTTGTGTGACCTTATTGTGTGAAAATTGCAGCCACATTTCCTACATTGTAAGAGTGACAACACTTTTACAAAGTAGGTAATTGGCTGCAGAGTGTTTGGGAAATCCTGATGTTGTGAAAGGCACTATATAAATGCAATTTTTTTGGGGGGGAGAGGAAAATCCGCTCTGAACATTTGACCTTTGAGCACTATTGATCTTTACTGGAAGTGCCTTGTGTAGATGTCAGGAGTACTCAACATTGAGTTTGAATCTGATGCTTCATCCTGTTAAATAGCCTGATAACATTCACAGTCAAAGAATTGCTACTTGAGTGGGATAGTGGAAGATGCCTGACACTATTGGGAGTGAACGTTTTCAGAAGTGAAGGAAGGGAGGAGAACAATTAGTGTGCAAAAGAAATAAAAACGATCAGTCTTTTCACTTTATCTTATATTATCAGTGTTGCTGATCGACTGGCTGCCTATTAAAAATGAGGCATATAATGGTCAGTCAATCTGCTACCACTGCTGTCTGTCTATGCCAAGATTGAAAATTACCCCTCTATCACCTGTTCTTCCACCTATACCTTGTTTGTTAAAATGTCAACCCTCTAAATTGATTAAAAAACGATAGGCATCTTGATATAATTGCAGTTAATACTTGTTTGTGATCGTGGTAGTGATGTTATTCCACCTGAAACATTGATCACTTCTCTCCCCACAGACGCTACCAGTCCTCTGAGTATTTCTGTTTTTGTTTCAGATTTCCAGCATCTGCAATATTTAACTTTGTGAGATTATTGATATTGCTTTGTATGCTATGTTCCATGTCAGTATAAAAACTTATCTGTGCAAATTTTGTTTACTTCAGATTTAGGAAATCAGATTTAGAGTATGAATATAAATAGGCAGAGAGTGTCCATACTTTTGAAAGTGTTCCTCAGTGGGTTTATTGAATGGCTGACAGCTGAGGTCATATCAGTCAAAGTGATCTAACGGCAAGGGCAATAAAATGTCCATCATTTGCCCTGGGGGAGAATAGCTAGGGTGGTGTAGTGATAATGTCACTGGATTAGTCATTCACAGGCCCAGGC
Organism: Mustelus asterias; assembly: GCF_964213995.1. Classification (NCBI taxonomy): domain Eukaryota; kingdom Metazoa; phylum Chordata; class Chondrichthyes; order Carcharhiniformes; family Triakidae; genus Mustelus; species Mustelus asterias. The sequence continues at coordinate 47,811,095 of NC_135807.1, read as the reverse complement.
TAACTCCCTGGGGACATGGGTTCAAATCCCACCATTGCATCTGGTGGAATTTAAACTCCATTAATGAAATCTAGAAGTCGAAACTAGTCTCGGTAATGATTATATTGATTGATATTTTTGATTCTTAACTGGCCGATGAAATGGCCTAGTGAGCCATTCAGTACAAGATCAATTAGGGATGGGCAATAAATGCTGGCTTGCCAGTGACACCTGCATCTCATGAAGGAATGTATTAAAAACCAAAGTCTTATCCAATTCAATTTCAATGACAGATTCAATTCTGCTGGCCACAGGAAAACACTAATACTCATCATTATTTGCTTTTGAATTGTAACTGTGCTGATGTAACATTTTAAATGTAATTTATTGCAATAATTTGAATTGCAGTTATAATTTCAGTTTTAAATTTCAATTCCTCCACTTTAGCAGTCACACCTTTACTTGCCTAGGCTCTAATCTCTGAATTTCTCTCCCGACATCTCTCTGCCTCTGGATCTAACTTTGCTCCTTTAAGACACTCCTTAAAAGAAACCTCTTTCATTAAGTTTTAGGGCATTTGATCAAATATCTCCTTACGTGGCACAATATCACATCTTGCTTGAAAATCCCCCTGTGAAAGGCTTTACAATGTTTTATTGTGTTAAAGGTATATTATAAATATAGGATGTTATTCTATTCTCATATGAAAGTGCATTGAGTAATTGGAGTAACAGCATAGAACAATCCACCAATCAGTTATTAACAGTAGCAACATGTGAATTCAGATATAGCCAAGATGATATTAGGCTGCCATTCATTTTAGATAGGCTATTTTCATTTCTAAACTGGGAGAATTGTATAAGCATAAGAGTGAGTTGATTCAGATATTAGCTTTGAATAAATGGCATGTAAAATTATCCTAAGGAGATGAACTGTGGATTTCAATAGGGCACAGAAGAAAAGTTTAAGAATACCCAGTCCTGTGGTCTGTTGGGACAGCAATGCATGTACAGGACTGTACTGAGATTCGACCATTCAGCTAACACAGACAAAAGGAATCCATTTAATATCATCCACTAGAGGGCATCAAAATACATAGGGTCCGATGACCACGTGGAGACCAATGTAATGAAGATAAACTACACGCTTTGGCCTGGGGTTTCTGCTTGGTTTGTCCAAAATTGTTCAAACCGTCACAAAAGATTCAGGAATTTTAAGAGCAATTTATACGCAGCACAAGTTGAATTGTCATCTCTTGCATTGTTTTCAAAACATCACACCAGAGCCAGTCCCAAAACCAAATAAATCACCATTGCAAATTTCTGCGAATAATAATGGTATTTTATTCAAGAAACATGTTCACAGCTCAAAGGTGCAATTGCACAGGAATTTACACCAAAAATATTATAAAATTCACACATTGACCAAGTATTCAAGTTAAGAAAAAACACAGAGCTGAGTTTTACAGGGTGCCATGTTCCCCAACACCCGCACCACCCACTAAACAGTCAATCGGGAGCCTGTCCATGAATAAGCCAGCTTCCCCACAGTCACTTTATATTCGGTGGGGTGTTCATTGGTTCAAGGAAACACCTCCACCTCAAAGAACAAAGAAAATTACAGCACAGGAACAGGCCCTTTGGCCCTCCAAGCCTGCACCGACCATGCTGCCTGACTGAACTAAAACCCCCTATTCTTCCAGGGACCATATCCCTCTATTCCCATCCTATTCATGTATTTGTCAAGACGCCCCTTAAAAGTCACTACCATATCCGCTTCCACTACCTCCGCCAGCAGCGAGTTCCAAACACCCACCACCCTCTGTGTAAAAAATCTGCCTTGTACATCTCCTTTAAACCTTGCCCCTCGCACCTTAAACCTGTGACCCCTAGTAATTGATTCTTCCATCTTGGGAAAAAGCTTCTGACTATCCACTCTGTCCATGCCTCTCATAATCTTGTAGACTTCTATCAGGTCACCCCTCAACTTCCGTCGTTCCAGTGTGAACAAACCAAGTTTCTCCAACCTCTCTTCATAGCTAATGCCCTCCATACCAGGCAACATCCTGGTAAAACTTTTCTGTACCCTCTCCAAAGCCTCCACATCTTTCTGGTAGTGTGGCGAGCAAAATTGAACACTATATTCCAAGTGCAGCCTAACTAAGGTTCTATAAAGCTGCAACATGACTTGCCAATTTTTTAATTCAATGCCCCGGCCGATGAAGGCAAGCATGCCGCATACCTTCTTGACTACCTTCTCCTCCTGCGTTGCCACTTTCAGTGACCTGTGTACCTGTACAACCAGATCACTTTGCCTATCAATATTCTTAAGGGTTCTGCCATTTACTGTATATTTCCTGTCTGTATTAGACCTTCCAAAATTCATTACCTCATATTTGTCCAGATTAAACTCCATCTGCCATCTCCCCGCCCAAGTCTCCAACCGATTTGTATCCTCTGATGGTCCTCATCGCTATCCGCAAATCCACCAACCTTTGTGTCATCTGCAAACTTACAAATCAAACCAGTTACATTTTCCTTCAAATCATTTATATATATTACAAACAGCAAAGGTCCCAGCACTGATCCCTGAGGAACATCACTTGTCACAGCCCTCCATTCAGAAACACATCCTTCCACTGCTACCCTCTATCTTCTTTGAGTGAGTCAGTTTTGTATCCACCTTGCCAGCTCACCTTTGATCCCATGCGACTTCACCTTCTGTACCAGTCTGCCATGAGGGACCTTGTCAAAGGCCTTACTGAAGTCCATGTAGACAACATCCACTGCCCTACCCTCATCAACCATCTTCGTCACTTCCTCGAAAAACTCGATCAAGTTAGTGAGACATGACATCCCCTTCACAAAACCATGTTGCCTCTCACTAGTAGTCCACTTATTTCCAAGTGGGAATAAATCCTGTCTCGAAGAATCCTTTCCAATAATTTCCCTACCACTGATGTAAGGCTCACCAGCCTGTAATTATCTGGATTATTCTTGCTACCCTTCTTAAACAAAGGAACAACATTGGTTATTCTCCAATCCTCTGGGACCTCCCCTATAGTCAGTGAGGATACAAAGATTTCTCTTAAGGCCCCAGCAATTTCCTCCCTCGCCTCTCTCAGTATCTGGGGTATATCCCTTCAGGCCCTGGGGACTTGTCTACCTCCATCTGGGACGGGTTCTGCCCGTGAGAGCTGCTGGCTAATCAGGTTCAAGTGATGGCCAATGCTGGGACTGCAACTAGAACCCGAAGAAGAGGAAGTTATGGAGGCCAGACTGAAGGTAACTCTGGGGTATCAGTGGTAGCTGACCAGCCCCAGTGTGGAGGTTGAAGATGTGGGGGGAGGAGGGGTGGGCTAGAGGTCGGGTTTGGGAGGAGGGGGAAGGTTAAAGGGGAATATAACTTTGAGAGGCGGTTTCCAATGATCACAGAAGACCCTCAAAGGAAGATATCCCTCCCCTAGTTACCCACCCTCCCTCCCCTACTAATCCCAATTGGCTGACACCAGCACACCCAGTGAAAGTTGCCAGGCTACCCACTTGGTGTGGGCCTCCTGCTGCTGTGGGTAAAATAGCGGTGGAGAGGGGGGCAGAATGAGGCAACTGGGCCTCAATAAGCCCAAGAGCAGGTAGGCCACCCAACACTTCCACTGCCCCTGTAAAATGGAAGACAGGACAGGGGTGGACAGGAAGACAGCTGGTATGCCAAGTGCTGTTCTTTACAAGCCCCTGTCTTCAAACACAACAACAGAGGAGGGTTAAGTCCAGCTGTTGGAAACATGTGACAGTCATCTAGTAATAAAAATAGACAAACAAGTTCGACAGGTAACAGGGATGTTGTGGATGAATCATAGAATCCTGAAGTACAGAAGGAGACCATTTGGCCCATCGAATCTGCACCAGGCCCTATCCCAATAATCCCATGCATATACCCTACTGGTGCCCCTGACACTAAAGGGCAATTTAGCGTGGCCAGTCCACCTAAACTACACCTCTTTGGACTGTGAGAGGAAACCAGAGCACCCGGAGGAAACCCATGCAGACACGGGGAGAATGTGCAAACTCCACACAGATAGTGACCCAAGCTGGGAATCGAACCCAGGTCCCTAGCACTGTGAGGCAGCAGTGCTAACCACTGTGCCACCGTGCCGCCCATGAGGTACGAAAAGAAAAAAATACCAAATTAAAATTACAAATCAATACACGATCCCTACACTACAGGCACTGATGCTCATTTAGATTTCATCACTTAAGTACTTCAAGTGAGTCTTCAAGCAGGATCAGAAAATTGAAGTGTTTTTTAAGATGGAAGGCACTAACATGCATGCTTCAAAAGTTTTTAAATATTAGATTTTTAAAAATTTACTGAGAAACCGACTCCTGTACACAGATTAGAAACAACAGTTCCAGTTGTATACGCCCCGATGTGTTACCTTTTCTAACTCCAATTTTCAAAGTACAACTAATGACTAGAACAATCTTCCACAAACTTTAAACTCTAGGCCCTCTAGAGATTCGTATCTGGAAAATTTGTTCAACCATTTTCTTACTCCCCCACCTCCCCACCCCCACTCCCCCCCCACACCCCCGCTGCGCCCCCACTACCCCCCTCTCTCCCCCAACTACTTCCCAATCCGCCACAGGACTCCTGGCTAACCGCACGCCCCCACTAACTTACCCATCCCCAACTAATGCCCCAATCCACAAAAGGGGCAGGCACACTGACTAATCCCCCCAACCCACCCCCTCTATCCTACCCACCCCCCCATCTGCCCTCCCTACCCCCAACTGCACCTCACTTCTCACAACCCTCCCCAGACCTCCGACTACACCCTCAAACCCTGAATACCCTCCCCCACCCCCTGACTACACCCCACCCCCAGCTACACCTCCAACAACAACCTCTAGTTGCCACTCTGCATCCCGACTGCACTCACATCCCACACCTACTCTTTACACCCCCTGACTAAACCCAACCCCCAGCTACACCGCCAACAACAACCTCTAGTTGCCACTCTGCACCCCGACTACACCCGCTTCCCACAACTACCCTCCGCCAGCCCCTGACTACACCCCACCCCCAGCCACACCTTCAACAACACCCTCCAGTTACTGCTCTGCACCCCGACTACACAGGTGATCCCTGACTACCCTCCCCCATCTCCTGACTACACTCCCAACCCGCCCACTACTCTCCCAGTCCCGACTAAACTGCAGCCTCTAATTGCCACATAGTCCCCACTGACTCCCACTGCCTGACTCCCATCCAAACCGACACCCTCCACTCATGACCACTCCACACTGACCACTCCCTACTGACGCTCCCACAACTCCTGACCGGTCTAGTCCGGACCCACCCTACCCACCAGCCCCCTATCCCGTTACACACTCGAGAGGCTCCCAAATCACCTGCCACCCACCAATCCTGCCCACTTACATAGAAACTAGAAGCAGGAGTGGGCCATTGGACCCTTCGAGCCTGTTCTGCCATTTATTATGATCATGGCTGATCATCAAATTCCCCCTTTCCTCCCATATCCCTGATCCCTTTAGCCACAAGAGCTAGATCTAATTTCTTCACACAACGTTTTGGCCTCAACTACTTTCTATGGTAGTGAATTCTACACATTAACCATTCCCTGGGTAAATAAATTTCTTCTCACCTCAGTTCTAAAACTATGATCCCTAATTCTGGACTCCCCCACCATTAGGAACATTCTTTCTAAATCTACCCTGTCTAACCCTGTTAGAATTTTATAAGTTACTATGAGATTCCGTCTCATTTTTCTGAACTCCAATGAATACAATTCTAACCGACTTGGTCTTAATTTATTCTCGTACCATCTCCCTGGCTACTCATCATGGCGTGAGCTGTAAACCGAACTGCTTTATGACAGCTGGTGCCGTAAAAAAGTGGGGCAAGACTTTCTTATGTCTGACCCAGCTGCCCTCGCCACAAGGCCCCGGTAACACACTGTACCTTTCTCACCTGGCCCGTGTGGTAAGGTTGGGTGAGAAAGGTGCGAATGTGTTTCAGGGTAAGTAACTAGGAGCACAGTGGCAATCCCACTCTGATTTAGAAGTTACAGCCTTTTACGTTCAGCAATATGCAAATGAGCTTAAATGAGAACTTGAGCAAAAAAATCACTTTGTAAAACTGGCACAGCTTTGAGTGCAATTTTTGGTTGCAACCAATTTGGAAACTCTTGACCAATGTATAAAGCTATTGGGCAGCACTTAACAATTCTTACCAACGGAATGGTGACCTTTGTTGAAGCCAAGTTATTTCTCCATGTTGTCATTTCTCTCTGCTCATTTGTTAATATATTTATTTAATCCTCTTCTTTGATCAGCATCATCCTTCTTGCAAAATGAGATTCGGCACAGTCAAGTAGCTGACGCAACTATTGGTTTTCATGAAACGTAAAAGCCCCAAAACAACCTCGCTCGGGCGAGGCTCGTAGAACCCCGCCCGAGGCCAACAGAGAATTCCGTTCTGTGAGCCTGGCCCGCCCCAGAGGCGGGAGAATTCTGGCCGTTATCATTTTTGCAGCTCAAGAAACCCAGAAAATAGTTCCATGAAAGAAGGATTCAGCATTTTATTCTTATTCCTATAGTTATCTATTTATGAAGCGTAAATAATAAGATTAATATTCCAAAATTTCTTCAAAGCCAGCACATTTTCCTGTAACAAAAAGATAACATTTAGCACAAAGTGGAAAGGAAATAGAAACTCAACACACTTCCATTAATTGATTAAAAATAAAACAAAGCACCAATCAAACGGAAATAATGAAATGCAGTCTGATTATTTGATAACACACAAATTGGATTCAAAATTAAGTCTGAAATAACCATCAAAAGGGATTCTTAAATGCAACGTCTCCACTTATAATCTGTGCACCGCTAATCAGTTTCTGATAATAATATTACAGAACAATACCAAAGCATATATTGCTTTCATAGTTTAGACATGGGGGATTAATTATTTGCATTGAGATGAAGATATAAATTAGGAGCAGGAGTACACCACTCGATCTATTGAGCTTGCTCCGCCATTCAATAAGATCATGGCTGACCTGATTCTGGTCTCAACTCTACTTTCCTGTCCACCCTCTACACCCTTTGACTCCCTTCTCAATCAAGAATCCAACACTAACTCAGCCTTCAAAAATATTCAATGTGGGCGGCACAGTGGCACAGTGTTTAACACTACTGCCTCACAGCGCTAGGAACCTGGGTTCAATTCCCAGCTTGGGTCACTGTCTGTGTGGAGTTTGCTCATTCTCCCCGTGTCTGCATGGATTTCCTTGGGGTGCTCTGGTTTCCTCCCACAGTCTGAAAAACGTGCTGGTTAGGTGCATTGACCCGAACAGGCGCTGGAATGTGGCGACTAGGGGAATTTCACTGTAACTTCATTGCAGTGTTAATTTAAGCCTTACTTGTGACTAATAAATAAACTTTAACTTGATCCAGCCTCTACTGCTCTCTGGAGAAAAGAATTCCACAGACTAAAAACCCTCAGGGAGAAAAAATATTCTCCTCATCTCTTAAATGGGATTATGACCTTGGGAATATGAGCTTTTAGTATGTGGATTTAAAGGACTGTTTTTATGGAGCATTACCTGATAAATATTTCCCAGATTACTCTGATAATTTTCAACAAACAAATATTTCTTAAAAATGAGATTTCTTAAAAATGAGATGATCACTCACAAAGAAATATTTGTATCATTCTCTTCCCGTTTCTTCAATACTTTGTAAATCTTCCTCTTTTTCAGGATATGCTAAAAGATTTCTCAGCCAATGTTTTATTTCTGGAGTGTGCTCAGCTTCACTATGCAGACGCAGCTGCTAATTTGCTCAAAGCAAGGTCCCACAAACAGCAATCAAATTAACAAACAATCAGTCAATCTGCTTTGGTGGCAATGGTTGAGGAATAAAATGTTAGCTGGGAAAAGCTATTTTGCTCAGCTTTAAAGAATGCAGCACCACATGGGTGAGAAAGCTGATATCTCTAACACTCGCTCAGTACTCCAATGAAGTGTCAGCCAACATTTGTACTCGATTCCTGTTGCACTTCTTGAATCCACATCTACTTTGACTCAGTATCCAGCGCCTTACCACTGAGTCATAACTCTGTATACACAGGATCTGCTCAGATGAGGAGGATCGCAACAGACACCTCCAGATGCTGAAAGATGCCTTCATAGGAACAGGATATGGCGCTCGACTCATCGATCGACAGTTCCGATGTGCATCAGCGAAAAACCGCACCGACCTCCTCAGAAGACAAACACGGGACACGGTGGACAGAGTACCCTTCGTCGTCCAGTACTTCCCCGGAGTGGAGAAACTACGACATCTTCTCCGGAGCCTTCAACATATCATCGATGAAGACGAACGTCTTGCCAAGGCCGTCTCCACACCCCCACTACTTGCCTTCAAACAACCGCACAACCTCAAACAGACCATTGTCCGCAGCAAACTACCCAGCCTTCAGGAGAACAGTGACCACGACATCAAACAGCCCTGCCACAGCAACCTCTGCAAGACGTGCTGGATCATCGACACAGATGCCATCATCTCACGTGAGAACACCATCCACCAGGTACACGGTACATACTCTTGCAATTCGGCCAATATTGTCTACCTGATACGCTGCAGGAAAGGATGTCCCAAAGCATGGTACATTGGCGAGACCATGCAAATGCTACGACAACGAATGAATGAACACCGCTCAACAGTCACCAGGCAGGAGTGTTCCCTTCCAATCGGGGAACACTTCAGCAATCACAGGCATTCAGCCTCCGATCTTCGGGTAAGCATTCTCCAAGGTGGCCTTCATGACACACGACAACGCAGAATCGCTGAGCAGAGACTGATAGCCAAGTTCCGCACACATGAGGACGGCCTCAACCGGGATCTTGGGTGCATGTCACACTATCTGTAACACCCACGACTTGCCTGGGCTTGCAAAATCTCACTAACTGTCCTGGCTAGAGACAATACACATCTCTTTAACCTGTGCTTAACCCTCTCTCCACTCACATTGTCTGTACCTTTAAGGTACCTGGTATGGAGGGGCTCAGTTATGAGGAGAGATTGGGTAAACTGGGGTTGTTCTCCCTGGAAAGACGGAGGATGAGGGAAGACTTAATAGAGGTGTATAAAATTATGAAAGGCATAGATAGGGTGAACGGTGGGAAGCTTTTCCCCAGGTCGGTGGTGACATTCATGAGGGGTCATAGGTTCAAGGTGAAGGGGGGGAGATTTAACACAGATATCAGAAGGACATATTTTACACAGAGGGTGGTGGGGGCCTGGAATGCGCTGCCAGGCAAGGTGGTGGAGGCGGACACACTGGGAACGTTTAAGACTTATCTAGACAGCCATATGAATGGAGTGGGAATGAAGGGATACAAATGAATGGTCTAGTTTGGACCAGGGAGCGGCACGGGCTTGGAGGGCCGAAGGGCCTGTTCCTGTGCTGTATTGTTCTTTGTTCTTTGTAAGGCTTGATTACCTGTAAAGACTTGCATTCCACCCATTAACTTGTAAATTGAGTTCGTGGGGCCGATTTTACCAAATTGGCTCTAAGTGCCGGGTGCGGTCATAAATCAGACCCGTGCCCGGCAGCCGCGCTCCAGCACCTCCAAACGCCTTTTTTCGGTGTGGGTCCAGTGGGCGGGGCCTAGCACATTTGCATCTGTTGGAGCACCAAACTGCGCATGCGCAGTTCGGGGCCGACAGCACTCAGCGCGCCTGGGCGCGAAAGTCGAAGGCAGCGCTGACAGCACTGCTGTCTGCGCAGCCTTTGACTTTCCCTGGTTGGGGGGGGTGGGGGGTTGGGATGTGACGTCTCTTTCCTGAGGGGGGCGGGGTAGGGGGGTTGTGACGTCTCTTTCCTGAGGGGGGGGGGGGTGGGGGGGGAGATGTGATGTCTCTTCCCTGGGGAAGGGGGGGGATGTGACATCTCCGCCCCCCCCAGGGGTAGAGAGATCACATCCCCCCCCTACCCCCCCCCCCCTCCTCAGGGAAGAGACGTCACATCTCCCCCTACCCCTCCCCCTCAGGGAAGAGACGTCACATCTCCCCCTACCCCTCCCCCTCAGGGAAGAGACGTCACATCCCCCCCGACTCCCCCCTCAGGGAAGAGACGTCACATCCCCCCTACCCCCCCCCCCCCCCCCCCCCACTCAGAGAAGAGATGTCACATCCCCCCTTACCCCCCCCCCCCCTCAGGGCAGAGACGTCACATCCCCCCCTACCCCCCCCTCTCAGGGAAGAGACGTCAGATCCCCCTCCCCTACCCCCCCCCACAGGGAAGAGACATCACATTCCCCCCCCCCTCAGGGAAGAGATGTCACATTCCCCCCCCCCCCCCCACAGGGTGGTCCGATTGTGGGGGGGGTGTTGGTGGGCTGCCGGGGTGGTTCGCGGGGGCGGTCCGCGAAGGGTGGTCGGGGGCGATTCGGAGGTTCAGTTGCTGAGTTGAAGCCCTATCGGACTTGAATTCAGCAACACGGTAAATGCGCGGGCGCTGTTCGGATCGGAGCCTCGTAAAGTGGGAATCCTTGGGTAAGTTGGGCGCGGGCTTCATTATGCCGATTTAAATGCATGCAAAAGCATTTAAATCGGCCCGCTGGCCGATTCGGGCACGTGCTGGATCGCGCCCGGATCAGCCATTGGTAAAGGCACGATTGGCCTAGGGTCGGGTCTGGACTGCGTTTTAAGCCCGACGCCCAATTTTACCACAATTTCGCCCCCGAAAACAGGCACAAAACTTTGGTAAAATCGGGCCCGATGTCTTTATATGTCCTGTTTGTGAACACGAGTCCTCACTCACCTGAAGAAGGGGCTTGGGGCTCCGAAAGCTAGTGCTGCCAAATAAACCTGTTGGACTTTAACCTGGCGTTGTGAGACTTCTTACTGTCATAACTGACACTCAGAGGGAGGAGATTCCCTGGTGTAAATACATTCACTGACTTTACTCAAGTATTTTCTGCCACGAATTGGCCTGGATTGAGCATCCCTGTTACTATGTTTTGGAAATAAAATGAGTGGGTTAGATAAATGCTTGCCTCTCGAGCTTTACTTACTTAAAGAAATTACACTGAAATCCTCATCTTGGGGATTTAATGTGACGGGCTCTGTGGCCTTTTGTGTGAGCTGTAGCATCTGATTATCTTCTGTAACTTTAAAAGCTGTTTTACATTTAGACCAAGGGATAGGCACAGTTATGTCAATTTAGAATGAGAGAGGGCAGAAACTTTGCTTTGTTTTCCCCATTTCTGGGTGGAAAATGGTAGCAAATATCCTATGTCTCCAAGGACACCTGAAGATGTGTCTGACAGCATGCCAATTAGAACTGTTTTATGTTCACCACGAAGCAGGATGATGGTGAGAGTTTTGTTTCTGTTTGAAAAGAAGGGAAGAGAAGAGGAGCCCCTTGAAGATACAAGTAACAGAGAGAAGCCGAGGTGAGGAAAGAGTGCAATAATTGCCAAAGGACTCTGGAATTTTTGACTTGGCATGATGATGGGAAATAAACTTCACTGGAGAGCTGGGAGTGATCTTGGGACTGTTCCTATAAGGCTACATATCTGCCAGGGTCTAGCATAAAGGGTTAACAAGGGACTGTGTGCAGTACAAGGCACTTTGTGATGTAAAGGAACACATGATGTAAGTCTGGATAGCAGTTTTGTGCAGCAGGTTTGTCCTGGAAAGAGATATATTTTGAGGCAAGCATGGAGACAACTCCAAGCTTAGACATTGTGCTTCATATATGTATATAGTTAGACATTATTTATATAGTTGCAAATACTTAAACATTTAATGTTAAACTGTATAAGACTCAGAACCTCTCATAAGATCCACCAAATTGGCTCTAAGTGCCAACGGGAAAACTGGAGTGCTCAATGCCAATCTGCGCATAACTAAAATAGTAATCCAGTGATTACTATCTTTATGGTTCTGCTGTTTGATTTGGAACCTAACTGCTCATTCTCCCTCAGGAGTACATATTTCTTACTCCGAGCTATGTAATTGGTATCCACATGGACCATGACAACTGGATCCTTCCCCTTTCACTCCAATCTTTTCTCCAGCCCTAAGGAGGTGTCCTTCATCTTGGCACTAAAAAGGCAAAACAGCTTTGGTAAATCATGCTCTTGAGTGCAGTGACCAGTGTCTAGCTCATTAACTATACTGTCCCCACTAAACTACATTATTCTGAACTCCCTACACTTGAATGGCCCCATGCACCATGCTCTCATGGTCAGTTTGCTTATCCTCCCTGCAGTCCCAGCTCTCGTCCAAACAAATTGCAAGAAACATGAACCTGTTGGATATTTATCATGGTTATTGCTCCTCCAGTGCTACCTTCTGGATTACAGTCACACCCTCCTGTCCCTCACAGGCAGGGCAACACGGTGGCACCGTGGTTAGCACTGTTGCCTCACAGTGCCAGGGACTCGAGTTTGATTCTCGGCATTGATCACTGTCTGTGCAGAGTCTCCATGTTCTCCCTGTGACTGCAGGGGTTTCTTCCGGGTGCTCTGGTTTCCTCCCACAGTCTGAAAGATGTGCTGGTTAGGTGGATTGGCTATCCTAAATTCCCCCTCAATGTACCCAAACAGGTGCTGGAGTGTGGCAAATAGGGGATTTTCATAGTAACTTCATTGCAGTGCTAATGTAAGCCTCCTTGTGATTTGATTTGATTTATTATTGTCACATGTACTAGTATACAGTGAAAAGTACTGTTTCTTGTGCACTGTATAGACAAAGCATACCATAAAGAAGGGAAGTAGAGGGTACGGAATGTTGTGTTATAGGCATAGCTAGGGTGTAAAGAAAGATCTGCTTAATACGATGTAGGTCCACTCAAATGTCTGATGGCAGCAGGGAAGAAGCTGTTCTTGAGTCGGTTGGTGCGTGACCTCAGATTTTTGTATCTTTTTCCCGACGGAAGATGGTGGAAGAGAGAATGTCCGGGGTGCATGAGGTCCTTGATGATGCATGTTTTTCCAAGGCAGTGAGAAGTGCAGACATTGGATGGAAGGCTGGTTTGCATGATGGACTGGGCTTTGTTCACGACAGAACAGGAGCCATACCAAGCTGTGATACAACCAGAAAGAATGCTTTCAGTGGTGCATCTGTAAACATTGGTGAGAGTCGTAGTGGACACGCTGAATTTCCTTAGGCCTCCTGAGAAAGTAGAGGCATTGGTGGGCTTTCTTAACTATAGTGTCGGCATGGAGGGAACAGGACAGGTTGTTGGTGATCTGGACACCTAGAAACTTGAAGCTCTCGACCATTTTCACTTCATCCCCGTTGACGTAGACAAGTGCATGTCCTCCACTACGCTTCCTGAAGCTGATGACTATCTCCTTCATTTTGTTGGCATTGAGGGAGAGATTATTGTCGTCGCACCAGTTCACCAGATTTTCTATCTCTCTCCTGTACTGTCTCATCATTATTTAAGATTTGACCCACTACGGTGGTGTCATCAGTAAACCTGAAATTCAAGTTGGAGGGCGATTTGGCCACACAGTCATAGGTGTATAAGGAGTATAGTAAAGGGCTGGGGACACAGCCTTGTGGGGCACCAGTGTTGAGGATGATCATGGAGGAGGTGTTGTTGCCTATGCTTATTGATTGCAGTCTGTGGATTAGGAAGTTTAGGATCCAGTCAAAAGGGGAGGAGCCCAGCCCTAGGCCATGGAGTTTGGAGATGAGTTTGTTGGAATAATGGTGTTGAAGGCTGAGCTGTAGTCAATAAATAGGAGTCTGATATAAATTATCTAGGAGTTTCAGGGTTGAGTGTAGGGCCAGGGAGATGGCATCTGCTGTGAATCTGTTGTGGCGATCGGCAAACTGTAGTGAATCCAGGCCATCTGGGAGGCTGGAATTGATTTGTGCCATGATTAATCTTTCGAAGCACTTCATAACAGTGGATGTCAGAGCCACCAGGCGATAGTCATTAAGGCACATTGTCTGGCCTTTGTTTGGTACAGGGATGATGGCCGTCTTCTTGAAGCAGGTAGAGGCCTCAGATTGGTATAAGGAGAGGTTAAAAATGTCTGTGAATACCCCCGCCATTTATTGTGACACTAATAAATAAACTTAAAACTCACTGTGCACCAAATTTGAACCACCTAGCCTGAGAGATGTGATTACTTCTGAAACAAAGTGTCCATCTAGCTTTCCATCTGCAGTGTCTAAAGCTTGGACTTAAGCTCATCAACTCTGAGACTTGAGCTGCAGACATTTACTGCAGATGTGGTTTCTGGGCTGCTGTCCACTAGCCCCACATGCTACAGATGCAACACATCACCTAACTTGTCATATCTACTGGATTTTATTTGCCTAATCAGGATTTCAAATTTAGAAATACCATTCAATCATTATTTGCAGTTAAGTCAAGCAGTTTAACTCATTCAGCTATAAATTTATTACAATAAATTACAGCAAGCACAAGCATTGGAATGAGTATCTCCCTGATACTTGTTTAAACTACTATCTAGTTTTGAGGAAAAAGATTAAAACATAATCAACCGGTCACCCACCTCCTTATATAATTAAGGCCTCTGAACTTCAGCTCTCAGTTCTCGTCTCTTTCCCTCTTCTGCCTCTCTCAGACTACTCCCCCTTCTGTAAAGGATCAGAACTCCCTTACCGCATTCCCTGATTTAAGTAAGTACTCTGTCTACCTCAACACCATTTCCAGCAATATCCCCATATCCCTTGATGTCTTTACTATCTAGAAATCTATCGATATTTGTCTTGTAGATACTCAATAATGGAGCCTCCACAGCCTTGGTGGAGTAGAGAATTCCAATGGTTTACAAGCCTATGAGTGAAGAAATTTATCTTGCAATAAAATGCTACGTCCTCTTTCTACTGACTTCATGTGATAGTAAAACCTCCTCTGTTTATATTAACTGAAATTCCAGAGACCTGAGTCAGGCCCGACTGGCTAAAGAACCCCCCCCCCCAGTTCTAACCAAAAGTACAGCTGACACTAGTGGACAACTTGTTTACCACTGACAAACACTGACATAAAACACAATTTAATGTTGAAGTTAAAAGCAAACTTGACTAGACTTTAGAAAGAGGTTGACCCCTTAAAATTTCCTCATTTACCAACTTCCCTGAGCATAAGTGAGTGCCCTGCTTAGTTGTGAAGAGGATCAATTTCTTCACTCAAATGGTTGGGGATCTTTAGAATTCCTTATTTGAGTAGGTTGTGGATGCTCCATCATTGAACAAATGTAAGGTTCAGATTGACAAAAGTTCGGTCTCTCAGGGAATCAAGGGAGTGAGGAGTGGACTGGAAAGTGGAGTGGAATGAGAAGGTCAGCCATGATCATATAGATTGAGGGGCAGGCTTGTCAGCCTGTACGATATTACTGTTCGTATTTCTAATGTTCTTTAAATGTTTGAAGGTAAGGTGGAGTATTTAAATATCAGGCATGGATTTCTATTGCTGATTGGTCAGTGATGGGGATGAAGTTGATGTTGTGGTAGACAGAATACGCCCTTTGAAGTTACGTTCACTGACCTTGAACACCTGTGTGAGATCATTGAACATTTTTGGCCCCCGCTGCCAAATTCTTGGGACCATCCTGGAATTGATCTCCATGGCCACCTACTCCCATTATTTTCAGAGATTATGGCTGGAATTTTACTGCCACTTCCGCCCCAATTCCGGGGCGGGCTTGGCTCACGGAACAGATTTCTCCGTTGGCCTCGAGTGGGATTTTACAAGCCTTGCCCGAGCGACATCACAAAATAGTGGCTTATGCCTTTAGGGCCTCCTGACCCCTCCTCTTGACCTCCTGCATTAATGCCTCCAGCACCATATCTAAGGAACTGGGAACCCTCTCTCTGGCCTATTACTCCACTTGCACTTCATTCATACACTTCCCAACAAAATTCCAGCAGCTGCTGTGGCATGAGTGCACCTCCCCTTTAAGAGCAGAGATGACCTTAAGAAGTACAGGCTAGCTACCTTTCATGTTAGCCGTGCATGTTCCTGAACCCCCTGCCGAGTGTACGGTCACTCAGCAGTCTGTTTCACACTGAGCAGTATAGCACTCCACAATCATGGAAATGGGAGGGTAGGATGAAGCTTGTACGAGGCCTGCCACAACTTGACCTGATGCAGGCACACACGCATCATAACCCCTGTGCCTGCATAAGACCTAACAAAATTTTTAGCCCAGAGAGTCTTGATGTATTTAGGTATGGAGGGACAGACAAAGCTATGGCATGAGGCATCCAGGCTGTGATGCATGACTTTTGCCTGTGAAGAGCTTTGAAAATATTAATGTGTGAAGGACTGGACTTGCAACTTTCATTTTCATTTAATGTTTGCCTTCTGGGCATGAATAAAAGGCAATAATAGATTTGTAAGTTGTGAGTGGTGGCATGTATCAGCAGCAAATATGTAACAGATCATCTGGCAGCACGATGTGGCATGAATACTGTTCCTAATAAGTGGAACCCTTACACAAATTAATCTTGGTAACTTTGCTAGAATGTACGAGAGACTTTTATTTGTTCCCAGGAGTAATGCGTAATGCATGTCGCGTTGGAAAATATTGCCACTACTTGCCCATATGTGCCTTACTGTCTGTCGGGGGAGGTAACAAGACTGTTGAACAGGGAATTTTTCCTCAGAACCTCTCATACAACAGCATCTCCATTTCGCCATCAGCGTGGTTAACTATTGGTTTCTCCGTCAGCGAAACAGGGCCTCATTTTTCTTCTTCATAGATATTATACTATCCACTCTGGATTGTTGCCAAGCAGATTCAAATGCACCTCAAAAATATTTATTGCCTTGTCAAAGACGAGTGCAATTGATGCCTCATCTGGTGCTAATTATCTTTAATGATAAAAGCAAAATACTGTGGATGCTGGAAATCAGATGAAAGGCTATTGACATGAAACATTAACTTTATGGCAGGAATTTTACCATCCCGCCCACCATGGAATCGGAGCAGGCGAGGGACGGACAATGGGAAAGTCCATTGACCTTGGGCAGGATTTTACAGTTTCGGGACGAGTGAGGCCATAAAATCCCACCCTATTTCTCTGTCCATCTCTGCTGCCTGACCTTCTGAGTACTTTCCAGATTTTATGCTTTCATTACCTTTAGTGGTTGCTATCTCTTTCTACCTTTACCAAACATGTTCAGCTTCAGAGACCTCTCCTCTGCATGAGCTCTCATTCCCTACGGACCAGCGTTCAATTACATTCACAGTAAAATGTGGTAATGTGGTATTGCTTAAGGGTCAAATGGAAATTTTTGATACTGTAGTTTTTTACAGGAATTGACTCAACTTTCTCATGTTTGTGTAATTGTTAGGTAGCAGAAAAATGAGTACTCTCTCAGGCTATACAAATTCAGGTGTAAGCTACAGTTTAGGTATATCAAAAATGAATATTATAATACAATGATAGAAAATCAATACTGCAGACTGCACTTGAATACAGAATTTGTGGTTCATATTTAGTAAACAATTAAGATTAATTCCTGGATTATTTTTCACAGGTTATCCTGTGTAAACTGATTTCCCCCTGAGTTTGAGAGCCCCACTGCTCTTTTTTTGAATGTTGCTGAAAAGGAGAGACATGGGGCAGAACTTTACAGCCTTGGTTGAGCGAAACCAGAAATTCCCACTGAGGTCAATGGAGATTTCCATTGTCGGACCCTCGCCCAGGCCGATTCCGTGGCAGGCGAGGTGGTAGAGTTCCAGCCAAGTTGTCAAAGCTTTTCATCTTGCGCTCATCAGGACAAATACAAGAATGCCACATTTCAAACAATCACAACAATGTATACTGCAGGAGAAAAGGGTGTTGATTGGTTGGCAAGTCAACTTTGATTGACTAAGGTGTTGCCTGGACAAAACAACAGGCAAGATAGGCTCCCCAAACTTCTGGGTTCTTCAAAAAAAGTGCAAGGCTTTGAACAAATTTTGTTTCCAGAGAATGTGTCCCAGTATATGAAAGAATGTCACTTCCAGCAAGCGTAAGTGACTCACATTATGAGGTCGAGTGACTATCTGAAATTGGTTGTTTGTGTAGCTATTGGCGCAGTCAGGATTTGTTCATGAGATTTGCACACTGTTAAGGCCAGCATTTAATTCCCATTCTTAATTACACTTGAGAAGGTATTCATAAGGCGGCTTCTTGAATTGCTGAAATCCATGTGGTGAAGGTATCCTACAATGGTGTGGGGGAGGATGTTCCAGGATTGTGACCGAATGAAAGAGAAGGAATGACTATATATTTCCAAGTCAGGATGATACGTGACTCAGTGGAGGAGCAAAAGAATGTATCAGGTGGTGAGTGGGGTACCGATCAATAAAACTGCTTCATCTTGAATGCTGTCAAAACTTCTTGTGTGTTGTTAAAATTGCATTCAACTCGGCCTTCATGCCAAATTGGGACAAATGTTGGATTGACATCAAGGGCAGACACCCTCACCTCTGGAATTTACCCCTTTGTTGCATGTTTTGACCAGGACTTTAATGAGGTTTTGAGCTGAATGCAGAATCCAAACTAAGCATTAGCAAATAAGTACCGCACAGTTGACAACACGTTCCATTGTGAAAGAATGCTGCTACAAATTTGAAGTTAAAAGATTAATCGAGCTGTAAGGAGTTGTAAGATTAAAAACAGCGATTAGCCTATGAAGTGGGGATTAAAAATTCAAAGCAGAGTTAATATGCTGGACAAAGGTTTAAAAGTTTATAAACATGTCTCGGCATAATTGTGTGCTCAAGGACAACATTATCTTGTAGCATAGAATATGGTACATTCTCTAATATTAGGCAGTTCTGAAAGACAGGAATTGGCCTTTACATTATCTCAGCAAGGCACAGCTAAATTGTAAGTTACTACAGTCTAGCAATAGATAAACTTAAGGATGCTCTTAAACAACTTGTTAAATGAATCCTGAAAACTGGGTTTTGCAAAGACATGATCACTATCTGCGCATCTCAGTATCCTGGTTAAGTGAAGAGTGTCAACGATAAACAAATAATGTTGTCCAACATAGATGCTCAACATGCTTCCTGCTGGTTTAGTTCTTTAAGAATATAAATATTGGAATGACATAGTCTGACTTTTAGATTTGTTGGATTCACTCCAGCTTCTCACAAGGTAAAGGTAACTGCTGTAAGGTAGTGATGCTAGTCCTCCCCTTAATTGGGATAGAGATATCTTGTTAGATTTGGCAGCTTTTTCCTTAGGGATCACAGATAAAAATGACTTTAAATATTGATGGATATCGCAAAAAAAAATCTCTGCAACATTAATAAGACCCAGATTCTCTATTAGAAAGTAGATTTTACTTACTTTCCCCAGAACTGGTGATGTTGTGATTGAATTATCAACAAAACTAAATTGCATGTTTGGTTCTTTGATAAACTCTTTTATAATTTTGAAAATAGATAGTCTCATTTAGTCTTCTGTAACCAAACACGAAAACCCATCTCCACATGCTCTTCAGTTGAGAGATACATTGTTGAAGAGAGGCGCCCACACCCTTAAAATATCCGGGTTGCTTTTAACATTAATCTAGCTAAAACTTGTTATAAGGACTACCTGGAGAACAGTAATATTCTCTGGTTGCTCCTTTCCTTCAGGGAGAGTTAGATCAGTTCTTTGGACCCACTTAAGTGTTTGTGTTTTTGAACCTTAATTGAGAGTGATCATCTGAGGAGTACTCCTGATCCAAAATAGTCCCAAAAAGGGGCTAGAATTATAAGCCGCTTCATCATCATTTTGCTAATGATTGAGACTGGATAGTAATTGGCCAGATTGGATTCATCCAGCTTTTTGTTTTCAGGGCATGTGGACAATTTTCCAAATTGTCATATAGATGCCAGTTTTGTAATTATACTGGAATAGATTGGATTTAGCACTACAGCCAAGATGCTGTTAGATCCCACAACCTTTACTGTGTTCATTGTGCTGAGCTGCTTTTTCATATCATGCAGAGTGAAACAAATTGGCTGAAGACAGGCAGTTCTAATTCTGGGGATTTCAGGAGGAGGCCAAGACAGATTGCCAATTCAGCTCTTCAGGTTGAAGATGACTACAAGTGGTTCGGCCCTGTCTTTTGTTCTCATGTACAGGGCTCCACCATCATTGAGGATGGAATTTACATGGAGTCTCCTCTTCCAGTTTGTTGTTTGATTGTCTACTACCAGGTATGACTGGATGTGGCAGGACCACAGAGATTTGAGCTGATCCATTGGCTGTGGAATCGCTTAGTGAATAGCTTAAGGAATTTCCTATTTTTTTAATAAAGTCAGGCCTGGAGGTGCACAATACACTGTTATATGTTAATAATGGTGTGGAGATGCCTTGCCATTAGCTTTCAGAGCCCTGCTCCTTCGTCAGATGGAGTTGATATCCACTCCATCTGACGAAGGAGCAGAGCTCCGAAAGCTAATGGCATTTGCTACCAAATAAACCTGTTGGACTTTAACCTGGTGTTGTTAAAACTTTTAATATGTTAATAATGTCAAGGATATGATGACATTATTCTCTGGAACTGAATGGATAGTTTACTTTGGCATCAAACTATAACTGCTTCCTTAGTCATACAAATAAAAACAAGATTCTGTAGAACTCACTTCCAGCAAGTAAACGAATGAAAGTCAAACACAGATTCCTTCATTTTGTGGGAATTCTCCCATCAAAAAGTGGGTGGGTCTGGGTAAGCTGCTCTTTCAGAGAGTTGGTGCAGACTCAAAGAACAAAGAACAGTACAGCACAAGAACAGGCCCTTCGGCCCGCCAAGCCTGCATCGATCATGATGCCTGCCTAAACTAAAACCGTCTGCGCTTACGGAGTCCGTATCCTTCCATCCCCATCCTATTCATGTATTCATCTAGATGCCCCTTAAATGCCGCTATCATACATCTGGTTTCGGAAAAGGTTCGGCACAATAGCGTGGGCCGAAGGGCCTGCACTGTGCTGTACTGTTCTATGTTCAATGTACCTGCTATCACCACCTCCCCGGGCAGTCCGTTCCAGACATTTACCACCCTCTGTGTAAAAAAAGCTTGCCTTGCACATCTCCTCGAAACTTTTCCCCTTGATGGGCTGAATGACCTCCTTCTGCACTGTAGGGATTTTTAAGATTTAAACGAGGGGATTGTGTCTAATTTAGAAAACAACACTGAAGGACTTTTGGCCTGAAGTTTCAGGTCATAGATTATTAAGTAAAATATTTCCCCCCATAATTAACGCTTGCATGAACTAAATAGAGTCTTGTATGTTTTGTGCTAACAACAGTTTACATTCACATTCTTCTCACATTTTTAAGCGAGGCAGTTAAACAGGAATTATAGTGCCAGAAACTGTGATGATTTATGCGATGTGGGACAGTGGCCATCATGTACCTTCAGTGTATCCAGGAGCACCACATGTGCACACATTTCAGTTTTATGGTATATGTCCCATCCTGCTTAGTGCCATTAGCCTCATGCACCATTTGATGAGAATCTTTTCAGAGCGAGAGCCAACTGTAAGATGTGTTAGGAAAACATAGAATAGTTATTAGAATGGACAAACAGGTGGTACATGAAATTTACTGTGGAGAAACGTTATGTGATAAATTTTGGAAGAAAAATCAGAAATGACAGCAAACTCTGAATGGAAAGAGCTACAATAAAAGGAAAACAGAAATTGCTGGAAAAAAAATAAAAGTAAAATACTGCAGATGCTGGAATTTGAAACAAAAACAGACAATGCTGGAAAATCTCAGCAGGTCTGACAGCATCTGTGGAGAGAGAATAGAGCCAATGTTTTGAGTTTGGGTGACCCTTCCTCGGAGCTAGAAGTACTCAATGGGTCTGGCAGCATCAGCGGAGAGAGAAATGACTTGTCCCATCACAGAATCATAGAAATCCTACAGTGCAGAAGGAGGCCATTTGGCCTATCGAATCTGCACTGACAACAATCCCACCCCAGGCCCGCACATCTTTGGACTGTGGGAGGAAACCTATGCAGACACAGGGAGAATGTGTAAAATCCACACAGACAGTGATCCAAGCCAGGAATCGAACCCAGGTCCCTGGAGCTGAGAGGCAGCAGTGCTAACCACCGCGCCGCCCAGATGCAACTAGGCCTGTTACGTGTTGTATTTATTTTTGATTTCAGGTTTCCAGCACATGCAATAGACTGCGTTTGGGCTGCAGAAAATCTACGAGTCTTATTAGACTTGATGCTACACATGTCTGTCAGATGAAAGCGGTAATCAACAAAGCTGGGAGAAAGTGAAATTTAATAGGCAAAGCAGTTGAATATGAGTCAGAAGAATTTATGATCATACTGTGCAATACAATTTGGCTTCTGGTCAGTGAAACAAAAGGAGGACATTCAAGCATTAGTGACAATGCAAAGATGACAGCACAAGGCTGTCTACTGAGTTATAATGGATAGATTAAAGCGATCTGGACTTTTCAGCCTCCAAAGGTGACACCTAAGAGCTGCTCTTAGAGCATATATCAGATAGAAAATGGTATGGAAAAGGTAAATCTGAATTATTTCTTTAAGTTGAATTGTAGGTGTAAGGCAAGAGGAAACAAGCTCAAACAAGGAAAAAAGTAACTTTGGGGCTGATGCCAGGAAGCTCTTCACAAGAACCTGATTAACACATTGAATAGACTCCCTTTTTGCTAAGGTAGTGGAAATGAAAGCCTGAATGCATTTCAGAAACAATGAGATTCAGCTATGTAGTTCATTATGAAGAGTTTGATTGATTGAACAGCGATAAACCTTTTCCTCTGGTTGGTGCCAAGGGGCTACCAATTGATTTGAATTGACACCCAATGCAGTGTCCTGCAGTGACAGGGTGGGCTCATTATCTTGGTCTCTACCCCGGTGGCCAAAGCAATTAAAAACACTTCTGCCCGCTCGCACTTAAAGGGAGTTGCTTGAGGCAGTTGAAAACATGCCCAAATCCAATCCTGTATTCCTTGTGCACAGGAAGAAGTCTCACAGCACCAGGTTAAAGCCCAACAGGTTTATTTGGAATCATGAACTTTCAGAGTGCCACTCCTTCATCAAGTGAGTCACCTGATGAAGGAGCAGTGCTCTGAAAGCTCGTGATTCCAAATAAGCCTGTTGGACTTTAACCTGGTGTTGTGAGACTTCTTACTGTGCCCATCCCAGTCCAACGCTGGCATCTCCATATCATGTATTCCTTGTGGCACAACTAAAATAGCCTGGGCTTCTCCTCCCAGGTAGGTCTTCCCAGGCTGTATTAGCAGTCAGCATTGTGTAGGATGTGGCTATTTTTCTGCCCTTTCCAATTTCCAAGGTCCACGGAAGCATTGGTTTAATGTGCATAACTCAACAGAGCCCCGCCAATAAGGCCCAAACCTCACAATGGCTCGAGGTACAGGGGCAGCAACAACAAATGAACACTGTAATCGCCAAACTCTGTTCTGCACCAGAAGCTTAAAAAGGCTGAAATATGTGTAAGGTTTTGTCCATTTTGCTTCGTATATTATTAAACATCAAAATATCTTATCACGTTTCTCGTTTAGTGTCAATGCGCAATTTTTCAATATTGAATGAAGCAGATTTTTCTTTACACAAATGTGACATACTTGTTTTCAAAAGTCTGTTTTATAAGTTCAGAAAAAAGAATGGTAAAAATAGCTGTGGTTTTTCACTTCCATTACAGACATTAAAAGAGAACAAACTAAAGCATCAATTTTCCAGAGTCAGGCACTTAAATTGCACTGTTACTTTGGAGTAGAGAAAAAGATTCTGATAAATAGCTGATATTTACAGGCCACATAAATCATGTTGGATATGGCTTCTTCTGGTGAGAGATTTACCGTTATTAGGGTGGCATTTACCTGAGGGACTAATTCTATCCATTCATTCATTTTTGTTTTGCAGGAAAGGCAGAGGGCGGGGTATCAGGAAGGGATGGTAGAATCGATCTATTTATTTATTTTAAGCTAGTACCCCTTAAATAAAATACGTTAGAACATTCAGTACAGGCGCTTTGTATTTTTGCAGCTCTTTGTTAATCTTCAGGCACTCCTGTGCGATGTTCCTTATGTGGCCTCCAAGGACATGCCAGCTGTTTGAAACATTCATAGACCTCGAAGATAGGAGCAGGAGGAGGCCATTTGGTCCTTCGAGCCTGCTCCGCCATTCATCACGATCATGGCTGATCGTCCAACTTGATTTGATTTGATTTATTATTGTCACATGTATTAACATACAGTGAAGAGTATTGTTTCTTGTGCGCTATACAGACAAAACATACCGTTCATAGAGAAGGAAATGAGAGAGTGCAGAATGTAATGTTACAGTCATAGCTAGGGTGTCGAGAAAGATCAACTTAATGCAAGGTAAGTCCATTCAACAGTCTGACAGCAGCAGGGAAGAAACTGTTCTTGAGTCGGTTGGTACGTGACATCAGACTTTTGTATCTTTTTCCCAAAGGAAGAAGGGGGAAGAGAGAATGTCCGGGGTGCGTGGGGTCCTTAATTATGCTGGCTGCTTTGCTGAGCCAGCGGGAAATGTAGACAGAGTCAATGGATGGGAGGCTGGTTTGCTACATTCACAACCTTTTGTAGTTCCTTGCAGTCTTGGGCAGAGCAGGAAGCCATACCAAGCTGTGATACAACCAGAAAGAATGCTTTCTATGGTGCATTGGTAAAAGTTGGTGAGAGTCATAGCCGACATGCCAAATTTCCTTAGTCTTCTGAGAAAATAGAGACATTGGTGGGCTTTCTTAACTATAGTGTCAGCATGGGGGGGACCAGGACAGGTTGTTGGTGATCTGGACACCTAAAAACTTGAAGCTCTAGACCCTTTCTACTTCGTCCCCATTGATGTAGACAGGGGCATGTTCTCCTTTATGCTTCCTGAAGTCGATGACAATCTCCTTCGTTTTGTTGACATTGAGAGATTATTGTTGCTGCACCTGTTCACCAGATTCTCTATCTCATTCCCGTACTCTGTCTCGTCATTGTTTGAGATCCGACCCACTATGGTGGGTGTCGTCAACAAACTTGAAAATTGAATTGGAGGGGAATTTTGGCCGCACAGTCATAGGTGTATAAGGAGTATAGTAGGGGGCTGAGAACACAGCCTTGTGAGGCACCGATGTTGAGGATGGTCGTGGAGGAGGTGTTTTTGCCTATCCTTACTGATCGTGGTCTGTGAGTCAGGAAGTTCAGGATCCAGTCGCAGAGGGAGGTGCCGAGACCCAGGCCACGGAGTTTGGAGATGAGTTTTGTGGGAATAATAGTGTTGAAGGCTGAGCTGTAGTCAATAAATGGGAGTCTGACATAGGTGTCCTTGCTATTTAGGTGTTCCAGGATTGAGTGCAGGGCCAGAGAAATGGTGTCTGCTGTGGACCTGTTGCGATGGTTGGCAAACTGTAATGGGTCCAGGTAGTCTGGGAGGCTGGAACTGATTTGTGCCATGACGAACCTTTCGGGGCACTTCATAATGATGGATGTCAGAGCCACCGGCCGATAGTCATTAAGGCATGCTGCTTGGTTTTTCTTAGGAACCGGGATGATGGTCGTCTTCTTGAAGCAGATAGGGACCTTAGATTGTTGTAAAGAGAGGTTGAAGATGTCTGCAAATACCTCAGCCAGCTGATCCGCGCTGGATCTGAATGCACGCCCGGGTACCCCATCCGGGCCAATTGCTTTTCGTGGGTTGACCTTCAAGAAAGCTGCTCTGACATCTGCAATGGTGACCCCAGATACAGGTTCATCCAGAGCTTCCAAGGTGGAGGGCATGCTCTCGCTGATCTTTTGCTCAAAACGGGCGTAGAATGCATTGAGCTCACCAGGGAGGGGTGTGTTGGAGCCGGCGATTTTACATGCCTTCATCTTGTAGCCTGTTATGTCTTGCAGACCTTGCCATAGTCGGCGGGTGTCGGTGTGACTAGCCTGGGACTCTCGCTTGGTCCGGTATTGTCCTTTGGCATCTTTGATGGATTTCCTTAGATTGTACCTGGCTTTCTTGTATAAGTCAGTGTCGCCTGACTTGAACGCCTCAGACTTGGACTTCAGCAAGGAGTGGATTTCCCTGTTCATCCATGGTTTTCGGTTGTGGAACACATGGATTTGCTTCTTTGGCACACGGTCTTCTACACACTTACTAATTAAATCAGTTACTGTAGTGGTGTACTCATTCAGGCTGGTCACAGAGTTTTTAAATACTAACCAGTCCACTGACTCCAAGCAGCCCCATAGGAGATCATCCGATTCCTCAGACCAACATTGCACGACTTTCTTTGATGGATTCTCAAGCTTCAGGTTTTGCTTGTAAGCTGGGAGCAGGAGCACAGCCTTGTGTCTGATTTGCCAAAGTGTGGGCAGGCGATAGAATGGTAGGAATGTTTGATATTTGTGTTGCAGTGATCTAGGATGTTTGGGCCTCTGGTGGCGCAGGAGACATGTTGGTGGTAACTTGGTAGCACACTCTTGAGCTTGGCCTGATTGAAGTCCCTGGCCATGATGAACAAGGCCTCGGGATGTTTCATCTCAAGGCTATTCGTAGTGATATAGCCTAATAGCCTAATCCTGCTTTCTCCCCACAGCCTTTGATCCCGTTCACTACAAATGCTATATCCAGCCGCCTCTTGAATACATTCAATGTTTTGGCATCAACTACTTCTTGTAGTAATGAATTCCACAGGCTCACCACTCGGCACGGTAGCACAGTGGTTAGCACTGCTGCTTCACAGCTCCAGGGACCTGGGTTCGATTCCCGGCTTGGGTCACTGTCTGTGTGGAGTTTGCACATTCTCCTCGTGTCTGCGTGGGTTTCCTCCAGGTGCTCCGGTTTCCTCCCACGGTCCAAAAATGTGCGGGTTAGGTTGATTGGCCATGCTAAAATTGCCCGTAGTGTCCTGGGATGCGTAGGTTAGAGGGATTAGTGGGTAAAATATGTAGGGAAATGGGGGTAGGGCCTGGGTGGTATTGTGGTCGGTGCAGACTCGATGGGCCGAATGGCCTCTTTCTGTGCTGTAGGGTTTCTAAGTAAACTAAGTATGTGAAGAAATGTCTCCTCATCTCTGTCCTAAATAGTCCACCCTGAATCATAGACAATAGAAATTTAGTCTGCTGTCTTGGTTTGTGGCTGAGGTGCATGTAACATTGGCTTTATTGTGGAGGTGCCTGAGGGGACATCTTCAGAGGCTGCTCCACCAGTATCATTGCAGGATGTAGCCTCCCTCCTTTGGCCCTGTTGAACAGAGGACTTAATGAGAGGGGTCAAGGAGGCTGAAGGTGATGATAGTGCCCGATGGTGGGGGGTGGTGTCAGACCAAAAAGAGTATCAATCTAAGTCAATAGTATTCAGGGGTCACATGCACAGTGGAGTATAGTGGAATTTGGCTTAAATTCTATATTTTTCACCATCAGTAGTCATCTGTGGTTATGGAAAGAGGAAGCAGAAATTTAAAAAAAAACTGTAAAAATGTTGTGCAGATCACGTCACTCATGGGCAAGAGCAAGAAAGAATGGTCAAGAGCAATAATGGGACAAGGGATGAAGGAATAAGATGGTCAAACATGTTACTATCAGCCTGTACACTCTTCCATTATGCCTGATGGCAGACGGTAAAGGCTGGCAAATTTCCTGATCAGCCAGACTGCAGAAGCCAATGACAAACCACTGCAGTACTTTGCCACACATAATCAAGGACCAATGTAATGGAAGTCCAGGGTATCAATGTCCTCTTAGGTCAGGGTTTCTCAAATATTTCGAACCTTGGAACCCCTAATGACCTACCAAGAGGATTGGGGAACACCAAATATTCTCATAATGTCGCGGCGACCTTTTTTTGCTGCAGAATAGCTGCAAACACAGAAATCAGATGTAAACATCTTTTCTAGCTGTATCTATGCATATATTAAATTAATCTGGTAATAATTAAAAAGTTCTCTGATTAAAAATATATAAGCCTTACCCTTTGACATTTTTAATGAGAAGAATGATGTTAGAAAGCTGATTCTAATATTGGACACGTATACCTCTCGCACGCACACACACACATATACACGCGCGCACACACACTCCTGTCTCTCCCTCACAGTCACGTCTTTGTTTCACATTCACCTGCACTCTCACACTTCTCTCACAATCGCACATACGGTCACGTCTCTCTCTCCCATTCTCACACACGTTCACATCTCTCTCTCTCTTTCACATTCATGCATACTTACCCTCACACACATGCACCCTCACTTTGTTGTACTCCTGAGGTACCCACGAGTCTTGGCAAAAGAGAATTGGTGAATATTTACAGTCGTAACATCACTGAAATTAAAGCTAATTAAACACTGACAAAGAGAGTTGTGGGAGTATGTAGAAAGATTTGGTTATAGTATTCCCCCATTATTAAAACATCTAGTTGGGCTGTGGGAAGAGATTGATTCATCACAGAAAATATACTATCACTTCCAGCAAGCAAACCATGAAATACTGCAAGAAATCAAGACCATTGAACAAAGGTCTTGGTGGGATACGTTACAGAACTAGGGGAGTAACATTGACGTCCATACTTGGATACGAACCATTTCTCATGTATTTGTTGTTATGCAATTGCTTATTATGTTCTATCTATTGTATGATTTATGTCATTGACAAGATGTGGAAAGCTGAAACAAATGGCTAAAAACCTATGGGCTGAGCAAGAAAAGCTTATGTACGTGTAGTAATGTTCTTCGTAGACCAAGAGTGAGCTTCAAAGGGTGTCTGAACAGGAGACTAAAGGAGAAGGCATGGGAAAAGAGAGTGATGTAACTGAAAAACAATTAACTGGGTTAAATCAAAAACAGAAAATGCTGGAGAAACTCAGCAGGTCTGACAGCATCTGTGGAGAGAGAATAGAGCCAACGTTTCGAGTCTGAATAACCCTGGGAGTTGAATTGTCCTTGCCAGAAAGAATGGGTTAATTAATCCTTTTAAAACATTGAATCCGAGTTCTGCTTTTCTCAACGGCAGCAATCTGGACACAGGCCTTGTTGGTTTCAAATGGTGTCACCAACAAGGAAGAGAACTTCCTTCCTCTCGCTCAAGGCTTCCAACATTCGATTCAGGTCTGTACCAATGAACCAAGGGGCAGCCCTGCTCAAGTGGCAGGCCTCAGGCTTGCCTGTGACATCTCACTTTCCCTGTGGTGCAATAGAAGACTTTGACGCAAACTGCAGATCTCTTCCTCAAGACAGCCATCAGCCTCAGTGTTTTGCAGCTGTAAGGAATTGAATTCAGTCCCAAACATCATCTGACCTGCCTCTATTCCTTTGACTCTAATTGTACAGGGAAGCCGTTTCCATATCTATTAAGGGCTAACTTCTGTGAAAGTTGGGACTTTAATCGGTTTTCCACCAGAGCTAGGCTCCTGACTCAAAAACAAACCTGCCCCCTTTTCCTGGCTCTGGGGAAATTCCAATTTCAAATTCTGCCATCAACGAACCCTTATTGCCGATGGGAACAGCTGGAAAGTTCTGGCCAACGCTAAAATACCAACCATTCATACCGGTGGGATCTACCGGTCTTGCCGACGGCGCACCCCAGCTGCAGGTTTCCCAGGAATCAGGGGTGCATTCAATGGGAAACCATTGTTAATACAGCCGGGGGCCTGATAGAGTGACATTTTAGTGTGGCTAACAAGATCCCGTCTCCGGCCAATGGTGGATCATCTCCGCTGCTGTGAAACACGCGGTGGGTCGTATGGAAAATCCTGCCCGATATGTCTAAATGCTTGTATCTATTGAATGCTATTCTTCAGCTCCAACCTCATCAGTTACCTTTCTAACCTTATGCTTTGTCACATTTGCATCATGCTCATCGATCTAATGTCAACTTGTCACATCAAAGGAACTGAGATTCTGAACTCTTCAGCATATTTCGATTAAGAAGATGAATAAATCACAGGCACATATATATCACACAGAAGTAACAGGCACCAGTTGCATGGTGAGCTTTAAAGCAGCAATTTTGCATTAGGTTTCAGAACTTAGTTGTGTTTTCGAAGCCGTCAGTACAATTACCTTGTAATTCACCAACAGCTGTTGTAATGTATTTCTTCTGAATATATTATATTAAATGATAAACAAAAGCAATACCTTTATTTGAAAGTTTGTCTGTTTTAGCTATATGTTTTCATTGCCGAACTAGGAATCTGGATGTAAGGAATCTCCATTTGTGTGAAAAGAATGATTTAAAAATTTGCTTTCAATAAATGTCAGCATGAAATAGCCTTAATGAATTTACTATCCGGTTCTGATGAACCTCTGAAGAAATAATAGAGTGTGCCTATCGGATCAAAGGGAATGGTGCATTCCGTTATGAAGCAGATTATCTTTTCTTAGCCTTGGATTTCATTGGAGCTATGTTATAACGGGTTACTTGTCGGACGGAGAGGGTTAATATTTTTCTATGCGCATGTTGAATTTCGCTTTGATCTTAGCTCGAAAGTGACAGTGTACTTCATCAAGGTTGTGATCCTGAGACAGGCCTGTTTACTGTAACTGAATTGTTCATCAAAGTGTGAATCAGAATTGCTTGATCAACTGGCTGTTAATACAGCCGGGGGCCTGATAGAGTGACATTTTAGTGTGGCTAACAAGATTAAGGCATAAATGGTTTGGACTGTATTGAAACATAGGAGCTGATTTTCTAAGTGTTGATCATCAGAGATTTGAAGGCAGGTAAGCCACCCATCAGAATATGGCATTTTCCAATTAGTAGCATTTTAAGATGGTGCCTGAGCATGGAGACTTCTTCCAAGCTGTGCCCAGCACACCCTCTAATTCTATCTTTTACTCTCGTTCTATGCTTTTAAAACTGTATTCTAACTCTTCTAAACTCTGTAACAATGCTTTAAGTTTGACTTGCCTAATATTAAATTGATCTTTTTTTACACCCTCGCTATGACTGTAACACTGCGTTCTGCACTCTCCCCATTCCTTCTCCAGGTACAGTATGCTTTGTATATTGCGCAAGAAACTATACTTTTCACTGTATACGAATACATGTGACAATAATAAATCAAACCAAATCAAAAACTTCGAATTGGAGGAAAGTTAACTTTCCACTTCATTTAGGGTCAGCGATGATGAACATAATTTAGTATCTAGGCTTCTTCATCCAATGATAGATCAGGGAGGTGATTTATGGATCTGTTGATCAGAAAATCAGAATGAAGCAGCTCCAGGGATCAGTCATAAGCACTTCTTGAAATCAGCTTTGGCAATTGTCATTGTAAAGGCATCAAGGTAGGCCTCAAAATTTACAGTAATGGCATGCCTCTTCCCAACACATATCAGCAAGCATAGCAATGAAGAAACTACAAGGGAAATGAACAACCTCTTCATTAGTCTAAAGATTTGTAAGAAAGGCTGAAACAAAAATTATAAAAAAAAGAAAAAGTTAAGTTTTAAGTTTTTAGGTTTATTTATTAGTCACAAGTAAGGCTTACATTAACACCGCAATGAAGTTACTGTGAAATTCCCCTTGTCGCCACATTCCTTGCTTGTTCGGTTCAATGCACCTAACTAACTAGCATATCTTTCAGACTGGGAGGAAACCGGAGCACCCGGAGGTGAGGAAAGTTGACCAGGAACACAAGCCTGGTACACCCATAGTGTTTTGTGTGGCAACATAGCTTGCATTTTATAAATGGTGCACACGTCCATCTGCTGCATACTGGAGTCATGTTGCTAATGAATAGCCTTTTGAACAGCTTTGGTTTGCCATGGTGGCTTAAACTTTTCTTTTGTTCATTCGTGGGACATGAGCGTCACTGGCTGGCCAGCATTTATTGCCCATCCCTAATTGCCCTTGAGAAAGTGGTGATGAGCTGCCTTCTAGAATCGCTGTAGTCCATATTCCGTGGATTGACCCACAATGCCATTAGGGAGGGAATTCCAGGATTTTGACCCAGCGACTGCGAAGGAACGGGGATATATTTCCAAGTCAGGACAGTGAGTGGCTTGGAGGGGAACTTGTAGGTGGTTGTCTTCCCATCTTTGTGCTGCCCTTGTCCTTCTAGATGGAAGTGGTCGTGTGTTTGGAAGGTGCTGTCTAAGGATCTTTGGTGAATTGCTGACTGTTGCACACTAGCTGGGCATTGAGGGAGTGAAATCACTTTTCACTGTGGTACAGCTCAGAGTTTATATGCAGCACCTACATTGCAACAGAAAATGGTTTAGGTTCTACATCACTTTGTCAGTCAGTTTCAGCATTTCTGGACCACGTCTGTCCTTGGCTTTCATTTAGTATCATACTTCTGGATTTTTTGCTCTCCCCAGCAATCTGTCTTCTCATTATTTCAGATTTCTTTTCACACTTTCTTCTCTTTGGCTGAAGAAAGCAGATGTTGCTGAGTGCATGGAGTCAGTTTTGGAGTTGAAGATTTCTATGATTCATATCATAGGTGGCGGAGCAGGGGGAGGAAGAAAGATATCTTTAACATTTTTTTTATGACTTCCAGATATCTCAAAGCACTTTACATACTTTTGAAGTGTAGTCACTATTGTAATGTAGGAAACATCACAGCCAATTTTTGCACATCATGCTCCTACAAATAGCAATGTGATAATGAGCAGATAACCTTTTTTTTTAATGTTGATGGAGGAATAACTATTGACCAAGACACCTGGGATGTATCCCCTGCTCCTCTTTAACATGGGATATTTTATATCCATTGAGAAGGCAGATGGGGCCTTGGTAAAGATGTCACCTTCAATAATGCAAAACTCCTTCATTGGAGAGAGTGTCAGCTGGGATTTGTACGTTCAACATCTGAAGTTGGACTTGACCCACAGTCTTCTGATGCAGAGGCAAGCGTACTATCAACTGCTGATACATAGGACTCAGAGGAGCCTTCTTCGAGTGGGAAAGAAAAACCTACAGTTGTCTTTATCCTCCAAGATGATTCTGAAATAGCAAGATAATAAAACTGTTAATTCTGGTATTCTTCTTGACAGCAGACTTGTGCTAAACTTCAATAGTGTCTTTGATAAACCTCAAGGTTAAAGTAGTTAGATTAAAGCACTATTATCTTACACATTTTACAGTTATAAATTTAGGGGAGATTTTTCTTGCAAGACTAACGAAAATTTGTATTCCGAAACACACATCACTTCAAAAACTATTGACAGCATTGTCATAATAGTAACAGTGACAAGCATGAAAGATTATTAAGTCATGAATGTCCCACTGCTTATGAGTTAGGAAGGCTTTTGACATTATTGAAATAATGCCAATACAATGTACTATCAATGCTGCAACTTCTTAATCATTTAATTCACTCACTTTTATTTTCTTTCACAAAACTTGCTATCCTATTATGACCCTTGGAATACACAAGAAAACAAGAATTAGGAGAAGGAGTCAGCCATTTGGTTCGTTGAGTCTGCACTGTCTTCTGATAAGATCATTTTTTTAGGTCAAGAAGGGAGTCAAGTATTATGGGGGTGGACAGGAAAGTGAAGTTTGGGCCACAGTCAGATCAGTCATCATCTTATCGAATGGCAGGGCAGGTTCAAAGGGCAGAATGGCCTATTCCTGCTCCTAATTCTTGTGTTCTTCTGTACGGCTGATCTGATTGTGGTCTCAACTCCACTTTCCTGTCTGCACCTCCCATAACTCTTGACTCCCTTGTCAATCAAACCCCACCTTGAATCAATTCTGGCTCAATTCTGGCCTCGGGTCACTGTCTGTGTGGAGTTTGCACATTCTCCCCGTGTCTGCGTGGGTTTCCTCTGGGTGCTCCAGTTTCCTCCCACACTCCAAAGATGTGCGGGTTAGGTTGATTGGCCATGTTAAATTGATCCTATTGTCAAGGGGGATTAGCAGGGTAAATATGTAGGGTTACGGGAATAGGGCCTGGGTGAGATTGTGGTCAGTGCAGACTCAATGGGCCAAATGGCCTCCTTCTGCACTGTAGGGATTCTATGAATACATGCAGTGATCTGGACTACACTGCTCTCTGGGGAAGAGAATGGCACCAACTGACGATCCTCTGAAAGAAAACAAATTCTCCTCATCAGTCTTAAATCGAAGACCCATAATTTTTAATATGCATCCCCTAGTTCTGGATTCCCCCACAAGTGGAATATTCTTCTGCAGCTTTCATGTTTCCATAAGATCACTTTTTGTTCTTTTTTAAACTCGAATAGGCGTGGGCCCAATTTGCTCAATCTTTCCTCTGAATCTAAATTTTTCATCCCAGGAATCAGACAATTAAACCTTCTCTGAACTGTTTCCAATTCTTGGGTCTCACCCAACAGGAAGAATGAAGAGCAATATACATTTGATATAAAAGCAAGTTTGTATGAATTATGTTTGGGAGTAAGTGTTGGACGGCACGGGAAAAGGTGAAACAGGAAGTATATTTTTCCAATTGAGAAGTATTGATTATCTTTTTGTTGCTTCCACAATTCATATTATGTTAAGGCTATTTTGAGCAGTGACTGGGAAACACAAAAGCAATTTCCAAATGGCTTGATTTTATCAATTCCATGCCACCCTGACATAACAGGTTATTGTATAGAATAATAATTATAATGAAGTCATTTAAAAGTTTAATTATTTTCAGGCTATATGATTTTAACTTACTCCAGATTTCCCATCAGGTCTCATGCGCCAGCATTTCGATATCTGGAAAGAAGAGATCTTTGTAGGCTGGGTGATGTGTTTGATGGTGTCTCCCTGTTAGCTTTTAAGCAGCTATGTCAACAGTTTGATATCCTAAAATACTCCTTTCACAGATACTTGCAACTCAGGGACTTTATTGTTCATAAGACAACTCTTTCTTTCATTGGTACCTTTCAGTACTTTATTTCTGATCATAAAAGTCAATTCAAATTAAGTCTAAGCATGGTCCCCACATGAGGGACAAACCAGATCCAAACTGACAAGATATTGCATCCCATCTTGGAGACTAAGTAATTAATCAGCAGATGTTATGATACTTTATGCTCTAGATCCTGTGAGAGTACATTGGACACTCTGCAGCCTTGGGAAAAAGACTTGGCAGTGGATATTGATGATGAGACATAGGGTAATATTTGGGAATGTGCCAATAAAATCTGTGTTTGTAATAGAACAAAGGAGACTCAGCTTAAATTATTGCACTGGCTGCATATTACTCCAAGTTTAAGACACAGATTTGATCTTACTCATTATGCCAGATCTTGGCTCATTATGCCAGAAATGCAAAGCAAGGGGGGGGAGGGGGGGTGGCTACCTGCATTTCTTCTAGTCCTGTGTCTTTTTATTCATTCATTCAGCATTGCTGGTCGGGCCAGCATTTACTGCCCGTTTCTGAGGATATTTTGAGAGTCAACCACATTGCTGTGGATCTGGAGTCGCATGTAGGCCAAACCAGATGGCAGATTTTCTTCCCTAAAGGATGTTAGTAAACCAGACGGTTTTTTATGACAATGGTTATCTTTAGACTTTTCATTCCAGATTTTTATTGAATATAAATTTCACATTCTCCCACAGTGGAATTCAAACCCGCATCTCCAGAGACCCTGGGTCTCTCGATTACTAGCCCAATGAAAATAACACTACACCACAGCCTCCTCTCCCATTGGTTTATTATTCCTAAAGAGCATGAGAAAGTAAAAAGATTATTGATTCTAATGCTAATGGGAAGATTTTGATTTGATTTGATTTTGTCATAGTTGCATAGTCATTAGTGTACAGTGAAAAGTATTGTTTCTTGTGGGCTATACAAAGCATACCTTTCATAGAGAAGGAAAGGAGGGTACAGAATGTAGTAGAACCATAGAACCATAGAAAATTACAGCTCAGAAACAGGCCTTTTGGCCCTTCTTGTCTGTGCCAAACCATTTTTTGCCTAGTCCCACTGACCTGCACTTGGACCATATCCCTCCACACCCCTCTCATCCATGAACCCGTCCAAGTTTTTCTTAAATGTTATTTACCACTTTATCCGGCAGCTCATTCCACACTCCCACCACTCTCTGTGTGAAGAAGCCCCCCCCCTAATATTCCCTTTAAACTTTTCTCCTTTCACCCTTAACCCATGCCCTCTGGTTTTTTTTCTCCCCAAGCCTCAGCGGAAAAAGCCTGCTTGCATTCACTCTATACCCATCAAAATCTTATACACCTCTATCAAATCTCCCCTCAATCTTCTACGCTCCAGGGAATAAAGTCCCAACCTATTCAATCTCTCTCTGTAACTCAGCTTCTCAAGTCCCGGCAACATCCTTGTGAACCTTCTCTGCACTCTTTCAACCTTATTTACATCCTTCCTGTAACTAGTTGACCAAGACTGTACACAATACTCTAAATTCGGCCTCACCAATGCCTTATATAACCTTACCATAACACTCCAACTTTTATACTCGATACTCCGATTTATAAAGGCCAATGTACCAAAGGCACTCTTTACGACCCTATCCACCTGTGACGTCACTTTTAGGGAATTCTGTACCTGTATTCCCAGATCCCTCTGTTCAACTGCACTCTTCAGAGTCCTACCATTTACCCTGTACGTTCTACTTTGGTTTGTCCTTCCAATGTGCAATATCTCACACTTGTCTGTGTTAAATTCCATTTGCCATTTTTCAGCCCATTTTTCTAGTTGGTCCAAATCCCTCTGCAAGCTTTGAAAACCTTCCTCACTGTCCACTACACCTCCAATCTTTGTATCATCAGCAAACTTGCTGATCCAATTTACCACATTATCATCCAGATAATTGATATAGATGACAAATGACAATGGACCCAACACCGATCCCTGCGGCACACCACTAGTCACAGGCCTCCACTCAGAGAAGCAATCCTCCACAACCACTCTCTGGCTTCTTCCTCATCGACTCATCGATCAACAGTTCCGACGTGCCACAGCGAAAAACCGCACCGACCTCCTCAGAAGACAAACATGGGACACGGGGGACAGAGTACCCTTCGTCGTCCAGTACTTCCCCGGAGCGGAGAAGCTACGGCATCTCCTCCGGAGCCTTCAACATGTCATTGATGAAGACGAACATCTCGCCAAGGCCATCCCCACACCCCCACTTCTTGCCTTCAAACAACCACGCAACCTCAAACAGACCATTGTCCACAGCAAACTACCCAGCCTTCAGGAGAACAGTGACCACGACACCACACAACCCTGCCACAGCAACCTCTGCAAGACGTGCCGGATCATCAACACGGATGCCATCATCTCACGTGAGAACACCAACTACCAGGTACATGGTACCTACTCTTGCAACTCGGCCAACGTTGTCTACCTGATACGCTGCAAGAAAGGATGTCCCGAGGCATGGTACATTGGGGAAACCATGCAGACGCTACGACAACGGATGAATGAACACCGCTCGACAATCACCAGGCAAGACTGTTCTCTTCATGTGGCGGAGCACTTCAGCAGTCACGGGCATTCAGCCTTGGATCTTCAGGTAAGCGTTCTCCAAGGCGGCCTTCACGACACACGACAGCGCAGAGTCGCTGAGCAGAAACTGATAGCCAAGTTCCGCACACATGAGGACGGTCTAAACCGGGATGTTGGATTTATGTCACATTATCAGTAACCCCCACAGCTTGACTCCTGGACTTGCACAATTTCACAAGCTGTACTGTCTGGAGACAATACACATCTCTTTAACCTGTGTTGAATGCTCCCTCCACCCACATTGTCTGTGCATTTAAGACCTGGCTGGCTGTAGAGATTTGCATTCTAATCAGTATTCTGTAATTTGATTTCTGTGTCTGTGCCCTGTTTGAGAACAGAGACCACTCCATCTGACGAAGGAGCATTGCTCCGAAAGCTTATGGTATTTGCTACCAAATAAACCTGTTGGACTTTAACCTGGTGTTGTGAGACTTCTTACTGTGCTTACCCCAGTCCAACGCCGGCATCTCCACATCATTCTTCCATTGAGCCAGTGTCTAATCCAATTTACTACCTCCCCATGTATACCTAGCGACTGAACCTTCCTAACTAACCTCCCATGAGGGACCTTGTCAAAGGCCTTGCTGAAATCCAGGGAGACAACATCCACCGCCTTCCCTTCATCTACTTTCCTGGTAACCTCCTCGAAAAACTCTAATAGATTGGTCAAACATGACCTACCACGCAAAAAGCCATGTTGACTCTCCCTAATAGGTCCCTGTCTATCCAAATATTTGTAGATCCTATCCCTTATCACACCTTCCAATAACTTGCCCACCACCGACGTCAAACTTACTGGCCTATAATTTCCCAGATTTCTTTTGGAACCTTTTTTAAACAACGGAACAACATGAGCCACCCTCCAATCATCCGGCACCTCCCCTGTGAATACTGACATTTTAAATATGTCTGCCAGGGCCCCTGCAAGTTCAACACTAGCTTCCCTCAAGGTCCGTGGGAATACCCTGTCCGGTCCTGGGGATTTATCCACTCTGATTTGCCTCAAGACAGCGAGCACCTCCTCCCCTTTAATCTGTAAAGGTTCCATGACCTCCCTACCTGTTTGCCCTATTTCCGTAGACTCCATGCCCATTTCCTCAGTAAATACGGATGCAAAAAAACCATTTAGTATCTCCCCCATCTCTTTTGGTTCCATATACAGTCTACCACTCTGGTCTTCAAGAGGACCAATTTTATCCCTCACTATCCTTTTGCTCCTAACATACCTATAGAAGCTCTTTGGATTTTCCTTCACTCTGTCTGCCAAAGCAACCTCATGTCTTCTTTTAGCCCTCCTGATTTCCCTCTTAAGTAGCTTCTTGCACTTTTTATACTCCTCGAGTATCTGATCTGTTCCTTGCTGCCTGTACATTTCATACAACTCTCTCTTCCTCTTAATCAGTGTTACAATCTCCCTCGAGAACCAAGGTTCCTTATTCCTATTTACTTTGCCTTTAATCCTGACAGGAACATACAAACTCTGCACTCTCAAAATTTCTCCTTTGAAGGCCTCCCACTTTCCATTTACATCCTTACCAGAGAATAGCCTGTGCCAATCCACACTTCCCAGATTCCTTCTCATTTAATCAAATTTGGTCTTTTTCCAGTTCAGAACTTCAACCCGAGGACCAGATCTATCCTTATCCACGATCAGGTTGAAACTAATGGCATTATGATCACTGGATCCAAAGTGTTCCCTCACACTCACATCCATCACCTGCCCTAACTCATTTCCCAATAGGAGATCCAATATCGCATCCTCTCTAGTTGGCACCTCTATATACTGTTACAGTCATAGCTAGGGTGTAGAGAAAGATCAACTTAATATAAGGTAGGTCCATTCAAAAGTTTGATGGCAGCATGGAAGAAGCTGTTCTTGAGTCGATTGGTATGTTACCTCAGACGTTTGTGTCTTTTTCCCGATGGAAGATGGTGGAAGAGAGTATGTCCTGGTCGCATGGATTATTTTGGCTGCCTTTCTTAGGCAGAGGGAAGTGTAGACGAAGTCAATGGATGGGAGGCTGGTTTGCGTGATGGACTGGGCATTGTTCACAACCCTTTGTAGATGTTTGTGGTCTTGGGCAGAGCAAGAGCCATATCAAGCTGTGATACACCCAGAAAGGATGCTTTCTATGGTGCAACTGTAAAAGTTGGTGAGAGTCATAGCGGAGAGCTGAATTTCCTTAGCCACCTGAGAAAGTAGAGGCGTTGGTGGGCTTTCTTAACTATAGTGTCAGCATGGAGGGATCAGGACAGAGTGAAGCTCTCGACCATTTCCACTTCATCCCGGTTGATGTAGATGGTGCATCTCCTCCATTACGCTTCCTGAAGTCGATAACAATCTCTTTCGTTTTAGTAACATTGAGGGAGAGATTATTGTCATCGCCCCAATTCACCAGGTTCTTTATCCCTTTCCTGTACTCTATCTCATCATTGTTTGAGATCCCACCCATTACGGTGATTGTAGAACATCCTAACATTTGCAGCACGGAAAAATATTCTTTGCTCATACATTTGCAGTAAGTCTCCTTCAATTCAGAATTGGAATAAAACTATTATGGAATGTATCCCTTTGGAATTCCTGACTTGTATACTCGGAGACAAATTAGATACATTTTGGAAGGTATGGGGCCTCTATATCTCAAATATTTAGGCTCTGCATTGTCTGACTTACTCCTACAAGGTTTTCCATCAGTTATGTAGCTCTGTCTCTGTTATCCTATAAGCGAGGGTATGTCCCACTGTGCCATATACCCATGACTTTATCCTGTTATCCTGATATCCCCCATTCTCTGAAATCCTTTCATTGTTTGTATGGTGGGAGGCACAGGCTACAATGAATAATCTGAGCCAACCATGTTGGTGTTTTCCCTGTCTTTTTCTGTAAGTATATGTGGAAAATGATTAAGCTGTACTGTACCAGTTTTTGAGGGTTTGTTGCATTATTTGTAAAAATGAGAAAAATCTTAAATAAAAATGTTTTTAAAAAAAGTTTGTTACCTTGCTCTTCTTCTTGAGTTCTCTGAAGGCAGGTCTGACCCACAACTTGCACCACAGGTAGATCATTGAGACAGGTTTCTAATCCACCCCAGTTGAAAGGGGAATCAAACCCTGTGCTCTCTTCACAAGTCTAATCCACACAACTTCCAGACAACTGAGCCTTCCAGTGCATCCACCCCCCTGTCCCCCGACCCCCTATCTAAGGAGTCTGAGTTTCTGTGACTGCATACGCTTTCACATACATGTTGCAGCCTGGAGCTATGGATTGCGATAGTGGAGGTTCCATCATGTACATGGCTGACCAGGAATAGCTTGCACTTATTTTTACCCAAGCATATTTTTTCTGATTCTTGTTGACATCCTGTCTTTTTAAGTTCCAAGCCCAACAGAAGCAACCGTATCCTGGTAGTGCTGCCATTACTTGTCTGAAATGGAGGGAATCATACAAACGTGAACTAAAAGAGTTCACTGGCAGGACTTGCAGATAGTGAGGAACATTGTCAGAGGCTACAGAAGGATATAGATAGGCTGGAAATTTGGGCAAGGAAATGGCAGATGGAGTTCAATCCTGATAAATGCGAAGTGATGCATTTTGGTGGGAATAATGTAGGGAGGAGCTACACGATAAATGGAAGAACCATAAAGGGTGTAGAGACGCAGAGGGACCTGGGTGTGCAAGTCCACAGATCTTTGAAGGTGACGTCACAGGTGGAGAAGGTGGTGAAGAAGGCATATGGCATGCTTGCCTTTATAGGACGGGGCATAGAGTATAAAAGTTGGGGTCTGATGTTGCAGATGTATAGAACGTTGGTTCGGCCGCATTTGGAATACTGCGTCCAGTTCTGGTCGCCACACTACCAGAAGGACGTGGAGGCTTTGGAGAGAGTACAGAGGAGGTTTACCAGGATGTTGCCTGGTATGGAGGGGCTTGGTTATGAGGAGAGATTGGGGAAACTGGGATTGTTCTCCTTGGAAAGACGGAGGATGAGGGGAGACTTAATAGAGGTGTATAAAATTATGAAAGGCATAGATAGGGTGAACGGTGGGAAGCTTTTCCCCGGGTCGGTGGTGACGTTCACGAGGGGTCATAGGTTCAAGGTGAAGGGGGGGAGGTTTAACACAGATATCAGAAGGACATATTTCACACAGAGGGTCGTGGGGGCCTGGAATGTGTTGCCGGGCAAGGTGGTGGAGGCGGACACACTGGGAACGTTTAAGACTTATCTAGACAGCTATATGAACGGAGTGGGAATGGAGGGATACAAAAGAGTGGTCTAGTTTGGACCAGGGAGCGGCGCGGGCAAATTGTTCCTGGTTTCTCGTTTCAAGGCTTCATTCTACAATCATCTTGCTGGTGCCAGTACAGAGTGAGACTGCGGATAGTTGGGAACCTGTCTCGGGGGCAGGGAATTCATATGGTGTTCGTGGAAGTGGAAATGACTAGGGTTGGGAAGCATTTTCCGATCGGGGCCATTGTGATCTCCTGGACTCGTTTCGATCGCCTCAGGGGGTCGGAGAGGAATTTCCCAGATTTTTTTTTCCCCATATTGGCCCTGGGGTTTTTCACTCTGGGTTTTCGCCTCTCCCTGGAGATCACATGGTCTGGAATGGGGGGGTGGGGGTAAGTTAATAGGTTGTAATGAACAAAGCATCGTAGCTGTGAGGGACAGCTCGGTGGATAGGATATTGGTATGTAGATAGGCTGGAAAATTGGGCGGGGATCCTGGATTCAGGATTCAATCCTGGACCGGGGAGCGGCGCGGGCTTGGAGGGCCGAAGGGCCTGTTCCTGTGCTGTATTGTTCTTTGTTCTTTGTTCTAGGCTATTTGGTCCACCGAGCCTGCTCCGCCATTCAATAAGATCATGGCTGAGCTGATTGTGGCCTTAACTCCACTTTCCTGACTGACCTCCATGGCCATTGACTTCCTTGTCAACCAAAAATGTGTCCAGTCAGCCTTGAATATATTCAGCCTCCAGTGCGCTGGGGGAGAGAATTTCAAACACTAACAACCTTCTGAGAGAAGAAATTCCTCCTCATCTCCTTCTTAAATAGAAAACCCCTAATTTTGAAACTGTTCTAGATTCCCCCACAAAGAAAAAAACATCCTTTCAGCAACTTTAGAGGGTGGCACGATAGCACAGTGGATAGCACTGCTGCCTCAGTGCCAGGAACCCGGGTTCAATTCCGGCCTCGGGTCACTGTCTGTGTGGATTTTGCACATTCTCCCTGTGTTTGCGTGGGTTTCCTCCGGGTGCTCCAGTTTCCTCCCACACTGTAAAGATGTGTAGGATAGGTTGATCGGCCATGCTAAATTGACCCTAGTGTCAGGTGGATTAGCAGGATAAATACATGCGGTTATGGGGATGGGGCCTGGGTGGGATTGTGGTCAGTGCAGACTCGATGGGCCGAATGGCCTCCTTTTGCACTGTAGGGATTCTATGATTCTGTACTGTCAAGCCCCCTTAAAATTTCATATCATTCAATAATATCATTTCTCATTCTTCTAATCTCCAATGAATATAGGCCCAACTTGCTCAACTTCTCCTGAAAGGACAAAGCCTCATCCCAGGAATCAGCACCGTAAACCTTTCTGAACCGTTCACAGTGCAAGTATATCCCTCCTTATGTGAAGTGACCAAAATTGTACGTGGTACTTAGGTGTGGTCCCACCAATGCCCGGTACAGTTGCAGCAAAACTTCCCTACTTTTACATGCAATAAAAGCCAACAGTCTATTTGCCTTCCAAATTATTTGCTGTTCCTGCTTGCTGACCTTTTGTGATCCGGGTCCTTCTGTGCTGCAGCATTCTGCAGTCTCTCCCACTTAACTTATATTCTGCCTTCCT
Organism: Mustelus asterias; assembly: GCF_964213995.1. NCBI lineage: Eukaryota > Metazoa > Chordata > Chondrichthyes > Carcharhiniformes > Triakidae > Mustelus > Mustelus asterias. Next base: position 47,767,807 of record NC_135807.1, on the reverse strand, counting down.
AATCTTCCTGCCAAAGTGGACAACCTCACATATTCCCACATTATACTCCAGATGCCAATGTTTTGCCCACTCATTTAATCTACTTATGTCTGTTTGCAGACTCTTTGTGTCCTCCCACCACTTGCTTTCCCACCTATGTTTGCATCATCATCAAATCTGGCTACAGCAGAATTGGTCCCTTCATCCAAGTCATTAATATAGACCATAAATAGTTGAGGTCCCAGCACTGATTCCTGTCACCCTCCACTAATTCCTGTTGGTCATCCTGAAAAGACCCATTTATCCTTGCTCTCTATTTCCTGGTAGTTAATCAGTTTTCTATCCATTCTAACATGTCATCACAACACCATAGCTCTTACCTTGTGTGGTAACTTTTTATATAGCATCGTATCAAATATTTTTCCGAAATCCAAATATACCATGACCAGAATTTTACGTTGCTCGAGCGGGCACGTGCCCGACCAGGAAGTGGCATGAAAATTGCATGAAAAGATGTTGGGTGTGCATCCCGATGTCGTCGTGCACTTGCGCAACATTTTATTCAGGGGGCACGCACAAGAGTTGGAAGTGTGCCCACCAATAATCAAGCAGACAACTTAGTCCCTTAAGGGGAAAGTTGAATACAATTTCACTTGGCCAGTCTGCTTTTACAGTTGGCAGGCGGGCTGATTGGTGAAGCAGCTTTTATGTTTTAGCTTCAACGATTCAGCGTGGGATGAAATAAAATTTTAAAAAGTGCCTGGGTGCTGAGGTTTGCATTTTAATCTGCTGCATAGACATCCTTTGCATAGTTTTTCTGTCCTATATATATTTTTCCTCCGCAATGGCTGCCTTCCTGAGGGAGTACATTGGAAGTGCCAGCCTGTGCCATTCTGTTTCTGAGTGCCTGCTCACCTCCTGACCTCTCCAGCAGTGTTCCACTTTTCCAAATGCATCTTTCACAATCACTGCCCATTTATTGGCCAACCAGCATGAAATTGTGTTCAGGGGCTAACTGCAGCCAGAAGCACGACTTGCCACCACGTCCAGGCCCACCCTGTGTACCCGCCCTACGGATGAAAACTTTAAAAAAAATTCATTCATGGGACATGGACGTCGCTAGCTGGCCAGCATTTATTGCCCTTAGAGAGCAGTTGAGAGTCAACCACATTGCTGTGTCTCTGGAGTCACATGTAGGCCAGATCAGGTAAGGGAGGTAGATTTCCTTCCCTAAAGGACACAAATGAACCTGATGGGTTTTTCTGACAATCGGCAATAGTTTCATGGTCATCCGTAGATTCTTAATTCCAGATATTTTTTATTGAATTCAAATTCCACCATCTGCCATGGTGGGATTCGAACCCGGGTCCCCAGAACATTATTAGCTGAGTTTCTAGATTAATGGTCCAGCAATAATACCACTGGGCCATCACCTCCCATAGAGGCATTCTGCAACCTTAAGTGAAGAAACAAGCCAAGGCGTTTGCTTCGTCAGCTACAGAGGCAATAGGAATCAAGCAAATTGAACAAAGAACAAAGAAAATTACAGCACAGGAACAGGCCCTTCGGCCCTCCAAGCGTGCACCAACCATGCTGCCCAACTGAACTAAAACCCCCTACCCTTCCGGGGATCATATCCTTCTATTCCCATCCTATTCATGTATTCATCCAGACGCCCCTTAAAACTCACTATCGTGTCTGTTTCCACTACCTCCCCCGGCAGCAAGTTCCAGGCACCCACCACCCTCTGTGTAAAAAAACTTGCCTCGTACATCTCCTTTAAACTTTGCCCCTCGCACCGTAAACCTATGTCCCCTAGTAATTGACTCTTCCACCCTGGGAAAAAGCTTCTGACTATCCACTCTGTCTACTACCCTCATAATCTTGTAGACGTCTATCAGGTCGCCCCTCAACCTCCGTCGTTCCAGTGAGAACAAACCAAGTTTCTCCAACTTTTCCTCATAGCTAATGCCCTCCACACCAAGCAACATCCTGGTAAATCTTTTCTGTACCCTCTCCAAAGCCTCCACATCCTTCTGGTAGTGTGGCAACCAGAATTGAACACTATATTCCAAGTGTGGCCGAACTAAGGTTCTATAAAGCTGCAACATGACTTGCCACTTTTTAAACTCAATGCCTGAAATATCTGAAGAAAGAAAGAATGTGTAGAAAAATGGCCTGTTGGAACAGAAGGAGTGCCTTGCAGAGGTAAAGCTGAATACATGAAGAAAGTTCAGCACTATTAACAGGGAAGGAGGGAAGTGGTCACACTTACCTGATGTTTAACGGAGAGCCTGAAATAATGGGAAATTTGGAAGATGGGATATCCTTGAACACATTGATCAGATCATCCTTAAATCCAGAACGGTTTATTTCCACCGGAGAAAAAAAATAAATGAAATGAATGAATATATAAGAAAATGTGCCTCCCCATATTCAGGCCCATATCTACTTGTTCCCCTTTATCCACCCTATGGGTGGGATTTTTCAGCACAGGTTTACTGTGCTGATTTTCTGCGCTCGCCCCAAAATTGTGAAGTCCCGCCCGAGGTCAACGGACCTTTCCATGGTCAGCCCCCCCCCCATCTGCTACATACTCAAAGAATTCTAATCAATTTGTCAAACATCATTTCGCAAAACCATGTCAATTCTTTCTGATTATATTATTGACTGTATTATGATTTTCTAAATGTATCAGTATATTTGAACATTTTGAATCATTGATCCAAACAGGAAGTTTTGCACACTCTCATTGTACAACAGTCACTATAGGTATGAGGAATAGAGCATTTCTCTCCTGATCTACAAATATACTTTAATCATTTTCCATTCTGGTTCTTTCATTTATGTGTAAATATTGTATTTTCTTCAAAATGATGCAGAAGGTCATTGCTTTTCCTTCACACAAATATTTACATAAAATACCATCGTGTTCAGCATCCTATATATTGCTCATTAAGAGATCGTGCGTTCCACCATTGCAGATGAACATTTTATTTTTATTCCAACGGATCCACAGAGCCAGGGATATTGCCGTCTGTGATTCAATAACCTTTGGAAAGCTATAATCATTTTTGCTGTTACTTTTGAAATTTCATGAATGAAAATGATGAATGTGCATTCTAAAGCAAGTGCTACTGGCCATCGCTTCACAGAGCTTGATATGTGATAGGATCAGTTGTTTCAATTTTAGCACTGGGCAATAAATAGTCAAATCATTATTTTCTACTTTTCCACCAGAACGAGTGTCTCTTGATTTACAGGCAACACAGTGCTTGCCAGCGCACTTACCTGCAACTGATGTAATAACAAATCTGCTTTTTCAAAACTGATCTTCATAAACACTATTGCAAAGCTGCAATGTATACTTACATTGTGTCCAGGCTTACGTTACAGCCTTCCGGTCTCAACATAGAATTCAACACCTTCAGATGACTAGCTCTACCCCACTTCGACCCCTTTGTTTCCATTTTCTCTTCCAGTAATGTTTACCTGTTAGCTCTGCCATGCTGTTAACTCTTTGACTGTTTTCAGTTTATTTAACTTGTCAAATTACAAGTGATGGAACAAGTGAACACAAGTTAAACCTTCACAAGATTTAAAAAAACAAAACAAAATCTCCCCTTGTGACTTTAAATCTGTGGCAAAAGCCAAACAGTTTTTGGGCACAAAGCTGATTTTGCTGGCAAATCAGAGCCAGTAACACCGCGAGAGATGAAATATCGGGCGCGATCCTGATTTTTAGCCCTTCGCTCAATCACTGATCACCACACTGATCAACTGATGTGACTTCTGGTTGTGGCATTGTTCTGATTTGATATCTGTTTCGTTGCACCATCATGTGTTTGGTATTTGGACTACGATACAACCTAGGTTCTGGGCATGTGTTGACAATTATTGCTGAATTCCATGACTAATGCATCTTGTACCCTTGGGAGTGTTGACAACTGATTATTGGGAAGATTTGTCACACTTCTCTGTTGAATTGGTTCCACAGTACAATGAAGTTTGCAAGTTCGGATGGGTATACATATTCGTTCAACTGTGCCTTGTAGTCTGTCAGCTGATGATCCAGGTTACAGTGTTAGGTAGTCTTCTCTCAGTGTAAACACCGGTGCTCATTATGGTCTTTGGCCCTTGTCATTGTCTTGACAATACCATGAATGATGACCAAGAACAGTTCCTTGCACACAGATCGGCCTGCAATCACTGGACCCATGATGTCCACAATATAAAGGATGGAATTTTACGGCATCGCTTGAGCGAGACCGGAAAATCCCACCCAAGGACAACGGACATTTCCATTGTCCGCCCCTCGCCCACTCCAATTCTGTGGCGGGCTGGGCGGTAGAACTCCGATAAAAGTATCTGTGGTGACAAGGGTAAGTTGTTTTAGTGACATGTGAGGGTGATGGATTCCAGGGATGGAATCTCTGAGCCATTGCAGACAGGGACCAGAATTTTCCTATCTCACCCGTCATGGGAATTGTAGCGGGCAGGGGGGGGGGTGGACTATGCAAAGGTTCGTTGACCCCCGGGCGGTTTTCCGGTTTTGGGACAAGCGCGGCCAGAAAATCCAGCCCAGTGAGTTTGTTTATGGTTGACTGAATCACTTACCATATCTGGGGGTACATGCATTTCAGTGTGGAAATGGAAGGATGGTTGCACCTACACCGGCATCCAGGTTTACCTACAAATTGGGCTTCACCTGAATTTGTGAGCATAAAATCTGGATGGTGGCAAAAGCGTCTTTTGGAACCATTGTTCACCAAAGAACAAAGAACAGTACAGCACGGGAAACAGGCCCTTCGGCCCTCCAAGCCTGTGCCGCTCATTGGTCCAACTAGACCATTCGTTTGTATCTCTCCATTCTCAGACTGCTTATGTGACTATCCAGGTAAGTCTTAAACGATGCCAGCATGTCTGCCTCCACCACCCTACTTGGCAGTGCATTCCAAGCCCCCACCACTGTGTAAAAAACGTCCCTCTGACATCTGAGTTATACCTCGCTCCTCTCACCTTGAGCCCGTGACCCCTCATGATTGTCACCTCCGACCTGGGAAAAAGCTTCCCACCGTTCACCCTATCTATACCCTATGAGAATAAACCATATAGAATATCTGCTCACTTTGTCTTTGATCTGGCCATCCTCACTATCTGACCATACAGTTTGGCTCGATGCTTTATGGATATTGTTTGGACAATGCTTGATGTGTACTCTTGGTTGCTTGGAATGCTGCACCCAGTCTGGCCTCTCGTTATGTCTCTTGTGATGGTGAACCACTTGTTCCAGTCTTTGCTTTCTGCAATGGTGCTTCCGTTGCTCACTGATTCTGTACACTTTGTACACATTATTATAAGATGGGCAATTTCAGGGTGCATGTCTAAGGCTGCATCACCCACATTGCTTACTAGACTTCCTGTATTGGCAATTGTGCTAATGGTGAATAAGTTACACACAGCCTGTAGACTGTGTCTACCCAGAAGTGTAGTTTCGTACTTGTGTCCACTTTGCTGGAGTGCTTCCATGCTTTAACCTTTGAGTTAGTACAAAAGGTAATTTTATTGGGGTACATGCTATCATGAGCTTGATTATTCTGTCAGACAGCTCTGACACTGTCAAGTCACAATCTCTGCAAGTGTTTATAAATTGATCAATGGTCTCTGTCAGTTGTTGCCCAAAAGACATGTATTCCAAATGGTATATTTGGAAGTTGACCTTCATTCATAATTTAATGTTGGCCGTATTTTATTTGGATTTTTAAGTGTTTAGTCAATGGAGGCCTGCATTGCCGGTAGCAATTTGTAATTTTAATGGCTTGTTTATCTGGTTCAGAAATATTGAGGTCCATAAAATAGAACTCCACATGTTGTATCAAGGTAAACTCAGATAGGAGATCTATTGCTTTCCAATTCAGTGTTGTTTCTATTCCAGATTATCTGCAATAGAAACAAATAATCAGGCTTCAGAATTTAGGGTGGGGTTTTCCAGCAGCTAAGGCAGCTGGCCAATGGCTACTGGTGGGATTGTCCAGTCCCGCTGATCTCTACGGTGTTTGTGTGGTTCTCTTGACCTGCCACCAGGGAACCTGCCGCGGGGGGGGTGGAGTGGGGGGGGCGGTGGGGGTGTGGGGGCAGTGGTTGCCTTCAGTGAGACTGGAAGATTCTGCCAGTGGGAAGGGCTGGAAAATTCCACCCTTAGTTTAGCTCCCTGAAATGCAGTCCCCTAAGTGACCACAGCTATAGCTGGTCACAGGTTGTTGCTTGACCTCAAAGGTGATGTTCTTGAGCAGTTTCTGCTTTCCTCGGCTTACTGAAGTTCCACCCACAAAGTAAGGATTATTGGTGTGAGAATGGATTGCAGGCTTCTAAAGTTGAAATTAAACAGTGCAATTAAACATTTTGCAGCCTTCTTCTTGCTGTTATGAGCTGTTTGAAGCTGTGACTGGACGGGTTCTTCTTTCTTATCCCAGTGTCCAGAATTTAACCAACCCCCATCCCTACCCCCCCATAGTGACAATAAGATGCAATCATGGATTTCTTTCTCTGTGGAGTTCTCCTTAAAGCTAGACCCTGTAGTGTCTGTTATTTAATCTCTGTTCCTGCACATATCAGGTTGACTTATAGGAAGGAAGCTCTCCCAAATTTGAACAATGTTCATTTAGAGGCATGGACAGAGTAGATAGTCAGAAGCTTTTTCCCAGGACGGAAGTGTTAATTACTAGGGGGCATAGGTTTAAGTATACGGGGCAAGGTTTAAAGGAGATGTACGAGGCAAGTTTTTTACACAGAGGTTGGTGGGTGCCTGGAACTCGCTGTCGGGGAGGTAGTAGAAGCAGATACGATAGTGACTTTTAAGGGGCGTCTTGACAAATACACAAATAAGATGGGAATAGAGGGATATGGTCCCCAGAAGGGTAGGGGGTTTTAGTTCAGTCAGGCAGCATGGTCGGTGCAGGCTTGGAGGGCTGAAGGGCCTGTTCCTATGCTGTAATTTTCTTTGTTCTTTCTTTGTTCTTTGTCACTGGGAACCAGTGCCTGCAGGCTGGACTGTGGTGTGATGTCCCAGAACAAAGGTACAGTGTGTAAGATTCCTACGGTGCTACAGAATTACTTACACAAGTTGAGTTGCTACTTGATGTTTGATCTCCTTCCACACCAATGATTCTGCTGCATGCAAAAGGGTTGAGGCTTGAATACTTGTTCGTCAAATCCTAAAAAGAAAATACTGCCACCATGTTACCTTCTTCTATTTGACGTAAATTTTCCAATTATATGACAAGGATTGTCAAAGCAATATTATATGGATTCTTTACATGGAAAATAAGGCAATATTAAGTAGGAGGCAATGTATATAAGTCTGATATAGAGTCATGGAGTTACACATCACATCTGTCTAGATTGACAGCAGTTTAAAATACAAATTCTTCGTACGTGGACATCATATCACAACAAACAATGTCACTTTCCTCCAACCTGTGTACAGTGACAGTCTGAGTGTGTAGGCCACTGGTCAGGGTCAGCATGCACCTAGTTGCCAATAGCATCTGATATCCAATGGAGGTGGCCTCTCTTTCCATGGAGATGGGCATCAGCACGAATGCCTAAGACCAGATGAACTCCTCCAATTTCTCTCCACGGACACACAGTGCTTCTGGAACTGCTGAGAGAAGCACACATAAAGCCTTTTGTTGCTCCACAAGTGCCCTTTTAAATATTATCCCGAGGCTCAGCATCTATGTCCAGCTAAGCATTGCTTGGAGTATCCTGCCCCACTCCCATGGGGAGGGTTCACTGCCGGCCCTGCTCCTGCTCCCTTGTGATGTGCATCTCACCATGTGACTATCCAACAATCTCTAATACAGTACCCACTGAGGTGTGTATATCTGCACTCGTGGATGTTGTAGTGTAAAGAGTTAATGTTAGATCCATCATCAGTGATATAAGATCAGATAAAAACAGCTTAGTGAGTGATAGTTCTGCGTGAAACTTCAAATCAAGGTTTGTCCTTTATATAGATAGAAGAATGTGTAATGAAAGGTAAAGTTTACGAACAAGTTTGCCTTGCCTCCAGCAATCTCAATCTATCCCATCAAAAGACAGCCTAAGCTAAGACCCACAATGATGATAAGAGATGCTGGCAGTGGTGAAGACAACAAAACAGTAAAATCCCAGCTAGACCAAAGACTGAGGGAACAAAAGCACAACAGCTGAAAAAGCAGCAAGCCAAATGACTGTGAGGAAAGTATAGCATGGGAAAAATGTCAACAGAACTCACAGAAAGGCTAGAGTGAAGGAAAACCATGGAGAAAATCTTACCTTACCAGAATGTTTTGAACAGCTGGAAGACCTGTATCAAGATCAGAAGTGGCAGAACTGGCACTATAAGTTTACCAGGCACAGAACCACCTTGGGACTAACAGATTAGCAAGGAACAAGTACCCCTCTCTATGCTTTAGGTGGTAGTGCAGAAGAAGTATTGGTCAGACAGGGCATTAATAGAGAAATGGCAATGAATGAAGATGTTATCAAAAATTTTGAGACATATTTTGGCCTTAGAAAGAACACGTCCATAGAAAGAATGAAGTTCTATTGATGCATCCAAAGGCTGTTGAAGAACATAGATTCTTTCATTAATAATTTATATCAATTAGTTAAAAATTGCGAATACAGGGCCGAAAAGAAAAATTAACTTGGGACCACATAGTTGTAGGAGTCTTATAAGAGACTTTATCAGATTTTCTACAGTTGAGGGAGGATTTAACACGATCAAAGGTTGTGCAAATATCAAATCAGGCAGAAGTGAAAAGCAAAGTCATGTATTTATTCGAGGTGACTGAGTTTTCACAGAGAAAATGACTGATATGGTGCAATTTGTAGGACACAGAAATAGCAGCACACCTACTCAAAAACAGGGAAGGAGTGAAGAGTCACCATTACTCAGTATTCTTGATTGGCAGGATAATGCTGCTTCGGCAGTGTCCTGCCAAAAATGCAGAGTGCCATTCCTGTAACAGGAGAAGATATTTTAATGCTGTATGCCACAGCAAGAAGCTTCCAATTTGGAAATTTAAGAAGAAACTAATGAAAGCAAGTGGCATGCAAAAAATTGAAGATGCAAAAGGCAATGCAATGCAATTCTTGGAATAAATATACAGGATTTAATGGGAACTAGTAGAGCATAGACATAAAACAAACTTCAAAACTAGACACTGGAGCAAGAGTTTCAGTTCTTTTAGGCATACAACATTGGCTAAAACAAGACCTTCTTCAGCTATTGACCATCCAACTCCACTGTCAGGGACCAATCAACTGAATGTCAAGAAACAATTGATTGCTGCACTTCAATACAAAGGAAGAGAAGTCACAGAAATTTTGTCTGTGATCGAACACCAGGAATGTTCAGTTTTCGGCCAAAAAAGCTTGCACAGATTTGCAGCTGAACTATGACGTAGATGAATTGGGAAGCCAAGGCAAACCAGAAGAATTCAGGACAGAATTCAAAACTTATTTAGAGTTTGACCCAATGATGCATCAGGGAATTATCTCACCTGTAACAAAACTTGCAAGTTAGTTTTCAGGTATGGTTATAGTACTGAAACTAAGAGACTCACTGCAAATCTGTGCTGACCTGACAGTTAAACAAAGCTGTGGAAAGGGAGATCCACTCAGTGGTGTCTGTGGATGAAAGTCTGGCAGAGCCAGCAAAAAACAAAATTTTATCCGCACTAAATGCAAACAGCAGCTTTTGGCAACTGCTTTCGAAAGGAATCCAGACTACTAACAACGCCCATCACACTGTTTGAGAGATTTTGCTTCGGTTGGCTATCCTTTAGTATTTACATCAACACCAGAGATTTTTCAGAGGACAATGATGAACATTCTAGAAGATTAGAAGGTGTCATTTGTCATGTGGATGGAACCTGATCCGTGGGCTAGAGTGACCAGCAATGTTACAATTCTTGCTAGAAGCAGGACTAATACTTAATAATAAACATCCGTTCTTGTAACTGTTACATTTCTGGGACACGTCGTTTATGCATCAAGCATCAGGACATACCAAGGCAATCAAAGAATCTCCACCACCTCACAATGTAATGGAGCTTCAGTGCTTCATGGGATTGTTGAATCAAGCAGGGAAGTTCTTCCCTAATCTGTCACATGTAAATGAACCACTGCGTCAATCACATAAGCAAGTCAAAAAAAATACATAGGCAAGATCAAAGCATGGTATTGGGGAAAGAAACAACAAATGTTGATCAAAAAGATAAAAGTTCCATATCTACTTCAGACATTGGCTCACTGTGATTCAGAATTACCTACAATAATTTACACAGATACATCATCAACTGGGCGTGTAGCAGTACTCTTTCAGACTCAGACAGATGGTAAACGTAGACCAGTGTACTATGTCAATTGATCATTGGCAAAAATGGAATAAAAGTACACGGTAAGTGAAAAGGAGGCATTGCAGCTACTTGAGCTTGTGAGGTTTATCAACTAGGCTTTATGACTCTGACTATGTCTTAGACCTGACGTTTACCAGACCAGAAAGAGTTGATTATGTTACTAAATATTAACTAGCATTGGAATAATAATATTAGAATTAGCAAAGATGTTGCCGGGGTGCAGAGATTTCATTTCAGATTTGATGTTACAACAGAAAATGTCCACGGAAAACAGCAAATTACAGGTGATATATAGGGGGGAATCCAGGATGGGCGGGAAAACGGGAGAATTTCTCACCTATTTTTTAGGCAAGTTCAAATCCAGAATCTTATGCACTCAGTGCAAGAAAAAAGTGGGCTAAACCATTCCTCGCCTGTAGGGCAAGTGGCTGGGGCTTAAATCACCAGCAAGCCTGCTGTAGCAGCAGAGGGCACCATTTCACATGTACAATGGGAACCAGCAGAGGCCTGACATGTCTGAGAGAGAGACCTGTCGGACCTCAGGTCACACAGTTGTGTCAAAAAATCTGAACAAGGTGACATAAATGTTGTCCAAAATGTGGAGTTCTTTACTTCATTGACCATTAGGCTTCTACCATCAACAGCAGAAGCTAAATGAAGTTCAAAGGCATGTAACGCAGATGAAAAATATGCTCAAATCTGGGAATACTGCACCAAAGGATGGCCAGACTATGTTCCAAATAATCTCAGCCTGAAGCAATACTTTGAGCAATGCAGGCATTTAAGCGTGCTGATTTACAATGAGAATTTGGTCATACCTCCTCAGGCTTGAGATCCTTCAGGGAGATCTGGATATTGCAAAGTGTTGTGCCAGAATAAAAACATTTGTCTGGTTGTCAGGGATCTCAAAATCATTAGAGGAAAGGATTTCAATTGTATCACTTGTGAAACGATGGGCGTCCTGGTGGCAAGTGGTTAGAGCTGGGTGGGGTGCTCTGTAGGAGAGTTTGTACAGACTCAATGGACCTAATAGCCTCCTCCTGCACAGAAAGGATTCTATGAATCCATCGTCAGGAGCAAAGAAAACCAATGATGGTATCCTCATATCCATCCAGAGAATGGGAATGTCTTGGAATGGATCTTTTTGTGCTCAAAGGGAAGACATTCCTCATAGTTGTTGACTATTACTCCAAATGGATTGAGTTTAAGCATCTTCATGTTGAGAGATGGTTCTGTGTGAAGCTCTGTGCTCAACTGTTTATCTTTCACATTGAAGATTATTTAATAAAAGGTCATGTTTACCAACGATCTTGCCTCCAGCAAGGATAACCTAAGCTAAAACCCAATGATGGTAGAGAGGATGCATACCTTCAGAGTGCTTGGCCTCCTCTTGAGGACTGCTCAGCTTCCTTCTCCTTCAGCTCCTCTGTCATTCTTGAAGGACATGTGGGAGATGAAAAATATGATCTATTGCTGACATGGGGGAAGGGTTCATATTCAACGTTGTACATTTCATGATAGTTCAGTGAATGGTGACAACAATTCAGCATGAGCGAGTGTTATGCCTCGAGTGGCAGTGTGATATCTAAATCCATCACCAGATAAATGGGAGACACCGATCACTTCATTGCCCACACTCATGGATAGTACCACCCTGCTGATGTGTAAAGCCTGTTCCTGTGCAGCAGTCAAACTAGTTCTGATTGTTAGGTTTTAATTTGAACATCTGATTTTCAGATAGTCTCGATATAAAAACAGCACATGCGGGGATGATGTAACATTAAACAGGTCACAGTCTGCTCAGTTAATGTGAAATGCTACATGGAAAGGCCACTACATTAACACAGCAAGAGATAGATGAGACCAGAATTAAACCATCTGTTATCAGTTTTATTTAGAGACAGTCCAACATAAACAAATACTGTTTTGCAATTAAACCTTCTTTTGTAATACCAGAAAACTTCATTCCTGGTAAACATACTGTATATTAAAATGTTTTGAAATAAATTTAACACAAATTACTCAATAAGAAGCCACTCACCATCCTGACTTGGAAATATATCACCGTTCCTTCACAGTCGCTGGGTCAAAATCCTGGAATTCCCTCCTTAACAGGTCAACCCACAGAACACGGACTGCAATGATTCAAGAAGGCAGATCACCACTACCTTCTCAAGGGCAACTAGGGATGGGTCCCACGAATGAATTTTAAAAAAGGCACCAATAACCTTACAAAATTATTGGGGGATATTTTCCCTGGATATGTTAGGCATCAAAGAATCTCCAAGGTAGGGTCTAAAGTTGAAATGTTGGTGTAACCTGCCTTCAGTTTGCAACACCACCTTGGTAAAGAAGTTGATGCTTACTTTAGGAATGGTCATCTGGAAGATTGTTGCACCACTGATTGCTGTCTAGATTGCCTGCTGACACTCATTAAGAAATCTGCATGGCATTTTCTTTTTGCTGCTAACAATTAAACTAACAGCTAACGGCACCAAGTGATTTGGAAGAAACAAGTCATTGCTGAAGGTTTTGTGTTCATTTTAAAGTTACATGGATTTTTTCTGTTCACTTTCTGCTGGAACTTAAAGAGAAAGTTTGAGCCACATTGTAAACTATTTTGGCAAGAAATTACCAACACTCTATTCATAATTATACTGGAAAATCTCTGAGCACTTCACCATCAAATAATAAATGATATGCCAATATACCTTAAACATACCTTATAGGAGAGAGGCAGCATGTTGGCACGGTGGTTAGCACTGCTGCCTCACAGCACCAGGGACCCAGGTTCAATTCTGGCCTCGGGTCACTGTCTGTGCGGAGTTTGCACATTCTCCCCGTGTCTGCATGGTTTCCTCCGGGTGCTTCGGTTTCCTCCCACAGTCCAAAGATGTCTGGGTTAGGTTGATTGGCCGTGCTAAATTCACACTAGTGTCAGGGGATTAGCAGGGTAAATATGTAGGGTTATGGAAATGGGGCCTGGGTAACTTGTGATTGGTGCAGACTCGATGGGCTGAATGGCCTCCTTCTGCACCGTAGGGATTCTATGTTATGGACAGGAAGGGGTTTAATTTAAAACAGACCTGATTTCTCCCCTTAGCGCCCATCCATAAACAAAAAGGTGTTTTTGATTTTTGATTTCCCCCTTTATAAGTGGGGGTGTATTTTTCCCAACCCCTCAGTTTTGGAGTGATCCAATCGTGTATTAATAACCCACAGCAAACTCAAGATGGGGTTAGTTGATTTTACACGCACTCAAATGCAGGGAGGGGGTGTCACCAAGTAATCCCTGTGGCATTCACACAATCACAAAGGGATAAGGGAAAGGAGGAGGTACAGGAAAAGACAACAGACGAAATAAAAATTATCGTTTTGCGTGAGTCTAGAATCAAAAATCCAATGGTGTATTCCTTCAGAGAGATTAGCAGGCTGAAGCTAATATTGGGTGATCTGCTTTTCTCGTAGTGATGACTTCCACAATGGGAGAAGCACATAGAGATGAATTAGTCTTGTAGTAGGCACTGTTACAGAAGTCCAGATGTTCAAGTTGGTACAGCGTAGATGAGGGCCAAATAATTTAAACCTCAACAGAGCTCTGGTTATGCTGCTCATATGCCAGTAGAAGATGGTATACTGCCTCTTTTAGCTTCTCAAGACAATATTATAGGTTTTACCAGGGGTGGGGGGAAGGGGTCATCTGACATAACTCCCACTTCTTCCCCTTTGTTTGGATAAAGAATATATATTCCTAGACTGGACTCTTGAGATGGTTAATATGGTTAATGTTTGAATCTGCTTCCCATTGAAGTAATAATTTGCCCTTTTATTTTTACAGTCAAAATGGATAACCTCACACTTATCCACATTAAGCTCCATCTGCCAGATGCTTGTCCTTTATTAACTCAAGCCTAAATATTGTCCAGGTCTTGTTGCACCTGGACATGGACTGCTTCAGAATGGGATTTTATGGCCTCGCTCATCCCAAAACCATAACATCCTGCCTGAGGTCAACAGAACTTGCCATGGTCTGCCCCTCTCCTGCTCCGATTCCCGTGGCGGGCAGGATGGTAAAATTCTAGCCAGTATCTGGAGTGTCTTGAATGGTGCTGTGCAGTGTGCAATCATCTGTGAATATATACCAACCCATGAAGATTGTGTTTAATCAATTTGGGTGCTATACGCTATTGAGCGCAACAAATTAAAGTACATTAAACACACTGAAGGACCCTTAAAGAGATGCTGTGGCAAACAAAATCAAATCACAAAGGAAACTTAAAACATCAAATCAAAATGTGATTAAGGTGGTTGATAAAATACTCCAATCCCCCTGGTGTCCATCAGGCACAGAAGAGTTTGGGTAGCATAGATTTGTAGGCAGGTTCAAATTGCAGTAATCAGCAATTAGAACCAAATTTTTCTGCTAAAATAAAACTTTTTAAAGCAGATTTGACTTATCAGTACTACACCTATTTAGTTAGCTGTTTTCGTCCTTTTGCCAAAATAATCTTCAGAGCATTTCTGGCTACGGATCAAATTATCAGCTTCAAGGGTTGCTGCCAGTTATCTATCTGGTGCTGGTGTCTTATGTAAAAGGAATTCACGATATTAATATTGCCCAGTGTGCATGTACTTATTCATCCCAAATTTAAATCCCTGCCTGTATGCGAGTCATGATGTGGAGTTGCCGGCATTGGACTGGGGTAAACACAGTAAGTAGTCTCACAACACCAGGTTAAAGTCCAACAGGTTTATTTGGTAGCACAAGCTTTTAGAGCGCTGCCCCTTCATCAGGTGAGTGCAGGATTTGTTTCACAAACGGGGCATATATAGACATAAACTCAATTACAAGATAATAGTTGGAATGCGAGCCTTAACAGATAATCAAATCTTTACAGGTGCAAACAATGCGAGTGGAGAGAGGGTTAAGCGCAGGTTAAAGAGGTGTGAATTGTCTCAAGCCAGGACAGTTAGTGAGATTTTGCAAGCCCAGGCAAGTCATGGGGGTTACAAATAGTGTGACATGAACACAAGATCCCAAGACATGTGAGTCGACTGTTGTGTACATCGATATGGAAACTTGATTCACAAACAGTCATTTTTGCGAATCGGGAACGAGATTCTCCGCCTCCCAGCCACGTGTTTCCCGGCGGCGGGAGGTGGCGTGTTGTTTGCTAGCAGCGGGATGTTTTGGTCCCACCGCTAACAATGGGAATTCCCATTGATGTAGGAAATCCATGGGCGGGGCTGCGCTGCTGGTTGGACCAGAGAATCCCGCCGGTGTGAATGGCTGGAGAATTCTGGCCATGATGTTTATGAAGCCAAATGTCGAAATGTAAGGCTGAAGTAATATTTTTAGCAGTATCTGAATGATGTTAACGTGCAATTCTTTGAGATTCCACTCAACAAATGAATTGAATACGTATTACTGGAGCAGGTAGAGGTGTGACAAGACAGTATGGAAGTTCTAAGTTAGATTTTCCTGAGGTTACCTCCTGTTCTGAGACACAAGTCAGAAAAATAGATGCTACTCCACTGTGCAATTTCAATCCCTCTGTAGTGCTGCCCATATTTCTTGAGAAAAATGATATATGGCCAGCACTTAGTTGCATCTCAGGGGAGCATTGCTATTAAAATTCTATGGCCTTGAGATCTGAATGCTGATGCAGTTAAATGTCATCTTTTTTCTTGGAAATTTGTTGGTTAGAGGTCTGGTTTTTATCTCCCAGGCATAGGAGCAGGCACGTTACTGGTCTGCAAACAGAAAATTACTGGAGCTACCAGCAGTTAATTTATATGAAGAAGGAATAAAAGTTCACAGTTCACATTTTATAACCTTTCATCAGAAGCTAGAAGTTTAGTCAGTAGGTTGGCATTTTTCAATTTGGAAGCAGTATCAAAGTGTGAAATCTGTTGTTTTAAAAAAAAAAAATTGTTGACAGGCTTTACAGGATCCAAATCTTTCACTGCTACAATCCAAAAACTAGGATGGCATTATATCTGTACTGCCTGGGAAAGGAAAATGAGAATGAAAAGAAAATTGTGATGCGTGACTAGGCAGTAAAGTTTCATCAGAGGCAGAGGTGTCATACTCACAATTAGCCTTGAAAGAGGATATATAGGTTTTTCAGACATTGGCCCAAATCTTCCAAGGACTGGCAATCATTGTTGGACTTTTGATCCATTCCTACTTTTCCATGCCATGCCAGCACTCTGAGGGGGAATTTTCCTGTCCCGCCTGCCACAGGAATTGTAGCGGATGGCGGAAGGCTGGGGGGGAGGTGGTCAGACCATGCAAGGTCTGTCGATCTCAGGCAGGATTTTCCAGTTTTGGGGTGAGCGTGGCCAGAAAATCCCGCTCTGATTTCTATACAGGAATACTGATCCACACTTCTTCAAGGTCACAGAGTGTGCCTCCAATCCAGAAAATCCCGCTCTGATTTCTACACAGGAATACTGATCCACACTTCTTGAAGATCACAGAGTGTGCCTCCAATCTACTGCTTACTCATAGTTCAAAATCATGGGGAAGGGTGTGGTATGGATTATCTTTATGGCTGTATTCTGGTAAACTGCTGTATTCTGACAAGTGTTCAATGACACACTGAAAACTTGGGGAATTTAAAAAGCTTTTCAGTTTGTTAGTATATGTGTAAAAGTAAATGGGTGAATGTGGAAGTGGGTAAGAAAGTAGGGTGGTTGAAGTAAGTGGGTAAGAGTTATATATTTAAGTGGTTGCATGGTTGCTTTAAGAGCCAGTCACCTGATTTGATGCTGATGTCACTGGGGTATCTCACAGGCTCCTGCTTAGTTTTATTTTCTGCTCTGTACAGGCAACAGCTCCCTCAACAAATCTATTGTTGTTAGTTTGAATCTACGTGTGCAAACCACATCGTTCTATTTTTGCTTAAAACCCACTTATACACTTAGAACATTAGGAAAAGATAATTGATGACAAGTATTTTTTTAAAACATTGTGGGTCCTCGCACTTTCAATATTAGAAGGCCAGGGAAATCATCAATGGGATTAAAGATTGAAGTGCCAGTGAAGGTAGAGAACGTAAGGAAAAAGGAAAGAAAAATCACTTTGTCTACTGAAAACAAAATCTGGTAGATTCCTCGAAGCTGCAGAGTGTGCACATGTGTTGAGTGTAACGGCAGACACACTACATGGTTGAAAAATGGTGGAAGCTCTCTGTGTGGTTTTAAAAGAGTTTTTTTCTGAAGAGAGAAGGGTGAGATTCCAGGGACTATCTGGCATTTTTTTAAAAAAGAATACTTTGTTGTATGTCTGGGGCTGTTTGAAAAAAAAATCATGTCTACAGTCTCCAAGATAAATAGGAGTACTGGGGAGATAGTAAAAAAATATTCTGAGTCGTCTCGTGTCGCTAGTGCCTACAAGAGAAATGATGGGTGAATTAGGAGCCATGAGTCCTTTCAATGAAGAAAATGTATTCTAATCCACAGCATTTTCAGTGCTTTCTACAAGTGAATAAAATTGCAAATGAGTTGCTCTCACCAGCATTTCTCAGTACAATGGAAAGTAAAACCATCAATTTGCTCCAGAGCTTGGTTTATCCAGCAAAGCCAGGAATCATACTTACCATGACTTGACAAATATCCTTGAAGAGCATTACTCTCCAAAGCCACAGATCATTGTGGAAGTGTCCTGAGGTTTTAATGGTCCCTTGGGAGTGCTGACTGGGGCTTTAATTGGGAATGATTGACAGGTCTGATGATGTCGAGGGAGCAGTTTTTCCCACAGAGAAATCCAAGGGTTTAGTTTCATTTTGGCTCAGAAGTTGTTGTGGTTGAGACAGAACATAATGGGTGGAATTTTACGAGATTTTTTTCCAAATGTTCAGCTAGCGTGAAATCGGGAGAGTTGCTGATCCATTTTTCGGGCGAGTTTCCAATCCCAATTTTATGCATTTAGTCTTTGAAAATATGGGCTAGACCATTTCCAGCTGCGAGAGGCAGTGGGCAGGGCCTAATTCGCCACACAGCCAGCAGCTCAGATCGGAGTCACAAACTGCGCTTACGCAGGAAAAGCAGAATAAAAACCAGCTCTGCTGACAGAACCCCCACGGGCCAGATACAGCCTCCCTCCCACACCCCTCCATGGACATTGAAGACCCTCCCAATTT
The DNA here is from genome assembly GCF_964213995.1 of Mustelus asterias. Taxonomy (NCBI): domain Eukaryota; kingdom Metazoa; phylum Chordata; class Chondrichthyes; order Carcharhiniformes; family Triakidae; genus Mustelus; species Mustelus asterias. The sequence continues at coordinate 47,749,272 of NC_135807.1, read as the reverse complement.
TATCAACCCCCTTACCCCTCTACCTCACCCCACCAGATCCCCCCAAGGACCCAAGGCACATAGCCCCCTCATCACTCCCCCCGACCCCGATGGCTGACTGACTCTCTCCCCTGCCCCCAATTATCACAGAGACACAAGTTCTGCCCCCCCCCCCCGCCCCCCTATCCCCCCACCCCCATCAGCGCACCTGCAAGTGCAGACTTGGCTTCTCCTTTATGATAACGAGGCAAACTGCATTAATCTCACTGGAATGCTCTAACAGGTGCATGACTCGCCCATACTGCCTGCAGCTGATCTGCCCTAACAAGGGGCAGCAACTTAAAAATGCCAAAGATGGACAGATAGGCAGACAGTGGAGACAAGGCAGGACACCCTCTTCCCCCTAGCAGGATGCCGTCCCAGAGGAAGGGATGGAAATGCAGCCTGGGACGTGGTGGCAGCATGCGTTAGTGCCAGGGCCCGCGCCAGGAAAACTAGGAAGCAGTCCAGTAAGGATCTCAAGTAAGTTGCATGCAGCCCAAATTCCTCTCCCTCTCTGAACCTGATGTCCTGTGTTGCAGGATGGGACTCTGACATGCCCGGGCCATCTGGCATCGCAGCCCCCACTGCTGTTCCCACCCATCCTGCCCCTGACAGCTTGGAAGACTCCTCAGAGGAAGCAGATGAAGGGCCCTCTGAGGCCGGCACCATGTTTGCGTCAGCTTCCACCTCACAACTCACCACCCCAGAGACTCTCACATCGGTGGGTCAAGTTAGTGGTGAGGCATCTGGGTCACTTTCTGGTGCGCACGACACATCTGCTGATGTACATCAGGTGAAGGAGGGAATGCCCGAGGCCTCTGGCACGCGGGAGCCTGCCGGAGGCAAGGACTCAGCTGGCCCCAGGCTACATGCTGGGCATCTGAGATCACTTTCCCTCAGCTGCTGGAGATGCAGCAACAGAGCCAGGGAATGCAGGAGGGGCTGACGGCCACACTGGACCAACTGCGAGGCTGCTGGGAGGAGTCCCAAAGCTTTCAGGCAGACCAGCTATTGCCCATCTTACACCGTTCCCAGACCAACACTGCAAGGGTGGCGCCCACGGTGGAAAGCCTAAGGCAGGAGATCCTCACCATGAGTGGCAGGTTCCAAGCGATGGCCGAGTCACAGAAGGCCACAGCTGAGGGCCTCAATAGGTTTCTTGAGATTCTGCGGCCCATGGCTGAGAGGCTCGAGAGCTGGCAGGAGGCCCAGCGAGACAGCACTGAGACACAACGGCCTATGGCTACAGCCCTTGAGAAGGGTCATGACTGAGGGCTTGCAGTGCATGGCCCAGTCTCAGAGGGCACTTGCTGCTGCCATTGACAGGTGGCCACCAGCTCAGGTGGTCATCGCAGAAGGCTCGACCACCATGTGGTCCTTCAGGACTGGCAGGGCCAGGTGACACCGGAGCCTGCCGTCCCATGGAGTGACCCAGGGGCCCACAGGAACCCCAAGGGAGGAGGAAAGGCTCGAGCCCATGCCGAGGCCTTCCCCCCAGGAGGCTGCGGTTGTGACTACACCTTTTGACACCCCCCTTCCTGAGACTGGGGCATCTCAGATGCAGCGGGATGAAGAGGGTGTCATGGATATGTCCCTGGCATCTGGAAGCCGGCCAGGGCCCTCAAGGTCCAAGCCTTCCAGAGGACAATCGCCAAGGGCATTACAGGCCACGGAGCGAGGTAGGCAGATGGCCACCTCCACCTCTGTTGTACATCCTGGGAGACACGGAGACGTAGTGGGAGGCCATGTAAGGTTAGGAAGTTGTAGCGGCACTAAAATGGCACGGGTGAAGTGCAACACCTGATAGATAGAATATTTGGGCATTTTAAAGTCTGACATTCACATGTTTTAAGATTATCACTTATTTTGAAAGCACAATTATTGGCAACGATAAATGTTATTTTACCGCACACCTGTGACTAATTTGTCTCTAATTAGCCTCTAACAGGAATATACTTACCCAGACGGTCGTTGGAGGGACCCTGCACGTTGATGTCAGTGGGGGAGGCCCCTCAATGCACTGCCGCTGAGAAAATCAAGGCGTTCAAATAATTCACTGGCTACAGTGGCTAGTATGCATTGGCAGCCTTCCCCCCCACCCTCCCCGCCCTCTGCGCCTGCCCTCCCCATCGTCCCCGCCCGTCCTCCCGTGCCCACCCTTCCCCCGCCACACACTCGCCCACCCTTCCCCCGCCACACACTCGCCAACATCTGCCATGGCATTCCCAGAACTCACAAGAGATTCCTCCGTTCCCCCACCCCATCCACCCCGGGGTCCTGCATGGGGGTTTAGTTCTCCCTTACCCACTACCCAGACGTGGGCCCAGGTGCCAGCGTACATGCAGAGCTGAGATGGGAGGCAGACAAGTTTGTACCAGGGCATCATCACAATGACGCATAGCGAGTCGTCATCACCCTCCTGCCTGCCACAGAAACTGGCTAACACAGCGTACCCAGGCCCACCACTCTGGTGTTGCAATGTTGCAGAAGATTGTAGAACTCTGGGGTGGTGGTGGTGGGTTGGGGGGCGGGGGGGGCGGGTGTGGGAGCGCGGGGAATGGGACCCACATGCAGCAACACAGGTCCCTAGTGACCAAAGCGCATGGTGATCAGGGCCTCCCTCGCCGCCCTTGCGTGCCTGATCCTTGCTTCTGCCAGTCTCCAGCGTGGTGTTGCTCGTCATCGTCCTGCTCTCCGTCTTCCTCCTCCTCCTGCTGGGTGGCCTCCGCAGTAAGAGTTTTAACAACACTAGGTTAAAGTCCAACAGGTTTATTTGGTAGCAAATGCCATTAGCTTTCGGAGCGCTGCTCCTTCGTCAGGTGGAGTGGATATCTGCCCCAGTGATGCCCAGCTGATCTGCCTCCAAGTCCTCCTCCAAAAGGTCTCCTCGTTGCTGTGCCAGGTTGTGTAGGGCACAGCACACCACCACAATGCAGGACGATATCAGAGGGCTGTATTGCAGGGCCCCGCCAGAGCAGTCCAGGCATCCGGGCTGCGTTTTGAGGAGCCCTATGCAGCGCGCCACTATTGAACTGGTGACAATGTGGGCCTCATTATATCAGGTCTCCACATCAGCCTCAGGCCTCCATACAGATGTCACCAGCCAAGTCCGAAGTGGATATCCCATGTACCACACAAACCATCCCTGCATCCTGGGCTCCTCCTCAATGGCCTCCGCGACATCGTACCTCCTCAATATGAAGCTGTCATACATTTTGCCGGGATGTCTGGCGCAGACGTGCATGATATTCAGCTGATGGTCACACACCAACTGCACATTTATTGAATGGAAGCCCTTTCTGTCCATGAGTCTCCCTGGATTCTTCACCGGGGCCTTGAGGGTGACATGGGTGCAGTTTATAGCCCCCTGCACATCTGGCATCCCCGCAATGGCTGCAAATCCTGCAGCCTGTGCTTCCTGCTAGGCCTGGTCCAAATCAAATTTAATGTACTGGCCAGCCTGGGTATACAGGGCATCCATGACCTCCTTGATATATTTGTGGACGGATGATTGGGAAATGCCACAGAGGTCTCCACTGGAGGTCTGGAAGGACCCGGTGGCATTAAAGTTCAAAGAAGCTGTCACTTTCACAGCCACCGGAATTGGGTGCCCCCTCCATGCCCCAAGGTGCCAGGTCGTGCAACAAATGATGTCGAGGTGCTGGTGTTGGACTGGGTTGGGCACAGTAAGAAGCCTCACAATACCAGCCACCTGATGAAGGAGCAGCGCTCCGAAAGCTCGTGATACCAAATAAACCTGTTGGACTTTTACCTGCAACAAATGGAACAGGTGTCACATTGTCTCCTTTCAGAACCGTAGCTGTCGGCGGCACACAATGTCCCACAGTTGCTTGAAGGACACTTGTGTGCAGAACTGCTGGGTCTCCGTTCCCTCGTTCTCCTGCCCCCACCCCCACTGGCTGTCTCCCTCTACTCCTGCGAGTGGTAAGGCCTGGGCCTTCTCTGCCCACAATTCATCCTCATCAACTCCTCCTCCTCAGCTCCAACAGCAACCAAAAGAACAGCAAGATCAATGGGTTGCATTGCAAACGCCATCTCGTCAATCTTAGGCATCCCTAAGAACTGAGGTCAACGCTCTGGTCCGTCCTGAGAGACTGAAGTTGGACCTCGTGAACAACAGTAACCCCCCACCCCCTCCCACACTTGCAGGTCCCCCCCCCCCGATCCGAAACGCAACATGACTGCCATGAAACAATCCCCCCTGAGCAGCACGGAGCAGTTTGAATGCGAAGATTTACCTCCTTGCTCAACCTCACTGATCAAACGTCTGAATCCGACTTTTATAGAGGAGCCCCGTGGGTGGGGGTTCCTCTGATATGTGTGAGGAGGGAGGGCTGGTGCCAGTGTGGGGGAGGGGGAGTATCCTGCTCCAAAGGTGTGCAGCTTAGGTTGATTGGCCATGCTAAATTAACCCTGGTGTCAGGGGATTAGCAGCGTAAATATGTGGGATTCTGGGAATAGGGCCTGGGTGGGATTGTGGTTGGTGCAGACTTGATGGGCCAAATAGCCTCTTTCTGCATTGTAGGGATTCTATCATTCTAGGTGTTTTCCTGACCAATCCAGCTTCAGTGAGCGAGGTGGTTAAGGCGGGTGAGCTGGGACGATTGGGAGTGAAGCTCACTAATTACATTGTGATGAATGCAAAAAAATGCAAATTGTTTTGGGCGGGCTCCCAATTGCGTTGGTTTTCTTTCTTGGTAAAATGGGAATGGGAACGAAAATGGGCGGTATTCCCGCTAGTCGCATCACGCCCGATTTTACAACATTTTTCCACCGCAAATCGGGCATGATGAGGTCATAAAATTCTGCCCCGCGTGTATATTTAAGACTGAGATTGATAGGTTTTTGGTCAGTAAGGAAATCAAGGGTTACAGGGAAAGGGCAGGAAAGTGGACATGAGGAATGTCAGATCGGCCATGATCATATTGAATGGCTGAGCAGGCTCGAGGAGCCAAACAGCCTACTCCAGTTCCTATTTCTTATGGTTTATGCTGTCAAGAAGCGGAGGGAGGGTGGAGCAGCGGAGGGGACATGGGGGCAATAGAAAGGATTAGATGTTGAGGTCAGCAGCAAGCATCACAAATGACCTGCCTCTCTTGGCCTTATCCTTATATCTACATGGGCCTTCTGCTCTGCAGGGTAAAGGCCTAGAACTCCTCTGGACAACCGGCAATGCATCAATCACATGCCACACAATTCAGAGGGTTGTTTGTAATTCTGGAAGCATGAGAAAGGTATATAAAATTACTAGAATCAATTGAATGCTAAATCTAATTGCTCTCAACCCTATCTTCTCTCTTTGCACAGAAGTTTTCACCATCATAGAGAGAGGTAAAAGAAGGAGGGGTGGGGTGGGGGTCCGTCATTGTTGAAAGAACTCACTGAATTCCAGGGGTGGGCAGCCTAGCTGGCAGGGGTGGAGCGGGATAGATGGGAAGATTGGCTTGCAGCCTCCATCCAACAAGGATCCAAGCATGACATTGAAATCTCAGGGTCATCTACGATGGTGAAAACTTCTGCGCAAAGAGAGAAGATGGGGTTGAGAGCAATTAGATGTCCTTTAGGAAAGAAAATCCTTACCCAGCCTGGTCTACATGTGAACCCAGCAATGTAGGTCTCTTAACTGCCCTCTGAAATGGCAGAGCAAGCCACTGGGTTCAAGAGAAATTAAGGATGGGCAACAAGTGATGGTCTTGCCAGCGAAGCCCGCATCCCATGAAAGAATAAATAAATATATATTCCCCTCCACCCAGTGGTAAGTGTAAAGGATGGCTTGTAGGAGACTGGGGTTATCCCATCTTGGTCTGATCTTTCTATAGAATCCAGCATCAGCTGCAGGAGAAGAGGCATAAAGCATCTACCAAGGTATGCATAGAGAATAGTAACAGATTCCTAACACAAACTCTTGGTGACACAGTTGATACCACAAACAATAGAGGATTTTTAAAAATATACTTTTCCAATTCAATCAAATCAAATCCAATTCAGAGTCTCAACAAGTTGAGACATTTCAGATCCAGGCTGACAAGACAGGGTAAGCGACCAAACCACCCTGTCCTGGGCCTGATCTACATGAGCCAAGCTGACTGGAGAAGGGGGAGGTTCCTCCTCCAAGACTTGAGCTCATTTGCATCTTAGCCAAAAGGCCGAGATGCCGCTTTAAAAAATTGCTTCATATGAAACATATGAAGCCTCAGTGTAACCTAATGACCTCAACCAAGTGCGGCCAACCATGGGCTGCCGACCATACTACACTTGATCTTAGCCAAAAGGCCGAGAAGCGACAATTTGAAAGAGTAACAGGGAACTCCAAACAGTCAGGCTTAGCAATCTGGCAAACATGTATCACAGCTTCTTTTCCACTGAACATTTCTATATAGAAAGCTTGATCTCTAACCTGTAATACTTCTAAATCTTGCCATTGAACAAACTCACAACAGTTCAAAAAACACAGCAATATTGCAACAAGACACATAAAATACATCAATTTCAATGCATCAAAAATGTTTACTTACATGGAAATCTATCAGTGTGCATACCCTTCTCATTTACATGGTGAGTGTTGTATCTTATTCCCTATTCTTGTGTTCTTGCAGGTTCCCTGTGGTTAGAACAAAGCAAGAAGCTGCAATTAACTATCAGCCCAATAAATCTCAAGCTATCCACTTTCTCTTGTAGAATATGTGAATATGTAATATGTAGGAAGAATAAGACATGCGAATACTAGTTAAAATAAAAACATTAGTTAGACTTGAGAACTGACACTTACTGGCTGGCAACACTCTTGCTGTTATGAATTGAAGTTTACATGAAATCCAATTTACAGTCATTTGAAGTTCATTGAATACATTTATTTGTGGCTGAGAGAATGCCATTTTTCCCCAACAAGCAGATTGCACCAGCTTGCACGATTAATCAAATATATTTAATTTGACTCACCATGTAACCTGGCACACACAAAAGAAAACAAATCTTGTGCCAGGGCACTGAGACAGATATCCATTTCCCAGCTAAGTTGATTATGGATCGCTTCTGAAGTTCCACAAAAATTTACATGGGCGGTTTGGGGATGAATGTGTTTCTTAGGTTACAAAGTAATTTATGGGAGTTGATAGTCCAAAGATGTGCGGGTTAGGTTGATTGGCCAGGTTAAAATTGCCCCTGAGATGTGTAGGTTAGAGGGATTAGCGGGTAAATATGTGGGGGTAGGGCCTGGGTGGGATTGTGGTCGGTGCAGACTCGATGGGCCGAATGGCCTCCTTCTGCACTGTAGGGTTTCTATGATTTCTATGATACCTACACGTGTACATTAATGGAACCTTTCAGTTCGCTGACATTTAAAATCAAAACAGAACTATGTTGTTGATAACTTCTGTGAGAACACATTCAGAAACATAAAGCATTTCATAAGTATAATCGTCCGTGAATATCAATTAACTACCATGAATTGTAGGAGGCTAACTTAATACTTTGGTCAATGTTGCTATGGATATTGGGTACTTTGTACCAATTAATCCGGAATAAAATATGATGCTCATTTGTGTTTTGATCTGAAACCATTTATTTAATGATTGCTGATGCAGAATCGCAATACCAGAAAACACAAAGCACAAGAAATAAATACTTGTCTAGAGCATTTTAAAGACTGTTTCTTCTCAAGTCATTCAGTTTGTTTGAAAATTCACAAAATACTGTCTTTTTTTTAACTTGTGGTTCAAAGATTATCACAATAATTATGCTTCTGGAGACAAATCTGCCACAAGTCTTTTAATAGTAACAGCAACAAATATCTTTCCGACTTTGATAGCTGTTTTCTGTTTTTATATTAACTTTGAAGGGATGTTGCTTTTGCTGCACAATGCTACATTTGTTTCAAAGAATGTTTTAGCTAACATTTCAAATGTTATGTTAACAATTGAAGTGCTATTTTTTAATGCAGAAACATTTGTCAAATTGTCACTCGTTTGGGAGCCATAATGGGGTGAGGAGGATGTGAAGGATTTGCGCAAGTTTAAAGTTCAAACATTGGAAAAATAATTTGTCTGTTTGCAATATTAATCAGTTTGTGTTTTATTAAATCTATGTCCCTAATATTGACTGGGTCTCCGATGTAATGTAGAAACTAAATCCAGGGATATCTATGCGTGTTGTTATAACACACCCACCTCTCTAATATTTTACTTTCAGGTTCACCAAGCAGCTGGCATGATGGGGATACAACCACAACTCCAGTTTGCAAAAGACCAATGCAAAGATGCAATTTGCAGGAGCTTTGAAAGCAACAAAGAAAGAACCTTCACTATGGAACCGGGACTCGCAAAGAAGGCACCCTGCTTTAATTATGTCTCTTTGACATGCAGCTGGGGAAGGCAGGGTTGACTTTGGCAATTACTGGCAAAACGGTAGTCACCACTTGAGAGCAGGTCTTGATTCCCACAGGCTGCAGATGTCTGTCACCTACTGATAGAACCTGAGCCTCCTGATACATTGGCATTCGAAGCTCATCCTTTGTCTGTATACACCGTGGGACAGGTGGAGGCTCCTGTAAGCTGTACCTTCCTGATGCTCCTCTCTCTCTAGTTACAGATCTGTGGCTAGGAGACTTCTGTTGCTACTGTTGATACAGTTGCTTTTCATCTTGATCTTCCTCTGATGTCCAATCCAAGTGGAACAATTGGATCTCCAAAGCAGAGAAGAAACATCTGAGTCTAATAAGTCAACTCTAAGTCAAAGTACTATGAACGCTCTTTCCCACACCCAGGTAAAAAAGTTACTCTGAGTGTTGAGTATGCAGTGTCATACTTTCTCCCACACACAAAGGGCAGCATTTTACCATTTTTTGTCCAAGTGCTGGGTGGCCTTGAAACTGGGAGATGTTAAGATCCGTCTTTTGGGCGTGTTTCTAGGCCCCCCCCCGATAAACACTCTGCCTGCAAAATTCTGAGCAAGCCTGTGGACGGGGCTTAATGCATCCGAAAGACTGCCGAGGGAGGTAGTGCGCATGTGCAGACCTCTGATGCTGCACATGCGCATTAGCAGTAGCAGGGGTCTGTTGGACAAGAGAGAGCTGTCAGGCCCCTGCTACGGCAGGCAGCCTGAAGCAGCTCCCCCCCGCCCCTCCACTCCGGGGGGCCGCGGCCCGGGATACAGCCTCTGCTGACCCCCCCAGTCCCAGACCAATAGCGGACCCCCTCCCTACCCCACCGATCGCTGCAGAGTGGCAACGGGCCCCCTCTCCCTCCCACCCCCCACCAATTGCTGCAGAGTGGTGGCAGGCCCCCTCCATTAGCCCTGCCCCCACTAACCCCTCCTCCCATTAGCCGCCCCCCCTGGCACTGCCGGTGGGCATTGCCCAGGTGCCAGTCTGGCTTTGCCCTAGAGGCACCCCCCCTTGCCCTTAGCCTCAATAGCCTCCGGTTCCACCGGCGAGGCCAAGTTGACTGCTCCCTGTTCATGGGGAGCATATCTATTCCTCGCCGGCGCGAACCTTTCCCAGCGAGGTCACAAAGGCAGGCAAGGCTGGATGATTGAGTGGCGGGCTTGCTAATGACATGCAAATACTTTTAAAAATAAATTTCAATACAGTAGCTTGCCTCTCGCCCATTTCTGACGAGAGGCTGACCGTGCCAGAAATCCGGCGCTCATAAAATGACGCCCGGTTGCGAAAACCGGTGCCAATCGCACTAATCGCTTTACGCCCCACTTCATGACCACGTCACGTCTGAAAACGGGCACAACACGAAGGTAAAATTACCCCCAAAGCCTTCAATCTCCAACTCCACACCACTTAGACCTCCAATCTCCTCCCCAACATTGACTAACCCCTCCCATCACAGGTATACTGATCACCCATTTCCAGGCCCCCTTAAAAATTGTATCAGTGAGCCAGGGGTGATTGTGATTTTTTCCCTGAATCTTAATTGCCGGCACTCTGTATTTATGATGAAGGATGGGCAGCTGGTAAAATGTCATGTTGTTTTTATGCAGTTCATGTTAGGGATCTGTAATTAGACCACAGCAAAAAGGGAATCATGCTGCTTCTAACTGTACTTTACCTGACCTGAGATTTTCTGTGCTGGCATTAAAAGCCTCACATTCTCTGCTCCTAACGTTTTTCACCTTGACAAGAGCAAAATTTATGCAGCAAATTAAAACAAAACTAATTCATAAAGTATATTTTAGATAGGTTGAACGTAGATTTAGTGTAGCAATTAATGCACTTTGGTCTGCTTTTCTGAATGAAGATGTTTCGAGTGGTCATCTGATGATGTGTCAGTATTTTGTAATAACTTCAGCCCGGCACTGTTTAATGTTTTAATTTTGACTTTAAAAGCACCAATATGACGCAGCTGCAGGCAGTCTTCAGAATGTAATTCTTGCATTAAAATGAATTCAATGCACATTTCCACATTTGAAAATGATTTTATGTTGGGCCAGACTCTGCAGTAAAAATAATCGTTTGGCACTCAGCACTATCCTTTATTTCTGTGCAAGCTGGACAGCAATTCTGTTGACCATACATACACTGTTAAAGATGGAAATCAGTCATTTGCTTACTGAGTTGCCCAGCTCCCCCAGAAGTAAGGGAAAGAATTGCATCTCGCTCCTGACTTATTAAGTTGTAATTACTGCAAAACAACCTCTTTGGCACTGAAAATTACCTACTATGAGTATGAAGTTAATTTCTTCAACTTTTGATGTGGAAATGCTGGTGTTGGACTGGGGTGGGCACAGTAAGAAGTTTCACAACGCCAGGTTAAAGTCCAACAGGTTTATTTGGAATCACGAGCATTCAGAGCGCTGCTCCTTCATCAGGTGAGTGGAACTCTCCACTCACCTGATGAAGAAGCAGCACTCCAAAAGCTCGTGATTCCAAATAAACCTGTTGGACTTTAACCTGGTGTTGTTAGACTTTTCACTGTGCCCACCCCAGTCCAATGCCGGCATCTCCACATCATGGCTACCATTGACACCACAAACTGCCGGCTCAAAGTGGAGAGGATCTCCAAGAAGATCGCGCATATCGACACAGACAGTCTCCACACACCTGATGAAGGAGCAGCGCTCCGAAAGCTCGTGATTCCTAATAAACCTGTTAGACTTTAACCTGGTGTTGTGAGACTTCTTACTATCTTTTAGTTACTATTGAAGATTTCTTTTAAAATTTAGATTTATTTTTTACTTTCTCTTTTTGCCCTTTTTTTTATCACTCTCTTAGATTCATAGGTAAAATCTCACCTGAGGTCAATTGACCTTTCCATTGTGTGTCCCTTGCCTGCTGTGATTTCCATGGCGGATGGGGCGGTAAAATTCCAGCCACAGAGTCATAGAGCAATGCGGCACAGAAACAGAGCCTTCGGCCCAACCGGTCCATGCCGACCATGTTGCCCTCCCAGCTAGTCCCAATTGCTCGCGTTTGGCCCATATCCCTCTAATCCTTTCCCATCCATATATTTATCCAAATGCTTTTTAAATGTTGCTATTGAACCTGCCTCAAACACTTTCTCTTAATGCAATCCTTTTCATAACTTTGCTTTCTGTACCTGATTTGACATTGAAATCTCTGTTCAACTAACTCTTCCTGGTTCAGACTTTGTACTGCTTACGAATGATTGTTCAATCTGATAGATTAATTAGATCTACCAGTGCTTGTCCTGTTCATGCAGGTCCCTGATGTCCTGCAGTGGGCACTGTACTTTTTGGATGATTGGCTGGCAGGAACTTACTATATAAAAACCCATAGGAAATTTCTGGACAAGAGCAAATTGCACGAACAGCTGCTGAGAGCAAAATCCAGGTCAATGTAACTTTTAATACACACTGATCTCTAGTTCTTGTTCTGGAGAGGAATGTCTATGGATAACAAAGCAATGTCAGTAATCCTCCAGAAAGAAGCTACTGCAAGTCCACCATTGTGACACATCAGGTGGAAATAGTAAAGTCCATTTAAGCACATGGAACAGGGCTCAGGATAATCACTGGACCAGCCTCCATGCTCATCACAATATTGATGAAAAGATTGCTACCTCAAAAGTTGTTATAAGTACTTCAGATGTTGACAACATAAGATGTTCAAAACTTCACGTACTTTTCTCATTATTTTTGAATAATTACATTATAGCAAATGGCAATTTCTTTCGATTAATTCACAGGATACGGCATAACTAGCATTCATTGCTCATCTACACATGCTCTTGGAGTATGATACAACTTAGTTCCTTGCAACATTTCTACAGAGGACAACAGGATCAAACACATTGGCGTGTGACTGGAGTCACATAGATGGTAAGTCAGTTCAGACTGGCAGGATTCCTTTCTGGAGGGACATTAGTGAATCAGTTGAAATTTTACAACAATCTGACAGCTTCATGTTCAATTTTCCTGACTTAAAGACATTTTTGAACTGAATTCAAATTCTCACATTGCTATGGTGGGATTTGAATGCACATTTTCTGGATTACTAGTCCTGTAACATGCTATTGTAATGACTCGAAGTAAACTGAAAAGATTCAGTGAACAAGAGATATGCTCTGAGTTCCAATTCTTCATTAATTCCTGGATAATTTGTTTAACTCTGTCATTAACCTTGACAAGACCCAACATAACAACATATTTCTTATAGCCTTGCAAATATAAAGATAAACTCTGGAGAATCACAAAATGATGGATATAAAGCAAGATTCCAATGGAGTAAAATATCTTGATCTCGACAGATAGTAGTGGAAGAAATGGGTTGCCTCTTGGGTCACTAGGTACAGGAGATTCTTGCTGACTCAAAATGGAGTGGGATATGGTCCCAACTTAGCAGAGGCCCAGGCCTAATCTACAGAGAGCTGGATTTTGTAGATGAGGTGGAAATCCTGTTTCCAGAGCTGGAAAGAGGAGGTATGCTTGCCTCAGTGGATTGTGAAATACAGGGGGGTATACTGTTGGTAGGCCCAATTAAGGACAGCAGCCCACTCCCCAGAATTTCCAGCTCAATTAGAAGGTTGGCAGCTCAGCAGCCTCAGAAGTGCCACCACTTGCGTTAGCCATTCCCGAGGCTGTAGTTGTAGGGAGAGTGTGCCTAAGCAGCCAGACACCCTCAAAAAGGGATAAGTCTCAAAAAGGGGTCAGTGGGTTTTGGGAATGCTGGCTCTGGGCAGACAGGTCCGAGACCCCCACTAGCGATACTAGCGGGGGTGAGGTTGGCAAGAACCAGCGCTGCCATCGCAGCAGAGGGGGCCCCAAGTCCCTTTTGTGGGCCCTGGGGTATCTAAGAAGGAGGGCCCCCTTCTCCAGAGCTTATTGGAATGAAGTGAGATTTCACTGGGTGGTTTCTACCATGTGACGAGTGACTCAACTGGGCTCCCTGTGGGTAGCTGATCTGCCAAGTTACTCACCTTTTCCAGCCTTCCCACCTTCCAGTTCATTCTCAAAGGGCTGGTAAAATTCCGGCAGTATAGAGTTTGGGCCCCTGCAAAACTCAGATAAATTTGTTTGTGCCGTAGAGTTTGATGCCGCACTATGCACACTTCCGTCAATTCTCTACAACAGAGGCAATTGTCATGAGCTGCTATTAGTCTGACCTGTTATATCATTGAAGAACAGCATCCAGGTCATGTCAGTATTGACCATGAAGCTAAATGACCATGGAATCAGCAGAAGTCTGTGTAGCACTGCTTGAAGTTGAATTATGCAAAAGTGACTCACAATTCCCTAAACACGTGTCTTGAAATTGCGTCCATTTTCAGACACTAATAGTGTTAATAGTTGGGGAAAATTAAGATTAAAAAATGAAATTGGGATCAAATAAAATAAAAAGGGGGATTGATAAGGGCAGCTGTCTGAAGGGGTGTATTGATATGCAAATTAGCACACCACTGAGAAAAGCAAGTGTTTACCAATGTGACTAAGGAAAAACAATGGGTATGAAGAGGTGACTTCAAAGTGGAGAGATAAGGAAATTGGCACTCTTTTGTTCAAAGTTGGATCCTTCTTACTGTATTTACCCCAGTCCAACGCCGGCATCTCCACATCAAAGTCGGATCCACAGGGTAGGTAAAGTCAAAGGGAAAGAATTATATAACCATAGCACAATAACTGAAGAAAGAGACACGTGAGAAGCAGCTACCATCACAGCCACACCCAGCTGCAGAAAACAGTCTCCCCTGAAAACAAGTTATTGCTAAAAAAGGGGTTGGTTAAAATCCCCCCCCAAAAAACAGAGAAGATAATGCCTCAGCTGAAACTGAAGACTGTTTTCCCAAATGCGGACAAATAACCTGTACGTGGTAAACATCTACCGGATTTAGCTCATAGAGTTAAATAATATTGGCTGTTGTTTTGGAAAAAGGGGCGTCTCAGAGTTCAAGAAGCATAGGTGGTTGGGAACCAAGGGGTAACTTCATGTAATAATGTGTGTATATAGCCATCAGTGTAGTTAAGTGTACTGTTGTAATGTGTTATAGTCTTTCTAGTCGTGTTCTTTTAAGTTAATAAATATTCTTTATTAATTGAGCACAAACAACTGGAATATTCCTCCCTAGTTGGCCTATCTTTTCTCACATTACACCAATTGAAAATATACACCGCTAAGAACTGGTACTCCAAGTTACCCTTCTGGGATTTGGGATATCCTCACAGTTAACATCAGTGAGGTTCTTAACATGAAGGAAGTTAGGTCCCAATGCATAGCTTTTTTTGAAGGAAATACAGCAGATCACTAAAATTTAGTCAGTCAGCAAAATGATCATAATGAATTGGTGATTTGAACGATTTAGATCTGTTTCAGATTTAAACAGAAAAGATGTACTAAATCATGCCAACACTACCATGAACTCGATGGATGAAGAAACAAGCAATATTTTAGGGATGATTTTCCTGACCTTTGTTCTGTTCCTATCCTTTTCAGCTTTTATACTGTGATGGAGATATTAATCTCACAAAATTAATCTGGAAAACATTTTGCAGCCTGCAGAAACTTGATTTCAGCAAGAGGAAGCAAGAAAAAACAAATCAGCAGGTTGAACATGATGGTGTATGATAAATTTGCATTGTATTCGGCCTATGGCACAACAGACTGGCTGAGAAGTGAGAATCACCATTAATTCTTGTTGAAACAATAACTTCAGTGAAACAGAATGAAGTGAAATGAATAACTTAATGAAAAATAGTTGCCATTGGAACAAGTATCAACCAGATGATGAGAAATGGACAAGTGATCCTGGCGGGAGATAGAGCCTCAGATTGACACAGGAAATTCTCAATAGATCTCAGACATAAATATCCAACCAAAGAAGCAAAGAATCATGCTAATCATTAGAAAGGCCCATTCTGAGCAGTTATGCTGAAAGACAAAACAAGGAATAACATTTCATAGGGATCTCTGAAAGAATGGAAACAACTTTTCCTGGCATGATGGAAGGTCAGGGAGAAAACCCATGGATATGAAAAATCATTGGGCAGAATAATACGAAGGGAAGTATGTGCCCACCACTCCCATATGGAGGGAAGCATGTGCCCACCACTCCCATATGGAGGGAAGCATGTGCCCACCACCCCCACCCGCCGAAGCCCTTAGGCATGGAGCCAACACATTTCATAGCGACCCACCCTCTCAGATAAAGCACTGTGTGTTGGACCAATGGGGGCCGAGTGGGGGCAGAAGTCCTGTCCTCTGGATATTCCGGTAAATCGGATTGGTAGTCAGATTCCTGAGTCTTGGCAGCACCAGTAAGGCGTCAGTGGCTGCTGCCGGCACCGCAGAAGGAAAAGAGGATGGAGCCCGAGGGATCCCTGGAGCAGGTAAGTCTGGGGTCTCGCTCGGGTTTGGTAGGTTAGGTAGAGGGGTGGGGAGGGGGCTGGATTTAAGGAATGCAGCAGGTGAGAAGGAAGCGGCGAGATTTGACCTGGGAGGGGTGTGGGGGCGGAGCTGCGCTATGATTGGCCAATGCAGCCCCTGAAAGTGACCTCCACTTGCCTTGCCACCCTTTAAACTTAAAGTTAGAAAAATGGGCTTCCTGCCTCTGCCCTGCTTCTCACACCAAATATTTAATGGTATGGGCAGTTTATCATCAGGGCCAATTGGTTTGAAAACAAACCTAGTTGATGCTTAATTATTTATTTAAATATGGCTGGCAGGCTGCCAATTGCACCCTAGGTATTATAAGGATAGCTCGGGGGTGGGTGGTTGGAGACCCACGCCATTTTACTTGGCCCCCCCACCTCCATGGGAAACAGACCCACCATAAAATTCAGCCCATGGTATTGTCCTTAGCTCACTGGCAGCACTTTTGCCTGCAAGTTGGAAGGTTATGTGCTCTAAATCACCAATGCAGAGGCTTAAGCATATTAGCAGGGTAATAGCATAATACTCAGAGAGAATAACAGAATTCAGTGCATCGTGTCTGCACTGGCTCACTGAAT
Organism: Mustelus asterias; assembly: GCF_964213995.1. Classification (NCBI taxonomy): domain Eukaryota; kingdom Metazoa; phylum Chordata; class Chondrichthyes; order Carcharhiniformes; family Triakidae; genus Mustelus; species Mustelus asterias. The sequence continues at coordinate 47,732,823 of NC_135807.1, read as the reverse complement.
GAACAACGCTCCTCGAGCTATTTCCCTACCCTCGCCCTGTAACCCTGCACAGTCTTCATTTTCAGATGCTAATCCAATTTCCTCTCAGGCAGAGTACTAGATTGCTATCAATATCATCTTTTGAATGAAGTGTTGAACCAAGGCCCCATATTCTTCTTCAACTTGATGTAAAATATTTCTGGGCAGTATTCGAATGAGAGGGTTTTCACATTTATCAATACAGATAGGATAATTGAATGGGCAAACATTCTGCAGATGGGCGATCACGTGGGAAAATGTGAAATTGACAACTTTGGAAGGATGAATAGAAAAGCAGGGCATTGGAGAAAGAGGATCTGGTGTCCCTGCACAAATCACAAAGCATCAACATGCAGGTGCAGCAAGTGGTTAGGGAGGCAAATGCAATGCTACCCTTTATTGCAATGGGGATACAGCTTAACAGAAGGCCAGTTTTGCTGCAACTGTGCAGGGCATTGGTGAGACCAAGAGTGCTGTGCAGTTTTGGTCTCCTGACTTAAGGAGGGATTATACTTGGATCGGAGATAGTGCAGAGAATGTTCATTAGATTGATTCCTGGGATGAACATAGAAATATAGGAAATAGGGGCCGGAGTAAGTCATTTTGCTCCTAATGTTTAAAGTTTATTTATTTATTAATCACAAGTAAGGCTGACATTAACACTGCAATTAAGTTACTGTGAAATTCCCCTAGTCACCACAGTCCAGCGCCTGTTCGGGTCAATGCACCTAACAAGCACGTCTTTCAGACTGTGGGAGGAAACCGGAGCACCCGGAGGAAACCCACGCAGACACAGGGAGAACATGCAGTCTCCACACAGACAGTGACCCAAGCCAGGAATTGAACCCAGGTCCCTGGTGCTGTGAAGCAGCAGCGCTAACCACTGTGCTACCGTGCCACTCCTCAAGAATGCTCTGCCATTTAATATGATTATGACTGATCATCTATCTCAACACCATACTCTCTCCATATCCCTTGACACCTTTAGAGTCTAGAAATCTTCTATCTCCTTTTAAAAGATTTATCACTGACCTGGCCCCAACAGCATTCTGTGGTAGAGATTTGCACAGGCTCATCACACTCCGAGCGAAGACATTTCTCCTCTTCTCAGCCTTAAATTGTCTGTTCATAGACTGAATCATGGCCTCCTTCAGCACTGTAGGGAGTCTATTTGGCCAATTATGTCTGCTCCGGCTCTCTGACAGAACATCCCATCCAGGCCAAGCCCCCCCCTTCCCACCCTATTTCCCTCTTATAAGCTTGACTTCACTGCTAAATGACTCCACTGGCCTGTATTGTGAAAGAAATGTTTTCTTTTCTGAACATGAATGATAAGAGTGTAAGCTTGCCAATGGTGCTCACTTTGGTAAGAATTGATTCTCAAAATTAGGAAAAAGAAACAGGACTCTTACACTGAAGCTACATAAAATTGCCTACAACGCAGGACATAATAGCCAGGATTCTCCAGCCTCCCAGCCGCAGGAAGTGGCTTGTTGTTTGCTAGCGGCGGGATTCTCTGGTCCCACCGCTGTCAATGGGAATACCCATTGATGTCACCCCATGCCAGAGGGAAACCCGCGAGTGGGGGTGCGATGCCGGCAGGACTGGAGAATCCTGCTGGTGTGAATGGCCGGAGAATTCCAGCCAATACCTTTGAGGTTTCCTCTCTAAAACTACAATCTCAGCAAGAAATGTGTGTTGTCTGAGACATTAGGACATCCAAACCTTGGGTTAACAGATGTAGATTCAGTAAAAGACAGAACAAACACATCTGAATTGTCAGCCTGGCGTGTGGGCACACTGAGAGTGACTGGCCAATGAAGGGCTCCCAAAGTCAATTTCACACTGGCTGCCCAATTAACTGATGGCCAGCATGAAACACACACTGAAAGATGCTCAGTGCCACTGGTGGCCCCTGGGAAGGGTGGGAAGGGTGCTGGGAACAGGAAGTGTGTGGGTGGGGGATTTGAATACAGCTCCCTGGAGGCTGGAAGTATTCGCTCAGAGCCTCAGGGGGCTGGTGTGGATTTCAAAATGTTTTGGTCACCATTCTTGATTTGGAGTGCTGCCCCTGTGTCTGGGATGGCATCATTGGCCAGAGTCCATGCCAGGCCTGACAGGAATGCCCAGATCCAGTCTGCTACCCAGTTTTCGGATGAGTGCCTTAGGGTATTGCTAGAGAGACAGTAAGTGACCATTGTGCTGCCCAGGTACAGCAACGTGACGAAGAAGGCCGGGATAGAAGTGGCTGCTCTGCTTAGTGGCTACGATGTAGTTCTCAGAACCTGGATCCATTGTTGGAAAAGGCTCAATGACCTCCCGTGTTCTGGCAGGATGACTACTGATTCCAACTGGAACCTTGGGTAGATGTCTTTGTGGATGGCAGCATATGCTGGTACTCAGGGGTATGTAATGCAGAGCGCAATGTGACACAGAATCATGTGCCTTGATAGATCATGGCTGGCATGTATGTCAGGGCGATACAAGACAATGTGACAGGCAACTCTATCTGCATCCTTGAAGCAGAGGGAGGGGAGCGTGGAGGGTGGGAAGGCTGCAATATCCCAGCTTGTTGACAGGGACCGATGACAGCAATTTTTTCCTTACAGAAGAAAAGGAGTCACAATGTGCTGGAGTGAGGACAATGGAGTGAGGACAATGACCCCTAACATTCTTATCCTCAATAAGTCAGAGAGGAACAGGCACTGGAAATGGCCTGTCAATGCGGAGCCAGATCCACAGGTCACGGAATGGCAGGGGTGTTGGTTGAGGGTAAGAGTCCAATGGAATGGGAAGAGATTGGCCTGAACAATTCCCACCCACCACCACTCTCCTCTGCCTGGCTGAACTCATTTGATCTCTCAACAACTTCTCCTTTAACTCATCCCACTTTCTGCAAATCAAAGGAGTAGCAATGGGTATCCGCATGAATCCTAGCTACGCTTGTCTTTTTATGGGGTGTGTGGAACATTTCTTGTTCCAGGCCTACCCAGGTCCCCTCCCACAACTCCTTTACCGGTACATCGATGACTATTTTGATGCCGCTTCCTGCTGTCGTCCAGACCTTGAAAAATTCATCAACTTCTCTTCCAGTTTCCACCACTCCATTGCCTTCACCTGGTCCATCTCAGACACTTCCCTTCCCTTCCTTGACCTTTCTGTCTCTATTTCCAAAACTAGTCTATCTACCAATATCCATTACAAGCCCACTGACTCCCACAGCTATCTGGACTACAGCTCTCCACACCCCACATCCTGTAAGGATTCCATCCCTTTCTCTCAGCTCCTTCGCCTCCGTCGCATTTGTTCCGATGATGCCACTTTCCGAAGTGCTGCTTCTAATATGTGCTCCTTTTTCCTCAACCGTGGATTCCCATCTACAGTTGTCGACAGGGCCCTCGACAGCGTGCAGTCCATCTCCCGCGCCACGACCCTCACCCCCTCCCTTCTCTCCCAGAACAAGGATAGAGTCCCCCTTGTTCTCAAATCTCACCCACCAGCCTCCGCATGCAAAGCATAATCCTCCGCCATTTTCGTCATCTCCAGCTTGATCCCACCACCAAACACATCTTCCCTTCACTCCCTCTATCAGCATTCTGCAGAGACCATTCCCTCTGGGATAACCTAGTCCACACCTCCACTATACCAACACCTCTCCCGTCACTCGTGACACCTTCCCATGCAATCACAGAAGGTGTAACACCTGTCCCTTTACCTCTTCTATGCTCACCAGCCAAGGTCCAAAACATTCATTCCAGGTTAAGCAGCGTTTCACTTGCACCTTTTTCAATTTGGTCTATTGCATTCGCTGCTCCCAATGTGGTCTCCTCTATATCGGAGAAACCAAACGTAGACTGGGTGATCGCTTTGCTGAGCACCTTCGGTCTGTGCGCAATCAGGACCCTGACCTTCCGGTTGCTTGCCATTTTAACACACGATCCTGCCCCCATGCCCCCATGTCTGTCCTTGGCCTGCTGCAATGTTCCAGTGAAGCTCAACGCAAACTGGAAGAACAGCATCTCATCTTCCGGCTCGGCACATTACAGCCTTCCGGTCTCAACATTGAATTCAACAACTTCAGGTGATTTGCTCTACCCCACCTCGGCCCACTTTGTTTTCATTCTATTTTATTCAATTTTTTACTGTTCTCTACCTTTAATTTCTTTATTGTCTTTCTTCATTTTTCTTACCCCCCACTCTTCCCCCTACTTTATCCCCTTCCCTTTTCTCCCCCCCCCCGCTTCCCTTTTTCTACATCCTACCTCTGTCCCATCTTTCCCCCCCCCCCCCTCTCCTAACATCTTCATCTGCCACAGTTTACAACTTCTCTGCCGTTTGGCCATTCACACCCTTTATTCTCTCTGTGGACAGCCATTAGCAGTCTTTTCCCCTGGTTTCTGTGGCTATGACTCATCTTTCATTTCCTCACCCTGCAGTATAAATATCTCCCACTTTCTATGCCTTTTATCTTTGACAAAGGGTCATCTGGACTCGAAACGTCAGCTCTTTTCTCTCCTTACAGATGCTGCCAGACCTGCTGAGATTTTCCAGCATTTTCTCTTTGGGTTATGGGAAGAGATTGGTGTAGGGTATGTGGGCTGTACAGCTGTGGTTACAAGACTGACATGTGAAATGTAGTTATTCCTGTTGCTTATCTGTTCAGAAGTATTTGCTTTGCCAGATGTCTATCTGAGTAGAAACCAGACTGCACACGCTCTTTGTAATGACACGCCATGCTGACATTTTTGCTTCCTCCCTCAGATAACTCAGCATCATGACCCCAAAAGGACCCAGAGGACCCCTCATTGATCCCTGAGGATGGACAGTTGCCAGATGCACCCACATTACATCCTCTCTCTGCAGCAGTGCAGATACAGACATGTCGGTGGGCATAAGGACGTCAGAGCAGATGGTATTGCACAGTGGTGAAGGCACGTCATACTTGCCTGAGGTGCTGGCAGATGCAAAGAGTCCACAGGGTGCCAGCAGTTGAAACATTGCTGGAGACCTGAACAATGCTAAGCCCGAGGCAGATGACGAGCCCCTGGAGTTGTCCATCAGGCAGCAAATGCTGAGGTCCAGTGGGATGCATGGGAAGATCTGGTAGAGGTCCCTGAGGGTCTGCGTGTTGGAGGAGTCCATGCTGAGTGTGAGCACTGCATTGACCTGGAGCTCAGAATGCACACCCTCCTCCATAGAGAGATTGGCACCTCTGGGGGAGAGGCAGCTTCAATAACTCAGTCGCATTCCTGGGGTTGTGTTCAGACTGGCAAACTCACACTCTGGCAGTGACCTCAGCAGGTCACTGCTAATGCCAGAGATAGATGAGGCACCCAGTAACTCTGAGCTGCCTGTGCATTCATGGTGCAGTTCAAACCAACCTCATGTTGGTGGACAAACCGCAGCTCACGTCTGGGGGCTCCATTTAGGGTGCTCTAGATGATGGCAGCATTTCCTCTGCCAGTGACCATCGCATCTGCTGAGCCCTCAACTATGGAGAAGTGTCCAGCCATGGCACTGGGCTCTCCCACCGAGACGGAGCCTACACATATGGAAGTGACAGCCACCACTGTGCAATACCATCTTCTTCGGCATTGAACCTCAGATATGCCGAAGTAGCATGATCACTGCCTGCAGACTCTGCTTGCTGGGTATTGATGCCTTCTCTGCACCCTTCGGCCCTACACTTCCTGCTGGCCCTCCACCCCTCTGGCTGCACCTCTTGTTGCACAAGTCCCACTCTGGGGTGGTGCCTGTGGGCAACTGGCCTCCTCTCCCTTCCAGCCCTCTCCTCCTGTTCTCAGGCGTACACAACTCCCATGATGATGCTGTTGGAGCCACACTGAAGGTGTTTATTGGCAGAAAGCCCCTGAAAAAGCTAAGAAATCAGAGAGTTCTCCAGGACAACAAAAAAATGCCAGATGGCATCTATAAACCAAGCTACTCACAGGTAAACTCCTAACTACTCATCTTTGCATCTACTTGTCGGCCTTTTATCCTGCCCTGAGTGTAGAAAGCATGAAAATGTGAAGGCTGCCTCGCCAAGTGGTCCATGCACTGAGCATAAAATCACACAAGCCACTCAAAAAATCAGTCAATTGCCCTTTAAATTATCTTAATTGACCCTTTATTGATGTCCTAATCTGAGGAAGGATCTTCTTGCTATAGAGGGAGTTCAGCGAAGGTTTACCAGGCTGATTCTTGGGATGACAGCTCTGTCATCTGAGGAGAGACTAAATCAGTTTTGATTATATTCAATGGAGTTTAGAAGGGTGAGAGGGAATTATTAAATTCTAACACGATTAGACAGGGTAGATTCAGAAAGAATGTTGCCAATGGTGAGGGAGTCCAAAACTGGGGGTCATAATTTGAGAACTGGGGTGAGGAGAAATTTCTTAGAATACCTACAGTGCAGAAAGAAGTCATTCAGCCCATTGGGCCAGCACAAACAACAATCCCACCCTATCTCCGTAATCCCACATATTTACCCTGCTGGTCCCCCTGACACTAAGAGGCATTTTTTTAAATCAAGCTAACCCCCGCATCTTTTGGACTGTGGGAGGAAACCGGAGCACCTGGAGGAAATGCTCGCAGACATGGGGAGATTGTGCAAACTCCACGCAGACAGTAACCCAAGGCCGGAATTGAACCCGCTGTGAGGCAGCAGTGGAAAATCTGTGGAACTCACTACCACAAAAAGTAGTTGAAGCCAAAACGCTGTGTGATTTACATAGAGAACATAGAACATAGAAAGCCACAGCACAAACAGGCCCTTCGGCCCACAAGTTGCGCCGATCACATCCCCACCTCTAGGCCTATCTATAGCCCTCAATCCCATTAAATCCCATGTACTCATCCAGAAGTCTCTTAAAAGACCCCAACGAGTTTGCCTCCACCACCACCGACGTCAGCCGATTCCACTCACCCACCACCCTCTGAGTGAAAAACTTACCCCTGACATCCCCCCTGTACCTACCCCCCAGCACCTTAAACCTGTGTCCTCTCGTAGCAACCATTTCAGCCCTTGGAAATAGCCTCTGAGAGTCCACCCTATCCAGACCCCTCAACATCTTGTAAACCTCTATCAGGTCACCTCTCATCCTTCGTCTCTCCAGGGAGAAGAGACCAAGCTCCCTCAACCTATCCTCATAAGGCATGCCCCCCAATCCAGGCAACATCCTTGTAAATCTCCTCTGCACCCTTTCAATGGCTTCAACATCTTTCCTGTAATTTCAAGAAGAAATTAGATATAGCTCTTGTGGCTAAGGGGACCAAGGGATATAGGGGAAGGATATTGAATTTGATGGTCAGCCATGATCAAAATGAATGGCGGAGCAGGCTCAAAGGGCTGAATGGCCTGCTTCTGTTTCTATTTTCTATGTTTAACTGTTGGCGGGCATGATTCCAACCTGGACCGAAATCGCGCAAGGTGACGCAATGGTGTCGGGACACTCTCCTAACATCATCATGCCCCATTTCACAATCGATCATGTCCACCGTGCGCCCACTCAGTGAATGTAAAGTTATGGCCACAGATTTGGAGTCTGGGGGAAAAATTGGTCTTTGGCAGTAAAAAGTGAAAGTAAAGTAAAATTTATTTATTAGTCACAAATAGGCTGACATTCACACTGTAATGAAGTTACTGTGAAAATCCCCAGTCAATGGAAAAGAAAATAAGGTGAAATGCAAAAGTGGCTCTTGATTCATTATTATCTGCTCCGTGCTCTCTCTTTTTCACCTTCCTCTTCTTGAATCAACTTGTGAATGTAATACTACAACCACATTGTCTTTTAAAATGATCCCAGTTCATCTGTTGTACATTAAGAATGCGCTACTAAACCTTTCTGTGCAGAAGTATTTATATCAATAGACTTGTATTTGCAGGAAAGAGTCAACTGAACCCAATTTGTACATTGTCATTTAAAGATAGCAAAGGTGAAACTTTGACAGGAACAGAAAATGCTGGAAAATCTCAGCAGGTCTGACAGCATCTGTGGGGATAGAACCCTTCAACCCTTCGGACAAAGAGGCATCTAGACTCGAAACGTTGCCACTACTCTCTCCCCACAGATGCTGTCAGACCTGCTGAGATTTACCAGCATTTTCTGGGTTTTTCTCAGATTCCGGCATCCGCTGTATTTTACTTTTATGAAAATTTGCCAGGGAGGTGTCTCCGATTTTGTTTCAGTTGAGGGACTGGAACCTTAGAATTATATGACCAGTTAAAATTGTTGAGTTATTGTTTTGTTTGAATTGCACTGTATTACATTAGTTTCCAGTGATATTATATTAAGAATATTTAAAATGATGAGTAATATCACAGTTTGCTGACATGCACCAAAATATTTTGATTATGCAATTAAATTCCAGAACTTGCAATGATATTTTCCGTTTGTCAAAGATGCCAACATTTTAGCAGATGATTTGCCCTTTGTTACTGAATTACATGACAATAATATTTCTCTGACAGATTTTGCAATTTCTTTGGTAAATACATTTACAGAGGATACCTTGACATTTAACAAAATCATAAAATTGTAATGAATTGTAAAACAGTTGTCAGTCTCTGAGCTGAACTCTTCAGATATATTAACATTGATCTCATTTCATTTGCCTTTATTCTGAGAACTAGGAATGACTCATAATACTGGAGCCTGTCTTAAAAATTACAGGAAATGGTTTATTTTTGTAACTGACAAAATGCAGAACTTTACCTTAGCATTAAGTCAAATTATACATAGATTGCAATTTGCAGGTGTATACCATACATACTTGAGTAATAGTTGATCTTGTGTAAAAGGCGACCCCTGACATTTCACCAAAATATCCTAACTTACTCTACTCACCATCCTTTCACCATCTCTCCCACAGGCTGACACTCTCTCTCTCTCTCACACAATCTCTCTCTCACAGGCTGACTCTCTCTCTCTCCATCTCTCTCCCACAGGCTGACACTCTCTCTCTCTCTCTCTCCATCTCTCTCCCACAGGCCGACACTCTCTCTCTCTCACAGTCTCTCTCTCAAAGGCTGACTCTCTCTCTCTCTCTTCATCTCTCTCCCACAGGCCGACACTCTCTCTCTCTCTCACACACAATCTCTCTCTCATAGGCTGACTCTCTCTCTCTCTCTCTCAATCACTCTCTCTCACAGGCTGACTCACTCGCTCACCATCTCTCTCCCACAGGCTAACTCTCTCTCTCTCTCGTCACCTCTCATAGAATCCCTACAGTGCAGAAGGAGGCCATTCGGCCCATCAAGCCTGCACCGATAGCAATCCCACCCAAGCCCAAACCCCATAACCCCATGTATTTACCCTGTTAGATACCTGACACTAAGGACAATGTAGCATGATCAATCCACCACATCAGCGCATTTTTCGGACTGTGGGAGGAAAACGGAGCAGCTGGAGGAAACCCACGCAGAAATGGGGAGAATGTGTAAACTCCACACAGACAGTGACCCAATGCCAGAATTGAACCTGGTCCCTGGTGCTGTGAGGCGGCAGTGCTAACCACTGTGTTAAAGTGCCAGAGGATCCCACAGGATGACTCTCTCTCTCTCTCACACAATCTCTCTCTCATAGGCCGGCACTCTCTTTCGTCGCCACTCCTGCATACCAACTCTCTCTCTCTCTTGCCACCTCTCCCACAGGATGGCTCTCTCTCTCTCTCTCACCATCTCTCTCTTACAGACTGACTCTTTCTTTCTCTCCATCCCTCTCACAGACCAACTCTCTTCTGTCATCAATCCTGCAGACCAATTCTTATTCGCAATCTCTCTCCCACAGGCCGACACTCTCCGGGCGTGACTTTACCAGTTACCGATTAATATGTCATTAACGAGCCCCGACGCCATAATCTGGGATCGCTTACCTTAGTCCCCTCGCCAGTCAAGGTCCTCGCTGCTGAGGGTCACAGATGGCCCTCACCAACGGGGACCAGACGGGATGGCCTCGCCGGTGAGACCAGAGGTCAATACCAGGGTTCCTGGTGGGCAGTGCCCAAGGAGCACTGCCTGGCCCGGCCCTGCCCCTGACCACCCAGGGATTCCCACCAGTGAGACCATTACAGCTTGTGCCCATTGGTGGAGACCATTTGTGATCCTCGCCAGTGAGGACCTCAACCAGCGAGTAGATAAGGTCAAGCGAACCTGGACGATAGTGTCCGGGGCTCACTAATGACATGGAAATCATGTCATGAATATTGAAATCGGCTTTGCGCCCTTTCTGAGTGCAAAGCTGATTCCGCCGGCAAAACTGAGCCGGGAAGATCGCGAGAGGCGAAAACCCAGGCATGATCCTGATTTTTCGTCTCTCGCCCGGTTTGACCAGCGGGACAAGCTGGTAAGATCACCCATGTAGTCACCTTTTGGGAAAATTCCATCCGCTTTATTTGGCAGTGGAGGTCTGCTGATCCTATTTACTTTGAATTCCCATTCAGCTACACTTTCCGAGAGTGGTCGGTGGGTGGAAATTGGCAGGAGGAACTCTGGTCGATTTGTACTTTCTTTGCCCATGACATATATGTCAATTGTAACAACCCTATCGCTGCCCTGAATGAATAATTACATGTATTTACATACTGCAGTTAGCCTGATAAAACATCTCAAGGTACTTTGGTGGATTGTTAAAAAGCAAGATGAGACATTGCGTCATATAAGGAGATATTTGGGCAGATATCCACATGTTTGGTCAAAGAGAGTTTTAAGGAGGTTCATTGAAAGAATAGAGAGGTACAGAGATAGAAATGTTTGGGGAGGAAATTCCAAGACTTGGTCCGATCCCAGCTGAAGGCATGCCACCATTGATGGAGTGATGAAAATTGGGGATGTTCTAAAGGCCACCATTAGAGTGGCCTGAAAATAAGTGCGCAGGTACAGCAGGCAGTAAAGAAGGCAAATGGTATGTTGGCCTTCATAGCGAGAGGATTTGAGTATAGGGATAGGGATGTTTTATTGCAATTGTATCGGGCGTTGGTGAGGCCACACCTGGAGTATTGTGTGCAGTTTTGGTGACCCTATCTGAGGAAGGATGTCCTTGCTACAGAACGAGTATAGTGAAGGTTTTCCAGGCTCATTCCTGGGGTGGCAGATCTGTCATATGAGGAGAAGCTAGGTGAGATTGTATTCACTGGAGTTTAGAAGAGTGAGAGGGGATCTCATAGAAACTTATAAAATTTTAACAGGGTTAAACTGGGTAGATTCAGAAAGAGTGTTCCCAATGGTGGGGGAGTTCAGAACCAGGGGTCATAGTTTGAGGATAAGGGGTAAACCTTTTAGAACCGAGATGAGGAGAATTTGTTTCATCCACAGAGTTCTGAATCTGTGGAATTCACTATCGCAGAAAATAGTTGAGGCCAGAGCGTTATCTGATTTCAAGACAAAATTAGATATAGTGGCCCCAAGGGGATCAAGGAATATGGGAGGAAGGGGGAATCATCATATTGAATTTGATGACCAGCCATGATCATAATGAATGGCAGAGCAGACTCGAATGGCCAAATGGCCTACTTCTGCTTCTAGTTTCTATGTTTCGAGGAGCACAGATAACTCATTGTGTTGCGGCGCTGGAGGAAGGGTACAGTCATGGAGGAATTTGAAAACAAGAATGAGCAAGTTAAAATCAAAGCATTGTTTAACTAGGAGCTATTGTAGGTTAGTGAGTACAGAAGTTCTGGGTTTAAAGGACTTGGTGTGAGTTAGGGCACAGGCAGTAAAGTTCTGGATGATCTCAAGTTTACAGCGGGGTAGAATGTGAGAGCCTGACGAGGAATAGTCAAGTTTAGAGGCAAGCATGGCATGGATGAAAGTTTTAGCAGCAAATGACCTGAAACAGGGACAGAGTCAGACAATGTTACAGATGTGGAAATAGGTGGTCATAGTGACAGTCCAGATATATGGTTGGAAACTACTGGAGGGGCCAAGTGACACTTTCATACAGTCTGCTTCAGCTTCAGATAGTTGCTAGGTGAAGTATGGAGTCAGTCGCTAGGGAACAGTAGACAGAACTGAAAACATTAGTTTTGGTCTTCATATTCAATTGGAGAAAGTTTCTTTTCATCCAGCAACAGATGTTGGACACGTCGTCTGACAATTTAGTGGAGGAGTTGAGAGAGAGGGCTGAGAGGCAGAGCTGAGTGTCTTCAGTGTACACTGGAAACTGACACTGGGCTCTCAAATGATGTTGCCAAGGAATAGCATGTGAATGAAAAGTATGAGGGGACTAAGGATAGATCCTTGGGGGACAATCTGAGGTAATTGTGGATGTAGGAAGAGAAACATAGAACATAGAACATAGAAAGCCACAGCACAAACAGGCCCTTCGGCCCACAAGTTGCGCTGATCATATCCCTACCTCTGGGCCTATCTATAGCCCTCAATCCCATTAAATCCCATGTACTCATCCAGAAGTCTCTTAAAAGACCCCAACGAGTTTGCCTCCACCACCACCGACGTCAGCCGATTCCACTCACCCACCACCCTCTGAGTGAAAAACTTACCCCTGACATCTCCTCTGTACCTAACACCCAGCACCTTAAACCTGTGTCCTCTCGTAGCAACCATTTCAGCCCTTGGAAATAGCCTCTGAGAGTCTACCCTATCCAGACCTCTCAACATCTTGTAAACCTCTATCAGGTCACCTCTCATCCTTCGTCTCTCCAGGGAGAAGAGACCAAGCTCCCTCAACCTATCCTCATAAGGCATGCCCCCCAATCCAGGCAACATCCTTGTAAATCTCCTCTGCACCCTTTCAATGGCTTCAACATCTTTCCTGTAATGAGGTGACCAGAACTGCGCGCAGTACTCCAAGTGGGGTCTAACCAGGGTCCTATAAAGCTGCAGCATTATCTCCCGACTCCTAAACTCAATCCCTCGATTAATGAAGGCTAGTACGCCGTACGCCTTCTTGACCGCATCCTCCACCTGCGAGGCCGATTTAAGAGTCCTATGGACCCGGACCCCAAGGTCCTTCTGATCCTCTACACTGCTAAGAATGGTCCCCTTCATATTATACTGCTGCTTCATCCCATTGGATCTGCCAAAATGGATCACTACACACTTATCTGGGTTGAAGTCCATCTGCCACTTCTCCGCCCAGTCTTGCATTCTATCTATGTCTCGCTGCAACTTCTGACATCCCTCCAAACTATCCACAACACCACCGACCTTGGTGTCGTCAGCAAACTTACCAACCCATCCCTCCACTTCCTCATCCAGGTCATTTATGAAAATGACAAACAGCAAGGGTCCCAGAACAGATCCCTGGGGCACTCCACTGGTCACTGACCTCCATGCAGAGAAAGACCCCTCCACAGCCACTCTCTGCCTTCTGCAGGCAAGCCAGTTCTGGATCCACAAGGCAACAGCCCCTTGGATCCCATGCCCTCTCACTTTCTCAAGAAGTCTTGCATGGGGGACCTTATCGAACGCCTTGCTGAAGTCCATATAGACCACATCCACCGCTCTTCCTTCGTCAATGTGTTTGGTCACATTTTCAAAGAACTCAACCACTGTAGATGATTCTCCGGTTACATTGAGGTAGATAAGATTGGAAGCAAGTGGGTGCAGTCTGTCCCAGCTGGAGAGGAGGCCGCTGACAGGTCTGCAGGGCAAGGAGGGGTAGCTTATCTTTGTCACAGTCACGTAGGACGTCATTTGTGACTTTGGTCAGAGCCATTTCAGCATTGTGATCTGATTGCAGGGCTTGGAAAGATGGGAAAATATTTGGCAGCTGACAACACATTCAAGGACTTTGGAGAGGAAAGGGAGGTTGGAGATGGACCGGTAGTATGCAAGGTTGGAGAGTCTAGGGTATTTTGATGATGGCAGAGTTGTCGAAACCTTAGATGGAGGGAGAGATAACAAATTATATTTGTTATCCTGGGGGCTAGGAAAGGAATTGGCGGTCAGTAATTTAGTGGGAATGTGTTTGAGGGGGCAGGAAGAGGGCCACAGGGGAAAAGATAGGGTATGAGGGGTGAAAAACTAGAGGAAAATATGAGTTGTGGGCTAGGGCAAGGGAGAAAATTAGGACAATATTGAGAACTGCAAAGTCAATACAGGCCGGTGGGTGGGAGCTCCAGTTGATTTGCCCTGTCTTTGCTCAGACCAAGAGTGAAATACAGTGGCTGGGATTTTACGACCTCACTCGGGCGAGGCTGGTAAAATCCCGCCCGGGGCCAATGGAGAATTCCCTCCTGTGAGTCTCGCCCGCCCTGATTCCGGGCAGGCGTGGCGGTAAAATTCCGGCCAGCAATCTTTTGCAATTTATTTAGTCAGCCGTGAGGGAAGGTTCTTGATACGATACTGCACCATCCAATAATCATTGCGTGCTGTGGTTACCTTCTTATTCTGCTTTGTTATGTTCTTTTATTCCAAATCCCTTTGCCTTCCCTTGTGAATCTTCCCAGAGGCAATTTACTGATGAGGAATTGCATGGCTGCCTCTCAGTCAAGTGTGGCAAAAGATGATCTGAAAAATGGAAAGGGACTGCATTAGAAAGACATATAGACAAATGACTAAAGATATGATTAAACTGATTCAACAGCTGCCAGATTAAGTACAGAACTGGAAGCTGGCTTGGCTGCAGGCAGCAGAACATTGTTCGTCACAGTTAACATTTCTCATGAACTTTGTTCAAGCACTGACAATATATTCTGAGAAACCGCACAATTTCAGCACCATATATTAGTCAAAGGATTGATTTTAACATTTACGACATTACAATAATGATCTGACAATGCTCTTCAATATTTTCACAATAATCCTTACCCAGAGTCACCATAAGCCTGATGTCATCTTATCAGAAGATGCAATGCCAGCGGTAATTGATGGCAGCTCCTGGCACCCTTAAGACCCGATTTAGTTCTCATTACTGCATAAACCTCCCGGCAATTAGGTAGTGAGGGGAGCAGTAAATTATATATTAACTGTTTTTAAGCTCTATCACCCCTTTATTTGAAATGTTCCATCAGGCCCAACCCTGAACACTGGTGGCTGAGGCCTTGCATCAAGAATTCAGGAAGTTAGGCAGTAGATTAAAAAGCAGGGCCTCTTGAGGCTATAATCTCTGGATTACTCCCGGTGCCAAGTGCTACCAAGTATAGAAATAGGAAAATAGACCAAATGAATGCTTGGCTCAAGAGTTGGCGCAGGCGGGAGGGTTTTAGATTCCTGGACCATTTTTGGGGAAGGTGGGACATGTACAAGCAGGACAGTCTGCACCTGAACCACATTGGGGTGATCATCCTTGCGGGTAGGTTTGCTAGTGCTGTTGGGAGGAGTTTAAACAAGCTTGGCAGGGGAAGGGGACTCAGAGCATTAGTAAAATAGAGACACATCATGTTATAGTAAAGGAAACAAGTCAGCTATGTTGAGTTTCAAGAGAGTAAGGCAAGGCTGGATGGTCTTTACTTTAATGCTAGGAGTGTAATAGGACTGGTGAATTAAGGATGTGGATTGACACATGGAATTGTGAAGTTATTACCATCACAGAAACATGTTTAAAGGAAGGGCAGGACTAGCAATGTAACATTCCAGGATATAGGATCTGTAGACGAGACAGAGGAGGGTGTAAAAAGGGAAGTGGTGTTACACTATTAATTAAGGAGTCAATTTCTGCAATAAGGAGAGATGGGAAGGGTCTTCAAACGAGGCTGTGTGGATAGAATTTAGGAATATAAAAGGGGCAGCCACATTACTGTATGTGTATTATAGGCCCCCAAAGAGTCAGTCAGAAATAGAGGATCAGATATGTACACAATTCACTGAGGTATGTAAGAATAATAATCGGGTAATTATACTAGGAGATTTCAACTTCCTCAATATAAATTGGGATGGTCATAGTATAAAGGTTTAGAAGGTTTCTTGAAATATATTCAGGGGAAGTGGGGAGAGTACAGATCCAACATGTTCTCATAGAGGGAAATATAGAAGCAATAAGTTCAGGGAACCCCAGATATCTAGTAAAATTCAGGACTGGATAAGGAAGAAGAGAAAGGTTTTTAGCAAAGTCCAAAGGGAGCAGTTCAATTGCAGCCCTGGAGGAATATAGGAAGTGCAGGAGGACACTTAAGAAAGCAATTAGAAGAACAAAAAGGGGGCATGAAAAAAGACTTGTGAACGAGATTAGGGAGAATCCTAAAATATTCTATAAATACATTAAGGGGAAGAGGTTAACCAGGGAAAGAATAGGGCCCATTAGAAACCCAATAGGGACAATCTGTGTATGAAGTGACAGGAGGGGTGTTAAATGAATACTTCTCTTCAGTCTTCACTCAGGAAAAGGAGAACATGGGTGCAGAATTCAGGAAATGGGACTGTTAGGACCATGGACAGTTTGACATTGGAAGTAGAGAGGTATTGGAGGCTTTGATGGGCTTAAAAATTGACAAACCCTCAGGCCTGGATAAGTGAGCCTTGTACCATTTGCAGAGAGGTACACTGCCTTGCATCTACTCTGAGTGATGCTGTGTGTGTGTCTCCATAATATTGGCCATTCATTCATCATTGAAATTCATGTGGTCAAACCCCCGAGGCAAGATGGAGTTCATCACCACCATGAACTCCTCCACTTGCAATGCATGAGCATGCATTACCTCAGGGAACT
Organism: Mustelus asterias; assembly: GCF_964213995.1. Taxonomy (NCBI): domain Eukaryota; kingdom Metazoa; phylum Chordata; class Chondrichthyes; order Carcharhiniformes; family Triakidae; genus Mustelus; species Mustelus asterias. The sequence continues at coordinate 47,716,198 of NC_135807.1, read as the reverse complement.
CTGCCAGATGTCCACACATCTGCTGCTGATTATCTATATACTGTGCACGAAAGGAGGACTCATGACACCCTACCTCCATGCCTACTGGAGCATCACCGGGACTTTCCTCCCTCTTCTGAGGGGTCTGTACACAAATGTCTCTGGCTCAGCCACCTCCTTTTGAACTTTGGTGCAGTGCCCTTCCCCATGTGCCACCAAATCAAAATGCACGTGACATCCCTCCAATGTGCTCGTATCTGTGTTGGCAGAGTGTGGGCTAGTCAGATGTCACTCTACCTTCTTGGTCATCTCTTTCTTCTCCAGATGCCTGAGGGATGAGGTGGTCCCCAGGAGTTGGAGGGGGAGGGAGTGAGAAAGTGGTGCTGGGAGCTGTGTGAGTCAGGAGGTAATGAGATTTAGCCCTCTACATTGTGACAATGCTATAACAGGATCATGTCCACTATCACCACCATGTTCCAAACTGCATCTACCACTGCCTTTAGCACTTGCCATGGGCAATTCTCCATCCCATACAATAAGCAGGATGGGCACCTTGGCTACCTCCATGGCTGCCTCGTCAAAGCTTCTAATTGCCCATAGCCTTATAGACCCACCCCTAGTATGGGTCGTTTCCCTGGCATTGTGGGTCACCATGTCCCGCAAATACAAATTATAGAGTGATGTTAGCTCTAACGTATATTGCTGCCAGGGACAAAGCTCCTGAAAATGGCAGTGCACAGTGGACATTCACTTTTCTGCCCATTACTGTGTGAACCTATAGGTGTGGCATGAACATATATTCCTCCATGCTATAGGGGGGTATGTGCCAATCTTCTACCATAAGTGTGGCATTCAAATGAGATCCATTACTTGGACCTCTGTGTGCTTCTGACAAAAAACTTCTCCTTGCTAGAGTGTCACAACTTATAGAGCCCCTTCCTGTGTTGCATCCAAGATTTTCCATGGTTCCCCGCTGCAATCACAGCGGAGGCTACCTCCTGCTGTGCATCTGGTTGACTGTTGATGGATTTTGGTGGCCACTCTGGTACAACATTTCTGGATCTTCTGAACAAGTATCCTGATTACTGAATTGAGGCACTGTCCCTCCCAATGCTTCTCGCCTCTCCTTTCTTTGTGACATCTGACAAGACAATTGAAAACAAACACAGGCACGTAAGGCTTCAATTAGTCTCACACAGAACATGTTACATACATGAGGGGTGGTGGGAAGACAGCGGGTGGTGGGGAGGGAAGTAGGTGTGTGGGGATGAAGGACTGGGGAATGGGGCTGTATGAAGAGTGGCCTGGTATTTGTTCCTGTTACTCGCGGATGGCACGTTGTGCTCCCAAACACTCAGAGCTGTGTCTTCTGAAGATTTTGCAGCCTTAACTTTGTAGAATATATTCCTTCATTAGAAGGTGAATAGTAATCTCTACATTTTCCTCTGACGGACCAAGATGGGCCATCTCTTCAAGTATCAGCAACCAGTTGGACAACCATTACAGTTAGTGCTCACCTGACTCTTGATTAACATCTCACCTGAGGAACAGCAGCACGTGTATCCACTTCCTGCTTCATAGCAGGAACTCCTTACAGGCTGGCCTTTGAGACAGTGGCCGAGACGCATTACCCACACAAGGTCTGTCTCTGCATCACTACAGCTTCTGGGTCGATGGACCAGACTCCATTTCTATTCCACATACACATCACCCCTCCCTCCCTGCCCCTCCCCCCCGCCACCCACCCACACCCCCCTGAGAGCAAGAACCCAGTTTCTCCTGAGACCGGTTTACACATCCCCTTCGGAAGCAAATATCCAGCCCATGGACCTTAGTTCAATGATGCACTTCTATAACAGAGTACTAAACTTAGGGAATTTTATACAATGAGGGGAAGACATGTGGTTCTGGTATCATTTACTTTTTAAAAATGAGTGGTCAGAGAAAGGGAGCAGGAGACAGTGAGCTTGGAAAGCTGGGATTGAGACACCTTTTCAAAAGGGGTGGGTTGCACCTGAACTGGACTTCGACCAATATCTTCATAGCAACACAGAAACATAGAAATTAGGAGCAGTGTAGGGCATTCGGCCCTACAAGCCGGCTTCACCATTCACTATGATCATGGCTGATCATCCAATTTAAATAGCCATATCCTTTGATCCCTTTCACCCCAAGAGCTATATCTAACTCCTACTTAAAAACATACAGGTTTTGGCCTCAACTGCTTTCCATGGTAATCATAGAGTCATAGAGTCATAGAGGTTTACAGCATGGAAACAGGCCCTTCGGCCCAACCTGTCCATGCCGCCCTTTTTTTTTAAAACCCCGAAGCTAATCCCAATTGCCCGCATTTGGCCCATATCCCTCTATAGCCATCGTACCCATGTAACTATCTAAATGCTTTTTAAAAGATAAAATTGTACCCACCTCTACTACTACCTCTGGCAGCTTGTTCCAGACACTCACCACCCTCTGTGTGAAGAAATTGCCCCTCTGGACACTTTTGTATCTCTCTCCTCTCACCTTAAACCTATGCCCTCTAGTTTTAGACTCCCCTACTTGTGGTAGCTGATTCCACAGGCTGATCACTCTCTGGGCGCAAAATGTTTTCCTCATCTCAGTCCTAAAGGGTTTACCTTGTATCCTCAGACTGTGGCCCCTGGTTCTAGACACCCCCACCATCGGGAACATCTTTCCTGCATCTACCTTGTCCAGTCCTGTTAGAATTTTACAGGTTTCCCTGAGATCCCCCCTTCCAGTGAATATTATCCAAACTGACTTAATCTCTCCTCATACATCAATCTCACCATCCCAGGAATCATTCTGGAAAAGCTTCTCTGCACTCCCTCTACAGCAAGAACAGCCTTCCTCAGATAAGGAGACCAAAACATAATATTCCAGGTGCGACCTCACCAAGGCCCTATATAATTGGAGCAAGAATCCCTATCCCTGTATGTGGTGAACCATAGATGGTTACCACTATGGGTACTGAACCATAGATGGTTATCACTATGGGTACTTGTACATATGTTACTCTTGTTACTGTTGGGGTTAGGGTTGGGGTGTTCCACCTGTTGGTATTGTTCTGTGGTACACTCCGGTTGGCTCCGCCTTCCTATAGGAGTATAAAGGTCACTGCACTTCCTAGTGACCCTTTAGTCTGGGATTGTATTGTTAAGCAGTAAGCTCCATTCTTGTTGCTAATAAAAGCCTTTATTTCCCGGGTACGATCCAGCCTCCCGAGTGAATTAATCGCGCATCAATTTTATTAGCAACAAATTTTGGTTGAAGAAAAAAAAACCATGGAGCAAATGTTAAAACCCGATCGGCTTACCTTAGATCCGCGTGCCGCAGGAGCGTCGAACACTTTCGACCATTGGTTGAAGTGTTTCCAGGATTATATCGACGCCTCAACAGCAGTCCAAAACGACGCCGATAGACTGCGGGTCCTCCACGCAAGGGTAAGCGACACTGTGTATGCAACAATCCATGATGCCCAAGACTACAAAGGGGCCATTGAACTACTTAAGAAGTTGTACAACAAACCGCCAAATGAGATTCATGCTCGGCACCTACTAGCCACTCGACGGCGGCAGCCCGGCGAAACGACGGGACAGTACCTGCGTGAACTTCAGCAGCTAGCCAGAGCCTGCAATTGCAAGCCAGTGTCGGCTACTCAATACACTAACGATCTGATCCGAGATGCGTTCGTGGCGGGAATCGGCTCATCCTATATTCGCCTGCGGCTGCTAGAGCAAGGTAACTTGGACCTAGCTAAGACGGTGGAATTGGCTGATGCGATGGAAACGGCCTCCAGAAGTCTTGAAACTTACCCCACCGACCACGTGGGAACATCGTGGCAAGTACAGCCACCGACTCAACTCTACCCGGCGGCTCCTAGGAACTGTGCGATCGTGCTTTCAACCTCGGACCTGACGGCGGCGGCAGCTCCAGGTGGCCCACAGTGCTATTTCTGTGGATTGGCGAAGCACCCTCGTCAGCGATGTCCGGCCAGAACGGTATTTTGCTCCGCGTGTGGGAAGAAAGGGCACTATGCTAAAGTGTGCCGAGCGAAACCACCTTTGAAGCCAAGCAGTGCTGTGTGTGACCCTCCAGGATCTGTCTCCTCGTCTCCGGCTTCGTCAAGGCTTCAACCACGTGTGATTCACGAGCGCCGCCATTCCTGAGGACGACGATGCAAGACACGTGCGACCTGCGAGTGCCGCCACTTTCAACGCCATCGACCACGTGCGATCCATGGGCGCAGCCATTTTGGTCGACACCAACCGCAGACGACCAGCAGGGGTCATCATCATCGACCATCTCAGCTGCCTGCAGTTGCACTCAAGATTCAACGGTGGCGTCAATCATCCTGGACCAGGCCAAGCCTCACAGACTCGACAAGTCCATGATGGACATAGAGGTAAACGGACGCCTGATACATTGTCTGTTTGACAGCGGGAGCACGGAGAGTTTCATTCATCCAGACACCGTGAAACGGTGCGGTCTCCGAGTACAGACCGTCAGACAGGCAATTTCTATGGCGTCGAGGTCCTGATCTGTTACCGTTCTTGGGAGCTGCGTGGTAAACCTAACGGTGCGGGGCACAGTTTGTGAGAACTTCAGGCTCCTCGTGTTTCCGCACCTTTGCGCTCCAATACTCCTGGGACTAGACTTTATGGTCCACCTGAGAAGTGTGACCCTGCAGTACGATGGGCCACTCCCTCCACTTTCAGTGGGAGAACGGCAGCCTCCAAATTGCCCAGCGCGCTCCATGTGCAGTCTCTCGACACTCAGAATCACCCCGCCGTCTTTATTTGAAAATCTCGTGCCAGGCTGCAAGCCCATTGCAACTAAGAGCAGGCGTTACAGCACTGAGGATCGGATCTTTATTCGATCTGAGGTTCAGCGGCTCCTCAGGGAAGGGATCATTCAACCTAGCACTAGCCCATGGAGAGCACAAGTCGTGGTGGTTAAGACTGGAGACAAGCCCCGGATGGTCATAGACTATAGTCAGACCATTAATAGGTACACGCAGCTGGACGCGTACCCTCTCCCGCGCATATCTGACATGGTCAACCAGATTGCGCAGTACCGGGTGTTCTCCACCATCGACTTGAAGTCAGCCTATCACCAGCTCCCCATTCGCCCAGAGGACCGAAAATATACGGCCTTTGAGGCGGATGGTCGTCTCTACAACTTTTTAAGGGTCCCCTTTGGCGTCACTAATGGGGTCTCAGTCTTCCAGCGTGCAATGGACCGAATGGTGGACCAAAACGGGCTACGGGCTACCTTCCCGTACCTGGACAACGTCACTATCAGTGGCCATGACCAGCAGGACCACGATGCCAACCTCCTAAAGTTTTTACGCACTGCGTCTCGCCTGAATCTGACCTATAACAGGGAGAAGTGTGTATACAGCAAGCGCCGCCTAGCAATTCTCGGATACGTGGTGGAAAACGGGGTCCTCGGCCCTGATCCAGACCGTATGCGTCCCCTCCTTAAACTTCCCCTACCCACTAGCGACAAAGCACTGAGAAGATGCTTAGGCGTCTTCTCGTATGAGTGATCGGCCAGTTCAGGTATGAGTGATCGGCCAGTTCAGTGCTTCCGATGTGGGATGTGGGAGTTCCTGCAAACACCTAGCTTCCCAGAGGTTCACATATGTGCCAGGTGCGTGGAACTGCAGCTCTTGAGGGACCGTGTTAGGGAACTGGAGCTGCAGATCGCTGACCTTAGCCTAGTCAGGGAAAATGGGAGAAAAATTGACAGCAGTTATAGGCAACTAGTTACACCGGGGCATCGGGAGAATGACACGTGGGTCACAGTTAGGAGGAGTAAAGGGCAGAAGGGTAAAGTGCAAGGGAGAACTCCAGTGGTGGTCTCTCAAAATAGGAAGGGCTTGGTGACAGGTGTGAGAGGGGAGGGGAGTGGACAGTTAGAAGAGTGGTCACCTGTGGCTGTCCCACTCCAAAACAGGTATATTGTTTTAGATAGTGTGGAGGAGTGTGCCTCTCCAGGGGTAAGACACAGTGACCAGGTCACTGGCACACAGTCAGGCTCTGTGGCCCGGAAAGGGAAGAGAGGGGTTAGGAGAGCGATAGTGGTGGGGGATGCATCAGTTAGAGGCACAGACAGGCGATTCTGTGGGGGCGAACGGGACTCCAGGATGGTAGTCTGCTTACCTGGTGCTGGGGTCACGGATGTCTCCGAGCGGATAGGAGGCATATTAAAAGGGGAAGATAAAGAAACGGATGTCATTATACACATTGGTGGAAATGACGGAGATAGGAAGAGTAGGGGGGTCCTAAGAGAGCAATTCAGGGAGTTGGGAAATAGGTTAAAAAGTAGGGTCACTAGGGTGGCCATCTCTGTGCTGCTCCCAATGCCTCGTGCCAGTGAGGCTAAGAATAGGGAGTTGGTTCAAATGAATGCCTGGCTAAAGGACTGGTCCAGGAGGGAGGGCTTTATTTTCATAGACCAATGGGAGGTTTTCAGGAGAGGATGGCACCTGTACAAGAGGGAGGAGTCACAACTAAGTTGGAAGGGCACAAATATCCTGGCTGGGAGCTCTGCTAGTGCAGCTCGGGGGGATTTAAACTAGTATGGCAGGGGGGTGGGGATCAAACTATTAGGTCTATAAGCGTGGTGGCTGGGGACGAGCTTGGGGCTGGGACAAGGCTGGCAAAGAAGAAGAGCACTCTGGGGGAGGACGACCTCACTGAGCCTGGGGGTCTGGAGTGCTTATACTTCAATGCAAGGAGCGTAGCAGGTAAAACAGACGAACTTGGGGCCTTAATGCGCACGAGGAATTTGGATATGGTTGCGGTGACAGAGACTTGGTTGAAAGAGGGACAGGACTGGCAGCTGAATATTCCAGGGTGCAAGTGTTTTAGGCGAGACAGAGGAGGGGCCAAAAGAGGTGGGGGAGTAGTGGTATTGGTTGGAGAGCATATTACAGCGGTGCAGAGGGAGGACAATTCGGAGGAGTCGTGTAGCGAGTCACTCTGGGTGGAGCTTAGAAACAGGAAAGGCGCAGTCACTATGTTGGGGGTGTACTACAGGCCCCCCAACAGCCCAAGGGAAGTGGAAGAATGGATATGTCAGGAGATACTGGATAGGTGCAGGAAATATAGGGTTGTTGTAGTGGGAGACTTCAATTTCCCTGGTATAGACTGGAAATCGCTGAGGGCAGGGACTCTGGATGGGGAGGAATTTGTAAAATGTGTACAGGAGGGTTCGTTGGAACAATATGTGGACAGCCCAACTAGAGAGGGTGCTATACTGGACCTGGTACTGGGGAATGAGCCCGGTCAGGTCTTCAAAGTTTTGGTTGGGGAACATGTGGCAAATAGTGACCACAATTCTGTTAGCTTTAGGATAGTGATGGAAAAGGATGAGTGGTGTCCCAAGGGTAAGGTGTTGGATTGGGGGAAGGCTAACTTTATTGGGATTAGGCAGAAATTGGCAGCTCTTGATTGGGAGAGGCTGTTTGAGGGTAAATCCACATCTGGTATGTGGCAGTCTTTTAAGGAACGGTTGTTAGGGCTACAGGACAAGCATGTGCCTGTAAAAAAGAAGGATAGGAAGGGTAGGATTAGAGAACCGTGGATAACCAGGGAAATTGAGGGACTGGTCAAAAGGAAAAGAGAGGCGTATGTTAGGTCCAAGCAGCTAAAAACGGAGGGAGCTCTGGAGGAGTACAATGAAAGTAGGAAAATACTCAAACGGGGAATTAGAAGAGCAAAAAGGGGTCACGAAATGTTCTTGGCAGACAGGATTAAGGAGAATCCCAAGGCATTTTATTCATACGTTAGGAACAAAAGGGTTGTTAGGGAAAAAATCGGACCTCTCAGGGACAAAAGTGGGGACTTATGCTTGGAGTCCAAAGAAGTAGGGGAGATCCTAAATGAATACTTTGCGTCGGTATTCAAAAAGGAGAGGGATGTGTTGACTGGGAGTGTCTCGGAGGGGAGTGTTGAACCGCTGCAGAAAATCTCCATTACAAAGGAGGAAGTGTTAGGTTTGTTAGAGAATATAAAGACTGACAAATCCCCAGGGCCTGATGGAATCTATCCAAGGCTGCTCAGGGAGACGAGAGGTGAAATCGTTGGGCCTCTGACGCAAATCTTTGTCTCGTCACTGGACACAGGTGAGGTCCCAGAGGATTGGAGGATAGCCAATGTGGTCCCGTTATTTAAGAAGGGTAGGAAGGATAACCCGGGTAATTATAGGCCGGTGAGCTTGACGTCCGTGGTGGGGAAGTTGTTGGAGAAGATTCTTAGAGATAGGATGTATGCGCATTTAGAAAGGAATAAACTCATTAACGATAGTCAACATGGTTTTGTGAGAGGGAGGTCATGCCTCACTAACCTGGTGGTGTTTTTTGAAGAAGTGACCAAAATGGTTGACGAAGGAAGGGCCGTGGATGTTGTCTATATGGACTTTAGTAAAGCGTTTGACAAAGTCCCTCATGGTAGGCTAGTGAAAAAGGTTGGATCCCATGGGATAAAGGGGGAGGTGGCTAGATGGGTGGAGAACTGGCTTGGTCATAGAAGACAGAGGGTGGTAGTGGAAGGGTCTTTTTCCGGCTGGAGGCCTGTGACTAGTGGTGTACCGCAGGGCTCTGTATTGGGACCTCTGCTGTTTGTGATTTATATAAATGATCTGGAAGAAGGAGTAACTGGGGTGATCAGTAAGTTTGCGGACGACACAAAACTGGCAGGACTTGCAGATAGTGAGGAACATTGTCAGAGGCTACAGAAGGATATAGATAGGCTGGAAATGTGGGCAAGGAAATGGCAGATGGAGTTCAATCCTGATAAATGCGAAGTGATGCATTTTGGTGGGAATAATGTAGGGAGGAGCTACACGATAAATGGAAGAACCATAAAGGGTGTAGTGACGCAGAGGGACCTGGGTGTGCAAGTCCACAGATCTTTGAAGGTGACGTCACAGGTGGAGAAGGTGGTGAAGAAGGCATATGGCATGCTTGCCTTTATAGGACGGGGCATAGAGTATAAGAGTTGGGGTCTGATGTTGCAGATGTATAGAACGTTGGTTCGGCCGCATTTGGAATACTGCGTCCAGTTCTGGTCGCCACACTACCAGAAGGACGTGGAGGCTTTGGAGAGAGTACAGAGGAGGTTTACCAGGATGTTGCCTGGTATGGAGGGGCTTGGTTATGAGGAGAGATTGGGGAAACTGGGGTTGTTCTCCTTGGAAAGACGGAGGATGAGGGGAGACTTAATAGAGGTGTATAAAATTATGAAAGGCATAGATAGGGTGAACGGTGGGAAGCTTTTCCCCGGGTCGGTGGTGACGTTCACGAGGGGTCATAGGTTCAAGGTGAAGGGGGGGAGGTTTAACACAGATATCAGAAGGACATATTTCACACAGAGGGTCGTGGGGGCCTGGAATGTGTTGCCGGGCAAGGTGGTGGAGGCGGACACACTGGGAACGTTTAAGACTTATCTAGACAGCTATATGAATGGAGTGGGAATGGAGGGATACAAAAGAGTGGTCTAGTTTGGACCAGGGAGCGGCGCGGGCTAATTGTTCCTTGTTTCTCGTTTCAAGGCTTCATTCTATGATCATCTTGCCGGTGCCAGTACAGAGCGAGACTGCGGATAGTTGGGAACCTGTCTCGGGGGCAGGGAATTCATATGGTGTTCGTGGAAGTGGAAATGACTAGGGTTGGGAAGCATTTTCCGATCAGGGCCATTGTGATCTCCTGGACTCGTTTCGATCGCCTCAGGGGGTCGGAGAGGAATTTCCCAGATTTCTTTTCCCCATATTGGCCCTGGGGTTTTTCACTCTGGGTTTTCGCCTCTCCCTGGAGATCACATGGTCTGGAATGGGGGGTGGGGGTGAGTTAATAGGTTGTAATGAACAAAGCATCGTAGCTGTGAGGGACAGCTCGGTGGATAGGATATTGGTATGTAGATAGGCTGGAAAATTGGGCAGGGATCCTGGATTCAGGATTCAATCCTGGACCGGGGAGCGGCGCGGGCTTGGAGGGCCAAAGGGCCTGTTCCTGTGCTGTATTGTTCTTTGTTCTTTGTTCTTTGTTTGTTCTATTACGCACAGTGAGTTCCCAATTATGCGGACAAAGCCCGTCCGCTCATAAAGTCTACCTCTTTTCCCCTGGCAGCAGAGGCTCGCTTAGCCTTTGAAGGGATACAAGCTGACATCGCGAAAGCCACGATGCACGCTGTCGATGAGTCCATCCCCTTCCAGGTGGAGAGTGATGCATCTGATTTCGCCCTGGCCGCCACACTTAACCAGGCGGGCAGGCCCGTCGCCTTTTTCTCTCGCACCCTCCAAGGCCCTGAAATTCGGCACTCCGCTGTGGAAAAAGAGGCTCAGGCCATTGTGGAGGCCGTCCGGCATTGGCGCCATTACTTGGCTGGAAAACATTTTACCCTGCTCACGGACCAGCAGTCCGTGGCATTCATGTTCAACAACACGTTAAGGGGTGAGATAAAAAATGATAAAATCTTGAGGTGGAGAATCGAACTCTCCACCTACAACTATGATATCATGTACCGTCCGGGGAAGCTCAATGAGCCCTCAGATGCCCTGTCGCGTGGAACATGTGTCAGTGTGCAGGAGGACCGGCTACAGGCCCTCCACAATGATCTCTGCCATCCGGGGATCACTCGGCTCTTCCATTTTGTAAAGGCCCGGAATCTACCCTACTCCGTAGAGGATGTCAGGTCGATAACTCGAAGCTGCCAGGTATGTGCTGAATGCAAGCCGCACTTCTACCGACCTGACAGGGCACACCTCATTAAGGCCACTCGCCCTTTTGAATGACTGAGTGTTGATTTCAAGGGCCCCCTTCCTTCGACAGATCGGAATGTGTACTTCCTCAACGTGGTTGACGAGTACTCCCGATTCCCTTTTGCCATTCCCTGTTCAGACATGACCGCTGCCACGGTTATCAAAGCCTTGCGGGATCTTTTCACCCTGTTTGGTTACCCCAGTTATATCCACAGTGATAGGGGCTCGTCGTTTATGACTGACGACCTGAGGCAATACCTGCTCTCTAAAGGGATTGCCTCAAGTAGGACTACGAGTTACAACCCCAGGGGTAACGGGCAGGTCGAAAGAGAAAACGCTACAGTCTGGAAGGCTGTCTTACTGGCATTGAGGTCTAAGGGTCTTCCAGTCTCCCGTTGGCAAGAGGTACTTTCTGATGCGCTCCATTCAATCCGGTCCCTCCTGTGTACGGCAACCAACACTACCCCACATGAGCGGATGTTTACCTTCCCTAGGAAGTCTTCCTCTGGGACCTCACTGCCGCCTTGGTTGACGTACTCAGGACCTGTCCTCCTGCGGCGGCATGTTAGGACCCGCAAGTCCGACCCTTTGGTTGAACAGGTCCATCTCCTCCACGCCAACCCTCAATATGCCTATGTGGCATATCCTGACGGGCGAGAGGACACGGTCTCTATTCGAGATCTGGCGCCTGCAGGGGACCTGGAAACCCCCATCGCTCCCGCACCCCTGGTTAGGGACCCCTTGCCCTTTATCTCCCCTCCTGACACGACGCGGGCAGTATCGGGACCACCACTTAATCCTCTTACTCCCGTGTACAGCTTGCCTGAGTCCAGGAGATTGTCGCCACCTCGGGGCTTGCCTGAGTCCAGGAGATTGTCGCCACCTCGTGGTCCACCCGTCCGTGCGGAACTGGAGGAGTCACTGGACACCGCCTTGGAGAGAGGGTCATCACGGTCACCAGAACCGACGCTACCGCCAGTGTTGAGGAGGTCGCAGAGACGGTGCGGCCCTCCAATACGACTGAACTTGTGAATATATGGACAGTTCGTACTGTTTTTTTTGCCCCACCGGCCTTTGTTTTTAAAGGAGGGGTGAATGTGGTGAACCATAGATGGTTACCACTATGGGTACTGAACCATAGATGGTTATCACTATGGGTACTTGTACATATGTTACTCTTGTTACTGTTGGGGTTAGGGTTGGGGTGTTCCACCTGTTGGTATTGTTCTGTGGTACACTCCGGTTGGCTCCGCCTTCCTATAGGAGTATAAAGGTCACTGCACTTCCTAGTGACCCTTTAATCTGGGATTGTATTGTTAAGCAGTAAGCTCCATTCTTGTTGCTAATAAAAGCCTTTATTTCCCGGGTACGATCCAGCCTCCCGAGTGAATTAATCGCGCATCACTGTACTTGAAGGCCAACGTACAATTTGCCTTCTTTACCACCTGCTGCACCTGTGTGCTTACCTTCAGCGACCGGTGTACGAGGATACCCAGGTCTCATTGCACATTGCCTCCCCCACTCCTTAATTTATAGCCATTTCGATAATAATCTGCCTTCGTGTTTTTGTTGCCAAAGTGGATGACCTCACTTTTATCCACATTATACTGCATCTGCCTTGCATTTGCCAACTCACTCAGCATATCCAAATCACACAGAAGCATCTCTGCATCCTCCCCACAGCTCACCCCCACACCCAGCTTTGTGTTATCTGCAAATTTGGAGATATTACATTTAGTTTCCTCATCTAAATCATTGATATATATTGTGAATAGCTGAGGTCCTAGCACTGATCCCTGTGGTACACCACTAGTCACTGTCTGCCATTTGGAAATGGACCTATTTATTCATGGCGAGGTTCTTAGTGTGGTGGAAAGAGTTTAATTTAAATTGGCAGAAGGGATGTACACCAACATATAGAAGGATGAAAGAGGAGCAAAGTGCATAAAGGCGCAAAAATGTTCGATAGTGCTAGAGAAGGAAGCAGTACCATATTAGATAGGAGCAAAATAAGAAGCAAAATTGAGAAATACAAAGATGAGTTAAGAATATGTTTATCTAAATGCACAAAGTGTGGTAAATAAGGTTGACAAGCACAAATTTCTATGTCAGAATATGTTGTAGCACCAATAATGAAAATTGGTGCTTAATATTCCCAGATAGCAAGTGTTCAGAAAAGTTGGGAAAGAGATTTTTAAAATATCATTCACAGCATATGGGCATCACTGGCTTGGCAATTTCAGAGTCAATGACATTACTGTGGATCTGTAGTCAAAGGCCAGGTAATTCCTTCCCTAAAGGACATTAGTCATCGTTTCATGGTCATTATCCAGATTTTTAAAATTTCGCCATTTGCCATGATGGGACTTGAACTTGGCTCACAAAACCTTGCTCTGGGTTACAAGTTTTGTGAGAATACCATGACACAACCTCCTCTCTTTGCTATGTCATTGCCCTCTCTATGTTTTGTTGGAAGGGGGTGGTGTGGCAGGACTGATTATGGAAGAAATTGTAGTATTGGAAAGAGAGGGTGTCTTTGAGAGTGCAAGGGCAGAATCTATTTGGTTAGAGATGAAAAGCAAAAAGTGTTTGATCACAATCCTGGGACATATTCTATAGGCCTCCAAATAGTGAAAAAGAGATAGAGAGCATCAACACTCCATGGAAATCTCAGATGAGCAAAAATAATAGAGTGGTGATATTAGGGGAATTTAACTACAGCATCCGGAACAAGGTAGATGAACTTGGGGCGTGGATTGGTACTTGGGACTACGATGTTGTGGCCATTACGGAGACGTGGGTAGAACAAGGACAGGAATGGGTGTTGGACGTTCCGGGGTATAGATGTTTCAGTAAGTGTAGGGAAGTTGGTAAAAGAGGTGGAGGAGTAGCATTGTTAATAAAGGATAGTTTAACGGCTGCGGAAAGGCACTTCGAGGGGGATCTGCACACTGAGGTAATATGGGCTGAGGTTAGAAATAGGAAAGGAGCGGTCACGTTGTTAGGAGTTTACTATAGGCCCCCAAATAGTAATAGACATGTGGAGGATGAAATTGCTAAGCAGATTATGGATATGTGTGGGGGTCACAGGGTAGTTGTCATGGGGGACTTTAACTTTCCAAATATTGATTGGAACCTTTGTAGGTCAAATAGTTCGGATGGGGCAGTTTTTGTGCAGTGTGTGCAGGAGGGTTTCCTGACACAATATGTGGATAGGCCGACAAGAGGTGAGGCCACATTGGATTTGGTACTGGGAAATGAACCGGGCCAACTGTTAGATTTGGTTGTGGGAGAGCACTTTGGAGATAGTGACCACAATTCGGTGTCTTTTGTTATTGCAATGGAGAGGGATAGGGCCGTACGGCAGGGCAAGGTTTACAATTGGGGGAGAGGTAATTATGATGCGATTAGGCAAGAATTAGGGGGCATAAGTTGGGAACGGAAACTGTCAGGGAAAGGCACTAATGAAAAGTGGAACTTTTTAAAGGAACAAATACTGGGTGTCCTTGATAGGTATGTCCCTGTCAGACAAGGAGGAAATGGCCGAGTGAGGGAACCATGGTTCACGAAAGAGGTGGAATGTCTTGTGAAAAGGAAGAGGGAAGCTTATGTAGGGATGAGGAAACAAGGTTCAGATGGCTCGATTGAGGGTTACAAGTTAGCAAGGAACGAGCTGAAAAAGGGGCTTAGGAGAGCTAGGAGGGGACATGAGAAGTCCTTGGCGGGTCGGATCAAGGAAAACCCCAAGGCTTTTTACTCTTATGTGAGGAATAAAAGAATGACCAGGGTGAGGTTAGGGCCGGTCAAGGACAGTAGTGGGAACTTGTGTATGGAGTCAGTAGAGATAGGCGAGGTGATGAATGAATACTTTTCTTCAGTGTTCACCAAGGAGAGGGGCCATGTTTTTGAGGAAGAGAAGGTGTTACAGGCTAACAGGCTGGAGGAAATAGATGTTCGGAGGGAGGATGTCCTGGCAGTTTTGAATAAACTGAAGGTCGATAAGTCCCCTGGGCCTGATGAAATATATCCTAGGATTCTTTGGGAGGCAAGGGATGAGATTGCAGAGCCTTTGGCTTTGATCTTTGGGTCCTCACTGTCCACGGGGGTGGTGCCAGAGGACTGGAGAATGGCGAATGTTGTTCCTCTGTTCAAGAAAGGGAATAGAAATGACCCTGGTAATTATAGACCGGTTAGTCTTACTTCGGTGGTTGGTAAATTGATGGAAAAGGTCCTTAGGGATGGGATTTACGACCATTTAGAAAGATGCGGATTAATCGGGGATAGTCAGCACGGATTTGTGAAGGGCAAGTCGTGCCTCACAAATTTGATAGGATTTTTTGAGGAGGTAACTAAGTGTGTTGATGAAGGTAGGACAGTTGATGTCATATACATGGATTTTAGTAAGGCGTTTGATAAGGTCCCCCATGGTCGGCTTATGATGAAAGTGAGGAGGTGTGGGATAGAGGGAAATTTGGCCGATTGGATAGGTAACTGGCTGTCTGATTGAAGACAGAGGGTGGTGATGGATGGAAAATTTTCGGATTGGAGGCAGGTTGCTAGCGGAGTGCCACAGGGATCAGTACTTGGTCCTCTGCTCTTTGTGATTTTTATTAATGACTTAGAGGAGGGGGCTGAAGGGTGGATCAGTAAATTTGCTGATGACACCAAGATTGGTGGAGTAGTGGATGAGGTGGAGGGCTGTTGTAGGCTGCAAAGAGACATAGATAGGATGCAAAGCTGGGCTGAAAAATGGCAAATGGAGTTTAAACCTGATAAATGCGAGGTGATTCATTTTGGTAGGACTAATTTAAATGTGGATTACAGGGTCAAAGGTAGGGTTCTGAAGACTGTGGAGGAACAGAGAGATCTTGGGGTCCATATCCACAGATCTCTAAAGGTTGCCACTCAAGTGGATAGAGCTGGGAAGAAGGCCTATAGTGTGTTAGCTTTTATTAACAGGGGGTTGGAGTTTAAGAGCCGTGGGGTTATGCTGCAACTGTACAGGACCTTGGTGAGACCACATTTGGAGTATTGTGTGCAGTTCTGGTCACCTCACTATAAGAAGGATGCGGAAGCGCTGGAAAGAGTGCAGAGGAGATTTACCAGGAT
This sequence comes from Mustelus asterias, assembly GCF_964213995.1. Lineage (NCBI taxonomy): Eukaryota > Metazoa > Chordata > Chondrichthyes > Carcharhiniformes > Triakidae > Mustelus > Mustelus asterias. The sequence continues at coordinate 47,700,325 of NC_135807.1, read as the reverse complement.
GCTGCCTGGTTTGGAGGGTAGGTCTTATGAGGAAAGGTTGAGGGAGCTAGGGCTGTTCTCTCTGGAGCGGAGGAGGCTGAAGGGAGACTTAATAGAGGTTTATAAAATGATGAAGGGGATAGATAGAGTGAACGTTCAAAGACTATTTCCTCGGGTGGATGGAGCTATTACAAGGGGGCATAACTATAGGGTTCATGGTGGGAGATATAGGAAGGATATCAGAGGTAGGTTCTTTACGCAGAGAGTGGTTGGGGTGTGGAATGGACTGCCTGCAGTGATAGTGGAGTCAGACACTTTAGGAACATTTAAGCGGTTATTGGATAGGCACATGGAGCACACCAGGATGATAGGGAGTGGGATAGCTTGATCTTGGTTTCAGATAAAGCTCAGCACAACATCGTGGGCCGAAGGGCCTGTTCTGTGCTGTACTATTCTATGTTCTATGTTCAAATATCAATTGGAATAGTGTTAAATTTAGTGAAAAGTGGAGGAGAAATTCCTGAAATGTGGAAGGAGTCAAAGATTTGGAAAGTGGCACAATCCTAGTAACTACAGGCAGGTTAGTTTAACAGCAGTGATGGATAAGGCTTGATAAACAGTAATCAACGAAATACTTAACAGACACTTGGCGTGGTTTCAGTAAATGAAGCAGAGCTAGCATGATTTTGATTCATCAAATTAAAGTCTTTTGATGGAGCAGCAGAAAATATTGAAGGGAATGCAGTGGATGTTATCTATATAGATTATGAGAAAGTGTTTGACAAAGTATCATATAAATGACTGCTAAACACATTGAGGACAGTCAGTGTCAACTTGGGTTTACAAAATTGGTTTAACAACAGAAAGCATAGAATTATGACAAATGGTTGTTTTGCCATGTGGACAGTGATAATCCCTAAGGGTCAGTGCTGGGACCACTGCTTTTTTGATACATATAAATGACATGAATATTGAAACACAAAGTAAAATTTCAAAATTTACCGAGGATACAAAACTTGCGGGTGCAACGAACCGTGACAATAATTCCAATCAACTGCAATGGGACGTAGAAAGGCTAGTAATTTGGATAGGCAAGTGACAGGTGGAATTAAATATAGTGAAGTATAAGTTGATGCAATTTGGCTGAAGGGATAGGGAGAAGCAACAAAGACTTAATGGCACAGTTCTAAAGGGAGTGCAGAGACACAGGGACCTGGGGGTTCATGTGCCTAGATCTTTGATGGTGACAGGGCATATTGAAAGAGTAGTTAGTAAAGAATACAGAATCTTGGGCTTAATAATTAATGTATTGAATACAAAAGCAGGGGAGTTATGCTGAACCTTTATAAAACTCCAGTTAGCCCACAAATAGAATATTGCATCCAGTTTTGATCACTATACTCTCGGAAAGATATGAATATCCTAATGAGATTGCAGAGGAGATTTACCAGAATGATTCCAGGGATGGAGGAATTTAGCTACAAGTTAGGTTGGAGAAGCTGTCATTTTTCTCTTTGGAGCACAGAAAATTGAGGGGAGATTTGATAGAGGTGTACAAGACTATAATAGGTTTAGATTAGATAGACACAAGTAAGCTGTTCCCATTAATTAATGATAAAAGGACATGGGGACATAGATTTAAGGTTCGGGAAAGCAATACAGGATGGATGTGAGGAAGAATCTTTTAGTGATAATTTGGAACTCACTGCCCACAGGGGTGGTGGAAGCAAAGATGATCAACAGCTACAAAAGGAAATGGACAGACACTTTCAGGATATAAATTTACAGGACTATGGGGATGGAGTGGGTTAATGATTGGATTATTCTGTGGAGAGTTGGCATGGATTCAATGGGCTGAATGGCTTGCTTCTGTGCCAAAATGGCTTAATGGGCTAAATTTTTACAGGTTTGGGGAGACTCCGCAGACAGATGGGACCTAACTCCCAGCCTCATTTATGAAGCCCCCAGTTTTTGCTGGCATGGGAGATGAGGGCTGTTTCAACAAACTAATTGAAGTCTGGGCTTTCAGCCTGAGGTCCCCACCTTGCATTAGTGTGTTAAAACAGCTACACACAGGGAACACATTGCTTGATGGACAGATTTTTAAAATTTTCTTAGAACTATTTTGTCAATAACTCAATGTTTAATTACACAAAATTAAGAAGTATTAAATGCTTAGAGTTTCTACTATTGACATATAGGAACGTAGAAAACATAGAACAGGAGTAGGCCATTCACTTAGACCATGACTGATCTCAACACCAGTGCTTTCCCCATATCCCTTGATGTCATTAGTATCCAGAAATCTATCAATTTCTGTCTTGACATGTCTAATGATTGACTTCCAAGAATTCTAAAAATTCACCACTCTTTCAGTGAAGAAATTTATCTTTATCTCAGTCTTAAATGGTCCAGCCCTTATTCTGAGAACATGCCCTTTGGTTTTAGACTCACCAGCCAGAGTGCATATTGGGTGAATGGGCATGGATGTCCGAAGATGTGCACGTTAGGTGTATTTGCCATGCTAAGTTGCCCCTTAATGCCAGGGGGATGAGCTAGGGCAAATGCATGGGCTATGGGGATAGGGCCTGGGTGGGATTGTGGTCGATGCAGACTCGATGGGCTGAATGACCTCCTTTTGCACTGTAGGATTCTATGATTCTATGTGCCATGAGTTGTCATGGAGGGTATGAGGGGCCATTAGATATGGGTGGGGGCAAGAATTGGCATGAGTTAGCACTATGTTGGCAAAAGGGCTATAAGGGACCATGGGGCTGAGTAAGGCGTCATGACTTGGCATGAGTTGGCATTAAGTTGGCATGGGGCTATAAGGGGCCTTGGGGGAGTGGGGGCATGGGTGGCATGTGTTGGCATGGGTGGGGGATGGGGAGTGGGTGGAGGGGTGTGAGGAGATATGAGAGGTGATGATTAGAGTGTCTAATACTGAACAAAACAACTGGCGTAATATCCCAGAGAATTAAGTTGAGCTTTTTAATCAGACCACCTCAGCACTGTACAGACTATGTGGTTGGTTTCAAGCTATTTTTGTGCGCGGCAAGCCTGATGCCAGCATGCACCCGTCTCCCTCCCCCAGCTGAGTGACCTGTGCCTTACAGACACTTTTTCCAAGGCGGACACACGAGCCGGGAAATTGGTCCACTTGAGCTACTCACTCTCTAACATGGAAGTGCATCCCAAGGATTCTATGACTTATTGGAAGTTTACTGAAATAATGCAAAAATATGTCAGAGATATGAGTGAGCTGAATAAAGAGCAATATGTGTCTGGTTATTGCTACATATTTATCCCCCATTTTCTCCGATTTCTTCACTGCCACTTATCAGCATCACAGCAACTTGTATTTAGAGAGTGGGTTTAATGTAACTAAATGCCCCAAGGTGCTTCAGAGAGGCATTGTAAAACAAAGATGATATCGCGCCACACAAGGAGATATCATGACAGGTAAGCAAAATCTTGGTCAAAGAAGGCGGTTTTAAGGAGCAGCTTAAAGGAGGAAAGAGTAACAGAGAGGTTTAGGAAGAAAATTACAAATTTAGGGCCTTGGCAGCTGGCATCCGCTCCTTGGGTTGATCTGACAGGATGACATATGCTGCAGATTTCTCCATCATCATAGCCAATTCCATCCCGTGACTGGTAGATAAGGAATCAACGTGGATTATGTCAATTTCCTTGAAGTAGAATTGGACCATTTCATTTCTATGTGGTTTTTGCAGCATAGCTGATAAGTAGTGAGGCTGAGCAGAGATAAATGAACTTGAGTTGCATACAATCATGGGACTCAAACTTGTAAACCCCCCCGGTTAGGAGTTAAGTGCTGAAATGCTTGTGCCACTGGGCCAGCTGTCACTAGTTATTAAGAAAGACAGATATTATAGTCAAGTGGGGGTTCGCTGTTTGGATACTTAATTAGCCTAGCTTGAAAGAATGGGGAATAGAGCACTCTTCATGCAATGCAAATGTGATTGGACATTCTTTGCAGTTGCTCACAGGTGGGTTTAGAGGCAGGAACATTTGGAAGAAAATCAAAACTGGGAACGGAGAAGCAGAAGTCAAAGCAGTGACACAAGCTTGAAGGTAAACTGGATACTTAACGCTAGTCAAAAGATTTACTTCATGCTCATTTACATAATTTGTGAATAGACTTGTAAATGTCAATCTCAGCTGATTACTTAACAGAACAATTGAGAGATTCTGCTAAACTGGGAGTCTGCTTTAATATTCTCATGCCGAAGAGGATTATTAATGGTCTCAGCACATGTATAATGCTGAAATATCATATAAAATGAGGAACATAAAACTATAACTGACTCATAATTTACACCACAGTAGACAGGAATAATTGGAAGAAAGAAACAGATGCACCAACTTCCCTGAAGAAAATTGTAACATATACTTATGAAACAACAACTAATTATATTCATATAGCGGTTTAATGTAATAAAACACCCCAAGGCACTTCACAGAGGCAGGAGAAAACAAAATATAACACCAAATCACACAAGAGGTATTAGGTCAGATTTTAGTTTGGTCATTCAAGGAATGACCATCTCTAATTGCCCTTCGTGATCCGCTGAATCCATGTGTTGCAGGTACACCCACAGTGCTGTTAGGGCAGAAATTACAGGAATTTAACCCAACAACAGTGAAGGGACGGTGATATATTTACAAATCAGGATGGTGAGTGGCTTGGAGGAGACTACCACCATCACCAAGAGTGATTCAGTGGCACCACTGCTAACCAAGCTGGCTAAGTACTACCTGTGAGACTGGACCTATGGCAGGTGTTGAGAGCACCAATATGGGGGAGAAACCTACTTGACCTCATCCTCACCAACATATCATCACAGATGTATCTATCCTTGAGAGTATTGATAGGTCCTTATGGAGGCAATGTCTAATTTTTACACTGATGATGCCCTCCATCCTGTTGTATAACACAACCACCATACTAAATGGGATAGATTCAGAACAGATCTAGCAACTCAAAACTGGACATCCATGGGGCACTGGGAGACATCAGAAGAAACAGAATTGTATTCAACCACAACATATCGCTCTGCAACTATCATCAAGGTTGGGGAACCACACAGATTAAATGAAGAGTGTAGGACGGCATGTTAGAAGCAGCACCAGGCTTACCTAAGAATGAGATACCATCCTGGCAAAACTAGCAAACCTAGTTTCCTGGCGAACCTAGCAAAATCTCACACAAATGCTGAAGACTTGTGCTCTAGCACTATCTAAGCTGTTACCATACAGCTACAATACTGGCAGAATCCTGATTAAGTGGAACATTGCCCAGATATGTTCTGTCCTTAAAAGAAACGCAAATCTAATTACGCTAACTAATGTCCCATCACTCTACCCTGAATCATCAGCAAATGAATGGAAGGTTTTGTTAACAGTGCTTTCCAGCAGCAACCAACTCACTAACAATCTGTTCACTGATATTCAGTTTTGGTTTTGCCAGAATCTCTCGGCACCAGGTTTCATTATTGCCTTGGCCCAAACATGGAAAAAAAGAGCTGAATTCTGGAGGCACGGTGAGAGATGCTGTATTAGGCAGCAAGGCAACATTTAATCTCAAACTGCCTCTTTTCTGCATTTTTCCTTTGCACTCTTTTACTTCTTTATCTTTGGGCCACTCCCAAATGTGGTCATTGGCTGATCAATTTCTCATCTCAGTCTTAAATTGGCATCCCTTTATTCTGAGACTATGCCCTCTGGTCCTATGATGGGAATTAGCCTCTCAGCATTTACCCTGTCAAGCCTCTTAAGAATCCTACATGTTTCATTACAGCGCAGAAGGATCCATTCAGCCATTGAGTCTATGCTAGCTTTCCGTAAAGCAATCTAGCCGTCTCCTTTCCTTGTTCTATTCCCGTAGCCCTGCACTAACATCTGTTTCCCTCAACTCCCTATCCATTTTCATTTTGAAATCATTGATTTCTTCTGTGTCCACTGTCCTCATGGGCAACAGAGTTCCAGCTCTAAAAGTGGTGAACAAAAAAGCTCTTCTTCACATCTATTCTCTTGGCAAAAATTTTAAATCGCTGTCCCCTAGTCCTTGTGCCATTAACTAATAGGAACAACTTTTCTTTGTCCACTTTATCTCTCTAAACTTGTCATAATTTTGTACAACTCTATCAAATATCTCCTCAATCTTTTTTGCTCCAAAGCGAACAAACCTATCTTCTCCAACCCAACCTAGTAGCTAAATTCCCTCATCACTGGAACCAGTCTGGTGAATCTGCTCTTTTCCTAAGTTATGGTGACCAGAAAATGATTCAATCCTCTCGTTGTGGCTTTTAAAGATTCAGCATAACTTCTATGCTTTTGTATTTGTAGTACAAAAGGCTAATTTTAAATATGTAAATGTATCATTGCCATCATCATAGTGCAAAGATATGCAGGTTAGGTGGATTGACCATGTTAAATTGCCTTCTAGTGTCCCAGGTATTAGTGGGGTAAACATGTGGGCTTGCACTGTTGGTTCTGGGTGGGATGCTCTATTGGAGAGTCGGTGCAGACTCAATGGATAGAATGGACTGCTTCTGCACTGTAAGGATTCTATGATAACAGAGCCTGGAGAGAGATTGTTTCATGTAGAGACTATATTGTAAACAGTTTTCACAATGTTAAATAATCTCCCGACAGTATTGCTTCCAACCTTACCTATAAGTCCAGGAAGACGACTACTGCGTGCAAGACCAAAAACAACAATAACAGATGTTGACAACAGTTAAACACGACAAAAGGAACAACAGGTGAAAAGTCCAGCAACTGGAAGAACCAGCAAGAGAAACAATGGCAGGACAAGGAGGGCATGGGAAATCTACAACCATTCTCCAGAAGAAGCAACTGTAAAAGGAAGAGATGGAAAAAGTCTTACATTTACTAGAGTGCTTTGACGATGTGGAAGGCCTGGATCAAGCCTGGTATTGAAGGTTTACCACTTGCAGAACAGCATCGAGACTAGCAGAGAAGACTAACAAAGAGCAGGTCAGTACTGTTGTGGATCCTATGTATGCTTAGCTCTGGTTTGCTTCATTTATGCAAATGCTTCATTTTAAGATATTTCTGCCTATGCAATTACATTTAAATTCTAAGCTTTTAAAGCTAACTTGACCACATTTTTATACTCAGCAGGCATGCTGGGATTAGCTTGAAAAATTGACTGCATTCTTTGAAATTACAATGCAAACAGAAACAGGCCTTTTTCATAAGCCAAAACAAAATGTTTATAAACAGCAGCTTTTTCATGGCCATAGCTGCGAGGATTGTTTTGGTAGTCAGAGAAATTCAATAACACAGATAAGAATTAACTTATATTGTAGTCGCAGCTCTATGTTTAGTTAGTTCAGTCCACAGTATGTTTTGAGTTCTTTACAGTAAGAAGTTTAACAACACCAGGTTAAAGTCCAACAGGTTTATTTGGTAGCAAAAGCCACACAAGCTTTCGGAGCTCTAAGCCCCTTCTTCAGGTGAGTGGGAATTCTGTTCACAAACAGAGCTTATAAAGACACAGACTCAATTTATATGAATGATGGTTGGAATGCGAATACTTACAACTAATCAAGTCTTTAAGAAACAAAACAATGTGAGTGGAGAGAGCACCAAGCCAGGCTAAAAAGATGTGTATTTTCTCCAGACAAGACACTGTCTTGTCTGGAGACAATACACATCTTTTTAGCCTGGCTTGATGCTCTCTCCACTCACATTGTTTTGTTTCTTAAAGACTTGATTAGTTGTAAGTATTCGCATTCCAACCATCATTCATATAAATTGAGTCTGTGTCTTTATAAGCTCTGTTTGTGAACAGAATTCCCACTCACCTGAAGAAGGGGCTTAGAGCTCCGAAAGCTTGTGTGGCTTTTGCTACCAAATAAACCTGTTGGACTTTAACCTGGTGTTGTTAAACTTCTTACTGTGTTTACCCCAGTCCAACGCCAGCATCTCCACATCTTGAGTTCTTTAACCAACACAGGACTGGTTCTTGCCAGTATCTCTCTCTCTCTCTCTTGCCAGTTTTTTTCATTTTCTGTCATGTTTTAATTTAAAATTCTGCTCAATAAATGAAATTCAACATATCAATGCTGTCTACGTCTATTCTCAGGAATTAATGGGCCCTACAGTACCTTATTATATGCCATAGGCAGCAGTGAAGCCAGAATTATGGTCAGACAGGACAGATGTGAAGGCATGGCATCATATAAAGAAGTTATTAAAGCCTTTAGTACTTCTTTTAATCTTTTGAAAAACACCATTACAGAGTGGACAAATTTTAATAGGCTCACCCAAAGATTTGGTAAAAGCAAAGATTCCTTTATTAATATCTATATGCAGGAAATTGTAAATCTGAAGCCCTGAAGACAAATTAATTAGAGATTGTATTGTTGTGGAAGTCTCAGAAGAAACACGGTCTGATTTTCTTGCAGTCACTGCAAGACTTGATCCTATCAAAAGCAGTACAGAGAATGATGCAGGCAGAAAAGAGAAAAGAAAAACAAATGTTTTACTCGAGGCGGAAAAGAAATATCAAGGAGAAAACTCGCAGGTACAGACCAGCTTATAGCACCAAAATATTCCAGTGCACCTATCCCCAAACAGAGATAAAGAGAAGCAGGCACAGTGGCTGCCATCATTCAGTGTTCTCACTGTGGTGGGAAAATATCTGTGATGCACTATCAATTACGATATGAGGACTCCAGCGAGTGAGTGAACTAACAGGCTTTTATTCGCAAAGAACTGGAGCACACCCTTGTAGCTAACTTGGCCCAGACTGAGGCGAGGAGGAGGAACCATCACCTTTATACCTCGCTCAGGTGGAAAGGGAGGAGTCTCAGGTGGAAAGGGAGGAGTCTCGGGCCAGGTGCAGCATGGATGTGTCCAGGCATACACATGTAATTACAGTGGGTCACCACAATCTGTGTGAAGAATTCCCCATAAGAAGTACAGAGTGCCATTCCTACAAGAAAAAAGCTCATTTTAAATCAGTTTGTCACAGCAAAAAACTTTTAAATACACCATGAAAGGAGTAATAACCAAGAACACGCATCATTCATAAAATTGATGACTTTCAAGAAATTGAAAAAAAACTTTGGAGAAATCATAGGATCAAATGCAGATATTATAGTCAATGAACATGAAACAAACTTCAAGTTAGACACTGGAGCAGGAGTTTCAATTCCATCAGATGCAGAGAAGTGGTCAAAAGCAGAGATTCCATGGTCCAGGAGGCATTCAGCTGCAAGTCAACGGACAGTTGACTGCAAAACATCAACATAAAAGAAATCACTGAAACCTTGTATGTGATTCACAATCAAGAATGTTCTCTGATAAGTTGAAAAGCTTGCACAGAACTCATCTACAAAGGTGATGAACTCAGAAGCTCAGAAAAATCAACAGAATTTAGGACAGAATTCAAAAACAATTCAGAAATCTAGGGAAGCTGAAAACAACCTATCATATCATATTGAGACTAGATGCAAACCTGTGTGCTTGTTCACCCCTAGAAAGGTTCCACGCCCACTTTTACAGAAGGTGAAACAAGAAATCAAATCCATGCTACATAAGGGAGTCATCACAGCTCTCACTTAACCCACAAATTGGTGTTCAGGCATGGTTCCTGCACCAAAATCGAGTCGCCCAAAATGCATCTGTGTTGACCTCACACAGCTAAACAGTGTAGTGAAAAGTGAGCAAAAGCAGAAAATGCTGGAAATTCTCAGCAGGTCTGACAGCATCTGTGGAGAGAGAATGGAACCAACGTTTTGAGTCTAGATGTCTCTCCATCAGAGCTGAAGACAATAGAAAATAGGGTGCTATTTATACTGTTAGGGTGAGCAGGGTGGAGGGGGGAAATTGGCAAATATATCATAGATAACAAGGCAAAGGTAATGTAAATGATGGTGATTATGGCTAAGAAAGGTGCTGATAGTGGCCATTAAGAGATCAGAATGTGTAAATGGCAGAACAAAGGTAAGCAGAGTGTCAAAGGACAACCTGAGACATGTAACATGTGGCCCTAGTGGAGTGGGTGGAGGGAAGACCATGGGGTGGGGGGTTGGGGGGGGGGGGGGTGGAGGGGGGACAAAATAGAAAGCGAGATTTTGGAAAAGCGGAAAAATAAAGCGATGGAAGAAATTAAAATTAAAAAATAAATAAGGTGAAATAAAATAAATAATTGGAGTGAAGGTGGAGGAGAAATTTCATACTCTGAAGTTGTTGAACCCTAAGTCTGGAAGATTGTAAAGTTCCTAGTCAGAAGATGAGATGCTGTTGCTCCAGTTTGTGTTGGGCTTCACTGGAACATTGCAAAAGGCTGGGGATGGACATGTGGACATAAGAGCAGGATTGTGTTAAAATGGAAAGCAACATCCACCCAGAATGTTGATAATGGGGGATTCAGAGATGGTAATGCCATTGAGTGTCATGGGGCGATGGTTAGATTCTCTCCTGTTGGAGATGGTCATCACCTGGCACTTGTGTGGAGCAAATGTTTCTACTGATCACATTTATTACCCCTTCTGGAGATGTTGTTTTAATTGCCTACCTTTTGAAAGGCTAGCGAGGAGAGGAATAGGGAGAGAGAGCAGTTGAACACATGGCTACAGGGATGGTGCAGGAGGGAGGGATTCAGATACCTGGATAATTGGGGCTCATTCTGGGGTAGGTGGGACCTCTACAAACGGATGGTCCACACCTGAACCAGAGGGGTACCAATATCCTGGGGGGGACATTTGCTAATGCTCTTCGGGAGGGTTTAAACTAATTCAGCAGGGGGATGGGAACCTGAATTATAGCTCCAGTGTCCAGGAGGTTGAGAGTAGTGAGGTCATGAATAAGGTTTCAAGGTCGCAGGAGTGTACCGGCAGGCAGGAAGGTGGTTTGAAGTGTGTCTACTTCAACGCCAGGAGCATCCGGAATAAGGTGGGTGAACTTGCAGCATGGGCTGGTACCTGGGACTTCGATGTTATGGCCATTTCAGAGACATGGATAGAGCAGGGACAGGAATGGTTGTTGCAGGTTCCGGGGTTTAGATGTTTCAGTAAGATCAGGGAAGGTGGTAAAAGAGGGGGAGGTGTGGCATTGTTAGTCAAGGACAGTATTACGGTGGCAGAAAGGATGTTTGATGAGGACTCGTCTACTGAGGTAGTATGGGCTGAGGTTAGAAACAGGAAAGGAGAGGTCACCCTGTTGGGAGTTTTCTATAGGCCTCCGAAAAGTTCCAGAGATGTAGAGGAAAGGATTGCAAAGATGATTTTGGATAGGAGCGAAAGTAACAGGGTAGTTGTTATGGGGGACTTTAACTTTACAAATATTGACTGGAAACGCTCTAGTTCGAGTACTTTAGATGGGTCAGTTTTTGTCCAATGTGTGCAGGAGGGTTTCCTGACACAGTATGTAGATAGGCCAACAAGAGGCGAGGCCACATTGGATTTGGTACTGGGTAATGAACCAGGCCAAGTGTTAGACTTGGAGGTAGGTGAGCACTTTGGTGATAGTGACCACAATTCAGTTACGTTTACTTTAGCGATGGAAAGGGATAGGTATATACTGCAGGGCAAGAGTTATAGCTGGGGGAAAGGAAATTATGATGCGATTAGGTGAGATTTCGGATGCATAGGATGTGGGAGGAAACTGCAGGGGATGGGCACAATTGAAATGTGGAGCTTGTTCAAGGAACAGCTGCTGCGTGTCCTCAATAAATATGTACCTGTCAGGCAGGGAGGAAATGGTCGAGCGAGGGAACCGTGGTTTACTAAAGAAGTTGAATCTCTTGTGAAAAGGAAGAAACAGACTTATGTAAAGATGGTGCTGGAGGAGGAGGTTGGCGTAGTCAAGAATGTCAAAGACAAAAGGTCAAGAGGATGAGGAGGGCTGTAATTGGGGAAACAAACAGAGAGGGTCTGAAAGTATGATTTATTTTGATTTTGAGTAATCTATCAAGCTAATTCGAACAAAAATAGAATATAGAATCTCTTGACCTGTAAAATAAGGTTGTGGAACTGTTTTCTTTTCAATGTACAGGTAGTTTTCAAACCAATTATTGATCACCTCAAACTCAGACCAGTGATCAGCTCTAACTCTATCTTAATGTGTAGTTACCAGGAATGCATAGTTAAAATTACCTTTTTTTACATCTACTTTATTTTATTATTTTATTCAAAGTATTTTAGTAAAAGATCAGCTGAAGTAAATTCTTTAATAATTAATATATATTAAATGTTTACAATGAATTTTGTCTTGGAGTGAAAATACACGTAGAAAGATACATATGATGATGTGCGGAGAGATTGTTTCCTTTGGTTTGAAAGCATGGCTGATCTTGATAGATCCTTTGTGTGAAATATCCTCAAAAATGGAGCAAAACCTTCAGTTACAAAATCCCGACCCATTGCTCTGGAAAATAACCATAATAATAGGGTTGCCTGTCTTGTACCACTGTAACTATGCAGAAAACACCACAGAAAATATCTTAATGACCATTTACGCCATTATCCAAGGCTCTTCAGTGGGAAATCAGGAATATGTTGTGCAATATCCTGGCAGGGAGGTTTGCTAAGGCTACTGGGGAGAGTTTAAACTGGAATGGTTGGGGGTGGGAATCAAATTGAAGTGACTGGGAGAGAGGAGGTGAGCTCACAAATAGAGAAAGCTTGTCGACAGTGTGAGAGGGAGGATAGGCAGGTGATAGAGAAGGGGAGCGCTCAGACCGAAAGTTTGAGATGTGTCTATTTTAACACAAGGAGTGTTGTGAACAAAGTGGATGAGCTTAGAGCGTGGATCACTACTTGGAAATATGACATGGTGGCCATTACAGAGACTTGGATGACTCAGGGACAGGACTGGTTACTTCAAGTGCCGGGTTTCAGATGTTTCAGAAGGGACAGGGAGGGAGGCAAAAGAGGTGGGGGAGTGGCACTGTTGATCATAGATAGTGTCACGGCTGCAGAAAAGATGGGCACCATGGAGGGATTGTCTGCGGAGTCTCTGTGGGTGGAGATTAGGAACAGGAAGGGGCCAATAACTTTACTGGGTGTTTTCTATAGGCCGCCTAACAGTAACAGGGATGTTGAGGAGCAGGTAAGGAAACAGATCCTGGCAAGGTGTAATAATAACAGAGTTGTCGTGATGGGAGATTTTAATTTCCCAAATATTGAGGAGGGAAGAAATGACCGTGTGAGGGAACCATGGTTCACGAAAGAGGTGGAATGTCTTGTGAAAAGGAAGAGGGAAGCTTATGTAGGGATGAGGAGACAAGGTTCAGATGGCTCGATTGAGGGTTACAAGTTAGCAAGAAATGAGCTGAAAAAGGGGCTTAGGAGAGCTAGGAGGGGACATGAGAAGTCCTTGGCGGGTCGGATCAAGGAAAACCCCAAGGCTTTTTACTCTTATGTGAGGAATAAAAGAATGACCAGGGTGAGGTTAGGGCCAGTCAAGGACAGTAGTGGGAACTTGTGCATGGAGTCAGTGGAGATAGGCGAGGTGATGAATGAATACTTTTCTTCAGTGTTCACCAAGGAGAGGGGCCATGTTTTTTGAGGAAGAGAAGGTGTTACAGGCGAATAGGCTGGAGGAAATAGATGTTCGGAGGGAGGATGTCCTGGCAGTTTTGAATAAACTGAAGGTCGATAAGTCCCCTGGGCCTGATGAAATATATCCTCGGATTCTTTGGGAGGCAAGGGATGAGATTGCAGAGCCTTTGGCTTTGATCTTTGGGTCCTCACTGTCCATGGGGATGGTGCCAGAGGACTGGAGAATGGCGAATGTTGTTCCTCTGTTTAAGAAAGGGAATAGAAATGACCCTGGTAATTATAGACCGGTTAGTCTTACTTCAGTGGTTGGTAAATTGATGGAAAAGGTCCCGAGGGATGGGATTTACGACCATTTAGAAAGATGCGGATTAATCCGGGATAGTCAGCACGGATTCGTGAAAGGCAAGTCGTGCCTCACAAATTTGATTGAATTTTTTGAGGAGGTAACGAAGTGTGTTGATGAAGGTAGGGCAGTTGATGTCAGATACATGGATTTTAGTAAGGCGTTTGGTCGGCTTATGATGAAAGTGAGGAGGTGTGGGATAGAGGGAAAGTTGGCCGATTGGATAGGTAACTGGCTGTCTGATTGAAGACAGAGGGTGGTGGTGGATGGAAAATTTTTGGATTGGAGGCAGGTTGCTCGCGGAGTGCCACAGGGATCAGTGCTTGGTCCTCTGCCCTTTGTGATTTTTATTAATGACTTAGAGGAGGGGGCTGAAGGGTGGATCAGTAAATTTGCTGATGATGGGTTAGTAAATTTGCGGATGATACTAAAGTCGGTGGAGTTGTGGACAGTGCGGAAGGATGTTGCAGGTTACAGAGGTACATATATAAGCTGCAGAGCTGGGCTGAGAGGTGGCAAATGGAGTTTAATGTGGAAAAGTGTGAGGTGATTCACTTTGGAAGGAGTAATAGGAATACAGAGTACTGGGCTGATGGTAAGATACTTGGTAGTGTGGATGAGCAGAGAGATCTCGGTATCCATGTGCATAGATCCCTGAAAGTTGGCACCCAGGTTGATAGGGTTGTTAAGAAGGCGTATGGTGTGTTAGCTTTTATTGGTAGAGGGATTGAGTTTCGGAGCCAGGAGGTCATGTTGCAGCTATACAAAACTCTGGTGCGGCCGCACTTGGAGTATTGCGTACAGTTCTGGTCGCCGCATTATAGGAAGGATGTGGAAGCATTGGAAAGGGTGCAGAGGAGATTTACCAGGATGTTGCCTGGTATGGTGGGAAGGTCTTATGAGGAAAGGCTGAGAGACTTGAGGCTGTTTTCGTTAGAGAGAAGGTTAAGAGGTGACTTAATAGAAGCATACACGCTGATCAGAGGATTAGATAGGGTGGACAGTGAGAGCTTTTCTCCTTAGATGGTGATGGCTAGCACGAGGGGACAGAGCTTTAAATTGAGGGGTGATAGATATAGGACAGATGTCTGAGGTAGGTTCTTTACTCAGAGAGGAGTAAGGGTGTGGAATGCGCTGCCTGCAACAGTACTGGACTCGCCAACATTGAGGACATTTAAATGGTCACTGGATAAACATTTGGATGATAGGTTAGATGGGCTTTAGATTGGTTTCACAGGTCAGCGCAACATCGAGGGTCGAAGGGCCTGTACAGTGCTGTAATGTTCTATGTTCTAAATCAGACCAGCTCCAGGGATTTTCCAGAGAATAATTGCAGCCATTTTGGTTTGATTAGAAGGGATCATCTGTCATATGTATGTCATCATGTTCCATGGATCCAGCACACAGAAACACAATACAAGAGTGAGAGCAGGATTGCAATGATTGGAAGAAGTAGAGAAAACTCTCAAAACTAAGTGTGAGTATTTAAGGAGCTTCAATTTTGTTAACCAGCCTCTTGTGAGGTACTTTGTCAAATGCTTTCTTATAGACATCATTCACTGTATTTAAACCTCCTCTGATACTTCATCAAAAAATTTCAATTAGATTAGATTTGTGGGGCGGCACGGTAGCACAGTGGTTAACACTGCTGCTTCACAGCTCCAGGGACCTGGGTTCGATTCCCGGTTTGGGTCACTGTCTGTGTGGAGTTTGCACATTCTCCTCGTGTCTGCGTGGGTTTCCTCCGGGTGCTCCGGTTTCCTCCCACAGTCCAAAGATGTGTGGGTTAGGTTGATTGGCCATGCTAAAATTGCCCCTTCGTGTCCTGAGATGCGTAGGTTAGAGGGATTAGTGGGTAAATGTGTAGAGATATGGGAGTAGGGCCTGGGTGGGATTGTGGTCGGCGCAGACCGATGGGCCGAGTGGCCTGTTTCTGCTCTGTAGGGTTTCTATATTCTTCTATATTCTATAGTCATTTACAGGATCTGCCATTTAAAAATCCATGCTGGCTCTACTTAATTAACTCAAACCTCTCCAAAGATCTGTTGTATCTTTTTGCCGGATTATTGTTTCTAATACCTTACCCAGCACTCATGTTAAGCCAACTGGCCTGTAGTCACGAAGAACATCTTTACTCCCTCTCTTGAACTTAAGTGTTACATTTGCCACTTCTCAATTCTCCGACTCCCCCCTCCCCTATCTAGGGAAGGTACGGGGAAGCCTTTCCAATACTTCCTGCGTATCAATTTCCTCCCCCCTATAAATTGCCTCTATCATCTGTGCTTTAGAAAATGTTTTGTCAGCATTCTCTTTCTTAGCAAGCATCAATACAATGTAAGCATTAAGCATTCTAACTTTGCTTGGCATCTCAAAGTACATAACACCTTCTACGTTCCTAATAGGCCCCACGCCGCCACTTATTATCTACAGGCTTGTTAAACATTTTTGAGTTTCCTTTTATGTTAATCGCCATTCTGTTCTCATAGTCTCCCTTTGACTGTCTGATTTTCATTTTCTAAGAATTCATTAATCCATGACCTCCTGAAGTCATGGAAGGCTTTCTGTTATTCATGATGCTCGTAACAAAATTCACAATATATGGGACAATTATAGAATAGTCACTCCTCCTCTCGCTGTTAGCGCTAAAGGATTTATTCACTGCAACATGGGCTGAAGGTAGATTAATCATCTGCGAAATGAATTGTTCACCAGTACTGCGTTCTGTCCCACTTTCTGCACCTTTGGTCGACTATGACTAATAGTAGCTTATTCAGTTCTATCATTCCTCAACACTTATTGTAACATTACAGTACAGAAGATGTTTATGATGTGCTTGTATCATTTCTCAAAGTTCATTTATGGCTGTCTTGGTGACTATTATTGCTGATGAGTGATCCAGCCGTTGCAATGGAAACATTGCAGAGACATTTAATACGCAGATGTAAATAATTCTGACGAAAGATCACTGAACTGAAACATTAATTCTCTTTCTCTTTCCACAGAGGCTGCCTGATCTGCTGAATATTTCAACAGCAGCAACTCATATTTACCTATATAGCACCTGTAATATAATACAATGTCTCAAAATGCTGCACAGGACCACGAGGGGACAAAATTTGACACCAAGTTACATAAAGATCAAAAGTTTGCTCAAAGTGGTAGATTTTAAAGATCATCTTAAAGGAGTAAAGAGAGATCACAACAAGGTGGGAGGTTTAGGTGGAGAACAGAGCTGAGGGCTGCAGTAGCTGAAGGGACAGTGGAACGATTAAAAGCGAAGATACTTAAGAAGCAAGATTTATCAGCGTTTAGGTACCTGGAGGGCTGTGGGGCTGGAAGAGAATACAGAAATAGGGAGGGATGAGGCAATGGCGAGATTTAAAAAATAGATTTTCTGTTTTTATTTCAGGTTTCCGGCATCCGCACGATTTTGCTTCTTCATTAATCCTTTCCCATGGATTCTCATCTATTTTGATAGCTACTTTGATAGCATGTGACAGATCACGGGGGTGATTCTCCTAGCCTGCTGTGCTGCTTGAGTAGTGCAGCGGACTGGGAGACATCAGTGGGGGCCTGTAGCAGGACTCGCGACCAGCGGCCAGTTGGTTGTGAATCTCCCAGGCTTTGTTTTTAGACGTGATCAGCTCTGTGCTGAAAATTGGCACGAGGCTGATTACCATATGGAAATTCCAATTTCAATATCATCAGCAAGCCCGGGATGGTAGTCTCTGGACTCACTAATGTCTCCCCCCAGCCGGGAGAGGTTGCCAGGCGGGGATTACAACTGATCCCCATTAATGAGGACCAGGCATTCTCATCGCGCTAGTGGGGACAGAGGCCATTGAGGCCCCCTTGGTATGTCGGGGGCAGAAGGGTGTCAATCTGGCACTGCGCAACGGGCACCGTGGCACTGCCCACCTGGCACTGTGCAGTGCCAAGGGGTGGGGCCAGTTGGGGGGAGCCTACTAGGGGCGGGGCCTACTGGGGACAGAACGGTGGTGCTTTATGGAGGGACCCGCTGCGCACTCTGCAATGGGATTGTTGGGATTGGGAGAGAGGAGGCGATCGGAGCTGCACATGGGGAGGGGTGATCGGGGTTGCACGTGAGGGGGGGATTGGGGCTGTACATGGGAGGCTGGTGATTGGGGCTGGCCCGGGGGGGGGGAATGTGGGGGAGGGTAGGATGGCAATCGGTGTGGGGTACGTGTTTGGGAAGCCAGCGATTGGGAGAAGGGGGCGGCAATTGGGAGGCCGGCGAATGCGTGGCCAGTGCACATGCGCTGATCTCCCCACTGACGGATCAACGCATGCGCAGTGGCCCACTCAGCATGCTGATTCCAGTCTCTCGAGTGGGATGAGGCCCCGCCTCCCCCTTACTGGTGGGAATCTCCCTGAGGCACTCTGTGGACCACAGAGTGCCGGAGATTCATTCCACTAATTACGCTCAAATAATGGGTGGGAAATTCTCCTGTTTCCCCGCCTATTGGGTGCTTAGTTTTTATTTGGGAGAATCCCAGCCCACATGTCCTCATAGGCCTCCTGCAATGCTCCAGCGATGTCCAGTGCAAACTGAAAGAACAACACCTCATTTCCCAATTAGGACCATTACAACCTTCTGGACTCAACATTGAGTTCTACAATTTTAGACGGTAAAGCTCCCCCTCCATCTTAACTACCATGCCCACCTTGTTTTGAAGTTTGTTGTCCATTCTTTTTCAGCTCCCTGACCTGCCCCAATTCCTCATCCTTTTCCCACTTGGCCACCTGTCCCTTGCTGTTCAGTTGCTCCCATTAACACATTCTGCAATCTCACCTTGTGCCACCATTAGCACTCTTCATCCCTTAATGACACAGAATCATAGAATCATAGAAACCCTACAGTGCAGAAGGAGGCCATTCGGCCCATCGAGTCCGCACCGACCACAATCCCACCCAGGCCCTACCCCCACATATTTTACCCGCTAATCCCTCTAACCTACACATCCCAGGACACTAAGGGGCAATTTTTTAACCTGGCCAATCAACCTAACCCACACATCTTTGGACTGTGGGAGGAAACCGGAGCACCCGGAGGAAACCCACGCAGACACGAGGAGAATGTGCAAACTCCACACAGACAGTGACCCGAGCCGGGAATCGAACCCGGGACCCTGGAGCTGTGAAGCAGCAGTGCTAACCACTGTGCTACCGTGCCGCCTCATTAACACTCTCTTTTGTTTTGTGTCTATCAAAGATTGGAGGTGACTCGATTTGGCTCTAACAACGAGAAAGGTGTATTAAACTATTATAACTATTTACACACTGACAGAACATATGCACAGGTCTATTCTCTTCTCCTCCCTGGCTCCAACTGAGGTTCTCCCAAATTCTTGTTCCCGATTGGCCATGCTTCCCATGCCTCTTCTCCACAGGATCCGGCCCAATTATGTGGCCCACATAGGATCGCCCCTTAAAGGAGCCACCTTACCACAATGTCCAGGACAAATCTGTCAATATCTCTTTTGCCCCAACGTATCCCTGATCTTCCATTCTGCCCCATCTAACTATATAACTCTTTACATTTCTACGTTTCTTTAGTTCTGGAGAAGGGCTATTTAGACTCGAAACATTAACTCTATTTCTGTCCACAGATGCTGCCAGACTTGCTGAGTTTGTCTGTTTTTATTTCAGATTTCCTGCATCGGCAGTATTTTTTCAATTATTATGATGATGATGATGACTCTTCACTGTCACATTAAGCGTAAACAGCAAACCACTGTACTCAGGACAAATGATGGAATCTGTACTGTACTGTGTGCCAGACTACGTGCCATTATCCATATGAAATAATTGGCTTTAGTGGATGTATGTAATGACAATGTGTGACCTTTTTATAACTCAGTAAATAAATCTAATCTGCTTCATTCTCGTGTTATCAGACTGCCTCAGGTTACATATACAAACAACTACATTCAGCCATAAATGGCATTTCGCCCCATAGATTAGACTCACTGTTATCAGCTAGTGAAACTGTGTTGGGACAATTCTTTTGTTTCCTCTTCAAAATGCGTTTTCCTACCTTCTTCAAATGCCTCTTGCAATTCTGTTCTGGGTGCATGCAAGATGATAAAGATATTCTGACCATATCAGTGACGACTTTGCTGTATTTGTTGAAAAATGGATTCAAGTGGCATTTTGCAGCTAGCAGTATTTCTTGGAGTATTCACAATGTGGGTTGAGGGAGATTTGAACTGCTCTCTAGTGAGATATTTCCAAATCACTGGGCAATAATGTAGGGAAAATAGCCTCTCGTAACCACAGAGCATCACACAGATAGGCATAATTCTGCCTGTTTGCTATTTCGACATAACTCCATAATCAAATAGTATTGTGCAATAAAATAACTCTCAGATATGCTGTTGTGTATATTTTATTAAATACTGTAAACTGCCACTACATTATCTTTCCATTTCATAATACTAGTTTTCAATATTTAAGTAATTAAGTAAAAGCTTATCTGGGGAGCATGAATCAGAGTCCTATGTCATCTTAAGAAGGATCACTGCATATTAATTGATATGGTTTATTTCCATGATACAACATTATTGCCACCTCACGGAGGGCTGAATTTTAACTCCCCAAATGGGTGGACCGGGGTCGCAGCAGAGGTTAGAATTGCAGGAAAACTGAAAGAGGAACCCAATCCATCTCAAACCTGTCCACTTCCATTTTTAATGGAGGTGGAACAAGAGGACAGTGACCAGCCCACTTTCAGGAATTGGGTTGGTCGCTTAAATATTACAATGATGGTGCCTTCATTTTAACAGTCTTTCCTGTTTACAGGTAGCCTGGCCTCCTGGGCCTCGTGAATCAGGAACAGCTTAATGGGGGGGAGAGAGGGGCTGAATGGTAAGTGTCTATACCGAACTCCTTGTGGGCAAAGAGGAGCAAGGGTGTTTCCTGGAGGCCCAACAAGCTACCCAGGAAATCTCCTCATCCCTCCATTGCAGAACTGTCTGCTCAATCTGCCATTAGAACAGACTATCCCTCCCCCCATCAGACCCCTCCCAAATTGGAATGCCCAGGAATCACTATTGGACCCATACCACTTAGCAATCTGGCTGGCTCCACCCTGTGATCGGTACCCCCCGCCCCTCCACCACCCCCTCCCCCGCCCCAACCGCCACCCTCGCCAATCTCCAAAATCAGAAACTCCCCAGTTCTGGACATTTCACTACAATCTCCGCCACTCCCCATGGTCTCATAGACTCTGACCTTCTGAAGCAGGCTTCAGATGCTTCTAGCCTCAGGCTGCCTGTGGATAGGAATCCTGCTTGAGACAGCCTGCAGTAAAATGCTGCAGATATTTGGGGAACTCAGTTTTCTGAGTATGCCAGCCTCACAATGTAGAACATAGAACATTACAGCGCAGTACAGGCCCTTCGGCCCTCGATGTTGCGCCGACCAGTGGTACCAATCTAAAGCCCCTCTAATCTACACTATTCCAATATCATCCATATGTTTATCCAATAACCACTTAACGCTCTCAACGTTGACGAGTCTACCACTGCTGCAGGCAGGGCATTCCACGCCCTTACTACTCTCTGAGTAAAGAACCTACCTCTAACATCTGTCCTATATCTCTCACCCCTCAATTTAAAGCTATGTCCCCTCATGCTAGCCAACACCATCCGAGGAAAAAGGCTCTCACTATCCACCCTATCTAATCCTCTGATCATCTTGTATGCCTCTATTAAGTCACCTCTTAACCTTCTTCTCTCTAACGAAAACAACCTCAAGTCCCTCAGCCTTTCCTCATACGATTTTCCCACCATACCAGGCAACATCCTGGTAAATCTCCTCTGCACCCTTTCCAACACTTCCACATCTTTCCTATAATACGGCGACCAGAACTGTACGCAATACTCCAAATGCGGCCGCACCAGAGTTTTGTACAGTTGCAACATAACCTCCTGGCTCCGAAACTCAATCCCTCTACCAATAAAAGCTAACACACCGTACGTCTTCTTAACAACCCTATCAACCTGGGTGCCAACTTTCAGGGATCTATGCACATGGACACCCAGATCCCTATGTTCATCCACACTACCAAGTATCTTACCATTAGCCCAGTACTCTGTATTCCTGTTACTCCTTCCAAAGTGAATCACCTCACACTTTTCCGCATTAAACTCCATTTGCCACCTCTCAGCCCAGCTCTGCAGCTTATCTATGTCCCTCTGTAACCTGCCACTTCCCTCCGCACTGTCTACAACTCCACCGACTTTAGTGTCATCCGCAAATTTACTAATCCATCCTTCCACGCCCTCATCCAAGTCATTAATAAAAATGGCAAACAGCAGTGGCCCCAAAACAGATCCTTGCAGTACACCACTAGTAACTGAACTCCAGGATGAATATTTCCCATCAACCACCACCCTTTGTTTTCTTACAGCTAGCCAATTCCTGATCCAAACCAGTAAATCACCCTCAATCCCATGTGTCCGTATTTTCTGCAAAAGCTTACCATGGGGAACCTTATCAAACGTTTTGCTGAAATCCATATACACCACATCAACCGCTTTACCCTCATCCACCTCTTTGGTCACCTTCTCAAAGAACAAAATAAGGTTTGTGAGGCACGACCTACCCTTCACAAAACCGTGCTGACTATCCCTAATCAAATTATTCCTTTCTAGGTGATTATAAATCCTATCTCTTATAATCCTTTCCAATACTTTGCTCACAACAGAAGTAAGGCTCACCGGTCTATAATTACCAGGGTTGTCCCTACTCCCCTTCTTGAACAAGGGGACAACATTTGCTATCCTCCAGTCTTCTGGCACTGCTCCTGTAGACAATGACGACACAAAGATCAAAGCCAAAGGCTCTGCAATCTCCTCTCTAGCCTCCCAGAGAATCCTAGGATAAATCCCATCCGGCCCAGGGGACTTATCTATTTTTACTCTTTCCAGAATTGCTAACACCTCCTCCTTATGAACATCAATCCCATCCAGTCCAACAGCCTGCATCTCAGTACTCCCCTCCACAACACTGTCCCTCTCCAGTGTGAATAGCGACAACAGTCCTCCTCCTGCACAACAATCACCTGCAGGTTAAAATCCAGCCACCTTCTCTGTCAAGATATGACGGTGCTTAAAAGATTGCCGAAAGAACACCAGTTTTACTCCACATATGTGGAAATGTAGATTGACTTTGGTGCGAAGCACAATAGGTGGTCCACCAGCCAATGATGTGAAATGGGAATGATTTTGCTCATCAGGCCTTATTTATATACAACAGGCAAGCTGCCGAGGGACAGTTTATTATGTTAAAGAGAAGTTGTTGCCATCATTAATCACATTGCTTGTGAGAAATTCACCATTTAGGAAGTTGGAAAATCGGCTACTCATCATTGCCAAAATAACAAGCAGAAAAAATTTATAAGCACACTGAGCAACAGAGCAACAAAGCAACAAGCCTTTTAGCCTCAATCTCTCATGAGACTGATGAAAAAAAAAGTGCAAAACTAGGCACTAGCTTTCCTAAACTTCAGCTAAGAATCCCTTTAAATAGTTCTATACTGGCCACCTCCTAATGTGCACTGCCAGTCATTGGTGGGCAGGCTGAGGGTATGTAGCATTGGCAATTGACATGAAAATGGCATGGGGGGGCGGGAGGAGTGCTGGAAACTTGAGTTGATTATAATTTGATTCTTTTCATTATGTTGGATCTTAATGTTAATGAAATTAAATTGGAACCAGCAGCAAGTTGCCAATTTTGTTTTGATTTTCATTTCATTATCACCTCTTTTATTGACATTAATGGGACAATGGCAAGACAAAAATCAGCTCCAGAGGTGTTAGCTAAGGTGTTTGACAAAAATCTCAATCTGCCAAGATTCAAACCATTGCCAGGGAATCACATGTAATGGCTTCTCTTCCCATTCCCACATCGTTACCTCTGGTGTCCCCCAAGAATCTACCCTGAGCATGCTCCTACTTCTCATCTGCCCTTCAGAGACACCACCTGGAAACACAGCATCAGGTTCCACATATATGCAGCTCACCATCACCTTTCTCGGTCTGTCCATTGTCTCCAGATTGACAGGCTGCTTGTCCAACATTCATTATTGGATGAACAGAAATTTCTGCCTTTGGGAATACTGAAGCACTTGTCTTTGGCCCCGTTTCAAACTCTATTCCTACTGACTCCATTCCTCTCCCTGACAACTATTTAAGCCTGAAACAGACTTTTCACAATGTTGATACCACTGAGATGAGCTTTCAACTACATAGCACCAAGATCGTCTATTTCCACCTCCAAAGCATCATCCCACTCCCCCCATGCTTTTCTCTTTTCTTACTTCTAGATTTATCTATGCCAATGCATTACTAGCCAATCTCCCATAGTTAACCCTATGTAAATCTGACATCATCCAAAACTCTGTTGCCCATGTCCTTACTACTACCAGGTCCCATTAACCCATCAGTCATGTGCTCACTGACCTATGTTGTCTCTTGGTTAAGTGAAGCCTCCCTTTCAAACTTTCCATCCTTTTAAGCCTCTGAGATGTCTGTATTCCGAGAAACCTGGTCTTTTTAAGCATTCCCAACTTTAATAACCATGCCTTCAGTAGTCAAGGTCTTTTCTCCTTTAAACCAGCAAGTGGGGGAGAAGAGAAGGGAAAACCTATGGGAAGTATAATGGTTAATGGGAAGCAAAACAGCAGATTAGCATGTGGGGAGGAGGGTTCAACAACATTGAAAATTATGAAAAAGGTTAAAAGAAAGGAGAACTCAGCAGATGTTATTAATGGAGGTGTTAGGATTCAAAACAAAGGGTATAAAAACTAGCATAAGGGCTTTACCTAAATGTTTGTAGCCTTCAAAAGAAGGTAAATGAGTTAACAGCACAAATCATCGTGAATGAGTATGATTTAGTGGCCATTAAGAGAGATGGTTGCAGGGTCGTCTCGACTGGGAGTTAAATACCCAGGAGTATTAGACTATTCGGAAGGACAGACAGGAAGGTAAGGGAGATGGTGTAGCTCTGATATCTAAGGATGACATCAGGGCGGTAGTGAGAGATGATATAGGTTCTATGGTGAAAAAGGTTGAATCCATTTGGGTGGAAATTAGAAATAGTAAGGAGAAAAAGTCACTGATAGGCGTAGTCAATAGGCCACCAAATAATAACACCACAGTGGGGCAGGCAATAAACAAAGAAGTAACTGACGCATGTAAAAATAGTACAGCAATTAAAATGGGGGATTTTAATCTGCATATCGATTGGTAAAATCAGGTTAGTCAAGGCAGCCTTGAGGATTAGTTCATAGAATGCATCCGTATTCTGGTGAACTGGTGCGATGACAATAATCTCTCCCTTCATGTCAACAAAATGAAGGAGATAGTTATTGACTTTAGGAAGCATAGTGGAGGACATACCCCTGTCTACATCAATGAGGACAAAGTAGAAATGGTTGAGAGCTTCAAGTTTTTAGGTGTCCAGATCAACAACAACAACCTGTCCTGATCCCCCCATGTCGACACTATCGTTAAGAAAGCCCACCAACACCTCTACTTTCTCAGAAGATGAAGGAAATTTGGAATGTCTGCTACGACTCTCACCAACCTTTACAGATGCACCATAGAAAGCATTCTTTCTGGTTGTATCGCAGCTTGGTATGGCTCCTGCTCTGTCCAAGACCACGAGAAACTACAAAGGGTCGTGAATGAAGCCCAGTCCATCACACAAACCAGCCTCCCATCCATTGATTTTGTCTACACTTCCCGCTGCCTCGGAAAAGCAGCCAGTATAATTAAGGACCCCATGCACCCTGGACATACTCTCTTCCACCTTCTTCCGTTGGGAAAAAGATACAAAATTCTGAGGTCACATACCAACCAACTCAAGAATAGCTTCTTCCCTGCTGCCATCAGACTTTTGAATGGACCTACCTC
The DNA here is from genome assembly GCF_964213995.1 of Mustelus asterias. Classification (NCBI taxonomy): domain Eukaryota; kingdom Metazoa; phylum Chordata; class Chondrichthyes; order Carcharhiniformes; family Triakidae; genus Mustelus; species Mustelus asterias. The sequence continues at coordinate 47,674,499 of NC_135807.1, read as the reverse complement.
GCACTAAGTTGATCTTTCTCTATGCCTTAGCTATGACGTAACACTACATTCTGCACTCTCTCGTTTCCTTCTCTATGAATGGTATTCTTTATCTGTGTAATATGCAAGAAACAATACTTTTCACTGTATACTAATACATGTGACAATAATAAATCAAATCAAATCAATAGTTTCCTTGAACAGTATGTAATGGAACCTATTAGGGAGCAAGCTATGCTAGATCTGGTCCTGTGACATGAGACTGGAATAATTAATGATCTCATGGTTAGGGATCCTCTCGGAAGGAGCGATCACAGTACGGTTGAATTTAAAATACAGGTGGAAGGTGAGAAGGTAAAATCCAATACCAGTGTCTTCTGCTTAAACAAAGAAGACTACAATGGGATTAGGGAGGAGTTGGCTAAGGTAAACTGAGAACAAAGACTTTATGGTGGGACAATTGCAGAACAGTGGAAGGCTTTCAAAGTGACCTTTCACAGTGCTCAGCAAAAGTATATACCAGTGAAAAGGAAGGACTGTAGGAAAAGGGATAATCAGCCATAGATATCTAAGGAAATAAAGGAGGGTATCAAATTGGAAGTAAATGCATACAAAGTGGCAAAGATGACTAGTGGGAAACTAGAGGATTGGGAAATCTTGAAAGGTCAGCAGAAAGCCATGAAAAAAGCTATAAAGAAAAGTAAGATGGATAATGAGAGTAAACTAGCTCAGAATATAAAAACAGAGAGCAAATGTTTCTACAAATATATAAAACAAAATAGAGTGGCTAAGTTAAACATTGGTCCTTTAGAGGATGAGAAAGGGGATTTAATAATGGGAAATGAGGAAACGGCCAAGGCAGAGAACAGATATTTTGTGGAAGACACAAATTGCATGCCAAAAATTGATGACAAGGAGGCTATGGCAGGTGAGGACCTAAAAGCAATCATTAATCGGAGCGTCACGGTGGCACAGTGGTTAGCAATGCTGCCTCACAGCTCCAGGGACCTGGATTCAATTCCCGAGTTGGGTCACTCTGTGTGGAGTTTGCACATTCTTACTGCGTTTGTGTGGGTTTCCTTCGGGTGCTCAGGTTTCCTCCCACAGTCCAAAGATGTGCGGGTTAGGTTGATTGCATATGCTAAATTAACCCTTAGTGTCCCGGGATGTGATAGGTTAGAGGCATTAGCAGGGTAACTAAGCAGGGATAGGGCTGGGTGAGATTGTTGTTGGTGCAGACTCGGTAGGCCAAATGGCCTCCTTCTGCACTGTAGTGTTTCTATGACTCCGGTGCGCATGTTGAATTATCACCAAAGAGGTAGTGTTGGGTAAGCCAATGGGGTTAATGGTAGGCAAGTGTCCTGGCCCTGATTGAATGCATCCCAGGGTACTAAAAGCGATGGCAGAGCAAATAGCAAATGCGCTCGTGATAATTTACTAAAATTTATTGGACTCTGGGGCGGTTCCAGCAGTTTGGAAAAGAGCAAATATGACACCACTGTTTAAAAAAGGAGGTAGACAAAAGGCGGGTAACTATAGGCCAGTTAGCTTAACTTCTGTAGTGGGGAAAATGCTTGAATCTATCATCAAGGGAGAAATAGCGAGGCATCTGGATAGAAATTGTCCCATTGGTAAGACGCAGCAAGGGTTCCGGAAAGGCAGGTCATGTTTAACTAATTTGCTGGAATTCTTTGAGGACAATATGAGTGCGGTGGACAATGGGGAACCTGTGGATGTGGTGTATCTGGATTTCCAGAAGGCATTCGACAAGATGCCGCACAAAAGGCTGCTGCATAAGATAAAGGTACACGGTGTTACGTTAACTAACAGAAAGCAAAGAGTGGGGGTAAATGGGTGTTTTTCTGGTTGGCGATCAGTGACTAGTGGTGTGCCTCAGGGATCAGTGTTGGGAGCACAATTGTTTGCAATTTACATGGATGATTTGGAGTTGAGGACCAAGCGTGGTGTGTCAAAGTTTGCAGATGACACTAAGATGAGTGGCAGAGGACACTGAAGGTCCGCAAAGGGATATAGATAGTTTAAGTGAATGGGCAAGGGTCTGGCAGATGAAGTACAATGTTGGTAAATGTGAGGTGATCCATTTTGGCAGGAAAAACAGCCAAATGGACTATTATTTAAATGATAAAAAATTGCAGCATGCAATTGCAGGTAATTAAGAAGACATATGGAATTTTGTCCCTCATTGCTAGAGGGATGGCGTTTAAAAACAGCAAGGTTATGTTACAGCTATATTAGGTGCTGGTGAGGCCAGACCTGGAGTATTCTGTACAGTTTTGGTCTCTTTACTTGAGAATGAATGTACTGGCACTGGAGGGGTTTTTTTTAAAAGAATGAGGGGGGATCTTATAAAATTTACATATAAAATTATGAAGAGAATAGATAAGATAGAATCAGGGAGATTGAAGGGTGCAACTAGAACTAGGGGGCATAGCCTCAAAATAAGGGGGAGCAGATTTAGGACTGAGTTGAGGAGGGACTTCTTCACACAAAGGGTTGTGAATCTGTGGAATTCCCTGCCCAGTGAAGCAGTTGAGCTACCTCGCTGAATGTTTTAAGACAAAGCTAGATAAATTTTTGAACAGTAAAGGAATTAAGGGTTATGATGAGCAGGTGGGTAAGTGGAGCTGAGTCCATGGAAAGATCAGCCATGATTTTACCGAATAGCGAAGCAGGCTCGAGGGGCCAGATGGCCTACTCCTGCCCTTAGTTCTTAGAAACTCCCTCTTGGAGGACGCTTTTAGTAACCTGCTCAAAAGTCTCTTTAGGCTCAGTATTAAATGTTATTTTATAAATCTCCTGTGAACCTCTTTGGAATGTTTTATTATATTTAGGGTGCTAAATAAACAAAGGGGTTGTTGTTGTTAAATCACACTTTACTCAGTTTGTATTCAGGCCAGTTTGGATTTCTTGGATATAAGGATTAGATTCCAAATTAAAAGTCAGGAACAAATCTCCAAATTTTCCAAAATGGCATTATTTTAATGTCAATGTTAAGCTGTTAAAAAGGAACGAGTTAATATTCACATTAAAATAGTTTTGAGTAGAAATGTTAGCTATAATTCTCGTGTTGATAGATGTTAAATATGTCATGGGGTAAGCTACTGAAAGGATTACTCAAGTCTCTGAGAAGTCAAAGTAGGTCTAATTGTGATTTGCATGAAGGCTTGGTTTAAGGAGAGGAAAATGGCTGATGTAGGGAGTAATGTCAGGCTGGAGAGATTAGCAGGAAGTCATTTCAAATCTTATCATCAAACAAATAGGTGCTCGCGAATCAGCAGCCCATTTACAGCTCACCTATTTTATTTTACATTGATTTAAAATTACCCTGAATGAGTTTCTCAAGAGATCGGTTTTGGGCTCCCTATTGTTCTTAATCCACATAGATGATCTAGATTCAGAAACAAAATTCAATTAGGTCAGAATAATAAATGATATTAGGTTAGAAGGCAGTTACAGAATTTTAAATGGATCTACACAAAATTTATAAGTGTGCAGAAGTATGGCTGTTGTAATTCAATTTGGACAATGGAAAAAAGGACAGGAGACCTGCTCACTCGATGGTCTGCTATTAAATGAACTCGGTTTAATGAAATCTGGGAGTGATAGAATGTTCAACACATCCAGTCAATGCAAAGCAGCAATCAATAAAGTTAACAGAATGCCGAGGTAAAGATTTTGATCTTCCCAAACATAGAAAAGAAGACAAAAGGACAAAGACTGACTAAGTTCACATTTGTTCCATGAGGGTTTCTTGCCCATTTCTTTTTTGATATAATTGGGCCTACAGATGGTGCAAACCCTCTGTGGGGTGGCACGGTGGCACAGTGGTTAGCACTGCTGCCTCACAGTGCCGGGGCCCTGGTTCGATTCCCGGCTTGGGTGACTGTGCAGAGTTTGCATGTTCTCCCTGTATCTGTATGGGTTTTATCGGGTGCTCTGGTTTCCTCCCACAGTCCAAAGGGTGTGCTGGCTAGGTGCATTAGCCATGCTAAATTCTCCCTCAGTGTACTCGAACAGGTGCTGGAATTTTCACAGTAACTTCACTGCAGTGTTAAACCCAGAGGTCCCATGACAGCAAGAGACATTCCTGACCTTAGTACACTCCGCATTGAGACACCTGAAGAAAGGCTTGATCCCAGGATGCCTGTAGGTTGTAGCATCCCTGGGATGAGATGGCCATGGGGAAACTGGAGACTTTTGAGGCATTAAAAATGTTTTTAAACCCCTCAAACAGGCCTAAAAGCCTCTGAGCTTGCTGCCTGCTGCTCTAATTTCCACCCTGATATTTATCTGTAAGGCACAGCCACGAGTGCTGTTACATTGTTACATTACTCAGAAAGAACAAGCAAGATATTGTTAGTTTAATATATATCTGGGTCACAATCACTGTAGCACTGGAGTCATGGGGTGAGCAACAGTCTAACAGTCCACATAGAGCGTTACAAGAAATACATTTGACGAAACTCCAACATTTTGAGTATAATGTGTGATTATTTCAAACTTATGGAACCACACAACAGAACAAGGTGCTGGCCTGAAATTGTAGGGCACTCAGGTCAGATATGTGACCTGCACAGGAAAAAACTTAGCTCTTTGTAACAACATGAACAATACACTTAAAACCCTGCACTTGTCAGGTGGATGCTCATCGAGAAAAGTTGCAGCAGTCTGTCAAATCAATAGAATACAAGCCTGAAATTGTCAAAATAAATCCTTACAATGCTCTGGCGAGCCACATCTTAAGTGCTGCATTCCATTTTGAAACTGAGAGACAAGTGAACTATCCTGGTTCTATGGGAAAAGGTGATCCTGAATTTTCAGGATGGCGAGTGTATGGGACCTCACAGACTCTGCCAGACCAGCTGCCATTTTACACTCAATTGAGCATTGCTTAGCACCAGACGGGACTTCCGTCTGCACTTGGAGAGCCTTGGAGAACAGTCGGCCAATCAGATTGGCAGACAGCTCTTTAGGCCCCTCAAGGCACAGTATTGCAGTGGCCAAAAGAGGTTGTGATGTGGAGATGCCAGCGTTGGACTGGGGTAAACACAGTAAGAGCTTTAACAACACCAGGTTAAAGTTCAACAGGTTTATTTGGTAGCAAATGCCACTGGCTTTCGGAGTGCTGCTCCTCCGTCAGATGGAGTGGATATCTGCTCTCAAACAGGGCATACAGAGACACAAAATCAAGTTACAGAATACTGATTAGAATGCGAATCTCTACAACCAACCAGGTCTTAAAGATACAGACAATGTGGGTGGAGGGAGCATTAAGCACAAGTTAAAGAGATGTGTATTGTCTCCAGACAGGACAGCCAGTGGGATTCTGCAAGTCCAGGAGGCAAGCTGTGGGGGTTACCGATAGCGTGACATAAACCCAAGATCCCGGTTTAGGCCGGGATGTGTGCGGAACTTGGCTATCAGTTTCTGCTCAGCGACTCTGCGCTGTCGTGTGTCGTGAAGGCCGCCTTGGAGAACACTTACCTGAAGATCAGAGGCTGAATGCCCGTGACCACTGAAGTGCTCCCGAACAGGAAGAGAACAGTCTTGCCTGGTGATTGTCGAGCGGTGTTCATTCATCTGTTGTCGTAGCATCTGCATAGTTTCCCCAATGTACCAGGCCTCGGGACATCCTTTCCGGCAGCGTATCAGGTAGACAACGTTGGCCGAGTTGCAAGAGTAGGTACCGTGTACCTGGTGGATGGTGTTCTCATGTGAGATGATGGCATACATGTCGATGATCTGGCACATCTTGCAGAGGTTGCTGTGGCAGGGTTGTGTGGTGTCGTGGTCACTGTTTCCCTGAAGGCTGGGGAGTTTGCTGTGGACGATGGTCTGTTTGTTTCTTCCTTTGAACTCATGGTGAACAATCACTGAAACAACTATATGATGACATCAACAAGTTCCATCCCACCATCAGACTCACCATGGACTACTCTCCAGAAATCGGTTGCATTCTTGGACACACGCATCTCCATTAAGGACGGTCACGTCAGCACCTCACTGTACCGCAAGCCCACGGATAACCTCACGATGCTCCACTTCTCCAGCTTCCACCCTAAACACGTTAAAGAAGCCATCCCCTACGGACAAGCCCTCCGTATACACAGGATCTGCTCGGATGAGGAGGATCGCAACAGACACCTCCAGATGCTGAAAGATGCCCTCATAAGAACAGGATATGGCGCTCGACTCATCGATCGACAGTTCCGACGCGCCACAGCGAAAAACCGCACCGACTCCTCAGAAGACAAACACGGGACACGGTGGACAGAGTACCCTTCGTTGTCCAGTACTTCCCCGGAGCAGAGAAGCTACGGCATCTCCTCCGGAGCCTTCAACATGTCATTGATGAAGACGAACATCTCGCCAAGGCCATCCCCACACCCCCACTTCTTGCCTTCAAACAACTGCACAACCTCAAACAGACCATTGTCCGCAGCAAACTACCCAGCCTTCAGGAGAACAGTGACCACGACACCACACAACCCTGCCACAGCAACCTCTTGCAAGACGTGCCAGATCATCGACATGGATGCCATCATCTCACGTGAGAACACCATCTACCAGGTACACGGTACATACTCTTGCAACTCAGCCAATGTTGTCTACCTGATACGCTGCAGGAAAGGATGTCCTGAGGCATGGTACATTGGGGAAACCATGCAGACGCTACGACAATGGATGAATGAAGACCGCTCGACAATCACCAGGCAAGACTGTTCTCTTCCTGTTGGGGAGCACTTCAGTGGTCACGGGCATTCAACCTCTGATCTTCGGGTAAGCATTCTCCAAGGCGGCCTTCACGACACACGACAGCACAGAGTCGCTGAGCAGAAACTGATAGCCAAGTTCCGCACACATCCCGGCCTAAACCGGGATCTTGGGTTTATGTCACACTATCAGTAACCCCCACAGCTTGCCTCCTGGACTTGCAGAATCCCACTGGCTGTCCTGTCTGGAGACAATACACATCTCTTTAACCTGTGCTTAATGCTCCCTCCACTCACATTGTCTGTATCTTTAAGACTTGGTTGGCTGTAGAGATTCGCATTCTAATCAGTATTAACTTGATTTTGTGTCTCTGTGTGCCCTGTTTGAGAGCAGATATCCACTCCATCTGACGAAGGAGCAGCGCTCCGAAAGCTAATGGCATTTGCTACCAAATAAACCTGTTGGACTTTAACCTGGTGTTGTTAAAACTCTTTCAAAAGAGGTTCTACAGCACTGTGCCTAAGAGATGAATTTTCCCTTAAGACGCGTTTCCCAGCAGCATGGCCGGTAAACAATGCAAAATACCTTTGACATTGTGGGGGAGTGGGGGGGGGAGTGACGGTTGGGGGCGACGATCGTGGAGGGTGGGGTCAGCAATTGGGGGGTTGGAGGTGCACTGTGGGGTGGGGGAGTGGAGGGAGTGACAATCTCTCAGTGCACTGCGTACTCTTGACACAGTGCATTGGGAGATCAGGGCATATGCGCAAAGCATCCTTTCGCAGTCAGCAGTTGGCTTCCCAGCATAAATAGACTCCGTCCACTCCCCCTACTGGCAAGAATCACACTTTGCCTCATGAGTGCCATAAGATTTGAGATTTTCTCTTGCTGAAAAAATGGATTCTGAAACTCTCCCATTTTCATGCTCATTCGGCATTTAGAATTTTTTTGGCAGATTGCCCCTTCAGCTTTTTAAGGGAGTAAATACCGAAGTATCCTATGGAGCCATGTAACATACTAAAACTGCATAGGAATAATTCAGAACACTATTCTGAAAAGAAAAAATAATGTTGTATTTATATACCACCTTGAATGTCCTTAGAACATTCAATTGCACTTTATAATCTTTCAAGGAAAGCCATCATTCTTATTTGGGTAAATGCAACAGTCAGCTCAAATTCCCATAGCAATAAATGAATGAGTAACTAGATATCCCTTCTGGTGGCATTGACTGAGGGAGGAATATTGGCCAAAACCTCTGGACAACTTTCAGATTAATCCAGACATGGATATAAACTGACAAAAGTAAAGTTTAGAACTGATGTCAGGAAGTCTTTCCCCATACATGCAACATTCAATATCTGGAGTGCTTTCTCAGGTAGGCTAGTAAGTGGCAAATGTTCCAGAGACAGTCAAAGGGTGATCAGATGCTGTGCAACATGGACCATAGAGCAGGGATTTTCACTCTAATTCCAAATGGATTTGGAGCAAGCAGGGAAAGGAAATTGGCCAAGTTATCTGTTTCACTAACTCTCACAGCTCATCATCTCTTCCAGGATTGGGTGCTAAGTTAACTGACCGCAGTAGTTGGGGTGCAATTAGTCTCAGTGCCCTCAGCAGGAGAGAAGGAGAACTAGCTAGGTTTCCCTTATTTGATCTTTATTCAATAATCCCATCTTAAATGTACAGAGGTACAAATGAAAACGGGCAGCCGTGACATCCTCCAGCATGCAGCTAGCTGCTTGCCAGTATTATGCCTCAGTTATAAAAGGGAATGACAAATAAAATAGGCCGATCCCCAAAGTGGCAGGTACATCCAGCGTCTTGGAGACAATGCACACATATCCAATCCCAAAGGCAGGGTATCAATGACATGCAAGTTCCTGGAGTCCTATTCAACACCTGGTAGTCAGTGAGTAGAAAGTTGGGATTGAGGAAAGGTGGAGGAGGAATTGCATTTTAATTGGAGGGTCAACCAAGGGAAGCATTCCTACTCCTCCTGAGTCACAAGGCATTCTGCCGGAAGTATTTACCTTCTCCTCTTCTGATGAGTCCCACCATGGGTTGGCATGGACCAGGCAATGCAGGTTTCTCCTAACTTTGGTTAGGTTTACATTATGCACCAATTACATCACCTGGCCATTACTGTTGGATGTGAAGTGAGCCCCTCATATTTGCAACTTGAAAGTCAACAATGGTTAATGGGCATCAGTTGTGAACTGAATGGGGTGAATTTTCCTGTTCCACCTGCCACGGGAATCATAGCAGACAAGGAGCAGGACATGGAAAGGTCCATTGACCTTGGGCGGGATTTTCCAGTTTCAAGGCGAGTGTGACCGGAAAATCTGACCCAGTGACTTCAAGTCAGTAAGTCAGCTCGTCCTAATTTTAATCCCTACAATTGTTAATATCCCTGTAGAGACTGGTAACTTTAAAGAGATTTGAATTTCCACAACATTTTAAGTTTTAAGACTTTTACTGTAACCAACCAACGAAAAGCAGCATTGACTAGCGTTACCGACTAAGCAACTAATTCCCTGAATTTCAGAGAAGTTAACCCTTTTTAATGCCTAACTGCATTGATAACTCCACACTATATACATATACATTACACCATGCCCTCCATAAGATTACATTCTTTATAGGAGACGGTCGTCTACTGTAGCCCACTCTCAGTTTCCAATGGATCTCCTCATTTTGCTGAGTCATAATGTCAAGTGACCATTGAAAGATTCTGAGTTTTTGGGGAATTTTCAAACCGACCACCAATGATCCACTCTGGTCATTTCTCTTCCCAGCCTTGTCAGGGCAAATTTTCCAGAGTTTTTAGATTGCCACAGGATGCATCACTTCACTCAGAGACAGTTGTCCCTTCCACATTTTGTGCAGTAGCTCAGAGAGAACTGGCAGCCTGCTCTTGCCAGCTGCAGCCTTTGTCTCTCTGAGACCTTTTCTGTCTCCCTTACTCTTTTTCTGTCTAAAGGTTTGGAGACTAAGGGCAGGATTTTCCGGCCGAGGTCACCCCAAGACCGGAAAATCCTGCCCGAGGTCAATGGACCTTTGCATGGTCCCGTCCTGCCCACTACGATTCCCATAGCAGATGGGATGGGAAAATTCCACCCTTAAGATGGGATGGGAATAGCGAAGGGAAAATTCCACACTAAACGTCAGTCCACAGTTAGCCCAACTTTTTCTGCTTTTGTTTTCAAAGGCAAACATTTTGGACATTGCTCCCAGTAAAGTCTCAACCTGGGTTTCCCCTTTCCCCATGGTAACTAAGCCTTCCCGGTTTGTTGTTAGGCAGGCAGCACGGTGGCACAGTGGTTAGCACTGCTGCCTCACAGCGCCAGGGACCCGGGTTCAATTCAGGCCTCGGGTCACTGTGTGGAGTTTGTGATGCACCATCAATCAAGCAAAGACTAGTTTGTAGGCAAGAACAAATAGGTTTTTATTAGCAAAAGACTTGGAGCACACCCATGCCGATGAACTGGTCCAGAGACTGAGGCAGGGGGTGGGGAGCAGTCACCTTTATACCTGGACCAGTGGGGGAGGAGTCCCAGGCAGGGCCGGCAGGGGCATGTCCAGGCATGTCACGCACACACAGGCAAGAAGCTAACAGTGGTTTACCACATTCACCCCCTGTTTTTAAAAAAGAGTCCGGCGGGGGTGAGGTGGGTGGAACGATATTTACAGAATTACAAATTTATAAATTTAGTCTCTCTGGGGGCTTGATCTGCCGCTGCGACCGCCGTAGTGCCAGTTGTGGTGTCGGTTCCGGTGGCCGCGATGTTGGTTCAGGCGCCAGGCCGTAGTCGCTTGAGTCGTCTGTAGTCCCTTCCGATTGTCGGGTGCGTGGTGGCGGCTCCTGGGGCTCAGGCGTGCTGTATACGGGCGTTGGGGTGTGGGGTTGTGGGTCGTAGTGGTCCCTGGGGCACCTGCAGGTGCCAGGCCTCGAATGGAGACCGTGTCCTCCCGCCCATCGGGGTACGCCACATAGGTGTATTGGGGGTTGGCGAGGAGGAGTTGGACTCTTTCGACCGGGGGTCCGACTTATGGGTCCTCACGTGCTTCCGGAGCAGGAGAGGGCTTGGGGACATCTGCCACGATGGTAGTGAGGCCCCCAAGGAGGACTTTCTGGGGAAAACAAACATTCTTTCATGAGGGGTAGCATTGGTAGCTGTGCAAAGGAGTAATCGAATCGAGTGTAGTGCATCAGGGAGACTGGAAGACCTTTAGATCTCAGAGCTAGTAAAACGGCCTTCCAGACCGTCGCGTTCTCCCTCTCTACCTGTCCGTTCCCCCTGGGGTTGTATCTGGTGGTCCTACTCGAGGCTATGCCTTTGGAGAGCAGGTACTGTCGCAGCTCATCACTCATAAAGGAGGATCCCCGGTCGCTATGGATATAGCTAGGGAAACCGAACAGGGTGAAGAGGCTGTGCAGGGCCCTGACGACCATGGCCGAGGTCATATCCGGGCAGGGAATAGCAAAGGGGAAACGTGAATATTCGTCAATGACGTTGAGGAAGTATATGTTGCGGTCAGAAGAGGGGAGGCCTTTGAAGTCGACGCTTAGGCGTTCGAAAGGGCGGGTGGCTTTTATGAGGTGTGCTCTGTCTGGCCGATAGAAGTGCGGCTTGCACTCTGCGCAGACCTGGCAGTGTCTGGTTATAGACCTGACTTCCTCAATGGAGTAGGGCAGGTTACGGGCTTTAATGAAGTGAAATAACCTGGTGACCCCCGGGTGGGGTCATTGTGGAGAGGTCATTGTGGAGAGTTGCAATTGGTCTATTTGTGCGCTGGCACATATTCCCCAGGACAGGGTGGCTGGGGGCTCATTGAGCTTCCCGGGCCGGTATAAGATGTCGTAATTGTAGGTGGAAAGCTCGATTCTCCACGTCAATATTTTATCATTTTTGATCTTGCCCCGCTGCGTGTTATTAAACATGAATGCAACTGACCGTTTACCAGCTAAGTAGTGGAGCCAGTGCCGTACAGCTTCCACTATGGCTTGGGCCTCCTTTTCGATGCATCACTCTCCACCTGGAACGGGATGGATTCGTCTACAGCGTGCATCGTGGCCTTCGCGATGCCTGCTTTGATGCGGTCGAAGGCCAGGCGGGCCTCCGCCGTCAGGGGAACAGAGGTGGATTTGATGAGCGGACGGGCTTTATCCGCATAATTGGGGACCCAAGGTCCAGGCATCTCCTCAGTGCTTTGAGGCTGGTGGGGAGGGAGAGTTCCAGGAGGGGACGCATGCAGTTGGGATCATAGAACATAGAACATAGAACATAGAACATTACAGCGCAGAACAGGCCCTTCGGCCCACGATGTTGCACCGACCAGTTAAAAAAAAAACTGTGACCCTCCAACCTAAACCAATTTCTTTTCGTCCATGAACCTATCTACGGATCTCTTAAACGCCCCCAAACTAGGCGCATTTACTACTGATGCTGGCAGGGCATTCCAATCCCTCACCACCCTCTGGGTAAAGAACCTACCCCTGACATCGGTTCTATAACTACCCCCCCTCAATTTAAAGCCATGCCCCCTCGTGCTGGATTTCTCCATCAGAGGAAAAAGGCTATCACTATCCACCCTATCTAAACCTCTAATCATCTTATATGTTTCAATAAGATCCCCTCTTAGCCGCCGCCTTTCCAGCGAAAACAATCCCAAATCCCTCAGCCTCTCCTCATAGGATCTCCCCTCCATACCAGGCAACATCCTGGTAAACCTCCTCTGCACCCTCTCCAAAGCCTCCACATCCTTCCTGTAATGTGGGGACCAGAACTGCACACAGTACTCCAAGTGCGGCCGCACCAGAGTTGTGTACAGTTGCAACATAACGCTACGACTCCTAAATTCAATCCCCCTACCAATAAACGCCAAGACACCATATGCCTTCTTAACAACCTTATCTACTTGATTCCCAACTTTCAGGGATCTATGCACACATACACCTAGATCCCTCTGCTCCTCCACACTATTCAAAGTCCTCCCGTTAGCCCTATCCTGCACATCCTCCTTATCAAGGATCGGGACCGATGACCCCGTTTTCCACAACACAACCAAGGATGGCGAGGCGGTGTATGCGGAATATGCACTTCTCCTTATTATAGGTCAGATTTAGGAGTGTGGCGGTGTGGAGGAATTTGTGGAGGTTGGCGTCGTGGTCCTGCTGATCATGGCCGCAGACGGTGACGTTATCCAGGTGCGGGAAGCTGGCCCGCAGCCCGTTCTGGTCTACCATTCGGTCCATCTCACACTGGAAAACCGAGACCCCGTTGGTGACGCCAAAGGGGACCCTAAGGAAGTGATAGAGGTGGCCATCCACCTCAAAGGCAGTATATTGGCGGTCTTCCGGGCGGATAGGGAGCTGATGGTATGCAGATTTTAGGTCGATGGTGGAGAACACCCGATATTGCGCAATCTGATTAACCATGTCAGATATGCGGGGAAGGAGGTACACGTCCAGCTGCGTGTAGCGGTTAATGGTCTGGCTGTAGTCAATGACCATGCGATGTTTCTCCCCAGTCTTAACAACTACTACTTGGGCTCTCCAGGGGCTGGTACTGGCCTCAATGATCCCCTCCCCTAGGAGCCATTGTACTTTGGACTTGATAAAAGCTCTGTCTCCAGCACTGTACCGTCTGCTCTTGGTGGCGATGGGCTTGCAATCGGGGGTGAGATTTTCAAACAGTGAGGGAGGGGCAACTTTAAGGGTCGAGAGGCTGCAGGTGGTGCACGGTGGGCGATCTAAGAACTGCTGATTGCAAATGGAGAGCAGGAGAATAGGCCCATTATACTCCATGGTGATGCTCTTAAGGCGACTCAGGAAATCTAGCCCCAGGAGTATGGCAGTGCAGAGTTGTGGCAGCACGAGGAGCCTGAAATTTTTGTACACTGTGCCCCGTACAGTCAGGGTCACCACGCAGTACCCGAGGACATCCACCGAGTGGGACTTGGAAGCCATGAAGATCGTTTGCTTCAATGGCAGTACTGAAAGGGCGTAGCGACTCACTGTGTTAGAGTGGATAAAGCTCTCCGTACTCCCACAGTCAAATAAACAGTGTGTAGTGCGACCGTTTACCTCGATGTCCAACATAGACCTGGTGAGTTGGTGAGGCCTGGACTGGTCCAGCGTAATCGAAGCCACCGTGGGATTTTGCGACGCAGCTGACAGCGTCCAAGATGGCGGCCCGCACGGCTGACACACGGCTGATGGCGTCGAAGATGGCGGCCTGCACGGCCCACACGCAGCTGAAGGCGTCCAAGATGGCGACTCGCACGGCTCACACGCGGCTACTGGCACCCAAGATGGCGGCCCCCGCGGGTCGCACGCAGCGCTATTGGGCTTGGAGGTCAATTTCGCCCTGCATACCTTCACGTAATGGCCCTTCTTTCCACACCTGGAGCAGATCGCATCGTTCGCCGGGCAGTGTTGTCGTGGGTGCTTCCCTAGGCCATAGAAGTAGCACTTTGGGCCTCCGGAGACTGCCACAGCGGTCGGGGTCATTGGTGGGGCGTGGCGTGGCGTAGGCCTGCAGCCCTCCCGAGTACAGAGGTGGCGGCGATTGCGGTGTCCACGACGTCCATGTGGTCGGAGGTGTAGGCCTCGAGATTACGGAAGGCCACCTCTAACGAGTCGGCAAGCGCCACAGTCTTTTGTAGGTCCAGCCCACCCTGTTCCAGCAGTTGTTGTCGGATATAGTTTGACCTGATACCCGTGACACAGGCATCTCTGATTAAGTCCTCAGTGTTTTGGGCGGCTGTTACGGCCTTGCAGTTGCAGGCCCTGCCAAGTGCTCGCAACGCACACAGGAATTGATCGCCCGATTCTCCCGGCTGTTGTCTGCAAGTAGCCAGAAGATGTCTGGCGTAGATTTCATTCGATTGTTTGTTGTACTGGCCTTTTAAAAGTTCGATCGCATCCTTGTAAGTTTCAGCGTCTCTAATCATCGAGAATACTTGATTGCTTACCCGGGCGTGGAGCACGTGTAGCTTGTCGGTTTCGGTCCGGACGACGGAGGAGGAGGTGAGGAAAGTTTTGAAACAGCGCAGCCAGTAATCAAAGCTGTTAGAGGCTCCTACAGCTTGAGGGTCCAGTTCTAATTTATTGGGTTTTAGTATCTGCTCCATCCCAAAACTTTTGCTAATAAAATTGATGCACCATCAATCAAGCAAAGACTAGTTTGTATGCAAGAACAAATAGGATTTTATTAGCAAAAGACTTGGAGCACACCCATGCCGATGAACTGGTCCAGAGACTGAGGAGGGGGTGGGGAGCAGTCACCTTTATACCTGGACCAGGCGGGGAGGAGTCCCGGGCAGGGCCGTGTCCAGGCATGTCACACACACAGACAATAAGCTAACAGTGGTTTACCACAGTTTGCACGTTCTCCCCGTGTCTGTGTGGGTTTCCTCCGGGTGCTCCAGTTTCCTCCCACAGTCCAAACATGTGCGGTTTAGGTTGATTGGCCATGATAAATTGGCCCTTAATGTCAAAGGGATCAGGAGGGTAAATATGTGGGGTTATGGGGTAATGATTACGACAGTACCTGGTTGGGATTATTGTTGGTGCAGACTCGATGGGCCAAATGGCCTCCTTCTGCCCCGTAGATTCTATGATTCAGAGTTCAAAGCTGATTGCATGTCCTTCTTCATTCCTCCATTTTGCCTTGAATTCAAGAGATAGTCCCAAAGTCTGATCATTTTACGGAACCTCACATGTATAACACAATGCACTACTCATTCTTGCTGAGAGGGGTTAAAATCTATCTCGGCTCACTGCTGAAAAATTCTTAATTGGTTGAGGAACCCTGAGGTTTTCAATCAACAGGAGAGGAGAGAGGAACAGACAGAAATGTAGCAAAGAAAGCAGATTGTTGCGAGCATATTTTGAAGGATTTCAAATAGTTAACCGTGTGTATTTATATTCCTGGAAGGAAACAAAGAAGAGAATTCATGTTTTGAGAGGGCAAGCACAACAAACGGTGCGATATATCTGACTGGAAATAATAGGCTCAAGGGCTTTACTAAAAATAGTCTCCAGTGTATTACGGCAGCAAGTTAAAGGCAGCACTGACAGCAGACCATATGCCTGCCCTCTTGGTTTCTGATTTCAAATGACGTAAGCAAAAGAGAAATGATTGAGCTATAAAATGGGAGCACGTTTACTGAAATGTCGCATAGAAATACATTTATGTTAAAATTCCAAAGCAGCGAGAAAAGCAATAAATTTGTAATCACCAAAGGAACTGGCACAGGCAGAAACAGTGTTATGTCATTTAATAAAGCTAATATTCCACATCTATTTATTGAGATCAATACTGCTGAATATTAATTCCATTTTCATAAGGGCAGAAATTGGCTAAGCTGCTGAAAGCTGATGTGAGGATTGTGGTATGCAATTAACCTACATCCGTTCATTACTGACAGGCAGCGTGTTACATTTTTGTTGTCTGCTCTTTTACATGATTTCTGTGTGCAGCTACATTCACCATTCATTGGTTGCTCACTTAAGTAGAAGGTTCAATATCGCAAGTGGCTGGTGCTACTTAAAGGCAATCTGCATGTTTTAAATGGAGGTGAGTTGCATCTGCAAGAAGTGCTGGGATTATTTTGCGACAGTAATCTGGCACTAATAATTTGAAGAATGGTGATCCTGTATCTGCAGGGGGAGAATGTATCCTTGCTGATTCGTGCTCGGGGAGCTGTGGAAGTAACAGCAGAAGTCAATGGCTTCAAGAACGCGGATGCATTGCAGGGAGCAGTTTACTAATCTCACGTGTTGTTGAGGTAAATTCATTTCCTAGAAAATACGGCATTAGTTTCATCCACTGTTCAATTCACACCTCCATCAGTCACCCTTCAACAATCTCTATCAATTAGAGAAGGGTTTGGCAATTGATGGGACAGGACCAAGGTGCTGGGGGAAAGGGCCGCACAGATGCCAGCTGGCTGGAGGGCAAGCTTGCCTACCAGATATGCTGTGGAGGAATCAGGTGGCCTCTTGATGGTGCAGCCAACAGAAGAAGGCTGATGGGTGAACACAATCAAGTGTTTGAGACATTGGAATGCCTGCCCTCAATTTGAAGGAGCATGTCAGAGTCTAGCGCTAATGTGACACAGGGCTTTGTACAGAATGTGGAACCAATCAATTTTAACACTGAGCCTCCATCAGCACACCTATTGAGCCCACTTTGATGCAGTGTCTGATGGCGGATGTCACAGCTTCGGTTGCAGCACAAGTAACTTTCACCAAAAACATAAGTGCTGCAGTGGAAGATCTGACTGCTGCCATCATGGCTCTGGATACCACAGCACAATGGGATTTGCAGGGAGTCACAACAGTCCATCCATCTACTCAATTTATTCATCAACTGATCAATGGGTTTGCTGAGGTGCTGCTCTGCACGAGTGGCAGTGATTCCATGATGGATGATCCTGTGGCTTCTTTCAGCGTGACTGTGCATCTGCTCCTAACCTTGCCGCTTCACCATTCCCATGCTGTTGTTGCCTGTCTACCATCCAGCCCAATCTTCTGTAACCCATGGGGAGAAGATACAACCTGCTGTCAGGACTTCAAGGTCACCCCTCAAGGCTATCCACAATCTTCTCAATAAGTGATCATCAGCCTTCCATCAACCACGCTGCAGCCACTTGTGAAACACTTCACAGGAGTGTTCTGATCCCCAAAGAGGTTTGAACTTCCACCTGATACCTGAAAAATAACTTTGACAAGATTTCAAGTTTTAAAACTTTCATTGTAACAAATAACTGGAAGCACAATTGACTAAACAGTTTTCTTTTTGTAGGCAACTTATGCTTAAAACTAAGAGAGGAATACTCTCATTTTATACTTACTACATATTGCACTCCCCATGGAATTACAGTTCACAATACTCCCAATTCAAATCCCTACCTCAGCAAGTAGTAACTTTGAGTGACCATTTCCAGGCACATCACTCAGTTTTCAGAGAGTTCTTTAAATCCACTACTAATGGTGGATTATCCTACTCTCCCCCTCACTGCCCCTCCACACTTTCCACATTCACTGCCCCTCCCTGATTTCTCCCCCTCACTGTCTCCTGCTTTTCCCCTCACTGTCCCCTGCTTTCCCTCTTCACCACCCCTCCGCCTCCCCCTCCCTGCCCCCTGCTTTCCCTCCAACTAACCCCCACTTTCCCTCCTCACTGTCCACTGCTTCCCCCTTCACTGCCTCCTGCCTTCATGGTGCATGAACTGGTCCTCAGTACCTTCCTCCATTGCAAACTTCCACAGTTACATCCTGCCGCCCCCCTCAGCATATCCAAACATTCCCCCCCCCCCCCTCCATGTTGTCTGCTCTCGCCTTTCATCCCTGTGCTCCAGCACTTCCCCTCTCTACCCTCCACCTATTTGCCATGCATCTTTCACCGAGTGGACCAGCCTGTCATCCCGGTAAGTCCTCAACATCTGCGCGCCCCATTGACCCGGTTGTGTTTTGGACTGATGCAAACACCAATCGGTGGGGTGGTTGAAAGGGTGGGGGTGGGGGGGAGGTTGGTTGGGTAGATATCTGGTCAGGTGCTCATTTCAATCCACTTAATGATACGTTAAACAGCTTGCTACTGGCCTTTGGCAGGAAAGGTGAAGCGCCGTTATCCTGTCATGACAGTCGGCACTGGAAGGTCTCATTTCCCTTCACCGGGAAACCGATTTTTTTTCCATTGGCGTCAAACCCGGCCAATGCTGAGGGTGGAAACTCTGGCTGGTGACTGCTGCCATTATTTCAAATTATAAATATCTTGCACCTTCTTCTCAATCTAAACCTTCTTTTGATTGTAAACAACCGACCTTATTTAAGATAAAGGCAAAATACTGCAGATGCTGGAAATCTGAAATAAAAACAGAGAATGCTGGATAAACTCAGCAGGTCTGGTAGCACTTTGGGAGAGAGAAACAGAGTTAACGTTTTGAGTCCGTATGACTCTTCTGGAATACTGAAGAGAGATAGAAATGTGATGGATTGTATAGTTTGAGAGGGGGGTGGAGCAGAATAGAAGGTCAGGGAGCTAAAGGGAGATGGATAAAGATATTAGACACAAGACAAAGAGATGTTCCTCAACCGAGGCTTTCCCTCCACCTCAGACTTATGAATCTTTTTACTGATGAAAGAAGGTGGAAGAGAGTATGTCCAGGGTGCGTGGGGTCCTTGATTATGCTGGCTGCTTTTCCGAGGCACAGGCATGGGCTTATGGTGGTCTTTCGTGCCATTTAACTCTCTGAAATCAAGACAGGGCATAAACTGTGAAGCGCTATCAATTAGGCAAAAGACTACTTGTGTGCCAATACAACTGTAGGCTTTTATTCATAACAGAATCAGGAGCACATCCCAACAGGTAACCGACCTGAACTGAACAAGGGGGAGGAGACAGCCACCTTTATACTAGGTGACAAGGGGAGGAGCCGAGCCGGCAGGGGATGTGCCCAGGCATGACAAACACACAACGGTGGTCCAGACAGGACAAAGGCACAACTGAAGTCCACCACATTCACCCCTCCTTTAAAAAAACAACACGGGGTGAAGCGGAAACAATATCACAAGTCCAGACGATCTGGTGGCTTGATCCGCCATCGTGATCGTCGTAGTGCAGGTTGCAGAGTCGTCCGAGCAGGGAGCGGTGTCGGCCCAGGCTCTGTACAGTGAGCGTCGAGAGGAGGCGCCAGGCGGTGTGAGGCGGAACCATCCGTCGTCCCATCCAGTAGTCGGGTACTGCGTGGCGACGGCACCGGCGACTCAAGCGAGCTGTACATAGGGGTGAGAGAAGTGAGCTGTGGCCCTGGTGGTGTATGGAGAACAATGGGAACTGGGGCTGGGGGTGGAGGGCCGTAGTGGGCTCTGGGTGCACAATACGGGAGACTGGGACTGAAGGGGGGAGGGGCGTAGCGGTCTCTGGGCGGACAACACAAGGGACAGTGGGGTGGAGGGACGTGGTGGCCTCAGGGGCACCTGCAGGTGCCAAGTCGCGGACAGAGACTGTGTCCTCCCACCCGTCAGGGTACGCTACATAAGCATATTGAGGATTAGCGTGGAGCAATTGGACCTCCTTGACCAAGGGGTCTGCCTGATGGGTCCAGACATGCTTCCGAAGCAGAACAGGCCCCGGGGACATCAGCCAAGCTGGGAGCGAAGTACCCGAGGAGGACTTTCTGGGGAAAGTGAACATCAGCTCGTGAGGGGTTGTATTGGTCGCTGTGCACAAGAGTGACCTAATTGAATGTAATGTGTCCGGGAGGACGTCTTCCAACGGCTGACTGGAAGGCCCCTAAACTGTAGCGCTAATAGAACAGCCTTCCAGACAGTTGCGTTCTCCTGTTCTACTTGACCATTACCCTGGGGTTATAGCTAGTGGTGCGGCTGGAGGCAATGCCTTTGGCGAGCAGGTACTGCCGCAGCCCATCGCTCATGAATGAGGACCCACGGTCGCTGTGAATACAGGATGGAAAGCCGAACAGGGTGAAGAGCGTGTTCAGGGTCCGAATCACCGTAGCTGTGGTCATGTCCGGTCTGGGGAAGGCAAAAGGGAAACGCGAGTATTCATCGATGACATTCAGAAAATAAATATTGCGGTTAGAGGAAGGGAGGGGGCCTTTAAAATCAATGCTGAGGCGCTCGAACGTGCGAGTGGCCTTTATAAGGTGCGCCCCACCTGGCCGGTAGAACTGCGGTTTGCACTCTGCGCAGACCCTGCATTGCCTGGTAATCGACCGGACATCCTCGAGGGAGAAGGGCAGGTTACGGGCTTTGACAAAGTGGAAAAATTTGGTGACACCTGGGTGACAGAGATCGTTATGGAGGGACTGTAGCTGGTCCAGTTGGGCGCTGGCACATGTTCCATGGGACAGGGCATCTGGGGGCTCATTGAGCTTCCCAGGCCGGTACATGATGTCATATCTGTAGGTGGAGAGCTCAATCCTCCACCGCAAGATCTTGTCATTCTTGATCTTGCCCCTCTGTCTGGCGTTAAACAGGAAGGCAATGGACCGCTGGTCCGTAATTAAAGTGAACCGTTGGCCCGCAAGATAATGGTGCCAGTGCCGGACGGCTTCCACGATGGCCTGGACCTCCTTCCCAACCAAGGAGTGTTGAATCTCAGGGCCTTGTAGGGTCCGGGAAAAAAAGGCCACCGGACGGCCCCTTTGGTTAAGGGTGGCGGCTAGGGCAAAATCAGATGCATCACTTCCCACTTGAAGTGGGATGGATTCATCCACCGCATGCATCGCGGCCTTCGCGATGTCCGCTTTGATGTCGTCGAAGGCCCGACGGGCCTCCTCTGCCAGGGGAAAAGAGGTCGATTTTAGGAGCGGACGGGCTTTATCAGTGTAACGGGGAACCCACTGGGCATAGTAGGAGAAGAAGCCCAGGCATCTCCTCAGTGCTTTGAGCGTAGTAGGGAGGGGAAGCTGCATAAGGGGACGCATACGGGCTGGGTCGGGACCAAGGACACTATTTTCTATCACGTACCCAAGGATGGCGAGGCGGCATGTCCGAAAGACACACTTCGCCTCATTATATGTCAGATTCAGGAGAGTGGCGGTATGGAGGAATTTTTGTAGGTTGGCATCATGGTCCTGCAGGTCATGGCCGCAGATGGTGACATTATCCAGATACGGGAAAGTGGCCTGTAGCCCGTGCTGGTCCACCATTTGATCCATGGCCCGCTGGAAAACTGAGACCCCATTGGTGACATCAAAGGGGACTCGGAGGAACTGGTAGAGGCGACCGTCCGCCTCAAAGGCAGTACATGGGCGATCCTCCGAGCGGATAGGGAGCTGCTGGTAGGCCGATTTTAAATCAATCGGAGAGAAAACCCTCTAGTGCGCGATGTGGTTGACTATGTCCGCGGTGCGGGGAAGAGGGTATGCATCTGGTTGCGTATACCTGTTTATGGTCTGGCTGTAGTCAATCACCATGCGGTGTTTCTTCCCCGGTTTAACTACGACCACCTGCGCCCTACAGGGGCTGGTGCTGGCCTGGATAATCCCTTCCTTGAGCAAACGTTGTATTTTGGACCGAATGAAGGCCCAGTCTTCCGCACTATAGCGCCTACTTTTGGTGGCTATAGGCCTACAATCCGGGGTGAGATTATCGAATAAAAGGGGGGGAGGGGTAATCTTGAGGGTCAAGAGACTGCAGGTGGTGCGCGGGGGGCGCTGCAGTGACGGCACCTTGCAGACAGAGAGCGGGGGATAAGGGCCGTCATACTGCAGGGTGACGCTCCTATGATGGGTGAGGAAATCTAACCCCAGCAGTACAGCTGCACAGAGTCGCGGCAGCACGAGGAGCCAAAAACGCTCGTAGACTGTGCCCTGTACCGTCAGCGTCACCCAACAGCACCCGAGGACCTCCACTGAGTGGGAATCCGAAGCCATGGAGATGGTCTGGCTCCAGGGTCGCACGGGAAGGGCATATCGACGCACTGTGCGAGGGTGTATAAAACTCTCTGTGCTCCCGCAGTCGAACAGGCAGTTTTCTGCATGGTCATTTACCTTGATCTCCATTATTGACTTGGAGAGTTGGTGAGGCTGCGACTGGTCCAGACAAATCGATGCCACCGTCGAATCCAGGAAGAATCCATCTTCGTCTGCGCCTGATGACGTCACGGATAAAGTTTCCTGCTCGGCGCGTCTTGATGACGGCATCCAAGATAGCGACTCCCGCACATCCGGCGACCGCATCAAAGATGGCGACTCCCACACATCTGGCGACCACATCAAAGATGGCGACTCCCGCACATCCGGCGACCGCATCAAAGATGGCCACTCCCGTGCATCCGGCGACTGCATTAAAGATGGCTGCGCCCGCGGAACACACATGGCGCCACGAGGCTTCGCAATCGGCTTCGCCCGGCAGACTTTGACGAAGTGGCCTAGCTTACCGCATCTGGAGCAGATCGCATCCTTCGCCGGGCAGCGACGCCGAGGATGCTTGGATAGGCCGCAAAAGTAGTATTTGGGCCCCGCTGGAACAGCCGTCGCGGTGGAACCGTCGATGGAATGGGATGCGGGGTAGGCCCCGAGATTGCGGGAGGCCGCTTCTAGCGATTCAGCCATCGTGGCCGTTTTCTGGAGATCCAGGCCATCCTGTTCAAGCCGAATGTAAGTAGACTCAACACCCGCAACGTAGGCGTCCCGGATCAGGTCCTCCGTGTTCTGAGCTGCTGAAACAGCCTTACAGTCGCAAGCTCGAGCTAGGACCCGCAGGGCGCGCAGAAATTGGGTGCACGATTCTCCTGGCTGCTGCTTGCGAGTAGCCAGGTGATGTCTGGCGTAGACCACATTAGGGCTCTTTCGAAACTGCCCTTTTAAGAGTTCTATAGCATCCGCGTATGTAGTAGCGTCCCGGAAGATACCGTAGACTGCATCGCTTACCCGGGCGCGGAGCACGTGGAGCTTAGCGCCGTCGGAGTCGACAGCCGCAGCGGCGTCGATGAATGCTTCAAAGCAGTCCAGCCAATGGTCAAATTTATCAGAGGCTCCGACCTCTTGAGGATCTAATGTTAACTTGTCGGGTTTTAAAAGCTGCTCCATGTCGGTCAAATGTTATGAATAAAATTGATGCGCTATCAATTAGGCAAAAGACTACTTGTGTGCCAATACAACTGTAGGCTTTTATTCATAACAGAATCAGGAGCACATCCCAACAGGTAACCGACCCGGACTAAACAAGGGGGAGGAGACAGCCACCTTTATACTAGGTGACAAGGGGAGGAGCCGAGCCGGCAGGGGATGTGTCCAGGCATAACATACACACAACGGTGGTCCAGGCAGGACAAAAGCACAACTGAAGTCCACCACAGACTGGAACATAGCAGGTCTTGTGGTGCAGTAGGTAGTGTGCCTCTGAGCCAGATGCTCTGGGTTCAAGTCCCACCCCAGGACGTAATGGCCAAGACAGTATGTTGAGAACGCGGCCAAACACGTTAAGAATCGACCTGCAAAATTCTTCCAACACAGTGGCCAGTTGCTGGTGGTAAGAGCTGGAGAGTTCCTGGGTCAGCATGCTTGATGTGGAGAGGCGCTCCTCAAGCCATAAGCCTTTGGCAACAAGCTAGCAACCTGTTCCTGGAAAGGCCTCACTATGGGAACAGTGCACCATCAGGTGTGGAAAGAGAAAGAAGAACCAAATAGGGGGGAGCATGAGATCCAAAAATAGCAGCATTGGCATCAAGTGAGGGTTGCTCACTATTTGATATCATAATCTGCCTGTTCCGGTCTGCTGCCAGCAATAGTTAGGTGAACACTTTACCAAGATTGCATCTGGTGCAATGTTTCACCATTAGGAGTCTGTGTAGTGCCTAAAGTTCAGGCCTTACAGAACCAGTTTCTCCTTCAAATTCCCAGGCCTTCCTCTACCACATCCCCAAAAACAATGGCACATTTACAACACACAAATGCCTTTATATATTGAAAAGTGAATCACCTCTGATGCCTCTCTTGCCAACACTGTCAGTATGAAGGAGGCTGATTCTCTCCTGAAGCTATTTCATCTAAATCTGACTTGATAGAAAGCAATCATTGGTAAATTTTATGGCTTTGCGCTACTTCCATCAGCCTCCTGACCTCCCGATTTGCGCTGCTGGCTGGTGATGCTCGGTGCTGGAATGTTTAGCAACGAGAAAACCTGCATCAGCTTCAAAACTAATCTTTAAAAAAAACAAACATGTAAGAGACAAACTAACATATTGAGAAGCAGCGTTATGCTGTAGTTTCAGCTTTGCCTGAAAGCATTGCAATTTATGGTGAAAGGACTGTTGTTCAGTAAAATTGCATTCCTATAATTTCCCCCATACTTGTTACATTACAATGGAGTGAGAATGTCCGGGTGATCTACACTAGCCTGACTAATGCACAGAAACCTGACGCTTTAACTAACCGCACTATTTATGTTCTCTTGGCTCAGTTGTAGATCTCCTGCTTCTGTGTCAATAATCTGAGTGTTCAAGGCTCCCTCGCAGTTGAGCACATATTTTTGTGCTATATTATTGAATGTGCTACCTTTCAAATAACAGGTTAAGCCAAGGTCATGAAAGCATAAGGGGTGAATTTTCCGCTCTGGAGATGAAGTGTGGTGGCAGGCAGAATAAGCGATGTGTTTTCTGCTGGGAAGCGGAGTGGGTTATCATGCCCAATTTTAACTCTTGGATGTTCATTAGTTATGCATTGGCAAGTAGCTTTCTGAATCACAGGGTGGAACGGGCGCCAAGTCCTCCGCCCTGTTGTCACAATCATGGAAATGAAATCGGTGGACTAATTTTCTTCCCCAGTAACCTCGTTTCCAATGGGTGGGGGAATGCCATGACTCATGGCCCACATACCTGAAAAATGAACGGATTGGACTTTGCACCCTATTTCTCCACAGATTCTGGCTGAACTGCAGAGTATTTTGAGAAATTTATTTTTTTGAGTCCAGGGTATAAGTGTGTTCTGGATCCTGCTCATTTATCACTTCATATCATTGTGCTTTGTATTTGATGAATATTATTTCCTTACCTAAAGCCAATGGTGAACTGCAATAATTCATGACCTTGGTAACTCTAATGAACAAAATCTTTTTAGAAATAATGTTGAAGGAGAAATGAATGAACACGGAATTCAATTCAAAAGGAACCTTGAGAAAGACGAGTAATGATGTCCAAGTTAAACTAAATGCCATTGTTTGAAAGGTGAAAGTGAACACATAATTACCTGAGAGAACAACAGTTAAGAGCGGTGTACTGATAAAACATTCTAATAAATAACCAGGACATACATGTGGCTATCCATTCACCTGCCAACAGCCAAGATTTGGACCGGACCTAAGCGAAGAAACATCAATAGATCATGCTACAGCCTATGGGTTGAATCTACAAGAAAAAGAAAACTTTCAATCCCTTTTGTAAACCTTTGAGTAGATGGTTAAAATAGTTTTTAAGAGAGATCTCCAGGTTTAAAAAAAAGAAAACTTCATTTCTGATTAAACCAGTGTGGTAGAGAAGTGCTTACATAAAAAACAAAAGCCTATTTTATGAAACACTTCACAATGAATTGCAAAGCACTTTACAGCCAATGAAGTATTTTTTGATGTGTACTCTCAGTTGTAATGTAGGAAACGTGGCAGCCAACTCACACAGGAAACTCCCACAACAGCAATGTGCTGGTGAGCAGATTTTGTAATGTTGATTGAAGGTTAAATATTGGTCTGGACACCAACAAGTGGGAGGAGTAATTGCATGGGGATAATGATATCAAAAGGAGAGGTGAAGGAGGAATAGGCCAATGAAGGTTGAGGTGTTGCGTGCGTGGAGGACCAAGTACCATGGACTCTTTTATATTCACCTAAGAGGGTAGCTAGCGTCTCAGTTTAATTCTCATCTAAAAAAAACCACCTCTAATAGCACAGCACTCCATCAGTAACTGCAGGCGAATGTCAAGTCCTGGAGTGGGAATTGAACACACAACCTTATGATAGGAGGCAATCAACTGAGCCACAGCAGCACACAGCTGATGCAGGAACTAGGGAAGCATCTGTCATTTTATTTAGGAAACCTTCCATAATCAAGAATGATTGTTCATCACGAGAAACAGAAAAAAGGAAAAGGTTTCAGTTTACCATGATGAGCATTTGGATGGTTTTTTGAACCAATCTGAGGGAGATATACTTTATGCAAAACTGACATATGAAAAGCAAGTCCAGTTGATGGTGTAGTCACAGCAGACTGGCATTCTCTCTTCACTCTCTATGTTCCTCTTTTACTTTGGCAATCTCAGCTTGTTCAAATGCGTTAATTCCCTGGAAGCAAAGAGTTGCTGCACTTAGCAGTCTTTGGTAACACACTGATGTCAATGTATTTGCAATTGAATGATAATTACATAGGAAAAGGAAAATGAAAACCCCTCCATGTCTCTATGGCACCTATTCCCAGGATATATTTTTAAAAACCTTTATAAATAGCTGGCCTGGACTACATTGGTAACAAAGTTAGACATATGCACAGTACTTTTGCTGATTGACCCACTAGCCTATTTCAATGATGCAATCTGGTAGGGTACCTCTCTTGATGGAATGTTTATGACTCTGCCCCAGGTAAGCTTGCAGACCCATGCATAGTGGCAATGGTGAACCTAGTGGGACAAGCAATGGAAGTTTACCAATGCTCTGTGTACCAGTGTACTCACACACACACTCTTACCCTAGGCTTTTGCCATTCTGTGTTTAAGCTTTCTGGCCTTGGACAATTATAGTCTGACCTAAATGTGAGGTGAGGGTATTACGGGGGTGGGGGCAGTGGCTTGTTGTGAAGGATGCTAGTCAGTGTGTACTCTTTAACAGATATGCAAAATTTCTGCAAAGTGAATATTCCTTTATTCATTTTCAGTTTGTGGATTTCACGGGCAAGGCAAGCAGTCCTTGGAAATCTCTCGTTGTCCTGAAATGGTGGTGATGGGCTTTCTTCATGAATGGCAAACCGTTTGATATAACTGAAGTAGTTTACTGCTTCAGAGGGGATGAGTCAACCACATTGGTGCAGGACTGCCAGACCAAGTAATAACAGCAGTTTATCTTCCCTGGGCGGCATGGTGGCACAGTAGTTGGCACTGCTGCCTCATAGCTCAAGGAACCCCGGTTCAATTCCAGCCTCGGGTCACTGTCTGTGAGGAGTTTTCACATTCTCCCTGTGAGTGCATGTGTTTCCTCCCACAGTCCAAAGATGTGCGGGTTAGGTTGATTGGCCATGCTAAATTGCCCTTAGTGTCAGGGGGACTAACAGGGTAAATATGTGGGGTTACAGGGATAGGGGCAGGGTGGGATTCTTGTCGGTGCAGGTTCGATGGGCTGAATGGCCTCCTTCTGTACTGTAGGGATTCTATGAAAGGGCACCAAAAATAAATCCAACAGCTTCATGATCACTTTTGACTTAAGTTTTGAGATTTTTAAATGAATTCAAATTCTCAAACTGCCATCATGTAATTTTATTGAACTCAAGTTTTCTGAATTACTAGTCCAATGCACTATGTCATCATAGGACTTTGATTTTGAAACACTTAGGTTCCAGGCTAATCAAAAAAAGCCTCCAGACACCTTAATCATTATTGAGGAAATATGCAAATTAGTCCAAGACCAAAGTAGTAAATACAATTCGAATTGAGATAAATGGTCCCCAAATGTGAATTACAAAAAATGCAGTCACTTGGTATAGTTTTGGATTTCTTAATTGTGCTGCCATTCTTCATGTATATTTCCCTCACTGCCAATTTGTAGTTATTATCTGCATTATTAATGTGTGCAATTATCCAAAGTCTGTAATGTACAATAACTACTAAAAGGAGAAATGGAAAGCACATTGATTACTTTGTTCTTCCATTCTATGCTTGATAAGATAAAATACATTTTGAGCTCTATGCAAAGTTCAGTGGCAATATGGAAATGTTTAACAAATATTGGGGACTGGGAATAGCTGACACTAATTCATTCCATGGTACAACTATGTCCTGAAGTATCATGGACATACAGATTGCCATCAGTCTTTGCATTTCATACAGCTCAAAATTACTATTGTGGGGCAGAATGTTATTATCCCCCGCCAATGGCTTTGCAGGCAAGTGGTCTGTAAAATTTCCCAGGTAGCTTTCCCACCCCCCTCCCATCTGCCCTCAACTTTCTTTTTGCTAAATCAATTGAACTAAATCAAACAACATGAGGGACAAAGCAAGAAGGGCAACCCCCAAAAAGAAGGGAACTGCCCAAAACAAAAACAAAGCAGAAAGGAAACCTAAACCATTAAATCAGTGGTTCCCAAACTTTTTTCACTGGGCCCCATTTTCGGAATAAAAATTTGCTCGCACCACACCAAATTTTTTATTGATAAGAAATACATTCAAAAACAAAAAAAAATAACTCCTAGAAGTGCTTGATTCATAATATAGAACACAACTACTTTATAATATGATCATGGGACATCCAGAAAGTATAAAACAATGCTTGTTTAAACCATGTTTAAATGTTTCTTTGATTGTCCTTGAATCTTCCCGCCACACTTGCCATCCTCTCTCGCCGCACCAGTGTGGCGCGTCGCACCCTTTGGGAACCACTGCATTAAATCAACATGTGGTTAAAGGTGTCGATAATACACCCCAGTCCCTGCAGTGTCCAATGAGCATAGAGGTCTGCCCCTAACCTGTCCTCAATTTTATTTGAGACCTAGGGCCAATTAAGGCACTTCAATGGCCAATTATTTGCAGAAAAAATGCTGCTTCCCACCGGCCTCCATTTTGAGGCTGTTGGTAGGAGTCAGAGGATGGGAGGAAGCCAAACAGGGTCACCCTGCTTTGACTTCAGGTGGGAAGATAGGGAAGCATTTCCCTCAGGGTACTCCACATTGGGTGCCCTCACCTCATCTATGGTCTGCCCCTGCAGGTGCTCCCTCTCCCCCTCGTCTCTCCATCAAGACCCTAACCCCACTCCCCACCCAGCCTGGGCATAACCTTCCTTTTTGGCCATGAGACATCCCTGGCATAGCTGGTTCTGGATTCTGGGACACAGAATCTGGGGACTGTTTGTAGTCACAGCCCTGGCCATTGCTGCCATTGACAGTGCTGGGACTGGGGAGGCGATGGTCTAGTGGTATTATCGCTAGACTATTAATCCAGAAATTCAGCTCATGTTCTGGGGACCTGGGTTCGAATGGCATATGGTGGCATTTAAATTCAATAAGGGAAAAATATATTTGGAATTAAGAATCAATCTACAGATGACCGTGAAACCATTGTCAATTGTCGGAAAAACCCATCTGTTTCACTAATGTCCTTTAGGGAAGGAAATCTGCCGTCCTTGTCTGGCCTACATGTGACTCCAGGCCCACAGCAATGTGTTTGACCTTCAACTGCCCTCGGACAATTAGGGATGGGCAATAAATGCTGGCCAGCCAGCGATGCCCATGTTGCACGAATGAATAGAAAAAAGATTCCATCAGCTCTCCGAGGTGGGCCTTACGCCAGAGTGAGGGGCAGAAGTCCTACCTGCAGAATGGCTGCAGGGCTGCTGTGATCAGTGGAGATGAATTCCCCACTGAATCTTAAGGTGATGGGGTAGAAAACCCTGCCATCCAAAGAGTTTTGCTCCACATTTGTTACTGCCTAATAATTGGATGCAATGGCCTGAATTTTTGCTGAATTGGAATGGCTCCGTGCCTTAGCTAAAATGGTGCTGGAGCCCCAATTCCAAAATCCCCATCCTTGAAAATGGCACTCGCCATTTGCACAGAGAAGGTGGTGGGGGAGGGCTGGAAGGTGAGATTGGAGCAGAGTGTATCTCACACATCAACAGTTGATGCAGGTGGCAGCACATTTAAAAGTGTAGCTGCCTTGACTCAGGAGCTATTTGTGTCAATCAGGTTTGTGGAACAGGATTTGTCGGCCTTAGACATTTGAGGAAAATGTCTAAACCTACTGGAGTTCATTGCCACTCAGATACCCTCTGGGAGAGTTCAGAGACCCTTAGGAGCGCTCAGGTACTCTTTCGCAGAGTTCAGTTACCCTTTTGGAAGAGGTCAAGGTACCACTTTGGGATTAGAAGGCATTAATGCATATAAAGAAATGGATAAATTCTGTTTAAACTGTTAAATCCCCGTCCTTTAATTTTTAAAATAAAGAACAGCCTGTTGTGCTTCTCAGTTGACAACAAATTAGTGATTGTAATTTCAATAGATATTTAGCATGGCCAGTTCACGAACCCACACACCTTTGGTCATAAGCTTGAGTACTATTGTTATAGGATTAGTGTTGCTTGACTGCTTCTATAACCAATCATTATTGGCAAGTTCACAATTTGATTGACAGATCTAAGTGGTTATAAAGAGATTAGGTGTCTTTAATGTGGGGCTATGAATGCAAATCATAAATTTAGAGAGGATTAAGTATTGAAAGGAATTTAAATGAATTGACTGCCCTTTTTATCATAGTCATTGAATCCCACAGTGCAGAAGAAGGCCATTCGGCCCATCAGGTCTGCACCGACAATAATCCTACCCTATCTAGGTAGCCCCATGTATTTGCCCTACTAATCCTCCTGACACTAAGGGACAATTTAGCATGGTCAATCCACCTAATCCACACATCTTTGGACTGTGGGAGGAAACCAGAGCCCCTGAAGGAAACCCACATAGACATGGGGAGAACATGCAAATTTCACATGGACAGTGACCCAAGGCTGGAATTGAACCTGGATCCTTGACGCCTTGAGGCAACAGTGGTACTGTACTCTCAATGAGAGTATTATTTTATACAGTGAAGCCTTAATAGATACTTATAACTCTATTTTATTTCATCTCAGCATGGCTCCCAAGGCCTGCTCATGCAGGTTATTGGGTGAGTTGACATAGAGATTGGTGGTTGGTGGGGGCATACGTTGGCATGAGCTGGAACTAAGTTGACACATGGAATGTCTTGTAGCTAGATTTTCGATCAGCAAGTGAATCAAGGATTATGCTGGCAGACAGGAAAATGGAGGCAATAATCAGTTCAGCCATGATACTGAGTAGTGTGTAGGCTCGAGGGGGCAAATTGCCTACTCTCTCCTAATTTGTGTATTCTTGTGCTCATCTTGGGGTTTCAAGGGGCCTTGGGAATTAGGGGGTGATCATGAGTTAGCATGGGGCTATAAGAGACCATGGGTAGAGTAGGAAGTCATAAGGTGACCTGGAGGGTATGAGGTGCAATTGGGGCTGGGTGGGAGCATGGTTGGCACGAGTTGGCATGGATGGGGCATGAGTGGATTGGAGGGGGTGAGGGGATGTGAGGAACGGGGGTTAGACGGCCCAATATTCAACCCACACAACTGGGACGAAGTCCCAGAGCACCAAGGCAAGCCTTTTAACCAGCTCACCTCAGTACTCTGCAGCCCTTGTGGCTGCCTCCAAACTGTTACCAGGGACACTTCCCCATTATTCAGGGCATTTTTTCCCAAGGTGGATGAGACGAGCTGGAAAGTTTCCCAGATCTGCAAACTTGCCTTGGGAGTGAGTATCGAAGCCCGGGTGGTCAATCAAGCTGGATAACTCTGCAAACTGTTATTCAAAAGCGGCCTTGCCATTAAGATTGGGGAGGCCGCCATGTCCCTGACTTTAGTGAGTTTGGCTCCTCTCTAATGGGATCC
This sequence comes from Mustelus asterias, assembly GCF_964213995.1. Classification (NCBI taxonomy): domain Eukaryota; kingdom Metazoa; phylum Chordata; class Chondrichthyes; order Carcharhiniformes; family Triakidae; genus Mustelus; species Mustelus asterias. Next base: position 47,642,611 of record NC_135807.1, on the reverse strand, counting down.
CAATGCATTCTCCCACTTACATTCTATTATCCTTGTATAAATCAAAAACAAGGAAAATGAAGACCAATATGGGCTACCCTACAACACTTTTGGGTAATTGGCTTCAGATGAAGCTGCTCAGACAATTGGAGCTGTCTATTAAATTTTGCAACTGTGATGGGCAAAGATCTTGGGTAAGGAATTGCTGTCATTGAAGAAAATTGTGTGCACCATGCAAGTAGTGCAGCTGTTTGTACCTTCCTCCTCCCCCTCACCCCAGGAAATTGAAGTCCATCTGAATTTCTCTCCATAATTTTGCCAAAAATAGGGTTCAGCTGGCCCAAGTACATGTTCACCTCCAATAACATTCCCTCTCCCCCACCTCCAACATCACCCCAGCCCACCTACCCATCTTGAATAAGTTGCTGGTGCTGGACATGTAAAACTGGCACAGAAGGCCAGATCTATAGCAAACTTGGCCGGGAAACATAACATTTGGCAAGACAACATCTCTTACAGGATTAAGTCGTCACGAAAGGGGAAATTATAGTGCTGGTGGTAAAGTGCATGAATAATAGCACAGCAAAGAGATGTGGATGGTGCAGCTCCCTTTGATGCTGCAGAGTTGGAGATTCTGTGAGAAGTGAACATGTCTATATTTGGGGCTGAAGGTCATCCTGCGGTGAAAGCACAGATGCTAGCTGCATGGAGGTGAGGTTGCTGACTGAGTCAATGCCGTCACCCAGGTTTCCCAAACCTGCTTGTAAATGAGCAGGAAGTTTCCCAAGATCAAGTAAAGGAAAATTACAATCCTTCCTTTTTGCATACATTTATTGTGAGTGCAAGCAGCTGTTGTGTTAAATTGCAAACTACTACACCAGCTAGGAGAGACTAGTGCTTCACAATAGTGTTGCTGCTCATATCACACGACAGGAATTTAAGCACCCGCCCTCCAGGCCAATTGAAGCCCTTTAGTGGCCAATTCATGGTCACTTAAGGGCCTCTTCTTGCCACTGCTGGTATTTTAGCAGTGGCCAATGTGCACTTTGTTATCTGCGGAAGCTGTCCAGCAAACCTAGTGCCACCTTTCAATTTCAGGAAAGAGGGGGATGAGGGTCTCTACTCATCAGGCACCTTGTGGTCCACAGAGTGCCCCCCTCCTCCTTGCAGCTAGTGCCCTCCTGATTAAACACCACCAGCCCTCCACCCCCACCCACATCCCCCAAAATCTGGGCCTACCTGATGTCCCAAGGAAACTCAACACCACTTACCTGCACTCTAAACCTCCTCAATCGTGGCACTCCTGGCCCCGAAGATTGGCCAGCAGCTCTTGGAAGCTGGTCATCTTCCCTTAGAGGAACAGAAGACAATTCATTGCCTGATTACGGTAAAATTTGATCATGGCTCCCAGGGCTGACAGAGGTGGGCTTATTTTGTAGGCTGGGCCCATGCCACTGCATTAAATCCCAGCCATTCCTTCGTTATACCTAACCGGACAGAGTCCTCTCCTTGCTTGTGATGGTGGCAAAGGTGTAACAGCAACAGATGCTCTATCTTCCACTCTGTGATATTCCTCTGGGCGGCACGGTAGCACAGTGGTTAGCACTGCTGCTTCACAGCTCCAGGGTCCCAGGTTCGATTCCCGGCTCGCGTCACTGTCTGTGCGGAGTTTGCACATTCTCCTCGTGTCTGCGTGGGTTTCCTCCGGGTGCTCCGGTTTCCTCCCACAGTCCAAAGATGTGGGGGTTAGGTTGATTGGCCAGGTTAAAAATTGCCCCTTAGAGTCCAGAGATGCGTAGGTTAGAGGGATTAGCAGGTAAAATATGTGGGGGTAGGGCCTGGGTGGGATTGTGGTCGGTGCAGACTCGATGGGCCGAATGGCCTCCTTCTGCACTGTAGGGTTCCTATGATTTCTATGATTTCACCAGGATACAGGGAATAACCTTGATCTCCTATGAGGGATTGTTAAGTGTTTCTATTCCTTCCAAAACTGCAGGTGCTGTGCACTGCTGCATGATATGGATGTATTCTGGATAATGGCTATTGATGTGTCTAATGATGCTTGATCAAGGTACTGCCCCTTGCTAAAATAGCATTTGTCACTTAGCTGAAACAAATTGCTCTGTAGACTGCCTGATATGCCAGATGTCTTCTAGGTGGCTTGGAACGATCTGGCTGTGTAAAAGCTTTATGCCACATTAACCTTCACTTCTGTGGGGATTGCCATCCCTGTTGCAGAGGTGGTCTGTAACTTACCTTCCAGCAGATGGTATAAGTCGGTGGCAAGTCTGTCTGGAAAAGTGGGAATGATAAAGCCAGGCATCCTTTAACATGTCCCTTTGCTTGTGGAATTGGTCAATAAAAGTGAAAATGGATAAGATGTTTCCATTATTGTTACAATTGCAGATGAAATTTTTTTCTGTATCTAAATTCTGCAGCATGTTTTAGACCTTCCAAAGGATTTTTTATTCTCGCCAACTAGCAGTTGGTATTTTAAATAGCAGCAAGAACCAAGGATCTACGAGAAAAAGTACTGACAGGGAAAACTTCCAGAAATGCAAAAATGATGCTCATCCAGCAAAACTCAATCAACTAAACTGTAACTGAAGCGACTTGAAGTGTCATCTCCCTTTAGATCAACAGCAATAACAATTTGCAGTAATGTAGCACTGTTAACATGGGAAAATGTCCCAGAGTTCTGTACAGCAGCTTAATCGGACAAAAATGGATACCAAGCTGAACCAGGATTTAAGGGTATGTGACCTAAAACTTGGTCAAAGAGGTGTCTTTCAATGAAGGTATTAAACGAGGGGAGAGGTAGAGAGGTTTAGGGAGAGAATTCCACAGGGGCGGCACGGTGGTTGGCACTACTGCCTCACAGCGCCAGGGACCTAGGTTCGATTCCCAGTTTGGGGTCATTGTCTGTGTGGCGTCTGGACGTTCTCCTCGTGTCTGCGTGGGTTTCCTCCGGGTGCTCCGGTTTCCTCCCACAGACTGAAAGACATGCTGGTTAGGTTCATTGGCCATGCTAAATTCTCCCTCAGTGTACCCGAACAGGCGCCAGAATGTGGCGACTAGGGAATGTTCACAGTAACTTAAATGCAGTGTTAACGTAAGCCTACTTGTGACAATAATAAATAAACTTTAAACACAGCTGAGGACCTTGACAGCTAAAGTTACGCTGCCAATGGTGGGCTAAAGAAAGTGTAAGATGCACAAAAGGTCAGATTTGGAGGAAGGAGCATTTCTTAGAGGACTGTAGGGCTGGGAAGAAGTTAAGGAGATAGGGAGGAAGGACTGAACATGCGAACATTGATTTTAAAATTTAGGTTTTGGCAGACCAGCAGCTGATGTGGACAAGTGATCAAGGAATTTGGTGCAGTTAAAGTAACAAGATTTTGAATAATCTCAAGTTTAGGGTGGGTGAAAGCCAGAGGGCCAGCCAAGAGAGCAATGGAAAAACCGAGTCTGGAGGTAACAAAAGCATGGATGAAGGCTCTAGCAGCTGAGCCAGGAGTGAAGTCAGGCAATATGCTGTAAGACTGAAAAAAGGGAACTGTTTGTGATAAAGATGGTGGAGGATCAGAAGCTGAGTTGAAAATCAAATCGAATGCCAAGGCTGCAAGTCTGGTCCAGCGAGTCTGAGCAGTGGACAGGAAGGATAAGAAGATTTGCAATGGGGACCGAAGAAAATGGCTTGCTAATTGTGGTGAACCATAGTTGGTTACCACTATGAGTGCTGAGCCATGGATGGTCAGCACTATGGGTATTTGTAGATTTGTTACTGTTGTCACTGTTGGGGTTAGGGTTGGGCTGTTCTACCTGTTGATATTGTTCTGTGGTACACTCCAGTTGGCTCCGCCTACCTGGGGAAGTATAAAGGTCACTACACTGCCTGGTGACACTTTAGTCTGGGATTGTATTGTATATAGTGTGCTCCATTCTTGTTAGTAATAAAAGCCTTTATTTCCCGGGTACAATCTAGCCTCCCGAGTGATTTAATCGCGCATCAATTTTATTACTAACAAAATTTTGGTTAAAAAAAAAACCATGGAGCAAATGTTGAAACCCGATCGGCTTACTTTAGATCCACGTGCGGCAGGAGCGTCGAACACTTTCGACCATTGGTTAAAGTGTTTTCAAGACTACATCGATGCCTCAACAGCCATTCAAAATGACGCCGATAGACTGCAGGTTCTCCACGCGAGGGTAAGCGACACCGTATACTTATCAATCCGCGATGCCCAAGACTACAAAGGGGCCATCGAACTACTTAAGAAACGGTACAACAAACCGCCAAACGAGATCCATGCTCGACACCTTCTAGCCACTCGACAGCGGCAGCCCAGTGAAACGACAGAACAGTACCTGTGTGAACTTCAGCAGCTAGCCAGAGCCTGCAACTGCAAGCCAGTGTCGGCGGCCCAGTATACGAACGACTTGATCCGAGATGCGTTCGTGGCGGGAATCGGCTCGTCGTATATTCGCCTTTGGCTGCTAGAGCAAGGTAATCTAGACCTCGCTAAGACAGTAGAATTGGCTGACACTATGGAAACGGCCTCCAGAAGTCTAGAAACGTACCCCACCGACCACGTGGGAACATCGTGGCAAGTACAGCCACCGACTCAACTTTACTCAGCGGCTCCGAAAAACTGCGCGATTGTGTTTCCAACCTCGGACCTGACGACGGCGGCAGCTCCAGGAGGCCCGCGGTGTTACTTCTGTGGATTGGCGAAACACCCTCGGCAGCGATGTCCAGCTAGAACGGTATTGTGCTCCGCGTGTGGAAAGAAAGGGCATTATGCCAAAGTCTGCAGGACCAAACCACCCTCGAAGCTTAGCAGCGCGGCGTGTGATTCTCCAGAGCCTGTCTCCTTGTCTCCAGCTTCTTCGAGGTCTTCCACCACGTGCGATTCCAGAGCGCCGCCATTCCTGACGACGGAGACGCAAGACACGTGCGACCTGCAGGGGCCGCCACTTTTAGCGCCACCGACCACGTGCGATCCATGGGCGCAGCCATTTTGGTCGGCACCGACCGCAGACGACCGGCAGGGGTCATCATCATCAACCATCTCAGCTGTCTGCAGTTGCACCCAAGACCCAACGGTGGCGTCAATCATCCTGGACCAGGCCAAGCCTCACAGACTCGACACGTCCATGATGGGCATAGAGGTAAATGGACGCCAAATTCATTGTTTGTTTGACAGCGGGAGCACGGAGAGCTTCATTCACCCTGACACCGTGAAACGGTACGGTCTCCGAGTACGGACTGTCAGACGGACAATTTCGATGGCGTCGAGTTCCCGGTCTGTTACCGTGCTAGGGAGCTGCGTGGTCAACCTAACGGTGCGGGGCACAGTTTACGAGAACTTCAGGCTCCTTGTGTTACCGCACCTTTGCGCTCCGATACTCCTGGGACTAGACTTTATGGTCCACCTGAGGAGTGTAACCCTGCAGTACGATGGGCCACTCCCTCCACTTTCAGTGGGAGCACAGCAGCCTCCAAATTGCCCAGCGCGCTCCACGTGTAGCCTCTCGACACTCAGAATCACCCCACCATCTTTATTCGAGAATCTCGTGCCAGGCTGCAAGCCCATCGCAACCAAGAGCAGGCATTACAGCGCTGAGGATCGGATCTTTATTCGATCTGAAGTTCAGCGGCTCCTCAGGGAAGGGATCATTCAACCTAGCTCTAGTCCATGGAGAGCACAAGTCGTGGTGGTTAAAACTGGAAACAAACCCCGGATGGTCATAGACTATAGTCAGACCATTAATAGATACACGCAGCTGGATGCGTATCCTCTTCCGCGCATATCTGACATGGTCAACCAGATTGCGCAGTACCGGGTGTTCTCCACCATTGACTTGAAGTCAGCTTACCACCAGCTCCCCATTCGCCCAGAGGACCGAAAATACACGGCCTTTGAGGCGGATGGTCGTCTTTACCACTTTTTAAGGGTTCCCTTTGGCGTCACGAATGGGGTCTCGGTCTTCCAGCGTGCAATGGACCAAATGGTGGACCAGAACGGGCTACGGGCTACCTTCCCGTGCCTGGATAACGTCACTATCTGCGGCCATGACCAGCAGGACCACGATGCCAACCTCCTTAGATATTTACGCACTGCATCTCGCCTGAATCTGACCTACAACGGGGAGAAGTGCATATTTAGCAAGCGCCGCCTAGCAATTCTCGGATACGTGATGGAAAACGGGGTCCTTGGCCCTGATCCAGACCGTATGCGTCCCCTCCTTGAACTTCCCCTGCCCACTAGCATCAAAGCACTGAGAAGATGCTTAGGTTTCTTTTCATACTATGCACAGTGGGTTCCCAATTATGCGGACAAAGCCCGTCCGCTCATCAAGTCTACCTCCTTTCCCCTAGCAACAGAGGCTCGCTTGGCCTTTGAAGGGATAAAAGCCGACATCGCGAAAGCCACGATGCACCCTGTTGATGAGTCCATCCCCTTTCAGGTGGAGAGTGATGCATCTGATTTCGCCCTGGCCGCCACACTTAACCAGGCGGGCAGGCCCGTCGCCTTTTTCTCTCGCACCCTCCAAGGCCCTGAAATTCGGCACTCTGCGGTGGAAAAAGAGGCCCAGGCCATTGTTGAGGCCATTCGGCATTGGCGCCATTACTTGGCGGGAAAACGATTCACCCTGCTCACGGACCAGCGGTCCATGGCGTTCATGTTCAACAACACGTTACGGGGTAAGATCAAAAATGATAAAATCTTGAGGTGGAGAATCGAACTCTCCACCTACAACTATGATATCATGTACCGTCCAGGGAAGCTCAATGAGCCCTCAGATGCCCTGTCGCGTGGAACATGTGCAAGTGTGCAGGAGGATCGATTACAGGCCCTCCACAATGATCTCTACCATCCGGGGATCACTCGTCTCTTCCATTTCGTAAAGGCCCGGAATCTACCCTACTCAGTGGATGATGTCAGGTCCATAACCCGAAGCTGCCAGGTATGTGCTGAATGCAAACCGCACTTCTACTGACCTGACAGGGCACACCTCATTAAGGCCACTCGCCCTTTTGAAAGACTGAGTGTGGACTTCAAGGGCCCCCTCCCTTCGACAGATCGGAACGTGTACTTCCTCAATGTGATTGACAAGTACTCACGATTCCCTTTTGCCATTCCCTGTTCAGATATGACCGCTGCCACGGTTATCAAAGCATTACGGGATCTTTTCACCCTGTTCGGTTACCCCAGCTATATCCACAGTGATAGGGGCTCGTCATTTATGAGTGACGACTTGAGGCAATACCTGCTCTCAAAAGGGATTGCCTCAAGTAGAACTACCAGTTACAACCCTAGGGGTAACGGATAGGTTGAACAAGAAAATGCTACAGTTTGGGAGGCTGTCTTACTGGCGTTGAGGTCTAAAGGTCTTCCAGTCTCCCGTTGGCAAGAGGTACTCTCTGATGCGCTCCATTCCATCCGGTCCCTCCTGTGTACGGCAACTACTCCACATGAGAGGATGTTTTCCTTCCCTAGGAAGTTTTCCTCTGGGACCTCATTACCGTCTTGGTTGATGTATTCAGGACCTGTCCTCCTGCGGCGGCATGTTAGGACCCGCAAGTCCAACCCTTTGGTTGAACAGGTCCATCTCCTCCACGCCAACCCTCAATATGCCTATGTGACATATCCTGACGGGCGAGAGGACACGGTCTCTATTAGAGATCTGGCGTCTGCAGGGGACTTGGAAACCCCAGTCACTCCCACAACCCTAGTTAGGGACACCCTGACCTTTATCTCCCCTCCTGACACGGCGCGGGCAGTATCGGGACCACCACTTAATCCTCTTGCTCCCGTGTACAGCTTGCCTGAGTCCAGGAGATTGTCGCCACCTCGGGGCGTGCTCGAGTCCAGCAGATTGTCGCCACCTCGTGGTCCACCTGTCCGTGAGGAACTGGAGGAGTCACTGGACACCGCCTTGGAGAGAGGGTCACCACGTTCACCAGAGCCGGCGTTGCCGCCAGTGTTGAGGAGGTCGCAGAGACGGTGCGGTCCTCCAATACGACTGAGCTTGTGAATATATGAACAGTTGTTCTGTTTTTTTTGCCCCGCCTGCCTTTGTTTTAAAGGAGGGGTGAATGTGGTGAACCATGGTTACCACTATCAGTGCTGAGCCATGGATGATCAGCACTATGGGTGTTTGTAGATATGTTACTGTTGTCACTGTTGGGGTTAGGGTTGGGCTGTTCTACCTGTTGATATTGTTCTGTGGTACACTCCAGTTGGCTCCGCCTACCAGGGGAAGTATAAAGGTCACTGCACTGCCTGGTGACCCTTTAGTCTGGGATTGTATTGTATATAGTGTGCTCCATTCTTGTTAGTAATAAAAGCCTTTATTTCCCGGGTACAATCTAGCCTCCCGAGTGATTTAATCGCGCATCACTAATGTTTAAAATAAAATTGCAGCTTATGCAAAAGGGACATTGGACAACGATTCTGACAGCCTAGAGACAGTGAAGGGGTCAAAAAGGATGGTGAGGTAAAATCGGGTGTCACCAATGTCATGGCTTCTGGTGATGTTGCTGCTTTAGATGAGAAATAGACAGTGACTAAGGTCCTTGGACAAGTCGAGAACTACTTTGATGGAGATGAAAAGAGAAGCAAGTGCATGATATTCTTTGTCCATGACGAGATAGGTAAGAGAGCAGTGGATTTGTTAAAAACTCTCAGGACTCTTTTTTTAATGAGAGTGGTGCACACTGTGGGAAAAATCTTGGCTGAAGATGTGAGAATTGATGTGGGACCTGATTTTTAATCGATGTAAATGAAGGCCATATGGCCTCATTAATTTACTGCAATTCAGGCGGCACAAAATGTGACAGGTAGCGAATCGTGCATGGTTCCTCTGGACTCCACCTGCCATCAGTGAGACCCTGATTTGCTGTAAGGGCCGTAACAAAATAGGTCATTATATTTCAAAATGTCTGTTTTACCTCATCACAGTAGGAAGCTAAAAAGAAATCACCTACCTGGTTTGCATTTTAACTGCCAAAATTAAGAGATTTAAAAGAGGAAGTTCTGTGCCAAGGATGAAAGGTGCTGAATAAGTAGAAGAAAGCATTGTGCATGAGAAACACAAAGATGAAAAAAACAGCTTCTCTCCAATGCCCTGGTACAAGAGTTCCTGTTCTGTGTGGTGTGACATTGTATTGCACCCCATACCTTCTGCGCAATCTGTTCTCAGTGTGACTGTCCATCTGTTGGTTCTCGTCACCCTAGAGGCATTCCAGTTTTGTTTCTCAAATTAGGTGGGGAGCCTGCCCTAGGAATTTGGTGCTTAGAGCACAGATTATCAGACATTTCTGCATGCACGCTGGTTTTATGCCAAGAAAACTGTCTGCAACAAGCAGTCTGTTATTCAAAGTGACTTTGATATGCTCCATGCGCAAATAGTTTTATGGGATTAAAGAGCTGCAAGAACAAATTCAACAAATCAGTCTTATCTCAGAAAAGGCTTGAAAAAATATTGATTGTTAAGCCATCTAACAATGGCAATATCAATTTTATACGTTGGCATGCTGGATGAGAAGCTTTGCATAATGAGATGCATCTATGAGATTCATCTATGACTCTATGGTGGGATTCGGTGGTGCCAGTCTGCAAACTGCAGTCCTCATCTATTCTTTAGGGAGAGCTATCTGATGACATTTACACTTGGATTCTTAGTGGAATCTATCAATCAAACAGTATGATATGCAAAGAACAAGGAGAGGCAGTGGCACAGTAGAATTATCACTGGACGAGCAATCCAGAGACCCAGGGCTAGATCTAGAGATCTGGGTTTAAATCCCACAACATCAGATGGTGAAATTTGAATTCAATAAAAATCTGGAATTAAAAGCTTAATGATGACAATGTAACCATTGTCAAGTGTCGTAAAAACCCATCACGTCCTTTAATGTCCTTTCGGGATAGCTTACCTGGTCTAGCCTACAGAGCCACAACAATGTGGTTGACTCTCAAATGAGTTGATTTATTGTTACATGTATTGAGATAGTGAAAAGTACTGTTTCTTGTGAGATATACAGACAAAACATACCGTTCATAGAGTACATAGGGGAGAAGGAAAGGATAGAGTGCAGAATATAGTTCTGCAGTTATTGATAGGGTGAAGAGAAAGATCAGCTTAATATGTGATAGAGCCATTCAAAAGTCTGATGGGAGCAGGGAAGAAGCTGCTCTTGAGACGGTTGGTACGTGTTTTCAGATTTTTGTATCTTTTTCCCGTAAGAAGAAGGTGGAAGAGAGTATGTCTGGGGTGAGTGCAGTCTTTGATTACACTGGTTGCTTTTCCAAGGCAGCAGGAAGTGGAGACCGAGTCAATGGATGGGAGGCTGGTTTGCATGATGGACTGGGCTATGTTCACAACCCTTTGGAGTTGCTTGTGGTCTTGGTCAGAGCAGGAGCCATACCAAGCTCTGACACAGAAAGAATGCTTTCTATGGTGCATCTATAAAAGTTGGTGAGAGTCCTAGTGGACATGTCGAATTTCCTTAGCCTTCTGAGAAATTAGAGGCATGTGTGGGCTTTCGTAACTATGCCCTCTGTAACGGAGGGCAGTTAGGGATGGGAAATAGATACTGGCCAAGCCAGCGATCCCCATATCCTGTAAAAATGATTTTTTTTTAAAAGTGGCATAATGCTTTCAGAAATACTTGGAACAAACATTTCAACACCACCCACCACAAGATAAGATAACAAAAGCATCAAACAAGAGACAGCGATATTATTTTAATTGATGATAATAGCAAAATACTGTGGATGCTGGAATCTGAAACAAAAACAGAAAAAGTTGGAAAATCTAAGCAGGTCTGACACTATTTGTGGAGAGAGAACAGAGGTAACATTTCGAGTCTGGATGACCCTTTGTCAGAGAGGTCATGACGAAAGTCTGATGAAGGATCATCCAGACTCCAAACGTTGTCTCTATTCTCTCGCCACAGATACTGTCAGACCTGCTGAGATTTTCCAGCATTTTCTGTTTTTATTTTAATTGAAATGTGTGGTTAAGGTTGTGAGGCTATCCTATGCAGAAACATCAATAGTTTAAATGAAATACAGAATGCTGTAAGCAGGTGTACAGAAACTGATCTAATCTTACCAGCATGTATTGCAAAGGCCAAAAGGCTTTCAGACTAAAGTGACCCCGTCGAAAGCTACAAGCTCTTTTTTCGCAGGTGGATGAGATCACTGATCTGTGATGGAAAATACACTTCCAGGCTATGGAAATTTTAGTGAGAGGCCTAAAGGTCATAAAACTGTGAAACCAAGAAACAGCCACGCTTCAAAGATGTGTTTTGCTTTGATGCCAAGTTAGAACTTTGGTTAAACTTCATTTTTTAGTCAGTGCACAAAGAATGTGGAGTGTTGCAAAATGTAACCATGGAGGTAAAGAATTCACCTGGTGGAATATGTTTTAAAAATGCCATTGCAGGCACTGGAAGTCTGAAATAACAACAAAAATTGATTTCATGATAAGTTTAAGGCACAATAAATAATGTAAATGGCAGCAGAAACTTTATTTAATCTATCAAATTGACAAAATAAAATTGAAAAGACGACTGGGACGTTAGCCTTTATTTCCTGGGGATGTTATATGTGCCTGCATGCCTTTGTAATGTAAAGTTGTTCGGCAGAGTAAGAGTTAACATGGGATTGAAGAATAGCACCACCCACAGTATGACCTATAGAGTCACCTGGTAATAGTCTCAGAACAGCTTAGAAGGAACCTGATTGGGAGCAGCACCACGTAGGGCAGAACCATCCTGGAGTGAAACAAATGATTACTGCACAGATAGCCTTAAAGGGCAATACTATTTAAAGCTGCAATGACCATGAATGAAATAGCTGTGGACAGAAAATTAGAAGAGCCAGATCCATTTTGAATAAGGAAATAACTAAACCAAGGGAGGAGAAGAGAATTTTTAGGTTATGGCAGAATTACAGGATTAAATAAAAGTACAAGTTGTGTTCATGTTTGGTTCATTTGTGGGTGAAGTATTCAACAACCAACATTTCGATCAATATTCAACAACATTTGGCGAGATATCAAAGGACTTTGATAAATATTTTAAACTCCATGTTATGGAGAGCACAGACCCTAGAAGTAGGTCTAGGCCATCCCCAGTGGAACATCATGGGAAACAAAAGACCCCAGAGAGAGGGGGACAGCAGCAAAAAGGCACCAAAAGCTCCAGAGTGAGGGAGATGATATTAAAGTAAACCACAAGATGGTTGCTGACCATGTCAGTGCAATGAATTGCAGGAGTTGTAATAAAAGCAAATTACTGCAAATGCTGGAATCTGAAACCAAAAGAGAAAATGCTGGAAAATCTCAGCAGGTCTGGCAGCATCTGTAAGGAGAGAAAAGAGCTGACATCTCAAGTCTAGATGACCCTTTGTCAAAGCTAAAAGGCATAGAAAGTGGGAGATATTTATACTGCAGGGGGAGGGAATGAAAGATGAGTCATAGCCACAGAAAGCAGGGGAAAAGACTGCTAATGGCTGTCCACAGAGAGGATAAAGGGTGTGAATGGCCAAACGGCGGAGAAGCTGTAAGCTGTGACAGATGGAGATGTTGTGGGGGGGGGGGGGGGGCAGGGGGCGGCGGGGGGTAGGGGGGGGGTTGGAGGGGGGGATGGTGGGGGGTGGGAATGGGACAGAGGTAGAATGTAAAAAAGGGGAAGTGGGAAGAAAAGGTAAGGGAATAGGGGATGAAGTAGGGGGAAGGAAAGAGTGGTGGGGGGAGGGGGATAAGAAAAATGAAGAAAGACAATAAAGAAATTAAAGGTAGAGAACAGTAAAAAATTAAGTAAAATAGAATGAAAACAAAGTGGGCCGAGGTGGGGTAGAGCAAATCATCTGAAGTTGTTGAATTCGATGTTGAGACCGGAAGGCTGTAATGTGCCGAGCCGGAGGATGAGATGGTGTTCCTCCAGTTTGCGTTGAGCTTCACTGGAACTTTGCAGCAGGCCAAGGACAGGCGTGGGAGCAGGATCGTGTGTTAAAATGGCAAGCAACCGGAAGGTCAGGGTCTTGATTGCGCACAGACCGAAGGTGCTCAGCAAAGCGATCACCCAGTCTACACTTGGTCTCTCCGATATAGAGGAAACCATATTGGGAGCAGCGAATGCAATACACCAAATTATTTATTGATTATTACTCCAGAAAAAGCTGTGGTGGAGCTATCAGTAGTAATGAAACAACGCACTGAAGCCCAGAATGAGTTGGCAAGACGCCAACAGGAAAATAAACAGTTGAAAGAACAACTGGTTGATTGTCCTTCAGTTGCAAAATGCATGCCTATCTGTTCAGCAGCATGAAAAGCATGAAGACTGTTTTAAAGAGCAGTATGGAAGGACAGCAGAAGAAACTCAAGAAGATTCTGTTAGATTACAGGAAAGGTCAAGATGAAGCAAGTGAACCTTGAAAAGCAAAATAAAGCTCATTGAAAGACCTCCACATGCTACAAGGATTCCTCAGGCTAAAGTGATTCCTCTGGAAAATTATGATGAGAAGCAAAATGAATTTAACATCACTGAACCAACTGAAGAACCAGTTGGCAAAGAAGACTTAGCAATGTTCCATATTCCGAGGAAGGCGAAAGCTACAAAGAAGAGACTGAAGAGCTGAAACACTAGCTGTATGCAAAGGAGGAGGCATTGAAAGGAAAAGCCATAGAACTTTCCAAGCTGAGAGTGGATAATGAAGCCATGCGAAGCACAATTACAGAACCAAAACTGGTTCAGACTGCCCGAGACAGACCCGGCCAACCAATTGAAACAAAAATCAAGAACAAGGGCAAAGTTCTATTGCAGATAGCGAAATAAAAGACAGAAATAAGATTGGAAAAGGTAAATCCAACACTTAAGTGCAAGGAAGTAGAAGAAGAAGTAACACTAGGGGCAGCATTTTACCGGTTTGCTCATCCATGGATGGGCGGAGCAAGCCGGTAAAATTGTGCGAGAGTCGAGAAATCAGGATTGCGCCCGATTTCTCAGCTCTCACGACCTTACCGGAGCTGGATTTCCAGCGCAGTCAGCCTCTCGCCTATTTCTGGTGAGGCTGAATAGATTATTTAAATTTATTAAAATGTTGATTACATGTTGTTGGCAAGCCCGACGCTCATTTGTCCAGGCTCAGGTGCCTTAATGGCCTTGGAAAACACCTGCTCCCCATGAACGAGACACACTCATGTTGTCCTTGCCAGTAGAACTGGAGGTCATTGAGGCCCCCGATCGAGGCCAACGGCAAGGGGGTGCCCCTTGGGCAGTGCCAGCCTGGCACCTTGGCATTGCCCAGGAGTCGGGCACATGAGGGCGGGGCCTGAAGGTGGGGTGTATGGGGGGTAGGTCCTAAAGGGGCTTTTGGAGCAGTGCCTGGAAGGGGCAGCCCAATCAGGGAGGGAGGGAAGCCCCACTGTCGTCCTGCAGTTCTGATCGGTGAGGTGAAGGGGAGGTCCACTGCTGCTCTGCATCAGATCAGTGGTGAGGACAGGACCGCAATCAGTCTGGGCAACGGAGGGGGGGGGGGGGGGGGCGGTGGAGGCTACATTTTTGAGTGGTGTGGGGCTTGTGATTGGCCATGGACCCACGATTGCGGGTGGTTGGTTCAGGCTGACTCCAGCAGCATGGGCCTGACAGATCCTGCTCTCTCTGTCAGGCCTCTGCTGTTGCTTTACGCATGTGCAGACACAGAGATCTGCACATGCGCAATAGCTCTCTCTGCTGCTAACTGGTGAATTAAGCCCCGCCCATTGCCTGTCATTGCTAGAAATAGTCTAGCCCTTTTTTTATGCACTATGTGCACAAGGTTGGGCATAAATCCTTGCCCATAAAACAGATCTACAACTCTCCTAGTTTCACGCTAGCTGGACACTTAATTTTTCTCATAAAGTTCCGGCCTAGATGTCTCAGATATACTGAGGACTATTGAGATGTTGAAAAATGAAATGGCTAAAATGAAAATCAAGATCTGAGAATGTTAAGAAAAAGTTGAATGGTTACGAGGAAAAGTAAAAGTTCTCATAAAGGAGTGCAAAGTGTCTCAGATGCAACTAGCAGAGGTAAAATGAAAGAATGTGATCTCGAAAGATAATGCACGTGAATCAGACATTGCTAAGGAAAAACTCATCATTGTAGAGAACCAACTTTCACGTATGGCAGATAGATTTGATAAAATGTTGAAACTTCATTGTGAAAACAGCAATGACAATCTTGAACTTTGATCCAATCTTAAGAAAATGAAAGATGAGATGTACTGTCGGGAGTAGCAAATCCCAGCTTTAAAATCAGGAAAGACAATTCCTGAGGAACAGATCGACAATGTAGTAAGTGAATTGGGAGAGTCTAAGGAGCAGTCAGTGATCACGGAAGAAAGGCTCCAAGAGGAACTGAACATCCAAATGAAGCTGTTAAGTGTGTATAAGGATCCCGCAGATAACTCAGAAACGAAGACAAGTGCACTCACCTGAATAGTTATTGAGCTGAATGGGAAGATTCATAAGCTTGCAAAACGATTTGAAAATAAGACATCAAACAAACTTTCAAATGTTTTGGATTTTGCACCTGTTGGATGCATGAGGTCGGCAGAACTGTAAGCAGCCAGTCACAAAAGACAATTCAATTTCCTGCTGGCCAACTAATGATTGGTTGGCCAGTGGGCGCCGGGTGAAATGGGGACCCGACTGATGGGGGAGGGGTTCAAATTGCCTGGGGTAGCACCCTGAAGGCTGCGAGGAGTTCCAGAGAGTGGACAGGGAGCTGTCCAAGTATAAGCTACATTTTATAACATCAAGATCCTCTCGACATGCTAGGCAGGAGGGCAATGGAGGTGGGCACTCTTCTTCCTGCTTCTTGGATGAGTGCCTGTGTATTCTCATGGAGGTAGTGAATGCCAGCTGGGTCATCCTGATGCTGCAGGATGACAAGAGAAGGCCACCCCACCAAACAAAGAAGACCTGGGCAGAAGTGGCTCCTTGGCTCCAATGGTATGATCTTCTGTGCCTTGCATTTGTCATACTATGTGGAGAAGTGTCCCTCATGACACTTAGGTATGTGAGATTCAAAATAACAGACAGCACATATAACATATACCTGAGCGCTCTGAGGGTGGGAGATCAGACCGGTAACTCTGGGGGCATATAAAGGTCAGGTGTGCAGATATGATGGGAAGTTCAATCTGGCTTCTTGAGGTGATGGAGGGGGCTGACAGGGATGGGGGAGTGTGTGCTGGGGGTTGTGTGTATTTGTGGGATGTGCACAGCCCTGATATGGCATTGCAGGTAGATGGTGAACTAATGCATGGACCATAGAACCATAGAAAATTACAGCTCAGAAACAGGCCCTTTGGCCCTTCTTGTCTGTGCCGAACCATTTTATGCCTAGTCCCACTGACCTGCACTTGGACCATATCACTCCACACTCCACACTCCTCTCATCCATGAACCCGTCCAAGTTTTTCTTAAATGTTAAAAGTGACCCCGCATTTACCACTTTATACGGCAGCTCATTCCACACTCCCACCACTCTCTGCGTGAAGAAGCCCCCCCTAATATTCCCTTCAAACTTTTCTCCTTTCACCCTTAACCCATGCCCTCTGGTTTTTTTCTCCCCTAGCCTCAGCAGAAAAAGCCTGCTTGCATTCACCTGACCTTTGCCTGTACAGGAGAAGAGAAGCCATAATGCTGTTGAGTGCATGAGAACAAGTGGTGCCTGGCCAACCTGCTCACCCTGAGCAAATGTAAGATAGACAGCCTAGAGTTCAAGTGCAGAGAGACAACGGACCCGATTTTACCATTTTGATTCCAAGTGCTGAATCTGGGAGTGTTTCAGATCCGACTTTTCGACCCGTTCTCCGGTGCCCCCAAACGCACTCTGCCTGAAAAAAAAGCAGCGATTCTGAATCACGCTGCAGAAGCCTGTGGGTGGGGCTTATTGAGCCAGAAACACTGCTCCAACCGGAGCCTTCAATTGCACATGCGTAGAGCCGCCGGAAGCTCTGAGCTTACCTCCTCAGAAGCTGGAGCGCCCGAATCGGACCTTTGTGGACCATGCCTGTTTTGCGCCGAATCTGGATGGGCGAATGCGGTGGTAAAGGGAGAAATGCCAGTAAGTTTAAGTCAATTTAAATGCGTGCATATGCATTTAAATTGCCGTCGTGCCCTTTTCGGGCGCGGTCCCGATCGCGGCCATTTTAGGCACTTAGAAAAGGGCGAACGGGCGGGGAGGCGGTCGCAGATCACGCTATTCGCCTCGTGCCCGTCTTTATCAAGTTTTTGTGCCCGAAAACGGGCGCAACTTGATGGTAAAATTGTCCCAACATCTCAAAGGAAATTAAGAGTCCAGGAGACAGGTTGGGGAGAGACAGGGATGCAAACAATGTTGTGTTATCACATCTTAAAAGATAAGTTCAAAGCAGGAATCTCCAGTGATCTAGCAATGTTAATGGCACTATGATGCTGTTGTACATAGACTCACCGCTGACATATTGTCCGCCTCCTTCAGATGCACCAGTATCCAGAGGCAGACCTTGATGACCCTCCATTGACACCGGATGAGGAGTCATACACAGCTTCGCCCACATCACACCCTCTCTTGCTACCAGGCACACAACTCCGTTACAAGTATGTTGGCAGGCTTTAGGCTTTAGCATATCGACTCAGATGATTGAAAATTGTGTAGAGGGCATGACACACTCAGATAAGGAGCTGGTGAAGGCAGAGAGTGCCCAACGTACCAGCTGTCAGAGGACTGCTGGAGACCAGGGAGAAGCAGAGACCGAAGCAGATAACGAGCCTCTGATGCCATCCATAAGGCAGCAGATGCTGGATATCCAGTGTGATGCACAGGGAGATTGGCGGAGATCCCTGTAACTCTGCATGCCATGGTATCTGTCATTGAGTCCTTGTGGAGTGTGAGCACTGTGTTGACCCTGAGCACTGAGCGCGTAGCCACTGCCTAGGAGTGAGTGGTGACTGTCATGAAGAGGCGGCATCAGGAACACAATCCAACACACCTGACTGTGACCTCAGGTGTAAGAACTGAATGAGCAGTCTCTCTGCTCGGTGCCCGTCATCATTGGAGAACCGGAAGGTCCAGACATGCCTCACGCTGACAAACAAGCAGACTGTCGTCTGAGGGCTTCTCACATGGCGCTTTGGGTTGTGGCAGCAGCTTCTCCACTGCTCTGCCAGTGACCAAGGCATCATTTGAGGACGTGACGACTGCTCAGCCTTGTCACAGGTTGCACCCTTCCAGGCAGAGCCTGCTTAGGCCCCCACCGGCCAGAGGACGACTGCCAAAATAATCAGGGCTGACACTACAGCAGAGTCAGCAATCTACCTCCAATGTCACTGCCAGCAGGGCACCAAGACGGAGCATTTAAAGTGTAAGTTGAAGACACCGTGAACACAGGATGGTGTTGTCGCTGGTGACGTTCTTTCATTTCATCAGTGTTATGTAATGGGTGGGAATTTTCTCCCTCTCCATGGTATCACCGAATATGCGATATCATTAGGACACGTGCCCGCATCATCTTGCCAGGTCTTAGGGTCTTTCAGGTCGAGCACCCACCCACTGCTATTGCATAAAATTCTGTCCACTGTTGAAATGATTTATTTAATATGTGAAAGTTTAGATATATGTTGGTAAATGATATAGAACCAAGCTGGGCAAAAGAGTTGAGATATAACCAACCATGATCTCATTGAATGTGAAACCAAAATCGAGGGACTGAATGGTCTTCACCTGTTCCTGTTTTGGTACTGTTCTACTCAGAAACATAATTCACACATTCTTACAGCTTCAGAACTGGGTAGAGTCATTTCTCTCAACGTTAACTTTGCTGACCAGTTACATTCCTTTATCGCATGCTTGGAGGGGCACCCTGTCTTCTATTTGATAGAGATTCTGATTACAACATAAGATTCAGCGATTCTTATTCAAGGGTGACGCTGTTTGTCAACTTATACCTCAAACAATTTGTTACAAAATCATTTTACCGATCTAATTATAGACCTTGGACAGAAGTTTTCATTTGTTTAGACTGGGCTTTTTCAGTTTAATTGGCTCAAAACTCAAAAAAATCAATGCAAAAAAAATCAAAGATTTTAAGTGCAAATTATATCCAATGTAAAAGGAATTTCCAGGTTCTGTTTAAAGCAGCACTAAAAGTCAGTTCTGTCCATAAAACTGGCCATGTGACCAGATTGAATTATTTGCCTTGGTGAACTTTCGCGAACAGTATCCGCCTGCAGGCTTTATTTTATTAATTCATGGTGTATATGTTGCTGGCTAGGCCAGCATTTATAGCCCATCAATAATTGCCCTTGAGTAGGTTGTGGTCAGCTGCCTTCTTGAACCACCGCAATCCTTGTGGTGTAGGTACACCCACAGTGCTGTCACAAGGGAATTCCAGGATTTGGATCCAGCGACATTGAAGGAACATGTTTCAAAGTCAGGATGGTGTGTGACTTGGAGAGAAACTTGCAAGTTATGCACGGGAATTCTACCGCCCCTCCCACCACGGGAATTGGAGCAGTGAGGGGTGGACAATGGGAAGGTCCGTTGACCTCGGGTGGGATTTTCTGGTCTCGGGTCGAATGAGGCTGTAATATCCTACCCATAGTGTCCCATGTACTTGCTGCCCTTATCCTAGGTGATAGAGGTCACAATGGATTTAGCGATGGGAATGCCATTTTATGTCACAGAGAAATGGGTGGATTCTCTCTTATTGGTGACAGCCTTTGCCTAACACTTGTGTGGTGTGAATTTTACTTGCCACTTATGAACAAAAACTTGAATGTTATCTAGGCTTTGCTGCATAAGGGAACAGACTGGTTCAGTAGCTGAGGAAATGTGAATGGTGCTGAACATTATGCAATCATCAGCTAACGTCCCCACTTCAAACCTTATGATGGAAGGAAGATCATTGATGAAGTAGTTGAAGATGGTTGAGCCTAGGACACTACCCTGAGGAACTCCTGCAGTGATGTTCTGGGACTGAGGTGATTAAATTCAAATCACCACAACCATCTTCCTTTGTGCCAGATCTGACTCCAACCAATGAAGATTTTCTCCCCAATTCCAATTAACTCTAGTTTTGCTCAGGCTCCTTGATGCCACATTTGGTCAAAGGCTGCCTTGATGTCAAGGACAGTCACTTTCACCTCACCTCTGGAGTTCAACTCTTTTGTCCATGTTTGGACCAAGGCTGTAATACAGTGAGGAGCTGAGTGGCCCTGGCGGAACCAAACTGAGCATCAGTGAGCAGGTTGTTTCAGGATAAGTGCTTCTTGATACAGTTGTTGACAACACTTTCCATCACTTTTCTAATGATTGAGAGTAGACTGATCAGGCAGTAATTGGCCGGGTTGAATTTGTTCTGCTTTTTGTGGACAGGACGTAACAGGTTAATTTTCCACATTTGCCGGGTAGTTGCCATTGGTGTGGCTGTTCTGGAACAGCTTGGCGAGGGGCATAACTAGTTTCAAAGCACAAGTCTTCAGAATATTGGTTCTGCGTAGGGGAGCAGTCTGTCACCTTTCCAGCCACTTTCAAAATGGCATGGTGGCGGGAAGTCTTTGGGAATGTCATCCTACATCTTCCACTGTAATTTTTCCAAGCTTCCTCCTAGCCCGACTGCAAAGCATTGGTAACATTCAACCCAAATACTGGTGAGCAAAACAGTAACTGAATCATGGGGGACACTCAAGGAACAAAAGGTTCAGATAACAAACAGATTTATTCCCATGAAGGGCAGTCAAAACTAAAGCTTCCTGGATCACGAGATGTAGGCTGGAATTTTACTGCTCTGACCGGCTTGGGAATTGGAGCAGGCGAGGGACGGACAATTGAAAGGTTCGTTGACCTTGGGCGGGATTTTATGGTTTTGGGACGAGCAAGGCCGTAAAGTCCCGCCCATAGAGATTAAAAGGAGGCAGAAGAAGGAGTAATATGACAACTGTGAAACTGATAATATACAGAGAACCAAGTTTAACATAAGAAGATAATCCACCAAAGATTTAACAAAGGGAACAAGAAGGGCAAGAAGAGAGACTGAGAATAGGTGAGCAGCTAACATAAAAGGAACCAAAAAAGACTTTTATAAACATGGTAAAAAATGCTCAGAAAAGGTTGGAGTCTAATAGGGACCAACAAGAAGATGATGTTATGGAGGCAGAGTGTGTGGTTGAGGTACTAAATGGTTACTTTGTATCTGTCTTCAATATCAAAGGCATTGCTGCCAAACTAATAGTAAAGGAAGTGGTAGCTGCAATATCAGATATGATAAAAAGGAAATACTTTCAAGATTGGAGTTCTTCAAGGTGGAAAAGGCACCCAGCCAGATGATATGCATCCTCGGTTGGTAAAGGTGGGTAAGGTCCTGGCCACAATCTTCCAATCCTTCTGAGAAATGGAATGGTGCGAGGGGGATTTCAAAAGTTACACTTCTGTTCCACAAAGAGGAAATGATAAATGAGATAAATAAAGGACAGTCAAGCTATTATTAATGCCAGAACAACTTGTAAAGACTATTTAGATTGGATTGTCATTTCAAGAAGTAAGAGTTAATAAAGAAAAGTCAGTATGATTTGTTAAAGGCAAATCACGTTGAACTAACTTGGTGGGGTTATTTGATGAAGTAATGAAAGGGATGATGTGTATATAAATGTTCAAAAGGCATTTGACAAAGTGTCACATTATAGACTTACAAACAAAAGTAAAGTCCATGGGATTGAAGGCACAGTGGCAGTAGGGGGACAAAATTGATTAATTATAGAATCATACAACGCAGTAGAACCCCTTTGGCACATTGAGTTTGCACTGACACGTAGGAAAAACCTGACCTCACACCTAATCCCATTTAAGACCATAAGACCATAAGACATAGGAGCGGAAGTAAGGCCATTCGGCCCATCGAGTCCACTCCACCATTCAATCATGGTTGATTTCAACTCCATTTACCCGCTCTCTCCCCATAGCCCTTAATTCCTCGAGAAATCAAGAATTTATCAATTTCTGTCTTGAAGACGCTCAACGTCTCGGCCTCCACAGCCCTCTGTGGCAATGAATTCCACAGACCCACCACTCTCTGGCTGAAGAAATTTCTCCTCATCTCTGTTCTAAAGTGACTCCCTTTTATTCTAAGGCTGTGCCCCCGCGTCCTAGTCTCCCCTGTTAATGGAAACAACTTCCCTACGTCCATCCTATCTAAGCCGTTCATTATCTTGTAAGTTTCTATCAGATCTCCCCTCAACCTCCTAAACTCCAATGAATATAATCCCACGATCCTCAGACGTTCATCGTATGTCAGGCCTACCATTCCTGGGATCATCCGTGTGAATCTCCGCTGGACCCGCTCCAGTGCCAGTATGTCCTTCCTGAGGTGTGGGGCCCAAAATTGCTCACAGTACTCCAAATGAGCACTTGGTCCATAGCCTTGAATGTAATAACGTGCCAAGTGCTCGTGCAGGTACTTTTTAAAGGTTGTTAGACAACCCGCCTCTACCACCCTCCCAGGCAGCGCATCCCAGACCGTCACCACCCTCTGGGTAAAAATGTCTTTCCTCACAACCCCCCCAAACCTCCTGCCCCTCACCTTGAACTTATGTCCCCTCGTGACTGACCCTTCAACTAAGGGGAATAGCTGCTCCTTATCCACACTTGTACACCATCAATCTTGTACACCTCAGTCAGGTTGCCCCTCAATCTTCTCTGTTCCAACGGAAACAACCCAAGCCCACGCAACCTCTCTTCATAACTTAAATGTTCCATCCAGGCAGCATCCTGGTGAATCTCCTTTGTACCCCCTCCAGTACAATCACATCCTTCCAATAAAGTGGTTCAAAAAGAAAAGAGTCATGGTTAATGGTTATTTTTCAAACTGGAGTGACCTCAGAGGTTGAAATGGACCATTACTCTTTTTGATATATATATTAATGGCCTTGACTTAGAATCATAGAGTGGCAACAGCCATTTTGCCAATTGTATCCAAGTCAACTTTCTGCAAGAGCACTCAGCATTTTCCACACAATATCCCTTCTTTGAATTTATTTATTAGTTTACTTATTCTGAATTATATTTAATATTTGGTCAAAATCAGGAACAGTTTTGCTTGAGTAAATAAGGAGAAACCATTTCCATTGACAAATGGGTCAGTAATCAAATAACACAGATTTAAGGGGATAGGCAAAACAAGACTTTTTAATCGGGGCAGCATGGTAGCACAGTGGTTAGCACTGCTGCTTCACAGCTCCAGGGTCCCGGGTTCGATGCTCGGGTCACTGTCTGTGTGGAGTTTGCACATTCTCCTCGTGTCTGCGTGGGTTTCCTCTGGGTGCTCCGGTTTCCTCCCACAGTCCAAAGATGTGTGGGTTAGGTTGATTGGCCAGGTTAAAAATTGCCCCTTAGAGTCCTGAGATGCATAGGTTAGAGGGATTAGCGGGTAAATATGTGGGGGTAGGGCCTGGGTGGGATTGTGGTCGGTGCAGACTCGATGGGCCGAATGGCCTCCTTCTGCACTGTATGATTTCTATGAAAACGGAAGTGGCTCACCTCAGTTCTAAAAGGTTTACCCCTTATCCTCAAACTATGACCCCTAATTCTGGACCCACCACCATTGGGAACATTCTTTGTGAATCTACCCTGTCTAACCCTGTTAGAATTTTATAAGTTTCTATGAGATCCCCTCTCACTCTTCTAAACTCCTGTGAACATAGTCCTATCCGACTTAGTCTCTCCTCATATGACAGACCTGTCATTCCAGGAATTAGCCTGGTAAACCTTCGCTGTACTCCCTCTATGGCAAGGACATCCTTCCTCAGATAAGGACACCAAAATTGCACACAATACTCCAGGTGTGGCCTCACCAATGCCCTATACAATTGCAGCAAAATATCCCTATCCCTATACTCAAATCCTCTCACTATGAAGGCCAACATACCATTTGCCTTCTTTACTGCCTGCTGTACCTGCATGCTTACTTTCAGTGACCAATACACGAGGACACCAAGGTCTCACTGAACATCCACCTCTCTCAATTTTACCCATTCAAGTAATAATCTGTCTTCCTATTATTGCTACCAAAGTGGATAACCTCACATTTATCCACATTATACTGCATCTGCCATGCATATGCCCAGTCACTCAGCCTGTCCAAATCACGCTGAAGCATCTCTGCAGCCTCCTCACAGCTCACCCTCCCACCCAACTTTGTATCATTTGCAAATTTGAAGATAATATATTCAGTTCCCTCTTCCAAATCATTAATATATAATGTGAACAATTGGGGTTCACTGACTGCCAATCAGAAAAAGGCCCATTTACGCCAACCCTTTGCTTCCTGTCTGCTAACCAGCTTTCTGTCCATCTCAAGGCATTACCTGGAATCCCATGTGCTTTAACTTTACACAGTAGTCTGTTACATGAGACCTTGTTGAAAACCTTCTGAAAGTCTAAATGAACCACATCCACTCGTTCTCCTCAGTCAATTCTACTAGTTACAGCCTCAAAGAATTCCAATGGATTCGTCAAGCATGATTCCCCCTTTGTAAATCCATGCTGACTGTCTGAGTTATGAAACCCTTGACAATAGACTCTAGCAACTTCCCCTGTACCAACGACGTTAGGCTCACTGGTCTATAGTTCCCCGCTTTCCCTCTACCTCTCATTTTGAATAACGGGTTTACATTAGCTACCCTCCAATCTGTATGAATTTAAGAATTGAGGTAAATCATTAATGTCACATTTGCAATTTTTTGGAGAGGTTTGGTCATCCTGTTTTCCAAAAACCTCTGGTGTACTGGAAAGGTTATGAATAAATTGAGAAGGTTTGTTCTAGAGCCCAGGACTACACATCTAGAGAAAGGAATTTGTAGAATGAAATATATCTTTAAAAAAAACATAGTCCAGGATTGTAAAGCCTGGAGAGGCAAGCATAAAGTAAAGATATTCAAATTAGTGATCACAGCAAGTTGAGGATATGAGAACACAATTAACAAGTCTTAAGTAAGAACTAAGAATAAATAAATACTTTTCACACTGTGTCGTAGTTATATATAATAAATTCCCAGTACAAAGAAGTAAATGTTATGCTGATTATTTATTTTAAAGAGTCCTGAATAGATGTCTGCTAGGAATGAGATTGAGGGTTATGGAGGTCCTGAAATTCTGCAGGGCTTTCCCTGATCTCTCACCACAACTCTGTCAGGAAATTGGTGGAACTCCCAGAGAATTGTCCACATGATGTGACACGTCTTAATGCAAAGTGGTACAATCAGTATCGCAATGCAACTCCCAAAACACATGTGTTCAGGCTGGATATGAGGGAGCTTGCTTTGCAACTTTAAGCCATACAATTTCTTCTCCCAGTCTCCTTCCACTGTTTTAAGTTCTCCTTGCTCAAATAGTGACTGCGAGGTTAATTGCGATCAAAGTTACCTGGGTCTACTGTGAGAGCACTGAATCTTTGCTCAAATTTGGCTTCCGAAATCCTGGATTTCTCTGGGTCAAGTTTCTTCATTGGACCGCACTATCTCTGATCTATTATTTAGCTTAAGTTTTAAAGCAATTTTTGTCTTTCCCGCAGCTCATTGCCCACTACTGCTAATACTTGCTGAGTTTATGATTATAGTTGTGGTCCTACTGGCTTTTCAGCTTCAGCCATGGTCTAATTCCTGGTCAGAAATTCACTCTTCTGGGCAAAGTCCATTTCTTGTTCCCACTGGATCTTATTAAAGGCTCAGAGCTTCCAACTGGGTCAGAATCCTTACTTCCAAGCCAGATCAAAAAAGTTACCGACTTACTTTCCTACAACTTTTCTGGCCTACCTTTTTATTGAAACTCCAAAAGTGCAGCAATCGTCAGAAGGACCAGAAGAGAGAGTTATTGTAGAAACCGTGGCTCCTTCTTATGGCACAAGCCGCCATGTTCCCATAAATATCCCAAAGCCACTTTTGAGAAGCTAGGGACAGAAGGTAAAAGGGTGAGGGGAGGTAGAGTAACAGGTAAATGGGAGTGGGGGTAGAGTGGCAAGTGGGTAAGCAGTTAGGGTGGCAGGTAAATGGGTACGGTGGTAGGATGGAAGGTGCATGAATGAAGGGGTAGGGTGGCAAGCAAGTGACTGACAGGATAAGGTGACAGATAAGTGGGTAAGGGGGCAGGTACATTAGTGAGGGGGTAGGATGGCAGTGAGTGAGGGGTAAAGTGGCAGATAAGTAGGTGAGGGTATTGGATGGCAGATGGGTGAGGGTGTGGGGTGGGTTGGAGTGTTGTGGGATCTGGAGAGTAGGAAATTGAGGGATTATTTGAGGTCAAGGGGTAGTTGGGTGGTGCGGGGGGTGGGGGGGGGGAAGGGGGGGGATTAATGCAGCTAACCAGGATTTGGACTGGTCGAATCCTTCTAACTCTCCCTGAGTAACTATTCAGGTAATTAAATTGTTGTCTCTTTCTCTAACTCAGAGTTGGAGCCCTTTGGAGGGGTCCAGAGGCAGGGCAATTGCCCATTGGAAGTCCAAACTTCCTTGCATAGTCAGGGAGTCAGTGGCATCATGATATCGTTACTGGGCTAGTAATCCAGAGGCCCAGGATAATACTCTGGGATCATAGTTTGGGGAATTCAAAGTTGAGGCCAAAACGTTGTCTGATTTCAAGAATAAATTAGATATAGCCCAAGGGGCTAAAGGGATCAAGGCATATGAGGGGAAGGGTGGATCAGGATATTGAATTCAATGATCAGCCATGACCAAAATGAATGGTGGGGCAGGCTCATAGGGCTGAATGGCCTACTCCTGCTTCTAGTTTCTATGTTTCTATGTTATGGGTTCAAATCTCACATGGTAGCTGGTGGAATTTAAAGTCAATTAATGAACCTGGAATTATAAAGCTAGCCTAAGTAATGGTGACCATGAAATGATCAGTAATTGTTGTAAGAGCCCATCTGGTTCACTAATTCCCTATAGGAAATTATCTGGTTCTGGCCTCTAGACTCTCAGCAACATGGTTGGCTCTTAACTAGATTCTGAAATTGGCCACTCCTGCTCATAATTGGTATGGTTGTATGAAAGCCACTCAGTTCAAGGTCAGTTAGGGTTGAGCAGCAAATGCTGACCTTGCTTGTAATGCCCACATCCCATGAAAAATAAAATGACTTCTAAGGGTCCCTCAGCATATTCTGGGGGCACGGGGCTATGACCATCTGCAAATTGGGGGTTCTGGGTCATTGTGCTCTCAAACTTTGCCACCGCTTCTCCTGGCTCTTCATTCCTGTGAATACATCTCTAGAGCTGGAGGATGGTGATGATGATATTGGAGGAAGTTGGTGTGATTAATCGTGTCAAAGGTTGCTGATAAAGGGAAGGAGAGAATTTATCTTTATCACAGTGATATAGGAAATAGCAAAGAGGAAACCTGACTGGAGGGATTCCATCATGGAGTTGGAAAGAATGAGCACTGATTTGGGAAGCAACAATGCATTGAAGGACTTTTGGAGAGGAAAAGGATGTTGAGATTAAGACATGGGGTCAAGATGGGATCAATGGTTGGTTTGTTGAGGAGATGAGTGATGGCAGCAGATTTACATTATCAGATAATAACCTTTACAATATCAGCTAATGTGGTTCTGCGAAAAGATTTCTCTCTGCATATATGTGGACGGCACAGTGGTTAGTACTGCTGCCTCACAGCACCAGGGACCCAGGTTCAATTCCCGGCTTGGGTCACTGTCTATGTGGAGTTTGCGTGGGTTTCCTCCGGGTGCTCCGGTTTCCTCCCACAGTCTGAAAGGCGTGCTGGTTAGGTGCATTGACCCGAACAGGCGCCGCAGTGTGGCGACTAGGGGAATTTCACAGTAACTTCATTACAGTGTTAGCCTTACTTGTGACTAATAAATAAACTTTAACTTTATATACTACTAGACTAACTAGATAGATTTATGGGCTCTAAAGGCTGCAAAGAGTATGGGAAGGACTATGGCACTGAGATACAAGATCAGTTATGAGCATAATGAATGGTGGAACAGGCTCAAAGGGTTGAATGACCAACTCCTCCTCCTCCTATTTTCTATGCTCCTATGTTAACTGATTATTTCCATAATTTTCTGATTTTATTTCTGTTAACTTGCGACCAGGAAGAAAAGTTGGTTAGTCAGCAGTTTGGTTGGAATAAGATCGAGGGAGTAGCATTGGGTCGCATCTGGACAAGACAAGTTGAGAGAAGGTGTGAAGGGAAAGGGAGGGAAACTTGAGCACCACTCACACTTGTTGTGGAAGGCGAAGCAAGTTGCTGGAGAACTCCACTGCCTGTTACATTTACTGCTGTCCTATTGTTTTGCATTCCGCTTGTAAGGATAAAAGATTGTTGCTTAATCCAGTGTGAACTGACAGTTTAAAAGCTATTTTCCCTCAGAAGTGCCCGCTGTTCTGGGCTATTTTCTTTTGTTTCGCATCATGTAACCACTAAGAAGGAACCATACTCTGCTCTTCATAATTCTGCACCGAGTCAACACCAGTGCACCTGATAATGTTACCTCAACACGAATCACTGTTAGAATATTATAGATTTTAGTTCCTTACTTTGTCGTATTTTGATTTTTTTCCAATGTTTTTGAGTTGTGCATCCTTAATTTTTCATGAGAGGTTAGAGAGAAGTTTCACCAATCAGTGCAGCTCTGTTCTACAATTATCATGTGTTTCTAAAATATGGGATAGGGTGGAACACCTACCAATTTTCTCTTCCCCTTAGTAAAGCTTCTCACCTCAGTCTGTAGTGGTAATTGATGGGTTGACAATTCAGCTTCTGAAGGAAAATTGTTGTCACTTCATTTTTTTTATTGCTAATGTTTTAATTGTATTCCTGTTGGTCTGCATTTTCTGTTTTATAGAGGTCCAGGTCTTGATAGTAATCAACACTCAGACTCAAGCAGAAACAGTCTGCCATAAACTCAAACAGATAATGCACCATTTTCTATTGATACATGTGAGCCAAAAGACCACAATTCTAATTCTGTTCCTGCACCTACATAGAACATAGAACATAGAACATTACAGCACAGTACAGGCCCTTCGGCCCTCGATGTTGCGCCGACCAGTGAAACCAATCTAAAGCCCATCTAACCTACACTATTCCAATATCATCCATATGTTTATCCAATGACCATTTAAATGCCCTTTAATGTTGGCGAGTCCACTACTGTTGCAGGCAGGGCATTCCACGCCCTTACTACTCTGAGTAAAGAACCTACCTCTGACATCTGTCCTATATCTATCACCCCTCAATTTAAAGCTATGTCCCCTCATGCTAGCTATCACCATCCGAGGAAAAAGGTTCTCACTATCCACCCTATCTAATCCTCTGATCATCTTGTATGCCTCTATTAAGTCACCTCTTAACCTTCTTCTCTCTAACGAAAACAACCTCAAGTCCCTCAGCCTTTCCTCATAAGACCTTCCCACCATACCAGGCAACATCCTGGTAAATCTCCTCTGCACCCTTTCCAATGCTTCTACATCCTTCCTATAATGCGGCAACCAGAACTGTACGCAATACTCCAAGTGCGGCCGCACCAGAGTTTTGTACAGTTGCAACATGACCTCCTGGCTCCGAAACTCAATCCCTCTACCAATAAAAGCTAACACTCCGTACGCCTTCTTAACAACCCTATCAACCTGGGTGCCAACTTTCAGGGATCTATGCACATGGACACCGAAATCTCTCTGCTTATCCACACTACCAAGTATCTTACCATTAGCCCAGTACTCTGTAATCCTGTTACTCCTTCCAAAGTGAATCATCTCACACCTTTCCACATTAAACTCCATTTGCCACCTCTCAGCCCAGCACTGCAGCTTATCTATGTCCCTCTGTAACCTGCAACAACCTTCCGCACTGTCCACAACTCCACCGACTTTAGTGTCATCTGCAAATTTACTAACCCATCCTTCTACGTCCTCATCCAGGTCATTTATAAAAATGACAAACAGCAGTGGCCCCAAAGCAGATCCTTGCGGTACACCACTAGTAACTGAACTCCAGGATGAACATTTCCCATCAACCACCACCCTCTGTCTTCGTACAGCTAGCCAATTCCTGATCTAAACCGCTAAATCACCCTCAATCCCATGCCTCCGTATTTTCTGCAATAGCTTACCGTGGGGAACCTTATCAAACGTTTTACTGAAATAAAGCACCTAGCAGTCACTAAGGCAGACTTCCATTTGTTTCCATAGCTAGTTCCCGAAACAAGTTGCAAGTTTGTCGCCAAGGCTTATAGATTGAAAGGAGTCACTCCACATTGAGCATGGCAGACCAGGAATCTCTCTCACTTTTATTGTCAGCCATTTGCGTGTTTGGAAGGATTTGTAGGTTGACACATGCTTGACCACGTTATGTATTCCCCTTCCTTGGCCATCAAGTCGTGGGTGGGACTCAAATTCTGCACTACTGGTTCTGTACTGGCAGGGATGTTATTCATTGCACCACAAGATCTCCCATGGACCAGAATGACCCAGGTTCAAAGCTAGTTTGGGGTGAGTTAATTGATCTCAGCAATGTAGATACTACAATTGGTCTCAATGGCCTATAAGGAGGACTTAAATTCCAGCAAGGATTTTAATATCCAAAGTGTGTTCATGTGCATTTTGTACAAGGATGGTATTGCATCCATGATGCCCCATCAGAGAACAACTTGTCAAAACTTACTGCTTAGTGACTTCCATGAGGATGAGCCACTTGAGTCAAGTTGGACTTGGAGCATTCCTGGAGAAAGAAACTGAAAGGGCACAAATATTTTCTTGTAAGAAGCAAAAACCAGGGGTGGCACAGTGGTCAGCACAACTGCCTCACAGCGCTAGGGTCCCGGGTTTGATTCCCAGCTTGGGTCACTATCTGTCTGGAGTCTGCATGTTCTCCTCCTGTCTGCATGGGTTTCCTCTGGGTGCACTGGTTTCCTCCTACAGTCTGAAAGACGTGCTGGTTAGGTGCACTGGCCATGCTAAATTCTCCCTCATGCACCCAAACAGGCGCCGGAGAATGGCGATTAGGGGATTTTCACAGTAACTTCATTGCAGTGTTAATATGCACTACTTGTGACTAATAAATAAACTTTAACTTTAGTTTAGAAGGGAATAGTTGATTGCTTAAAATCTCAGTCATAATGTGTTAGCAATGTTAATTATATAACACAGCCAACCCATCCTTGAACTGAATTTAAAAGCTGGAAACACATACTATGCCACAGGACTCAGCTGGCAGATGAAATAAAAGCAAAACGTTTTTATTCTGAAATGATTTCAGTGCCCCAGGATCAGAAAGCCATGTTACAATTATATTACTCCACAATACAATGACATCCTTTTAAATGTTCAGAAATGAATATTTCTCATGTCACCCTAGGAACTGATAGAGGATTGGACAACTAAAATAATGACTAAGTGAAGAATGTACAGGATTTGCTTTATTGTCTTTTCACCAGGAACAGAAACTTTGATTCTTATTCCTGAAATTGACTCGCTCCCTGAGATCCGATAACGAATAATTGTATTGCAAAAGCAGCAGTTGCCAAGATAATACTGGAAAGAATAGTAAACCATAGCTCCATTTATATAATTGCCTTTAATCTTTAATCAATGCTTTCAGTCTGAATATACTACACTTCTAAGCATGATAATGAAGTAGCTCTCGACAGCCACAACTCTTCAAGTAAAATGCTTCTCAATAGGAATGGGTAAATAGCGTGCAAATCACAATTAAGTCAATATAAGGAAGCTGGTACTGTGATGCAGATTGCAGCTTCTTGATTATATAAACGGAAGGGTGAAAGCACGACAAAGCAGCTTTCCAATTACCTAAAGGCTGCAAAAGCAGAAGTTAACGTGTCAAAAAGAATTTGCATTTATGGTTAATCAGAAATGATCCTTAATATTTTAGTTAGAAAGTCAGTTCCTCCTAAATCTTATGGGCCTGCTGTTCTGGCACATTTATGTTTTGTTTCTCATCATGTAACCACTGAGAAGGCACATTACTCACCTGCTTTTCATGGTGCTGCATCTGGTCAGCGGTGGTGTGATACTATATTATTCATAAAGAGCTAGGAATTAATTGTGTGACTATATGTCCCACAGTGCCACATACACTGCTGCACTTCAATCATGTGTCAAGTATCGATCTATCAGTCCACGTGGAGAACTGAAGAAATACATTTGATGATTAGTGGGTGGCATGGGGGCACAGTGGTTAGCACTGCTGCCTCACAGCGCCAGGGACCCAAATTCAATTTCAGTCTTGGCTCATTGTCTGTATACAGTTTGCACATTCTCCCCGTGTCTGCCTGGGTTTCCTCCGAGTGCTCCGGTTTCCTCCCACAGTCCAAAGATTTCCGGTTTAGGTTGATTGGCCATGCTAAATTAACCCTAGTGTCAGGGGGATTACCAGGGTAAATATGAGGGGTTGCGGGAATTGGGCCTGAGTGGGATTGTGGTCGGTGCAGACTTAATGGGTCGAATGTCTTCCTTCTGCACTGTAGGGATTCTATGAAGTTCCAGCATTTTTGAGTCGGAAGTTGATTATGTCTAACCTTTGGGACCACTTAACCTCACATGGTGGCAGCGGGTTGTCTATCAGAGAAACGCCAAACATTTTTAATGAATTTGATGCTGAAATAGATTCAAAATAAACCATAATTAGTGACCGAGGGAGGGAGAGAAAAACTGAAAGACCAGCATGAAAACAAAATGGTGCAGCAATGATGAATGGACAGCTTCAGTCCATGATGAATTATGATGATGTTGTAGCAGCATTTGAGAAGTTAAAACAAGCGTGTGGACTGATATTCACATGACTTTCTAAAAGGCACCAGCAAAGAGGAAACAGTCAGTTCCGATATTCATTTGTAGGCAGAATAGGAAGAGTTCAACTTGTTTAATACCTGAGAGCTGAATGAAGACAGTAGAAGAAACCAAAATAAAATTTTTGGAAAATTCAACACACAGCTCCAGCCAAAATCAAATCATCGGATCCACCGATACGAATTTCAAAGTCCGAGGTAGGAATGAAGTGAGCCTGTTGACAATTCCCTAACAAGACTGAAAAATGCAGCCAGAAAATGTAAATTCAAGGACATTAATGAAGAAGATTAACCCATCTGGGGCTCTGCACACCCTGAAGTACGAAAACATTTGATTGGAAAGGACAAGCCCACAATATTGCAGATCTAGACATTGCCAAAGCACATGAAGCCATGAGTAGCCAGTTGAAGATGCTGACTATCCCAGTGGCTAACTTTCCATTAAGTCAAGAGAAAGGTAGCAGAGCTGATGCTGTGAAACAGCAGCAAATTAATGCATTCCAGACAGATGGGCAAGAATATGCACAATGACGTGAGCACAACGAAAGATAGCAGAAGGAAATGTCTTGCATATGGGGAGAATTGCAGAGTTTGTGGAAAGCCCTATAACTGGAAAAGGCTGGGCAGGACAAAGAAAGAAGATGGTAAACGAGGTACCGGAAACAGCAATAGGGTGAATTAAAAGTAAAAGAAACTAAATCACCCATACCATAGAGGTGGCATGGTAGCACAGTGGTTAGCACTGCTGCCTCACAGTGCTGGGGACCCAGGATCAATTCCTCACTCGGGGACACACTGTTTGTGTGGAGTTTGCACATTCTCCCCGTGTCTGAGTGGGTTTCCTCCGGGTTTCATCCCACAGTTCAAAGATGTGCAGGTCAAGTTAATTGGCCATGCTAAATTAACCCTAGTGTCAGGGGGAGTAGCAGGGTAAATATGAGGGGTTACGGGAATAGGGCCTGGGTGGGATTGTGGTTGGTGCAGACTTAAAGAGCCGAATGGCCGCCTTCTGCACTGTGGGGATTCTATGGTTCTGTGGTAACAATGGGTTTGAAGACACAGTAGGGCCAAAATTCTCCAGTCATTCCTGCCAGTGAGATCTTCCAGTCCTGCTGACAAAATTCCGCTGCCACGGAATCTGCGGTAGAGGGTGGGAACAATAGCGAACCCGTCGACAGCAGCGGGACTGGATAATCCTGCCATTGGCTAATGGTGGGCCACATCCCCTTCTGCAAAACACGCAGCTGAGGGGGCAGAAAATCCTGCCCGAGGCATAGGAACCATCCAACTGTATATAATGGCTGGATGCGACGAGAAAAAAATCTCAGAACCTTTCAGATCAGGAAGGAGGTGAGAAATAAGCTCACAACCAAAAATCTGATGCTGAAAATTGATACCAGAGGACAGAGTAACATCATCTTGCTCAGGCTGCACCAGGATATCTTACCTGAAAATTTGAAAGTAAAAGCAAAGTTAATTTGAACCTGAGAAACAGCATGCTAACAACATGTGGGGGAAACTGAGATTCATCAGCTAGGAACAACCTAAATAGAAAATATGCAGTTAACTGCATATTCTACCTCACTGAAACATTTGGTCTTGCTTTCCCAAGAATGAAGCAAGGAAGATCTAGTACAGATGTACCCTGAGTACACCTGACCACATCTTAAAGAATACTATGTGACAATGGAACCCAATTCACCTCTAGAGAATTTAAGGATTCACTGAACACAATGAGTTAAACATCATCATCTAATCATCACATTACCTGAGGGGACACGTGTTCATAAAAAGAAGTATGCACATGTACAAGAGAACCCAAAATGCCATGAGACGAAGGAAGACCCAAACCTTGTCTTATCGTCACTCTGATCTATGCCTCTGAAGGTCGATATGAAATTGCTTGCAGAGCAGTTGAGTGGAAGAAAGTATAAGTCAACTCTGCCAAGCAAAATGCTGCCTCCTCTTTGGGTGCGAATCCGATTTCGCCAGCAAATCAGTGCCGGTAAGATCGCGAGAGACAATCCTGATTTTTCACCTTTTGCCCGATCATGTCGGTTCGCCTCGCCGATTGACCAGCGGAACGAGCCGATAAGATCATCCCCAATAACAACTGTCACTAACAACACCAGCAACATCAGTAACCAGTAAGATAAACATCAACAGCAGAATCAACAACGTCACCAGCAAGTATTAGCAACATCAAATATGACTCCTACAACACCAGGAGCAAAATGTACAATATCGCCTGTACAGCCTGATTACTCATCAATGACAGCAATGAATGCTAAATCTATAAGATGGAGGAACAACATCCTACTATCTACACAATACCCTGAATAATGCTTGTTCGGAGAAAAGACAGCAAGCAACAAAGCACTCTTAAAGTGTTCAGTTTATTCATTAAAATGTGATTGTTAATTTTTTTTAGAAGGAAAAGTTAAGATTGAAACAGTTAGAACATAGAACATAGAAAAGCCACAGCACAAACAGGCCCTTCGGCCCACAAGTTGCACCGAACATGTCCCTTCCGACTAGGCTTACCTATAACCCTCTATCTTACTAACTTCCATGAACTTATCCAAAAGTCTCTTAAAAGACCGCCTCCACCACCACTACCGGCAGCCAATCCCACGCACCCACCACCCTCTGAGTGAACAACTTACCCCTAACATCTCCTCTGTACCTACTCCCCAGCACCCTAAACCTGTGACCTCTTGTGGCAACCATTTCAGCCCTGGGTAAAGGCCTCTGAGAATCCACTCTATCAATACGCCTCAACATCTTATACAGCTCTATCAGATCACCCATCATCCTTCGCCTCTCCAAGGAGAAAAGACCTAGCTCTCTCAAACTATCCTCATAAGGCATGCCACCTAATCCAGGCAACATCCTTGTAAATCTCCTCTGCACCCTTTCTATGGCTTCCACATCCTTTCTGTAATGAGGCGACCAGAACTGGGCACAGTCCTCCAGGTGGGGTCTGATCAGGGTCCTATACAGCTGCAGCATTATTTCCAGATTTCTAAACTCAATTCCTCTATTGATGAAGGCCTGTATTCCATACGCCTTCTTAACCACAGCCTCCACCTGCACAGCTGCTTTAAGCGTCCTATGAACCCGGACCCCAAGATCCTTCTGATCTTCCACACTGCCAAGCATCTTACCCTTAATATTATATTCTTTCATCCTATTCGACCTGCCAAAATGAACCACCACACTTATCTGGGTTGACGTCCATCTGCCACTTCTCCGCCCAGTCTTGCATCTTATCTATGTCTCGTTGCAACTGCTGACACCCCTCTACACTATCCACAACCCCACCAACCTTTGTGTCATCAGCAAACTTGCCAACCCATCCTTCCACTTCCTCATCCAGGTCAATTATAAAAATCACAAAGAGCAAGGGTCCCAGAACAGATCCCTGGGGCACTCCACTGGTGACCGACCTCCATGCTGAAAAAGACCCATCTACAACCGCTCTTTGCCTTCTGTGGGCAAGCCAGTTCTGAATCCACAAGGCAATGTCCCCTTGTATCCCATGCCCCTTCACTTTCTCAATGAGCTTTGCATGGGGCACCTTATCAAACGCCTTGCTGAAATCCATATAAACTACATCTACCGCTCTTCCCTCGTCTAGTTACATCTTTTAAAAATTCAATTAGGCTCGTAAGGCATGATCTGCCTTGGACAAAGCCGTGCTGGCTATTTCTGATCATACTATTCCTCTCCAGATGTTCATAAATCCTGCCTCTGAGGATCTTCTCCATCAACTTACCAACTTACCAACCACTGAGGTTAGACTCACCGGTCTATAATTTCCCGGTCTATCTCTTCTCCCTTTCTTGAATAACAGAATATTGATATAATTATATTGGTATAACAATATATATATAACTATGTATTGATATAGTTATATTGTTATACAGTTATGTTGATATAGAGGTGCTATGTGTTTTTTCAGGGAAAGGGGAATGTTATATTATTGTATTTGTAAATGTAGTGCGTTCCTGAATCACTGACAGCAAGGACTTTCAACAAAGAATAGTTGATTCACCAGCTTAGCAGCTATTTCAACACTTGTGCTCCGCCTGCGCTCCCAAGGATAACTCCCATGCTTCTGCCATGTGACCCCTTTTGTAGCCACATGATTATATTCTCACATGACCACTCGTTCTGCATCTACTGGGTTAGTTGGAACCCCTGGTGGCATGAGACGTAACAACAGGAACCTATGTACAGACCATTGTGAAACGTACAAATTAAACAGGCTAACAATGCATAACTGTTTACATATACAGAGAGGCACAAACTAAGTGGTTGCAGCCGCCCCCCCCCCCCCCCCCCCCCCACCTCGCCGGCCCCAAGGTTTTTGTCATTGAAAGCTGAAATTCGAAAGCCAGTTCTAAGCCCCCGTGGTAATAAAGTCCTGGAACCTCGTGTTCGGTTTGCTCTGGTGCTCTGAGCATATAGTTATCCTGGTTCGTGGTGTTATAGTCCTTCTCTGGCCAGTGTCCTTAGTGTGAATCACCAGAAACTTTCTGTCAGCACATCCTGTATGTGCAGGGCTCGGTGCGTTAGCCTTTGGAGTAATTGACATGTCGACTGGTATGGGGGCTTTCTTGATTTGATTTGATTTATTGTTGTCACATGTATTGGTATACACTGAAAAGTATTGTTTCTTGCATGCTATACAGACAAAGCATACCGTTCATAGAGAAGAAAAGGAGAGGGTGCAGAATATAGTGTTACTGTCATAGCTAAGGTGCAGAGAAAGATCAACTTAGTGCGAGGTAGGTCCATTCAAAAGTCTGATGGCAACAGGGAAGAAGCTGTTCTTGAGCCGGTTGGTACATGACCTCAAACTTTCATATCTTTTTCCCGTTGAAAGAAAGTGGAAAAGAGAATGTCTGAGGTGCGTGGGGTCCTTGATTATGCTGACTGCTTTGCCGAGGCAGCGGGAGGTATAGACAGAGTCAATGGATGGGAGGCTGGTTTGTGTGATGAATTGGGCTTCATTCATGACCTTTTGTAGTTCCTTGCAGTCTTGGGCAGGGCAGGAGCCATACCAAGCTGTGATACAACCAAAAAGAATGCTTTCTATGGTGCATCTGTAAATGTTGCTGAGGGTCGTAGTGGACATGCCAACTTTCCTTCGTCTTCTGAGAAAGTAGAGGCGTTAGTGGGCTTTCTTAATTATAGTTTTTGTGGAGCTTGTGCCAAAGGTCAGATGATTTAAGTACTGTGTCATCTGTTGGTGCTGATTCCAATACCTGTAGAAGTGCCGGCGATTGTGCAATTGTTGGGTTGTGTAACTGTTTGACATGCGGGGCATATATACCACTGCCAACTGGCCATTTGACCACACATTAGAGGGTTGAGTCTGTGGGTAACTCGATCGTAGTGCGTTTTGCTTCTCAAACTGCGTTGCAGGAAGGCATCATTCACATTTGTATCAAGTTTGGGCTGCAACAGAACATTAGCAGTAGGAATCATGGCCCAGGTATGGCTGAACAGAGTTGTTGTGCTGTTGAGAACAGGCCGTGTCCTGGTAGATTGTGCAGGCTGAGGAGTGCAGCATGGTAGCCTGTGCGATCCTGCGCACATTTCTCGAGAAGATGCTTGGTCCAGCAAACCGCCAGACTGTTTCACCATAGATATAGGGGGGTTGCTCGTGATATGCTTAAAGTCCCATGTGTGTGCTGAGTGCATGTGCAAAGCGGCACAGTGGTTAGCACTGCTGCCTCACAGTGCCAGGGACCCAGGTTCCCAGCTTGGGTAACTGTCTGTGCGGTGTCTGCGTGTTCTCCCTGTGTCCGCGTGGGTTTCCTCTGGGTGCTTCGGATTCCTCCCACAGTCGGAAAAACGTGCTGGTTTGGTGCATTAGCCATGCTAAATTCTTCCTCCAGTGTACCCGAAGAGGTGCCGGAGTGTGGCGATTAGGGAATTTTCACAGTAACTTCATTGCAGTGTTAATGTAAGCCTACCTGTGACACTAATAAATAAATAAAATGATAAAATTCCATGGAGACAAATTGACGAATGATGTCTGTCATGAAGAAGTGATGGCCTAGTGGTATCATCGCTAGACCATTAATCCAGAAAGTCAGCTAATGTTCTGGGGACCCGGCTTCAAATCCCACCATGGCAGATGGTGGAATTTGAATTCAATAAAAGATACCTGGAATTAAGAATCATGATGACCATGAAATCATTGTCGATTATTGGAAAAACCCATCTGGTTCACTAATGTCCTTCAGGGAAGGAAGTCTGCCGTCCTTACCTGGTCTTGTCTACATGTGACTCCAGAGCCACAGCAATACAGTTGACTCTCAACTGCCCTCCAAGGGCAACTAGGGATGGGCAATAAGTGATGGCCAGCCAGTGACACCCATGTCCTATGAATGAATAAAAAAGTCTCTGAGGGATTTCATGTGCGGTGATTTTGAGCTTGATAACGATTGTATTACTCATCATATTTGGTAGGTAGTTGAGTTCAAGCCACCTGGAATATGAATTAACTAAGTCTAAATGTTGTTTACCATTCATTCAAAGATATCAGCTATTGTGTATGACCATGGGAAGTCTGGGATATTGTGTAAATGCAGTGGTTCTTTTGCTTAATGCGGCTTGAGTGCCTTTCATTGTACACATCTGGAAACCTCCTTGCTGAAAAGGTTGGGTTCAGTAGCTCAAAGAGCAGAAGGATGATGAAGCACTGGCCATGCAGTATTCGTTCATATTGTCCAGTTAGTTTATCCCTGATGGAGAAGAATATGTGGAGCTCATGGGGAAGCTATCTTGAGGACTCTGGCCAGCCCTTCATGATGATATCATGCAATTGTCTGCATGCGATGTTCACTGTAAAGCATCTTTGAGTTCCTGAATTTGATGAGAGGACAGCACCTCTATTGTCATATTGCCTATGTTTTCCTCACAATCTGCCTGGTCTGTAATAGGAACATAAGAACTCTGAGCGAGAGTAGGCAACTCAGCCACTCGAGCCTGCTCCGCCATTCAAAATGATCATAGCTGATCTTGTCACGGCCTCAACTCCACTTTCCTGCCCATTCTCCCTAAACCTTCAACCCATTACTAATTAAGCATTTGTTTATCTCCTCTTTAAATTTACTCAATGTCTCAGCTTCCACCACACTTTGATGTAGTGAAATCCCCAATTTCACGACCCTTTGGGAGAAGTGATTTCTCCTCATCTCTGTTTTGAATCTGCTACCCCTTATCCTAAAACCATGGCCTCTTGTTCTAAATTGCCCCACAAGAAGAAGCAGCCACTCTATGTCTACTTTGTCAATCCCCCTTTAGCAGCTAATATACTTCAATTAGTTCTCCTCTCATTTTTCTAAACTCTAAATTCTGGAATCAATCTAGTGAACCTCCCCTGAACTGCCTCTGATGCAACTCAGCCGGAATTCTCCAGTCTCACATGCCCAGCTCCCACTGCCAGCGAGAATGGAGCATTTGGCACTCAGCCAAATCTTCATTCACTGTCATGGGACCAGAGAATTCCAGCTGCAGTCAAGATCGGAGAATTCCGGCCTACATCCCTTCTCAAATAAGGGGAACAAAACTGTACACAGTAATCCAACTGCAGTCTCACTAATGCCTTGTACAGTAGCAGAAACACTTCCCTACTTTTATACTCTCTTCAAAATTCCATTTACCTTCCCTATTACCTGTTGTACCTGCATACCAGTTTTCTGCGACTTGCACGAGGACACCCAAATCCCCCTGCACTGAAGCGCTCTGATGTATCCTTCCATTTAGATTATAAATTGCTTTTCCATTTTTTCGACCAAAATGAATAACCTCACACTTATCCAAGTTAAACTCCATCTGCCAAATTTTGGCCCATTCACCTAACCTATCCATATCCATTTATAAGTTGCTTATTTCTTTATCACAACTTACTATACTACCTATTTTAGTGTCATCTGAAAACTTGGCGACAAGTTTTTGGATGACAAGTTTTCTATCCCTACTTTCAAATCATTAAGATCGATTGTAAATAGTTGGGGCCTGAAGACTGAACCCTGTGGAACCCCATTAGTTACATCTTGCCAACCAGAAAAAGATCCAAGCTAATAAATTACCCCTAATTCCTGGGATCTTACCTTGTATTGACCCTTAGTGTGGCGCCTTATCAAATGCTTTCTCTTCGAATCCCGGCTTGGGTCACTGTCTGTGCGGAGTCTGCACGTTCTCCAAGTGTCTGCATGGGTTTCCTTCGGGTTCTCTGGTTTCCTCCCACAGTCTGAAAGATGTGCTGGTTGGATGCATTGGCCATGCAAAATTCTCCCTCAGTGCACCCGAACAGGCACTGGAGTGTGGAGACTAGGGGATTTTCACAGTAACTTCATTGCAGTGTTAATGTAAGCCTACTTGTGACATGAATAAATAAACTTAAACTTAAGAAAACTTAAACTATGTTCACAGGCCTTGCTCAAGTGCACTGAGTCAATGCATACCCTGACCATGCCTCTTTCTTTACTGCTGCCACCATTCCTGAAACCCATTCTGTGGCCTTATCTACAGAAGTTATGACACCTGGTGCTGTCATCCGATGCAGCTCATTGACTACTTTCTGTTTCATGGATACTGTTACTCTTCTCAGAGCACAGACTGTTAGTGGCATCAAATCATCTAGTCTCATGTGGCACACAACTGGTAGCTTACCAATGATGCCACAGTTGAAGCTGCCATCTTTTTGATTTGATTTTGATTTATTATTGTCACATGTATTAACATACAGTGAAAAGTATTGTTTCTTGTGCGCTATGCAGACAAAGCATACCATTCATAGAGAAGGAAATGAGAGAGTGCAGAATGTAGTGTTACAGTCATAGCTAGGGGAAGATCAACTTAATGCAAGGTAAGTCCATTCAAAAGTCTGACGGCAGCAGGGATGAAGCTGTTCTTGAGTCGGTTGGTACGTGACCTCAGACTTTTGTATCTTTTTCCCAATGGAAGAAGGCGGAAGAGAGAATGTCTGGGCTGCGCCGGGTCCTTAACTATGCTGGCTGCTTTTCTGAGGCAGCGGGAAGTGTAGACAGAGTCAATGGATGGGAGGCTGGTTTGCATGATGGATTGGGCTACATTCACGACCTTTTGTAGTTTCTTGCGGTCTTGGGCAGAGCAGGAGCCATACCAAGCTGTGATGCAACCAGAAAGAATGCTTTCTATGCTGCTTCTGTAAAAGTGGGGCTTGGAGTTGTAGGGCATACACTTCTGGACCAAGTTGAATGACCCCAATGTCATGCTGTCCCGAACACATCTTACATTCTGATCAACTATATAAAACTTGAAATTGCCCTGTGTGCAGTGGAGGGTAGCAAATCTTGGGCTTGTCTGCCATTGGCCATGCAGTTCGCCTGGGTGCTGGGTCAGGTGCTGCAAATGGGTCTAGTTCCTGTAACATCCGGCTGGATAATACATTGCACATTGTCCCAGTGTCAATCTTTACCTTCAGTCTTGTGTTGTTGCCAGTTGTGTTGTGGGTGGTGAAGATCTCACCTTTTCCTGTGAACACTCTCACAGTAGAGTGTTGTTTGAAGCTCTGTAGCTTTGTTGCTTTGGCTGAGCTCCAGTTAGTTCACCTGACTGATGCTGCTACTCATGGAGAACCTGCCAGCTGCCATGTTGCTGATGGCAGGGAAATGCTGCTGTGGTTTTGATCACTGAGCAAAGTGGTTCCATTTCCTGCATTTGTTGCGGAGAAGGCCTTGTGCCATACTGCCAACTTCTGATCCATGTAAAAGTAATGGGTTCCTGAACCACTGGCAGCAAGGACTTTCAACGAAGAGCAGTTTATTCACTAGCTTAGCAGCTACATCAACACTTGTGCTGTGCCCACACTCCTGCGGATAACACCCACCTTGTGACCTCTATTGTAGCCACGGCATTATGTTCTCACATGACCACTCAGTCTACAATAATGTTATATTACTCATCAAGAAGTAGGAACTATTTGTTCTGTGAATATATATTCCATGGTGCCACATTCACTGCTGCATTGCAGCCATGTGCAGAGTAACAAAGTCTATCAGTCCATAGAAAGGAATTATTTCTAACTTATGGGAACCAGAAGACATAATGGATAATATTACTTGGACACTAATCACTGGTAGAATATTTTATATTTTAGTCTTTTACTTTTCTGTGTATTGATTCTTACCATTTCTGAATTGCACACCTGACTTTAGAGTCCAAAGAATAGGGCTTCAACAATCTCGACAGCACTATTCCGCGATTAATCAGTTTGCTCTTTTTACATATGTGCAACCACTGCCAATCTTCTCTTCTTCTCCTTAGCTAAGCCTCTCACCTCAGTCCGTAGCTGTAATTAATGGGCTGACAATTCACCTTCTGAAGGAAAATTGTCATCGTTTCATTATTCATTGCTAACATTTTAAATTCTGTTCACGTTGGTCTGCATTTTCTTTCTTATGGAGGTCTGGGCTTTGATTGTAATCAGTGCTCGGTCTCCTTAAGCAGGCGCAGCCCATTAAACAACATGCTGCATAAATGTGCTTTAATTACTGATTCACTTTGAGGCACAGTGGAATTGGAAGCACATTTCGATGTGGGTTTTTTATAGCTACTTCCAAAACATTTTTTAAGCCCTGGTTCATATTTAGAAATAGTGGGCAGAATCTTCTGCTCTTAGAAAAGTTTTAGGCATCAAGACAATTTGCAGATCCCAGCCCTACACAGAGCCAGGGTGGAGGGGTGAGGTCCCCATAGGGGGACGTGTACCATTCACAAGATTGTCTGGCACTCTATTCAACTGTTCCAAATTGTCAAGTCTATCCCAGGATACGCATCGTAAGCTATTTAAGTAAGTGAAAAGCGGCATGGTGGCACAGTGGTTGGCACTGCCTCACAGCGCCCAGGTGATTCCCGGCTTGGGTCATTGTCCGTGTGGAGTCTGCACGTCCTCCCTGTGTCTGCGTGGGCTTCCTCTGGGTGCTCCAGTTTCCTCCCACAGTCCAAAAGATGTGC
Organism: Mustelus asterias; assembly: GCF_964213995.1. Taxonomy (NCBI): domain Eukaryota; kingdom Metazoa; phylum Chordata; class Chondrichthyes; order Carcharhiniformes; family Triakidae; genus Mustelus; species Mustelus asterias. The sequence continues at coordinate 47,598,749 of NC_135807.1, read as the reverse complement.
TGGTTAGGTGCATTGGCCATGCTAAATTTTCCCTCAGTGTACCCAAACAGGCGCCGGTGTGTGGCAACTAGGGGATTTTCACAGTGACTTCATTGCAGTGTTAATGTAAGCTAATTGTGACACTAATAAATAAACTTAAAATAGGCTATCAATCATTAAAGCAGCTCAAAAATATACCACTTAACTCTGATAAGTGAAAGCATTGATTTAACACACGTACATGCCACCAAAAAGCAAATGAATTGCTGCACTGATATAAGTCCTGATAGCAGTTGTATGCATCTCTACCTCATAGGCCTGTGGATACTCAGTGGTATGGTGCAGGTAAAACTGAGATTGATAGATGTTTGAACACCAAGGGAATCAGGGTGGGAAAGTGGAGTGGATGTGGAAAGTCTGTCATGTTCTTATTGAATGGGAGGGCAGAGCTGTGGCCTGCCTTTTCCTATCTCTTCTGCTTTTATATTTACAGCCTCCCTTCTTTCTGTTGCGGTGAAGGAGGCAGATCTCTCTTCAACAATCAAATTCTAAACGTCATTCACTAAACAATAGCAATGACTTTGGACACATCTAGAAAGCGATGGAATATTTTGATCAGAGCTTTAGGACTAATTTATTATTTTTCTTGCATTAAAATTATTCTTTGGTATATTTAAGAGTAGAAACTTAGTATCATTTTACCAGAGCAGCTGAAAATGGATTTATCGCAAAAAAAATATTTTTAATAAGTGCCTAGTCCAAAATCTGAGAGTAGCCTGTTTTTAAATAATTGAAGATGACATTTTAAAAACTTATACAGAGTAATTTTCTAGTTCATTGATGTACAATAGGCAGTTGCCTAGTATTTAAATATGGTTAATATTTAAGAGCTTTTAAAAGGCATCTCTTGACCTAAAAGATAGCTTGATGTTAAGAGCTTTCTCAAAGGCCTAGAAATGGGTACAATGAGTTGAAAGATACCATGGTGATTAATTTGGTCTGGAGGGGATGGGTCAGTTTTTTGTGGAGCTTCCATGGCAATTTTTAATTTTAAAATAAGAGATCACAAAAACTTGATGTGTACCAGGCATAGATAGCTTTTGAAATTCCTCTGTTCGACTGGTTCGACCAAAGCATTGTGTTAGAATAACCATTACATCCGTGTAGAAATTGTATCCCCTTATCCAAAATAGGTGCAGGTTTTGTTGAATAGTAATCTTTTTGGTTTGATTTATTATTGTCACGTGTATAAACACACAGTGAAAAGTATTTTTTTTTGCACACTATACAGACAAAGCATACCGTACATAGGGAAGGAAAGGAGAGGGTGCGGAATGTAGTGTTACAGCCATAGCTAGGGTATAGAGAAAGGTCAACTTAATATAAGGTAGTTCCATTCAAAAGTCTGATGGCAGCAGGGAAGAAGCTGTTCTTGAGTCGGTTGGTACATGACCTCAGACTTTTGTATCTTTTTCCTGATGGAAGAAGGTGGAAGAGAGAATGTCCAGGGTGCGTGGGGCCCTTGATTATGCTGGCTGCTTTGCCGAGGCGGCGGAAAGTGTAGACAGAGTCAAGGGATGGGAGGCTGGTTTGCGTGATGGATTGGGCTTCGTTCACGACCCTTTGTAGTTTCTTGCAGCCTTGGTCAAGCAGAAGCCACACCAAGCTGTGATACATGCATCTGTAAAAGTTGGTGAGATTCGTAGTGGACTAATCTATATTAACCGTGCTGAGGGAATGATAATAGGTAATTCCAGACAAGCTAAAATTAGGTTGCAAATGTTAAAGCAAAGCAGGACACAGCTTCAGCATTTTCATATATTACAAGTTGTGAGGCATCTAACATGTTCTAATGTTCATTATCTGCATGGTGCTGAGGTTTACTATTTATTTCTGAATATGGCATTGTGGATCAACCCACAGCACATGGACTGCAGCGTTTCAAGAAGGCAGTTCACCACCACTTTCTCAAGGGCAATTAGGGATGGACAATAAATGCTGACAAGCCAGCGACATCCATGTCCCATGATTGAATAAAAAAATGTTTAGTTGAGTATAATACATACAATGATAATTCAAACTTTGAAACATAAACATTAACACTGCTTATCTAAAAGTGCAAAGGGAAACTAAAGCCCTTGCCAAGAATGCTTTGAATGGAATGCATCTGCACCGGTCAAAGTAAAAAAAAATGAAGTTGCCAAGTTAACTAGACTAAAGCAATTTTGAAGTCCTGGATTGTGATTTAAGTTACTTACAGAATTTCATCACGATCAACTACCAACAGAGAGCAGCAATTGGATAACAGTCAATTAATTGAAGTGCTTGCGAATGAGAAATTGAAGCAATGTTACTTTCTTGTAGTAGGATCACCAGACATCATCTTCGAGATTATGGTTCCAGAAGTATGTCCGGAATTTATTAAAGGACTTGATGCATGCTGCATTTAAAAGCTAAAAGCAGGTCAGGTATTAAATTCTTGCATGCTTGAATGATAAACAGAATATTGGGGAGAAGTACTGTGATTCAAGCAATCAGCTGGAAGCAAGTTTAAATTGATTCATAAGGAAAACACAAATTGATTTCCCCCTTATTAGTACAATATTTTAGACCTCATATTCAGGTTAGCTTGCATGTCACCTTAGTGTATTAAGCAGAACAATGCAAAGCCACATGCTATCAGAACTAGGACAGAAATTAACTTGTAAAATGTATGTTCTGAGATTCCATAAACTAGCTACAGATCCCATCATTAATTAATGAATGCTAAACTATTTAATTTGGCACAGAAATGCCTATCAAGGTGCACTGTCATTAAAGCTGTATCAGTTGTATATGGTAAGTGGTTAGTTTATGACTAGATTCAGTGTACTTTCTTTTCCTTGGAAGTTTTAATGGAAATCAATGGAAGGGAAGAGGTAGATGTAATTACCAAAACTTTCTAAATTAATAGACTCATTGATTAACTAACAAATTTGCCAGGCAGCAAGTCTGCAGCTTTCCCTGATTAAACACTAATGTTTTGCTGGTCTGTGCTTTGTGCAAAACTGTTGTACAGCAATTTGTCTTTTTATAAATTGATATTGAGCACGCATATTCGAATCTGAGTGAATAAATAATAGTGTGCTTGTACAGTTATTATATAACATCAAAACTATTGCAATGATAGTATCAAAACTATTGCAATTATAACATTCCAATAGATCACATCTGGCTATAGATTTAAATAGCACCAGTTATAACTGGTGAATATATGTTGAAAGAGTGAGTAAGTGTTTGAGTGGCCACTGATGGAGGTCAGGAATACTGGTCACCAGACCAGCTGTGCTGCAACATGGGGGAAAGAGGTCAGTGCCCCTGCTTATCATAATGTCATAGGCCCTCAACAAAATTAAAATGTAGATTTCCCCTCCAAACAACTCGCCATCCTGACTCGGAAATGTACCACCATTCCTTCACTGTCACAGGGTCAAAATCCTGGAGCTCCCTCCCTAACTGCACAGTGAGTGAACCTACACTATGTGAGCTATAGTGGTTCAAGAACCAGCAAATGCAGATTTTGACAAATCTCGCTGGATGAAGAATCTTCGAAGCTCACAATGCTCATATCGCCAGTAGGTGGGTTCTTCTGCATGCCCTACACTATGTCCACTGGTAGTGAGGTCTTCCAATGGTCTACGGAAAGACTCTATGCAGGGCAACTCTGTGAAATCGCCGTTGATGACATCCTGGTCTGGGTTTGAAGAATGCAAGAACATGACGGCACGGTGGCACAGTGGTTAGCACTGCTGCCTCACAGAGCCAGCGATTCCAGCCTCGGGTGACTGTATGGAATTTGCGCATTCTCCCCGTGTCTGTGTGGGTTTCCTCCGGGTGCTCCGGTTTCCTCCCACACTCCAAAGATGTGCAGGTTAGGTTGATTAGCCATGCTAAATTGCCCCTAGTGTCAGGGGATTAGCAGAGTAAATTTTGGGGTTATGGGAATAGGGTCTGGGTGGGATTGTGATCGGTGCAGAGTAAATGGGCGAATGGCCGCCTTCTGTACTATAGGGATTCTATGACTCTGCACTTGTTCCTCGACACGGTCATGGCTATACAGTTGACGCTCAACACTGCTAAATGCAGATTCAGCTTCAGCCAGGTCCCCTACAAGGGCCATCTGCTTACAGCGCTGGTGTGAATCCAGACTGGATAAGACAACTAAAAGACAAATGTCCACTCCTGAGGACAAGCATGGAGCTGCAGTGTTTCCTCAGCATGATGAATTATCTATCAAAGTTCATTCCCTGTTACACTGAGAGTAATTGGATCCCTGCATCAATTACTCCACCAGGATGTAGAATGATGTTGGCAGAGCACCACAATGCTGATTCAACAAATCCAAGGATCTGCTGTCAGCCCCTCCAGTGTTCCAGTACTTCACCGTCCGAGCATCTGTACTCTTATCAGCAGACACCTCTCAGCAGTGTACATCTAGAGTGAGAGACCAGTAACTATTGCATCGAGGGCCCTCACTGACACAGAAACTCGCTATGCCCAGATCGAGAAGGGACTCCTTGCCCTAGTTTCCGCATGTCAGAAGTTCCAGGATTTGATCTATGGTCGCCCCTGCCAATGTTAAAACTGATCACCAGCTGGTCATCACCATCCTCCATACTACGTCACCACGCCTGCAGTGAATGGCACTCCAGCTCCAACCTTACAACCTCAGTGTGATCTACAAGCACAGTAAGGAGCTATACCCCACCGGTGCCCTCTCCAGGATTTACTTACCCACCACTTAGCATGCAGTTCGTGAGGAGGACATTGTTATTGTGACAATTCAAATGCTGCCATCCCGCAGAATTGAGGAAATCAAAGCTTCCCTCCACAGGGATCACACATGTAGGCAGCTCCATGACATAATCCTGAAAGATAGGCCTTGAATGTCAAAGGAGCTTCCCCACGAACTCCTCACTTTTTACCCCATGAGAGAGGAGTTAATCATGCAAGGTGGACTGATACTGCATGGCCAGTGGTTCATCATCCACAGCTCGCTACAGAAGTACTACATCCAACAACTCCTCCAAGGGTGGAAGCAACAAAGTGTAGGGCAAAGAAAACCATGTACTGGCCCTCAATGCACGCTGACATAGAGGGGGTTGTGTCCAAATGTGTACCATGCAACACGCTCAAGCCTAATCAAACCAAAGCACTGCACTGCCATGAGTCCCAGATCTTCCATGATCACTCACCACGACAGATATATCTGAGTTGAATGGGAGACAGCATCTGGCCCAGTTGATTTATTCTCCGGATGGTATGAAGTTGATTACTTGCCCAACATAAAGAGCACCACAATAATTTGGAAGCTGAAGAGACGCTTTGCTGCACATGGCATTCCACATTGGCCAATGATGATGAAATGGCGGAAAACACTCGGCAGTTTGTCTCCAGGGAGTTCAAGGACTTTGTGCATTCGTGGGACTTTGAACAAATTCCAAGAGTCCCCTAAGCCTGCAGTGGAATGGTTTGGCGGAGTGTGAAGTATGCTCAGCAAAGCACCTCCTTGAAAAATGTTTCCATGACATGACAGACCTCTATACTGCTCTACTTAGCCTGTGTAATCTGCCAAGACAGGGCCTGCCTTTGACAGCACAGAGAATGTTCTTTAGAACCAAATCCCAGTTGCCACGGTCCTGTTGCAATCCAAAATGGAAACAAATGTGCGGGAAGCCCTCCTGAAGTGACGACAAAGAGGGAAGAGATATTATGACCGTAACGCCAGCAAACGCTGCATTCAGGAGCCGGTCCAGACAGTCAAAATGCAAACCCCTGGGCTTGGGTGACTGTCTGTGTGGAGTTTGCACATTCTGCTCGTGTCTGCGTGGGTTTCCTCCGGGTGCTCCGGTTTCCTCCCACACTCCAAAGATGTGTGGGTTAGGTGGATTGACCATGGTAAATTGCCCTTTAGTGTCAGGGAGATTAGCGGAGTAAATACATGGGGTTGCAGGGATAGGGCCAGGGTGGGATTGTGGTTGGTGCAGACTCGATGGGCCAAATGGCATCCTTCTGCACTGTAGGGATTCTATGATGACACACAGCTATGACAAACTGGCAGTGGTCTACAGCCATGCCCACCAACCAAGCAGTTCTGTGGTCACCTCTGATGGTGCCCTGTATGTCAGGAACTGGCATCATCTGTTATGGGTACCCAAACCAGCACCCACCAACTGCCACCGAATCCACAATCTGCATCCCTGCACTGGTGGAGTTGGAACTCCTTCCTGCTACTAATCCAGCAAATCCTGCAGCCACTGTGCACACCCCAGGCACATCTGATGCCACCCACCATGTGGAAAATAACCTGGGTGCATCCCCAGCACAGTCAACTGGTGTAATTACACACCTGGGATTCTGAGCAGACCAAACCCCAAGCTCAACAGCTACGTACTGACTGAAGTGTATATATGTGCCATTTTTTTCAAAAGGGGTTGGGGGAGGGACACACTTGGATTATGTTCCATGCTTTTTGGCCCAAACCCTTGCCTTATGCAATTTAAATATTCAATGTGTTGTTATCGAATTCAGCATTGTTTTTTGCACGCAGGTATGGATTGTCCCAACTGAATTGGGGAAGATGTAGGGAGCGATTTTCAGCCTGTGTTCTCCATCTAAAAGAACAGTGATGTGGACTGAAAATCTGGAGAGAATTGGGAAACACGATTCTCTCCGGAGAGATTGCATTCCGTGATTTTTCCTGGCTCTCGTAGTGAAGTTCGCGCCCACAAAGGATGAGAAACTCAATTATTTTAACATAATTAACAGGTCCCCCCTTGCTATATATTCCCTCCTGGCCGTATTTTCAAATCTCTTTGTGAACCAGACAAGAACCCAGACATGAATCTGTTGTGGGGATTCCCTGGGTCTCTGGATTGCTAATCCAGTGACCATGCCAGTGCGTCGCCGCCTCCCTTTTTGACTGACAGCATTCCGAGCAGGATGGAATGGGAAGACAATAGCATAGTAGTAACGTCACTGGGCTAGTAATCCAGAGAACAAAGGGTTCAAATCCCTCCATGGTCCCTGCTGGAATTTAAATTCAATTATTAAGTTTGAGATATAAAGCGAATACTACTCTCTCAGTAATGTTGACCATGACAATCATTGATTGTTGTAAAAACCCATCTGGTTCATTAATGTCTTTTCGGGAAGTAAATCTGCTGTCCTTTTGAGAAATTGAGGAACCTGGACATGTATTCCCTAGAGTTTTGAAGAATGAGGTACAAAATTCTTACGGGGTGTAACAGTAGATGTAGATCGGATGTTTCCCCTGCCTGGTGAATCTGGAACACAGGGAACAAGGTTTCAGAATAAGGGGCAGGCCAGTTAAGACTGAAGTGAGGAGAAATTTTTTCACTCAGAGGGTGGGCAATCTTTGGAATTCTCTACCCCAGAGGGCTTTGGAAGCGCAATCATTGAGCTTGTCCAAGGCAGAAATCAATGGATTTCTGGATACATCAAGGGGTATGGGAATAGTGGGGAAAAATGGCATAAAAGATAGATGATCAGCCATGATCTATTTGAATAGTAGAGCAGGCTGGATGGGCCAAATGATCTACTTCTGCTCCTGGTTCCTACATTCCTGGTACTGAGTCCTTGTGCTTTCCAATTGGCATAGAAAGATTGTAAGGCACAAGGATGGCTGTGTTGGCCAACCAATGGCAGGGGTGTGGGGGCAAGTCTTGTGATGAGACCTCCAGGAATGTGCCTAGTCCCACCATTGGAGAATTTCATGACTTAATGATGCTGAAGGCAAATCCACCCCCACCCCACCGTATGAGGAAACCGCCAGCCAATTGATGGCATTTCCCTGGAGCAGCCGATGAGGAAAGATGAGGAGCAGGGAAAGACAACCCTTCAGCACTGGGCCATCAAAGGTTTAAATATCTTACCCGATCTGCTAATGACAGCAGGGCCCTTGCCTGCATGAGCAGTTCTGATCACCGCATGATAGGAAGGACATAACTGTTCTGGAGAGAGTGCAGAGGAGGTTTACAAGAATGTTGCCGGGGCTAGAAAAATGTAGCTGTGAGGAGAGATTGGATAGGTTGGGGTTATTTTCCTTGGAACAAAGAAGGCTGAGGGGTGATTTGATTGAGGTGTACAAAATTATGAGGGGAATTGTGGGGAAGGCAGATGAGCTGAAGGCGTGGATAGACACATGGAAATATGACATTACAGCCATTAGTGAAACTTGGCTACAGGAGGGGCAGGACTGGCAGCTCGATGTTCCAGGGTTCCAATGTTTCAGGCGGGATAGAGGCAGAGGAATAAAAGGTGGGGGGGGGGGGGGTGGCATTGTTGGTGAGGGAAAATGTTACAGCGGTACTCAGGCAGGATAGATTAGGGAGCTTGTCTACAGAGGCCCTATGGGTGGAGCTGAGAAACAGGAAAGGTATGACCACATTAATGGGGTTGTATTATAGACCACCCAATAGTCAGCGAGAATTGGAGGAGCAAATCAGCGGAGAAATAGCTGACAACTGCAAGAAACACAAAGTTGTGATAGTAGGGGATTTTAATTTTCCACATATAGATTGGGACTCGCATACTGTTAAAGGTTTAGACGAGGTAGAGTTTGTAAAATGTGTTCAGGAGAATTTTCTACATCAGTATATAGAGGTGCCAACTAGAGAGGATACGATATTGGATCTCCTATTGGAAAATGAGTTAGGACAGGTGATGGATGTGAGTGTGAGGGAACACTTTGGATCCAGTGATCATAATGCCATTAGTTTCAACCTGATCATGGATAAGGATAGATCTGGTCCTCGGGTTGAAGTTCTGAACTGGAAAAAGGCCAATTTTGATGAAATGAGAAGGGATCTGGGAAGTGTGGATTGGCACAGGCTGTTCTCTGGTAAGGATGTAAATGGAAAGTGGGAGGCTTTCAAAGGAGAAATTTTGTATGTTCCTGTTCCTGGATGATAATGTGGTAAATTGGATCAGCAAGTTTGCTGATGATACAAAGATTGGAGGTGTAGTGGACAGTGAGGAAGATTTTCAAAGCTTGCAGAGGGATTTGGACCAACTAGAAATATGGGCTTAAATCCAGGTAGACAACATCCACCTCCTTCCTTTCATCCACTTTCCTGGTAACCTCCTCGATCAACTCTAATAGATTGGTCAAACATGACCTACCACGCACAAAGCCATGTTGACTCTCCCTAATAAGTCCCTGTCTATCCAAATATTTGTAGATCCTATCCCTTATCACACCTTCCAATAACTTGCCCACCACCAACGTCAAACTTACTGGCCTATAATTTCCCGGATTTCTTTTGGAACCTTTTTTAAACAACGGAACAACATGAGCCACCCTCCAATCATCCTGTCAGGATTAAAGGCAAAATAAATAGGAATAAGGAACCTTGGTTCTCGAGGGAGATTGTAACACTGATTAAGAGGAAGAGAGAGTTGTATGAAATGTACAGGCAGCAAGGAACAGATCAGATGCTCGAGGAGTATAAAAAGTGCAAGAGGCTACTTAAGAGGGAAATCAGGAGGGCTAAAAGAAAACATGAGGTTGCTTTGACAGACAGAGTGAAGGAAAATCCAAAGAGCTTCTATAGGTATGTTAGGAGTAAAAGGATAGTGAGGGATAAAATTGGTCCTCTTGAAGACCAGAGCGGTAGACTGTGTATGGAACCAAAAGAGATGGGGGAGATACTAAATGGTTTTTTTGCATCAGTATTTACTGAGGAAATGGGCATGGAGTCTACAGAAATAGGGCAAACAGGTAGGGAGGTCATGGAACCTTTACAGATTAAAGGGGAGGAGGTGCTCGCTGTCTTGAGGCAAATCAGAGTGGATAAATGCCCAGGACCGGACAGGGTATTCCCACGGACCTTGAGGGAAGCTAGTGTTGAACTTGCAGGGGCTCTGGCAGACATATATGTCAGTATTCACAGGGGAGGTGCCAGATGATTGGAGGGTGGCTCATGTTGTTCCATTGTTTAAAAAAGGTTCCAAAAGGAATCTGGGAAATTATAGGCCAGTAAGTTTGACGTCGGTGGTGGGCAAGTTATTGGAAGGTGTGATAAGGGATAGGATCTACAAATATTTGGATAGACAGGGACTTATTAGGGAGAGTCAACATGGCTTTGTGCGAGGTAGGTCATGTTTGACCAATCTATTAGAGTTTTTCGAGGAGGTTACCAGGAAAGTGGATGAAGGGAAGGCGGTGGATGTTGTCTACCTGGATTTCAGCAAGGCCTTTGACAAGGTCCCTCATGGGAGGTTAGTTAGGAAGGTTCAGTCGCTAGTTATACATGGGGAGGTAGTAAATTGGATTAGACACTGGCTCAATGGAAGAAGCCAGAGAGTGGTTGTGGAGGATTGCTTCTCTGAGTGGAGGCCTGTGACTAGTGGTGTGCCGCAGGGATCGGTGTTGGGTCCATTGTTGTTTGTCATCTATATCAATGATCTGGATGATAATGTGATAAATTGGATCAGCAATTTTGCTGATGATACAAAGATTGGAGGTGTAGTGGACAGTGAGGAAGGTTTTCAAAGCTTGCAGAGGGATTTGGACCAACTAGAAAAATGGGCTGAAAAATGGCAAATGGAATTTAACGCAGACAAGTGTGAGATATTGCACATTGGAAGGACAAACCAAAGTAGAACGTACAGGGTAAATGGTAGGACTCTGAAGAGTGCAGTTGAACAGAGGGATCTGGGAATACAGGTAGAGAATTCCCTAAAAGTGACGTCACAGGTGGATAGGGTCGTAAAGAGTGCCTTTGGTACATTGGCCTTTATAAATCGGAGTATCGAGTATAAAAGTTGGAGTGTTATGGTAAGGTTATATAAGGCATTGGTGAGGCCGAATTTGGAGTATTGTGTACAGTTTTGGTCACCTAGTTACAGGAAGGATGTAAATAAGGTTGAAAGAGTGCAGAGAAGGTTCACAAGGATGTTGCCGGACTTGAGAAGCTGAGTTACAGAGAGAGATTGAATAGGTTGGGACTTTATTCCCTGGAGCGTAGAAGATTGAGGGGAGATTTGATAGAGGTGTATAAGATTTTGATGGGTATAGATAGAGTGAATGCAAGCAGGCTTTTTCCACTGAGGCTAGGGGAGAAAAAAACCAGAGGGCATGGGTTAAGGGTGAAAGGAGAAAAGTTTAAAGGGAATATTAGGGGGGGCTTCTTCACGCAGAGAGTGGTGGGAGTGTGGAATGAGCTGCCGGATAAAGTGGTAAATGCGGGGTCACTTTTAACATTTAAGAAAAACTTGGACAGGTTCATGGATGAGAGGGGTGTGGAAGGATATGGTCCAAGTGCAGGTCAGTGGGACTAGGCAAAAAATGGTTCGGCACAGACAAGAAGGGCCAAAAGGCCTGTTTCTGAGCTGTAATTTTCTATGGTTCTATGGTTCTATGACGAGATAGAGTGGACAGGATGAAATTGTTTCCCTTGGTGGAGAATTCTAAAACCAGGGGACTTGGATTCAAGATGAGTGGCAGTAGGTGTAGAAGGGACATGAAGAAGAACCTTTTTTATGCAGAGGGTAGTGAGTGTCTGGAATTCCCTGCCCAAGTTGGTGGTGGAGGCAGAGACCTTAAACTCTCTTAAAAGGTACCTGGATCTGCACCTTAAGTGCTGTAAGCTACAGGGCTAATGGTCAGGTGCAAGAAAGTGGGGTTACAAAGGGCACCTGGGTGTCCTCAGGCTGGCACGGACAAGATGGGCCGAATAGCCTCCTTCTGTGCTGTAACCTTTCTATAGTTACCGCTCCTTATGGTACTGCAAAGCTGCCGGCCCTCTGATTGGACCAGCAGCTCCCAGTGGCTGAGTGGCAGCCACTTAATTGGATGCAGCTCATAAAATTCAGGGGGAGGTCCTACCAGCCCCGGTGTGCGTGCCGGTGACACACGTCCACTGCAGATGTCGGACCTGATCGGTAAAATTCTGCCTCATGTCTCTGCAGGCTGCTGCTGCAACACCCCGATTCATCCCTCCCTTCCTGCGCCTTACCATTGAAAGCTGCTTCACAATACTCTTGTCGATACTGCAAAGAGGAGCAAACTTGGAAATGAGCTGAAATAATTAGCGTAATTTATGATTGCACATCATTATAGAACCAAGTGATGCAGCAGGTAAGTACATTGCCCACTCACCTGTGGAAGCGAGGGGTAAGCAATAATCTAATTGATGGGTTGGAAGCCTCATGTCTCTGTCACCCGTCAGACGGATGCTTCTTGAAATAATTTAGAGTAGATTCATCCAGGAGTGTCCACAGACCAACAGTACAGGAGCATTATGAATTGTGAATTTAAAGTTTATTTATTAGTCACAAATCGGCTTACATTAACATTGCCATGAAGTTACTGTGAAAATCCCCGAGTCGCCACACTCTAGCGCCTGTTGGGGTACACTGAGGGAGAATTTAGCATGGCCAATGCACCTAACCAGCACGCCTTTCAGACTGTGGGCGGAAACCGGAGCACCTGGAAGAAACCCATGCAGACACGGGGAGAACGTGCAGACTCCGCACAGACAGTGACCCGAGTGAGGAACTGATCCTGGGTCCCTGGCACTGTGAGGCAGCAGTGCTAACCACTGTGCCACCTGAATTAATTAACATCCAACTATTTTAATCAATTGGGCTGCAAAGGTGGTTTAAGCGGCAGTTGGTAAACTTTCTACTTTGTGACAAGGACGGGGAAGTGGGGAGTCAATTGAAGCTGTCCTGATTTCCCACCCTCTCTACTCACCTGTAACCAGAAAAGGGCTGGAATTCTCCAGCTGTTCATGCCAACAGGATCCTTCAGTCCTGCCGGCAGCGCACCCCTGCCCGCAGATTTGCTGCCAGTGTGGATTGACTTCAATGGGGATTCCCATTGACAGCAGCGGGACCACAGAATCCCGTCATTCGCAAACAACACGCTAATTCCCGCTGGTGGGAAACTCTCGACTGGGAGGCTGGAGAATCTCGCCTATCGTGATTTTTTAAAATTCTGATTTCCCCAACCCTTAAATTTGGAAATGGTCCAATCCTCTGCTAATAACGTACTTGCAAATTGAGGTAAGTTGAAAGTAAAAGGATTGTTTTTTTTTACACCCACACACATCAGAGAGAGAGAGAGAGGGGCTTTGCAACGTCCGCCTCTTTTTAATACAATAAATGGGGCATAAGGAAAAAGGAAGAGTGTTTGGGGCATGACCAGAATAAAAATACAAGTATCGGTTTTACATGTGTCCAGAGTCCGGAATCAGAAGTTAACTGGAGTGTTCCTTGTGAGGAGAGGGTGGCTGATTGTAACCTTTCCCAGAGCTAGGCGTGCACAACAGGAGAAGGCATGTAGAATGAGTCAATCAGGAGGCACAACCTCCTAGGTGCCAGCAGTTGGCAGGTTTGGTGAAGATCTGAGTTCTTTCTGCTGCCACCAGCTTGATGGTAGAGAGCGCAAGCTGTTGCCTAGAATTCTGTTCACATTCAGAGTTAAGACTAACTAACTAGAATTCGGTTCCAACAGATGACATTGCAATGCAGCTTGGGGGAGGTTATGTGACATACCTTCTCAATGTTGGACACAGGATGACTGGAATCTTGAGGTTTAATGGATGTCAGGATTCTTTTTTGTTTTTGGAGGCACTGATATTGGGTTAACTAACTGAGGCTCTCTTTGTCAAAACCATTATTTTCGGACTGCTAATGCTTCAGTTATTAGCACCATTATGGGAGATTACGATCTGCAAAGGTTTTCCTTTGTTTGGAGGTAGCTGGGGTGGCACGGTAGCACAGTGGTTAGCACTGCTGCTTCACAGCTCCAGGGACCTGGGTTCGATTCCCGGCTTGGGTCACTGTCTGTGCGGAGTTTGCACATTCTCCTCGTGTCTGCGTGGGTTTCCTCCGGGTGCTCTGGTTTCCTCCCACAGTCCAAAGATGTGCGGGTTAGGTTGATTGGCTATGCTAAAATTGCCCCTTAGTGTCCTGAGATGCGTAGGTTAAAGGGATTAGCGGGTAAATGTGTAGGGATATGAGGGTAGGGCCTGGGTGGGATTGTGGTTGGTGCAGACTCGATGGGCCGAATGGCCTCTTTCTGCACTGTGGGGTTTCTGTGATCAGCCTCTCCATCCCTGTGGCCATTGTTACCTTAAAACTGCTGCTGACTAGCTGAAACATTTGTTAGTTCAACAATTTTCCTTTTTTAACAGCACAGAAAGAAAACGACTTTATAGAAAAGCCCAGCGGATAAATATATATATTTTTATCTTTCATGTCTCGTCCATGACACGTGCCGTCAGTTTGTTTTAAAAAGGTGAAGCTTAAGGCTTGGCACAGAAGTTGGGGAAGTTTTAATTTGTAAATAACCCATGCTATATTTGATTTGGTTGTGCTCAGAGCAGATAACAAAAGGACAATTCGATCCCCAGAGTGTGCTCAAGTCAAACAGTGTGAGACCCCTCCAGGGACTCATCTCGCACTGCTTAGCATTAGCACTGGATAGAGTACGATCAGTCTGTGGCTGTTATGCATTCTGTGAACATTCGGCCATCTCTTATTTGAACACCTGACATTTTGTGTTCACTATTGGTTAATTATTTCTTTTTTTCTTTTTTGTTTAGAATTCAGGAACCATTGCAGCAGATCATTTTTGGGATCTGATTAAGGATAAAGCCAACTTTGTACTTCAGCCTGGGAACAGGAATTTTGGATCTCAGAGCACGATTGTGATATAAATCCGAGGCAGCATATCAGATTTGGGAATATCAGTGCACAATGCCACTGGACACACATTAGTATTTTAATACTGTATAGTAGTCCGATGTGAATTGTTTTATTGACAATAATAGTTTAATATGATTTTTTAAAGCTAACTTAACAGTTTTAACTGTTTACAATCATTTGTATATTATTGACATTATTCTAAATCGTATCAATATGCCTAGAGTTCCAGATATATTTCCTGAAATACATATAATCTATGATTTTCAATTTAATCTTGCACAACCCATTATCTACCACAGTATATTTATTGTGTTGTGCAATATTAATATGCAATAATTTAATACGGTACAGTCATTTTCAGCCAAAGCTATGATAAATGATTACATTTTTCTCATAAGTAATCCCTGATCAATAACATACAATTATATTTCTAATGAATAACTTCTAAGTTATGCGCTTTCTGCACAATAAAACTGGACTGGATCCAAAATAATCTGCAGATGAGCAAAAGGAAGAAATGATTCCCAGCCAGAAGACAGAAATCTTGATTGTTAACACATCTCCTGGTGCTTTGTCTTAAACCCTTCCTGAGATTTTGAATCATCAAACAGCGTTCCGAAGGACAATATTAGAGATTGAGTGTCGGTATGGAGAACATGAGCCAGCTACTCTTTTATGTCACGCTTTAACATGAGCACTGACAGAAACATAAATCGCATTTGCTCAAGTCAGCACAGAGGAAGTATATATTCAATTAAAATAATTAGCAAGTTGCAGTGCAAACATTTAGGTTGTGGTTAGTGCCTAGAGCTAATAACTTTTAAAATACAATGCACTCATAATTTAGCGAAAAGCAAAGTAGTTTATGTGAGGCCTCACGGTGGGGCAGAATCTAAAGAAATTTCACCCAAAGAGCAGACCCGTGTGGAGACTTGATGGCTAGATTTTGCAAAACGGGTGAGAAATCTCTTGGATTGCTGACAGTTTGTAAACTAGGGGCGGGATTTTCCGTGCCTCCCGTGGAAGCAGTGCATCATTGGCTGGTGACAGGATCTTCCTGCCCTGCCGCTCTCAACGGGGTTCCCTGTTTTATGCAAACCCACGGCAGGTGTTCACCATTGACAATCCAACATCCTGTGCATCTTGTATTTCTTATCATTGAGGTTCAGATGAATGGCCATGAAGTGTACACATTTTGAATTAGATTCAGAGTTTAACTTTTTAAACCTATTAAAGGTGATTAGGCTGAGTTGCTAGCAAAATTTAGCTGTTAAATCCACAAATTATTTTTGGACATGGTAAATTAATGTTTACTGTTTAATTAAACATAAGTAACCTCAGCACATTTGTTTTGATTTGTTTTGTAGCCTATATACCACAGACATAACAAATGATTTTCTGTTCAGTTAGATAAGTACAGCACCCACTGTGTCAAAGTTGGCCTTTCACCCATAGCTATAGCTATTTAAATTGCTGCAATTAACAAATGTCCAACAAATAGCCTAGTGTAAGAGATGTAAGGACTGGTAGATCCCACCGGTGGGAATGGCTGGAAAATTCCGGTCATTAATTCTCAGTATGTGTACATTGTTGCAAAAGCATGACTTTATTGCCCAACTCTCGCTGCTTCAATGAGGTGGTGATGGGCCACCTTGTTGAACTGGTTTGACACAGCCAAGTGTGTTGCTGAGAGCATTAAGAGTCAATGACAGTGGTGTGGAACTGGAATTACAGATAGTCCGTGCTGGAAAAGGAAAGCAAGTTTCCTCGCCTATAACATTCCAACAGCCTTCTGGTCACTTTTACAGATACCAGCTTTTGATTTCCAGAGTCATGTAGACTAAATTCAAATTCACAAGCTATCATCTTTGGAATTTGAACTCACTTGGTTTTTGGCTAGATTAATAGTCCAGATCTCCATATTAATAGTTCAAGAAAATAGCCACTACATGACAACACTCTCCAATACAAAGGCTCATCACTCATCTTCAGATCAGGAGAATATAGGGGGAGAGGAGTAGGAGGAGCATGGAGATGAAGATGATGCCTTCAGTATCAGAACAGCCACTTGCATTGCTGCTCAGGATGCCAGGAATATCCTAATATTGCGAAACATCACATAGTGTGAAACTTAAATATGAAATCCTATAGACCGTTTTTTCACTAGCATGAACTTGCACCTAACCACTCCCCTAATAACCATCATCCCTTTGCACGCAATGCTCCTTCACCCATTGCTCACCTACCCAATGGATCCCAGCACCTTTTTCTCTACAACAAGTTAAAGGGCCAGTTGAGCCTCGGGGGGGAAAAAATGTTAGGAAAGGTGTGGCAGTGGTGCATATCATTAAATTTATATGTGGTATAAAAAGAAGGAAACTTAACTACATAACCTTGTGTGAAACATTAATGTGTACTCCTTGGTGAATTACAATTCCTTCAACTTAGGCTTCCTACCACTTCTGCGCCCCATGTTTGCACAAAACTAGGTGGGAATGTGAGTTGTGAGGAGGATGTAAAGAGGTTTCAAGGAGATTTAGACATGGGGAGGGTTTTCCGTGGAGCCCTGTGGTATGTTTCACGGTGGCGAAGGCAATCCACCAATGGTTGGTGGAAGGATCTTCTGGTCGTAGCATTATCAACGGGATTCCCCATTGCATGCACCCTGCCTACCATTGGGGAGCTCATGGTCGGGGTTTGCCACGGGCAGGACTGGAAGATTCCGCCACCGGGAATGGCCAGAAATTTCCAGCAGATATGTGAGTGGGCAAGAACATGGCAAAGCAGAAACACAAAGTATCTCTGAAATGGTGAGAGATTGGAAAGTGTTGAGTTTCCTTGTTCACAAGTTGCCAAAATCTAATATGCAGCAAGCAATTAGGAAGGCACATGTTTATTACAAGTGGATTTGAATACAGAAGAAAAGATGTCTTGCTGCAATTGTATAGAGTGTTGGTGAGATCGCACTGGAGTATTGTGTGGAGTTTTAGTCTCCTTACCTAGGGAAGGATATATTTGCCATAGAGCAAAGGCAACAGGGGTTCACCAGCCTGCAGGATGACTTGTTTGCCAAACAGCATAAGCTTCATGCAATAGGCAGAGTTAAGCGATTCCACAAACAACAGAGCAGATCTAAGCTCTGCAGTCCTGAAATGTGGTGGAATATTAAACAGCTGACTGGAAGGAGGGGCTTGACAAATATCCACATCCTTCATGATGGAGGAGCCCAGCACATCAGTGCAAAAGCTAATGCTGAAGCATTTGCAACAAGCTTCAGCCAAAAGTGCTGAGTGGATGATCCACCTTGGTCTTCTTCGGAGGCCCCAGGCATCACAGATGCCGGTCTTCAGCCAATTCAATTCACTTTACATGATATCATGAAACAGCAGAAGGCACTCGATACCGCAAAGGCTATGGGCCTTGACGATTTTCCAGCAATATTACTAAAGACTTGTGTTCCAGAACTTACCGTGCCCTTAGCCAAGTTCTTCCAATATAGCTACAATACTGGCAACCAAGCAGTATGAAAAATTGCAAAGGAATGACCTGTGCACAAAAAAACAGGATAAATCCAACCTGAACTATACCCGCCAATCAGTCTACTCTCAATCATCTGTAAAGTGAAGAAAGGGTTCATCAAAAGTGCTACCAAGTGACATTGCTTAGCAATAATCTACACACTGACACTCAAGTTTGGATTCTGATTGCCATCACTGAATCTCCCACTCTCAACATTCGCAGGATAACTATTAACCAGAAACAGAACTAGACTAGCCATATAAATGCGGTGGTTACAAGAGCAGGTCAGAGGCTAGGAATCCTACAGGGAGTAACTCACCTCCTGACTCCCCAAAGTCTGCCCACCATCTACAAAGCACAAGTCAGGAGTGGGATGGAATACTCTCCACTTGCCTGGATGAGTGTTGCTCCAACAACACTCAAGAAGCATGTAACCATCCAAGGCAAAAACAGCCCACTTGATTGGCACCCCATCCACAAACATTCACTCCCTCCATCACCAATTCACAGTAGCAGGAGTGTGTTCTAGATTTACTTTTGGAGCCTTTAATGAAACTGGGCTGCCTCAGCTCCTGAACTTCCATATGAGAAACTTGTTCAGAAACACATGGCACTAATAGGCAATCAAGGTTCCATCAAATATATAATATAAATCTCATCTATTACACACACATTGATGGCTAGATTGTCCTTTTGGGCTACTAATTAACTTTTGGACATCCTCTCACTTCTATAACATATTTCTGACTTCTGAGAACCGGGTTTGTGCTTGTCTGCATTACTTTTAGCTGCTTTCGAAGCAATTTTGCTGCAGTCACAGTTGACCTGGTATGGCTAATATGGATAAGAGGGGACTGTCAAGAAGACAGAAGAGCGCATGAGCAGCTGTATCATGAGTAATGAGGAGAGAATCGTGCACGAGACCTTACCTGTATAGGGTTTTCAAGGAACACTTCTCTATGGACTTCATTGAGGAGCAAAGTCTTAGGTGTCCTTGCTTTACAAAAGAGTCAGGAGGTTATGGGTTCAAGACCTTTTCCAGGGACCTGAGCACAAAATCTAGGCTCACATTACTAAATAGTCCTGAGGGAGTGATGTCAGAAGTGCTATCTTTTAAAAGAGACATTAAATTTAGGCCCTGTCTACCCTCTCAGGTGCATGGAAATGGCAATATTTTGAAAAAGACCAATGGAGTGCTCTCTGTGCTTTGATCAATATTTAACCTTCAGCCAACATTTCCAAAACTGAATGTATGGTCATAATGACATTTTATTTGTTGGATCTAACTGTGTGCTAGTGAGCTGCCAGTTGCCTACGTTTCAACGATAATTATTTAATTGCCTATAAAATACTTTCTGATGTCTTAAGGTTATTAAAAGCACTATCTAAATGCAAGTCTTTTTTTAACCTCTGAACTATGCCATCTACTGTAGTAATAAGTTCACAGTTTGACTGACAGCTTAAAGTGCTCATAAAGTCTTTGAAGTTAGATGATGAATACAAATGCTTGTTCTTGTAAGAGATTAGAGGAAGCAGGCTGAGCAGGTGGCCAGAATCTATTTTGCCAGAGGGCCTCATTATGAATGTTTGACTGAACTGGACGAATGACAAATGCTTTGTGGGGGGCTGTTTACACATTTGCAAAGAGGACTGCTATTTTTGATCTTCCTTTGTAGTCATTTTTCAATGCCTATGTGTTTATTTGAATATGATTACAGGCTTATTTAATGGGACTTAGCCTGGTTGTGTTTGATGACAGTTTTATGAGATTGTAAAGGCAATTCTTTACGATGAAATAACTGATCTTCTTTTTAATTTCATGAAAATTTTAAAGGCTTGCCAGTCTTATATGACTCATGAGTTCTGTAGCTGGTGGATACTGGTTGAGTGGGTATGGAGGAAGTTTGGGTGGACATGAAGGGGGCATGGGAGATATGAAGGGGTATGTAGGGGCATGGGGGACATAAAGGATCATGAAGGCATGGAATTGAGAATGGGAGTTGGGTGGGCAGTGAGGGCTAGAGGACTTAACAGCCATGAATAGAATTAAGATGATGTTCCAATAAAGACTTCTAACCTATCCAACTTCACCATCCTCATGTTCCCAATGCCCATCTCCCTGACATAAAAATAGGGCTGATAGACCCCTCCAGAATAGAGACAGGATTGCGGGGTTGAGAAAGTTCCCAACTCCAGATACCCATCTCAACCACAAAAATATGGCCTCTAGTGTGGGTAAGTAAGGATAACCGCGATGGATGTTTGTGACGTACAGCATACATGACATAAAAGACTTTTGGCAGATGTGCTGCTTGAATGATGGGAACTTAGGATGAGAAGATTGAGGTAATCAATTTTGTTTATGGAAATACCGTAGGTAAAGGCACGGAGGTGATAATCAGTAAACTGAGAGGAAGTGGGGTTTGAAGCTCAGAAGGGGAAAAGTAGCGTTGGAGTTCACATGGCTTTATTTAGGCCAGGTAAAGGAAGCACATCTGTACCAAGGGGATGGAATTTATGATTGACATTGAAAATGCATCTTGATTGATCTGGTGTCAATGCACTATTAGCTTTAGCTGTGATGTTACGCAAGGTCAAGGAAGTAGAATTCTTGAAGATACCCAGCTCAACACAACAATGCGTACCCTTACGTACCCTCTGATCAACTCAAGAACCCTGGCTCCCAGTCCTTCTGCCCCTTCACATAAAGCGAGAGATTGCAACAGGAAAGCTCCTGGAGAAGTTTACATCAACCCTGCTGCTAAACAAGGAACATGCCAATCCACCTGTTGCTCACCTGCTACCACACCAACCTGTGTGATTAAGATCACCTTGCCAAGAAATAAGAGCAGAGGCCCTATGGCAGCAAGAATGGAATCAACATGTCACCATTAAAAACCACTTCCTTATCACAGATCCTATAGTCCATCCACCCAACTTCAACCTGCCACGCCAACATTGGGCTGTCCTCAACCATTTCTGCATTGGCCAAGGTCTTTGTGTAACAAATTGACACAAGTGGAGCCTTGCAGGGAACCTGGACTGCAGCTGTGGTACACCCCAGCCAATGACTCACATCAATCGAGACCACCCCCTGACAAAAGGCAGCGGTGTGAACAGAGAGCTCCATTTAGCCACTATAGAAGCAATTACTGCACACACTAAAAAAAAGTAAGTAGAATATCCTATTAAAAATTACCAATCTGCAAGAGACAAGATGACAAAGCAGGTGGAAAAATTAATAAATTTGAACTTGGTGTGATTCAAGTGACTAATTAGAATGTTCAAGTCCCTTTAAGAAATGATCAGCCTGAACAGTGGAGATAGGGTGTTTTTCATTTTCATTGCTAGAAACCCAGATTTCACTCAACTTAATATACGTTGTATCTCTTCAGCTCCATCTTTTCTATGTGGCATGATGTCCTTCTGTAGAGGTGCAATGTCAGATTCCATATTGTAATGCAAATGTGTAGAGAAATAAAATGACCTTTTATATTTAGAATTCTATCAATATTCTTCTCCATTATAATGCCTGTAGAAGGAATAAAATGTTGGTAGTCTAGCGATCTAACATAATAAACTTTGATTGAAGGTGACAACATTCTTTCTCGCAACTTTGGCCTGCCTCCAAATGAAAATTCACATTATGCTACAAATGACTTTATTCAGAAAATTGAAGAATGATCCTCTATGAAGAGTGTGTTTTTTTTTATGGGGTGTGGACGTCACTGGCAAGGCCAGCATTTGTTGCCCATCCCTAAGCGCCCTTGACCTGAATGGCTTGCCATGCCATTTTGGAGGACAGTTAAGAGTGGGTTTGGAGTCTCATGTAAGCCAGACCAGGTAAGGATGGCAGATTTCCTTCCCTAAAGGACAATAGTGAACCAGATAGCTATTTATGACAATTGATTATAGTTGTCATGGTCACCATTACTGAGACTAGCTTTCAATTTCAGGTTTTGTTAATTGAATTGGTTAGATTTGAACCCATATTCCCAGGGCATTAGGCTGGGCCTCTGGATTGCTTGTCCAATGATATTACCACCACACCACCATCTTTCCGATCCAAATTCTACTATTTTTAAATGCTATCAGAAAGCTAGTTCCATTAACAGTCATGGAGGGCACCATAAAGTGCACTAAGCCATATTGTCATGTGATCATTATAACATAGAAGTGGAGAGAAATTCAACACGGCTTTCCATTTCATGCCTGAACAATGGACAACCAACAATCAAAGATTAGAAAAGAACATTGGTTGTACATAATGTCTAAGACCCGAATGCATGCATCCCAAAGGCAAGTGCTTGGTCCATCGTCTGCTGATATTTCACCCTGAGTTATTTTGTTAGTGGTAGTTTGCCTTTCTCTTCTGCTTTCAGGATCAAGGTGAGGAGGCAGGTCCCAAATCTACCCCAGCCAGAAGGGGAATTGAATGTGAGCTGTTGGCATTATTCTGAACCACACGCTAGCTATCAAGCCAACAGGGCCCAAGGCCTGCTTGCTGCAATATTTATGCAGGCCTGCAAATGGGCAAGCATACCATCTGCTTCATACAAGTAAAAGGCTGGTTAAATATTTAAACTGTTTGTCCTATGCCAGTTGTAAAAATCAGGTCAAATGGAAAGAGCATTTGCAATGGAAGTTCTGTTTTCTTGTACCAGGCATTGATCAAGGTAACCAGCAGTTATTAAACGGATCACTGCATATAGGCACCCAAAATATTTTGAATATGTAGTTTTGTGTGCCCATTATTTCTTGATTGATATTTTTTCCTACAGTGCAACATACCCCGGGGGACAAAGAATTAATGCACCAGTGAGTTATTTTCCTTGAGATTTCTTATATCCACCCAAACTGAATGGATCTGCCTTATATTAAGTTGATCTTCCTCTGCACCCTAGCTATGACTGTCACACTATTTTCTGCACCCTCTTCTTTCTTTTTCCCCTATGTACTCCACGAAATGTATGCTTTGTCTGCATAGCGCACAAGAAACAATACTTTTCACTGTATATTAATACATGTGACAATGATAAATCAAATCAAATCAAAAACTTATTCTCCGTCTAGATTTTTTCAGCCGAGATCATTTCACATTACTGAACTGATCTTATCTTTTATTAATAGAACTTATCCTATTTCCTCTTCCTTTGTAACGTCAAAGACCTTTGACTATCCCGCTTCCACTTTGTTCACCTTGCAACCATATCTCTGTGGGCCCAGCAGAAGCAGAACCATGTATCTTAGGCCCACAAAAAATAATGGCCTACTCCAGGGCCTTTTGAGGCTATTATCCCTGGCAATTGTTTTTGTCCCTCTGTGTTTGAGAGTCATTTCAATTTTCCTGCAAGGGCAAGCTGCAGTGTGACAGGCAGCTTTAAAATTATGTCTGATCTTGAACTTATTTTATTCCACACGCCAACACTGATATGGGGTGGCGCAGCTGCTCTGCCGATTTTATGCCTGTTTAAGAAGAAAGTCAGATTTCTTTGCCAATATATTTTTCATGTTGATACAACTTTAATCATGCATTTCATTTAAATAATTACTTCTCTGCGGCAAAGAGCAGATGAACTTCTTGAGTTTTCTAGTCATATGACTGATCACAGAATTGTGTGTATGGAAATGTTGTTGTCATGGTTACAAAGGAAGTATGATATGTTCTTTGGGCCAGACTCACAAATGGAGACTCCTCATGAAAAAAGAATAAGAAGAAAGTTGAAATGTGTATAAAAGTGGATTATATTTCTAATTTGTCAAAATTGTAAGGAGGAATTCCATTCCCAAAGTCTTTTAATGTTGGCAAAAATTGGATATAATATTGGATAGTTTCCTCCCTCTAAAAATGAATTGGGAAAAATGTCAATTTCCTCTGTCATTTTAATCAGCTGATGGAAATTGTGATTGTGATTTTGTTATGAGCAGTCAGAGTTGTCAGGGCAGTCAATTACAATGAATCTATAATAAAGATACTTTAATGGTTCTCAAGTAACCAATAAACCACTTAATCAATATAAATGTCAATATGTTTGTTATTCAACCGTGGACTAAATAGAAATTGTTGTGAATGGTACAATGACCAAGTGGCCTGAATTTTTGAACCAAGCCCTTAAAAATCGTAGCTGTTGCAATAAAGAAAGATGAGTGCATTTTTGTGACAGAGTTGGCACAGAGCATATGTTTTCTGACTGCAGTCTGTCATTGAGTACATGCCAACAGTAGTTAGAGTGAAGATCATAGCTACACAGGCCATAGCCATAATTGCAGCATATATAGTCGTACTACTGTTTTATAAACATTTCAGTCCATGTGCCAAGTGCATTCATGGCAAGTTCACTTGGAGAATAATTACAAGATGGAGAAATTTAAATACCATTTGGATGATCACTATTCTATTCTCAGACAGATCTATCTGCTTTTGAAGAGATGCCTTCCAGCATTTGCATGTGTGGAATATATTACTAGACTAGTAATCTAGAGGTCCAATCCAGAGGCTAATGATTTAATGAATGGGAGTCTAAATACCACCATGCCAACTGAAAATTTAAATGTTTTAGTAAAATAATCAGACAATGAGAGTTGACATCAGTAAAAGTGACCAGGAGTTGTTGGATTATCATAAAAGCTCAACTGATGCATTGATGTCCTTTGCTGAAGGAAACATCCCACCATTATCAGGTCCACCCTATATATGACTCCAGGCCCACGCCAATATGGTTGACCCTTAACTGGCCTCTAAAAGCCACTAAGTTTTACCAAATTTCCCAATGGTTCAAAAAAAGGCCTAACATCGCCTTCTGAATTGGCAACAACGCAATGTGCAATAAATATCGGCCTTGTCAGCAAAGTCCATATTCCAACAAAGAAATAAAAGTTTTCGAATCATTAGTTGGAACTAATAGTGTACCATTGTTCAGCTCAGCTGTAGGCATCACTTCTAATCTCACTATACATTATAGTTGAGGGCAAAGATGAACTTCACTACAACCATTACAGTATTGGAAATGATTGGCTTTTTCTGCATACCTTGATAGATCAATTCTGTCAATGCACATCAGGAACATTCTTAACGTGACCCGGTTCTTATTCCATATAAAAGGTTCACTTGCAGCGATACATCAGCATCCATGAATGCTAACTGATTTCTCTACAACATGCTGAATCATTCTCAGACCAAAAGAGCTGTCAGGACATATTCTAGTAACAGCCACTACAGTTTTTGGTAATTGTCGTAGCCTATGACGTTGTTGTATTCTGTGTGATTTGGCCTGTATTTATGCTTAGTTGAGTGTATAATGTGTATCTATGACTTCCTGACCTTAAGGTTGTTCTAAGTGCTCCTCAGAAGGGGGAAAATGAGATGGACTGCTGTTTGATGTTAATACTTGCTATTAAGAGATATAGATGTCACAGTTCCTTTTTCTGTAGGATCTAAAGATTGTTCGGCAAGTGATGTCTCTACTGCTAGTGTGATGATACTGTGCTATTGATATATGTTATGTTTGAGGGGGCTGCTTCAAGATTCAATGTTTTTCTACTGTGCCAGTTTGTCAGGCAAGAATGTAGCAGATGCTGGAAAACAGGATAATTATTCATTTTAGACATTCAAGTGTTTATTTAGCAGAAGGTTTAATGGGATGTTTTTTAATTAAAGTAATGGAAGGTGAGTTAGGTATACAGGGGCAGAGTCATGTTATTTTAGGTTAATGGGAGGAGCTAACCTTGTAGCAGAAAGAATAGTTTCATTTTCATTTTTAAAAAGAGCAATTGATGACTAGAGTTGTTAAAAAAGAAGAGGTTCTCTCTCTCACTCTCTTTTTGAAAGCTCCAAAGTTGTTCCCCAAATCAGAGCAAGTATATTTGTGTTTTCTGAACATTTTCAAGTGGGGATTCAGCCTATAAGAGAAATATTGCTTAATTGGAACTGACATAGTGATAAGTTAGAAGTTAAGAGTTGTTTCTTTTCATGTTTAAAGATTGCTCAACGGTTAAGAGTTAAACAGTTTAATTTTGTTAGTATTGTACTTAAACTGTGTTATGAATAAGACTTGTTTTGATACAAAGATCCTTAGTTTGTCAGTGGAGTTACTCCTGAGGCAAGGCACCCTTTCTTCAGATTTATGCCAAAATAAAAAATTGTTGGGGTCTAGTCTGGCTTCATAATATACCTTGGGGTTCTGGTCTGGTACCCTAACATTAGGGATGAAGGACTGCCTGAGCATGCACAGTTGCTAAATCTATAATAGAACAATCATATGTTGAGATGTGACTTTGGTGAGTCACTGCATTCATTGCACAAATCGTATGTGCAGTCACATATTTTATTTTCGGTCTTCAACGACAGAGATCTCCATAATGGGCAAGAATGTTAATCTGCAAAGCTGTTGTAACTAATCTTCTATCTGGCATTGATACTTGGGCAGCTACCAAAGGCAACACCAGGCACTGGAGAATTTCTACGAATGGTGTCTCCTGCAGGATGCTCAAAGTCAAATGGAAAGACAGGCAAACAAACTCCAGCAACTTCACCAAAATCAATGCAACCATGATCATGCAAACGTCAGCTCCACTGGTCTACACTCTGCATCCACGTGCCAAATAAGCAGCTTCCAAAACAATACTTTCAATACTTATAGATGGCATCTCAAGGAGGACAGAGAAAACATTTTAAGATAATTCAGAAGGCCTCATTAAAAAGAAAACAAATCGACATTGGTGCATGGGAGGAACATGTCATAAATTGTGCCACGGGGTGACACCTCATCCAACAAGCTACAGAATAGTCAGAAAATGACCATAATAACTCTGATGTGGAGATTTTGGCATTGGATTGGGGTGGGCACAGTACGAAGTCTCACAACATCAGGTTAAAGTCCAACAGGTTTATTTGGAATCATAAGCTTTCAGAGCGCTGCTCCTTCCTCAGGTGACTCACCTGAGGAAGGACTCACCTAGAAATCATAGAAATCCTACAGTACAGAAAGAGGCCATTCAGCCCATCGAATCTGCACCGACCACAATCCCACCCAGGCCCTACCCCCATATCCCTACATATTTTACCCACTAATCCCTCTAACCTACGCATCTCAGGACACCAAGGGGCAATTTTAGCATGGCCAATCAACCTAACCCACACATCTTTGGACTGTGGGAGGAAACCGGAGCACCCGGAGGAAACCCACGCAGACACGAGGAGAATGTGCAAACTCCACACAGACAGTGACCCAAGCCGGGAATCGAACCCACGTCCCTGGAGCTGTGAGGCAGCAGTGCTAACCACTGTGCTGCCGTGCCACCCTACCTGATAAAAGCGCAGCGCTCTGAAAGCTCGTGATTACTGTTGGACTTTAACTTGATGTTGTGAGACTTCATACTGTGCCCATAATAACTCTGGGTCAGGAAAATGACGAAAGGGGTGCACTGGGGCGGCCATTTAAATCACACCCCTATCTTTAAAAAACTAAGTTGCTGGTGGGGTGAGCTCAATCAGAGCCTTGTGTGTGTCGGCAGCAAGGTTGCCAGATGGGACAGTGAGAGGAAAGTTAATGGAATCTATTCCCTTTCATTAGGTTTATGCTTTAAATAAAGTTGGCAGTGATTCAGATGCTGTAGTTCCCAGAATTTATTGGTTCTGTGGGATTCTAAGTGCATTAGTAAATTTTGCTTTACTTTGCAAAGCATGCTGTACCAATAGTGAAATCTTATGCTTTTTTTCATACCTTCTGAAATCGTGGTACTTTCTTGTGCAAAATAGATCAATACACATTATATTGGGAAATAAAATAAGGTTTTCATTAAAAGGAGTTTATACTGAAATATGAAAGGTTTAACTCTGAAACCATGGTATACTAACACATCATTATATATTTACCACTTTGGTGAATGATGTTTTGTTTAATTTATTAAAAAAAGAGTCTTGCGCAAATAAAAAATTCATTGCCCAATGCTTATAGATTTATTTTGCAAAACAAAATTTCTTTTGCACATTTTCTTCTGTGCATTAACCAGTAAGTAGCTGCCACATCCAAGGGTGATGTGACTGTGTTCTGGAGTTGAATGTCATTATGGAGTTCCCTCCTGGGTACTGTAGGGCTGAAATAAACTTCCATTGCATTAATAAAGCTATTCAAGAATGAGGAACAATTTTCTTGCTGTGCTGATCAAATGGTCCTCAAAACAGATCAGGTCTTTCACCAAGATAGGCTGAGGAATCACATTGTCAGCATCCCAACCAAACTCTTGCATTCATTGAATCACAGAATAATGCAGCACAGAAGGAGGCCATTCAACCCATCATTAGGTGTCATCTGTGGTTCAGCTGGTACCAATCTCACCTCTGAGGCAGAAAGTTAAGAGACCAATTCCCAATCCAGGACTTGAGCACAAAAATCAAGGCTGATTCACAGAACTGAGGGAGTGCCGCACTGTTAGAAGTGCTGTCTTTTGGGTGAGATATCAAAAGAAACCCCATCCGTTCTGTAAGGCGGACGTAAATACTCCCATGGACTATTTCAAAGACAGGGGAGTTATTCCTGATGTCGTGACCAATATTTATCCCTCAGTCAATGTCACAAAAACATTATCTGGTCATTATCACATTGCTGTTTGTAGGAACTTAGTGTACAAACTGGCTGCCACATTCCCTACATTATCACAGTGAATACATTTCACAAAGCACTTCATTGACCTTGAAGTGGCTTGAGATATCTGGTGGTCATGAATGGTGCTATATAAATGCAAGTTTTTCTTTCCTTTTACTGCTAAGCTGGCTCTTTAGCCCCATTCCCCTGCCCTTCCATCAGTAGCCTCCAATTTTTCCTCATCAACTATGTTTCCAATTCCCTTTTGAAAGTTATTATTGAACCTACTTTTGCTACCTTTTCAGGCTGGGTATATCAAATTGTAGTAACTTGTTGCATAAATCTTGGGCTGGGATTTTATGGCCCCAGTTTGGTGGATTCTCTTGTGGTGAATACGGAAAGCAAACCAAAAGTTGGCTACACCGGCAGATCCGGCCAGCAGGCAGGACTGGGAAGATCCTGCCAGCAGGCAGGACTGAAAGATCCTGCTAGTCTTTTTCCTCATTTTGTTTCCGGTCATTGGCAATTACTTTAATTCTGAGTTCTTTGTTACTGACTCTCCTACCATTGGAAATAGTTTCTTCTTATTTACTATATCAACACCCTCCATAATGTTGAACACTGTTAAACTTTACTTTCTCTGCTCTAAGGAGAATATTTTTGTGATATGCCAGCTCATTTATAACCACTCAGCATCTGACCATGTAATTTGGTTAAGCAAAATTTTCTAATACTGCTTTCTTGGTGTGCACCTAAATGCCATTTACGAACGAACAATGTAGAAAGCAAGAAATCTGGAGCAATCTCAGAAAGAGTAAATTTAATTGATTGCTGCTTTCAATTTTCAATCTAACTCTCTATTTTCACATCAATCCAGGTGCATTAATCTTTCATGGATACTTCACACATGGAATTTCATGAAATATTTTGGCTCTTCTCGCTGTGTCAACCCCTTCCAATAACTTCAACATTTCAGCAGCGATTCCAAACTCCATTTGCCTAACTTACTTTTCCTTATATCAGACATCAGCTTAACCTGAGGAATCCAGTTTTACATGCCCGTTGATAGTCTCCACTGCAGCAATGTCGACTGAAAATTTCCTTGTCATTACTTTGTAGGGCTGAAAGGAATCCTTATATATCACCGTTAATTTTGGTATAAATCCCCTGTTGCTGAAAACAAGTGAAATTTTTAAATGTTCAACATTTCAATATTGATATCAAACCTTCTTATCATAGAATCTACAGTGCAGAAGGAGGCCATTCGGCCCATTGAGTCTGCACTGACCAAAAACCCAATGGGCCCTATCCTCATAATGGGCCCTATCCCCATAACCGCATGCATTTTACCCTAGCTAGTCCCCCTGACACTACGGGGCAATTCATCATGGCCGATCCACCTAACCTGCACACCTTTGCTGTGGGAGGAAACCGGAGCATCCGGAGGAAACCTGCGCAGACACAGGGAGAATGTGCAGACTCCGCACAGACAGTGACCCAAGCCGGGAATTGAACCAGGTCCCTGACACTGTGAGGCAGCAGTGCTAACCTTTGTGCCACTGTGCTTCCCTGAGATAGATTTTCAACTGATGATAATCAAAACACTCCACCCATCACACAGTGCAGTACTAGGTACAATACCCCACATTCAGAAGGTGTTAAACTCAGTACAAGCTGTTACAGAAGAACACAAGAAAAGTCATGACCGAGAAAAGATGATTCTGCCCATCGAAGTGTGTCCTTCTAAGTATCTCAGATCACCAAAATTACGCACATAAATTAAGAACATAAGATCATGGGAAATAGGAGCAGGGGTTTTCCATATAGGGCCCCATGAAGCCTCCTGTGCCATTGATTTGATTTGATTCGGTTCATTATTGTCACATGTATTGGGATACATTGGGTCCGATTCTCCCATCCCGACGCACATGTTTTTTGGCGTGTCGGGATGGGAGAATCACGTGTTGGCCATTTCATGGGATTTGCGCACGTGTTCCCGATGCATGCGTCCTCAACAACTGGAGAACAGGCACAGTCAGGACGGCGCTGGCAACAAGCAGGAAGAGAGGGAATTAACTTAAATCTTTTTTAAATGTATTTTTAAATGTGATTATCGGGCCCGGTACGGAACTCTCCAGGCCCGATAGCATCTCCCACTCTGCCAGGAGTATTTCACTCTGGCGGGGTTTAGAGTAGCTCCCCACTTGTGGGGAATTAGCGGGGGAACCCACCGGAGTGAAGGGGGGGCAATCAGGGCCCCCAAGGGGTCGGGCAGTGGGGGGTGCCCCCTGGCAGTGCCAGCCTGTGCCCCCTGACACTGCCCAAGGGGCAAAGTGCCCATGCCCAGAGGACCTTGGCACTGCCCATCAGGCAATGGGCAGTGCCAAGGGGATGGAGCCAAGGGGGCGGGGCAATGGGGCAGGCCTACTGTGGGTGGTGCTGAGGGGAGGAGCTTATTTCGGGCAGGGCCGAGGGGCGATCAGTGGAAGTGGGGGCCACGCTGCCACTGCATTGGGATCGGTCGGGGCTAGAGGGAGGCCAGCGATTGGGACGGGCTGGAGGGAGTGGTCTGCCTCATGGTGGGGGGGAAGGGATCTGGAGATCTGAGCGCTCTGGGACGGGGGGGGTCAGGGCTGGCCCGGGAATGCTTGTTGGGGTCGTGATCGGGCTGCGATCAGGCCATAGGGGGGAGGGAGGATGGTGGAGGGACAGCAGTGCGGGGGTCCCAGGCTGGCCTGCGATCGAGCTGGTCAATAGATAGGGAGACTGATAGATCGGGGCCACGGCACAGGCAGGAACTGTCAGCCTCTGGCATGAATAGGCCCCGTCCCCCTGAGCTTTTAATTCACGATTTTGATTCATGATTGTGACCTCTGCATTGCACAGAGAGTGGGAGATTCAAGTCTAAAATTGAACTGGAAAAACAGTCATGATTTACACCAGCTTTCTCACCAATTCAGCACTTTTGGGAGAATCGCCCCCATTGTTCCTTGCACGCTTACAGACAAAACATACCGTTCAGACAGCACATGGGGGAGAAGGAAAGGAGAGGGTGCAGAATATAGTGTTGCAGTTATCGATAGGGTGTACAGATAGATCAACATAATACTAGGTAGATCCATTCAAAGGTCTGATGGCAGCAGGGACGATACTGTTCTTAAGTTGGTTCGTATGGGATCTCAGGCTTTTGTATTTTTTTCCTGATGGAAAAAGCTGGAAGAGAGAATGTCTGGAGTGCATGGAGTCCTTAATTATGTTGGCTGCTTAATGGCATTGAAATAGATTGTTGCTGACCTGTTACATCAACTTCACTTTCTCGCCCTATGGGACAGAATTGGAAAGCAATGTCACAATGGGGTCAAACTAGGTTATGTAGGCTTAGAAAAACTCCTTGGCTTTTGTACTCTACTCCTCTACTCATAAAGTCCATTGAAAGCTCAGGTTTAAGTATAATACACTTTACAACGACAATTTTGTCAGATAATTATACACAACCTGATCATTCATATTATGCAACCAGCGCTGCTTTTTCAACCTGGCCCGATGCAATATCTGGACAGCCACATTCTTAGACCTGAATCACATTAGCACCGCAAAAAACAACCCTATGTACAAATGAGAATATCTTGAGCCAACAGTGACATATTCTGTTGGAGCATGATTCCTGGTTTCACTACCATGTTTAAAATGGTAAAAGCACCCAGTGAATTAACACCAACCAATTCACCTACAATATTGTGCTATTTCTATTCACACAAGTGGGCTTTGTTAACAGAAAAATTATACTCTGCATTGGCTGATTTTCTCATGTTAAATTGAACCTAGGCCCAGTGTAGAGCGCTTAATAGCAGAGCAAATGACAACAGATGCTGGAAATCTGAAATATAAACAGAAAATGCTGAAAATGCTCAGCAGACCAGGCAGCATTTGTGGTGAGAGAAGCAGATCAGATCCACGATCTGCACTAGTTCTGATGAAAGATCACTGATGTCTGTGCATTGGATGCCATTAGATATGCTGAGCATTTCCAACATTTCCTATTTCTGTTGGAGCAAAAATAACCCCTTTTGCCAGCCTTCCAAAAACAATCAGATCTTTCGTGAGCCTCTTATTCCCCTTCAGCAAGAAACCCAGCAATCATCTGAGATCTGATTACAACAACATTAAACCTAAATTTCGGAAAAATAGTTAAGATATGAAGAAAACTTGAATAACTTGCTGAGCAGAAACAAACCAATATCAAAGCAATAAACTGATCATTTAAAAAGAGTAATTAATAAAAATTACCATTGAGAGGTGCCTGGAAGCATGAGAAGGCATAGATCGCAGGGCAGACAAAGGGTTGTCCCACAGTTCAGCAATGCCACCCTGCATGTTTTCCCCCAGGCTTCATGGGAACAGCTGGAAGTGTGTTACATACGGACAATATGGAAAAGACTGCTGCCTGCAGGAAGCTGGGAGAGAGATAGCAGCAAGGGTCAGCTGGCAGGGGATCCAGCAACGTACATGGGTGCAGTGACACAAGCAGGTGTCCTCCATACCACCAGGGTGAGTGTAACTGGAAGCTGAGAGCTCTGTGGCTTTCATGTGGCAAACATGAAATGAGTGTCAACATGGGAAGGGATCGGTTAGGTGAATGAAATAACTTTATACCCAGCGACCTCATGAGGAATGCCAACATGTAGGCAACAGGCATCTGCCTCTTGCAGTCTGAGTTCTCCAACTCCTGTGGCATTAGATATATAGCTCAGATATCCAGAAACTCTCATCAAGTATAAAAGGAATGCCAGCTGATTAGGAGGTCAGCTAATGATTGTGTGGAGACTCATGTTCCCCTTCTGCCTGCATGACAAAAGGGCAAACACTGTGAGAGAGAGGGTGGCAGTACCCTGGACAACCATACCCTGAACACAACTGAGGAAGAGGGTCTCTACCTGGTTGATGAATAGGTTACAGCAGATGGGAAAATCGAGTACATTGCCTGAGATTACAAGGTCTGCTACTCCATGTGTTGCAAATATCTCCTTTCATTATGTAAAGACAGCTTCAGAAGTGTGACCCCCACAACTGCTTGACTTCTATCCATTTGGAGTCTACTATGATCAAGAAAATGTTATCTCTGTGCTTAAAAAGGTCTATCCCATGGCTTTTCAATGGTCTTCATGGAAGGGAAGATGACACCAAAGGTTCTGTTGTCCTCTGACAATGACTTGTACAAGTAATACAGTTTGATATTGTCTCTTACAATGATTTTGAGACTTCTGGCCATCAAACCCTGCTCTGGTTTGACATTTTGTGATGCCCAAATATCATTGGTGCAAGAATTGTATTACATCAAATCTCAGAATTGTTAGAATGACCAATCTCTCATCATAGACAAGTAAATCATCAACTACACTGAGATGTCCTCTCCATTCATAGTACTGTCTGAGAATGAGAATGTGTGGCATCCATCCTTTGATGCATTCCTCTCTAACCTGAACATATCCTTCAACTGATTACTGTGCATCTCTGATTTCATTTAGTCACTGAGTTGTTACTGGTGAAGCTTTGATTGTTGTCAATGCAAACGTTTCTACTTCAGCAAGGGCGATATCACCTTATTCAGGTCTTGCCACTGGGATACGGGACAAGCTATCTGTTGTATTTTGCTACTTTTCTGGAACATGTTCTGTCTTTGCATCAAACCACATCATCCTCAATCTGAATCATTGTACTTGTGGAGGCATTTTTCCTAACTCCTTAGAATTTATGATCTGTCACTAAGGATTTGTGATCTCTCAATATTGAAGTAGATACTAAGACCATAATTTGCAAACTTTTCATCAGCCCATGTAGCAGCTAATGCTTCTTTCTCTATCACTGTGTATCACTGTTCAGTTTCTGTCAGTGAACAGGATGTGCAGTAAACCAGTCTAAGCTTTCCATCGATCTATAACTGTAAGAGTGCGGCTCCCAATCCTGTAGAAGATGCATCTGCAGCAATGACAGTGGATAGTCCTTGGTCATAGTGAGCTAAAATATCAGGTAATGTCAGAAAATCTTTGACGATCTCAAACTACCTCTATTATGCTTCCTCCCAACACCCTGTATTGTTCTGTCATAACAGTTGATGTATTGGCTCATTGATGACTGTTAAGTTGGGCAAGACGTTCCACCTTGGTTTACCATACCCAGGAATCTCTGGAGCTATGTCAGCTTGTGAGGAGCTGAAAGCTCTTTGATGGCTCTTACTTTTTGTGGTCAACTCTGACACCAGATACATTCACAATATGTCCAAGGAACTTGATAGTCGGCTGTGAGAATTCTCATTTTTTGTTGAGTGTAAGTCCTGCTTCCTGTAGGCACTGTAACACAGCTAAACCATGCAGTGAATTTTACAGAGGGTTGTATTCTACGTGCCTCTTCCCCCGACCCCCCTCCTAGTTTGAATGGATCCATTAATCAGGACATCATTCATGCGACATACAACTCCATTCAGTCATTCTAGGGATATTTGACATTGTCATCGAGAAGATTTTCAGTTCTGATGTGATGCTAAAGGGTACTCTGTTGATTGACAGCCTCCCAAACAGTGTACTCTTTATCGAAGGAAAGTTGCCAAAAAACACTATTTGCATCTAGATTTGTGAAGGTTGAACTTTTTCCAAATTTTGCTAAGCATTTGTCCACAAACACCATAGGATGAACTTCACAACCAACTGCTTTGTTCAGCTCTGTAAGAATTACACAAATTATGTTAGATCCAATGAGTTTTGGCACTGAAACCATTCCTAAGCACCAGTTTGTTGGTTCTGCCACAGGCAAAATAACCCCTTGCTTCAATATAGAGCAAATTTCCTTCTTTACTTTTGGCAAGAGTGGATGAGGATCTTTTCTGGGTGTAAACAGGGACACTGGCTTCATTTCAGAATATAGTCTGGTGTCGTATGTGTCTTTAGCTTTCTTTGTCCTTTGAACAGCTGAGTTGAAAATTCAACTCTAATGTTTTGAGGCTGATCTTCTCAGATTTCCAGTTCCTTTGCTCTTCAAATCAGATGTAAGTTATTAGAGGCTTTCCTGCTTAAGAATGAATAATTCTGATTCAGGATCATACATTAGATTCCAGTGACTTTTCTCTATCTATACTGAAGGGTTGTGCTGTGACTTTGAGTTTATATCCTCAACCCATATAATTTTTTGCGTGATGGCTGAAGAGATCTTTTCTCCAACTATGGTTCAGCATCAGAAAGAACCAGAACTGCATCTGTGTCTAATTTAAAGTTTGTCTTGCTTCCCTCTACTAGGATCATCGCTCTAGCAGCTTCCACTTAGTTCCTGGGTCTCTCCAAGGAATGACATCTCAATGTCATTAATATTTTCACTTTCATGTATTCTGCCACCTTTCAAAGGCTTCTTGTTTATTCTGTATAGACTTCTTGCTGGGACACATAGCTGGGAAGTGACCTTAATTTCTACAAAAGTGGCATTTGGCCTCTTTGGTGGGACATTTTTTGTGCCACATTGATTACAGTTGGCAGGGGTGGTAAATGGGTGCTCTTCCTTGCTTGTTGGCCACCCCACTGCTTTTACATTTAACATACTCCGCAGAGTCTGCCGTTTTTGCGATATGGTTCTCCCTGTCGCTGATCGGTTTTATTTCCTAACCTTATCTTGTCCACTCAGTTGAATTGCTTTGTTTAAGATTAAATCACCTTCTCAACTACAAGTGATCAGACATTGCTTCATCAGAGACTCCAACAACAATTTTAACCCTGATTAGTTCACCTTTTAAACTACCATATTCACAATTCTCAGTAAATCTATACAAACCGTTGATAAATGCATCAATAATTTCCTTTTGCCGTTGGGTACACTTGGTAAATTTAGTCCACTCAGCAATAGTATTTTTTCACAGATTGAAGTCGGCATCATGTGCTTTTAATACTTCAGCATATGTAGCTTTTTCTTTGTCGATCACTTGTCTGACTAGGATGTCATCTGCACAATAACTCATTGTGTTTAATAGCATAGTGACCTGCTCACTGCTTGCTTTGCAGAGAAGCCCTTCAGAGCCAAGTCAGCCATGTTTCTGCTTGATTGGGGCCTGTAACCTGGTTGAAGCTTTTTAGTAATGGCAGAGACTTTTACATAATTGTTCTCTCATTCGCTGCCACCATATAATATTCTTGGTCTCATTGTGCTAACACAGAATATTTAGAGAGTCGACTCAGTTAAATATTAACTTTATTAAGAAACATATTACACTGGCTTCATCTTGCTACAAGGTCTATGAGAGACCAAGATCATGCAATATTTAATCACTTTCTGTGATGATGAATACTGTGTCTCAACACCATAATCAAAACGTTCGAATTAACCAACATGTAAGGAGATATATTACCAACCTTGGTTGTTGGTTTTATGTGGCAGCAATCTCTAGGACATCGCACCTGTTGCAAGAGGATATGAACCAGGTTGTCACAAGCTTCTCTTGTACATCTCTCCATGCCTCTTGCCATTGATAGAGGCACCTCACTCTACTTTAGAGCCTGGTCCCTCTCCCTCCTCCATAAGTTCCTGATCAGATAAAGAGTGTGGCTCACCCAAGTTCTCTGGCAGCAAGACTTTGTCCTCTGCTGTGTGAACTTGTGGAGAGCACAGCATATGACTATCATTTTGGAAATTCTCGCTGGGGCATATCACAACAGACCAATATGCTGGGGTATATTGCAACAAAGGGCAGACTTTTCCATTTTTTTTTCTAACGGGTTCTGCTGGTTCCGAATGGCAGCCTTTTTATGTTTGAGTGAGCATCTTTCCAAGTTACCGGGTGGGTTGGGAACTGATTCATCCAGCTACTGTCAGCTAATGGGTTCAAAGGTCCAAGCATCTCATATGAATGCCAATTCAGTACACTCATATCACTCTCTCCAGCCCAATTGTCTTCACAAGACAATACAGGATGTCTGGAACACAGGAGCAAAAGGCTAGCAACCTCAAGAGAAAGACTGTACCTTGATTCACCCACCTTATGCCCTCAAAGCCTTGATTCGAGGAATCCGGGCCTAGACACATGTACACTACCCAAGAGAAGGTGCTAGGAAACACAATTACCTCACCTCCGCCCAGGAGGTCAGTGTGGCTGGCAACTGCGCCAGAAGCACCACGCAGTACAGGAACAGGATGAATGATCTCATCCACTCTGCCAGGGTAAACCTTCTTTCAGCTCCCTCCACAATCAAACTCTCAGCTCCCCTCACTATCAAACTCTCAGCTCCGCCCACAATCAAACTCTCAGCTCCGCCCACAATCAAACTCTCAACATGGCATCATTTTACTCAGACGACGACTCTCTTCACGGATTTCACATATCCATGAATGAGGAATATATATCAACACTCAGACTCTCACAAACACTTTCATGTCATCTCTGGTCCTTCTTGGAAGGGCTCACCTCCCTGCAATGCCAGATAGTGAAGGGCACAGCAAACTGCGATCCTGCAGAAAACCCTCTGAGGTGGGTATTGCAGAGAACCAACTGAGAGGTCCAGGCGTCTCTTTGGAAGTCCTGTTGCCTGCTCTATGAGGGAACGTTTGGAGGTGTAAGCACTGTTGTATCTCTCCTTGAGTCTGAGGACAACACACCAGAGTTACCAGCCAGTGTTTATGTGCGTAGCCCTTATACCCCAGTAACCATCCCTGCAGACATTCTGGATCCAGTCATTGTTATGGTGGACAGTCCCATCCTCCCCCCGAGCCCATCACCTGTGAAGCGGCCAAGCTTCATATGGACCTCCACCCACCCCATCTGGAGTTTGCATGCATCTTCTTCCAGTAAACAATGTGGTATCCCTTTGACCCCCTTGTTTATGAGCTTTTCATGCAGCCTCGTTTGGGGTCTACCTTCCCTCCCCTCAGTCTTCCTTTTATTGTTCATCCTCATTTACCTCCTTGCACCATAATGCCGATCATTATACCCTCCCACCCTTCCAGTCCCTGCCCTTGCATAGCCCTCCTTCCACATTGCCCCCCCCCCTCCTCTCTTGCCTTTGTCAGCCGCCTTCACCTT
Source organism: Mustelus asterias (assembly GCF_964213995.1). Lineage (NCBI taxonomy): Eukaryota > Metazoa > Chordata > Chondrichthyes > Carcharhiniformes > Triakidae > Mustelus > Mustelus asterias. Next base: position 47,559,899 of record NC_135807.1, on the reverse strand, counting down.
GCATCCTACCGCCAGTTGAACTTTGATCCATCGGAGTGCAGAGTCCATAAGTCCAGCAGCACAGTGCTGTCCATAAAGACCAGCTCGGCATGGAGCTGGAGAGCATGAACTGGTCTATTCTAGCCACCAGGCAGTGGGAGAACTGACCTGCCATTAACCCACCATTGGGGAGAATTGGAACATGTTCTTAAACCGGCAGCTTTCTCAAATTTCAGCTCCCATTGGATTCTCCACTCCCGCGGGCAGGATGGGAGAATTCTGCCCAAAGTCTTAGCCCCATTGGGGTTCAACACTGTGTTCCACCACTTCTGGAACTATTCAGCTGCCAAGCAGATTAGCCAGCAGCTCACGAGGGAGGGATTTCCTGTCCCTGAGAGTTGGAACCCCAGTCTCACCTTACTACACTGCCAACATATTATTTCCACAGAGCAGTTCATTTAAAAATCAGAAAGGTGTCGACTAGGGCGACACAATGGCACAGTGGTTAGCACTGCTGCCTCACAGCGCCAGGGACCTGGGTTCAATTCCGGTCTCGGGTCACTGTCTATGTGGAGTTTGCACCGTTCTCTCTGTGTCTGCATGGGTTTCTTCCCGGTGCTCCGGTTTCCTCCCACAGTTCAAAGCTGTACTGGTTAGGTTGATTGGCCATGCTAAACTGACCCTAGTGTTAGGGGATTAGCAGGGTAAATATGTGGGGTTATGGGGATAGGGCCTGGATGGGATTGTGGTTGGTACAGACCCGAAGGGCTGAATAACCTCCTTCTGCACTGTAGGGATTCTATGATCTAATACTACCATTTCTACTGGCTGGTGTGTATGGAGGGGGAGGGGGGGTGGGGGGGCGGGGTGAACGTAGACTACAATCCTCTGTAAAATTCACTGCATGGTTTAGCTAATTCTAAACTTTGCTCACAATTTCCCATCATGAGATAAGGTAAAAGAAATCATCACATTTATTTGCACAGGTATTCAAATCCACTTCTATGTATCTCTTTTGAGAAAAAGTGAACACATATCCTTCCTGTCATATAAAGTGAAAACAACTGTTTTCTGTAAACAAATGGTGAGGAATTTTAAAATGGAATTTGCCAGCTGTATGAAATTGGAATTCTATTGCTTATGATATTCTTACAATGCGTCAAAAATATCAGGTGGGGGTGCAAACTCTGTGAGGCCTCACCTATAATCTTGCTGCAAGAGTTACAGAAGACATGGGCGTGTGTGTAAATGGTACTGTGTCATTTTCCTGAGGTTTCTATTGCTCTTCCACCGAAGTTATAATGGAAAACTGGTAGCACACCTGTGGAAATTTACTCCATATTAATTTAGCCATGTTATTTTCGTTAAGATTGAAATAATCTTTGGAAATATTCAACAAAATTGAAGATAGCTCCCATTTTCAAGGCTATTGAGGCTACCTGGACAGCAGTGCCCTTCTTAAATTGGAATCTGTTGAATTGCCAGTGACCCACAGCACTGCACAGGATGGGAGTCATGATTGCTGCCAGGACAGCAGGCACAGAACTACATGCGGTTACAAACCAGTTAGATGTTGATGGAGCGGAACCCTTCAAGAGTGATAAAGATGACAGATTGGCTGCAGGGAATGTGCAAATATCTGTATGGCACCTTCCACCCTGGGAAACCCTGCCGCGTAGAGAATCTTAGTTCAATCTCGTCCTGTTTTGCCCTGTCCACAGGGAATGAGATCCAACTCTCCATCTTGGAGTTAAGAGTCACAATAAAACCTTGATACATCAGTGAACTGCAAATTGGAATATGATGCTACGGTCACCTCCTTCACTTTGGAAAGAGCAGAGAAGTTGAGGACCAGGGTGGCGTTGACGGCCACGAGCAGTGTTATCCACATCTTGGATGAAGGCTTGAGGTGTGGCTGCAGCAGGTGGCATAACTTTGTGACACTCCTTGGCAAACAAAGTCATCTAAAGCATTGCTCCTGAGTAAAGCTAATGTCGGAGTAGTGTGCCCTCAGTAACCACCGTGGGTATTGGCTCATGTGTCCTTCTCTATTTTCTGGCAGCTGTTCTGTTTTCTTGTGTCATCTTGTTGCTCCTCCTTGCTTTTCATACCCAAAAGTAGCCTCAGGTGACCACCCATGACTACTGCAAAGCATCTGTGAGGGAGCTTTGGGCTGATTGAAATGAGAAGATTAAGATCTGCTGCATTAAAATTTTAATTTTCAATTGCTGAATTGCTGGCATAATTTATTAGGCTTATCAAATTGTCTGAGTAATGCTCTTGTCAAGTTTTACTCAGATTTCCTAAACTTTAACTTTGATCCTGGAACAGCAGAACTAAATTGTGCTAAAAATGCCTTGGGTGCACCCAGAAATTGTACTGAATTAAAATGTATTTGACAAGCTGGTGCACTTGACTGAAACCCTGGGAAAGCTCCAAGAGTTTTTGCTCTTTTGTTTGCTAGGCACTGCTGTTCCTGTGCAGTGCAATCTGTGATTGTAACCTGGGGATTTCTTTAATAGACGTGACACTGCATACAATAGTCCATCCTGAAGGAATGATGCTGCTAATGCCATTAATTGTCAGTGTCTGCAAATTTCCTCTCAGTGTATTTCACATGGATTTAGCACACACCTTTTCACTCTGAAGGAAAATCAATATTCTTTATTTTTCATCATCCATCACAACAACAGTAGTAGATTTATATTAGCATGCTGGCCATTTATCTGTTCACGCTAATAAGCACAACTTAAAAATGCTCCATCAGAATTAAACAAATGTTTAATCTATTCTGGTGTGTTTTACTTTCAACAGAGAAATAGATCCTTTGGAAAGTATTGATGTTGGGAACTAAAGGGAAATATTTTGCTGATTATCCGTCAAGAAACTTTGGCACAATGAGTAAAACATTGCTCTTTAAAGGTAGGTGGTGTTGAGGGGGTGGGTCAGAAAATAAATGGCAATTAATTCAGAATTTATTGCCCATCCCTGAGGTGAATTTGGAGGCAGGGTGGGCACTTAGTCGGGTGGGGGGTCCTCGCAATCTTCCCACCTCGATTCCAATTAAGTCTGGGGCGGGAAAACTTGTAGATGGCCTTCCTGCCCTGCTGCCAATTGAGGCCTCTAATTAGGAGAACAAAGCCCAGTTAAGGGTCTGATCCCACCATTGCGGATGTTGAATGTTGATGGGTGGGGGACTTGCCATGTTGGAAACCCGACAATAGGTGGGGAGGAGGGGTGGAGTTCTCCATTAAAAGGCACTCGGTGCCTGAAGGAGGGACCCAGCATCTGGAAGGGAGGAGGCCCATTTAAAGCTACTTCCTTGCCCCTGCTGCTGATCCCCACTCTCTCCGTTACCCCACCCTTTAACCCCCCAACCTGTCCTCACTCAACTGTGTCCTGAGACCCTCGGGAACCCTGGGCCTCTGGGTGGGTGCATTACTGCCAACTACTACCAGTCTTGAAGTGGCGCTGCCTGCAATGGACAACTGCTGGCCTCTGACTGGCTGGCAGCTCTCAGGTGGGGGGAAGGGTTGGTTGGTTCTGTGAGGCAGGATTTCCACCTGCTTTCCAGCCAGCAGGTGAGACCCTGTCAAATATTAAATACTGCCCATTATCATACCTACCATATCCCGACAATATGGTGACACAACACATTCACTCTCACTGTGTCTTGGATTAGTACTTTGGAGGTTACCACCCACAGAGCTCCAAATGTGATGGATGTGCAATTCTGTGATGCTCTCAGGGTAGTTACTCTACAGGAACCAGATGCTGCTCACATAGAGGAAGGAAAGGTAGAAAATAAATCACCACAATTCACATAAATGTCGAGAAAGTTTAGGAGTAGATTACTGACTAACCTCTCTACCCAAAGTATTGATGGGTAGAAAATTGAACAAGCCCAAAGTGGGGCATGATAGGGTACCACATATATCCCAGAAATAGTGACAGCAACACTACAGGCCACAAGGTAATTAGTTTAAAAAGATTGTTCAGATTTTAATGCCATCCCCAAGGTGACTCACAGGGTGGGATTTTCCGGCAGTGCTCGCCCAAGACTCGAAAATCCCGCCCGAGTTCAACAGACCTTTGCATAGTCCTGCCCCGCCCGCTACGATTCCCATAATGGGCGGGATGGGAAAATTCCTCCCACAGCCTCAGAGGCAGTTTCCCAATTGACTGAGAGGGGTGGGGGTGGTGGGCGGGGGGGGGGGGGAGTGCTGGAGGGCGGGGGGTGTTAAAGGAGGCTGCCAGAAAGATTAGCAAGCTGAGATAACACTGGGGTAGTGGGATTGGTGGAACTAGGGAAACAGAATAGGCATTTGTGAGTCACCATCATCCACGTGGTATTATTGCAAAAAATCAAAATAATCTCCAATGTGTCAATAAAATCTAATTTACCAGCTCAATTAAGTGAATGTCTTTTCTTGATTTTAATCAAATTTCATAAATGTCCGCTTGTCTAATACCTTTCACTTCACAAAAAGGCTTATTGTGAGTGTGAGTTCATCCATGTAACACTGGAATCTACGACCAGTTCCTTGGTGAACATCAATGATTAGACACTAAACAATTAGAACAAATGAATGACTTGGGGAATGTAAACATTGGGAAGAGGCTAGGGGCAGATTATCCACAGGCCACCACTATCTTATCAGCGAAACTAGCAATGTCAATAAATGCATCCTTGCCAGTATCATCCATATACAGAGAGCAAATAAAATGATGGATCCAAGGTAAGAAAAATAGAAATGATGTGGATGATTTCTGTAACCAGTGACCTATCCATTATCACCAGTCATTTAAGTTAAAAGAAAAGAGACTTGCACTTATGTAGCAACTTTCACAACCACTGGAAGTTCAAAAGTGTTTAAAGGCCAATGAGGTGCTTTTTGATGTGGAGTTGCCGGCGTTGGACTGAGGTGGGCACAGTAAGTAATCTCACAACACCAGGTTAAAGTCCAACAGGTTTATTTGGTAGCAAGAGCTTTCGGAGCGCTGCTCCTTCATCACCTGGTGAGACTACTGACTGTGCTTTTTGAAGTAGTTACTGTTGTAATGCAGGTAACAAGGCATTTTGGAATGAGAAAATAATGCAAATTGTGCTTCTTTTTAAACTTCTGACTTTGTTTTTCTTGGAAAAGAATCAAATGAGTCACATTAGCTTTTGTGACACCTTTCTTTGCACTTCACTAGCAATCGCACACAACTTAAAAGTCAAAGAAAGTGCCACTGCCAAAAAACATTGCACTCACCCATTTTCCAATTCGTAATGACATTTGTTAGTCTTCATGTATTCTCTTGTGGTTTGTGACATCTTCCAAGCCCCCGGGTGAGATTGCTGCTTTGTAATCACTGCCAACCATCTATTATTCTCTATTTAAATGATTGCCCTATGCTACCTGCCAGCAGGTAATTACTGTTTTAGATATGTTTCAATTTTACACATATTAAAGTTTACTTCTGTCAACAAGTGAGATCTGTAATCTCACTCATTTGAACCTGGATTGTTATTTTGGTAAAGCACTTGACAAGGTACAAAAATAGTTAGTCTGTGATATTTTTAAGGCAATGTTTTACACTAGATGCAATTAGTGGTGTTTTTACTTTATCGGATATTCAAGGAAAAAGTCGTGTTTATTACACAATTACAATATTCTCAACCATGGAAATGTTGGGCGCGATCTTACCGCCCGCTCACTCCACGCTCCCACTGCAGCGAAGATGGAAATTTTGGCGTCAAGCCAAATCTCTGTTCACAGCAGCGGGATGGGAAAATCTCATTGGCGCGAATGGTGGGAAAATTCCAGCCGTTGTGTTTTGTTGGTAGACCGAGAAGCAAAGATATCTAACAACAATATGGCTAGATTGTAAAATATCACCATTGCTGGCTGTTTTAAGGATTTTCATTGAGAAATGAACATGCTATTAATGTGGGTCAATAGACTGAGACCCAGAGTAGGCCTTACATGCAAACTCATCTGCCAATGCGCATTACCATAGATTAATCTTAATATGAGCTGCCAGGTGAAACACTCCAGCTGCTGGTGAGAAACTGATAATCTGTTTGGCCTCAGAGAAAACATGTCTTCAGTGAGCTGAGGTACAGACATGTCAGAGATTTTGTACAAACATGCAGTCAATCCATCCACTCTCATAGCTGTCAGAACAGAACATCAGAGGCCACAAAGAGCTAAACAGTGAAGAACAGAAGAAAAAAAGTCTCCTCAAGTTCCTTTTAATATAATCCCTGAAGAATATTTAAAACTCTATTCTAGAAATGTTCTCAGAAAACACTGCCTTTTACTGCTTCCCATGTTTTTTGGATTTGAAAATGGGCGTTAAAACATGTACGTGCTTGACTGTATCCTGACTGGAGTCTCCATACAGTTCATACAGTTTCCCAACTACAAGAGACCGAGGAAGCTGACATTTGATGACCTGTTGCTCAGCTTCATGACGTAGATAAAAGCACAAAAGAATTAAATAAGCTTCAGTTTTTCACACGATGAGTGATTCGGGTCTGGAATGCACTGCCTCAAAGTGTGGTGGAGGCAGTTTCAATTGAGACATTCAAGACGGCATTAGATAATTACTTGAATAGAAACTATGTGCAGGAGTACAGGGAAAAGGCAGGGGAATGGTACTAAACCATAATGCTTGTTTGGAGAGATGCTGCACTCACGATGGGCCAAATGGCCTCCTTCTGCACCATCAATTCCAGCCTTGGGTGACTGCCTGTGTGGAGTTTGCATGTTCTCCCTGTGTCTGCATGGGTTTTCTCTGGATGATCCGGTTTCCTCCCACAGTCCAACGAAGTGCAGTGTAGGTGGATTGGCCAGGCTAAATTGTCCCTTGGTGTCCCAAGATAGATTATGATGATTAGCGGGGTAAACATGTGGGGTTATGGGGATAGGGCCTCGGATAAGGCTCTCTGAGTCTACGGAAAGATCAGGCATGACCTTATTGAATGGTGGAGCTGGCTCAAGGGGCCAGATAAAGTCATAGAGTCATAGAGGTTTACAGCATGGAAACAAGCCCTTCGGCCCAACTTGTCCATGCCGCCCTTTTTTATAAAACCCTTAAGCTAATCCCAATTGCCCGCATTTGGCCCATTTCCCTCTATACCCATCGTACCCATGTAACTATCTAAATGTTTTTTAAAAGACAAAATTGTACCCGCCTCTACTACTACCTCTGGCAGCTTGTTCCAGACACTCACCACCCTTTGTGAAAAAATTGCCCCTCTGGACACTTTTGTATCTTTCCCCTCTCACCTTAAACCTATGCCCTCTAGTTTTAGACTCACCTACCTTTGGGAAAAGATATTGACTATCTAGCTGATCTGTGCCCCTCATTATTTTATAGACCTCCATAAGATCACCCCTCAGCCTCCTACACTCCAGAGAAAAAAGTCCCAGTCAATCCAGCCTCCCCTTATAACTCAATCCATCAAGTCTCGGTCGCATCCTAGTAACTCTTTTCTAGTTTAATAATATCCTTTCTATAATAGGATGACCAGAATTGCACACAGTATTCCAAGTGTGGCCTTACCAATGTCTTGTACAACTTCAATAAGACATTCCAACTCCTGTATTCAATGTTCTGACCGATGAAACCAAGCATGCCGAATGCCTTCTTCACCACTCTGTCCACCTGTGACTCCACTTTTAAGGAGCTATGAACATGTATCCCTAGATCTCTTTGTTCTGTAACTCTCCCCAATGCCCTACCATTAACTGAGTAAGTCCTGCCCTGGTTCAATCTACCAAAATGCATCACCTCACATTTGGCCTACTCCTGCTCCTAGTTCTTATGTTCTTATATAAGGTACTCTGTCGGAGAGTTGGTGCAGACTTGATGGGCCGAACGGCCTCCTTCTGTACTGTAGAGATTCTGTGATAACAATTTGGTGATTCGGTTAAAAGTGAATTCGATTTGTGATTCCTGATTGGTCATGGAGTTATCCTCAAGTTTAAGATGAATTACTTGATGTAAAATAAGTCCTTGTTGTTGTACGGTGCACCCTGGGACGAGAAAATTGAAAAGAAGATGTGGTTATTTTATTAAGGCTATTTGTACCTTGTGTATTCTTTTTCAGAGCTTATACATTAAGAACGTGATTTATGGGTATCATTGATAGAAATTAGTTCTTTACATGATTTACTATTTCACGGAATTGCCACTGCACCCACCACATTTTACAAACAGCTAGGAAAATGAAATATAAAAATTGAACAAGAAAACAGTGCAATCGAAACATAATGATAGACTTGCAGTCAAAAAAAAAGGTTATGGCTGTCAGCAATTTAATTGAAAAACATAACCTTAGATCTCATCCTTCAATCATGCAACCAATCGTTCATTCCAAGCGGTTGTACTCCCACACATCCACTTATTGCTTAAATATTAGTTTGAACATTTATCCTTTGACCCAGCCCCTTCAGTCTGAACATCAGAGAAAATCCGATTGACTTCATGGACATCTTATTTACGCCACAGCAACCACGTCAGTGAAATGTTCCTGTCCCTCTGGCATCGCGTCCACTGCCTCCGGAAAGCAGATTCCCCGAGGACCATTCTGCAAACTTAAAAATTCCAGGATATTGCTTCCACCGAACTAACTGTAATACTTCTGAAAGTGTGTGGGTTTGTGTGACGTCAAAGCAGGAGGAAAAAAGTTCACTTGCATTTTTCACAGCCCACATTTTATTGCTTTTCAAAGATCTCCAATACAAACATGTGCCCTGCAATAAGCATGAAAAACTGTACTGCTGGGTGAAAAGAAAATCTCAACACCCACGGCCTTCCTTGGTAGACTTATTTGATAGCCTTTTAACTACCCCATAGGAATCATTATTTTCTTAGTGTGAGAGGAGAATTTTGCCAATTAACCCTATACGTGCCTCTGGCAGAAAGACAAAAAGTCATCAGTTTTTCCTCCAAAGGGAACTTATCAAGCCTTGGCAGTATTAAGCTAATTAAATCATTTTCTGACTGTTAAGGTAGTTCACAGTCAACGCCACTTCCAGAAAACCAAATCATCTTATTAATTTTGGGCCAAAGAAATAAAAATGTAATGAACGAATGTGCCATTTTGTAGGATAAATTATAAAATCATCCTAAATCACCTGTTCCATGCTGATTCCCCAAGAGCTTTCATTGTTATTTTTGAAAGAAGGCATTGGCTGGGATTTTCCAGTCCCGCCGCCACTTCCAGCGAGAATGGAGAATATGACCCTCAGCCAAATCTCCGTTCACAGCAGCGTGACTGGAGAATCCCAGCCGCATGGGGAGGCTGGAGAATCCGCCCCCATTGATTCAAGTGATGGATATTCCATTTGGGAACAGTACTAACAGCATTTAACAATTAGGTGTCAACCTGATGAGGCTACAACACAGGGTAACATAAATGCTAAATAGTGGAGGGAGTATTCTATGGACAGAATAACCATAACCAACAGGCCAGATAAAAGCTCAGCAGTCCTGTCACATCCAGTCATGAATGGCGGTAGACAATTAAACAACTAATGGGAGGGGGAGAGATGCCATGAATATCCCCATCCTCCATTATGGCAGAACTTAACATATGAGCTCAAAAGACAAGGCTGAAGCAGTTGCAACTATTTGCGGCCAATAGTGACGAAGGAATGATCCATCTCTGCATCCACTGAAATCCCACCATTGCAAATGCCCGTTTTCAGCGTCTTCACTCCATATCATAGGAAGAAGTGGCTGCACACATTGGATATAGTAAAGGCAATTGGCTTTGACAACATTCTAGGTATGGTGAAGATTTATGCTCCAGGACTAGCTGTTCCTCAATACAGCTACAATACTGGAATCTACCTGGTAAAGAGAAAGGTTGCCCAGTCATTCCACAAAAAAGCAGGAAAAATTCAATCCAGCCAATTGCCAGCCATCAGTCTACTCAATTGGCAGCAAAGTGATGCAAGATGCTGTTGACAATGCTATCAAGTGGCACTTACTCAGCAATAACCTGTTCATTGATGTTCAATTTAGGTTCAATCAGGGGCATTAGACTTTAAACCTCAGTACAGCTTTGAATGAATGAAAAATGAATGATGAATGAAAATGAGTTCCAGAGGTAAGCTGACACTGACTGCCTTTGACATCAAAATAGCATATGATTGAGCGTGGCATTAATGATCTGTGACAGAAGATAAAGTCAATGGGGCAGGGGGTGTGGGCCTCTCCACTGGTTGGAGGTGTAACTGGCACAAAGTAAGATGGTAGCTTATGTGTACTGGAGGCCAAACTTTTCACCCCCCAGAATATCACTCCAGGAGTTCCCCTGGGCAGTGTCCTCGGCCCAATCATCTTCAATGCTCCATCAATGATACACGGTGCTGGATTTAGGCATAAGCTAAACAAGCTACAGCTTAGGGTCTCACAATCTGCAGGGGCCTCACAAAATTTCAGAAGGTTTACAATGAAGAGAACATTTAAGAGCGGATACCAGAAAATAAAAAGAAAGCAGCAGCGTGAAGAGCAACTCAAAAAATTACCAAAATTTCCAAAATCTATGAGAGAGATCAAGCCAGCCAAATGATAAATATGTAATCAGTAAATGCATTCATTTGAAAATAATTTGTATTTTTCACTTTAAATACCTTGCTATTAAATAATTAAAAGGCATAATTATGTTTTCAATTATTTTGTGGCGACCCAAGGCCCTGTTTTGTTATGCACCTTTGTGAGACCTTTTGGTGTAACTTTTTAACAAGGGGCCTCCAAGCTTTATATAGCTTAGGGCCTCATCAAGTCTAAATCCAGCACTGGGTCATACACCCTCCATTTTAAGATCAGAAATGGGAATATTTGCTTGTGTTTGCACAGTGTTGCAATTTCTCAGAGAATGGAGCAGTCCATTCCTGCATGCAGCAATACCTCGACAGGCTTACGCTGATAAATTAGCAAGTATCATAGATGTCAGCACATAAATTGACATTTGAACCCTCAAAAAATTAATCCAAAAATGGGTGTGACGTATATACTGGGTGTAAAAGTGAACTGGTGGCGCGGGTGTGGGTGCTTCACCATGCAAGGCCTGCTCTAGATGGATATTTCATATACGCCCCAGCATTTTGCAGCACAGCCTGTATTGCTGTTTGATTCCTTTTACCCTGTTATAACAGGATAATATTGACTTCTGGGTGAAAAGTTGAGGTTTATTACAAGTCTACAAAAGGGGTTGACTTACATACTGAGCACATGGAAAAATATGATTTGTGGGACAAAAAAAATGGAATTGTCGTACACACAGGGTCGCCTTATATGCCACAATCTATAGTAATGTTTGTGCCATGCAAATGACAGGTAATGACCATCTCCAATGAGACAGAGTCTAACTACCTCCCCTTTACATTCAACAGCATTACTAGCACTGATCTCCCACCATTAACATCCTGTGAAGTCACCATTAACTAGAAACATAACTGGATTAGCCGTACACAAAATATATTGCCTGCCTTCATTGTTGTTGGGTCAAAACCATGGAAGTTCCTCTTCATCAGCACATGGAAGTACTTTCTCCACATGAACAGTAGAGGTACAAGAAGGTGGTCATATAGGAACATAGGACTTAGGAGTAGGTTTTGGTATTGGGCAGCCTGCTCTGCCATTTTATTAAGATCATGGCTGATCCCATAACCAACGGATCAGATTTTAGCTCTTCACTTCCTGTTGTGAATGGTGATAGTCAAGTAAACAACTAACTGGAAGAGAAGTTTCCACAAATATCCCCATCCTCAATGATGGTGGAGCCCAGCACATCAGTGCAAAAGTTTTTGCATCGTTATTTATTTTTCACATGTCTGGCGCTCCCTGAGACAGCTCAACAATTGCTGTCCCTCTGAGGGAGCACAATAGAAGTGCCAATCCGCATGTCCTCTTTTCTCAGTGCCTGCCCTCTTCCTGCCCCCCCTGACAGTGCTCAGCCTTTAACAGAGCATGTTTCACACTGGAGGGCTGACAATTGGCCAGCCAACATGGAATTGCGCTCTGGGGCTGACCGCAGTTGGAAACACATTTCACGCCTGCTTCATTCAACATGTGCGCCCGATGGATGAAAAATTCAGGCCTTAATGAATCTCACTCGATTCTTACACTTGGGGCAGTTTATGGAAGAATGATGGTGGGTATGCACTGCAAAAGGCTGTGTTCATTGGGAAGCCTGCCAGAACGTCTGCAGTCAGAGTCAAGGGCCCAGGAGGAGATTAGCAACAACTTGTCACAGGGCTTTGGGTGGAACCTGCAACCTATCCTTCCAAACTTGGAAGTATTGGCTAACTCCCTCGGCACACCCATGGACCCACCCAAGATGCAGCATAGGATGGTTGACGTTGCAGCTTTCATTTCAGCGCAATCAGCAGCTACATAAATAGAAGTTCAAACTTCTGTCATGCAAGATCAACTTGCCGCCTTGCAAACACGGACAACTGTTATCATGACCATAGAGTACTGTGTACTTGCAGAATGTCTCAGCAGTTCGGCAATCTGTCATCCAATCTGTGCTCCAATAGATTACTGGGAATACTGAGGCACCACCCTAGTGAATGGCCATGATCCCATGGAGCACAAACCTGCTCTCCTCCCTCTGAAAGACAGCAATCCACCTTCCCTCTTTGCCACTTTATTACTGTTGCTTGTCAGCCAGCCAGCCTAGGCTGCTGCTACTCATGCTAACACTTAACAATCCGCAGCAAGGCCGTCTATTCCCCGAGCTGCTCAAGGTTTGTTATCCAAGGCCATTTGCTGTCTCGCCCGCTGGAAGTCAGCTGTGTGCTATCAGCACTGCTGCAATCACTGGAATAGCATTGCATAGGAGCACCAGGAGAGGTAAAAGCACACAGAAAAAAGGCGAACAAGTAGTGCAAAATGGTAATTAAGTGACTTTTGTATGCAAGATGGCATAATTTAATGAATAAATTTCATTTGCACTGTTTGTTTTATGGTGGCTTTTACTTTTGCATTGTGTTGAAGTAGATGTTGTGATGGTCAGTGCAGAGGGAAAGTAGGGTTTGGGACTGTTGGTGAAATGGGGTTCGGGGTATCACACCCAGGTGATTCTTTTCACACACAGCCTGAACAGAAAGGAGCTGTCTAAGTTGCTTCCTCCCTTCCTCTTCTTCTTCCTCTTCCAGCTCCTCAGCTGCTCTGTATACTGGGTGGCAAGGACATGATGTTCACTCATGATGATGAGTTATACAGCATGCAGCAGATAATCATGAAGCTTGACACCCACTCTGGAAGAGAGCTGCAATACAACCAGGCATTGGAAGTATTGTTTTAGCACATCAATAGGGCGGCTCTCTTACATTTCATGTGACAATATGGCTTTATGATGGCAGTATGATAGTGGCATAACTGCTGAATTTGCCTCATGATTGGTTTCTGTAATCACAGACTAGCTGGGTCCCTGGCACTGTAAGGCAGCAGTGCTAAACACTGTGCCACCATGCCGCCCGATGGTTCTTGAGAGGACCATCAAAGACTTACAGGTTAGTTTCTGTATGATTAGCTGTCGTTACAATTTCTACACATGATTTGTGATTTCTATACTTATTTAAAGTGACTAAAGACAGGGAGTGGTGTGGCAGGTCCTGAAGAAATTTTTATTGACGTCACGGCTTCTGTATAAGTCAGTTGCTGCCAGGCAACTAATAGGCATTCACTTGGTGATGCAGCATGATATAGAGAAAACAAAACAGAGGTTAAGCAGATCAGGATAAGCTTCTGGAAGAGGCAGGGCAAAGTTGGAGAGAAAGGCTCTCAGCTCTCAGATCCATCCAGGGTGTTCAGGAAGAAATTCTCCTACCGACACCTCAGTGAAGAATTATGTGGGCGATTCTTCACAAAAAATTTGAATTGTCGATTTTGCGTAAAAACTGGAGTGAATCAGGCTGTTTTTTTCAGTGGGAGTTTCAAAATGAATCTTTTACACACTGCGCACTGCAGAGTGCACTAGCGTAAATCAGTCCAAAAATCTGTGACAGTGCCATTCCCACTGGTGAGGCTGGCAGCATAGCGCTGAGCGGGTCACTGCGCGTGCGCTAATCTGTCAGAGCCGAGATCGGCGCATGCACAGTGGCCCCAGTCTTCTAACCTCCCGATCACTGACTATTCGATCGCTGGCCAGCCTCGCAACCCCTGCATCGCCAGCCCTCCCACCCCTCACAGCCCGATTGCTGGCCCCCTGAAAATGCCTGGGTCGCAGCCCGACTCCCCCCCCCCACCCCAAGCAAGCTGACCCCCTTCCCCCACCCCGATGGCCAGCCCCAATCACTGGCCTCCCTCTCTCAGTTAGCCCAAATGCAGAGTGACAGTGGGATCCCCCACCCCACAACCGATTTCCCTGCCTGATGCCTGGTGGGCAATGCCAAGGTTCCCCCGGACATTGGCACTTTTCCCCTTGGGCAGTGCTGGAGGCCCAGGCTGGCAGTGCCAAGGTGGCAATGCCCAGGGGCACACTCCCCTGGCCCCGACTCTATGGGGGGCCTCGATGGCTTCCCCTACAATCCAGCAGTGTCAGGCCGCCAGTTCCCCGCAAGTGGGGAGTTATACTAAACCCTGCTGGTGTGGACTACTTCTGGCAGGGGGGGGAGATGCTAGCAGGCCCGGACATTTCATTCCCGGGCCTGCTAATGATATTTTAATAGCATTTAAATAAGGATTTGCATGAATTATTCAGCCCCGCGCTGATTTCTGGCACGGAGCTGACAGCACCGGAAATCCGGCTGCCGGAAAATTGTGGAGGCCGTGGCACCCAGCGGGGAGCCCACAAAATGGCCCCCTCTACAAAAGCAGTGCAGTGGGATGGGAGAATCACCCCCTATGTGTTAAACACCCTGTTCATTAAAATCTGCCACTTACTGCAGCCACAGCTTCATCCTTCCAGCAGGACAAGACCACATTGCCAGTGACTGTGGTGATGCACTGTCATGCATCTGACTGCTTCAAGGCTGCACCAGCAAATATTGCCCACATCTTGCAGTTTGCCATCCACTGTTGCATAAGGAGGTCACTGAAGCTCTCTATTCAAAATTAGCTAACTATATTTCATACTCTGTTGCCAAGGAGACAGAGTGAGTATGTGGCTTTGCTCGAGTTACAGACTTCTCAATGGTGCAAAGTGCCATTGACAACGTTCACAATACTCTGCAGGAAAAGCATGGCAACTCAGCCCCATACTGGAACCAAAACAGATTCCAATGTCTCCATTGCACTGTGAATGGAAGCCTAATTGTGACACTAATAAAATCAATAAAACAAGTGCTGGTGTTTATTTATGAAGTTAATAGAAAGTGTTGGCTGAAGCATTTCCCCACCAATACAACAAATACACCAATACACCTATTTGTATTAAATCAGCATTATACGAATTGTCTGTATATTTCAGCTGAATATTCACCATGTGTTATTGTACAATTTGCCCCTCAAGTCGTGTGTTCGCACCATGGATGCTATTTTAGAGCTCCAAGGACACTCTCAGCACTCAATAAATGTTTGCCTATGAGGCCAATTCCTTGTCCTCAGTTTTGCAGAGATCAAAACTTCAAAGCTTTGCAATATTACTTCAGCCTATCATACCATCCTCATTCATCTTCTAACTTGGTAACCTTTGGACTTGTACCCTAATGTTCATTTCCATGTTAACCTTGAACACAATTACTTCTGGAATTATGGGTGTGGAATCCCTCTGAATTGATTTATGAATTACTTTAGCTTGATTTTCATTTATTCTGAAGTTTCTGTCCTATAATGCATGACCTATATTTCCCCATGCAAAGAACATAGCGCATCTGTTGACTTGGCAGAACAATTGGAAAGCATAGCTTGCCTTGGCTTAAAATCAACCTTCATGCATACAACTGAGTCTTGGTTGCAATGTGCAATGTCATAATTATGAATGTGGCCACAGAAGCTGTTGATGTCACCACAATAGGGTACAGCACAACAAAGATATGACAAGATAGTATATCAGGATGATAGTTTGGGGGGAAAAGCAGATTTTACTCTCTGAATGAATGTTAGCATCTTTTTAAACCCCAAATTTGTTCAAATATTGACAAGGTTATACCAAACACAGGCAAAGATTTCAAAGACTAACACAAAAATCAGCTAGACCTGTAAATCCAATGGCCACCAAAGATTCACCAACTCTTCAGTAACATATAGCTGCAATGTTTTTGGTGTCTAAAGTCCTTTATTAGTGAATAACATCAATGCCCCATGAATCAAAACCCAAACCTCCAAACCAGTCTTTGAGCTATGCGTTCAACCTCTGGAACTTATTTATCCTATCCCAATTTGCCAGCTGATCAGGTAGCAATACAGAGATTATCACCTTTGTGGTTCTACTTTTTAATTTAGCCCCTGGCTGCTCATATTCCCTTATCAGAACTTTGTTTTATTCTACTTATGTTGTTGGCTCCTTCCTGTACCACTCCAAGTTCCTCTCCAGCTCTGAGGAGGCACTGGGCAAGCAACATAGCCTTCGCGACTCACATTCTCAGCTAAGAGAACTCTATCTATCACCCTAATTTACGACAACAACATTCTTTTAAACTCCCCTACTTGGAGTGGCCCCCTGCACCATGGTGCCATTGTCAGTTTACTTGGATGGCCTGCAGTCCCTACTGTCGTCCACACAAGCTGCAAGAACTTTTAACCTGGTGGACAATGGAAAGGGATGAAGTCCTTCCAGTCCCAGCTTCTGGGTCCCCACACCTGATTTACTCACAGCACTCCCTCCTGGCGCTGACCACAGACCAAATTTGAAGTACCTAGCCTAAAGGTTGTGGGTGCCATCTTACCGACCATTCAGGCCACGGTCCCGCTGCAGCGAGGTCAGAGAACTTGGCGCCCAGCCAAATCTCCATCCACTGCAGCGGGATAGGAAAATCCCGCCGGCGTGAATTGCCATAAGATTTCAGCCTGTAACTGCATCCTGAACAAATTGTCCAGGTAACTTCCGACTTCCCTGAAGCATCATAGCGCATGAAGACAAGAGTCCAACTCACCAACTCTGAGCCAAAGCTCCTCAGGTTGCAGACACTCACTTCAGATGCGGTTGTTATGTATCGTAGAGACATCCACCACCATGTTCACATACTACAGCTGCTACTCATCCCCTGCCCTCCCTTCTTTACTGTGTTTTATTGAATAAATTATATTTAAAAACATCATTGAATGATTATCTGTGGTTATGTAAAGTGGTTTAACTAGGTAAATTATATAAAGCAATATTTATGCCTCTCCAGTGCCAGATTAAACTTGTGCTCTGATTTATAGAGAAAAAAAAATTCAAAACCAAGCCGCTAGCCATTTCTTCTTCTTTTGGTTGCTTCATTTTCAGTGGGATCCCTCAAGTGAAATATTCTCATTCCACTATTCTAATTCCTCCAGAAAAACATTTTCCTGAGTTGGTGTGTGAAGCAACTGAGATGAGCGACGTAGGTGATGCAATGGATGGAGAGTGAACTGGAGTATCAGAGGTGTAAAAATTGTCAGCACCATCTTCCTCTCATCCTGAGCATCATTGTAATCATTATTCCCATCATCGTATCTCAACAAGTAAGGATGTTTCTCATCCTCTGCTTCCTCTTCTGCATCAGATCATAGAATAGAATAGAATCCCTACAGTGTAGAAGGAGGCCATTTGGCCCATCGAGTTTGCACTGACTACAATCCTACCCAGGCCATATCCCCATAACCCCATGTATTTAGAACATAGAACATAGAACATAGAAAGCCACAGCACAAACAGGCCCTTCGGCCCACAAGTTGCGCTGATCATATCCCTACCTCTAGGCCTATCTATAGCCCTCAATCCCATTAAATCCCATGTACTCATCCAGAAGTCTCTTAAAAGACCCCAACGAGTTTGCCTCCACCACCACCGACGTCAGCCGATTCCACTCACCCACCACCCTCTGAGTGAAAAACTTACCCCTGACATCTCCTCTGTACCTACCCCCCAGCACCTTAAACCTGTGTCCTCTCGTAGCAACCATTTCAGCCCTTGGAAATAGCCTCTGAGAGTCTACCCTATCCAGACCTCTCAACATCTTGTAAACCTCTATCAGGTCACCTCTCATCCTTCGTCTCTCCAGGGAGAAGAGACCAAGCTCCCTCAACCTATCCTCATAAGGCATGCCCCCCAATCCAGGCAACATCCTTGTAAATCTCCTCTGCACCCTTTCAATGGCTTCAACATCTTTCCTGTAATGAGGTGACCAGAACTACGCGCAGTACTCCAAGTGGGGTCTAACCAGGGTCCTATAAAGCTGCAGCATTATCTCCCGACTCCTAAACTCAATCCCTCGATTAATGAAGGCTAGTACGCCGTACGCCTTCTTGACCGCATCCTCCACCTGCGAGGCCGATTTAAGAGTCCTATGGACCCGGACCCCAAGGTCCTTCTGATCCTCTACACTGCTAAGAATGGTACCCTTCATATTATACTGCTGCTTCATCCCATTGGATCTGCCAAAATGGATCACTACACACTTATCCGGGTTGAAGTCCATCTGCCACTTCTCCGCCCAGTCTTGCATTCTATCTATGTCTCGCTGCAACTTCTGACATCCCTCCAAACTATCCACAACACCACCTATCCACAACACCACCTATCCACAACACCACCCTTGCTAGTCCCCCTGATAATAAGGGGCAATTTAGCATGGCCAATCAACCAAACTCGCACATCTTTGGACTGTGGGTGGAATTTGGAGCACCCGAGGAAACCCAAGCAGACACGGGGAGAATGTGTAAACTCCACACAGACAGTGAGTGACCCAAGGCTGGAATTGAACCCGGGTCCCTAGCGCTGTGAGACAGCAGTGCTAATCACTGTGCCACCGTGCCGCCCTTATTCTCACACTTGCTAGTCAGGACCTGCTGGTGAAGTGGACATAAATTATTTTACAGATTTTTGAGACAGGATTTTGAGTTACCACCAATGTTTGGAATGAAGGTGGGCAGAAGCTACAAATAGCCCTTGTGGCTGATATGCTGGTTCCCTGGCTCCATCTGTTTGTGGAGCATTTTTGAGGAGGCAGGATGGAACCTGCATGCAGTAGGTAGCTGTCATGCCTCATTAAGAGCCTATTGAGGCTAAATAAAGGAAGCCAACTGTGACTTCCCAGTCAGCCTCCAAGTCACCGCAGACAATGGACCGGTTTAAGTGCCAAGGGCCAGCTTCCCTTCTTAAAGTTCCAAAGTTAGAGTGGACCAGACAAACCCAAATCTAGACCTTGCTTGTTCCGAAAACCAATATCAATAAGCTTCCCACATTCCACCCACACCGCCACCCCTCCCCCGCCACCGCCTTCCCCAGATCATCCGCCCCCACTCACAAACCATTTCCCCCCCGCCACCCCCCCGCCCCCTACCACCACAATCTTAATTTTTGCAATCCTGTCTTCTGGCCATTAAATGGTCATTCTTGTGAAAATCAGGGCCTATGACTATTTCAAAACAGAGGTGGTTTTGAGATCCAGTAATTGTCCTGACATCTGTTTCCCCCCCACTGAGGGAATATCCTACCCATGTTCTGACATTTTGACACCTCCAACCAAATCCATATGAAGATCAAGAATTGCAATTCTGAAGAAGAGTCATATTCGACTCAAAAGGTTAATTCTGTTTCTCTCTCCAAAGATGCTGCTAGTCCTGCTGGCCATTTCCGGCACTTTATTATTCCAGAGTTCCAGAATCTGCAGTATTTTCCTTTCATTGAAGAATTTCAGTGATTGCTAAGGTGCTCCAACTGTGACAATTACAACACTGCATTGATTAATTCACTGAACTCCATGAGTTGGATGTGCCATAGAGCTGCTGAGAGGGAACTCCAGTGTCTTTACACTTCAGCGAATGCTTTTCTTGTGCAAAAAGATTCCATTGTTAAAAGCCTGAAAGGTCCACACTTGACAAATTGTGTTTGTAGATTGTGCATTGATTGATTATTCAGTGAGTTCTTCATCACCATTGCTTGGGTTATAGCTTTAAATTGCACTGAGGGAGCAGTCAGTGAGTTGTAGCACTGTTTTACATGCAGAAAACTCACATATGGTCACATTGTGAAATAGAAGCCCTGACTCTCCTGGAACAAGAGATCAAGGTCCAGAGCGTGTCTTTTCTATTTTTCATTTGGAAAATTATTCCTCTGAGCTCACATGGTTGTTTCTTTCAACCATCTGTGTTCTCTAATTATAACCATAAAACTTAAATGATAAACGTGAGCCAGGCTTTCCACAGAGTTGCTTCTTCTTAAAAAAAAGATTGCTGATGGAATTCCCGTGTTGGTGTGCTTGTGAGTATTTTCCAGTTTTGGACAGTGTACAGATTGAGTTTGGAGCAGAGTGAATGATAACGAATACCAGACTCTGTGAAAGCAGTTACCGACCAAAGACGAAGATGACCTTGGTGTTAATTTACAGCAAATCTGGAAAGTTCCATCTGAACTCCAACAGTAGGCCTTTACGCAAGGTCAGCTGGATACCTTGTTACTTGTGGTCGGGGGAGGGGGGAGTGGGGGGGCCTTCCGCACCACCCGTCCTACTTTCAGGATAGTGGCCCGGGGTGGGATGGAGCTGGGGAATCAGCACTCCGGCAAGTGATGCAACTTCATCCCCTTCCCACCTCCGCCTCCGTCAAGCCTAAAACTTAACCCCAAATGAAACCAATTTCTACACTTTTTATTTGCATTACAGTTTCAGGGACCATCATGGGAATTTAAGTCATATTCTGACAATCGACAAACGTAATGGAGGAGGCTGGTGAAGAAAAATGGCACGGTGGTACAATGGTTAGCACTGCTGCCTCATAGCGCCAGTGACCCGGATTCGATTCCCGGCTTGGGCCACCGTCTGTGTGGAGTTTGCACATTCTCCCTGTGTCTGCGCGGGTTTCCTCCGGGTGCTCCGGTTTCTTCCCACAGTCCAAAATGTGCAGGTTAGGTTGATTGGCCATGCTAAAATTGCCCCTTAGGGTCAGGGGGATTAGCAGGGTAAATTGCATGGGGTTATGGGGATAGGGCCTGGGTGGGATTGTGGGTGGTGCAGACTCGATGGGCTGAATGGCCTCCTTTTGCACTGTAGGATTTTATGATTCGATGAAAAACATGGAAAAGGTCAGAAGAGAAACTGATGTAGAGAAAGAGAGCAAAACACTATGAGAAACAATGAAATTGACAACGAGAGGATGGTGTGGGCAGCAGCAGCATCAGACAGAAACAAATTTAATTGGACCAGAATATATAACCAATGAACCATCTTCTTTAATTGTATCATTGTGTAAATGGGTATTCCATCCACTTCTACTCATAGAGGAAGAGGAAACCCGAATTGTTCAGTTCTGCCTCTAAGGGCCTGATTTTACCATTTTCATTCTAAGTGCCGAATCTGGGCGTAACGCAGATCCAACTTGTAAATCTGCTTTCAGGTGCCCCCATACGCTCTCAGCCATCTCCAGTCCCATTCGCGCTGTGGGCGGGGCTTAGCGGGGCCAGGATGATCGGAGCTCTGAACTGCGCATGCGCAGTTGGAAAAAAATTTGAAAAAGCGTGCCCGTGTCAGATCGTTCCCGGGCCGCAGAAAGAGTGAAAAGCGGGAGCAAGGGTGCACACACACACACATCACTGTCCCCCTTATACACCCCACTCTACCCACACACATCACTGTCCCCCTTATCCACCCCCCACTACCCACACACATCACTGTCCCCCTTATCCACCCCCCACTACCCACACACATCACTGTCCCCCTTATCCACCACCCCACTACCCAGACCGATCGCCACCCGTGCCCCCCGCCCCCCACACAGATCGCCCGCAGAGTGGCAGCGGACCCCCTAGTCCCCCCCCACGCCCCCACTAGAGATCCGTCTGCCCCCCCCACCAGAGATCAATCTGCCCCCCTGCCAGAGATCCATCTGCCCCCCCTCCCCCCCCTCCGCGCCTGAGATACATCTTACCCCTCTCTCTCCTTCCACCCCCCCCCCCCTCCGCCCCGACAATGATCTGGCCTCACTCATCCCCCCCCAGAGAATGGTCTGGCCTCACTCACCACCCCCCCACAAGAGGAACATCTGACCTGCCTCCTCCTCCCTCCCCACCAGACAACGATCTGGCCTCCCTCCCCTCCTCCCCCCCCAACCAGAGAATGTTCTGACCCACTCCCTCCTCCCCCCCACCACTGATCTGAGTCAGAGAGTCGTTGGAAGCTCTGAACTCGCTCTTCAGCAGCTGGAGCGCTCGATTCAGGCTTTTACTTAGCAGGTCCATTACGGCACCGGATCGGCAAACGCGGTGGTAAAGGGGGAAATGCTGATAAAGTTGGGACGGTAGTTCATTAATTCAATTTAAATGCATGCAAATGCATTTAAATCGCCATTGTGCCCGTTTTGGGCGCGAATCGAATCGCTGCCATTCCCGAGTTTCGGTAAAGTGGCCATCTGTGCGATGCGGGTGCGGATCGTGTTAATGGCCTCACACCCGACTTTACCACATTTTCACGCCCGTTTTCGGGCGTGACACAATGGTAAAATTGGGCCCTAAGTGTCACAAATCTATTGAATGCATATTGAACTGAACTAAGCATTCAGACCAAGGACAGGATTTTCCAGCCCCCCTGCAGCATGTTTTCCAGCAGTGGAGGTAGCTCGCTATTGGCCCTGCCGACGTCTACAACATTTTGCTTTGCTCGTCCGCCCCACCTCTAGGGAACCGGGGAGTCACCTTCGGCGGACCTGGAAGATCCCACCAGCAGGAACGGCTGGAAAATCCCATCCTGAGTTGGCTTATTTACCCAGCCTTTTTGTAATCTGTCTGATTGAACCATTTTTATTCCGTTTTCCTATTTTAAAAACTCCTCCAGCCACCTTATTATAACTCCTATACACATGAATTTGTACCCAATTAACTGATACATAAAGAAAACAATGGAGTAGAAAATTCAATGTCCGATTGCTTTTGCTGAGTATAAGCATTTTGCCAGCGAGATCTCTTGTGCTGTTGTAAGTCGCAAGCCACACATATAAGAAAAATAGAAGCCGTATTTAGTTACAACATTTCTTTGGAATCATCCTTCACAGTGGCTGACAACAACTTTCAATCCTTGTCACCTCTTACATTCAACTGCCAGTCACACACAATATTATTTAAACACTAGTTCACCATTCCCTTAAAAAATATTATTCTTTTTGGAGACTCAGTGCTTTACATTCCGATAGCAATTTCTTTAATCGGAAGATGTGCTGCTATTTTTTACGGGTTAAATTAATAGATTTCTGTTTTGCAACTGTTTCGAAGATTGTGCAGCCACAAGAAACCAATGAGGCGTGCAATTAAATGGTGCCGTTTTTGCAATTGCAAGCTAAATGTATCATATTGATGCAAGTAATTAAAGGAATGGGATATACCATACATTAAAAGCAATTGGCCAGAGGTATAATGGAAGAAGTAAACTCAGAGTCAACAAATTTCACATTTTTCTGCTCTTCCCAAAGAGATAACACTCATTATAACCTCATCTCTAAGTAGAATCTTTTAACATGTTCCCCAAAACATTAACTGATCACAGCTCTGTGGTTGTTACTTTTGATGTGGAGATGCCGGCGTTGGACTGGGGTAAACACAGTAAGAAGTTTAACAACACCAGGTTAAAGTCCAACAGGTTTATTTGGTAGCAAAAGCCACACAAGCTTTCGAGACAATACACATCTTTTTAGCCTGTCTTGATGCTCTCTCCACTCCCATTGTTTTGTTTCTTAAAGACTGGATTAGTTGTAAGTATTCGCATTCCAACCATTATTCATGTAAATTGAGTCTGTGTCTTATAAGTTCTGTTTGTGAACAGAATTCCCACTCACCTGAAGAAGGGGCTCAGAGCCTCGAAAGCTTGTGTGGCTTTTGCTACCAAATAAACCTGTTGGACTTTAACCTGGTGTTGTTAAACTTCTTACTGTTGTTACTTTTACCAGTTGGTGCAAGGTAACTTGAAAGTCCTGACACTTTTTAATATCTTGATTGCTGAAGTTAAATATTGGGCATCGAGCCTGCAATGTTGGAGTTTCATTTGAATGCTTTCAGAATGTGGAAAAAACTAAGCTAATGTAGAACAACTGGAGGGTGAAAAATTGGCCTTAATAGCCCTGGCTTAAAGAGAGAGAGGGAAAGAGAAAATCAGCCTCATTACTGACCAGGAGTGCACATGCATCAACATCAGATCAGGACTGGTTTCCCTATCATTAAAAGTCTTGCTCATACTAATTATAACATATGCTCACACATACAAGATAACCAGAATGTTCACCAAAGGATGTTCACTGCCCATGGAACTGTATGCCGATATGAGTCATCATCTTCAGAAAAGACTCATGAGTTTGGGTTTTCCGGGCACTGAGACCACCCCCCTCTCACCTCCCCACCCCGACTAAAAGGTCAGTGGGGAGCCCACCCATGGTCTTGCTGGTTGCCTGGCAGCAATTTAACACTAAAACCAGTGTCAAATGCTTTATGGCAAGACTTATGCTCTTTTCTTTGCTGGAAGTCCTGCCATAGAGAGCTGTGGCCAATCAGATCGGCTGACAGCTCTGCAGTCCCACTGCAGTGCCAGCTGGGAGCAGTGGCCAATTCTGGAAGTAAAGGCAGTCCTGCCATGCGAAGGAGCTCAGGTATGTCTGGGTTTGGGGGATCTCAGCAAGGGGAATGAAGGGACTGGAACTCCGGGTTCAAGAGGCCAGGGGGAGCGATAAATGATGGGATGACCTGGGTGGGAATGGGCCAGGATGCTCTGATGAGCCTAGGGGATCCACAAAGGAGGTGTCTCTCCACTCTCACTGCCTTACCAGCAGTGAAGCTAAAGCCAGCAGGTTTCCAGCTTGGCATAGTCCTCCCCTTGCTACAAGTAAAATACTAGCTAGGGCAGGATGAGGCCCTTAAGTGACCTGTAACTGGTCATTAAGGGCCTCATCAGGCCTAAGGATAGCAAGCTGCCTAACACATCCCGCCACTGAAAAATTTCATACAGGTTGGGACGGGCAGGTGGGTGGCAGGAAGGCCACCAGCTGGAATTTATGTACCCCTCCACCTTCAAACCAATCAGCGGGGAAGTGTAAAATCTAGACCATAGAATCATACAGTATAACAGCAGCCATTGAGCCCACCATATGCCTGTGCTGGTTCTTTGAAAGAGATATCCAATCAGTCCCACTCCCCCACCTATTCCTCACAGCATTGCAAAATTTTCCTTTTCAATTATAACCCAATTCCTCATGAGTCACCATGAAGCCGGCTCCCAAGATCCTTTCAAAGCCAAGTTGTAAACAGAGGGAAGGAAAGTTTTAAAAATAAATTAATGTGCAGGTTTGAAATAAAGAAAAACTTCAGACAAAAGATTTATTAGGAGATCATTAGTACCATTTGAGGTATTTACAAAATAGTGTTCTGAGGTACAGCTTTCTTAGAAAGTGCTATATTATTGTTATGGACAACATGAGGGTAGAATTATAGAAACTTACAGTACAGAGGAAGGTCATACAGCCCGTCATGTCAAGGTTAGATCTTTGAGAGAGCAGTTGTGCTTTCTCCCACATCTGCTTTTAGTCCATAATATTTTAAGTTCCTCATCTATGGGTGGCATGGTGGCAGAGTCATTAGCATTGCTGCCTCACAGCGCCAGGGACTCAGGTTCAATTGCCAGCTTGGGTCACTGTGTGGAGTCTGTATGTTCTCCTTGTGCCTGAGTGGGTTTCCTCCAGGTGCTCCAGCTTCCTCCCACAGTCCGAAAGATGTGCTGGTTAGGTGCATTGGCCATGCTAAATTCTCCCTCAGTGTACCCGAACAGGCGCCGGAGTGTGGCGACTAGTGGATTTTCACAGGAACTTCATTGCAGTGTTAATGTAAGCCTACTTGTGACACTAATAAATAAACTTTAAAAAACTATCTTCGATATCTGCCCAACTCCCGTTAAAATAATTTATGGAATCATTTCCCAACACTTTTTACAGGTAGACCATTCCAGATCCTGCCAGCTCTCTGAGTGCAAATAATTCTCTTCATCTCTCCTTTAGATGTTTTACCAATGACCGAATCAATGATTTCCAGTTATTGGCCCACTTCCATCTACTCTATTAAAACTTTGCATCATCTTGAAAATATCCAGAATGTTGCCTCTTCATCTTGTCTATTCCAAGGAGAAGAGTCTTAACTTTTCCAACCTCTCCTCATAACCAAAGTCCCTCATCCCTGGTAATATGCTGGCAAACCTCATCTGCATCCTTTCTAATATCTTGGATTTATTACATTCTAGCCTGATTTCTTAGTTTTTATATTCTATTACTCCCTTTGTTGACCTAAGCAACCCTCATGCTGTTTTAACCATCTTGTCAACTTGTCCTTCCTCCTTTAAGAATTTGTGTATATCAATAAAAGGTCTCTCTTTTCACTTTGTAATCTATAGTATGCTGATGTTTCATATTTGTCCCCACAATGTACATCCCTTCACACATCTCCACATGGAACTCTATCTTTCACTATCCTGTCTCTTTTGAACCATCACCATGATCAACTTACTTCACTGAGGTTCGTGTCACCTGCAAACTTCATAATGTTGCTCCTTAGACCTGAACCAAGATTGTTTAGAAAAATTGTGAAGAGAAATGGATCCACTTGGGGAACACCACTACAAACGATATCCAAGTCGAAAAATATCCACCCTCATCGTCATCAGCTTCTGTCAGCAAACAAATTTCAAACTCAAACTGCCACTTTCCCTTTAATTCCAAGGGCTTACGTCACTTTCCTGTACAACATTCTAATGCTATCAATTTCCTGTACAACATTCTAATGTCAGCACACATGAGTGGGAAGGTACTTACTCATCGACTTTAATATTTAGTTCGGCTTCCGCATTTTGAACTTAATTCTTCAGCTGATGTAGTGATCACCCCTTGATGTTGAACACAGATTTTCTGGCAGGTTTCCAAATGCACCAAGCATCTGGTACCACACACATATCAGCCTTAGAGTCATGGAGTCATAGGGCAGGATTTTATGGCCTCGCTTGTCCCAAAACTGTAAAATCCTGCTGGAGGTCAACGGACTTTCCCATGCTCCGCCCCTTGCCCGCTCCCATTCCCATGGTGAGCAGGGTAGTAAAATTCCAGCCACAGAGTCATACACCACAGAAATAGGCACTTTGGCCCACCATGTCTCTGCCGACAATCAAATACCAATTTATATTAATTCCATTTTGATTTGATTTGATTTATTATTGCCAAATACATTAGTATACAGTGAAAAGTATTGTTTCTTGCACGCTATACAGATGAAGCATACCATTCATAGAGAAGGAAAGGAGAGAACGTAGTGTTACAGCCATAGCTAGGGTGT
Organism: Mustelus asterias; assembly: GCF_964213995.1. Classification (NCBI taxonomy): domain Eukaryota; kingdom Metazoa; phylum Chordata; class Chondrichthyes; order Carcharhiniformes; family Triakidae; genus Mustelus; species Mustelus asterias. The sequence continues at coordinate 47,532,499 of NC_135807.1, read as the reverse complement.
AGAGAAAGATCAACTTAATATAAGGTAGGTCCATTCAAAAGTCTGATGGCAGCAGGGAAGAATCTGTTCTTGAGTCGGTTGGTACGTGACCTCAGACTTTTGTATAGTTTTCCCGACGGAAGATCACCTCACACTTATCTCTCCTCGCAACTACACTTTTCCAGCCCTGGCAACATTCTTGTAAACCTCCTCTGCACTCTCTCCAGAACAATTACATCCTTCCTGTAATGTGGCAACCAGAAATGTACACAATACTCCAGTTGTGGCCTCACCGGTGTTTATACAATTCCAACATTATATCAAAAAACCCAAAGTAGGAATTTCCCAAGATTCTTATAAAACTGTGAGGCTTGTAATGGCCTGAGTTTTTATGGGTGAAGTGAAGCTTATGAATATGGTTGCAGTGAATACTGATTGATAGTGATAATTGGTAAGTAGACAATGGAGAGTAGGGTGGGCGGGGTGGGGCGGGGAGGGGGCGGGGAGCGATGATAGATCGAGCAGTGGCTGAGGCCAAAGGTGCACTTGGTGGGGTGTGATCTTTTAACTTGCATTCACTTGACCACTTGCATCAGGTCAGTAAATTTCTTGCAGCACTGCTTGACGCTAAACTCTTGGCATTGACCTCCACAACTATCTATTCCACCCCTTTCTCTTTGCAGTCTGGAGGCCTCCTACCACCCCTGCATATACAAGATTTCCCTCTTCTTTTCCACTTCTTTCCCAAGACCTCCAGGAAAAATACCTTGTTGAACTATCTCTACCATGAGTCACCATTACTGAGTGTTGAGTTGATCTCTATTATAAATGATCTCAGCACCTCCAACAGTAATAACATAAATCCCTTTAAGAAATGCAGGTTAGCTTTAAGCAGTGCAGGGTAGCTTTAGCGCTCAGAAGTAACCTTATTTGGCTCTCTGCTGATGCACACAGCCAGTGAACACAGCATGGTTAGTGCTGGCTGCGTACAGAAATCATTATAATGAGTATGAAGCACAAAGTTGGCATGCCGCCCACATTGCATTGGATGGGCACAGGGTAAGTGCACATCTTGAATCCTCCACCTGTTTTGGGGGGCTATCGAGTTTAAACCTCAGTGCTTTCTTTCAGCATTGTTGGCTGGAAAGGCTGTTGAAATTTCTGCAGGGGACTGTATCAGCAAGGAGTTACAGGTCACCTTTAACAAATGGTGCCCTTCAATCATCAGGCATTGTATTCAAGGACAATCACTTCGAAGTTTTATCTGAATTAAACTGCAGAGTAATCAAGCGATAATGCTGAACTCTCTGAAGGGCATGCACTGTATTTAAACACTGTCTATGTGGGCTGGCAGAGTATTTTGTGTGCAGATGGACAACTCTAAAGCAGAACTGCCACGTGTGCTTTCTGTCTATGTCTTTGGAGTTGACAGCTTTGTTTAAGAAATCAATAAAAGAGAGGCTATTTCATGCCAATTCCAAGTAGACCTCCACAGCACCAATACTGTAGGCAGAATGCCATAAATATCAGCCGCTGCTCAAGTGAAATTCCTGTAAATGGAGATTGAAGAAAACCATTTTGGATTTGGCTGAGCTGAGCAAAAGTAATGCATTTGTGTACTTTTAATATCATAAATCACCTGAAGCTGCTAAATCACTGTCTGTTTAATTAATATTTGGTTGCTGTTACTTAAGTAAAGGGGCACGAAAGACGGAACAAATAGAATCCATAATCTGATTTTAAAAATTGGAGCATATAATGTAACACTGTCTCCAATTTAATTAGATGGTGAGCCTAATAGATCTTATGTAATATTGTGAATACTGGCATGAAATGAGTTCTTGTGACTGTCAGTATTAAAAAGAGATTTTCTTATAGCTTCTGGAGTCTGCATTTTCAGAACATTTAGTGCTAAAGAATAATGCAACCCTGGCCCCAGTTGTGTTCTGTTTCATTATTTCTGTATACAATCTGAAATTTTCATACCAACAATTGCAAAATACAAATTCCACATTACTACAGCACTTCTTTATAAGTCTATGATTTTCTCTGGCATAGAGACAATTGCTGTGAGATTGGAAAAAGTTTATTTATTAGTATTACAAGTAGGCTTACATTAACACTGCAATGAAGTTTCTGTGAAAATCCTCTAGTTGCCACACTCTGGTGCCTGTTCAGGGACACTGAGGGAGAATTTAGCATGGCCAATTCACCTAACCTACACATCTTCGGACTGTGGGAGGAAACCGGAGCACCCACCCGGAGGAAGCCCACGCAGACATGTGGAGAATGTGCAAACTCCACACAGACAGTGACCCAAGCCAGGAATCGAACCTGGGTCCTTGGTGCTGTGAGGCAGCAATGCTAGCAAAATCAAAGGGATTTATTTTCAGCGATCTTCACACACTTTTTTTCCCCCCTTTGGGGAATAGTGGGGAGATGTTGGAAGGATTCCCAGGGTAATTATCAGACCACTGAACCATATCATGAATACTCCTTCCATGGCCAACTAGTCCTGGGCATGGGATCTGGTGGGGAGGTGGATTTGAGACCAGGGAGAGATCAGCCATGATCTGATTGAATATGGATCAGGCTCAAAGGGCTGAACTTGCCTACTTCTGCTTTTAATTCCTACATTCCTATCTGAACCCAGAGTATATAGCCTGAAGTCAGGGAAGCTACCACTGCACCACAAGGCCTCCCAGCAAGGGGAGCATGATGCAGGGTTTCCCCACCCAGATTGTTTCCATTGCAAGCAGCACACCAACTTTGTGTGGGCTGCTAATTTAAATGATTTCAGCATGCACTCAGGGCTAAACACACTGTTGAGAGGCCGTATGCCTCAGAAGGGGACTCGATCACAAGGTAAAGCTACCCAACACTGCTTATGGGGAGGGTATATTATGGCCAGAGAAGATGCTGGAGGTCATTCTAAAAGTGAATTTGACATAGGGAGAACTCAATATTGGCACAACATGACAAAGAGCAAGCTCCGAGATTTTAAGCCGCTGTACCATATGTCTTGATGAGGAAGGTGGCGAAGAGGAGAGATGTAATATGGAGGCCCTCCAGACAAACATTGCGAAAGAAATGGGATTACATAGCCTTCCCGTTCAAATTCAGGGGACCAGCACTGAGGACCTGAATGCAAACAGGTCAATAACTTTGCACTAGAACATAGAACATAGAACAGTACAGCACAGAACAGGCCCTTCGGCCCACGATGTTGTGCCGAGCTTTATCTGAAACCAAGATCAAGCTATCCCACTCCCTATCATCCTGGTGTGCTCCATGTGCCTATCCAGTAACCGCTTAAATGTTTCTAAAGTGTCTGACTCCACTATCACTGCAGGCAGTCCATTCCACACCCCAACCACTCTCTGCATAAAGAACCTACCTCTGATATCCGTCCTGTATCTCCCACCACGAACCCTATAGTTATGCCCCCTTGTAATAGCTCCATCCACCCGAGGAAATAGTCTTTGAACGTTCACTCTATCTATCCCCTTCATCATTTTATACACCTCTATTAAGTCTCCCCTCAGCCTCCTCCGCTCCAGAGAGAACAGCCCTAGCTCCCTCAACCTTTCCTCATATGACCTACCCTCCAAACCAGGCAGCATCCTGGTAAATCTCCTCTGCACTCTTTCCAGCGCTTCCACATCCACTAGTGGCCAAGGTCAGTGAATGTCACCTCAAATGCCATTTCCCAATGGCTGCACCTCTCGTTTTACACACTGCTCGATGTACCATACCCAATCACTCACCTACCAACAACCTCTGTCAATATGCCTAACATTCATCACTTCACCTGACTTGCAGACAATGATGTGTGCTGCAGGTCTCTCACTCACATCTCACAGCTTTCACACACTGCCAGCCACATCACCCAAACACATTGCACCAGACTCAATGAGCAACCACCCTCTCTCCAGTAGGACCAGGTGATACATAACCAGAGACCCAATGACCTCAAAAGCAGTGCACACGTGCAGCGCTATGACCTTGCCCGAATGGCGGAGCTACTGGATACCATCATTGGAGCAACCAAAGAGGAAGCTGGGAGGGAGGGTGCTTAAACTCACTTCCTGTAGATGTAGCTTCAACAGATAGATCATCATGCTCCAAGAAAGTCAATTAGGGATCAGCAACAAATGCTAGCCTGTCCAGAGGCACACATATCCCATGAAAGAATTTTGAAAAATCTTGAGGGCGATTTTCCCAGCTCGCTGCACTATTTGAGCAGTGCAGCGGGCTGGGAGACATCAGCGGGGGCGGTTTTGCAGGCTTCCCGCTGGGCATCATGGTCTCCGCGTGTCTTCAGGACCAAGTTTTTCAGCAGAAATCAGCATGGAGCTGATTTCAATATGGAAATCTTCATTTGCATCTGATTAGCAGGCCCAGGACTGAATTCTCTGGGCCCGCTAGCATCTGCCCCCCAACACTGTCGAGAGTGGTTCACTCCAATGGGGTTTACTATTGACCCCCCCACTAATGGAAAATAGTCGGTCCAACTCCACTGGAGGGAAGAGAGGCCATTGAGGCCACCTTCCCCTTGAGGTTCCCCTGGCCCCTGGCATTGCCAAAGGGGCAAACTGGGACTACCCAAGGGGCACCTTGGCACTGCCCACTGGATATTGGGCAGTACCAAGGGGGTGGGGCCAGAGGGGGTGGGACTGGTTGGGGGCTGGGCCTGTTGGGGTGGCGATCACTGCGGGGGGTATCAGCTGCCACTCTCCATTGGGATGACAGGGAGAGGGAGGGAAGAGGGCGATCTGGGCTGGCCATTCGGGTGGGGGAACAGTAAGGGGCTGCTGGGGCGGCATCGGGGATGGTCATCGGGGGATGGGCGGGGTTTGGGACTGTCAGGGGGCTTCCAGACTGTCCAGGGCGAAATCAGTGAGATCGGGACTGGCCGGAGTATTGGGGGGTGGTGGTGGGTGGTGGGGGGGAAACATCGGGGCTGGCCCAGGGAAGTCTGGGAGGCCAACGATCGGGACTACCCAATCCTTCAAGCACCACCTTCCCACTTGTGGCAGAGTCTGCAGATCACTCATTGGGCTTATCAACCATTCATTGAACTGGAGTAGAAGCAAGTCATCCTCGATCCCGAGGGACTGCCTAAGCTGCATAAGGACAGCAATGCTCAAACATAGAAACATAGAAAATAGGGACAGGAGTAGACCATTCAGCCCTTTGAGCATGCTCAACCATTCAATATGATCATGGCTGATCCTCTATCTCAATGCCATCCTTCCACACTGCCCCCATACCCTTTGGCCTTCACGGGTTTCTATGGTAGAGAAGTTCAGAGATTCACCACTCTCTGAGTGAAGAGGTTTCTCCTAATATAAGTTCTAAATGGCCTACCCTGTACCCTGTGACTGTAACTCCTAGAATCATAGAATCCTAAAATATAGTAGGCCATTTGGCCCATCAGGTCTGCACCGACCACAATCCCACCCAGACCTTATCCCCATAACCCCACGCATTTACCCTAGCTAGTCCCCCTGACACTAAGGGGCAATTTGGCATGGCCAATCCCCCTAACCTGCACATCTTTGGACTGTGGGAGGAAACCAGAGCACCTGGAGGAAACCCATGCAGACATGGGGAGAACGTGCAAACTCCACACAGACAGTGACCGGGAATTGAACCCGGGTCTCAGGCGCTGTGAGGCAGCAATGCTAACCACTGTGCCACCATGTCAAAGTGGAGAATGTGAGCATCGATCCCACTGCCTCTCACATGCAAAGCGAACACTCTACCATTTGAGCTAATTCCCCCAACTTGACTCCTGTTCTAGATACTCCAGTAAGAAGTTTAACAACACCAGGTTAAAGTCCAACAGGTTTATTTGGTAGCAAAAGCCACACAAGCTTTCGGAGCTCTAAGCCCCTTCTTCAGGTGAGTGGGAATTCTGTTCACAAACAGAGATTATAAAGACACAGACTCAATTTACATGAATAATGGTTGGAATGCGAATACTTACAACTAATCAAGTCTTTAAGAGACAAAACAATGTGAGTGGAGAGAGCATCAAGACAGGCTAAAAAGATGTGTATTGTCTCCAGACAAGACAGCCAGTGAAACTCTGCAGGTCCACGCAACTGTGGGAGTTACAAATAGTGTGACATGAACCCAATATCCTGGTTGAGGCCGGGATACTCCAGCCAGAGGAAATGTCATCCCTGTATCCAGTCTATCCAACCTATCAGAATGTTATACATTTCAATTAGATCCCCTCTCATTGGTCTAAATTCCAGTGAGTAAAAGCCTAGTCAAGCCAGTCCCTCTTCATACAACAAATTTGCCATCCCAGGGATCAGTCTGGTGAATCTTTGTTGCACTCCCTTTATGGAAAGTATACCCTTTCTTAGGTAAGGAGACCAAAACTGCACACACTATTCCAAATGTGGTCTCACCAAAGCCCTGTACGCTGTAGTAAGACATCTTGCTCCTGCACTCATGTCCTTTTGCAATGAAGGACAATACACCATTTACCTTCTCAACTGCTTGCTGTACCTGCATGCCTGTATTCAGTGACTGGTATACTGGGACACCCAAGTCCCTTTGCACATCAATATTTCCCAATATACCACTATTTCGCTATTTAAATAAAACTATTGTTCTGTTTTTCTGTCTGAAGTTATACTGCATCTGCCATGTATTTGCCCACTCACTCAACTTGCAGAGAATATAATGATTTTTTTTGGGAATGTCTATGTTATGGTGATTTTTATTATCGCATCGTTGTCAAGCAGACACAGTGCTGATCAGTAACTGAGCAAACGCAGGTATGGGACTGTTGGTGAATGTAGAATTGGGGGTTCTGTTTATTCATAATCAGATGAGTCAACCATTGTGTCCCGGATGAGAATGATTTTCTCCACCCCTCCTATCCCCTGACCTTCTCCTCTTCCTCAGCTGGCTGCTGTATTGCTGAGGTGTCCCCTCATAATGATAAAGTTGTGCATCAGGCAGCAGACCACCATGAATCTTGACATATGCTCTGCAAGTACTGGAGGCCCCCTCCGCTGCTGTCCATGACTAAGCACCCCAGAGATCTGCTTTATCATATTCTGCGAGGAAGTATGGATTTCATTATATGCATACAACCCAGGTGTGTGTGGGTTGCACACTGGAGTAATGAGTCATGTTGTCAAGTTGTGGCTCAGTATCCTCCAATATCTGGATTGTCATGGCAGAGCATGCTGCCACAGAAGGAAGGCATCATAACTGCTGCCAGGATACTGGGCTGTGACTTGAATGATATGTTGCGTATAGCTGCACATGAGCTGGGGGAGTAGAATTCCCCTCAGTCATGGTACATCTCAGAGTTGATATGCCGTTACCACAAAGCAGTGTGCATGGCGATAATCACACGCCGTAACATGGGCAAGCCTGCACTCCTGCAAAGCTCTGATTTCACTCTGCCTGCTTTTCTCTGGCAGGAAAGAGTGAGAAATATCTGCTGTCTTGGAATACAGAGCCTCAGCGACCACCCTGTACAATAATGGAAGGAAAACTGTGAGGCTCCAGCCTGGAAACATCAATGTTCATGGCCACGGCCCCCGCAACAGCCACTGGCAATGCTGTCCTTGCCCTGCTTTGAGGTTATAATGTGGTTGCAGCAGATGGAAGATTTCAGTGAAGACATCCTTAGTGAAGCCAAGACATCTGGCATACTGCGTTGGATTTTCAAAACACTTTGGGGACTAGCATGGATGCGGCCAAGGATTGAAGATCACGTTCTCGGGAGGTGTCGCTGGATCTCAATGCCTCCAGGACGCACTCCAATTTTCCAAGTGAGGGCAGGAGTAGAGGAGTTCGGGAACCTGCTACCTTCAAATAGAGCTTTCTTGAGAAGCTTGTTTTTGGGCTGGGGAGGACGAGAAGGCAATTTTCAATCAGCAAAATAGTAATCCCAAGCAATCTGATGCATGTTACTGCATGGCTGTTGGATTCAATGTAAGGTCATGTAGAAGTCTTTCAATAAGGTGAAATTTTTCAAGACCTGGGGGATCTTGCATTAAATCTTGCATGATTACCTTTCCCTTGGTGTTTGGTCACTTTTCTGCTTGGTGAGGCTGCTGGGGTATCTCTTTAACCTGTGTTGAATGCTCCCTCCACCCACATTGTCTGTACATTTAAGACTGGCTGGCTGTAGAGATTTGCATTCTAATCAGTATTCTGTAATTTGATTTCTGTGTCTGTTTGCACTGTTTGAGAACAGATATCCACTCCATCTGACGAAGGAGCTGTGCTCCGAAAGCTTATGGTATTTGCTACCAAATAAACCTGTTGGACTTTAACCTGGTGTTGTGAGACTTCTTACTGTCCTAAAAGGTGCAGCCCCCTCTCCTCTGTAAGGCAACAGAGGCATCAGTGGCATCCCTACCATGGCTGCCATCTGCCTTTGCTGCTCATGTTCTGCAGGCATTGTCCGCTCCCTGGCAATGTTCAGCTTCCTAATTGGATGTTAACCTCACCTCTGGCCCAATTAGAGCATTTACTTTTAAAGACAACATCATATGAGTGACACAGATGTGATGTGGGGTCAGGACCTGGAAATAATCCAGTTGCCAGGATCCCTGCTCTGAATTGAGAATCAAGTCCTCTGTTCCTCACTGAAGTTCAGGTCGGAAAATTGCTCACAAGCCACCCTGGATGGATATAGCCTCCTGCTGAGAGCACTTCTCCCTCTCATCCTCCCCTCCCTTATAGTAGCTTGACTTCCTCTGTGGTGCCACAGCTCATTCTCCCTGTCACACTGTAATCCAAGGAGAAAGCAACCTGATTTTGCAGAATCCTTGAAGTCAGAAAAATTTCCTTTTGTATATGTTATACCACTCTGCCAATCCAGCAAGATCACACAACTCCTGAACTCAAGGTCTCAGGATTTTAATTTCCCTATTCCTGGACTTGTACCATCGCATGCCCCAAGATTCCTTTTCACAATGGTTCAGTAAGGACAGGCTGAGGTTCTGTCCACACAAAGCCATACAGGAAACAATGGTACAACAACAGTAACTTGCATTTATAGGTGCCTCACAGGAGCACAATCAGATAAAAGTTAACACTAAGCCAAAGCCAGAACATTAGGGAAGTTGATGAAACATTTAGTCAAAGAGTTAGTTCTTAAGGAGTCTTTTAAGAGGAGATGAAGAGGTTACAGGAGGGAAATCCACAACTTAACATCTTGATGGCTAGGGGGAGGAAGTGAGGTGATTTGAAAAAGCCCAGTGTTGATGGATGCAGAGTTCTTGGAGGTTGGTGAAACTGAAGGAGGTTATTGAGATGGGGAAGGACGACGCCATGACGACAAGATGTTAACACCAGGATGAGAATTTTAATATCTTGGTGTTGGTGGACTGGAAACCAATGTAGCTCAACATGCACAGGGACAAAGGGTGAATGTGAGTTGGGATGGAGGCTGCAGGGATTTGGTGGAGCTCATGTTTATGGAGGTTATAAAAGATGGAAAATGGGCCAAGACAATGTTGGAATAGTCAAAAAGGAAGTAACAATTAAGCATGAATAATTTTTTTAAGCAGCAAGGGTGAGGCAGAGATGGAGACAAACAACATTATCGAGTTGGAAGTGGACAGTCATTGTGATGAAAAAAATAGAGCTGGCTCTTCAGTTTGGGTCAAATTAGAAAAACAGTCTGTTTCAGCCTGAAACAGTGGCCAGGGAGGGGGTAAGGAATCGGTGGTTATGGAACAAAGCCTGTTAAAAATCAAAGTCAAAATTGGGTGGGATCTTATGACCTCGCTTATCCTGAAACCGTAAAATCCTGCCCAAGGTCAACGGACCATTCCATGGTCTGGCCCTCACCCACTCCAATTTCCGTGGTGGGCGGAGCGGTAAAATTCCGGTGTTCCGCCTTCCTAATAAGAAGCGAACGATCTTTCATCCAACCTGCCAACACTTACTTTCAACAATAAGAACAGCTAATGGATTTATTCATTTATAAGATTGATCTTTTGTGCGTTGGTGCCTCAGCTTTGAAATTTCTTCTCCTCCATCCCATGTTTGTGGCCATGCCCTTCTTCCTCCCATGCTACTCTCCAATCCCCTCACAGTCTGCAGTTATCTCCCATCTCTCGCTTCAGCTGCTTCAAGCTCAGATCTTCCACATGGCTCTTCACCTACTTTCTCATTTCCTTCCCAACCAACATCTAATCACTCAGTTATTGATAATGATGACAAGCTGCATTGATGACTGAGTTTGTTAGTTTAAAGGTCATTCCTGGAAAAGCTCCTTCAGTGATGTTAGTACCATGTGTAGGTATAGCTATTAAATCCTCCTCCTTATTGAAGCCAAAGTACAAAGAGTAGGAAAATAGAAATGATGACGGATACAATATCATTACTTCCACAATCAATGCAATCATCAGCTGAACTTCAATTATCTGTCAACTTTAATTAATTGTTTGCTGCACAGTTAGGAATAATGGAAGATGATGACCAGAATCCTGGATATATTATCTCGACAGAATTTTTTTTATAACTTATATTTTTTATTTACTTAAAGAAAATGGTTAGGCAATGGGCTAATTGGTTATATCAGCCTAAGCAATGTTTCATTCTATTTTCACTGGTTACAAGTTGTTCCTTTTGGCAGCTGATTCACTTTGCGTGTGGGCCACAGTAAAAGGTTTGGGTACGTGGATTATTTAGCTTAACACAAGTCAGAAAACACAGATGTCTTATCCCAGAAACAAGGATGGAAGGGAATGCCAGAAATTTATGGATTCAATCATTGAAGCCACGTCTTCATGGAAAACAAATGTTATCCTCCTCCCACTTACAGTATGGTATTTATCAAAATCCCATTATGTTCCATTAAGACTGTTCCAGTCTAGCCATTTTGTTACCAGGAGAAACATAAGAAAAAGTTTGAACATTCTGTGCATTTGGACCTCATTCCATATTTAACTCTAAATCCTAAATGTATAGATTTTATGTGGTGAAACATGGCTTTCCGAAAGGTAACACAAACCTTCGGGTGTGTAAGCAAACAAAATCGTTCTTTTGCAGTTAAAATGATTATGTATGCAAATGTGCTTAGATACTTATTCCAGTGACAACATGGGGACTTCAAGTTGCTTTCCCACAATTCGCAAAGTGCTGCTTAAGGGAATTATGGAGCAGCCTTTCATCCTGTTCATATAAACACTTCCAGATGCATTCAGTGCACTTCCAGCTAGGGATCACATATATTAAGCAATTTTCTCCATGACTGAGCCTAGCTTACAGAAATGTAAGAGTTCTGTGAGTAGAGATAGGCCTTAATGGAACCATGGTTATTTTATGGTTACGTGTTCTATTTGTACATTTTACAGATGCCACACGATCTTTATTAGTCCTGAAATGAATATGGTTGACAGTTAGAGCCTGCCACTTAATTGCATTATCATTTACTTAATTGCCATCCTGGCACTGTGCAATGATGTTAATGAAGCCTTAAATCTTGGAACAATTCATCTATTTGAGGCATTAGCTTTGCGATATTAGAGACTAAAGCATCCCTATGAGAGCAATGCTGACACAATGGGGATAATTTAAACGTCCAAGGATGGTTGGGATGGAGATGATTGAGGGAAGGTGCAAAACAAGAACAAAGGAAACCTAACCCCAACCAGCATGCTTTCAGCTTTAGAGTCATAGGGTCATAGAGTCATAGAGGTTTATAGCATGGAAACAGGCCCTTTGGTCCAATTTGTCCATGCCGCCCTTTTTTCAAAAACCACTAATCTCGTCCCAATTGCCTGCATTTGGCCCACATCCCTCTATAGCCATCTTACCCATGTAACTGTCTAAATGCTTTTTAAAAGAAAAAATTGTTCCCGCCTCTACTACTACCTCTGGCAGCTTGTTCCAGGCACTCACCTCCATCTGTGTGAAAAAATTGCCCCTCTGGACCCTTTTGTATCTCTCCCCTCTCACCTTAAACCTATGCCCTCTAGTTTTAGACTCCCCTACCTTTGGGAAAAGATGTTGACTATCTAGCTGATCTGTGCCCCTCATTATTTTATAGACCTCTATAAGATTACCACTAAGACTCCTACGCTTCAAGGAAAAAAGTCCCAGTCTATCCAACCTCTCCTTATAACTCAAACCATCAAGTCCCAGTAGCATTCTAGTAAATCTTTTCTGCATTCTTTCTAGTTTAATAATATCCTTTCTATAATAGGGTGACCAGAACTGTACACAGTATTCCAAGGGTGGTATTGTACAGCTTCAACAAGCCGCCCCAACTCCTGTATTCAATGTTCTGACCAATCAAACCAAGCATGCCAAATGCTTTCTTCAACACGGAAGATCAATTTACTCTCAGGAGGTTTGTCGCTCAGTTCAATTTCTGTTGGTCGTAATGGAAAAACAAACAATGCCACTTTTAAAGGCTTTGAACGATACTTGGAGTAAATTCAACCCCAGTGTAGCAGATCAGCCACCCATAAAGTTTTAAAGTTTATTCATTAGTCACAAGTAAGGCTTACATTAACACTGCAATGAAGTTACTGTGAAATTCCCCTAGTCGCCACACTACGGCACCTGTTCAGGTCAATGCACCTAACCAGCATGTCTTTCAGACTGTGGGAGGAAACGGAGGAAACCCACGCAGACACGGCGAGAACGTGCAAACTCCACACAGACAGTGACCCAAGCTGAGAATCGAACCCGGGTCCCTGACGCTGTGAGGCTGCAGTGCTAACCACTATGCCACTATGCCGCCCCATTATTCACTCTGTCTGAAAACTTGTCAGTTTGTGTAACAGATGAGCTGATCCACCACTGCCTGTTTAGTATCCCCTCAAGTTTGACTTCCACTTCTTATATTAGTCAAAAATACTTGAAGAAGAAACAGGAAATTAGAATTTTAAGCTGCAGCTAACTGGAAAGATTGGCTGTTAAAGTGCTGGAGAAATCTTTGCATTTCCAAAAGCAACAGAATGTAAAAAAAAGGATTAGCTCCAGGAACTATCTCAGTGGCCTAATAAGGGAAGTGTTGTTTAAGTGGCCTACTAAAGGTTTATGAGCTAAATCCAGGCTCGAGCTGCAACTAAAATTGAAGCAAATTACTATGGATGCTTGAAATCTGAGATAAAAACCAATAATCCTGGATAAACTCAGCAGGTCTAACAGCCTCTGTGGAGGGAGGAACAGGGTTACGTTTTGAATCCCTATGACTCTTCTTCAGAGCTGCAGAGGGATAGAAATTGATGAATTGTATAGTTTGAGCGGGATATGGAGATGGTGGAGCAGAATAGAAGGTCATGGAGAGGTTGGAACGAAGGAGAGATTGATAATGATGTCATAGACACGAGACAAAGGGAAAGTTAATGGTAACATTAAAGACTAAAGAAAGTCGCATAAAGATAGGATAGAAGAATGTGTTAATGGGAAAACAAAGGTCAGTGCTTAATGAAAGTGAAACTAAAGAACAAGTGATTGTGGGGGGTGGGGAAGGGGTGCCTTCTGGATTTAACATTGAGTTCAACATCTTTAGGCTGTGACCTTTCTCCTCCACCTCGACTCTTTTTTGCTCAACACCTGGGGAGGGACTTTAAGGCCTTGGACGTCCCAAAACAGTAAGATCCTGCCTGAGGTCAATGGACATTTCAATGCTCCACCACTTGTCTGCTCCGATTCCTGGAATGGACGGGGCAGTAAAATTCCAGATCCTATCTTCTGATTAGGCATGATACAACGTTTTAGACTCAACATTGAGTTCAATAGCTTGAGCAATGTATCTGAATTTTAAAAATTAATTTACAGGATGTGGGCATCGATGGCTAAGCCAACATTTATTGCCCATCCCTGATTGTCCTTCAAAAGGTGGTGATGAGCTGCCTTCTTGAACACTGCAGTCCTGACATGTAGGTACAACCTCAGTGCTGTTAGGGAGGGAATTCCAGGATTTTGACCCCACCAAGAGTGAAGGAATCAGGGTGGTGAGTGATTTGGAGGTGAAGCTACAAGTGGTGGTGTTCCCAGATATTTGATGCACTTGTCCAACTTGATGGTAGCGGTCATGGGTTTGGAAGTTGCTACCTAAGGAATCTAGTGAGTTCCTGCAGTGCACCTTGTAGATGGTACACACAGCGGCCACTATTCGTCAGTGGTGGAGGGATTGAAGGTTTGTAGAAGGGGTAGCGATCAAGTGGCCTGCTTTGTCCTGGATGGTGTTTAGCTTCTTGAATGTTGTTGGAGCTGCACTCTTTCAGGCAAGTGGCAAGCATTCCATTACATTCCTGACATGCTTTGTAGATGGTGGATGGACTTTGGGGAGTCAGGAGGTGAGTTATTCCCTGAACGATTCCCAGCCTTTGATCTGCTCTGGTATCCACAGTATTTATGTGGCTTGTCCAGGTCAGTTTCTGGTCAATGATAACTCCCAGAGTATTGACAGTGGGGAAATCAGCGATGGTAATACCATTGAATGTCAAGGGGCAACAGTTGGATTGATTCTCTCTTGTTAGAGATGGACATTGCCTGGCACCTATGTGGCGTGATTGTCACTCGCTACTTGTCAGCCCAAGCCTGGGTATTGCCCGGGTCCTGTTGCATTTGGACATGGATTGCTTCAGTATCTGAGGATTCACGAATGGTGTTGAACATTGTGTAGTCATTAATGAACATCCCCGTTTCTGACTTTATAATGGAAGGAAGGTCATTGATTAAGCATTTTGAAGATGGTTGAGCCTAGAAGTCTACCCTGAGGAACTCCTGCAGCAATGTCTTTGAGCTGAGATGATTGACCTTCAACCACAACCATCTTACTTTGTGCCAGGTATGACTCCAACCAGTGGAGGGTTTTCCCTCTGATTCTCATTGACTTCAGTTTTGCTAGGGCTCTTTGATGCAATACTCGGTCAAGGGCAGTCACTCTCACTTCACCTCTGTCATTCAGCTCTTTTGTCCATATTTGAACCAAGACTGTAAAGCGGTCAGGATCAAAGTGACCCTGGTGGAACGCAAACTGAACATCCATGAGCAGGTTATTGCTAAGTAAGTGCCGTGTGATAGTACTATTGATGACCCCTTCCATCACTTTATTGATGATGTGGAGGTGCCAGTGTTGGACTGGGATGGGCACAGTGAGAAGTCTCACAATACCAGGTTAAAGTCCAACAGGTTTTATGTGGAATCATGAGCTTACTGAGGAAGGAGTAGCCCTCCAAAAGCTCATGATTCCACATAAACCTATTGGACTTTAACCTGGTGTTGTGAGACTTCTTACTGTGCCCACCTTATTAATGATTGAGAATAGACTGATGGGGTGGTAATTGGTTTGATTTTTCCTAGTTTTTGTGTACTTGGTCTTCGCCTTACTGGCACTTTAATCTTTAATTCTGTTGTTGACTATCAGCTATCTAATATTCAAAATGTGAAGACCTACAATGTTTTCTCTTCTTGTTAGGATCTTTTCCCGATGTTCTCAATGAAACAAAGCCCTGACTTGTTACCAATTTCCTTTTTGCAATGTCCTAACTATGTTAGGAGTTGTGGGTTTTATACAAAAAGAAAAATATATGGTTTACACATGTAGATTCAAACTAAGACAGAACAGGTTGACTGAAAGAGATGCTCTCTGCACAGAACAGAGTACAAACTGAAACTAAAAGCAGGAGCCTCTGACAGAGCCCAATGTCATCACCATGAAATTAAAAGCAGGAGCCTCTGAAAGAGCCCAATGTCCGGACCATGATATCATGTGACCTGCTCTTGGGAAATTCTTCTCTGAGCTCCCACTGAAAAAAACCAATGTGAATTACTTCAGTTTTCCCGCAAATTCGACACTTCGAAATTTCCAGGGTGAATTCCGCCCACATCGTCCCACAAGGCAAGTTAAGTTTCCCAAAATTCCCACATGTAACAGGAATTACAAACAACAGGTCTTCGATAAAGTCATAGATGTTTACAGCATGGAAACAGGCCCTTTGGCCCAACTTGTCCATGCCGCACCTTTTTTTAACCACTAAGCTAGTTCCAATTGCCCGTGTTTGGCCCATATCCCTCTATATCAATCTTACCCAGATGCTCATACATGGTGCATTAAAAAGATCCCAGTTAGTACCTTGTTTATTAATTTTAATGAATACCTCTAGGTCTGTGTTTATGAACGTAAGTTCTGTGCTTGTGCACTTACTAATTCACGTACTACTGTACTAACACTGATTGAATATTTTTAAATTCCCAACTCCTAATTTGAATGAATACACTAGTTTAGAGAGAGAAAATTACTGAGCAAACAATCACTTACCTTCTTCCCTGTGATTTCACACTACTGGCTGCTATCTAATGTTCTACCCTCTGTAAACAGAGTCCGGTCCTGTAGCTCAGAAGGGTAGGGAAAGGAGGAGGAAGGCAGTAGTAATAGGGGACCCTATAGTGAGGGGGTCGGACAGGCGATTCTGTGGACACAGACTAGAAACTCGGATGGTAGTTTGCCTCCCTGGTGCCAGGATCCGGGATGTTTCTGATCGCGTCCAAGATATCCTGAAGTGGGAGGGAGAAGAGCCAGAGGTCGTGGTACATATTGGTACCAATGACATAGGTAGGAAAAGGGAAGAGGTCCTGAAAGGAGCATATAGGGAGTTGGGAAGGGAGTTGAGAAGAAGGACCGCAAAGATAGTAATCTTGGGATTGCTGCCTGTGCCACGTGACAGTGAGAGTAGGAATGGAATGAGGTGGAGGATAAATGCGTGGCTGAGGGATTGGAGCAGGGGGCAGGGATTCAGGTTTCTGGATCAACGGGACCTCTTTTGGGGCAGGTGTGACCTGTACAATAAGGACGGGTGGCACTTGAATCCCAGGGGGACCAATATCCTGGCGGGGAGGTTTGCTAAGGCTACTGGGGAGAGTTTAAACTAGAATGGTTGGGTGGTGGGAATCAAATTGAAGTGACTGGGAGAGAGGAGGTTAGCTCACAAATAGAGAAAGCTTGTCGACAGTGTGAGAGGGAGGATAGGCAGGTGATAGAGAAGGGGAGCGCTCAGACAGAAGGTTTGAGATGTGTCTATTTTAACGCAAGGAGTGTTGTGAACAAAGTGGATGCGCTTAGAGCGTGGATCACGACTTGGAAATATGATGTGGTGGCCATTACAGAGACTTGGATGACTCGGGGACGAGGGTGGTGGGTGCATGGAATGGACTGCCGGCAACAGTGGTGGAGGCGGATTTGATAGGGTCTTTTAAGAGACTTTTAGATAAGTACATGGAACTTAGTAAGATAGAGGGTTATAGGTAAGCCTAGTAATCGCTAAGGTAGGGATATGTTCGGCACAACTTTGTGGGCTGACGGGCCTGTATTGTGCTGTAGTTTTTCTCTGTTTCTAAACCTGACATCATCAAAACTTTACAGCCCATGTCCTAACTCACAGAATCGGCGTTCACCTATCATC
This sequence comes from Mustelus asterias, assembly GCF_964213995.1. Lineage (NCBI taxonomy): Eukaryota > Metazoa > Chordata > Chondrichthyes > Carcharhiniformes > Triakidae > Mustelus > Mustelus asterias. The sequence goes on along the minus strand of NC_135807.1, from coordinate 47,515,103 downwards.
TCTTGTGCTTGGTCAAGCAACATCTGGGTTTTAAAGTTCTCATTCTTGTTTACAAATCTATTCATGGTCTCACTCCTCGCTAGCTCTGTAATCTACTAATCACTGACAACCCCAATTTGAAGATGGGGGAAGATTTGGGAAATGTGTGCATTCATTGGAGCCCTGTACAAGAATCATGGAAAGTTAGGATACAGGGCTACAGGCTGTGGTGAACCATTGTTGGTTCCCACCAGGTAGTACTGAGCCAGGGTCTGGCCAGTACTATGAGTCTGTATATATGTTACTGTTGGGGTTAGGGTTGGGCTGTTCTACATGTTACTGTTGGGGTTAGGGTTGGGCTGTTCTACCTGTAATATAGTTCTTATGGTACATCCCAGTCGGGCTCCGCCTCCTGGGAGAGGTATAAAGGTCACTGCTCTGTCTGGGACCCTTTAGTCTGGGATCGTGTATTATATATGGTAGCTCTATTGTTGTAGTCAATAAAAGCCTTTATTTCCCCGAGTACCTCTAGCCTCGTGAATTATATCGCGCATCAATTTTATTGACTACAATTGAACTCTCTTCGTTGAAAAAAAAAACGACACAGAGAACATGGAGCAAATGCTTAAACCCGAACGGCTTACGTTGGACCCACGTGCGGCGGGCGCCTCGAACACCTTCGACCACTGGTTGAAATGCTTTCAGGATTACCTCGAAGCCTCCGCAGCGGTCACCACCGACAGACTCTGGGTCCTCCACACGAGGGTAAGCGACGCTGTATATTTAGCGATCCGTGGGGCCACCGACTACAAAGGGGCCCTCGAGCAACTTAAGAAGCGCTACATTAAACTGCCGAACGAGATGCATGCTCGATATTTCTTAGCCACTCGACGGCGGCAGCCCGGCGAAACGACGGAACAGTACGCGTGCGAGCTCCTACAGCTAGCCAGGGGCTGTAACTGCAAAGCAGTGTCGGCAGACCAGAACATGAACGACCTCACTCGAGATACGTTTGTGGCAGGAATCGGCTTGTCTTACATCCGCCTTCGGCTGTTGGAGCAAGGTAATCTCGATCTCACTAAGTCCATAGAGCTAGCGGATGCGCTAGAAACGGCCTCCAAAAGTCTGGCGATGTACCCCGACGACCACGTGGAGACAGCGTGGCAGGGGCAGTCACAGACCCCACTTCATTCAGCGGGACCGAAAAACTGCGTGATTGCGTTCCCACCCTCGGGCCTGACGACGGCAGCAGCTCCAGGCGGCCCGCGGTGTTACTTCTGTGGGGGAGTGAAGCACCCTCGGCAGCGATGTCCCGCTAAAGCGGTGTTGTGCTCCGCCTGCGGCAAGAAGGGGCATTATTCGAAGGTATGCCGATCCAAACTTCCATCCAGGAACAGCAGTGCGGCGTGTGACTCCCCGGAGCCGGTTTCCTCGTCGTCGGCATCGTCAAGGGCTTCTTCCACGTGCGAGGCCAGGACGTCGCCATTCCAGACGACGGAGTCGCAAGAGACACGCGACCACCAGGGGCCGCTGGTTTTGGCGCCATCGCCCACGTGCGACCTATGGGGGCAGCCATTTTGGTTGGCACCGACAGCGAATGACCAGCAGGGATCGTCATCATCCATCTCAGCTGCCTGCAGTGGCGCCCACGAACCAACGGTGGCGCCGATCATCCTGGACCAGGCAAAGCCTCACAGACTCGACAAGTCCATGATGGTATACAGGTAAACAAACGCACGATTTATTGTCTGTTTGACAGCGGGAGCACAGAGAGCTTCAAGTTCCTGGTGTTACCGCACCTTTGCGCGCCAATACTCCTAGGACTAAATTTCATGGTCCACTTGAAGAGTGTAACCCTACAGTACGGTGGGCCACTCCCTCCGCTTTCAGTGGGAGACTCGCAGCCTCTAAATTGCCCAACGCGCTCCATCTGTAGCCTCTCGACGCTTAAGATTACCACACCCTTTTATTCCAGAATCTCGTGCCAGGCTGCAAGCCCATCGCGACTAAGAGTAGGCGTTACAGCGCTGAGGATCGGATCTTCATTCGATCTGAGGTTCAGCGGCTCCTCAAGGAAGGGATCATACAACCTAGCGCTAGTCCTTGGAGAGCGCAGGTCGTGGTGGTCAAGAGTGGGAACAAACCCCGGATGGTCAGAGACTATAGTCAGACCATTAACAGATACACGCAGCTGGATGCGTATCCCCTCCCGCGCATATCTGACATGGTCAACCAGATTGCGCAGTACCGGGTGTTCTCCACCATCGACCTAAAGTCTGCTTACCACCAGCTCCCCATTCGCCCAGAGGACCGACAATACACGGCTTTTACCATTTTCTAAGGGTTCCTTTTGGTGTCACGAATGGGGTCTCGGTCTTCCAGCGTGCTATGGACCGAATGGTGGATCATAACGGACTGCGGGCTACCTTCCCGTACCTGGATAACGTCACCATCTGCGGCCATGACCAGCAGGACCACGATGCCAACCTTCTTAGATTCCTACGCACTGCATCTCGCCTGAATCTGACCTACAACAGGGAGAAGTGTGTATTTCGCACGCGCCGCCTAGCTATCCTCAGATACGTGGTGGAAAACGGGGTCATTGGCCCTGATCCAGACCGTATGTGTCCCCTCCTCGAACTTCCCGTGCCCACTAGCGTTAAAGCACTGAGAAGATGCTTAGGCTTCTTCTCTTACTACGCACAGTGGGTTCCCAATTACGCGGACAAAGCCCGTCCGCTCATCAAGTCTACCTCTTTTCCCCGAGCACCAGAGGCTCGTTTGACCTTTGAAAAACTAAAAGCCGACATCGCGAAAGCCACGATGCACGCTATCGATGAGTCCATCCCCTTCCAGGTGGAGAGTGATGCATCAGATTTCGCCCTGGCCGCCACACTTAACCAGGCGGGCAGGCCCGTCGCCTTTTTCTCTCGCACCCTCCAAGGCCCCGAAATTCGACATTCGGCGGTGGAAAAGGAGGCCCAGGCCATTGTGGAGGCCGTCCGGCATTGGCGCCATTACTTGGCGGGAAAACGGTTCACCCTGCTCACGGACCAGCAGTCCGTGGCGTTCATGTTCAATAACACGTTACGGGGCAAGATCAAGAACGATAAGATCTTGAGGTGGAGAATCGAACTCTCCACCTATAATTACGACATCATGTATCGTCCAGGGAAACTCAACGAGCCCTCGGATGCCCTGTCGCGTGGAACATGCGCTAGTATGCAGGAGAATCGATTGCAGGCTCTCCACAATGACCTCTGCCATCCGGGGGTCACTCGGCTCTTCCACTTCATAAAAGCCCGGAATCTACCCTACTCGGTGGAGGATGTCAGGTCTATAACCAGAAGCTGCCGGGTATGCGCGGAATGCAAACCGCACTTCTACCGACCTGACAGGGCACAACTCGTTAAGGCCACTCGTCCATTCGAAAGACTGAGTGTAGATTTTAAGGGCCCCCTTCCCTCGACAGATCGGAAGGTGTACTTCCTCAATGTGGTTGATGAGTACTCACGATTCCCCTTTGTCATTCCTTGTTCCGATATGACCGCTGCCACGGTTATCAAGACATTCCGTGATCTTTTCACCCTGTTCGGGTACCCCTGTTACATCCATAGCGATAGGGGCTCGTCATTCATGAGCGATGACTTGAGGCAATTCCTGCTCTCATACGGAATTGCCTCTAGTAGAACCACGAGCTACAAACCTAGGGGTAACGGACAGGTTGAACGTGAGAATGCTACAGTCTGGAAGGCTGTCTTACTGGCGTTGAAGTCTAAAGGCCTTCCAGTCTCCCGTTGGCAAGAGGTGCTCCCTGATGCGCTCCACTCCATACGCTCACTCCTGTGTACGGCAACCAACGCTACTCCCCATGAGAGACTGTTTTCATTCCCTCGGAAGTCTTCCTCTGGGACCTCATTACCGTCTTGGTTGACGTACTCAGGACCTGTCCTCCTGCGGCGACATGTTAGGACCTGCAAGTTGGACCCTTTGGTTGAACAGGTCCATCTCCTCCACGCCAACCCTCAGTATGCCTATGTGGCATACCCTGATGGGCGAGAGGACATGGTCTCAATTCGAGACCTGGCACCGGCAGGGGGCTTGGAAACCCCTGTCGCTCCCATACCTCCTGTTAGAGACCCCCCAACTATTGTTTCCCCTCCTGACACGGCGCGGGCAGCATCGGGACCGTCACTTAACCCTTTTACTCCCGTGTACAGCTTGCCTGAGTCCAGGAGATGGTCGCCACTTCAAGGCGTGCCCGAGTTCAGCGGATTGTCACCACCTCGCGGTCTACCGGCCCATGAGACATTGGAGGAGCCGTTGGACACCGCCTTGGGGAGAACGCCACCACGAGTGCCTACACCGGTGTCATCGCCGGTGTTGAGGAGGTCACAACGACGGTGCGGTCCCCCAGACCGTCTGAACTTATAGACTGATGAACAATTGTTCTGTGTTTTGTACCCCGCCGGCCTTTGTTTTCAAAGGAAGGGTGAATGTGGTGAACCATTGTTGGTTCCCACCAGGTAGTACTGAGCCAGGGTCTGGCCAGTACTATGAGTCTGTATATATGTTACTGTTGGGGTTAGGGTTGGGCTGTTCTACATGTTACTGTTGGGGTTAGGGTTGGGCTGTTCTACCTGTAATATAGTTCTTATGGTACATCCCAGTCGGGCTCCGCCTCCTGGGAGAGGTATAAAGGTCACTGCTCTGTCTGGGACCCTTTAGTCTGGGATCGTGTATTATATATGGTAGCTCTATTGTTGTAGTCAATAAAAGCCTTTATTTCCCCGAGTACCTCTAGCCTCGTGAGTTATGTCGCGCATCACAGGCCAAGTGGTGGAAAAGAGGATTAAAATGGATAGGTGCTTGATGGCCGGCATGGACACGAAGGAATGAAAGGCCTCTTTCTGTGGTGTAAAACTCTATGACTATGACTATCCCTCAGTCATCTGTTATATCTGTGCCTATCCAATTCTGGCCTCTTGAGCACCCTGAATATAATCACTCCACCGATGCTGACCCAGCTTGCCCAGCCTCAGCCCGACGTTCTGGAATTCCCTCTTTACATATTGCCATCTCTCTAGTTTGCTTTCCTCATTCAACTCCCTAAAACTTTCTTTTATCACAAAGCCTTTGGTCATTTAACATAATGGCCGGAATCTTTTGGCCGGTACCACTGACAGCACACCCCTGCCATGGATTTCACGGCAACGAGGGGTACATTCAATGGGAAACCCCTTTGGCAACAGTGGGACCAGAATATCCCGCTGCCGGCCAATAGCAGGTCACCTCTGCCACTGCGAAACATGAGGTGGGTTGAGTGGAAAATCCCGCCCAATATGGCCTTATGCGGCTCGGGATTATATTTTGTTCTACAATGCTCCTATGAAGCAACTTGGGATGTTTTGGTAACTTCAAGGTGCTATATAAATCTGCTGTTGTTAATTAATTTTCTAATAATGATACAACAACCAATATGAGTACATTATATTACTTTGCTGTATGACTGACACAATTTGCCCTGTGTTTTGATAAATTGCTCAGCATAAAACAAATTACCTTCTTGTGACACAAGAATAATCTAGCGATTGCACCCTTGAGGCTTTTCCATTGAGAGCCAAACTCTTTCACCTTTCTCTGCAATACCTGCCTCTCTGTCAATATCACTCCATCGATATCATTATTTACAACTCAGTATGGCTGCTATGAGGAATGCAGCTTTCGAAGAGGTTATCTCTACCCTTAACTATAGTACCTTCCAGTACAACACTTTCCTTTTCTAGTTGTTTATTTGCCTGTCACCACTTTGGCCAGTCCCTTACAGTGCTGCTCATGACCACCTCCAAAGGGATTTGATTCATTTATCCTTTTACAGTTTCTTTAATTTGTACTTTTTACTGACAGGTTATTCAGGGATTGGTTCTTTCCAGAAGGCCTTAGTTGTTTTATTAATGGAAATTTTCTGTCTGTGTTCCTCAATTTTGTTGAAATTATATTTTGAGCCAATCTACGAATGTGACAGGGGACACTCTGGTAAAATGGCACAGAAAGTACAGGAAGTGGGCACCACACGCAGGACTTTTAATATCTTTTTGGTTGAAAGATACTGTTCACTAATTTATACGGAAAAATAATTAATGCATTAAATATATTGTGAGTGTTCTTACAAATAACTGCAGTGGCCAAGTACCACAGAAGGCATATAATTTGACATACGGCCTGAAGGCCCTGGTACAAAGGATGCGGTCTCTCTGAGGTATTCTTTAATAACAATAATATTGCTACAATGATTCAGATTTGTGTATCATCTGTCACGACTTTTTTTAAATCATCCGAAATGAAAGCTTGACATACTGTAATATACCAATACAAATATCCACAAACATGGCTTCAGAGGATGTGTCGATGTTTCCCATAGCACTGTGCCCTTCTGATAACCTCTGCAATATTTGTAACATGCATAAATAATGTGTGTTGACATTTATAGCTGTAGCAGAGGTAAAGAATCTTGGTTGATGGTCATGTTGTTTTATTAGTGCCATTGTAGTGAATTAAATCAAAGATAACTCCTATTGTTAGTCTTTCGTATTGGGCTTCATTGGCTATAAGGTTTGCAAAAGTAGATTTTAAGAATGATTCTTCTGCGAATAATGATGTCTTTTGTATTAATACACAGAAATTACAACACAGGTAAAGGCAATTTGGCCCAAACGGTCTGTGCTGCTATTTATCCTCCAGTTGTCCTTACCCCATGTGACTAACCGATTCCCTTATCATTTTATTGATCTTTCCTTCAGCCTATCTACCCGATTCTGAAAAGATGATATGGTGATATCTCTTTCAGTCATTAACTCTGATTTTCCATGCTTCAGCCTTGCAAAACTGTGTAAAGGTTTTCTCCTGCTCTCTGTCCCAAACCTAACATTTAATCCCATATTTAACCCCTTGTTCAAACTTTTAATCACTGGAAAAAGTTAACTGCCTCCCAGTCTTTCATTATTTAAACTACTTACATAGAAAATATAATGGACAGGGAAAGATCTACAGGTACACCCAGCCTACTTCATATAACTGTGCTGTCTTACGCATCAAAATACGTAAGCACACCACTGTGTCCAAAAGCAGCGTAATCTTCATGTAGAAATAAAAATAAATAAATATTTGGGGGTTTAGGGAAAAAAAACCTTCCATAATTTGTTTCAAAATTATTACCAATTATTTATGAACATTACATTCATGTTTTTATACCATGGTTTCAGTTATTAATCTGCACTTTTTTTTCCAATACATTCCACTCTTTTCTCAAGCGGTTGGGAAGCCAGGGAACTTTACTTCACATTTCCCACCTTTGAGCTTGGAGCTGATTGGTATGGAGGCACAGTGGTTAGCACTGCTGCTTCACAGCGCCAGGGACCCAGGTTCATTTCCGGCCTTAGGTGACTGTCTGTATAGAGTTTGTACATTCTTTCTGTGTCTATGTGGGTTTCCTCTTGGTGCTTTGGTTTCCTCCCACAGTCCAAAGATGTGCAGCAGGTTAGGTGGATTGGTCATGTTAAATTATTCCTTAGTGTCCCAAGATGTGTAAGTTAGGGGGATTTGCAGGGTAAAGATGTGGGGTTACGGGGATAGGGCAAGGGGATGGGCCAATGGGGATAGGGCAGGTATGATGCTCTGTCAGAGAGTCAGTGCAGACTCGATGGGCCAATGGCCTTCTTCTGTAGGGATTCATTGCAGTGTTAATGTAAGCCTACTTGTGACACTAATAAATAAACTTAATATAAATGTAAGCTGTTGTTGTTCCATATGTTTTTATATGTATCTATTGAATGAAGAGTTCCAGCACTACTCATGCAGTAGAATGGAATGTCTGCCTGCCCACGTCCAACAAGAAATCACAGAGTTAGCTCATTGCTAAATTGTTGAGCTCGTGTTAATGAATTTTAAGGTATTTTTATGCCATTTATCATTTATTCCTTTTTGGACTACAACCATAGAATCACTCCATGGCACCTTTAATATTCTATTTAGAATCTTTATTCATAACTTAGATGAAGGGAGCAAGATTGGTTACATGTGTTCTGCAGGCCTCCCAATTGCTGCCAGGACTCATACCTGTGTCCAGCTCAACAATTTAGCAATGAGCTAACTCTGTGATTTCTTGTTGGACCTGGGCAGGCAGACATTCCACTCTACTGCAAGAGTAGTGCTGGAACTCTTCATTCAATAGATATATATAAAAACATGGGAACAACAACAACTTACATTTATATTAAGCTTATTTATTAGCATCACAAGTAGGCTAACATTAACACTGCAATGAAGTTACTGTGAAAATCCCCTAGTCGCCAAACTATGATGCCTATTTGGGTACACTGAGGGAGAATTTAGCATGGCCAATGAACCTAACCAGCACATCTTTCGGACTGTGGGAGGAAACTGGAGTACCCGAGAAAACCCACGTAGACACGCAGTGAACGTGCAGACTCCGCACAGACAGTGACCCAAGCTGAGAATCGAACCGGAATCCCTGGCACTGTGAGGCTGCAGTGCTAACCACTGTGCCGCCCCAGCGACTTGAATGTAATGAAACAATCTAAGGTGCTTCATCGGAGCATTTTAAAGCAAAGTATAACACAAAGCCACATAAATAGATGCCCAAAAGCTTGGTCAAAGTGATAGGCTTTAAAAAGTGTCTTAAAGAGGAAAGAGTCTCACAACACCAGGTTAAAATCCAACAGGTTTATTTGGTAGCATGAACTTTCGGAGAGCTGCTGTGTTGTGAGACTACTTACTGTGCCTACCCCAGTCCAACGCCGGCAACTCCACATCATCACATTAAAGAGGAAAGTGAGGGAGAGAGCCAGAGGGATGTCGGGAGGATATTCCAGAGTTTGAGGAGGTCTAGACAACTGAAGGCGCAGCTCCAATGGTGATGCTATTAAAATCAGGGATTCACAAGAGGATAGAATTAGAGGAGAGAGCTCGAAGAGTTGCAGAGCTGGAGACGATTACAGAAATATAGACTGGAACTTTACTGACACACCTGCCCCGATTCCGGGGGCGGGCAAGGCTCAGAGAACGGCATTCTCCGTTGGCCTTGGGTAGGATCATACGAACTTCGGGCTGATGTGCCGGTAAAATTCCGCTCATAGAAAGGCAAGGCCATGGAGGGATTTGAAAACAAGGCTGAGAATTTTAAAATCAAGACATTGCTTGACCAGGTGCCCATGTGGGTCAGCGAGCACAGGGGTGATAGGGGAACAGGACTTGGTGTGAGTTAATGTATGGGCAAAAGGCGATCTCAAATTCACAGAGGATGGATGATGGGAGAGCAGGGCAAGAATGCATTGGAATAGTCAAGCTCAGAGGTGATGCAGGTATGAATATGGATTTCAGCAGCCGATGGGATGAGATCAGGGTGAAGTTGGGTGCTGTTATTGAGATTGAAAGCAGATAGATTGAGAAGGATCTACCTTTGTCACAGTCACATAGGATATAATTTGTGCCTTTGATAAGAGTTATTTCAGTTGATTGGAATGTACATTCTTCATCACCAGATCACTGGTGAAAATTAGTAGACTTCTGACAGCATCACACCAACATCCCTTAATGCACACATTTCAGTTGGGGGTCACTAGACAGCGATCAGGGCTGGGAAGCATCTCTGGTTTCTCCCTTTATCTAAGGGACATTAAGGATGATTACAATTCCTAACAGCTACCCTGATCGAGATAAACTAACTCAACAAAGATCAAGAATCGAACATTGGGCTTTCTACTTTAAAAAGCCAGACATGCCAACCTCTACATTTCACACAGGCAGTAAATGTTGTCTGAATCCTGCCTGTGTTTTAGCACTGCTAATGGAAATTAACACTTTTACAGCCTTGGCACTTCTCGATGACTCAGTGCAAAATGGCATTTGTTTTTGCAGATGTTAATGGCTGTCTTGGATATGTCAAAATGTCTGCAGACAATGAGAATGAAGCAAACATTGTGCTCTCATGAAAGATCTGTGGGACAGGTGGTGGCTCTTCTGATATCACAGAACATTGTGAGGTCAAAAGGGAACTTCATCTGCCCTGCTGTTCTATTTGATAAACTTTTGTCCCAGGGCCATTATACCCTAGTTAAAGAAGCTGGAAGCGAATGGGAATGCAAAACTACCACTTTCACATTTTCAGATTTTACCCAGGATGTGAACTCCCACTCCAAGATTCATGTAACATCTTTAGATTGGATTTTACCAGCCCTTTGGAGCAAAAAGGCTGGCAAGATGGTGGCGGAGGGGGGTGGGGGGGGGGGGTGGTAGGCAGCAGGCAGCAGGCAGCAGGGCATGCCTGTCACCTTCTTAGCAATATGCCATCTTGCCAGTGAAGAGAATGGTGGCTGAAGGGAAGGTGGTCTACCTGGTGCCCAATTGAGGCACTTAAATAGCTAATTAAGGGCCTTTCCCAGCCTCTGCTGGCATTTTACCAGTGCCTGGGAAAAACCCATTGCCACATTGGGAGAGGGGTAGGTAAACTTTGGCAGATTCCCAGCAGCCACCTGGGTGGACCCTCCTTTTTGGGTACCCATAGCACAGAAGGGCCCTCCAGTGGCAATGGCTGCCTTTGTGACAACCATTTTCCCTCCACCCATCCTCAGCTGGGACCTGCCTCATTGGCCCATGTGCCCCCAGAGTCCAATTACCATAAAACAAGGATCCTACTCTTGCAGGCATTGCTGAGGTGCCAGCCCTTTGGGATGATCACCCTGGTACCAGCCATTCAATTGATTGCTGCTGGAAAGATGCAGCCCCGGGACTGACTGACTGCGGAAGGGGTCTAGTGCCCCGGCTTTTGGCTCCTACTGCAGGATCCCTCAAGCCACCTTACAATCCAGTCCTTCAGCTTTAGAAAGCAAAGTAAAGCAAGTTTGTCCACCACCTCATCTGATGTCTTGATCAGAGATGTGTTGGGTGACACTGAGGAAGCTAAATGCGTTAACATGGCAGCTACACAGATTTGCATTGATTCGCCAGAGGAAGACATGCCTTCTTCTTTAATATAATTTAAGAATATCGCCTGTGCTGCCCTGTTTGCCCCAGAGACATTAACGTCACTCAGCATAATAATGTACTATGTGCCACTATGGTGACACAATGCAAATGAAGTTCTTCCACAGAGTCTCTGTTGCTGGAAAGATGCAGCCCTGGGACTGACTGACTGCAGAAGTGGTCTTGGTATTTCTCAAACATGTTTCTTTTAACAGATGGCATTGTGTTGTTGCGGATTTACCTGGAAGTCTAATGAGCTCCACTCACCATAGCCATCAAACACAAATAACATGAAAAATCTACATTTCCAGAGCACAGCATTCCCATGGACAAACCTTAGAGACCACATTTTGCAACATCATCTCCCCCTTCAACAATCACTAAACCCACCACTGCAGGAATGGTCCTCCTATGTGCTTTGCATTCATTTCTGTAGCTCAACTGAAGCTCAAAAATGTCAAGTTCACATCCCATCCACTCCCGAGATAAATGTCTCGAGTCTTGTGAGGCAATTGGGTTTTTAGTTTGCCCAAAGAAAATAACTGACTTTCAGACTCTGATCTCAAAATATGAAGAAGAATCCTGAAATCCAATGTCATAGAGGAAAGAATTGAATTTATTCAGCCACCATGAAGCAATGGCCTTGGCCATGAACGTATATTCAGGGATACTTTCCAGCTACATATTTTTTGAAGTTGTTTGAAGATTACATACGTTTTGCACAGTTGTCTTGTATTCAGAAGACAGGTTCTTTTCCATAGTTACTAAGGAGGTAATCAAAGGATTGTTTTGCCACCCAGCTATGTACAACAGTCTCATTCATGACCATGAGTTAGAAAAACCTAAAAATTTCCTCAATGCACATGACATAATGGACTGTAGACCTACAGTCATCTTTTAAAAATTCATTTTACGGGATGTGGGTGTCGCTGGCTAGGCCAGCATTTATTGCCCACCTCTAGTTGCCCTTCGCAAGATGGTGGTGAGCTGCCTTCCTGAACTGCTGCAGTCCCTGAAGTGTAGGTACATCCACAGTGCTGTTAGGGAAAGAGTTCCAGGATTTTGACCCAGTGACAGTGAAGGAACGATGCTATATTTCCAAGTCAGGATGGTGAGTGTCTTGGAGGGGAATCTTCAGGTGGTGGTGTTCCCAGGTATCTGCTGTTCTTGTCCATCTAGATGGTAGTAGGCATGGGCTTGGAAGGTGCTGCCTGTGGTGCATCTTGTAGATGGTAAACATGGCTGCCACTGTTTGTTGGTGTTGGAGGAATTGAAGGTTTATGGAAGGAGTATGTCCTGTCTCACTTGGATGGTGTCAAGCTTCTTGAGTGTTGTTGGAATTGCACTCATCCAGGCAAGTGGGGAGTATTCCATTACACTCCTGACTTGTGCCTTGTAGATGGTGAACAGGCTTTGGGGAGTCAGGAATTAATTGCCACAGGATTCCTAACCTTTAACCTGCTCTGTGAGCCACAATATTTATACGGTTAGTCTCTGGTCAATGATAACCCTCAGAATGTTGATAGTGAGGGATTTAGCGATGAAGATGTCACTGAATGTCAAGGGGCAATGGTTAGATTCTCTCTTGTTAGAGATGGTCATTGCCTGGCATTTGTGTGGCACGAATGTTACTTGCCACTTGTCAGCCCAAGCCTCGATAATGTCCAGGTCTTGCTGCATTTGGACATGAACAGCTTCAGTATCTGAGGAGTCGCGAATGGTGGAGATTACAGATAATGTCCTAGACACCACCATCGCCATTCCTGAGTATGTCCTGTCTCACCGGCAGGATAGACCCAGCAGGGATAGTGGCACAGGGGTATACAGTCTGGAGGGAGTTGCCCTGGGAGTCCTCAACATCGACTTTGGACCCCATGAAGTCTCATAGCATCAGGTCAAACATGGGCAAAGAAATCTCCCGTTGATTACCACATACTGTCCCCCCTCAGCTGATGAATCACTAATCCTCCATGTTGAACACCACTTGGAGGAAGCACTGAGGGTGGCAAGGGTGCAGAATGTATTCTGGATGGGGGACCCTGAGTGTACTCTGAGTGGTTCGGTAATACCACCACAAACCAAGCTGGCTGGGTCCCAAAGGACGTAGCTGATAGACTGGGACTGTGGCAGGTGGTGAGGGAACCAACAAGAGGGAAAAACGTACTTGACCTTATCCTTACCAACCTGCCTGCCGCAGATGCACCTGTCCATGACAGTATCAGTAGGAGTGACTGCCACACTGGAAATGAAGTCCCGTCTTCACATTGAGGATACTCTCCATTAGTCTATGTGGCACTATCACCATGCTAAATGGGGTAGACTCCAAACAGATCTAGCACCTCAAGACTGGGCATCCACGAGGTGCTGTGGGCCATCAGCAGCAACAGAATTGTACTCAACCACAATCTGCAAAGTCATGGCCCGGGATATCCCCCAATCTACCATTACCACCATGCCAGGAGATCACAACTGGTTCACTGAAGAGTTCAAGAGGGCATGCCAGGAACAACACCAGGCATACCTAAAAATACTGTGTCAACCTGGTGAAGCTACAACACAAAATTACTTGCATGCTAAACAGCAAACGTAGCAAGTACTAGACAGAGCTGCACAATTCCACAATCAATAGATCAAACCTAAGATCTGTAGTCCTGCAACATTCAGCCATGAATTGTATCAGACAATTAAACAACTCCCCATCCTCATTGCTGGAGCAGTCCAGTACATCTGTGCAAAAGACAAAGCTGAAGCACTCACAACAAGCTTCAGCCAGATATGCTGAGTGAATGATCTAACTTGGCCTCCTCTGGAGGTGCCTATCATCACAGATGTCAGTTTTCAGCCTATTGATTCACTTCACGTCATATCAAGAAACAGCTGAAGGCATTGGATACTGCAAAGGCTATGGACCCAGACAATATTCCAGCAATAGTCCTCAAGACTTGTGCAGCCTTGCCAAGCTGTTTCAGTACAGCTACAACACTGGCCTCTACCCAGCAATGTGGGAAATTGCCCAGGTATGTCCTGTACATAAGAAACAGGACAAATCCAACCCGACCAATTACTGCCTAATCAGTCTGCTCTCAATCATCAGCAAAGTGATGGTAGGGGTCATCAACAGTGCTATCAAGCGACACTTACTCAGCAATAACCTGTCCACCATGCTCACAAAGAACAAAGAATAAAGAACAGTACAGCACAGGAAACAGGCCCTTCGGCCCTCCAAGCCTGTGCCGCTCCTTGGTCCAACTAGACCAATCGTTTGTATCCCTCCATTCCCAGGCTGCTCATGTGACTATCCAGGTAAGTCTTAAACGATGTCAGCGTGCCTGCCTCCACCACCCTACTTGGCAGCGCATTCCAGGCCCCCACCACCCTCTGTGTAAAAAACGTCCCTCTGATGTCTGAGTTATACTTCGCCCCTCTCAGCTTGAGCCCGTGACCCCTCGTGATCGTCACCTCCGACCTGGGAAAAAGCTTCCCACTGTTCACCCTATCTATACCCTTCATAATCTTGTATACCTCTATTAGATCTCCCCTCATTCTCCGTCTTTCCAAGGAGAACAACCCCAGTCTACCCAATCTCTCCTCATAGCTAAGACCCTCCATACCAGGCAACATCCTGGTAAACCTTCTCTGCACTCTCTCCAATGCCTCCACGTCCTTCTGGTAGTGCGGCGACCAGAACTGGACGCAGTACTCCAAATGTGGCCTAACCAGCGTTCTATACAGCTGCATCATCAGACTCCAGCTTTTATACTCTATACCCCGTCCTATAAAGGCAAGCATACCATATGCCTTCTTCACCACCTTCTCCACCTGTGTTGCCACCTTCAAGGATTTGTGGACTTGCACACCTAGGTCCCTCTGTGTTTCTATACTCCTGATGACTCTGCCATTTATTGTACAACTCCTCCCTACATTATTTCTTCCAAAATGCATCACTTCGCATTTATCCGGATTAAACTCCATCTGCCACCTCTCCGCCCAATTTTCCAGCCTATCTATATCCTGCTGTATTGCCCGACAATGCTCTTCGCTATCCGCAAGTCCAGCCATCTTCGTGTCATCCGCAAACTTGCTGATTACACCAGTTACACCTTCTTCCAAATCATTTATATATATCACAAATAGCAGAGGTCCCAGTACAGAGCCCTGTGGAACACCACTGGTCACAGACCTCCAGCCGGAAAAAGACCCTTCGACCACTACCCTCTGTCTCCTATGGCCAAGCCAGTTCTCCACCCATCTAGCCACTTCTCCTTGTATCCCATGAGCCTTAACCTTCTTAACCAACCTGCCATGTGGGACTTTGTCAAATGCCTTACTGAAATCCATATAGACGACATCCACGGCCCTTCCTTCATCAACCGTTTTTGTCACTTCCTCAAAAAACTCCACCAAATTTGTAAGGCACGACCTCCCTCTTACAAAACCATGCTGTCTGTCACTAATGAGATTGTTCCGTTCTAAATGCACATACATCCTGTCTCTAAGAATCCTCTCCAACAACTTCCCTACCACGGACGTCAAGCTCACCGGCCTATAATTTCCTGGGTTATCCCTGCTACCCTTCTTAAACAACGGGACCACATTCGCTATCCTCCAATCCTCAGGGACCTCACCCATGTCACTTTGTGTTCCGCAGGGCCAATCAGGTCCTGACCTCATTACAGCCTTGGTTCAAACATGGACAAAAGAGCTGAATGTCAAAGGTGAGTTGACAGTGACTGCCCTTGACATCGAGGCAGCATTTGACAGAGGGAGATATCAAGGAGCCCTAGTAAAACTGGAGTCAAAAGTAATCAGGGGGAGAACTCTCCGCTGGTTGGAGTCATACCTGACACAAAGGGAGATGGTTCTGGTGATTGGAGGTCAATCATCTCAGCTCCAGGACATCGCTGCAGGAGTCCCTCAGGGTAGTGTCCTAGGCCCAACTATCTTCAGCTGCTTCATCATGACCTTCCCTCCATCATAAGATCAAAATCATGTGCTTACCAACGGTCTTAAGTCAAACCAAAATGGCAAGATCTCTCGGCTGGAATTCTCTCATTTTGTTTGCCCAGCCACCGCTGCCAGCAAGAACAGAGAGTACGGCACTCAGCCGTACACTGCTCCGTACACCGTACTCAGTTCACTGCAGCGGTGCCAGAGAATCCCAGGTTTGGGTGAGGTTGGAGAATTCCAGCCCTTACTTCATCAACATGCATAAAATTAATGACTAGAGCTTTCGTTCTGAGGCATTCAAATGTGGCAAAGCAATTTAAAGTAGAAGGAGAGATGAACAATTTCTCATGGAATAAATATATATAAAAATCATATTTTCTGCTATTACATTATGAATAATGTCTTTCCTTCCTCATGTTCTAAAAATGATAAGCATTAATTATATCTATTTCTGCTATTTAATTTCACACAATCTACTTCTAAATCTTGTTCTTCCTACTGCATCAAAAAACCCTGTAGATGGTTTTGTACAACCCTGTACAATGCACAAATCACCTGGAATGGTCAGATCCTGGTCTGAGAGACAACCTTTACAGCATTGCTGCTGAAGTTTCTCTCCTGGCGCATTGTCAGCTCGAGTGTACTTTGCCTGGCACTGCTGGGGAAGAGGGAAATTCCTTTGGTTCCCATCATCCTTACATCTAACTGCAGCTCGTGCACTGTCCGCATGATTGGCTTTGCACACTTGTACTGCAGAAATCAGGATTCCTGTGGGAAGGAGCAGAAATATTAGGCTGAAGATCCTGAAAGTGTATTTTCTGCTTTATTTTGTTATGTGAAGATAGGAAGCGTGGAGGGGGGAAATTTAACCCCCAGAATAGATGGGTTTGGCTCAGATGGTTATGAAACTTTGTCAAATCTCAAACCCAATCTTAACCAGTTTCAATTTTAACTGGACTCGTAAGGGTAAGAGTAGGGGTCCAGACTCAAAACGTTGGCTCTATTCTCTCCCCACAGATGCTGTCAGACCTGCTGAGATTTTCCAGCATTTTCTGTTTCTGTGTCAATGTTAACTAAAGTGGGGAAGAGGGTGGGCAACCAACCCACCTGCTCAGAGGTGAGTCCATTACCTCGCTATTATAATATTATCTCAGGTTGAATATCCATTTTTAACTTAATCTGCAGCTAAAGGAAGGCAAGCATTGCTGGATCCAAGAAAGTACCTTTCCACTTATCTATTGGATCCAGTTTATCCAGCTCCCACCTCAGCGATTGAAATTTCTTTCCTCAAGTCCTTTCTCCCTCCTCTGTTCTCCCTTGCTGCAGCTTCTAACCTCCCCCTCCTAACACTCCCGATCTCCCACCACCCTACACAATGACCTTCCCCCCCCCTCCCCTTTCTGGCTTTCAATCTCACCCCCACCACATGTCTCCAATCTCTCTCCAACACCCCTGTCTTTCTGACCCCACCCTCCAACCGCCAGTCAGTCTCTCCATCCATTGCCTGCGGCCAAGAAATGGAGGCCAAAAAAATCAGCCTAACCTGAAGGAAACCCGTTCTTCCAGATTCCCCAACCACAAATAAACTGTCCCATTGCAGCCCCACTTTTGAGCGAATGCCAGAGCTGGATTATCCGGAGGATAGAAAGGGCAAAATATTTTAAATGATTTAAACCAAATAGAAATGGCAAGAAAACATCCAATTCAGAGAAATAAGTCACGGAGAAATGCCGATAATCCAATTTGGCACGTGGAAATAATCTCATCCGCAGCTCAATGTGGACAGATTTATAATTATTTCTGGTTCTGCGTACCTCCATGAATTTGCTTTGCTCCATCTTTTTATTCAAGTGCACATTGACCTTGAACCTGGTGATTTGTTGGAATTCCCATAGCAGCAGAATGAACCCTGTTATAACAGTTGTGCTGCGGAGCATTGCGAATCCTCATGCATGTCCAGCACAACTCCATATTGCAAAACCCTGGAGCTGATGCAAGTCATGTGGGATGACAATAAATCCAGTTTAACCACTTCCCTCTGCGCCAGTGTAAGCTGCAGGCACACGGGGAAGGAATTTCAGCTCACTTGTCACTCGCCTATTTCAGAAAAATACTGCACAGATTTATAAACGTTTTAAGGTTTATAACCATCAGCTTTACTGGCAAGATGACTCATTAGCCGTTTGGAAATGCTCAAAGCAAAATAATTAGTTCACCTGCGTTGATTTGATGTTTCAGACATTTTGCAAGAAGCTGATTTCTGAAACAGTGGGCCTGATTTTAACATCGCATTGCGCCTGTTTTCAGGCGTGAAAACGTGGTAAAGTTGGGCATGAGGTGAATAGCGCGATCTGCGCCCATCTCCGCCCCAGTTCCCCCTTTACCAAGGCCCGAAACTGGCTGCGATCGGGGCCGCGCCTGAAAGGACGCAACGGCCATTTAAGTGCATTTGCAAGCATTTAAATTGACTTAATGGGTTGCATGCCCAACCTTACTGGCACTTCCTCCTTTACCACTGCGTTCGCCCATCCAGATTTGACGCGAAACAGACATGCTCTACAAACGTCTAATTCGGGCGCTCCAACTAGTGAGGAGGTAAGTGCTGAGCATCTGACGGCTCTCTGCTTGAGATCGGTGGGGGGGGGGGGGATCCGCTGCCACTCTGCCTGTGATCACTGAGGGGTATGGGAGCGTCCGCTGCCACGCTGCCTGAGATCAGGGGGAAGGGGGGGAGGGGGCTGCAATCGGTCTGGGTGGCGTGGGGGGGGATAAAGGTGTCAATAATGTTGGGGGGTGTCTGTGGGGGCCAGGGGGAGGCATTATCCAGCTCCAGAGCGATGTGGCAGGGGAGCCACATTCTATCTTCTTTTTTCTGCGCATGCGCAGAGGCGCCGATCGGAGCTGCAGGATTTTGGATGTGTTAAGCCCCGCCCACAGGCTTGTGCAACGCGATTCGGAATTGCTGATATTTTTTCAAGCAGAGTTCGTATGGGGATGCCTGAGAACGGGTCTAAAAGTTGAATCTGAAACATTCCCAGTTTCAAGTCCGCCCAGCACTTAGAATCAAAATGGTAAAATGGGGCCCTGTATATCCACTTGCTTCATGAATAACAAGTAAAACAGCTTCATCTGTCCTGTGCAAATAATTTCAATCTAAGGTGTGGCAGAGCTCAAATGTATGTTCCAATGTTATTTTTCTCTACTTTTATATTTTAAATTATTGTTTCAAATGAAAATTGGCAACTCTCTTGCGTTTACCAAAATAAAATCCAACATTGCAAGTTGTCGCTTAAACCCATGAGGCTTGCCTGAGAAGAATGTTACATTGGGTGGCGATTGTCCTTGTAAGGGCAACACAGCAGAGTAAGGGTCACCTAGCCTAGAGGACCAATTGGGACTATGGGGATGGAATTTTACGGCCTTGCTCGTCCCGAAACCATAAAATCTCGCCCAAGGTCAACAGACCTTCCCAAGTACCACCCCTTGCCCACTCCGATTTCCATGGCAGGCAGGATGGTAAAATTCTGGCCAGGGTGTGGAATCACCCCATGATGAGAGGCTCCAAGGCAGAAACATTTTGGGAGCTAGCTACAGCCATGCTGCTGCTGCACAGTTCTTGTGTTCACTAATGAAATCCGTGAAAGTGCATCTTCATAGTTGGGTTTTATCTTCCTATTTTTGCTAATTTTAGTAAAGGAAAGGGAAGTATAAAGTGATGTTTCCCACTTTATAGTTGCATCTGCTTTTTCACTAAAACTGCCAAGGGATCAAACACATCTGCCTTTCCAAACTCTAATCGTATCAAATAACAGCAAGAGAAGTTAGCTTGAATGGGCACCCAAACAGTCCCCGTCCACCACTACCCTCCTCCTCCTGGCTGAACTTGTTCTTTCATTGTTCCTTCCTTCAATGTTTCCCACTTCCTCCAAATAAAAGGTGCGGCTATTGGCACCTGTTATGCCTGGCTTTTTGTGGGATATGTGGAACGTTCCTTGTTCTAGTTATACTTAGACCCCCTCACACAACTCTTTCTCGTACTCTGGTGACTGTATCTCTCCCTGCTCTTGTCCACCCCTGGAAAAATTAATCAATGTTGCTCCCAATTTTCACCCTTCTGTGGTATTCACATGATCCATCTTCCCTTCCTTGATTTCTCTCTATCCATTTCTGGGGATACCCTATCCATTAATACTCATTACAAGCCCACCAGCTCCCCAATCTACCTCACTACATTTCCTCACAGCCTGCTTCCTGTAAGGACTCAATTCCATTCTTCCAGTTTCCCCTCTCCATTGCATCTGTTCTGATTATTCTACTTTCCACAATAGTGTTTCCAATGTGTCTTCCTTTGTCCTCAACCAAGGAATTCTCCCCCACTCTGATTGCCAGAGCCCTCAACTGTGCAAACAAATTTCCCCCACTTCAGCCCTTACCCCTTCCCTTCACTCCCAGAATAACGATAGGATTCCTCTTGTATTCACTTTCTGGGCAACACGGTGGCATAGTGGTTAGCACAGCTGCCTCACAGCTCCAGGGACCTGTGTTCAATTCCCGGCTTGGTTCACTGTCTGTGTGGAGTTTGCGCGTTCTCCCCGTGTCATCGTAGGTTTCCTCCGGATGCTCTGGTTTCCTCCTGCAGTCCAAAAATGTGCAGCTTAGGTGCATTGGCCATGTAAGTTGTCCCTAGTGCCCCAGGATGCATAGGTTAGAGGGATTAGCAAGGTAAATATTTGGGGTTACAGGGATAAGGCCTAGGTGGGATTGCTGCCAGTGCAGACTCGATGGGCCAAATAGACTCCTTCTGCACTATCGGGCTTCTACGATTTCCAATTATCGGCCTCTGTATTCAAAGGATCATCCTCCAGCATTTCCACCACTTCTAGCAATGTTGCCACCACCAAACTCCTGTCCCTGCCGCCACCAGTATTCCAAAGGAACTGTTCCCTCTTCAGCATCCATTCTTCTATCACCTTTGACGCCATGATCCTGTACAATCGCCTGCCTCTTTACCTCCTCTCTCCTCACTGTCCAAGGCCCCAAACACTCCTTTTAGGTGAAGAAGTGATTTACTTGTACTTTTTTCAGCTTAGTCTACTGTACTCACTGCTCACAATGTGATCTCCTTTACATTGCAGAGGCAAAACTCAGTCTGGGAGACTGCTTTGCAGAGCACCTTCCCTCAGTCTGCAGCTTGACCCTGATCTTCCAATCACTTGCCACCTCAATTCACCATCTTGCTTCCTTGCTCTGATTTCTGTCCTCAGCTTGCTACAATGTTCCAGTAAAGCCCAATGCAAGTTGGGGGAACAGCAGTCCATCTTCAAATTAGTGCGTACAGCCTTGAGGACTCAACAATCATTGCCACAACTTCAGACCATGAACCCTGCTCTTTGATTTTGTTTTAGCCAAGTGCCAGCACAAGATGTATCTTGTTTTTGCTTTCAATCTGTGCTGGCCTTTATTCTGTTATTAACTCCTACACTGGACCCAATATTTGTTTCTTTACTACTATCGCTCCTTTTGCCTTTTGTTCCATGGTATCTTTGGTATTTAATCTCCCTCGCCCTCTAACCTATCCCTGATTGTTCCTTTCGTTCTACTTGACCCTCCCTTTCCCCCCGCCCCCCGCCTTTTTTCAACAAAATAAAACCCATCACATCACAAAGGGGAGGCGAGTGGTGTAGTAAATCCAGGAGACATGAGTTCAAATCCCGTCATCACCTGACCTGCTGAGTTTGTCCAGCACTTTGCTTTTATTTAAGATCTCCAGCATCTCCGGTATTTTGGTTTTTTTGGCATTTATCTGATATTTGCAGGATTTGAATTTCATTCAGCCTTATTTTAAGTGAACTTTAAAAAATTTCATTTTATGTTGCTGTGAAAATATTAATCTGCCAGTTTACAGCATGTTCATAGAATCTCTACAGTGCATAAGGAGGCCATTGGGCCCATTGAGTCTGCACCGACCACATTCCCATCCAGGCCACATCCCCTTCACCCCATGTATTTACCCTCCTAATCCCCCAGACACTATGGTGAAATTTACCATGGCCAATCAACTTAACCCCCACATCTGTGGACTGTGGAAGGAAACCGGAGCACCCGGAGGAAACCCACGCAAACACGAGGAGAATGTGCAGACTCCACACAGACAGGAACCCGAGGCCGAAATTGAACCTGGGTTCCTGGTGCTGTGAGACAGCAGTGCTAACCACTATGTCACCATGCCGCCCATGCAGTTAGCAAACTTGTTAAATTACCGAGCAGAAGACTTTTACCCATGCCTACTAGCCAGCATATTAAGTATGGTTTTCATCAAAATTTGAACCTCTATTGTATTTAATGGTTCAGTTGTTAGTAGTGCTGTCTTACAACACCAGGGACCCAGGTTCAATTCCGGCCTTGGGTCGCTGTCTGTGTGGAGTTTGCACGTTCTCCCCATGTCTGCTTGGGTTTCCTCCCACACTCCAAAGAAGCACAAGTTAGGTGGATTGGCCGTGCTAAATTGCCCCTTAGTGCCCCAAGATGTGTAGGTTAGATTAATTAGTGCGTTAAATGTGTGGGGTTACAGGTTTAGAGCAGAGAGAGGGCCTGGGTAAGATATTCTGTCAGAGAATCGGTGCAGAATTGATGGGCCGAATGGCCTCCTTGTGTACTGTGGGAATAGTGAACGATTACCCTTCAGGAATTAAAAAATAACCATTTCCCATTTGCAAGAGAAATAATTTAGAAATAAATCCTACAGTTATGACAAAGGCATATATAACATTTATTTTCTTCTGCTATTTTGAAATAAAACTCCAAACTTTTCAGTCCTATTTTACCACCTGAAAGGCACAAATGCTTTCTAACTGCACATGATTGTGTCCTACATTGTCAAATAAAGAAAGCAACACAATAGGCACATCAGCCAGTGAAATCTGATAGGTGAATAAGGCTCATATGACTGCCGCTTTTTGCTTCAGGCAAGATGTTGGGATGGTGATGTCTTACTTTGTTCAGCTGTCACTTTGAAAATTGCATTATGTCATGAAACACAAAGGAAACACTTCAAAAAGACAGGTTCTGTGGAGAGTATAAAACTCCTTCCCTTCTCTAAAAAGGCGATGTCTCACGGACTAAATACTTTTTTTCTACTAGGTCGCTGATATATTTCTGTTTCAAGGATCCTGAGGTGTTTTTTCGCATAGAAAGTACACTTGGCATTCAGGTTGAAATAAAAGCATTGTAAGGAGACAAGATCAGGAGTTCAGAATTAAATAAAACCTATCTACCTAGTATTTATTTTGCAATGGAACTTGTGGTCATAGAATCAGAGAAACAGAATGGTTACAGGATAGAAGAGGCCATTCAAGTCATTGCATCCAGCTGGCACCTTGCAAGAGCAACTCAGCGAGCCTCACACCCCACCCTTTCCGCATAGCCCTGCAATTGTTTTCCCCATGAGGTTTTTATCCAATTCCCTTTTGAAAGCCATGATTGAATCCACCTCCACCGCACACTCAGACAGTGCATTCCAGAACTTAGCCACCCACTGGGTTAAGACATTTCTCCACATATTGCTATTGGTTCTTTTGCCATTTACTTTAAATCGCTGTCCTCAACTTCTCAACCCTTCCAGCATTGGAAAGAGTTTCTCTCTATCTACTCTCATGATTTTGAACATGAAGCCTGCTCTCAGATCTGTCCTTTTTAAAAAGTACAACTCCAGCTGCTCCAATCCATCCCAGTAACTGCAGACTCTCGTCTCTGGAACCATTCTTGTAAATGTTTTCTACATCCTCTCTAAAACACCTACATCCTTCCTAAAGTATGATGCCCAGGATTTGACACAATACACCAGTTGTGACCAAACCAGTGTTTAATAAAGTTTAATCATAACTCCCTCACATTTGTGCTCCATACTTCTATTTATAAAGCCCAGGATCCAGTATACCTTTTCTGCTTTCTCAACCTGCCCTACCACATTCAATGATTTGTATACATGAAGCCCATTTCTCTGTCTTCCTGCACCTCCTTTAGAATTGCACTATCTATTATATATGGGGGAAGTAGTGGAGTAGTGGTATTATCACTGGACCAGAGACCCAGGGAAATGCTCTGGGGACCCATGTTCAAATCCCACCATGGCAGATAGTAAAAAATTGAATTGAATAAAAACCTGAAATTAAAAAATCTAATGACCATTGTTGATTATGCTTAAAAACAATCCCATCTGGTTCATTAGGGGCAATCAATCCTCCACAGTAGCCTTGGCTGCAACTGTAGTCAGATAAGTGAGAAGGGCCTCAAAGCTTGCCTGGCGCACTGGCCCCTGGACTGCCGCTGGGAGGACACCTCCAGGCAGATGGCCTTATTCCGAATGTCACTAACTCACCTTATGTGGCTAGCTGCCACTTGCAAGTGGGTAGCCCATCTACCCTTGATCACGTGTCTGTGAAAATGACCCTGGAGATGGATGGTGCTGACAAATTAGCCAACTTGCCTCTATCTCGGGTGAAACTTTTGTTCCCAGTGTTTCAGGAATTTAAAGCATTCACTCTTGTATTGTTTCACTGGCTTCACAATCATTTGACCCAGAAGGAAAAAGTAGTAAAGCCTGGGAAGTGACTGGTACAGGTCTGAACTGATCTTGTACACGGTAAACTCCAACTTGGACCAGTACCAGCCACTTCCCATTTTTTTACTGTTTTTTTCCTTCTGGGTGGTTCTGAGATGTAGTGCAGCTTCCCCTGCCAATCATTTTTATCAATGTCCATGAAAGCGAGACTTAGCTAAACTCAGTAGCCAAACAGGAGTCACATTTATTTGAAGTCCTCTCCAGAGTCAGATTAAATCTGTGTTACTGATGAAGCATACACAGAGAGGTCATTGCGATAAATCTCTTCAGTCACAATTTGTTTTCCTTCACTGCAACAACAGGGCAGTTACAAAATTGTTACAGCACAGAAGATGGCCATTTGGCCCGATATGTCTACACTGGCTCTCCAATCTTAATGCCATTCCCCCACCTTCTTCCCACAATCCTGCCCATTCTTCCCTTCCAGATAACACTCTAATTCCCTTCTGAATCCCTAACTTGAATCTGTCTTCACCCAATCTCCGTTCCACCCTAAAGAATTCCACACATTCAGTTACATCCAAGTGAAGGAGTGATGTTAACATCTCAATATCTTAAAATCATTGGCAAAAGTAGCAATAGTGACATGAGGAAAATATTTTTCACACAGCAGGTGGGTAGGATCTGCCAGAGAGTATGGTGGATGTTTAAGGGTAAGGGTGCAAGGGCAATGGTCTGTTGGAGGTGAGCGGGGCGGGGGAGGGGAAGCTGGCATAAATTGGCTAGGGGATATAAGGAGCCATGTGGAAGAGTGGGGTTATGGGTTGACATGGAGAGTATGAGGGGCTTTTTGGGGTGGAGGGCATTGGTTGACTTGATTTAGCATGGATGGGGCATGGGGGGGGGTGGAAATGTGAGAGGGGAGAGATTGGGGGCCTAATATTTAACAAAACAATTGGGTCAAATTCCCAGAGAACTGAGGTGGGTCTTTCAAGCAGCCCCAGTGGCTGCCTCTAATCTGCGTTTGTGGTTAATGGGCCTGATCTGTTCCCCCACCCTGCAAGGCAGAACTTTACAAGGTTTTGAAGAATTTTGGCTGTCCTCCAAAGCTCCTTAGTCTCACCCACTCCTTTCATGGCTCCTTTTATGCTCTATGCTCTCTTGGCGCATGTACATCATTATTTCCTCTTGACAAACAAGAAAGAACTGAAAGTATTCCAAGAATTTGAGTTGGATCATCTTAGATTCAAAAATTCACGACTACTTAAGATTGTTAAGGATAATTGCTTGTAATTACTCTAGATAAGATAATTACTATGGGTTCTCATGATAAAACAGCTGATTGCACATATAAATAATTTGAAATGGAAATCAGCAATGATGAATGCCGCGGTGCTGCTGCTGTTGATTGTGCCTTTTAATTATGAATTTGCTTAAATTAGGTTCATATTTTAACATTCATTCAAACAAATGTACAAATATACGCTGGCAAATTTGTTCAAACTGCATCTTTAGAAATACAACAGTTCGTTATAGCATCAAAACTCCTCCATTATGAAAGTTATACATTTGGAACAGACAGAAAGAGATAGGAACTTTGGACTGGGACTGAGTTCTGCTGACTCTTCACCTGTTTCCTAGTGTTGTACCATTCTGCCGGAGGTGGATTCCACTGAAAGAAGCAGCAGCGACAAATGATATCACACATTCAGTTACATCCAAGTGAAGGAGTGATGTTACATCTCAATATCTTAAAATCATTGGCAAAAGTAGCAATGGTGACATGAGGAAAATATTTTTCACACAGCAAGTGGGTAGGATCTGCCAGAGAGTATGGTGGATGTTCAAGGGTAAGGGTGCAAGGGCAATGATCTGTAGGAGGTGTCAAATCCTCACCAGCTGATAAATGTATGTACGATTTACAGCAGAGTAACAGGCCATTCAGCCCAACTGTGACACAATACATTCTGCTCCCTCTCCTTGCCTTCTCCCCTATGTACTCTATGAATGGTATGCTTTTTTTCTATAGCGTGCAAGGAACAATACATTTAACTGTATCCCAATACATATGACAATAATAAATCGAATCAAATATATCTTTTCACTTTGCTTTCATTGGCAGGTTCTAAAAAGACAGGGAAACTATAGAGCCAAAATTAAATTACAGAACCCATAGTATTTATCTTCTAATTTGAGTGATTAACCTATTGTAATTGCTATCTCATCTTTCCTGAGGGGGTCACACATGCACAGTGTAATGGACTGGTGGGATGCGGACATTAGTGGCGACCCGATGCACTTGTATTTTCCCCGGGTTTCCCCCACCCCTGCAAAACAGTTAAAATTTCCCTTAATTTATCTAAAGTGAAAAATCAAATCAAATTGGTCCATGCTAGTGTTTATGTTCCACATGAACCTTCCCTCATCCGACTTCACCTAACCCTGTAACATCTGCTATAAACCTTTTCTCCTTCATAAGAATATTATAAATAAGAGCCGGAACTCTTGAACTCTTTGAGACTGCTCCACTGCCATTCAATAAGATTTTTCTCCTCAACCTTCCTACACTATTCCTTTATCAGTTCATTCCCAAGTATCCAAATGTCTGTCATCTCTGTCTTGAAATATTTGGTGACTGAGCTTCCACAACAGTCTGGAAAAGAGAATTCCTATGATTCACAGTACTTTGAGTGAAGAAATTTCTCTTTTCAGTTTGTTACCTGACAATGTGCAGGGACCATTCTAAAACCTAGGGAATTCTGGAAGACTAAAGCCAATGGAACTATAATATCTCTGTGTTGTCACTAGGTTGTAAGCCATCAGGACGAGGAGGTTTGCTCATTTCAGGCCTGATAACTTCTTCAGGACTTCTATCAATACTAATTTCTTTGTGGGCAGCACGGTGGCACAGTGGTTAGCACTGCTGCTTCACTACACCAGAGACCCGGTTCAATTCCAGTCTTGGGTGACTGTCTGTGTGGATTTTGTATGTTCTCCCCGTGTCTGCGTGTGTTTCCTCCTGCTGCTCTGGTTTCCTCTCACACTCCAAAGATGTGCAGGTTAAGTTGAGTGGACATGTTGAATTGCCCCTTAACACCAGGGGGACTAGCAGGGTAATTACATGGGTGACAGGGATAGGGCCTGGGTGGGATTGTGGTTGGTGCAGACTCAATGGGCCAAATGACCTTCTTCTGCACTGTAGGGATTCTATGATTCTATGAATACTAATTTCTTTATGTTGATGTGGATATTGGTCCAGAGGAGGTGTGTCAAATTTACAGATGATCCCACAAAAGAAGGTATACTTAATTCTTTCGAAGACCAAAAGAAGCAGCAATGAGGTGGGACAATACATTAAAAAGTGACATATGTAATTCAATGTTTTTTTTACACAGTGAATTGTCATGATCTAGAGTGCTCTGCCTAACAAGGTGTTTGAAGTAGATTCAATACTGCCAAAATGGAATTAGATAAATGCTTGAATGTTCAGTGTGGGGTTTGAGATTTTTCACTTTTTATCTTCCCACTCCCTGCGACCCACCATTCGTTGGGAGTTAAAATTCCACCCCCACCTTATCCTTTGTACCTTCTCTAGAAAGCCATTATTGAGAACCTGGCCCACAATAGCATTAGTAGCGAGATAGAAAGAAATAATTGTTACTGAAACAGCAGCCACATCCATGCCAGAAGCTATAGCACAAACAAGGAAATTAAAGCAGATTTGAATGGTAATTGTTCACTACTTTATGAGCAGTGGAAGTTGCTGTGCTGGTTTCTGAATCCAGTTTAGCTCAGTTTTGAGTTCGCTTCAAAATGCTAATACCGAATGTAGAATGCCATTCCTCTGGATATCACAAAGAAAGGTTGAAATTAAATATTTTAGAACTTCTGGAGATGCTGTTGGTCGCTCTCTGCTTATTCCATTCCAGTTCTATTCCCACACCCTCTCTGCTTGTGGTTGAAGCTGATCTGTTACATTGGAAATGAAATTAGAGCAGCATTCTCGTTACTGCTGTTCTTGTTGTTAGGTTCTTTACCCATTTTGATTAGTGTTTATGTTACAAAGCAAAATAATGTGCTTTAATCGCACGGTCTGATAGATAAGTCCCTCAGTGTTTTTTTGTGAAATGTGGAAAAGCTAAAATAAAGCAAAGTGCCTGTTTATTTTCTTAGAGACAGCCAAATGAGTTGCTCCACTTAGATTGCACTTTGACGCTGATGATTTCAATATTATGCGGTAATGGTTTTAATGGATTGACCCCAGGTTCCCTCTTTGGGCTCATGTACTGACCCAGGTTCCCTCTTTGGGCTCTATGTACTGACTCCAGGTTCCCTCTTTGGGCTCTATGTACTGACCCCAGGTTCCCTCTTTGGGCTCTATGTACTGACTCCAGGTTCCCTCTTTGGGCTCATGGACTGACCCCAGGTTCCCTCTTTGGGCTCTATGTACTGACTCCAGGTTCCCTCTTTGGGCTCATGGACTGACCCCAGGTTCCCTCTTTGGGCTCTATGTACTGACTCCAGGTTCCCTCTTTGGGCTCTATGTACTGAACAGGCAGTCAGCCTTGATTTAAAGTTAGATCCCAAAGTTGACACCTGTGACAATGCAGCACTTCTTCCCATAACACGCATCCACTAAATTGTAAGTTCCTGTTTCATTCACATGTTTGTCTCTCTTGTGGGGACCATGAATTGGATTCAATTGGATTTTGAACTTGTTTTTTGGAGCAAGCCAGGAATGGATTTGGGTTTGCCCGGTCCAATTTAAGCATTCACTTTGTAACTTTAAGGATGGAGTAAAAAAAAGAAAAAAATGCATGTTCTTTTTCTAGCTGCAATGCATTTCAATGATTTAACTTGACTACATACTCTGCCAATCCACCATTCCTGCCGATCTGTAATCTGTAATTATGCCTGTCATGTGCCAAAATCCATGATAATGTGGAACACTAACAGTATAATGGCTTGGTAGATTGGAGTATCAATTTAAAATTAAATCCTTGGGGATGCAGATGTCACTGGAAAGGCTGGCATTCATTGCTCTTCCTTAGCTGCCCTTGAGAAGGTGGCAATGAGCCTTCTCCTTGAAACACTGCAGATCACGTGGCGAAGGTGCCAAGGCAAAATAAATGTAAGATGTGAGGTCATGTTTGTTTACTTAACACATAAACACACAATTACCCTCAGCACATTAATTAAAAAGAGATGACATTTCCCAAACCATGAGTCAAGTCATCCATAAGTTGTTCTTGCCACCTTCTAATGCTCAATTTTAGATTGGTTTTGGCTGAGGCCTGGCAATAATTCATCCTCTGAGATGGAAATGGTGCAGCACAGAGGGAGAAGAAATGAAGAGCAAAAGAGGAATGTACTTTCAACACGGAAAAGGACACTTCTTCCATAGTTGTTACTTTCTCTTCGACGTTGGTAAAATGCCTATGTCATGGTTCATAGTAATGCTTTAAATGCAGTTTTTAGTCATGGGAAGATTAAAGTTTAATAGTAGAAAATGAGATAATTACAACTAAAGCTGCTTGAAGACTATTGCACTTAAAAGATTTGAGCCATGTTGACTTAAAGGGTTAACAGCTAGAAATGTAAGGTCATAAAACAGCAAATGGACTTTCTTATCTGGAGAATTGGAGGCCTTGGGAGGAATTGTCCCGCCCCGCCCGCCACGGGGAGCTTAGTGGGCAGGACAGGATTATGCAAAGGTCCGTTGACCTCGGGTGTGATTTTTTTGGACTTGGAGTGAGTGCGGCCAGAAAATCCCACCCAATGTATCTGTACTGCTTGCAAAAGATGCATCCCAGAGAGTTGTTTTGTTTGGGAGTTAGAACTACAAATTAATTTTTAAAACATTTTGTGATCCCTGCAATACTACATTGTCATGGAGATGAGCGAAGCTTAAGAAAATTTGAGAGTGCAAACCTATCTGAGTGTTTGCTGGTGGGGAGAGGTGGGGGTGAGTATTCTGCAGCAGGGAAAAAAACCCTAATGAAAAGATGCTGCTGTTAGCATGCCTCAGCCAACAAAACTGGTGCTGTTAGCTGGTTCTGTATATCATAGAATCATAGAAACCCTACAGTACAGAAAGAGGCCATTCGGCCCATTGAGTCTGCACCGACCACAATCCCACCCAGGCCCTACCCCCATGTCCCTATATATTTACCCACTAATCCCTCTAACCTACACATCTCAGGACACTAAGGGCAATTTTTAGCATGGCCAATCAACCTAACCCACACATCTTTGGACTGTGGGAGGAAACCGGAGCACCCGGAGGAAACCCACGCAGACATGGGGAGAATGTGCAAACTCCACACAGACAGTGACCCAAGCCGGGAATCGAACCCAGGTCCCTGGAGCTGTGAAGCAGCAGTGCTAACCACTGTGCTACCGTGCCGCCCCATGTGGGGCTCAGGAGAAATCTCAGAATTGTTTGATAGCTCTGTGAAGTTAGGGCTCAGGAGAAGTCCCGGAGAGCTGAGAAGGTGCCAGAAGATCATTAACTTCATACTGGAAAGGATTGAGGCTCAGAAGTAGCCCTGGGAACTATTGATATCTTAGTGTAGTTGGGGAGATTAGAGTTTGGTGAGATAAATGGGCAGTACTAGTGTAGCTAACCAACTATTAAGGAGTTGAACTGCCACCAATAAGTAAGGGCTAGAAAGCAGACGCATAAATCCAGGGAGATTTGGGAGGCAAGATTGAAACCTTGGGAAGTGTGCAGTCATTGAAGCAGTCTGAGCTGGAGCAGCTTTGAGGGATTTTGTAGGCTTGATCTTCAAAAGTGAAAAAGTTGGAGTCCCTCTTGCGGGAGACAGAGGTTCAATGTGATCAGTTGACTAACAGAGCGGGATTTCTCCACACCCACCTATGGCATGTTTCACAGTGGTGGAGGCGGCCCACCATTGATGGCAGCAGAATCGTCTGATCCCACTGTGTCAACAGGGTTTCCTATTCTATGCAACACCTGCCACTGGGAGACTTGTTGGGGGGACCAGAAGATCCCGCCAGTGAGAACAGCAATACAATTCCAGGCATGGTGCTGACTGGGTGGGTTGCTGAGAAATCCATGGAATGTGCTTTGGTCACATTTCCTATTTATCATACAGTGCGGTGTATTGAACCACAGTTTGCCTGTTAATTCATATGTACCTCATATGTGAAAGTGTAAGGTAGATATTGTAAATTGTTAAATATTTTTGACCCTGTACAATAAAGTTTACTTTTGTTTGTTCAAAACCCATGGAATATTGTGGCTTTATTCTCTGAATCTTAAACTTAACTTGCTTTCAGCAAAACATGATTGGTCCCTAATCAGATCTTACCAGAAACTTAGGGGTCTTTGCCTAAGATTTTTACATCAATCATATCTTCTTTTTTTCGCTCAAAACTGTTACTTTCTTTTGGTGTGGAGATGCCGGCGTTGGACTGGGGTAAGCACAGTAAGAAGTTTGACAACACCAGGTTAAAGTCCAACAGATTTATTTGGTAGCAAATACCATAAGCTTTCGGAGCAATGCTCCTTCGTCAGATGGAGTGGTCTCTGTTCTCAAACAGGGCACAGACACAGAAATCAAATTACAGAATACTGATTAGAATGCAAATCTCTACAGCCAGCCAGGTCTTAAATGCACAGACAATGTGGGTGGAGGGAGCATTCAACACAGGTTAAAGAGATGTGTATTGTCTCCAGACAGTACAGCTTGTGAAATTGTGCAAGTCCAGGAGTCAAGCTGTGGGGGTTACTGATAATGTGACATAAATCCAACATCCCGGTTTAGACCGTCCTCATGTGTGCGAAACTTGGCTATCAGTTTCTGCTCAGTGACTCTGCGCTGTCGTGTGTCGTGAAGGCCGCCTTGGAGAACGCTTACCTGAAGATCCAAGGCTGAATGCCCGTGACTGCTGAAGTGCTCCCCCACAGGAAGAGAACTGTCTTGCCTGGTGATTGTCGAGCGGTGTTCATTCATCCGTTGTCATAGCGTCTGCATGGTTTCCCCAATGTACCATGTACAGCAACCTCTGCAAGACGTGCCGGATCATCAACACGGATGCCATCATCTCACGTGAGAACACCATCTACCAGGTACATGGTACCTACTCTTGCAACTCGGCCAACGTTGTCTACCTGATACGCTGCAAGAAAGGATGTCCCGAGGCATGGTACATTGGGGAAACCATGCAGACGCTACGACAACGGATGAATGAACACCGCTCGACAATCACCAGGCAAGACAGTTCTCTTCCTGTGGGGGAGCACTTCAGCAGTCACGGGCATTCAGCCTTGGATCTTCAGGTAAGTGTTCTCCAAGGCGGCCTTCACGACACACGACAGCGCAGAGTCACTGAGCAGAAACTGATAGCCAAGTTTCGCACACATGAGGACGGTCTAAACCGGGATGTTGGATTTATGTCACATTATCAGTAACCCCCACAGCTTGACTCCTGGACTTGCACAATTTCACAAGCTGTACTGTCTGGAGACAATACACATCTCTTTAACCTGTGTTGAATGCTCCCTCCACCCACATTGTCTGTGCATTTAAGACCTGGCTGGCTGTAGAGATTTGCATTCTAATCAGTATTCTGTAATTTGATTTCTGTGTCTGTGCCCTGTTTGAGAACAGAGACCACTCCATCTGACGAAGGAGCATTGCTCCGAAAGCTTATGGTATTTGCTACCAAATAAATCTGTTGGACTTTAACCTGGTGTTGTTAAACTTCTTACTTTCTTTTGGAACAGACTTTTCATTTTAAGAAGGCATCTTATTGTAACTTGAAATAGGATGGATTTTTAAATTTGGCCGGAATGCAGTATAAAATTTAAATCTGTCCGTCATTTCTTCAGGACTCAGATGCCTCAAAAATTTATAGGATCAAGCAACTTTAAAGAAGACAAAAAGAATGGAAAATTCCAATGAAATTCAAGGAATACTAATACATGGACATAAATACTCACCTAGCCAGCAATGCAACCACCCCATTTTAAAAAAGGAATGAATGCTGTCCCAATTTTGACTCTTTACAGACTTACCAGAGTAACACATCTCATAGTGACACTGGAGACCTATTCTGATCTGGTCCTCGTATCACCCAGCATTGATGGGGTAACAACGATGGAAAGTGTGATGTATGATTTCACTTAGTCACTACCACCTTATTTTAGATATCTATACAGACCATGGAGCCAGCTGCTAGCCCTATCCTTTACTGTATATGTGTAAATAGTTACAGTAGTTAATAAAGACATACAGAAAACTACAAGACATATTTAAGGTTTATTTATTAGTGTCACAAGTAGGCTTATATTAACAGTGTAATTAAGTTACTGTGAAAATCCTCTAGTCGCCACACTCCAG
This sequence comes from Mustelus asterias, assembly GCF_964213995.1. NCBI lineage: Eukaryota > Metazoa > Chordata > Chondrichthyes > Carcharhiniformes > Triakidae > Mustelus > Mustelus asterias. Next base: position 47,481,209 of record NC_135807.1, on the reverse strand, counting down.
CGCCTGTCCAGGTACACTGAGGGAGAATTTAGCATCAACAATGCACCTATCAAGTTCGTCTTTTGCACTGTGGGAGGAAACTGGAGCACCAGGAGGAAACCCACGCAGACACGTGGAGAACATGCAGACACCGTACAGACAGTGACCCAAGCCAGGAATCAAACCCGGGTCCCTGGCTCTGTGAGGCAGCAGTGCTAACCACTGTGCCACTGTTTTTGCCAACTCACACTATCCTACTTTCTTTGGAGCAAAGTATGTAGGCATATCAAAGAGAGCAATATCCCTTTGCTGCACTTCCAGCAAGAGGACTTACAAAATGGCTTCCAAAACAATAAAGCAGACATGCCCCCAGTCTACCCAAGACGACTGCTGTGCAGCGCAACAAATCACATGGGTTCTGTTAAATGGAAGCAGCATTCTTTATCACACAGAATATTACAATTTTGCAGTTAAATAAATTTGCCCTCATATGCCCAGCCCAATATTTATTTTTATTAAAATCCATCCACCATGTCACAGCTCATCTGCAAGCATTGTTCCAAGTCTCTCTGAAGATAATGGCCCATATCTTGCAGTCAGTGGTGAATGAGCAGCACTCACTATGCATTATGCTCACCCTTGCACATGTTTGTGTGGGCTTTCACACTGTGCTTTGCCGTTATTGGAATGTGAAAACAGTGCCCTCTACAGGGAAACGGTGACTTGTGTGAGCAGAACAAGTGACAATGGGCGGAATTTTATGAGATTTTTTCTAGGTATCCAGCGAGTGTGAAAACGGGAGAATTCCTGATCTGTTTTTTTGGGTGAGTTTTCACATCGAATCTTATGCACTCAGTCTTTGAAAAAGTGGGCTAGACCGTTTCTAGCCACGAGAGGCAGTGGGTGGGGCTTAGTTCACCAGACAACCAATAGCTCAGATCGGAGCCACAAACTGCTCATGCGCAGAAAAAGCAAAAAAAAACCCAGCTCTCCTAGAAGAACACCCCGCCCCCCCACAGACATCGGAGATCCCTCCCCCAACAATACTGACCCTTTTATCCCCCCCCCGCAACCATCCCCAGACTCCCTGGCACAACACCCCCTCATCACCTCCCCACCCCCCTGCCCCCTGCCCCGATGGCTGACTGACATGACCCTCTCTCTCCCCTGCCCCCGATCATCACAGAGGCACAAATCCCCCCTCCCCCTTCCATCAGAACATCTGCAAGTGTTGACTTGACTTCCCCTCCATGGTAACAAGGCAAACTGCCAGGGTGTCTGGGCAGATGTGCATGATGTTCAGCTGATGGTCACACACCAACTGCACATTTATTGAATGGAAGCCCTTTCTGTTCATGAATTTTCCTGGATTCTTCACGGGGGCTTTGAGGGCGATGTAGGTGCACATTTGGCATCCCTGCAATGGGCGTGAATCCTGCAGCCAGGGCTTCCTGCTGGGCCTGGTCCAGGTCAAATTTAATATAATGGCCAGCCTGGGCATACAGGCATCCGTGAACTCCTTGACATACTTGTGGACGGATGGTTGGGAAATGCCACAAAGGTCTCCACTGGAGGTCTGGAATGACCCGGTGGCTTAAAAGTTTAAGGTGGCCATCACTTTCACAGCCACCAAGAGTGGATGCCCCTCCCCTGTGCTCTGAGGTGCCAGGCCTGAAACAAATTGCACAGGTGTCACATTGTCTCCTTTTGTAGCTGGAGCTGTCAGCGGCAAGCGATGTCCGACTTTTTCTCGAAGGACACTCGCGTGCGGAACTGCCGGAGTCTCCACACCCCCTTTCTCCTGCTCCCCCCCCCCCCCCCCCCCCCCCAACCACCAAGCAGGCTGAATGGCAGTCCATGTCCTGTCTCCAGTGGCCCTCTCCCTCTGCTCCTGCGAGTGGTAAGATCTGGGCTTCCTTTGCCCGGAATTCATCCCCTGCTCCTCCTCAACAATCAAAAGAACAGCAAGATCAATGGGTTGCATTGCAAAAGCCTGCATCAATCTGCAGGGCAGAGGAGAATTTGGGGAAGGGGAGAGACAAATGGAGAGGTTAAAGAACTCTGCTCGCCCCCAGCCCAGCAACACACACTCCCCATACACCCCCCCCCACAGACCACCAGCAACACACACTCCCATATACCTCCTGATGCGCGATATAACTCACGAGGCGAGAGATGCTCGAGGAAATAAAGGCTTTTATTGACTACTACAATAGAGCTACCATATATAATACACGATCCCAGACTGAGGGGTCCTAGACAGAGCAGTGACCTTTATACCTCTCCCAGGAGGCGGAGCCCGACTGGGATGTACCATAATAACTATAATACAGGTAGAACAGCCCAACCCTAACCCCAACAGTAACATATATACAGACTCATAGTACTGGCCAGACCCTGGCTCAGTACTACCTGGTGGGAACCAACGATGGTTCACCACACCTCCCCACAGACCCCAGAATGGCAATATAGCCGCCCCCCCCCGCCTTTTCTTCTCCCCCCCCCCCCCCCCGCCTTTTCTTCTCCCCCCCCCCCCCCCCCCCTCCACACTCACAAACACACACCCAGAACCCAAGCAGTAGTGGCCCCAGAAAATGCTGCAGGACAAGTCCTGAGGCTGCAGTACTGCCGCTTCAGAGAGTTTCCAGCCCATCCCCCATCAGCAACTGTGCTTGCTGCTGCCTGCACTAGGACCCAGAGTCAGCGCTCTGACCCGGGTCAGTCCTGAGAGGCTGAAGTCAGAACTTGTGAAAACAGCAGCTCCCCACCCCCCACACACTCAAAGGCCCCCCTGACCCAAATCGCAACATAGCCACCACAAAACAACTCCCCCCCCCCACCCCCCCCCCCCCCAACCCCCCCCCACCCCCCCCCCCCCCCCCCCCCCCCCCCCCCCCCCCCCCCCCCCCCCCCACCCCCCCCACCCCCCCACCCCCCCCCCCACCCCCCCCCCACCCCCCCCCCCACCCCCCCCCCCACCCCCCCCACCCCCCCCCCCCCCCCCCACCCCCCCCCACCCCCCCCCCCACCCCCCCCCCCCCACCCCCCCCCACCCCCCCCCCACCCCCCCCCCCCCCCCCCCCACCCCCCCCACCCCCACCCCCCCCTCCCCCCACCCCACCCCCCCCCCCCCCCCACCCCCCCCACCCCCCCCCACCCCACCCCCCCACCCCCCCCTCCCCCCCACCCCACCCCACCCCCCCCCCCACCCCCCACCCCCCCACCCCCCCCACCCCCCCCCCACCCCCCCACCCCCCCCCACCCACCCCCACCCCCCCCACCCCCCCACCCCCCCCCCCACCCCCACCCCCCCCACTCCCCCCCCCCCACCCCCACCCCCCTCCCCCCCACCCCCCCTCCCACCCCCACCCCCCCCACCCCCCCCCCTCCCCCCCCTCCCCACCCCCCCACCCCCCCCTCCCCCCCACCACCACCCCCCCCCCCCCCCCCACCCCCCCACCCCCCCCCCCCTCCCCCCCCTCCCCACCCCCCCACCCCCCCCCCCACCCCCCCCTCCCCCCCACCCCCCCCCCACCACCCCCCCCCCCCCCCCCCCCCACCCCCCCCGAGCAACATGGAGTAGTTTGAAAGCAGAGACTTATCTCCTCACTCATCCTCACTGCTCAAACTTCTGAATGTGATTTTATACTTGGTGTTTTGCTGACCGATCTGGCTGCAGTGAGTGAGGTGGTTAAGGCGGGTGAGCTGGGACAATTGGGAGTGAAGCTCACTAATCACATTGTGATGAATGCAAAAAAATGCAAATTGACGTTTCGCCCATGGGTAGACTAATGGGACTGAAGGTGGGACAAGTCCCCGGGTCCGGATGGAATGCATCCCAGGGTATGGAATGCATCCCAGGGTATTGAAAGAAATGTCAGAGGTAATAGTGGATGCGTTAGTGATTATTTATCAAAACTCGTTGCATTCTGGGGTAGTGCCGGTTGATTGGAAAACGGCTAATGTTACGCCGCTGTTTAAAAAAGGAAGGAGACAAAAGGCGGGTAACTATAGGCCGGTCAGCTTAACGTCTGTAGTAGGGAAAATGCTGGAATCCATTATTAAAGAGGAGATAGCAGGGCATCTGGATAGAAATGGTTCGATCAATCAGACGCAGCATGGATTCATGAGGGGAAAGTCGTGCTTGACGAACATGTTGGATTTTTATGAAGATGTGACTAGGGCGGTTGATGGAGGAGAACCGGTGGATGCGGTGTTTTTGGATTTCCAAAAGGCGTTTGATAAGGTGCCCCATAAAAGGCTGCTGAAGAAGATTAGGGCACACGGAGTTGGGGGTAGTGTGTTAAAGTGGATTGGGGACTGGCTATCCGACAGGAAGCAAAGAGTCGGAATAAATGGGTGTTTTTCCGGTTGGAGGAAGGTAACTAGTGGCGTGCCGCAGGGATCGGTACTCGGGCCGCAACTGTTTACCATTTATATAGATGATCTGGAGGAGGGACGGAGTGTAGGGTAACGAAGTTTGCAGACGACACAAAGATAAGTGGAAAAGTGAATCGTGTGGAGGACGGAGAAGATCTGCAGAGAGATTTGGACAGGCTGAGTGAGTGGGCGAGGATATGGCAAATGGAGTATAACGTTGAGAAATGCGAGGTTATACACTTTGGAGGAAATAATAACAAATGGGATTACTATCTCAATGGAAACAAATTAAAACATGCTACCGTGCAAAGGGACCTGGGGGTCCTTGTGCATGAGACGCAAAAGCCCAGTCTGCAGGTACAACAGGTGATCAAGAAGGCAAATGGGATGTTGGCCTATATTGCGAAGGGCATAGAATATAAAAGCAGGGATGTCTTGATGCACCTGTACAGGGCATTGGTGAGGCCGCAGCTGGAATACTGTGTGCAGTATTGGTCCCCTTATATGAGGAAGGATATATTGGCATTGGAGGGAATGCAGAGAAGGTTCACCAGGTTGATACCGGAGATGAGGGGTTTGGATTATGAGGAGAGGCTGAGGAGATTGGGTTTGTACTCGTTGGAGTTTAGAAGGATGAGGGGGGATCTTATGGAGACTTAGAAGATAATGCGGGGCTGGATAGGGTGGAGGCGGAGAGATTCTTTCCACTTAGTAAGGAAGTTAAAACTAGAGGACACAGCCTCAAAATAAAGGGGGGTCGGTTTAAGACAGAGTTGAGGAGGAACTTCTTCTCCCAGAGGGTGGTGAATCTCTGGAATTCTCTGCCCACTGAGGTGGTGGAGGCTACCTCGCTGAATATGTTTAAAGCGCGGATGGATGGATTCCTGATCGGTAAGGGAATTAAGGGTTATGGGGATCAGGCGGGTAAGTGGTACTGATCCACGTCAGATCAGCCATGATCTTATTGAATGGCGGGGCAGGCTCGAGGGGCTAGATGGCCTACTCCTGCTCCTATTTCTTATGTCCTTATGTCCTTATTTTGGGCGGGCTCCTAATCGCGCTGATTTTCTTTCCTGGTAAAATTGGAATGGGCATGAAAACGGGCAACATTCCCGCTCATCTCATCACGCCTGATTTAACAACATTTCCCGCTGCAAAATGGGCATGATGAGGTCATAAAATTCCAGCCAGCATGTAGCTTCAACCAAAGAGCAGCATCCCCGCTTGAGATGTGCTGAGTCCCTGTCAGGACTTCTGAATTTGAGTTAATTTAATATAAAATCAAGTACAGGAAGAAAAGTAATGAGGGGCAAGAATTATGGGATAAATAGAGAGACATGGAGACAGAAAAAAGTTCCAACAATCATGGGGCGATTCTCCCAGCCTGATGCGCTGCTTTTGCAACGCAGCGGGCCAGGAGACTCAAGCAGAGGCCATTTCGTGGGCTCTCCACTGGACGCCATGGCGTCCATGAGTCTCCGGCAGCCGGATTTCCACTGCCGTCAGTTCCGCACCAGAAATCAATGCAGCGCTGCATAAATTATTTAAATAAGCATTTGACTTTATTTTAAATATCATTAGCGGGCATAGGGTTGAAATCTCCAGGCCTGCTAGAATCTCTCACCCCTTTCCAGGAGTGGTTCACTCCAACAGGGTTTACAATAGCTCCCCACTTGTGAGAAGCTGGTGGCCCAACCCTGCTGGAGTGAAGGGGGTTCATCGAGGCCTCCTAGGAGGTTGGGGGATGCCCCCTGGGCATTGCCACCCTCGCATTGCCAGCCTGGCCCCCAGGCACTGCCCAAGGGGCAAAGTGGCAATGCCCAGGGGCCATCTTTGCACTGCCCACCAGGCATTGGGCAGTGTCAAGGGGATGGTGCCAGAGTGGGGGCAGTGCCTTTAGGGAGCGGGGCTTCTGGGCGGGAGATCGGTGGTGGTGGGGGGTCCTGCTGCCACTCTGTACTCTGGCTTGGTGTCAGGGGAAGGGAGTGCAATGATCGGGGCTGGCATCTGGGTGGTGGGGTGGGGGGGGGGAAATCGGCCTGCCAGGGATAGTCGGGACTATGGGGGGGTGTCGGGGCTGCCGTTTGCAGGGGGGAAATAGAGGTGGGCCGGGCGTAGGGGGGGCTGCTGGTGTGAGGGATCAGGAGATTGGGCCTGCTTGTGGGGTTGGGGAAGATCGAGGCAGGCCAGGGGGGAGGGGAGGTGGGTGGGGGTGGGGTGCAGCGATTCAGCTGGCCAGCAATCAGGAGGTCAGCAGTGCAGGGCTATGCACATGCGCCAATCTCGGGGCTGACAGATCAACACATGTGCAGTGGCCCACTCAGTGCTATGCTGCCGGCCTATCCAGCAAGAATAGGCCCGGCCCACTGAATTTTCACGAGATTTACGCTCGTGCACTCTGTAGTACCCAAAGTGTGGGAGATTCATTTTGAAAATCGCGCTGAAAAAAACAGCATGATTTATTCCAGTTTTTACATGAATTTGACATTTGGAATTTTTTTGGGAGAATCGCCCTGCATAAATCTTAATATTTTTAAGTGTTCAATATTAATTGAAATCTGAAGGAAGGAAAACTCTACACTTGTAAAAATGAATGTTCAAGTCAGAGAAATTGTTTTTCTGTAATTAAGATTTATCACACCATTATAAATTTGCTTATATTTGAATAGACAAGCTTTAACTTTTCCTGGTGAATCGAATGGGTAAATGTACCTCAGTTTCATCCTGTTCATGTGTTTGAATACCAAATCTCCTGGTGAGATATCGGAATAGTGTAGCTTATGAAGAAGCAAGGCGAATTGGACAGCAATTCATTTACTGGGAAGTACAGATGGCAGATATTGTTGTCCTATTTGTTCCATAATAATTATTGCTGGTAGACATATTGCTCTGTTAAATCTGATGACTGAAATCTCTTTTCACTCAATAGAAAAATGAATATTGATATGGACAGCAGGTTCCATGCTGTTTTCATAGAGCAAGGATGGAAATGAAGACAAGCTTCTTCTGCTGGAGAGTTGTGAATCTTTAGGGTTCTCTACCCAGAGAATAGTGGCACAGTGGTTAGCACACTACCTCACAATGCCAGGGACCCAGATTCAATTCCAGCCTTGGGTGACTGTCTGTGGAGTTTGCACGGTTTCCCCATGTCTGCGTGGATTTCCTCCGGGTGCTCCGGTTTCTTCCCACAGTCCAAAGATGTGCGGGTTAGGTGGTTTGTCCATGCTAAATTGCCCCTTAGTGTCTCAAAATGTGTAGGTTAGATGGATTAGTCCTGATAAATGTGTAGGGTCACAGGGATAAGGTGGGGGAAAGAGCTTGGGTAAGATACTGTGTCAGAGATTTGGTGCAGATTCAATGGGCGAAATGGCTTCTTCTGCACTGCAGGGATTCTATGAATTTCTGATAAGTGCGGAAGGTGAGTCAATGAATATATTTAAGACCAAAATAAAAGCAAGATACCGTGGATGCTGAAAACAGAAAATGCTGGAAAAACTCAGCAGGTCTGTGGAAAGAGAAATTGAGTTATTGCTTCAAGTCCGTATGCTTCTTTTTCAGCATTGCTGAGGTTTGTACATTCAAGGCAGAATAAGATAAGTCTTTGACCTTTAGGAGAATCAAAGGTTATGGAGAACAAGCAGGAAAGGAGCTGAGGAGGAGATCAGAACATGGAGCGGAATTCTTCCAAAAAAATTCTAAGTGTTGAATTCGTGAGAAAACTGGAATAACTCATGCCAATTTTTTCAGTGGGAGCTCAGACAAGGATTTCCCACACTCTGTGTACTGCAGAGGCCACCAGTGTGAATATCATTAGATTTCAGGGGTGTGGGGCCTATTCCCACCTGAGAGTCTGAAACCACTGTCAGCCTACAGTTTGCTGGCAGCTCGATCGCTGGCCAGCCTCGCAACCCCCACAATGCTGCCCCTCCGACCCACCCACGGCCCGATCACGGGCCCCCCAACCATTCCTGGGTCAGCCTCCACCCCCCCCCCCACCTCATCCCGGACCGCCCTGATCTCCAGCCCCTCCGCGCAAACAGTTCACTCCCGGCAGTGACGATCCCCCCCCTCCCGCAGGCAGGCCCTCCCCCCAGGCAGACTGCCGCCCCCCCCCCCCCCCCCCACCCCGCAGGCACACCCCCACCCACTGGCTGACCCCTCCCCCGGCCCGATCGCTGGCCTCCCTCCTGCCCCCATGCAGAGTGGCAGCAGGACCCCCCCACCCCCACTGATCATCCCCTTGGGCCCCGCCCCCATAGGCCCCACCCCTTGGCACTGCCACATGCCCGATGGGCAGTGCCAAGGTGCCCTCTGGGCATTGGCACTTTGCTCTTTGGGCTGTGCTGGGGGCACAGGCTGGCACTGCCAGGATGCCCATGCTCACAGGGTCCCACCCCCCCCCACTGCCCGACCCCCCAGGGGACCCCAATTGCCCCCCCCTTCACTCCAGTGGGGTTGAGCCGCGAGTTCCCCGAAAGTGGGAAGCTACTGTAAACCCCACTGGAGTGAACCTTTCTGGCCGGGTTTCAGGGGCTATCAGGCCCGCTGAATTCAGTCTCTGGCCCACTAATCACATTTAAATAACATTAAAATTAGATTAAATTTAGTTACCTGGTCTTCCCGCCTGTTTCCAGCGTGGATCTGATGGCGTCAGAAATCCCAGGCTGGGAGATGCACACACAGTGGGAACGTATGCGCGAATCCCGTGCATGCCCAGCGTGAGATTCTCCCACCTCGCTTCGCTAGAAAGCTAGCGCGGCGGTGTGGGAAAATCACCCCCATTACCTTATTAAATGGTGAGAAGGCTCAAGGAGCCCAATGACCTGTTCCTACTCCCATTCCTTATGTCATCATGTATTATGAACAACAGAGCAGATCTCTGTTTTCTTGGACAGAAACACTGAAAATTCTTGAGGTGAGGGCATGCAAAGTAAGTTTTGAAAAGTTGCCCTTCCTGTTTCTAAGCCATGAGTTTAATCGAAACCTTCAGCTTATCTCCTGATTGCCATTTGGCAGGTAGATCATACATGACATTACCAGATGTACTTGAGTTGACCCAAGACTTGGTCCCTCTGAAAGCTGAGAAAACAGAAATCGCAAGGTAGGGAGTTACTCTCTCTGGTAAGGCTGCTTTATGTTGATAATAAACTGCTCCTGTTGCAGACTCCTGCTGAAGTCAAAACAATGGATGTGCATTGGAAGGGTCATACATTTTCAGAGCCAAAGGACTTTGCACTCGGCACCAGATGTCCTGTTGTTTAAGCCAATTCTCAATCAATCAGAACAATTTATTTTCTGTTCTATGAGCTTTAGTATTCCCTACTGGACGTGCATGAGAAAGTTTGTCAAACATCCTTGCGAAAACCCCCAAGTAAACAGATCTACTAGATTAGCTTTGTTTACAAGTCCACTGGGCTTGTAAAGGCACAACCTATTACATCTAAAATTATACTGCCTGCTCCTAACTGATTATTGGATTAATAAAAAACAAGATGAATAAACCTTAAACAACACTCAAGATTGGATAGAAAATGCTTTTCCTCGTAGTGGTGAATTTGTAAACCTGGATCACAACAAACACGTTTCATGGTATGCTGATCAATTCTATGAGAATTTTCTGAAATCCTGGGAATTTTGACTGTGTTTTATTCTTCATTCGTGGAATGTGGGTGTTAAAGGCAATTCCAGAGATTTTTGAACATTTCTATTTGCCCTCAGTGGTTCTTGAAGCACTGCAGTCCATGCGGTGTAGGTACATGCACCGTGCTGTGAGGGAGGGAGTTCAAAAATTTTAACCCTGTGACAGTGAAAGAAAGGAGATATATTTCCAAGCCAGGGTAGTGTGTTGCTTGGAGGGAAACTTGCAGGTGGCGGAGTTCCCATGTATCTGCTGCCCTTGTCTTTCAAGGATTGTTTGGATTGGAGGAGACTTGGCAAGTTGCTGCTGTGCATCTTATAAATCATACATACTGCTGCTACCATGTGCTGGTGGTGGAGGGAGTGAACATTTGAAGTAATGCATGGGGTGCCAATCAACTGGGCAGCTTTGTCTTGAATAGTGTTGCATTCTTTGAATATTGTTGGAGCTGCACTCATCCAGGCAAGTGGAGAGTATCCCATCACACTCCTGACTTGTGTTATGGTCACAGTAGAAATCAACTGCTGAGCAAACCAAATCCCAGAGGGAAACTTGTCCTTGGGGCCGTAACCCTTTTTTTTGTATTCCGAAAAGAAATCCAGCAAGACTTTTAGGGTATTAAAAATTGAAAGTAAAAGGTTTATTAACAAGAATAACTGAAAACTTAAGTATATAAAATTACAGGTACACCATTCAAAATTGCCTTATAGAACATTCCTCCCAAAAGGCTCCCTACTTGGTCAGACCCACAAATAAACACCATCCATGTAATATACCCTTCTGGATGATCAACAATAAAAATCACGCACACACACATACACATACACTTACAATATTCCCCAAAACAGTGTGTGTATCCATTCTCACACTTGTGCCTCGTAGATGGTGGGCAGGCTTTGGGGAGTCAGGAAATGAGTCACTCGCAGACAATCCTCTGACCTACTCTTATAGCCACAGTATTTATATGGCTGACCCAGTTATTTTCCTGGTCAATGCTAACCTCTAGGATGGTGATAGAGGGGGACTCAGCAATGGCAATGCAGTTGAATGTCAAGGGAAGATGACGAGACTCACTCTTATTGGAGATGGTCATTGTCTGACACTTGTGTGGCACAAATATCACTTGCTACTTAACAATCCAAACCTGAATGTTGACCAGATTTTGCTGCATGTCTTATTTTTTTTTTCTTGGCTAGGCCAACATTTATTGCCCATTCCTAATTGCCCCTCAGAAGGGTTTTTTTATTTTTGGACATGCGATCTTGTGCTACCTGACTAACTGGCTAGCCATAGTCATGAGACTCTGCCATGAGGCAAACACAAATGTATAATACAAAATAATACACAGTACAAAATGTACAAGCCATTTCCAGCCAGTTGAATAAAGCCTATCTGAGATAGACACTGGTGAAGACTGCTGTCCTTGTACATGGTACACTGAAGTGAAGAAAAATAGATTTTTAAACCTTGAAAAATGCGCAGAGAAGAAACTGAGAGCCCAGGAACACAGAAATGTTCAAATCTGCAAAGGAAAAAGCTGTTGAAAAGAACAAAGCAAATGAGATGAGGCAGCAAGTGAGACTCAGCTCCTAAAGGCACACAGATAAATACAAATCTGCAAAAAAGCTGCTGAAAAAAGAAATAAGAAAAGCACATGTAAGGCTGCAAGTGAAATTACTGACTACACAGAAAAGGATAAAGGAAAAGCACTCACAAAAGGACAGCAAATAAAGACTGCAAGAAAATTAGTGAATAAGTAAAAATGGTCACAGGAAATTTTCCAATCCCATCTCCCATAACATTGCACAGTGATACATAGCAAACCTGGTTGTCTTTCCACTTACAATGGCAAAACAATGAGATTGCAACAAACTTAATGAACAAGCCTGAAATGATCAGCATAGCCACATGTTCAACACTGCTAGGAAGGACTGCCATAAAGTGTGTATCATCCTAAACATAATAGAATAGCAAAGAAAAAGGAAGACAGAGCGCTTGAATTGAATACACACTTTGAACCCTGAATGAATGTTACACATGAATGATATGTATTCAACACTCGAGTTCAGAGTAAAAACAAGACTGTTGAACGGTACATGACGGCAATAATGCAGTTGGAAAATCATATGAACTTAGGCTAAAAGATTATTTGGGCAGCACAGTGGCACAGTGTTTAGCACTGCTGCCACACAGCGCCATGGGCCTGGGTTCAATTCCAGCCTCAGGTGACTGTCTGTGTGTAGTTTGTATGTTCTCCCCATGTCTGCGTGGTTTTCCTCCAAGTGCTCTGGTTTCCTCCCACACTCCAACGATGTGTGAGTTAGAACCATAGAACCATAGAAAATTACAGCTCAGAAACAGGCCTTTTGGCCCTTCTTGTCTGTGCCGAACCATTTTTTCCCTATTCCCACTGACCTGCACTTGGACCATATCCCTCCACACCCCTCTCATCCATGAACCCATCCAAGTTTTTCTTAAATGTTAAAAGTGACCCCGCATTTACCACTTTATCCGGCAGCTCATTCCACACTCCCACCACTCTCTGCGTGAAGAAGCCCCCCCTAATATTCCCTTTAAACTTTTCTCCTTTCACCCTTAACCCATGCCCTCTGGTTTTTTTTCTCCCCTAGCCTCAGCGGAAAAAGCCTGCTTGCATTCACTCTATCTATACCCATCAAAATCTTATACACCTCTATCAAATCTCCCCTCAATCTTCTACGCTCCAGGGAATAAAGTCCCAACCTATTCAATCTCTCTCTGTAACTCAGCTTCTCAAGTCCCGGCAACATCCTTGTGAACCTTCTCTGCACTCTTTCAACCTTATTTACATCCTTCCTGTAACTAGGTGAACAAAACTGTACACAATACTCCAAATTCGGCCTCACCAATGCCTTATATAACCTGACCATAACACTCCAACGTTTATACTCGATACTCCGATTTATAAAGGCCAATGTACCAAAGGCACTCTTTACGACCCTATCCACCTGTGACGTCACTTTTAGGGAATTCTGTATCTGTATTCCCAGATCCCTCTGTTCAACTGCACTCTTCAGAGTCCTACCATTTACCCTGTACGTTCTACTTTGGTTTGTCCTTCCAATGTGCAATATCTCACACTTGTCTGCATTAAATTCCATTTGCCATTTTTCAGCCCATTTTTCTAGTTGGTCCAAATCCCTCTGCAAGTTAGGTTGATTGACCATGCAAAATTGCCCCTTAGTGTCAGGGAGACTAGCAGGGTAAATACAAGGGGTTACTAGGATAGGATGGGATTGTTGTTGGTGCAGGCATGATGGGCTGAATGTCCTCCTTCTGCACCATGGGGATTCTATGATTAAAGATAGTTTAGTTTCAGATGTAAGAGAGCCCTCAGTGAGAGCAAATCCACTGAAAGATAAGGAACTGACACTGAAAAAAAGAGTAAGAAGTTTAACAACACCAGGTTAAAGTCCAACAGGTTTATTTGGTAGCAAAAGGGTGGCTTTTGCTACCAAATAAACCTGTTGGACTTTAACCTGGTGTTGTTAAACTTCTTACTGTGTTTACCCCAGTCCAACGCCGGCATCTCCACATCATGACTGAAAAAAGAGACAGGTGTGGGTCAAAATGTGGGAGCTGTGAAAAATCAGCTCTAGCACAGGGCAGAGCAGACGTAGAGATGCATTATGCTGAGAGGCAGGCCAGAGGAAATCACAGACAAAAAGCAGGATGCAAACGCTGCAGAAGACAGTATGCACAGGAAAATAAGAATTGGCCGGCATGAGAAAGCAGTGCTTTAACTGCAAGAAGCAAAATCATTTTGCTAACAATGTTTCACCAGAAAAAAGGCAAGCCTATACAGATGACCACTGGAGAGATATCAGCAGATGAATCTGATGAAGAACTATACACCATACAACAAGTTGGTTCAGACAAGTCTTGTAACTGTTACCATGATGACCGCAAGGGGAGCATATCAAGCAAGCAAGAAATGCCAAATATACGCAAGTGCATCATGCCACTGTAGGACCTTCACTAATCTGTGTGAAGTGACTCAACATGGAGATCCAAAAGTGAATCCCTCGAAAGTAAGCTGTATAATGGCACAGTACTCATACCAAGAGGACAAATTAGTCTGAGAGTTCAGTACAATGGCAAGAAGGAAGCTTTAGTATTCTGAAACATAGATGGGACACAACCACCCATTTAAGCAAAAGCAAGTCTAAAGCTTGGACTGGTAACCCTGAACGTGCTGGAGGTTTACAACATGTCACAGTACACAAAACCATTGACAGCAGAACAGACCCTAGAGGAGATATGGTTACTGGGTTGGGATGTCCATTAGAAGAATATAAGAATTGTTACTGGCAATTGAAGCTGGATGAAAGCAACAGCTTTCTAATGACATTCTAGACACTCTTCAGGGGATACAGATGGTTGTGCATACCGTCTGGCATTTCCACAGCTCCAGAAGACAACATGAGATACTGGAGTGGAAACCATACTGGATGATCTGCTAGTCTATGAATGTGAAGACACAATGGAAGAAGCTATAGCTGACCATGATCAGAATTAAATGTGACGGATGGAGGGAACTCGCCAGGCGAATCTGAAGCTGAACAAAACAAAATTTCAACTGCAGGTACGTGTCAAGTATATATGACATATATTGACAGTAAAAGGTCTTCAGCTGGATCCTGACAAGATGAAAGCTGTAGCAGTAATGCAGCAACCAATAGAAGGCATACGGCATGCTTGCCTTGATCGGCCGGGGCATTGAGTTTAAAAATTGGCAATTGCAGCTTTATAGCACCTTAGTTAGGCCGCACTTGGAATATAGTGTTCAATTCTGGTCGCCACACTACCAGAAGGATGTGGAGGCTTTGGAGAGGGTACAGAAAAGATTTACCAGGATGTTGTCTGGTGTGGAGGGCATTAACTATGAGGAGAGGTTGGAGAAACTTGGGATTTGTTCTCACTGGAATGACAGAGGTTGAGGGGCGACCTGATAGAAGTCTACAAGATTATGAGAGGCATGGACAGAATGGATAGTCAGAAGCTTTTTCCCAGGGTGGAAAAGTCAATTACTAGGGGGCACAGGTTTAAGGTGTGAGAGGCAAGATTTAAAGGAGATGTATGAGGCAGATTTTTTACATAGAGGGTGGTGGGTGCCTGGAACTCGTTGAGGTAGTGGAAGCAGATACGGTAGTGACTTTTAAGGGGCGTCTTGACAAATACATGAATAGGATGGGAATAGAGGGATATGGTCCCCAGAAGGGTCAGGGGTTTTAGTTCAGTCGGGCAGCATGGTCGGTGCAGGCTTGGAGGGCCGAAGGGCCGGTTCCTATGGTGTAATTTTCTTTGTTCTTTGTTCTTTGTTCAATATGCTGTTTTGTTTCTTAAAGACTTGATTAGCTGTAAGTATTCGCATTCCAACCATTATTCATGTAAATTAAGTCTGTGTCTTTATATGCCCTGTTTATGAACAGAATTCCCACTCACCTGAAGAAGGGGTTTGGAGCTCCGAAAGCTTGTGTGGCTTTTGCTACCAAATAAACCTGTTGGACTTTAACCTGGTGTTGTGAGACTTCTTACTTTGTTCAATAGCCATGAAAGCTTAGATTTGTGAACTATTTAGCAACATTTTTGCCTAACTTGTTGGCAGAGTGAACCACTACTCAAGTTCACTGCCAGGGAGATGCTGTGGTGTTGCAGAACAGAACAAGAAGCACAGTTCATTAAAATGAAACAACCAATGGCAATAATGAAGTATATAATGTTAATGGGGAAGTTACCTTACAATGTCACACAAGCAAGACAGGTCTGGGAGCAATGTTAATGCAGTAAAAATAACCTTTTGCAGCCAAGGCACTAACACAAATAGAAAAATGCTACGATCAGACTGGGAGAGTGCTGACTATAGTCTTTGCTTGTGAGCATTTTCATCAATACCTGCTTGGAAGTGACAAAGTAACAGTGGAGCCCAACCACAAGCCCCTTCAAAGCATTTTGCACAAGCATTGCTCTGAAGCAACTGCAAAGAATGTTAGTTCAGTTACAAGGATGTCATCTGGATGTGACATACAAGCAAGGAAAGCAGGTGTACATCACAGACATGCTGTCGAGAGCAGCACTTCCCATGAAGAAAGTTGAGGAGGCTACAACAGAAAGTGAAATCTTCCAGATTCAACATGAAGCAGCAGCTAGACATGATCAGCCCAGCAGAGACATTGAATCTGACAGACAAGCACCTTGCTCAAATCAAACAGACTACCCAACAAGATGCGACTCTACAAGCGCTACAAGAAGTAATGATGAAAGGATGGCCTGCGAACACCAAGGACACATCAATGGTCATAACAGCCTATTGGACACACTGAGATTAATTGACAGCTCAAGATGGGCTGTACAAAAAATATAGAGTCGTCATCCTGAAGGTGATGAGAGGAGAGATGCTGAAGCACATCCGTGCAAGCTATCAAGGAATTGAATCGCCTCTGAAAAAGGTGAGAGAAGTGTTCTACTGGGTAAGCATAAGGAATGAAATTAGAGAACACATTGGCCAGTGTGGTGTGTGTAATGAGTAATAAGCTCAGTGAGCAAGAGAGCCATTGATGATGCATGACATCCAAGACACAAGATGGGTGATGCTGGGAGTAAGCCATTTCACTTTGGCAAGAACTGATTAGCTTGTCACAATAGACTACTATTCTACCTTCTAGGAGTTAGAACAGCTGACCTCAGCGATGATGAATGAAATAGTAGAATGCCTGAAAACACTTATGTCAGTACAGCAATCCAAACATTGTGTTGAGAGATAACAGCTCTCAGTTCACAAGTGAAGAATTCAGCCGGTTCACAAAGATTGGGAAATTCAGAACGACATATTGTGCACTATTCAAATGAAAAGGCTGAGACGACAGTGAAATTCGACAAGTGATCCATCAGGAACTCAAGCAAATCTAGCACAGTGGGTATATCAGGCATTCCATGAGTGGGGAAACGTACTGACTGAAGGCATAGAAAGTGGGAGACTAATGTCATGCTGCATGCAAACTACCATTCCAATTGCAAAAAAGCTACTGAAACCTGAAGTAGGTGTGAGTGAAAAATTAAAGTGAAATAACTGAAAGCCAATTTTCCGTTTGACAAGACTGTCAAACCATTACCAGAACTAAGCATTGGTGATCCTGCCAGGATACAAACCTTCAACGTTCTCAACAAGCATCAGCCCTCAGGGAAACCTGGCACATGCATAGAGAAATTGTCACCTCAATCGTAGTGAAGCTGTTACTTCACAGCAATCGGGTGGTCAGGGAGAAGAGATCTCACCAACTCTACTGAGTACAAAACTACTATCAATCCCAAAGGTCCATGACTTATCATGGACACTTATCAAGGCAACAAGGACCACAGGAACAATACTATCTGGACAAGGAACATCACCCAGATGAACAACCAATATCAATGCCCACCCATTCTATTAAGATACCTGCGTGGTTTAAAGATGAGAATTCTCCCAACCAGCCTGTGGTGGGTTTGGTGACTGGCAGGTGCGGAGAACCTGGCAAGGGCCAAAGAGTCGGAAACCCGCCAGCATAAAATCAAGTTGCAATTCTCCCAATGGTGGGTTAATGGTGGATCAATCATCCCGCTGACAGGTGGTGTGAATGCCATTTGCATCTCATGAATGTTCATTAAAACAGCTTTCCACTGGTGCCCCTCACATCAGCACCAAACCCAATTGATAGAGTAACATGCACAAGGCAGTCCTCAGTTAGCCAGAGACTTTGCGGTGAGTGCAGCAAAGCCTTTCTGCCATAGTGCAGTGCTGCTCCTGATGCACTGTACATCACTCTGTCGGGGCAGACCAGTTCCTGCCCTCCATTTCCATGCTGACCTTGTCTTCATGGTCAGTACCACACTGCTGGACCCATGGACCTTCCTGTGTCACCAAGTCAGGTCAGTAATGCGCCTGGGGTTGGGGAGTACAGGGGTTGGGGAGTAGCCCCTGGTGCCACACATCAGTATCTATCTGCATAGCACTGTGCTGCGGGACACAGGCAGCCACCACAACAAAGCTCCAAAGTTCAACCGGAGCTGCATGCAAGGTGAGGCCTGGTGGAGGGTGGGAGCCTGACAAAGACAAAGGGAGTAAATGTGCAAGAAGGGCGGGGTGGGGAAGAGTGAGGATCGGTCAGACCTGACATGCCTATTGTAAAAAGGACCCCACCAGCTTCAGGCAGTTGCCTGCACGGGAGAGCAGTTCTGAATCAGAACCTGTCAACTCCTTGTAGCTCCAGGCCAGTTAAATAACTTGGACAATTTTTACAACCCAACTGGTTACCACTGGGCAAGTAATTTCCTATTATTTTTCAAGAGTAGAGCAATTTATTTGTAAATTAATTATTGTGCAGTACGACACCATGGATAAGATCCCAGTTTCAGCTGGGGTGGATTTGGGATCTCCTGCCTTGCCATCCCATGGTGGAATTGTTACACTGTAGAAATCATAGAAACCCTACAGTACAGAAAGAGGCCATTCGGCCCATCGAGTCTGCACCGACCACAATCCCACCCAGGCCCTACCCCCATATCCCTACATATTTTACCCACTAATCCCTCTAATCTACGCATCCCAGGACACTAAGGGGCAATTTTAGCATGGCCGATCAACCTAACCCGCACATCTTTGGACAGTGGGAGGAAACCGGAGCACCCGGAGGAAACCCACGCAGACACGAGGAGAATGTGCAAACTCCACACAGACAGTGACCCAAGCCGGGAATCGAACCCAGGTCCCTGGAGCTGTGAAGCAGCAGTGCTAACCACTGTGCTACCGTGCCGCCACTGTGCTACGTGTGTCGGACCCACCTTCAGACAGAGAACTGAAGAAGAAGAAGGCACCACACAAGTTTGGAGATGTTCTTGCAAGTGTCTCCAGTGCGATATTGATATATTCTCTATCCCCGCTATCGCAGCGTGCCACCAAATTCTACACTGTTAGTAAAGGAATACTCAAGATTTATTGCTTCTTTTCCAGCCTATTAAATGTAGCAGCACAGAAGACCGTGGAGCTAACAGCTAACTGGCACAACTATCATTTGTTTTGTAAATTAATTTTAAATCAAATTAAATCTAATTAAACATATAATTACATTGCAGTTTAAAGACTGCTTGAAAGTGAGTTATCTCCATCAATAGGCAGTGAAGAAGGGCAGAAGGCTATGTATCAATTCAGTTCCAATGATAACACACACACAAATGAGACAGTAACTTACAGGGGCTTGGAGAATGTCTTTTGAAGACATAAAACTCACCAAAGAACTTATTTGAGAGTCAAACTCATATACCCACATGACTGATTTTGTGCTCAAAATGCAAACTTAATTTATAAATGAGCTGCATACGAAGGAGAACTGCTTGTATCTCTGCCAGGTCATCATCTTGATGTTTTGTTAACTCTGTCACCCAAGGACAGGGACAATGACATGTGCTGCTGAGACATTTTCATTTCTTCTAATCACTAATCATTGAAAAGACAATCGCGGCTGGCTATTTAAATAAGCACTATCCTAAATAAAATTTTCATCTTCCAGGGCAAAAATAAACAAGGATTCAGAGAACAAACTCCTAATTCTTCCACGGGATGTGGGCATCACTAGCTAGGCCAGAATATGTTGCCAATCTCTAATGATAATGCCAAAGAGTCATTGTGCTAACTTTAGTCAAGTAGCCATGCCACTGTTCGGGTAAATTGACCATTTTTGATGCAGAGAATGAAAGTTGGGGGCAGTCCATCAAAAGACTTCAATACTTTTGTTGCAGTCAATGAAATAACATCCAAAAAAAACCAGAAAGTTATTTTACTCATTGGTTGCGGGCTTCAAACTTATAACCTTATACATCTTCAGAGGCAACAGATACAAATTCCTTCGACCAGCTAGTCACACTAATAAGGGACAATTACAATCACAGATCCTCCATTATTATGCCGAGATATCAATTCCACTCCTCTGTTAAGGACCATGGGGAGACAGTTTCGACTTTTGTCGCTAATCTTCACCAATTGACCGAACACTGTGAATTTGGCCCTTCCTTAAGTGAGATGTTACACAATCGCCTTGTTAGGTCAAATGATGTGCAAATCGTGCATTCCACGACTTCGCCAGCCACCTTAGACAAGCGGTGGCACATTTTTGCAATTCACAGCACTCCAGAAGTAATTGCATCCGATAATGGCACCACTTCTACAGCTGAAGACTTACAGCACAGTTTCAGAATAAACGGCGTCCAACACATATACACAGCCCCATTGCACCCTGCTTCCGACGGTTTGACAGAGATGACAGTGCAGATTTTCAAAGCATCAATGAGGAAACAGTACAACAGACCACTGCCGCTCCAATTGGCCAATATCCTATAATACCATCCCTCATCTACGACAGAGGTTACCTCGGCCGAATTACTTATGGAAAAACGTCTGACAACACTCCTTGACCTCATTTTCATAAATTTGACACAGAGGATGAAGGCTAAGCAAGCCTCGCAGAAAGACCATCAAGATTCTGTTAGGAAGGACAGGTCATTTAATCCAAATGATTCCGTTTTTGTCTGAAAGTTTGGGGCTGGGGGAGACAGGCGGCTTGGGTATCCGGGAAGATAATCCGAAAGACTGGTGCAGTATCTTATACTATCGACCTGCAGGGCTGCAAAGTGTGGAAGCATGTTGATCACATCAGATCAGAAGGTGGGAAGCAGCAACCCCAACCACAGGTTGTCAGGACTCCGTAATAGAGTCCAGGATGTCAGCAGCTGAGTCGGCACTAGCAGGAACTAGTATTCTCCAGGAAGAATTTTGAACTATCGGGTGTTAGGACGCAGGTCCTGGTAGGAGGGAACCTTTAGTGTGAGCCTGGGATTCGGTGGAGCTGGATCTGTACCTGCATTGAGCTTGTTTGTATATGGTTTTATCTTTCCTTTAATAAGTGCCTGTTGTGATTAAAGGCTTCCTCATCGTGAAACCTTGCATTACAACACAAGTAATCAATGCAAAATGTTGAGGTCCCAGCACTAATCCACTTGTTACATCTTGCCAACCAGAAAATTACCCGTTTATGTCTTCTCACTTTCCTGTTAGCTAGTCAATTTACAACCCATGTCAATGTGTTACCCCCACACCCTGAGCTTTTATTTTTTGCACTAAGCTTTGATGTGGCCCCTTATCAAATGACTTCTGGAAATCTAAGTATATTACTTCCACCAGTTCCCCTTTATCCACAGCACATGTTACTCCTTCAAACAATTCCAATAAAATTGGTTTCCTTTTCACAAACTCACGTTGACTTTGTCTGATTAACTTGAATTTATCTAAGTGCCCTGCTATATAGCTTCTAACATTTTCCCTCTGATAGGTGAAAAGTGGGTCATCTCGGACACACAGAACATTAGTATTGAAAAATAAGACTGTGCCAAGTATGCTTCTATGATGCCAACAGATTTGTAATTTGGTAAATGGATCTGATCCATCAAAATAATGAGTTCCATTTGAATTAATTTTAAAAGTTTATATTCAACAATAGTACGTGCACAGCTTAAAGTAGTTCTGTGTTTATGTTTGTTCTGAAATCAGCCCTATAACGGAACACATGCTGGGGCTAATTTGGACTTCTTAGCATATGGAAGGAGCTTACTGCCCTGTGTTCGGCACACTTCTGATTTTCTGTGCATGTGACCACATGATGAAGTATGGTGGCGTTGGACAGCAAGTTAAAGGCCCCCAAAAATTTAAGAAGAGCTACAGACCTGGCAAGTCAAGAGATCTTCAAAAGAGGATGAGAGGAACAGATTCAAGGCTCAGGGATACAGCAGATACAAACTGAGACACAACAGCAATAAGCTCAGGCCCAAAGCAAAAAGCAGCATGAGTGAAGCAGCAGCAATTCTAGGGCTCAGTAGAAACATAGAATTCACACTATCACTCCCAGAACCATTTTGGAGCACTGAAGGCTCACATCAGGCCTAGAATTGGGACAAATGGAGAAAGAGGTTCATGAACTTACCTTACACAAAAAGGTGATAAAAGCTAGGTCAGTACACTACTTTATGCAGTTGGATCTATTGTTGACAATGTGTGATAGCAAGGCAGGGAGATGATGAAACTTGAAATTTGTATAAAGAAATCCTGCAAGCATTTGATTCATGTTTTAGCATCCAAAGAAACTTTATTATAAAAGGGGAGAAATTTAACATGAGAAAGCAAAGAGAAGTGCAAACATGGATTCATTCATCAACAATCTTTACAGACTGACAGGAAACTGTGATTATGGAATCTTTAGAGATGAATTGATTCATGACAGAATCCTTGTAGGGGTTTGAGGGTTCCTAGATGAATCATTATCAGATCCCTTACAAACAAGGATTTAACACTTGTCAAGGCTGTACAAATTGTGAAGCAAACTGAATTTAGGAAACAAAATTGAGCATTTGTTTGTGAAGAAGGTGAGGGCCCATAGGAATGATTGTGTGAGACCAATCAGTGAGTAAGCCATAAGAGAGAAGGTGTACCAAAGCCTAAGCTTACCAAAACAGGGAAAAGGCACTAACCTCCATCTTGAAATGTCTTAGCTGCGATGGGAACAAACTGCACCAGCAAGAAGAGTGTCCAGCAGGGGAAGCAGAGTGTCACAACTGTGGAAAAATAGGCCACTTCAATACTACCCTGTGACTCACAAATGCAAACAACTTGTACAAGGAGGGAGAAAATATTAAAGCAGAACCACATTAAAGATGTGGAAAAACTATAGAAAAAGGAAGTAACCTTCCTAGTGGACATAAATGATACTGAAAACTAATATTAAACTTGAAGTGGATGAGTTTAAACTAGCCTCGGAGCAGGAGTTCCTGTTGTATCGGAAAAGTCAATTGTTTCAAGCAGATTGTACCCCTCACCTATCAAATTACGGGGTCCTGGGGGGACTGCATTGAAAGTTAAAGACCAATTCATGACAAAGCTAAAGCATAAAGATAGTAAAATCTTCAAACCTCTCTATATTATTCAACATCAAGAGCACTCTACTAAGCAGAAAAGCATGGTTAAAATTGAAGGTAATCTATAAAGTGGATGAAGTTGCTGATGAGCATTACAGCAGCACATTCAGAAATTAATTTCCAAAACTATTTACTGGCCTAGGGAAATTAAACACCTTGGCACTCAATGAGATGAGACTAAACCAATCTGCTTCTTTACACAGAGGAAAGTCTTTCAACTCTTGGACAAGGGTGAAATATTCTCAAACAAATGAAGAAGCTGAGAGAGGCGCATGAAACATCAAAGACTTTCTGAAGGATGAAGACCTTAATGTAGCTCTTCTGAGTTACTGAACCTCATCACCACAATATGGTTCCTCACCATCAGAGTTACCAATGAGAAGGAGATTGAGAACAGAGCTCCCATCTCTGACAGAGAAACTCAAATCCAACATCACCACGAACAACCACAAGTGGGTAAACAGTGTGAGGAAGAACAGAAAGAAACAAGCTCATAACCTCAACCACACCCACAGAGCACCTGAGCTAGCAGCGATAAAGCCTGGCAACAGAGAGAAGGAACATTCATCGAAAGAACTCCACAACGGAGATGATGCAGGATTGAGACAGACCAGGTTACTGTATGTAGAAATCACAGCATCTTAATATCCTTGAAAAGAAAACTACTACAAACTGGGGATTTCTACTCCGATCCTGTAGAGAAAGATAAGATACAAAGCAAAGCTCTACAACCACCCAGGAGAAGAACACTCACCCCGAGAGAATACCCTCAACCATAGAAAGAGATCAGAACAAGATCAGAGAGATTGGTCGAGGCACTGTGAAACCCCATTGAAACTTTTGGAGAGATGTAGAGGGATGTAAATGTGATAGGGATAAGGACTTGGGGAAGAGAAACAGGATATCATCATAATCTAAAAAAACATGATGCTGATGTAATGATGATGAATGTCGCATGATTAGGGCAGTATGGTGGCACAGTGGTTAGCACTGCTGTCTCACAGTGCCAGGGACCCAGGTTCAATTCCGGCCTTGGATGTCTGTATGGAGTTTGCACGTTCTCCCTGTGTCTGCGTGGGTTTCCTCCAGGTATTCTGCTTTCCTCCCACAGTCCAAAGATGTGCAGGTTAGGTAGATCGGCCATGTAAACTGTCCCCTTAGCATCCAAAGATGTGTAGGTTAGGTTGATTAGCCCTGGGAAATGCACGGGGTTATGGGGATAAAGGGCTGAGCTTGGACAACAAGATGCTCTTTTGGAAAGTCGGTGCAGACTTGAAGGGCCAAATGATCCGTTTCTGCACTTTAGGAATGCTATGATTCTTTAGTTTAAGTAACAAAGGTCTGGAGAGAGCAGAATTTCCAAACACATGGAGAGGTCCAAAAACGTATGTGGTAGCTGTAAATAAAGAGTAATACTTTTAACAAACTACAGACTTGAGCTCCTTATTATGGGGGAACAGATAACCCCCAAGACAACCCCAGTTTTGATGAAGGATCATCTAGGCTCTATTCTCTCCCCATAGATGCTGTCAGACCTGCTGAGATTTTCCAGTAATTCCTGTTTTTCTAACCCCCAAGAACCCTGGCTAGATTCCAAAGACATGACAAAACAACCTCCATCCTTAAAATCTGCAAAACGTTGGTCTGAACGACCTGAATTCTTTTTTAAAATATAAAGACAGGAATTTTCTATGTAGGAAGGGATTTGTGTGACTGCTATTTAAGGGAAATTGCGACACACACAGAAGAGAAGGGAGAAACAGTAGTCACGCAGAAAAGTATGACAGAGAAAGAGTGACAGAAAAAAAAAGGAGTGAGAAAGATCAAGAGAGACAACTTAGGCTGGAATTCTCTGACGTTTCCCACAGCTGGGATTCTCCAGTTCTGCTGCAGTGAATGGAGATTTGGTTGAGCGCCAAATTCTCTGTGCTCGCTGGCAGCAGTGCAGGGTGAACAAGGCCGGAGAATTCCGGCCTTAGTCTTGTTTTTCACTGTGAGTGACAGGAAACACGGAATCAAATCGTTTTTGTTGTCATTACCACTTAGGGCTGTTGTACCAGTACTGCCAATTATTTGGAGAGTAAAGTTTAAGTAACCATTAATCAACACATTCATTTTGATTGTAACATACAGTGTTGTATCTTTCCAGGACAATGGTGCTTATAACCCTCTTGTACATAAGCAGCAAATGCACAATAATCTGATCAGCGTCAGAATAAAATCTTCCGGTGCTTCAGGTAGCAGTTTTAATTCAAATCCTTAACAACCTACGATGGATTTCCAGCATATTTTATTTAGATTTTCCAGAATTTGAGGGTTGCTTTTGCGAACCATCTATTGATTCTATTTCCACTAATTAGGGCTGAAAAAATGCCAAAGAAAAGAATATATGATGTTGCAAGAAGAAATTGTGTTAATGGGAACTGTTTGTCGAAGATGTCACAATGGAGTCCCACTTATGTGGCTGTGAGCTTCACAAATGGAACATGCTGGCAATTCAAGTGACACTTTTTGCTGCAATAAAATGTCAACCTGCAGGATGCTGACCTTGCCAGCATTGAAATATTGCTTAGCTAATATTTTCTTTGTACCATGAATAACTGAATCCCCATAACCGAGTACAGTTCAGAACAGAAAGAAAAATAGCAGCTTTTCAAATATTTATTTGGAACAGCATTTCTCCATCTTCCCTCCATACTGGGCCACTGTGTTTTGACCATTGCTGTTAGAATCACTTTGTTGAACATGAAAAACAAATTGCTCCTGTCAAGTACTTTGAACAATCTGTTACTTCAACATTCCCTACTAGGACCAAAGTCCACTACAGACCGTCATTTGTTGCTGCTTGTTTTTTTAAAGTGTTGCCAATATTGTTTGTGCAGCAGCTGATAAATTATAGGAAACCCTAAACTGTTAATGATGGCTATGGTTCCTTTTAAAGCCTTGCCTGGAATTACTTCAATATTAGTGTTATTTAAACCAAGAAGGGATTGTTTGTTTCTGAAGAACATTCTTTCATTAATGGGGTCCCAGACATTACTAGGCAAAGTCTGAAGCACGAGTCAGACCAACATAGAAAAACTGCTACATATTTTTGCAATTTTTTTTTAAACACAGGGAACTATGTAAAATATTAGGTGACCCAGCTGTAGCACTCAGTGATATCTTACAGTGATTGTGTACTTTCAGGATTAGGGTCCATTTCCAGCTCCCAACTCCACACGGGTCTGCAGTTCACATAGGGGAGGGGAGGTGAAGGGAGGGAATGGGACATGCTATTTAGCTGCCTCTGTGTCCGCTGCCCAATTAATGGTGATGAGTGAGTGCCAGAAGTTACCAGCTCAATCAAAAAGCACGCAGCTTTGGAAGACTGGCAGCTCCTACACGAGAGGTGGGCACTACTCAGGCAGAAAGGAGAGCGCAAGGCCACCTCATATAGAGATGCCTCTGGAAACTTCTGTAAAGTTGTTAAACCAAAGAAGGACGAAGCCAGTAGGCCTATTGGAGCAGAAGGGAAACCTTTCCTAAAGAATAGTTTCAACCATGGGCATTGTCTTTGCTACCCATGCCCATTCATTGGGGTATGGAACTTCTGATTCCGAAGGTCACCTGGCCTCCCACTGAGAGGCTGTGTCCACAGGGAGGCTGCGCCAATGCCAAGAAGACCCCAATCTCCTGTCCTGGTCATTATGCTCTTAATTGCTCATTATTGGCTACCTGCAGCTGCTAGGCAGGTAGTCACTGCTGTTGTTCACCTATCTCCAAAATGATCGCCGAAAGGCGGAAAGGCATTGGTCCCTTCGTAAGGTCTTAATCTTCAAGTTTGCTACTGGTCCCACCTTCAAACCCATCTCCACGGGATCAGGAAGTTTCAGCTTTCTGTCTCCAAGTCTGGACACAATACTTTAGGAAGGGTGCAAAGGCTTAGGAGAGAGAACAGAGGAGATTACTAGAATAGTTCCAGCGATGAGGGATTACACATGGATAAATGGAAACATCTGAAGTTATTCTCCTTACAGAGAAGGCTAAGAGGAGATTTGTTAGAGGGGCTTAAAATCCGGAAGGATTTAGATAAAGTGAATAAAGAGAAAGGACAAAAGCTCTGAAAGGCTGGTAATTGGACGCAAGGAATGTGATTGGTGGCTGTTTGTAGCAATGCAAAAAGCACGGAAAATCAGTGCTGCCTGCTGATGTAAATTCAGTCACCACTCATATCCAACATTCATTGCCTCACGTCACCCTCACACACTTAGCATGGGGGCTAGCCTTATACTTGCATCTAACAATGTGCACACATCATCAGCTATTCAACTGCGAGAAGCACATCAACCTACCACATCACACCACATTCATTAATACACTTCCCTCTCTCTTGGGGCAAGGTAATCCATAATTGGAGGCAGCAGCACCTATCAGGTATGGACAGGCATGGTTGTCATGGCTATGCGTGACCTAACCCCCATGGCGAAGATGGTGCTGGCAATCATTGTCATGGCCATGACAGAGACCGAGGCCAACAGAGGGAGTGAAACCTTAAAAGATGTACCCCTGGCTAATTCACTTCTCACATCCCTCTCCCTCCTCATTCTTCATGCACCATCTGTAATTCTTGCTCTTCCCTTCTCTGCTCACTGCAATCCTACCCTTGTGTTTTTATCCATTCCGATACCAAATAACAGATAAGATTTGGTCAAAATCCTGAAGTCCAAGAGGAACAAGAGACTGATGAAGAAGAAAAACTGTCACTCAATCTCATATTCACAACAACCAGCTCATACCCCTGGGACTCTGCATACTTTAGAGTGGGCTGCAATCAGGCGGGACAAAATGATAATGTGGATTCAAGCTTCCTGGAAGGCTAGCTTGCACATGAGTTCTCTTGCAAAAGACACAGGTG
The DNA here is from genome assembly GCF_964213995.1 of Mustelus asterias. Taxonomy (NCBI): domain Eukaryota; kingdom Metazoa; phylum Chordata; class Chondrichthyes; order Carcharhiniformes; family Triakidae; genus Mustelus; species Mustelus asterias. The sequence goes on along the minus strand of NC_135807.1, from coordinate 47,453,283 downwards.
AGAACCATCTCCTCTTTAAAGGCAGCCTATTGTTCAGTAACAAGTTTTCCAGCCAATGTTTCATTCCAATTTAGGAGAGGCAGGTCCATTCTCACCTCACTAAAATTGGCCTTCCACCAGTTAAATACTTTACTTTGGATAGCTCCTTGATCTTTACCATAGCAAATCCAACATGATGATAATTGAATTGCTGATTGCAAAACATTCCCCTTTTTAAAGTAAAGTAAAGGTTATTTATTAGTCACAAGTATGCTTACATTAACACTGCAATGAAGTTACTGTGACGATCCCCCTGTCGCCACTCTCCAGCGTCTGTTTGGCCAATCCACCTAACCAGCACATTTTTCAGATTGTGGGAGGAAACTAGGGCACCCAGAGGAAACCCACGCAGACACAGGGAGAACGTGCAGACTCCACACAGACAGTAACCCAAGCCAGGAATTGAACTCAGGCCCCTGGTGCTGTGAGGCAGCAGTGCTGGCCACTATACCACTTGATAATTTTGATCTATTCCATTCCCTAAAACCAGATCTGGAAATGCCGCCTTCCTCATCAGGGCAGTAATGTACATGTAAATAAAATTCTCCTGAACACAATTACAAAATATTTTTCTCTATCTATCCTTTACACTACTACCATTCCAATCTATATTAGAATAAAGCCCTCCATTATCACTATTCTATTCTTCTTGCACATCTCTACAATTTTCCTGCAAATTTCTTCCTCTATGGCTGGAATTTTACCATCCCCCCCACCACAGGAATCAGAGCGGGCAAGGGCAGACCATGATAAGATCTGTTGACCTCTGGCGGGATTTTACGGTTTCGTAGAATAATAGAATCACCCAGTGCAAAAGAGGCCCTTTGGCCCATTGAGCCTGCATCAACACATTAGAAACACCTGAACTCCCACCTAATGCCATCTGCCATGTTATGATGTGCCAAGTGCTCATCCAGATACTTTTTAAAGGATGTGAGACAACCCGCCTCTACCACCCTCCCAGGCAGTGCATTCCAGACTGTCACCACCCTCTGTGTAAAAAAGTTTTTTCTCATATCCCCCCTAAACCTCCTGCCCCTCACCTTGAACCTATGTCCCTTCGTGACTGACCCTTCAACTAAGGGGAACAGCTGTTCCTTATCCACTCTGTCCATGTCCCTCAAAATCTTGTACACCTCGATCAGGCGCCTCCCTCAGTTTCCTCTGCTCCAACGAAAACAACCCAAGCCTACCAAACCTCTCTTCATAACTTAAGTGTTCCATTCCAGGCATCATCCTGATTAATCTCCTCTGCGCTCCCTCCAGTGCAATCACATCCTACCTATAATGTGGTGAGCAGAACTGCACACAGTACTCTAGCTGGAGTTGCATAGAACCAAAGTTCTCCAACATGGCTTCCCTGCTTTTGTAATCTATGCCTCGATTGATAAAGGCATATCCCATATACCTTTTTCACCACCCTACTAACATGCCCTTCGGTCTTCAGAGTTTCAGTTTTGGGATGGGTGGGGGCCGTGGAATCCCACCCTATGTCTTTCTCATTTGGTTCTCTGCAGAATACATCCAGTGGTGTAATGGAATCTTTACTGTTTCTTAACTCTATCAACATGGATTCTACCTGACCCCTCTAGGACATCCTCTATCTCCAGAACTATAATATTCTCCTAAATCAATGCAGAGTCAGCAGGGGAAAATTGGCTGAATGGCCTCCTTTTGTGCTGTAACTATTCAATGATTTTATGAATCTATAGGACAGTGGAATAGTGTGTCTCTTGCAGAGTAGCTAACCATCTGTAAAACTGGGGCACTTAAAATGCACTTTTTGCAATTGCCATTGTACTCCAATTTTGAAATTGAACAAAGTAGCAGAAAGCAGGATCTAGAGATACAACCAGCGACTGGATAAATAATATATGGCTGAGACTGTGCTCAAGATAGTGGCGCACTCTTGGGTTTCGAGTTAAGTCATCCCTAGAGTGCTTGTAGTATTGAAGCACACACTCGGCCATCTGTTATTCTCTAAGTAGTGAATGATTCAACAGGTTTTATGCGATAATGAGAGCTAAAGAACTACTTAATGATTGAGCTGGGAGTTTTTTTCTGTTGACAGCAAAATTGTAAATGCAACTTTAGAATGCTGTTTCTTGTTTGGTTCTACTGTGCTGACACACTCAGACTTAGTTTTTCAATCAAGGCTCTTTACCAAAAGTAATTGAGTGCTGGTAAGTCACAACACACAACTTTATTCCAACATGCTAATCTCTGGAAGTGTTTAATGCTTGGATAACGGATAGCGAACCAGTAAAATATAAGGGACAGCTTATGATTTAATCAACCTGAGATCATTTATTGCACGAAAATATATGCTGCCATGTTCACCATGACCATCAGTAATGACAGTAAATAGATAGAATAATAGCATCCTACAGTGCAGAAGGAGGCCATTCGGCCCAACTCTGCACTGACCACAATCCCACCCAGGCCCTATCCCCATAACCCCATGCATTTACCCTAGCTAGTCCCCCTGACACTAAGAAACAATTTAGCATGGCCAATCCACCTAACCTGCACATGTTTGGACTGTGGGAGGAAACCGGAGCACCCGGAGGAAATCCACGCAGGCACGGGGAGAATGTGCAAATTCCACACAGTGACCCAACCTGGGAATCAAACCCGGGTCCCTGGCACTGTGGGGCAGCAGTGCTAATCACTATGCCACCGTGCCATCCATAGATAGTTGCTTAACTTTTTTACTAATGCAAAGTTACAGAATACATTTATGTTAATTGCATGAGTCAATATTACAAGAATTTAAAATATTTAATTATCACTTCAAATGGGAAAATATTTTCTGCGTAATGAATTTGCTATGCATAGAAGCATCAGAATGGTCACAAGCAGAATGGATGTGATTTGCTGTCTATAATCAGAGGGTGAGATTTTCCAGCCGTTCCACCACAGGTTGCCCGGCAGTAGAGGGCACTAACAACATGAAACCCCATTGACAGCAGTGGGACTGGAAGCTCCTTCCGCCAACCAATGGTGGGCTGCCTCCGCCACCACATAACATGGGGAGGGGTGGAAATGCCCACCCAGTATGTTTCACATGAAAAGGTGTACATTTTCATCTTACCCTTAGAATGTGCTTACCAATTAAATAATTCAGCAGTGAGCTTTTGTGAGTTTAAAACAAAGAAATGCATTTATTCTTCTCCACTTATCCTGAATTGATACATTCTCATTCCCACATGCACACAACAATTGGATACAGATAAAGACAGTGCACTTTTAGAGATTGCAATTAATTCAATCTCTGATTTGCGACTTCTGGGCTCCCATGTGGCAGGTTTATAGTTTCTTAAATGGATTTGACAATTGAACGTTGAAGTGAGGGTCTCGTAATACAAAGGGTTGACAGCAGGGTGTGACTTTCTTGCAGTTGAATATCTGGGAGATTGGTTTTCAGGTTTCCTCCAGGTTCTCCGGTTTCCTCCCATAGTCCAAAGATGTGCGGGTTAGGATGATTGGCCATGCTAAAATTGCCCCTTAGTGTTCTGAGATGTCTAGGTTAGAAGGATTGGCGGGTAAATATGTAGGGATGTGGGGGTAGGACCTGGGTGGGATTGTGGTCAGTGCAGACTCGATGGGCTGAATGGCCTCTTCCTGCACTGTAGGGTTTCTATGATTTATTTCTATGATTCTATGAGCTTTGAAACAGGAACAGGTAAAGTGCTTTGGCTGCTTGATAGTTCTCAGACTTTCTGATTGTTAATTGTTCTGATGGCTATGCTAGGTCATGGGTAATAAGTTGCCATGCCTGAAAACCAGATTAGATCACATGACCACTGAGTTAACACTTCTGAAGTTCATCCAGTCTAGTTTGGATGGGGGAGACTTTCGTCATACAAGTTAATATGTTAATAATGGCCATTGAGTTCTATCTTCCCTTTTTTCCAGTATGAAAAATGGAGATAGAAACTATGTAGTCTTTAGGTGTGGCCCATCCTTAAACAATGAGGTGTGTGAATTCCAAAGGTGGTTGTGAAGAACTCTTCAAACATAAATGTAATTCATCTATTCCCATATTTAATTAGGGGTTTTATCCTTTGTGTCGTCCAAATGTCAAAAGTCACATGATTTGCAGAAACCATCTTCACAGCTTGATTATGTCCAATTTTTAAAAGTATTGACTGAAAGTTCATACTATGATGTGCATTATTGGGCATAATTCCAAAAATACAATATATAATTGAAGTGTTCTTGTTATGTAGAATTATGCTTCTAGATCCTGAAGTGTACTGTTTGGAATTGCAAATAATTATCTTATCCCATAAGCAGTTAAAGACAATTTGCATCATTCCTTTATGGCTTCAATTCATTAAATACTTTCTTTAAAAAGAAATACTTAGAATAATTTCCTTGTACCCAAGTTTGGCTTTTAACCACATTCCAGTACCACTGATCAAGAAATTAAATAAGGCAATAGGCCTCCATTCCCCACAACAAAGCTGATTCATAGAATAGAATCATAGAATCATAGAATTCCTACACTGCAGAAAGAGGCCATTTAGCCCATTGAGCCTGCACCAATAACAATCCCACCCAAGCCCTATCCCCGTAACCCCACATATTTACCTTGCTAACCCCTCTGACACTAAGGGGCAACTTAGCATGGCCAATCCACCTAACCTGGATGTCTTTGGAGTGTGGGAGGAAACCCATGCAGACACAGGGAGAACACACAAACTCTGCACAGACAGTCATCCAAGGTTGGAATGGTGCTATGAGGCAGCAGTGCTAGCCACAGTGCCACCGTGCCGCCCCGAGGGAGGTAGACCTAACTTGCAGCTGCCTACTCTCCTTGCTACCTGGAATTGAAAGGCAGGGCTTGTCCCATAATCAAACTGTTTTTAATTTGTTCATGGGATGTCAGCATAGCTGACAAAGCCAGCATTTAATGCCCATTCCTAATTGTCCTTTGGAAGGTGGAGATGAGCCCCATTCTTGAGCAGCTGTAGTCCACCTAGTGTAGTTAAATCTCTGTTGCTGTCAATGAAGGAGTTCCAAAACTTTGACCCAGTGAGTGAAAGAACAGCAATATGGATCCAAGTCAGGATGCTGTGAGACTTAAAGGAGAACCTTTAGGTGATGGTGTTCCCATGTGCTTCTTCTTCTACATGGTAGAGTTTGCAAATCTGGAAGGTTCTGTGAAAGAGGTCTTGGTGAGGCCCTGCAGTGGATCTTTTAGATGGTACACACTGCAGCCATTCTGCATAGGTGGTGGAAAGAGTGGATGTTGAAGGTGGTCAGTGAGATGCCAATCAAGTGTTTTCTTTGTCTGGATGACGTTTAACTGCTTGAGTGTTGTCAGAGCTGAACTCACACATGCAAATGGAGAAAATTCCATCTCACTCCTGATTTGTGACTTGTAGATAGCAGACAGATTTGCCACAAAGTATCTGCCTTTATAACTATAGAATTTATGTAGCTCTTCCGATTACGTTTCTGGTTAATGATAACCCCCAGGATATTGATGATGGGAATTCAGCGATGTTAGTGCCACTGAAAGTCAAGGGGTGATGGTTAGATTCTCTCTTGTTGGAGATGGTCAATGCCAGGAATTTGTCTGGCATGAATGATATATTCAAGCCTGGATGTTGTCCAGACCTTGCTGCATACAGGAACAGACTGCTTATTTGGGGAGTTCTGAATCAAACTAAATACTGTGCAATCAGTGAACATTCCCTCTTTTGGTCTTGTAATGGAAGATCTTGGACTCCTCCTGAGGTTCCCAGCATCATAAATCCCAGTTTTCAGCCAATTTGAGTCACTCCATGTGACATCAAGAAATGGCTGAATAAACTTAATGCTGCAAAGGCAATGAGCCCTGACAACATTCCGCTACAGTACTGAAGACTTTTGCTCAAGAACTTGCTGTGTCCTGAGTTAAGCCCATTCAGTGCAGCCACAACACTGGCATCTACTCCAGACTGTGGAAAACTGCCCAAGTATGTTTCATACATGAAAAGCAGGACAAATCCAAACTAACCAATTACTGCGCCATCAGTCTACACTCGATCATCAGCGGTGGAAGGGGTTATCAACAGAGCTATCAAGTGGTACTTACTCAGCAAAACCTGCTCACTGATGCTCAGTTTGGGTTCCAGCAGGCCTACTCAGCTTTTGACCTCATTACAGCCTTTGTTAAAACATGAACAAAATTGCTGAACACAAGAGGTGAGGTGAGAGTGACTGCCCTGGACATCAAGACAGCTTTTGATCGTGTGTGGCATCAAGGAGCCCTAGCAAAACTGGTGTCAATTTGCTGCCAAATAAACCTATTGGACTTTAACCTGGTGTTGTTAAAAATCTTACTGTGTCAATGGGAATCAGAGAGAAAATTCTCCACTGGTTGGAGTCACTCCTGGCACAAAGAGAGATGGCTGTGGTTGTGAGAGGTTAATCATCTCAGTTCCAGGGCATCACTTCAGGACTTCCTTAAGGTAGTGTCCCAGTCCCAACTATCTTCAGCTGCTTCATCAATGACCTTCCTTCCATTATAGGGTCAGAAGTGGGGATGTTCAGTGATGACTGCACAATGTTCAGTACCATTTGCAACCCCTCAGATACTGAAGTTGTCCATGCCATATGCAGCAAGACTTGGACAACATTCAGACTTGTACTGATAAGTGGCACACAAATGCCAGGCATGGACCATCTCCAACAAGAGAGAATCCAATCATTTCCTCTTAACATTCAATGGCATTCCCATTACTGAAACTCCCCCTATAAAAATCCTGGAGGTAACCATTGACCAGAAACTGAACTGAGCTTTCCATAAAAATACTTTGGTTACAAGAGCAGTTCAGAGGCTGGGGATTCTGTGATACATAACTCACTTCCCGAGTCCCCAGAGCCTGTCCCTGGGTTGAAAGGCACAAGTCAGAAATGTGATGGAATTCTCTCCGCTTGCCTGGAGGAGTGCAGTTTCAACAACACTCAAGAAACTCAACACCATCCAGGACAAAGCAGTCTGCTTGATTGGCACCTCGTCCACCAGCTTCAATGTCCACTCCCTCCACCACTGAAGCAGAGTGGCAGCGTGTGCAGCACATATAACATACACTGCAGTAGCTCACCAAGGCTCCTTCAACAGCACCTTCTAAAGCCGCGACTTCTACCATCTAGAAGGACAAGGGCAGTCGATATATGGGAACACCACCATCTGGAAATTCCCCTCCAAGCCACATACCCATCCTGACTTGAACTATCTTGCCGTTCCTTTACTGTCAAAATCCGGGAACTCCTTCTTTAACAGCATTGTGGGTGCAGCTACCATGTGGACTGTAGCGGCACAACACCATCTTCCCAAGGGCAATTAAGGATAGACAATCCTAGCCAGCAGCACCCACATCCTGTTAAGAACAAAACAAAATATCCTGATGAAGCATCTGAAGATGATTAGTCCTAGGGTACTTCTCTCAGGAACTGCTGTACTAATACCCTGGAGATGAGATGATTAATTTCCAACTATCAAAACCATCTTCATTTGTCCCAGGTATGATTCCAACTAGTGGAGAGTTTTTTGATTTCCTTTGACTTCAGTTTCACTAAGTGAAACACAGTTTCACTTTGACTTCAGTTTCACCCCTTGATGCCACTCTGTCAAATCTAGCCTTGATGTGAAGGGCAGTAACACTCACCTCGCCTCTGGATTCAGCTATTTTGTCCATGTTCGGACTAAGCCTGTAATGAGGTCGAAAATCAAGTGGTTCCAACAGAGTCCTGGGCCTTAATGAAATGGTTATTGATGAGTAAATGGTCCTTGATAGCATACCAATGACACCTTCCAAGGGGCCAGATTGGATAGTGCATACTTGGGTAATTTTCCACATTGTCAGGTTGATGCCAGTGCTGCAGCTGTACTGGAATAAATTGTCTGGTGACACCTGTTATTCTGGAGCACAGATCATTAGCATTACAGTCAGAATATTGTTGGGCCCCGTTATGCTCAGTTATTTCTTGATGATAGAATCCATAGAATTCCTACAATGCAGAAGGAGGCCATTCAGCCCATCGGATCGGCATTGACTCTCCAAAAGAGCATCTTGCCTAGGCTCGCATCACATCACCACAGGTTTGCATGGTCCATGTCCTGCCCACTATGGGCGGGACGGGAAAATTCTAGCCGAAGCATCCAAACTGGCTCCATGTGCTGGTGTGGGCTTCTCCTCAAAACATCTTTACAGCAAAGTCTCAAGTTTAATTTGTCGCTCTGCACTTGGGATCCTTTTATCACATAGGCTGTTTCCAACTCATCCCTTTAATCTTCCATCAACGACATGGAGATGCCGGCATCGGACTGGGCTGGGCACAGTAAGTAGTCTCACAACACCAGGTTAAAGTCCAACAGGTTTATTTGGTAGCACAAGCTTTCGGTGCGCTACGCCTTAATCAGGTGAGTGGAGAGTTGTGTTCACAAGCAGGGCATATATAGACACAGACTCAATTACAAGATAATGCTTGGAATGCGAGTCTTAACGGGTAATTAAGTCTTTACAGGTACAGACAATGCGAGTGGAGAGAGGGTTAAGCACAGGTTAAAGAGATGTGAATTGTCTCAAGCCAAGTTAGTAAGATTTTGCAAGCCCAGGCCAAATGGTTACAGGTAGTGTGACATGAACCCAAGATCCCAGTTGAGGCCGTCCTCGTGTGCGGAACTTGGCTATCAGTCTCTGCTCAGCGATTCGTGTGTTTTGAAGGCCGCCTTGGAGAACGCTTACCCGAAGATCGGAGGCTGAATGCCCGTGACTGCTGAAGTGTTCCCCGACAGGAAGGGAACACTCCTGCCTGGGGATTGTTGAGCGGTGTCCATTCATCCATTGTCGTAGTGTCTGCATGGTCTCACCGATGTCCCACGCCTCAGGACATCCTTTCCTGCGCCTCAGGACATCCTTTCCTGCAGCGTGTCAGGTAGACAACATTGGCCGACTCACATGAGTAAATATCATGTATCTGGTGGATGGTGTTCTCACGTGAGATGATGGCATCCATGTCAATGATCCACCACATCGTGTAGAGGTTGCTGTGGCAGGGTTGCGTGATGTCGTGGTCACTGTTCTCCTGAAGGCTGGGTAGTTTGCTGCGATCAATGGTCTGTTTGAGGTTGCGTGGTTGTTTGAAGGCAAGTAGTTGGGGTGTGGGGATGGCCTTGGCGAGAAGTTTGTCTTCATCAATGGCATGTTGAAGGCTCCGAAGAAGATGTCGTAGCTTCTCATCTCCGGGGAAGTACTGGACGACGAAGCGTAGTCTGTCGGTCGTGTCCCATGTTTGTCTTCTGAGGAGGTCGGTGCGGTTTATCGCTGTGGCGCGTCAGAACTGTCGATCGATGAGTCAAGCGCTATATCATGTTTTTACAAGGGTGTCTTTCAGCGTCTGTAGGTGTCTGCTGCATTCCTCCTCATCTGAGTAGATCCTATTTATACAGAGGGCTTGTCCATTGGGGGTTGTCTTCTTTAACGTGTTTAGGGTGGCAGCTGGAGAAGTGGAGCATCATGAGATTATACGTAGGCTTGCAGTTAAGTGCTGAGGTGACCATCCTTGATGAAGATGCGTGTGTCCAAGAATGCAACCGATTCTGGAGAGTAGTCCATGGTGAGTCTGATGGTGGGATGGAACTTGTTGATATCATCATGTAGTTGTTTCTGTGATTCTTCGCCGTGAGTCCAAAAGAAGAAAATGTCATCGATGTATCTAGTTTATAGCATTTGTTGAAGGTCCTGTGCAGTGAAGAGGTCTTGTACGAACCTGTGCATGAAGATGTTGGCACACTGAGGTGCGAATTTGATCCCCATGGCTGTTATGAAGAACTGGTTGTTGAAGGTGAAGACATTGTGGTCCAGAATAAAGCGGATGAGTTGTAGAATTGTGTCTGGGGATTGGCAGTTGTCGGTGTTGAGTACTGAGACAGTTGCAGTAATGCTCATCATCCTGAGGGATGCTGGTGTAGAGTGCAGAGGCATCCATTATGATGAGGAGTGTTCCTGTTTCAACTGCTCCTTGGGTGCTGAGTTTCTGTAAGAAGTCCGTAGTGTCGCAACAGAAGCTAGGGGTTCCTTGTACGATTGGTTTCAGGATGCCCTCGACAAAGCCAGAGAGGTTCTCACACAGGGTCCCATTGCCTGATATGATGGGACGGCTGGATATGTTGGTCTTGTGTATCTTTGGGAGGCAATAGAGATCTCCTCTGCGGGGAGTACATGGGATGAGAGCACGGGGGATGCTCTGAAGGTCCGGATCAAAGTCTTGATGAGTCTGTTGAGTTGGTGGGTGTGTTCTTTGGTCGGATCTGCGGGTAACTGTCTGTAGTGTTCCTGGTTGTTCAGTTGTCAGTACACTTCTTTGCAATAACTCATTCTATTCAGTATGACGCTAGCTCCTCCTTTGTCTGCTGGTTTGATGACAATGTTGCGGTTGGTCTTGAGAGTGCGGGTGGCATTGCGTTGTGCTTGGGTGACGTTTGGGGCTGTCTTGTGAGTGCGCCTGATGAATCTGCCATTTGACACATTGACCCCAAAACAACGCCGGCTTCGTCAAGGACATCCTGAAACCAATTGTACAAGGAATCCCCAGCTTCTGTTGCGACACTACGGAGTTCTAACAGAAACTCAGCACCCATGGAGCAGTTGAACAAGGAACACTCCTCATCACAATGGATGTCTCGGCACTCTACACCAGCATCCCCCACGATAACGGCATTGCTACAACTGCCTCAGTACTCAACACAGCCAACTACCAATCTCCAGATGCAATTCTACAACTCATCTGCTTCATTCTGGACCACAATGTCTTCACCTTCAACAACCAGTTCCTCAGAACAGCCATGGGGACCAAATTCGCACCTCAATATGCTAACATCTTCATGCACAGGTTCGAACAAGACCTCTTCACTACACAGGACCTTCAACCGACGCCATACACTAGATACATCGATGACATTTTCTTCCTTTGGACTCATGGTGAAGAATCACTGAAACAACTATATGATGACATCAACAAGTTCCATCCCACCATCAGATTCACCATCTCCATCAAGGACGGTCACCTCAGCACTTCACTGTACCGCAAGCCCATGGATAAACTCACGATGCTCCACTTCTCCAGCTTCCACCCTAAACAAGTTAGAGAAGCCATCCCCTATGGACAAGCCCTGCGTATACACAGGATCTGCACAGATGAGGAGGAACGCAACAGATACCTACAGATGCTGAAAGACACACATGTAATAACAGGATATTGCACTCAACTCATCGATCGACAATTCCGACGCACCATAGCGAAAAACCGCACCAACCTCCTCAGAAGAGGACATGGCAGACAGAGTACACTTCATCGTCCAGTGCTTCCCCGGAGCAGAGAAGCTACGACACCTTCTTCAGAACCTTCAACATGTCATCGATGAAGACGAACATCTCGCCAAGGCCATCCCCACACCCCCACTACTTGCATTCAAACAACCGCACAACCTCAAACAGACCAATGATCGCAGCAAATTACCCAGCCTTTAGGAGAACAGTGACCACAACACCACACAACCTGCCACAGCAACCTCTGCAAGACGCGCCAGATCATCGACACGGATGCCATCATCTCACGTGAGAACACCATCCACTAGGTACACGGTAGATGCACATGCGACTCGGCCAACGTTGTCTACCTGATACGCTGCAGGAAAGGATGTCCCGAGGCATGGTACATCGGCGAGACCATGCAGTCGCTATGACAACGAATGAATGGACACCGCTCAACAATCACTAGGCAGGAGTGTTCCCTTCCTGTCGGGGAACACTTCAGCAGTCACGGGCATTCAGCCTCCGATCTTCGGGTGAGCGTTCTCCAAGACGGCCTTTAAGAAACACGACAACGCAGAATCGCCGAGCAGAAACTGATAGCCAAGTTCTGCACACATGAGGACGGCCTCAATCGGTATCTTAGGTTCATGTCACATTATCTGTAATCCCCACGACTTGCTTGGGCTTGCAAAATCTCACTAATTGTTCTGGCTTGAGACAATTCACACCTCTTTAACCTGTGCTTAACCTCTCTCCATTTGCATTGTCTGCACCTGTAAAGACTTGATTACCTGTTAAGACTCACATTCCAACCATTATCTTGTAATTGAGTCTGTGTCTATATATGCCCTGTTTGTGAACCCAATTCTCCACTCACCTGATGAAGGAGCAGCGCTCCAAAAGCTCGTGCTACTAAATAAACCTGTTGGACTTTAACCTGATGTTGTGAGACTTCTTACTCTTCCATCAATGTATTGGGAGTGGGAGTACACTCACCTCTGATTCAGCGATTGTGGGTTCAAATCCCACTCCAGAGACTTGAGCACGCAATGTAGGCTGGCACTTCAATGGGGCACTGAGGAAGTGCTACAATGTCAGAGGCGCTGCCTTTAGATAAGTTGTTTGACCAAAATCTCATCCTCCCTCTCATGGGATTCTATCTGAAGAAGAACAGCGGACCTATCCGTGTGTCAACCAATACCTGAAAATGATGGTCTGATACTTTAAGTTTGGGTATAAATTGTCCCCTGAAGTAGTTTGAGATTAAACATCAGGGTATCTATGCGTCTCTTGTTTGAGTCCAATGTTACAACTGTAAGCAAACCTTTTAAAGTAAGTTGTCTCAATGCCAAGCAATCTATTTATTTGCATTACTTTTGCTGATCCACATTTATTTGATTCTAAAATAGTCTATCAATCTGCAAGTTATTTTAATTGATATTGATCAGCGAAATCAAATTAAATAGGAATGTTCTCCCACTGCTCGCACAGTGGCTCTGCACAAATCAAAAGGTCTTCTCTGAAAACAAGCATTTTTTTCTCGAAAAATCGTTCTTTAAAATAAAAGCCACTGATACCTCCTTTCAAAGCTGCTCTGATTAATGTAATTCATTTCCTGGCACACCATCTCTGTTAATCTTTTAAATGTTCCGCAGAGCCACCACTGATGCAGGAATGGGCTTGGAAATTTAGATGTGCTGAGATGAGGATTGGCTTGATAAATGAAAGCTGAGGTTTTAGCCTTTACAGGATGTCCTAATTTAACAAAAAAAAATTCTCAGTGTAAGAAGTACATAACTGCTGTTCAATCATCTCTTACTTGTCCTTCAATGTTTAACTTTGGCTAATATTCAAAACAACCCGGGATCAGGGAGGTCAGAACAAGCTCGTCTGATTAAATGCATTGTTGTGGCAGCAGTAGATGTTAGATCTTCTCAGATATGCTCTTCCTGCCATTGATGGAGATATTATGGATATTCCTATAAACAACAGCGTTTAGTTATTCATCTGGATATGGCTGAATGTAATGGAACTCTAGCCAATTCATTATGAAAATGCTACAGTCTTCTTTATCTATGTTTCCCCTGTGTCCTGTCAACTTCTTGATCTGAAGTAATTTTTATGCAACCTCGCAAGACATTTCTCATGTACAGCGAGGTTGACTCTGCAGTAATTCAGATTTTGGCAAAGGTTCAACAAATTCCCAGTTGCATATCTGTAAAAAAGGAGGGGAAAAAGCAGAAATCATTATAGAAAATAATAGATTAAGGCATAAGCAGTATCTTTATGGACCAGGGTATTATGTACACTACTGAGAAGTTGATAAATGGAGAGGGAGGTACATTAAGAATTTTAAAAAAATGTTACATTGTAATTTAACATCAAGCATCCTTGTAATGTTCTGTCAAAAATTGCACAAAGTGTTGAGTGTTGGAGTGTTGAACTGTAGGCAAGAAGAATTGAAACTGGGATCAGTGAACCGGGATCAGCTCCAATGAAGAGTCGTCCAGATTCGAAACATCGGGTGGAATTTTCCCAAAAAGTTACTAAGGCCACGATTCTCCCGAATTGGGACTAAGTCCCCACGCGGCGGGAAAACGGGAGTGTTTCCCATTGGCATTGGCACTGCCTTTCAGGTGAGATTCATCCACCTGAAAGATGCTAATAAGCTCATTTTGAACAACTGCTGGCCAGCCCGTGTTGTGAGAACAGGCAGCCCAATCTCCGTGCTCAGAGACAGGACACCCCCACTCCATCTGACCAGGGCAGCACCACCAATCCCTCACCAAAGAGTGGTATCTTATCCTCCACCCACAAATAACAGGGTCACATCTCCCCCCACCGCCACATCACCCAGGCATGAGGGTGACCTGACCCACCTCTCAGACCCCCCCACTCAGATCCCCTTCTTCCCCAGACTGCCACAGTCAACCCCCCTTCCCCCTCAGACATCCCACTCAGCTTCCCTGCAGGCTACGCTCCTTGTCAGTGCCAACAGTGCACTGTACCCTGGCACTGACACTCTAGCCTGGCACCTTGTACACCGAGGATGCTTGAAGAAATTGGTCCAATGGCCATTTAGCCCTCTGCTGCTGCCAGGCTGCAGAGGACAGTCCCCCAATGGTCCTGGGGATCGGATGGGCTCAGGCTGGGAGCAAGGGTTGGCCTCACCACTCTCCACTCAGATGGGAGTGCCATGGATGGACTGCCCCTTCTAGCCCTGGCAGACCTGAAAATCACCCCTGGCAGGGAAGATCTGGCCTCGGCCAGATTCTGTATATTTAAATGCTGATTTAAATATGCTGACCTGGTTCCCACCCAGATTACGTCTGGAAACTGACGCAGAACTTACTGAACCACTCAGCCGCGATTCTCCAGCCCTGCTCCGCTTCGCTCTCACGCTTTCTGCACCGAGTACCATGTGGCCGGGAAATCGTGGCCATTAGCTCAGTTCTCTCTGTACAGTGCTGTCAGACCTGCTGAGATTTTCCAGCATTTTCTGTTTTCGTTTCCGATTCCAGCATCTACAGTAATTTGTTCTTATCAATTTTAACCTGGTTTGCTGGATTGGAAACAGGGGGTACGAGTTGGCTCCCTGTTTCTACACCCTACCCCCAATGTTCCTCTCCATTGACATCTACATGCCACCCTGCCGCTGCACATTTGTTGCCCAATGTCAAAAGTAAAAATGTATGGTCAGTGAAGGTCCATCTCGTGTACCAATAATGAACGCAATGGCACTTGTATATAAAACTTCAAGGGCTGCCAGGGCCACATATAGCATCTTTTCAGTGGTAGTGTATGTGGGAGGGGGATTTGTTCGGGGTTTAGAGGTGGAGAGTAGGGGTTCGGGGGAGGGGTGAACAATCTTGTCTCCATTTCTCATTAGGGGCATGATATTACTGGCTCGCCACGCTGAAAGACTGTCAAGGCCAAGTAAGATAGGACGAGAGGTGAAAAATTGGGTTCACACCCGGTTTCTCACCTCTCGCGATCTTGCCGACCCCGTTTTGCCTGTGAAATCAGCCTCGCGCCCTAATGGCATGTTTACATGTTTAATCCGCATTGTTAGGGTAGATTGTGGGGGTGGGAGTGGGGGTGAGTGGGGGGCACTCACAGTTGGTAAATCATTGAAAGCCATGAAGCAGTGTAATGAGGACATGCCGATAGGATCAACAGCGTATACATTCCCAGTGCGTATTGCAGCATAAACAATCCGGTAGAAATTTGAGTCTTAAAAGGTTTTGGTAATGGCAGACATGGCAAATCCTTCAGATAATCAAGTTTCAACTCCAGTACTGCTCAAAATCCAGCATGTTAATCTTAATCGCAGAAATCTCAGTGAATAAACTGACTTACCTAACCCATAGTGCCCAGTTTAAATGTAGGTAAAACTGTAACTAGCAAAAGTGCAGGCCAGCACGCATTCACCAGGCAGGACAGACTGTTTCCATTCCAATAACTTTCTGAGGTTCAGTGACATGCCAGCCATAAAACGGGGAAATACGATAGGACCACAGACTGATACAGCAGGGGTGCTCTAATTTTTATAATGTATTGCACCCTGGAAATGGCCACAGTTAAAGTGAAAAATTCAGAAATATCAACCTTTAGTTATTTTACTTTACAATTGCAAATCATGACTGCTCCCTGGTGGCTTCTGGCATATCAACAAAGCATTGATTTTGAGCAGCTGTAATCATTGCTGTACTGATTTTAAATGTGCCTTTTCATACAATAAAGAACCGTATGAACATTTGAAATCGCTTTGGATAAATTGAGGGGAATTTTAACTGTGTTGCAGGGGTGGATGAAATCCAGGAAAGATACAAGTGCATCGGGTAGCCAGCTCTGACCCACTCATGTCTGCATTCCACTCCAGTCCTTTGCACTGTGCATGTGTGACACTCTCAGGAAAGACGAGATACCAATTACAATAGGTTAATCACTCATTTAGAAGCAAAATAACCTGGGTTCTGCAGATTAAATTTGGCTTCACACTTTCCTGTCTTTCTGGAACCCGCCAAAGAAAGCAAGTTAAAAATACATATGGCAATTCGGAAGTATTTTTATTCTTTCACGGGGTATGAGTGTCACTGACAGGTTAAGTATTTATTACCCATCCCTAATTACCCTCGAGTAGATTGTGGTGAGTCACCTTCTTGAATCTCTGCAATCCATCTTGTGTAGGTACACCCATGGTGCTGTTAGAAAGGGAGTTCCATTTTTGCACCAGTAACAATGAAGAAACAGTGATGCAGGGAAGATGGTGGTTCAGTGGTAATGACATTGAACTAACAATCCAGAGGCCCAGGCTAATGTTCCGGGGACATGGGTTCAAATTCCATCATGACAGCTGGCGGAATTTAAATTCAATTAATAAAATCTGGAATTGAAAACTAGTTTTGGTAATGATGACCACAAACACATTTGTTGATTGTCGTGAAAACCAATGAGGGAAGAAGCTACCATGCTTTAGCTGGTCTGGCCTACAGACACACAACAATGTGGTCACTGCCCTCTGAAATGGCCACTCAGTTCAAGGGCAATTAGAGAACAAATGCTGGCCTTGTCAGCGACAACCACATCCCTTGAATATTTTTTTTAAAAACCTACTGAAATGGAGTCATAGAATCATAAAATCCCTACAGTACAGAAGGAGACCATTTGGCCCATCGAGTCTGTACCGACCACAATCCCACACAGGCTCTATTCCCGTAACCCTCATTTACCCTGCTAATGCCCCTGACACTAGGGTCAACTTAGCATGGCCAAGCAACCTAACCCACACATCTTTGGACTGTGGGAGGAAACCAGAGCACCCAAAAGAAACCCACACAGACACGGGGAGATTGTGCAACCTCCACACAGACAGTGACGCGAGGCTGGAATTGAACCTGGGTCGCTGGCGCTGTGAGGCAGCAGCAGTAACCACTGTGCAACCGTGCCACCCTGATAACAAAAACTTCTAAGTGGAAATAAACTAAAGATGTGCACTGGTTTGCAGATGATGGAAAACCAGAGAAGACATACAATACGTAACACAAATGTTTTTTGTAGTTTGTATAGAAGGCGACCTCGTATTTTGTTTGTCAGTGTCTGCTGCTTTCATCCTTCTAGGGTGGCAGAGGTTACAGGTTTGGAAGGTGCTGTTGAAGGAGGCTTGGAGAGTTGAAGCTGTGGGAGAGAAATACGTGACTAAAATACTCTGCATACACAGCTGCTTTCATACCTGCTTGTGTGAAAAGAGTTTTTCAATGTACTCGTGCCGAGAGCTCACTTTACGCTTTGGAGGTTTGTATGGCTGACCTGCACATTGACACTCTATTGATTAACATGGCTGTCACCTACATTGTGTTACTTTGGACTTCAGATATGGACCAAGGTGGCCAGCAACAGCAGCATCAGGAATAGGGGGACATGCAGTAGTAATAACCTGCTGCTCATTGACCTGTAACTCCACAAGACAGAGGGAATCATCAGAGAGTTGCAACTGGCAGGAGGCCGTACTCGGTTTAGTTTGGTGAAAACAGGTCATTATGCAGCTCCAAATTAATATTCTAACATTGCGCAACAAATCCACACACCCCAGTGCAGCCAGAAAACTTTACTCGTCCTCCTCCTGGACATTGTGCATGCTGCAATCCCCAGGGTTTTAACAGTGTGAGGCAGCCACACAGACTCCTGCCCTGACTGCTGAGATGTTCTTGGGCACAGCTTCTAGATCTTGGAGCCTATAAGGGCCATGCAAAAGGCTGCTCCGACTGGAGCTGTGAAGGGGCAGACGTGGCCATCAGGGCAGGAGGCAGAATACTGACTGAAGGGGAAGCAATCGGTGAGAAGTGGAAGCCCAAAAGAGAAAATGCTGGAAAATCTCAGCAGGTTCAGCAACATCTGTAAGGAGAGAAAAGAGCTGACGTTTCGAGTCCAGACGATCCTTTGTCAATGCTGTCAGCTCAAAACATCAGCTCTTTTCTCTCCTTCCAGATGCTGCCAGACCTGCTGAGATTTTCCAGCATTTTCTCTTTTGGTTTCAGATTCCAGCATTCACACTCATTTGCTTTTATTTAGGAGTGGAAACCCTTTGGGATGATCCCTACTTCCATGTCTCCTTTCACCATTAGCCCTCTCATGGACTGCCCACCATTTCCTGCTAACAATGAGATGGAGGGCACTTCACTGCAGATCAATGGGGCAATGAATGGCCAAGGCTAGGGTTTCATTCATCCTATTGAAGCAACTATGATGTAGCTGGATCACTTGGCAAGTATGTCGCACATCCTCTATCTCTACTCTGTTCATTGGTGGGTCCTTAAGGTATAACAGCCGTGCCCAGCTGAGCAGAGCTCAGATCAAGTTGTGTCGTCCAACGTGGATTCTCTACTGTTGTCCATCTCTGCTCACTTGTAATAGCTGAGTTGCCAGGTGAAAAGAAATGCTTCCCTGCCTTCCTATCCCATTGAAGTGGGAATATCTGAGCTGATGCATGGTCTGCATCAGTCCTGTGATGGTGCATCTGGGGCTGGGGGGTGACTTGATTGAGGCGTACAAAATTATGAGGGGAACAGATAGCGTAGACAGGATGAAATTGTTTCCCTTGGTGGAGAATTCTAGAACCAGGGGACATAGATTCAAGATAAGAGGCAGAAGGTATAGCGGGGACATGAGGAAGAACTTTTTCCACGCAGAGGGTGGTGGGTGTCTGGATTCACTGTCCGATTTGGTGGATGCAAAGACTCTTAATTTTCTTTTTAAGAAGCGCTTGGATCTGTACCTTAAGTGCTGTAAGCTAAAGGGCTATGGGCCGGGTGCAGGAAGATGGGGTTAGAAAGAGCACCTCAGGCTTGTATGGGCAATATGGGCTAAATGGCCTCCTTCTGTGTTGTAACTTTTCTATGGTTCTATGATCATATTTCACTCACTGTTGACATGGTTACCACTTGCTCCTCTGCAACAGTTAGCTATGAGCTGGTGGGAGGCCACTTCTGGTTCTCTGCCTCTCTTCTGCCAGGAGAGACAGAAGAAAGCTATGAGTAAGAGCTATGGCTTATTTTGAATGGCTGGATAAAGATTGGGGGGCACAGTGGCACAATGGTTAGAACTGTTGCCTCACAGCGCCAGGGACCTGGGTTCGATTCCCGGCTTGGGTCTCTGTCTGTGTGGAGTTTGCACATTCTTCCCGCGTCTGCGTAGGTTTCCTCCAGGTGCTCTGGTTTCTTCCCACAGGAAGATGTGTGGGTTAGGTGGATTGGCCATGCTAAATTGCCCCTTAGTGCCAGTGGGACTAGTTAGGGTAAATGCATGGGGCGGGATTGTGGTCAGTGCAGATTCAATGTTTCTATGTTGGGATTGACTATGTGAAAAGGTAGAACATTACAGAAACGTGAAGGTGAATGTCAGAGGTGGATGGACAGATGGTGATGTGAGGAAATGCATAAACAGAGAGGGATGGCTGCACCTCCAAGGTAAACTGGTGTAAGTACTGACGTAGGCTTGAGAAGGCAAAGTGAGAGGGAGGGGTTGGAGTGATACCCAATTCAGGATGTAGTCGAATGTACCACTGTACACACCTAATTAAGTCGTTGAAATACTTCCTGCATTGGATCCAAGAAAGAGGCACGATTTCCTGCTGCTGACCTCTTGTGCCAACTCCAATCACACTTGTTCATGTTCCCAAGACTAGGCCTCACGTGGGTCGTCAGTACGCCTTGATGACACTAATTGACTGGAAAATCTGGAAATTGTATAGTAGTGGCTGGATTAAAAAGCTATTTAACAGATGTGCTGCACTAACTTCCAGCTTACCCAGATGCTGCCAGACCCCATCCACTTAAAATCCAGCTCATCATTTTAGAATAAATTCAAATGTAGATGTTTAAGATAGGGAAAGAAGTCCATTAATGATAAATAGAGTTTCAAAATCACGTACAAAGCCATCATGAGGTCAGAATCTTACAACTTGCCTCCTAATTGAGTAATGTTCAATTATTGCTCTTTTATGACACTCATTAAATTTACCTCTTTGATCCAGCATTTACCCACCAGACCTGAAATCTCAGTTTGTATGTGTGTTGTATTTTATTTTATAGTGGGTGGAATTTTCCCCAAAATTTCTAAGTATCATCATAATGACGAGAAAATAGGAGTTTTCCCCGCCGGTCTATTAGGCATGCTCTGCCTCGCAACCTTTCGACACTTAGTGCAATGAAAGAGTGTCCATGCGAATCATGCCGTTATTGAGGCTCCAGGTGTCTTACTCACCCAAACTGGCCACAACTGTGCACTGTTAAGCAGGGGGAGCTCTATCTTAATGCTAATGATGCACACACAGTCACACCAGGAAGATGGCACCACATAGAGCAACTCCACGATTTACGGAGGGAGAGCTGGTACGGCAACTGGGTGCCGTAGAGAAGAGGTCCCCTGAGATGGTCGGTGACTTAGGGATTGGGCCAGCAATGTGGCCTGGGAAGTGGTGGCAGCAGCTGTCAGTGCCCGTTCATTGACATGGAGGACCAGTGGCCAGTGAAGAAAGAAGATGAATGACCTCGTTCAGGCAGCAGAGGTGAGTGTCTATCCCATCCTGGCATCAGTCCTGTATATCGTGGCTGCAATGTCCACACCGACCCACTCCCACTCCCTGACACCCCACGGCCTTCCAACACCCGACACCCAAGCACCTTCCTCCAATCCCTCTAGCACCCCCGTCACAACCCCTACCTGCAGAGACACGGACCCAACATATGCCACTTGATTGCCCCCAACATCCCATCCCTCCCAGCCATCAGTCTTTCAATCCCCCTTTCTGTCCTGATGGTGAGGGGTCCCCAAACTGGGTCTCCTGATTCCCATTAAGGAGCGTGCCATGGACCTATCGGGGAGACCAAGGAGAGAGCTATGACCGACAGCGAGGTCGACATGTGCCACAGAAGTGAGGAGCCACAAAACCTTCATTCATATGACCTTTCTGAAGTAAGTTGCAATCTGCCCAGATATCTGTCCCTCTCTTGCACTGAACCATGTGTCTTGTTTGCAGGAGATGACCCAAGGATATCAAACCATTTCTCATCAGGCGCAACCAGATTTTTAGCATCATACGCTATTTTCCCAGCTCGTCGTGTTAATTGCCGGGCGTGGCAAAGTGGTAAAATCACACCTCGTGTGTCATTTTGGGTGAGAAAACCAGTGTGATTTGCGTCAGATATGCCAGCGAGAATCATATTGCAATTTTCCCACATTTAGTCAATTTGTGGGAGAGTCCAAAGATGTGCGGGTTAGGTGGATTGGCCATGCTAAGTTGTCCCTTAGTGTCAGGGGGACTAACTAGGGTAAATGCATGAGGTATGGGGATAGGGCCTGGGTGGGATTGTGGTCTGTGCAGATTTGATGGGCCGAATGGCCTCCTTCTGCACTGTAGGGATTCTATGATTCTAGTAGTGAGTTTTGCACCGATTCTGAGAGGGGGCGGGGTCTAAACAGTCTGTTTACCCACCCCGCCCCAATAAAGATCACTGGCATTGGGGCCTTCCCAATCGGTCCCCATCATGGCTATATTCATGACTCCCACCCCTGCTTATTGCCCCCTTTCAGGACCACCCCGAGCAGCCTTGTCCCTGCCCCAGCACCTTGGCAGTGCGCATCATGCCGGGTTCCATTTGTGCAGACAGGTAGTGAATCGCACTGGGCTCCCACTTCTCCTGAGGGTCAGAAAATCCCATGAACAGATTCCCGCCCAGGTTACATCTGGGAGCAGTGGGTGGGAAGATACTGATGAGGTTTTGCGCCACTGCAGAATGCACTAAACCATTCAGCAGCGATTCTCCGGCCCTGCTCTGCTCCAACAAGTTCTGCGCCAGGTGCGACGTGGCTGGAAATTCGCAGCCAATGTCTCCTTGAAGCACTTTGGGATGCTTTTGTGTTAGAGAAGCTATTTAAATATCAGTTGCTGCTGTTGCTATAACACATCTGTGTACCTCATTTAAAAGGTATGTTTCTGATTTACTTATCCAATTTCTGTTTCATAGTTCCCTGGTATGAACGATTTTTATCGTTGAAAATAAATTTTCATTTTACACATGTGAAAAGTATTGGTTTCAGTTTTTTGGCCTCAATTGCGTCACTGTATCCAGCTGTTTGCCAGACTGACGCAACAATGGCATGCAGCCAGAGTATGCTTCTGACCAGGGCTTCAAGCTCCACATCTGGTCTATTATCAAGATTTCTGCCAAATCCAACACCTCCATCTGTACCTCACCCCCAGTATTACTGAAACACTTACTCATGTAATCATTTGCAAACCCAAGTTTTCTAATAGCCTTCTCGTTTTATCTCACAATCCCACACAAAACCCAGCTCTTCCAAAGCTATGCTGCTTGAATCCTATCCCGCATTAAATCCTAATCGCCAATTACGCCAGTCCTCGCTAGCTTTCACTGTCCTATTGTATTTATTTCAGAATTCTCAACTTTATCTTCAAATGCTCTTTTCCTTTGCAAAAGGAGGCTATGGGAGTTTTGTCCGATTAAAGGCACTATCAAGATACCCAATCACAAATCGTTATGGTGCAGAAGGAGTCTATTCTGCCCATCATGTCTGCACCGGCTCTCCAAATGAGCAATTCATTTTGTGCCATTCTCCTGCCTCCTCCCCATAACCCTGCACGCTTTTCCTTTTCAGATAAGTCTAAATCCCTTCTGAATGCTTTGACTGAACCTGCCTCCACGATACACTCAGGCTGTGCATCCCAGACCTCAACCACTCAGTGCATGAAAATGTCTTTCTCATGTAGGTTTTGCTTCTTTTGCCATATACAAGATGGACTGCAGCAACTTGCCAAGCCTCCACCTTCCAAATCGCTATCATGCAGCAGTGCAAATAGTGGTTATTGTTCTTTCCATCGACTGCGGCCCAGTAACATCAAGGGAACAAATGGCTCAGGCTGTGTGATCAATGTCAAAGAGACTTCACCATTCATAAATCAGAAAAAAATCATTCTTATCATAGACTTTTAGTAAATTGTAAATCTTTCACTTATAAAGCCAACAATTTTCTGCTGCTGATGCACTATGCTCCTTCGATATGAGTCTTTAATTAGAGGCCAATCTGATATTCAGATTGAATTGATATTTAGTGAACATGCTTGAGGAATCTAAAGGTCAAAACTTTTATCCGCAGGCCATCCACGTCAAGTGCCTATCCTCGTGCACATCAAGCAGTAACAGGCAGCCAATTCCCACCTTCTTCAATAAAATAACTGACTGAAGCCTGCTGAGTCTCACTGAACTTTGACTGTCGTTCAGCCTAATAGAAAAGCAGCTTGAGATGCATTTGATTTAGCTAGATCAGCACCATTGCATTGCTGAGCTTGTGCTGTCTCGCTGAAAGCGGTCAGGCAGTTGCCAGTAAACAGCCTAGGGCCTGCTGTGAGCATTCGCAGCTTGGATCATTGCTTCAGATGACTATTTCCAGGCTGATACATGCTGCAGCTTTCCTACATTATAATGCCATTAAAGGTAATTGTCATTTTCTTCCCCCCATCTGCCTGAAGCTATTAGTGAAAGTTTCTTTCTCCAACGATCCCGTGTGATTGGCACGCGAAGCCGTTTACCTGTTGCGAGTGTGAATTTTGATATTTCTGCTGGCAAATCAGTGGTTGTGGAGAAAGACTCATGATGGAAAGCAGATAAGTGACAAAAACAATTTTAGTCGCATGGTGTCAGAGCAATAAGGTCCCGTGCCAAATAGAGCTGGATGACGTTTATGGTTGTAAGTTCTCTGCCCCTACATCTAAGGCAAGTTGCCAATCTCAGCCAGACCATCTGGAAAGACTATTGTGTCGCAGGGAAGCAATTCCCCACAGGGGAAAGTGGAAAATCGGAGGACCAGTCAACCTGTGTCACATTTCTGTCACTCCAAATGGCCAGTGACGGAAAAGCAACGACAAAGATGTAGGAACAGCTTGTCTACTCATCTGCTCAGTGGCTGACGATGGAGGCCTGGTAAATTTAAAGAAAATTAACTCCCAAAATTGGGGTGGCAAAGGGGTAATAAAATATAATTTTATGTTAGTGACTGTTCTCGAGGCAATGCAAAATTTGCTATTGTTGTCCTTCACAATAATTCCTCACTAAAAAACAATAATCGTCACAACTTATTCACAAGGTGTATAAACAATGTCAACTTGCTACAATAACTTCCCACCATATTACAAAATAACAGCCAACTCTAAATACTGCTTTTCACATCGAAAATTGTTTCAAACGGCTTCACAGAAGAATAATTAAAAAAACACAATTAGATCCTGAGGCAGAGAAAGAAATATTAGGGAGCAGCAATCAAATGCTTCCTCAATTAAGTGGCTGTTGACGCTCTTAAAGGATGAATAAGATTAAAGAGATTGATGGAGAAAATTCCAGAACATAGGGTCTGAACAGTTGACTGCAAAGCCTCCAGTGGTGGTGGCAAGCACACTGAGTGGGATGCATGATAAAGTGGAAGCAATGAGGGCTTCACTTTGATTAGTAAGGAAACATTGGAACAGTTGGTTCTGGGAGCAACAGTACTTATAAATTTATGGCACAAAAAAGAGGCCATTCGATCCTTCATGTCTGCGCTGAACAAAAAAGAACCATGCAGCCCTAATGCTAACTTTGCAGCTCCTCGTCCATAGCCTTGTAGGTTAGGGCACTTAAAGTGCATAGGCAAGTAATTTTGAAATGTGATGAGGGTTTCTGCCTCTGCTCCCCTCTCAGGTAGTGAGCTTCAGTCCCTCACAACTCTCTGGATAAAAATAACCCTGCTTTTCTCGAATTGTTCTACCAATTACATTAAACTGATGCCCCTGGGTTATTGATCTCTCTACTAAAGGAAATAGGTTCTTCATATCCACTCTGTTGAAGCCCATCATAATTTCACACATCTGAATTAAATCTCCCTTTAACCTCCTCCATTCCAAAAACAAACCCAGCCTATCCAAATTAAAATCAAAATACTGCAGATGCTTGAAATCTGAAATGAAAACAGAGCATGCTGGAAAGACTCAACAGGTGGAATTTTACCGGTTTGCCCCATCTATCAATGGGCGGGGCAAGCTGGTAAATTCACGCAAGAGCCAAGATATCAGGGTCACGTCCGATTTCTCAACTCATGCGACCTTACAAGAGTCGGACTGATGACGAGGTCATCCTCTTGCCAGAAATGGACGAGAGGCTGAATAATTTATTCAAATATATTTTAATGAGGATTTACATGGCATTCGCGAGCCTGGTGCTGAATCACCCGTGTTCGCTTGCCTTTATGGCTTCGCTGGGAGAGGTTCTCTCCAACAAGGAAAACACCTGCTCCCCATGAATGGGGGGCAGTTGTGTTGACCTCACCAGGAGAACCGGAGGGCATTGAGGCCCCCCAGGGAGGGCAAGGACAAAGGGGAGTGCCCCTTAAGCACTGCCAGCCTAGCAGTGCCAGCCTGGCACCTTGGCACTGCCAGCCTGGTACCAAGGTGCCAGGCTGGCAATGCCAAGGTGCCAGATTAGCACCTCAGTAATGCCCACCATGCACCTCAGTGTTGCCCTCCAGACAGTGCCAGGAGGTGGGGCCTATGGGGCAGGACTTATAGGGGATATGGCCTATGGGGTGCGGCCTGAAGGGGTGGCCTGATCGGGGGGAGGGGGGGACTGCTGTGCACTCTGCCTGCAATTGGATCGGGGGGTGAGGGGGGCCTGCTGCCACACTGCAGGCAATCAGTGGGGGGGATGAAGGAGGGCCTGCTGCTGCTCTGCCGGTGATTGGATCGGGGGAGGAGAAGGGGGACCCGCTCTGCATCGCAATCGTTGCAGGGCTGGGTGCAATTGGTCTGGGTGGCAGTGAGGACAGCGGGGGCTGCATTTCGGGTGGTGTGGGACTCGCAATCGGCCACGGGCCCTTGTGATTATGGGGGGAGGGTAGTTTGTTGAAGCTGCCTGTGGCAGCAGAGGCCTAACAGCTCTCTCTCTGTCTGTCAGACCTCTGGTAGTGGAATTGCGCATGTGCAGAATCAGAGGTCTGTGCATGCGCAATAGCTCCCTCTGCAGGCTAGCTGATGAATTAAGCCCAGCCCACTGTCTGGAGCAGCAATAAATGTTCTGGACCATTTTTCCATGCATTATGTGCACAAGATTGGGTGTGAAAGGTTGCCCAAAAAACAGACCTGCAACTCTCCCATTTTCATGCTAGCTGGACACTTAGAATCACTCTCATAAAATTCTGCCCAGCAGGTCTGACAGCAGCAGAAGAATTTAATGGACTTGAAATGTTAACTTTGTTTTTCTCTCCACAGATACTGCCAGATCTTCCGAGTCCATCATGGAATCATAGAATCCCTACAGTGCAGAAGAAGACCCATTCAGCCCATCGAGTCTGCACCAACCACAATCCTGCCCAGGCCCTATTCCCATAACCCCACATATTTACCCTCCTGATCCCCTGACACTAGGATCAATTTAGCATGGCCAATCAACCTAACCCGCACATCTTTGGACTGTGGGAGGAAACCAGAGCAGACACAGGGAGAACCCAGGTCCCTGGCACTGTGAGGCAGCAGTACTAACCACCGTGCCACCATGCCACCCCATCTCTGGTACAATCAAAGAACAAAGAACAATACAGCACAGGAACAGGCCCTTCGGCCCTCCAAGCCCGCGCCGCTCCCCGGTCCAGGATTGAATCCTGAATCCAGGATCCCCACCCAATTTTCCAGCCTATCTACATACCAATATCCTATCCACCGAGCTGTCCCTCACAGCTACGATGCTTTGTTCATTACAACCTATTAACTCACCCCCACCCCCCATTCCAGACCATGTGATCTCCAGGGAGAGGCGAAAACCCAGAGTGAAAAACCCCAGGGCCAATATGGGGAAAAAAAATCTGGGAAATTCCTCTCCGACCCCCTGAGGCGATCGAAACGAGTCCAGGAGATCACAATGGCCCTGATCGGGAAATGCTTCCCAACCCTAGTCATTTCCACTTCCACGAACACCATATGAATTCCCTGCCCCCGAGACAGGTTCCCAACTATCCGCAGTAATCACATCCTTTCTGTAATGTCCTGTCTAGAATTGTTTGTAGTACTTCAGCTGTGGCCTAACAATGGCTAATTTTCTAGTATAATCTCCTTGCTCTTGTATGCCTTGACTAATAAAGGAAAGTTTACCTTCATAACACTATTAAGTACCTGTCCTACTTATATGGGTTTATCTCCCCAAATGCATTACTTCACACTTCTACAGATTGAATTCCATTTGCCTCTTGTTTGCACACCTGACTAGACCCCAGGCATCTTCCTGAAGTCCACAGTTTTTGTCCTCACTATCAACCACATGGTCAATTTTTGCCATGCAAAATCGACGAACTTCTTAATCAACCCCTCAATTAAAATCTAATTCACTGATATATATTACAAGAATCAAGGGGCCCATTATTGAACCCTGTGGAACTTCACTGGAAACAACCTTTGAGTCACTAAGCCATTTGACAACACTTTGCTTCCTACCACCGAGTCAAGTTTTGGATCCAACTTGCAATCTCATGGACTTTTAATTTTCGGAATACTCTGTCATGTGGGACCTTCTGAAAATCTCACTAACGTGCATTATAAACGAGGATAAACACATTGCATTCTTTGACCTTCCATGTTCCCTTAAAAAATTCAATCAAGTTTATCAGACACAAGATTCTCTTAATCAGTGCACGCTGACTGCCCATGATTAATCTTTACCTTTCCAAATGATAATTAATACTTGCTCTCAGAATTATTTCCAATAATTGACCCACGATAAGGTTAGGCTGATTGGCCTGTAATTACTTTGTCTCTCCCTTCCTCCCTTTTTAGATAATGACACAAGTTGAACAATCCACCAGTCCTTCGGCATCATACGTGTAGTCAGTGAAGATTGGAAAATGATGGCCAGGGCTTCTGCTGTTTTCTCCCTTGCTTCAAAATCACCTGGCGATTTATCTACTTTCAAAGATACAAAACCCCTTAATATTTTCCCTCTTATGCATTGTTTATCACATTCAATATTTCACAAACCACCAAAGCTATGCCCATATAATACCACTCTGTTGTGATGACAGACATAAAATATTAATTAAGAACCATGCCAAAACCTTGCATCTCCAAATTCGGTATGCCTTTTAGTCTCTAAATAGGCCGTACTCCAGAGGTTTCCAAACTGCCCGTAATGGAGTCGTAGGCCGAACAGTTGAAGTCACAAGCCCTGAGGCAGTAATGGCGGCTGTGGAATGGAAAACAAGATTTGACAGCCCCCTGTTCGGCTGCTTTTGTTGCTTTTTTTTGTACATGTATCCCTACTTTTTGAGCCCGCACCCCACTGAACAATTCTGCCCCTGCAGCCCACCAATTTGCACTCTGTGGTTGCACCAAAATGAAGCATTAAAATGGGGTCACAGTGAAAATAAGGGCTTGGGAAGCAATGCACTACTCATTCCTTAGAGATGGCTGTTTAGACCCTATCAGGGCCAGGGACAAAGGTGGGTTGCCATAGAATCACCCTCACTTATCTGCTATGGCATCCTGCTACTACTTGCAAACTAGAAGTCCCCTGATTGATCCTCCAAATTTCAGAGCCCAATGCTGTCCTTAACTGGGCACTGAGCCTACCCTCTGATTGTTGATTGGTTGCTCCAGAAAGAATCACATTGAGTTGTTTCCTGCACTGCGTTGCTCCTGACCCCCATTTGACCCTGACAGTGGGATTGAGAAGGCTGCTGCGTAAAGCCTGCCCTTAGTCTTTTGCTTTTTATGTATTTAGAAAGCCTCTTTTGGTTTTCTTTGCTTTTATTTGGCAATATTTTATGCCCTTTCTTTGTTTTCCTAATTTCCTATTTAGTTCCACCCCTGCGCTTATTCCTCTCGGCTTTTCACAGTATTGAGCTCTGTGTCTGACTTAACCTTTCCTGTTTTTCCTTATCCACGCTGTATACGCCTTGACATCCAGGAGCCTCTAGATATGGGAGTTCTGTCCTTTCCCTTTGTCAGAACTTATCTATTGTGAACTCTCACTTTCTCTTCCTTGAATGCCTCTCACTTCTCTGACACTGATTTACCATCAAGTAATTGTTTCCAGTCCACCATTGCTAAATCACCCCTCAGCTTAGTAAAATTGTCCTTTCCCCAAATGAGAACTTCTTTCCTGGTTTCTCTTTGTCCTTTTTCATAACTATGCTAAATCAACTGTATTATAATCACTGCCACCTAAAGGCTATCCGATTGACAGCCCTTCCACTCAGCCAGCCTCCTTCCCTAACACTAAATCCAGAACAGCCTCTTCTCTTGTTGAGTTTGCTACGTTCTTCTGAATTAATTTTAAAATTCTGTACCCTCTATAATCGATACTGATCAGTACCATTTACTGATTTCATCTCAGTTAATTTTTTTAAAATTATTCAATCGCAAAACATGGGCGTCGCTGGCTGGCCAGCATTTATTGCCCATCCCTAGTTGCCCGAGGGCAGTTGAGAGTCAACCACATTGCTGCGGCTCTGGAGTCACATGCAGGCCAGACCAGGTAAGGACGGCAGGCTTCCTTCCCTAAAGGACATTAGTGAAGCAGATGGGTTTTTCCGACAATTGACAATGGTTTCATGCGTCATCAGTGGACTCTTTAATTTCAGATTTTTTTTTGACTGAATTCAAATTCCACCATCTGCCGTAGCAGGATTTAAACCCGGGTCCAGAACATTAGCTACATTTCTGGATTAGTCGTCTATGGTAGTTAAAATTCCCTTTTATTCCTGCCCTCTTGTTTTTTATTCAGCAATTTGCCGACACATTTCCTTTTCTATATCTGGCTGACTGTTTGGGGATTCATAGTAATTATCTTTTTTTGGTTCAACCTATATATAGTCTTATTTGATGATCCTTCTAGCATATCATTTCTCTCTCCTTCACATACGTACACTCACCCCTCTCTTCCTCACACACACCATCTTCTTTTCACACACACATCTTTCTCACACACGCACATTCCCACATCCCTCGCACGCACACACCCCTCACATACAAGCCCCCTCCCCTTTCACACACACTCACACATGCCCCTTCTCGTGCACACAGGGGGGATTTTACCATTTTTATTCCAAGTGCTTGGGGGACTTGAAACTGGGAGAGTTTCACTTCTGACTTTTCGGCCCATTTTTAGTACCCCCCCCCGCCCCCCCCCCCGCCATATGCATTCTGCCTGCAAAATTTTGAGTGTGTCAGATTCACGCTGCAGAAGCTGATGGACGGGGCTTAATGCGCCCGAAAGACTGCAGAGGGAGGGAGTGTACATATGCAGGCCTCTGATGCTGCACATGCGCATTAGCAGTAGCAAGGGTCTGTTGGACAGGAGAGAGCTGTCAGGCCCCTGATACTGCAGGTTGCCTGAAGCAGCTCCCCTCCGAAATTGCGGGGGTCTACGGCCCAAGATGCAGCCCCACCGACCCCCCCACCGCGCAGACTGATTGCAGACCCCCCTTTACATCACCGATCGCGGACCCG
Source organism: Mustelus asterias (assembly GCF_964213995.1). Classification (NCBI taxonomy): domain Eukaryota; kingdom Metazoa; phylum Chordata; class Chondrichthyes; order Carcharhiniformes; family Triakidae; genus Mustelus; species Mustelus asterias. Next base: position 47,422,392 of record NC_135807.1, on the reverse strand, counting down.
CCGTCCTCCCCTGACTGATCACGGACCCACCGCCCATCCCCCCACCGATCGCTGACCTGCTGCCCTCCCCTCACTGATTGCTGCAGAGTGGCAGCGGACCCCCCCACCCACTCCCTCCCCAATCGATCCCTGCAGAGTGGCAGCGTGCCCTCTTCCCCATTAGTCCCTCCCCATTGGCCCTGCCCACAGTGATCCTGCCACATTGGCCCCTCGCCATTAGCCCCGCCTCCTGGCACTGCCCAGTAGACATTGCCAGGTGCCTGGTAGGCATTGCTCAGGTGCCAGACTGGCATTGCCCAGATGCACGGGTGGCACTGCCAGAGTGGCACTGCCAGTCTGGCACTGCCCAAGGGGCACCACTTCTTGCTCTTGGCCTCCCTGGGAGGCCTCAATGGCCTCCGGTTCCACTGGCGAGGCCAAGTAGACTGCTCCCCGTTCATAGGAGCATGTCTATTCCTCGCCGGTGAGAACCTTTCCTGGCGAGGTCATAAAGGGAGACGGGCCTGGACGATTGAACGCCGGGCTTGGTAGCCAATGTTTATTTTAATAGATTTAAATATATTAACCTGCCTCTTGCCCATTTCCAGTGAGAGGCTGACCGCACCAGATATACAGCGCTCGTAAAATGGCACCGGCCGCGAAAACCAGTGTCGTTCACGCTCAGTGCTTTACGATCCACTTTACCACCACATCGCACCTGAAAATGTGTGCAACGCGATAGTAAAACCGCCCACCAAACTCCCCTCTCTCTTGCACACACGCTCACCCCTCTTTCTCAGGCTCTGGGACTCGCTCTGGCCCCCCCTGCTCCAAGGCCCACTGCGACCCTCCACCCCCTGTATCAAGTCCGCTCTGGCCACCTCCCCCACCCCAAGGCCAGCTCGCACTCCAAGTTCTATTTTGAGACCTGCTCTTCCCATCCCTCCGCTGTCCATGTTCGCCCAGGTGTGGAGATTTGAGTATCGCCAGCTTCTGATTGGATGAGTAGCGCGGGAGCAATTTTCAAATGTTACAAATGAGCCTATTCGGCTGCAGACCCCTTGGGAGGCTCGTGTGGACCCCGTGATTCTGCCAACCTCAGTTTTGGAACCTCTGTACGAGTGCATCATCTTCCTATCGTACTTATGGTTACCATTCTATCTGCCTTATGTTATATTTCCCCAGGGGAATATGTAAAAATATGTACCACGGGATCAGAAATCACAGGTGTGTTGCAAATGCCAAATTCAAGTATTTTGATAGGATTCAAAAATTTACATCAGCAGTTTTATGTTTGAGGAAATTATAATCAACTGGAACAGCTAAGCAGTACTGCTAAATGGGAGGCAGCTGTACAAAATCCACTATTCCTTCTTTCACCACATAGTGGCACACATGGCTCATGACATTCTTAGAGACATTGTTGTGTGCACAGGAAAAAGTAACCAATTATATTTAAGTCACACACACAGCTTTCCTTTAAAAAAGCATCCCTTTGTGTGAAACAAGATCAAAAAAAGGACAGAATTTACGGTTACACACACCGACCAAGGCTGTCACTTTTCAGTTGGCTGGTTGTACTTGTCAGATAACGTGGGAATTTCCTCAGAGCTGCCCCCACTCTGCTGTCACAACTTTACCTGGAGTTGGGCCTTGAGGATTAGGGATTTCCGCCATGAGGACAGGTTGGAAAAGTTGAGACTCTTGGAACAGAAAAGATTAAGAGGTGACCTCATGGATCTTTCAAGACGATGAGAGATTTAGTTAGAGTGGATCGAGTTGAAAAAAAATTCTTCTGATGATGTGGGTCATTAACTAAAATTAACTGATTCAAAATCATAGATGATGAGGGAAGTTATTTTCACAAGTTGTCAGGATCTGGAGCACCCGACCTGAGAAGGTAGTGGAAGTTGATTCCATAACCAATTTTAAAATGGAGTTGGGAAGGTGTTTGGAGATAAGGAACCCATACTGTATGAGAAAAGTGGAGATGTTGGGTGAAGCTTGCCTAATCCTTTCCAAGGTTCAGCACAGTGAGAAAGGGCTAAATGGCCTCCTTCTGCGCTGAAAGGGCCCTTTTTTCTATGATTCAAAACCCTTTTCGTTCACATGAATGGGACTTCTGGCAAAATTACACGATTGAGTGGCACTGACTTGAACAAATTTCCCAGCAGAGCGTTTTGGTTTGGTTCCTCTCCGTTCCCTCAGATGGGGGTGAGGTGGTTGGGGTTGTGGGGGGCAGTGCGGGAGGGGGTTGGGGGGGGTGGCTGGGAGCGTGGAGTTACAAAGCTATCTCTGTTGTAAATACAGCTTTAATATTTAATGAAAGCACTTTCATCTCTGAGTCCAAAGATTTCAGAATTCAAGTGCCACTCCAGAGATGTGAGTGTATAATCCAGGCCGACATTTAGTTTATCGTCTCTTCTCAGGTGGATGTTGAAGATCCATGACACTGTTTGATGAGGAACGAGGCGATCTCCTTAAAATACTTGCTAACATTGAACCGTCAACCAACATTAAAAAAAAAACAGGTACAAAAGCAAAATACTGCTTATTTATCCTCTTTGTCCCGAGGGACATAAAGCAGCTATGGGCTTAAAATCATAGGATCTTACAGTGCAGACGGAGGCCATTCGGCCCATTGAGTTTGCACCGGCCACAATCCCACCCAGGCCCTATCCCCATCACCCCATGTATTTACCCTAGCTAGTCCCCCTGACGCTAAGGGGCAATTTAGCATGGCCAATCAACCTAACCCACCCAACTTTGGACTGTGGGAGGAAACCGGAGCACCCGGAGGAAACCCACGCAGACACGGGGAGAATGTGCAGACTCCGCACAGACAGTCACCCAAGCCAGGAATCAAACCTGGGACCCTGGCGCCATGAGACAGCAGTGCTAACCACTGTGCCATTGTGCCACCTTTGTCTATTTTTAGGTGGAAGGTCCGACAAAGAACCATCAACTGGTCCTCCAGGTTAGGGATTGGGCATGGGGTCAACTATCCCATTCTGTTAAAAAATAACAGCAAGTTATGAAAGGTGTAAAATACTGTAAATGAGGGAAATCAGAAATCAAAGCAGAGGTTTCTGGGAATGCCCAAGATGTTAATTCTGTATCTCCCTCCTCAGATGCTGCCAAAGATGCATTTTCTGTGTTTATCACTAAAACAGGTTATTTGGACATTATTTCATTGCTGTTTGTGAGGCCTGGGTGTGTGCAAATCAGCTGCCTTATTTCCTAAACAATCTCTACACCAAAATAATGAATTGACTGCAAAGCACTTGAGGATTATTGAGGTTGTAAAGGGTACAATATTTATGCAAGTTCTCTTTTTTCTGTTCTAGTAGAAATAGTGACAGGAGATATTACAGGAAAAACTAGTTGAACTGCTGCTTTCTAGAAATATTAGTTACCTACACATTCCTGTGTACATTGTTACAAGCCTTTCCTAATGTCTCCATCAGAAACAATTATCTCAGTCCCAAATAAGCTGGAAATGCCAGCTTGGGACTGGGGTGGGCACAGTAAGAGTCTCACAATACCAGGTTAAAGTCCAACAGGTTTATTTTGAATCACGAGCTTTCGGGGTGCTACTCCTTCATCAAGTGAGTGGAGGTAGGTTCACAAACTGGTTTTCCAGCTTAGTTCGCATATATAGACAAAGACACAATTGCAAGATAATTACAGATTGGAATGTGGAGAATGGTTGAAATGCGAGTCTTCACAGGTAATTACAGGTACAAACAGTGCGTGGAGAGAGGGAGACAGGTTAAAGAGGTGTGAATTGTCTCAAGCCAGGACAGTTAGCAGGATTTTACAAACCCAGGCAGCATGGTGGGGGTTACAAATAGGGTGACATGAACCCAAGATCCCAGTTGAGGCCGTCCTCATGCGTGCGGAACTTGGCTATCAGTTTCTGCTCAGCGACTCTGCATTGTCGTGTGTCTTGAAGGTCGCCTTGGAGAACGCTTACCCGAAGTCCAGTCCCAAATAAGTATTTCGGAAATTAAATCATTATTGGCTTCAGCACACCAAGCGGCTTGTTTTCACATAAGGTTCAAGTTTTAGACAAATTAATATGCCATTGTTCATTTTTGTCAACAGATTAAGCATGTTTTTATTTTTGATAAAGCTTTGGAATTTATTTTTAAGTCCTCTGACTTATTGCAGTTTCTGAGCAGCAGTTCTAATGTTGATTTAAATCATATTTTCTACTAGCAAACTGTAATTGATTCTCAATAAATTAACAGCTTTGTTTTATTTATATGAATATGATTAATCTATATTTTCCTTAACTGTTCAGTCATTTGCTGACACAGGAAATGAAGGCTCAACTGATTTTGAAAAACTCTTAATGCTGCTGAGTCTATTGTATTTGCATGCTCCGTGCTAGTGGCTTGAACTTAGAATCATAGAATCCCTACAATGCAGAAGGAGGCCACTCAGCCTATCAAGCCTGCACCAATAACAATCCTACCCAGGTCCTATTCCAATAACCCCATTTATTTAACCCACTAATCCTTCTGACATTAAGGGCAATTTAGCACGGCCAATCCACCTAACCTGACATCTTTGTTACATTAAGGCTTTCTTTTTAATTCTGAGTCTCAGGCAAATCTAAAAGAGCAAATAAAGACGTGATCCATGTCCTCTTTACCTATCGCTACGATGTGATTTATTTCATTATTCATCAGGCATTGAGGGCAGGTTAAAGATATTCTGAAGCTGACCACTGATAAACTTTGATTAGACCAGAGAACAGAACAGTACTTTAGTTAGAAAACGGAACTGCTTTTGGAAAAAAAAATTATGGTTTTATTGCTAGTAATTTCCCGACAACCTCACGAACCTTGGTTGGGCCACTGGCAATGGTCCCTGGCATTGCTGTCCACCTCATTTTTAGGGCTAGCAGCTTTAAGATCTGGCCAGACAACAGCCTTAAATTCCCAGGGCAACTGGTGAAGCAACAACATTCCTATCAAGCGGGTAGATAGGAATGTGGAGTTGAAGTTACAATCAGCTCAGCCATGATCTCATTGAATGGTAGGGCAGGCTCAAGGGGCCGAATGGCCCACGCCTGCTCCTAGTTTATATGTAAAGGCTTAAACCTTGCCAAAGATTATAGGGTCATCTCAGCTTAATATTCCATGATGTGTGGGTTGTGTAGCTTCAGCTGGAAGTTTGGCTACACTGAGGGGTGGGGGGGGGGGGGTGTTGAAAGAATGTGGGGAGGAAGAAGTTAATCTAGAAATTCATCCTGAATAGTTGGAACAAGAGTTGGAAGGGTGGGCGGAATGGAAAATCATGCTGGGCGTATTGGGAGTTCTGGTGCATCAGGGGGATAAAAAACCGGCTGCTATTTAAAGAGTTAATAGCAGCATTGGAAGAAGGAACCAATTGGAAGCAACAGCTCCAGCATTAAAACTTTCAACTTCTTGCTGAGAGAGACTAAAAGGCAGCACGGCAATTTGGGGTAGGGACAAAAGGGCCTTTATGAGAGGAATCCGAAACTGATTGGAAGGAAATTTCAACATCACCCACTGACTCAAGTAGAATCATAGACCATTGGTTTTCGCAGTTTTGAATCCCTAATTGTGAAGCCAACACACTAGCCACAAAGGTCAGTTGTGAAGCAACTTCAATGTGATACAATCTGAATGATTTATTAAGTTTTCAGATGTAACGCAGGCTACATACTTCACATATTATGACTGGGTGGGAGAGCACGATTACTCCTCCTCTTCCAGCTTTTGGTCTTCAAGTTTCTCTACCCCACCCCTCACCCCCACCTTGTCTTTTGTCCTGTTTCTTGTTTCCAGGTTTCTGTGCTATGCAGAAAACAATTGAAAGATCACTTTTATCCTGGCTCGTGTCCAGTAATCCTTTCCTTTCCCTAATCATCCTCAGTCCTTTGGAAATCATATCCTGAACAAACTTTCCTTGATTAACCAGGTATCTTTCATGTGTGTATCACAACATTACACAGTCATAATATCCACGGTGGCACAGTGGTTAGCACTGCTGCCTCACAGTGCCAGGGACCAGGGTTCAATTCCCAGCTTGGGTCACTGTCTGTGCGGAGTTTGCACGTTCTCCCTGTGGCTGCGTGGGTTTCCTCCGGGTGCTCCGGTTTCCTCCCACAGGCTGAAAGATGTGCTGGTTAGGTGCATTGACCCGAGCAGGTGCCAGAGTGTGATGACTAAAGGAATTTCACAGTAACTTCACTGCAGTGTTAATGTAAGCCTTACTTGTGACTAATAAATAAACTTTACTTTTACTTTTCTTTATATTTGAATGTCTGTTATGTTAAGGTTCTAGGGTTGTTTCTTTTAGAGGAGCTTAGACGTTCTAATTCTGTGCTCTCACATGCATAAACAGTTCTCTCAACCTTCAAGGTCTCAGCTTAACAAGCTGTTTTTAAACAGGGCGGCAGAGTGGTTAACAGCATGGCCTCACAGCGCCAGGGACTGAAGTTCAATTCCGACCTTGTGTGACTGTGAGAAGTCTGCATGTTCTCCCCGTGTCTGCGTGGGTTTCCTCCGGCTGCTCTGATTTCCTCCCACAGCCCAAAGTTCTGCAGGTTAGGTAGATTGGCCATGCTAAATTGCTACTGTGGGCAAAATTTACCTGTCCCGCCCACCAGGGGAATTGTAGTGGGTGGGGGCGGACCATGCAAGGGTCCGTTGACCTCAGGTGGGAATTTCCAGCCTTGGGGGCGACGCAACTGGGAAAGGCCCGCCCTTAGTGAATCCCAAGATATGTCGGTTAGATGGATTAACCATGGTGAATGCGTGGGGTTACTGGAGTAGGTCAGGGAGTGGGAGCCTTGGTACGATTCAGCACAGATTCGATGGACCGAATGACCTCCTTCTGCACTGTCGGAATTCTATGGGGAAAACTTGAGATAAAGGCCACAAATCCCTCTGCGTTAGCATACTTTCTATAGTGTCCTCAATTTATACGTTTTGCCACTCTACTATGCTACCAATATACGTTCGTAATGAAGTCAGATGTTGATTTCTAACAATAAAGATCATTTTAATGATTAATATTCTTGTTAGCCACCTAATAATCTTACATTGGTCACATCCAGGATTCCTGTCCGGTACCATATGAAAAGTAATGGCCTCATCAGAACAGCAAAGGTAAAGGAGAAGGGACTCATAACGCTTCCCTGTCCTCAGTAGACTTGTTGGTGGCGGCTGTATTGGACCTCTGTATTCTGCATGCATAACGTGTCATATATCCATTACAATCAGCAGTTGTCAGAAATGTCAACACCACAAGTTTAACCAGCCCTCCTGAAGTGACATGTATTTTCATGCTTCGCCAAATGCCAATACTTCAGATGTGCAGATGTCAGCTCCTGTCTGAAGATGATGAAAGATGGTTCTTTCAGAAAATGTTAGTTACACTGCCCTACCGCTAAAAAAAAACTATTACATTTTGGAACATGAACAAGAAATGCTGGGAGCACTCAGTAGGTCAGTTAACATCTGTGGAGAAAACAGGCAAGTTAATATTTCAGGTGCAATCTCGCAACAGAACAGCAATAATTTACAAGGTAGGGGAGATTTAAAAAGGAAAGAAGGGAGTAGTAAACACACACACTACTCACACAATAGATGAAGTAGAGTGACCTGTGAAGTGATGGAAAGTTAAAGAGGGTTGTTCGGATGTCTCAGAGATAATAACAAATGAAAGGCATTGGGAGTATGTAAACAGCTGTAGTGTTGGGCACAAGTCAGGTCTGAAAGTGCAACTGAATCCAACAACTTAAGAAGAAAAGTTCAGATTGGCACCCAGGATGCAGACAGCCTTGCCAGCCCTGTGTTTTGCCAGAGGGTTCCCTCTCGCTCAGAGATGCGAATACACTCATCCCATATTACAAGGGGCCGCTGCATGAAAGAAAATGGGAGAGACAGGCGGCACGGTGGCAAGCACTGCTGCCTCACACCGCCAGGGACGGGGGTTCGTTTCCCGGCTTGGGTCACTGTCTGTGTGGAGTTTGCACATTCTCCTCGTGTTTGCGTGGATTTCCTCCGGGTGTTCCGATTTCCTCCCACAGTCCAAAGATGGGTGGGTTGGGTGGTTGGCCATGCTAAATTGTCACTTAGTGTTAGGGGGACAAGCAGGGTCAATACATGGGGCTACATGGATAGAGGCTGGGTGGGATTATGGTCGGTGCAGGCTCGATGGGCCGAATGGCCTCCTTTTGCACTGTAGGGATTCTATGATTCTATTCTATGATTTTATGACATGGATGCCTAAGGATTCAAACTGCTGGGCAACGTACATATGTTCATTTTTTGCAGAAAGGGCACCACCTAAGTTATTGGATTGGGTTCCTCGATAGGATCTAGAACACATGCTGGGGGTATTAAAATAAAGAAACATTTAAATACAGATGTTACACTTGTTTCCCTGAGCCTAACATTCTTTCTTATTCATTCAATGAGCATAAACTGGAAAGGCCAGAATTTACTGTCCATGCCAAATTTCCCTTGAGAAGATGGCAGTGAGTTGTTTTCTTCATCATGTGGTGAAGGCATTCCCACAGTACTGTTCGGGAGTTTAAAAAAACCCGTTATTACATGAGCAATTAATCACTCAGTAATCACACATACCTGTTTTGTTCTAATATCCCTTCATGCTCCTTTCCCTCAACCACTTATCTGGCCAACTCTGATGTGTTGACATGGTCTCTACATGAATCATTAACTCAAGTTGCGCATTCCACAGCTCCTTAACCATCCATGCTAAAGAGGGAATCGATGCTATATCCTTCCATAATTCTGAATCCCAAAACAGCACAGCACAAAACAAATTCCTCTGGATCAAGATCTACATTTACACATATTTCCTCGATGTTTGTTAATACTTTGAATATTTCATCATCAGTGTCAAGGATGACATATGTTATGTCCCTCTACATTGTATGACTTTCTCTAGCTTCAGTTTTTGATATAATTCATGATAGACTACATTAGAATTTCTTCCTTCTTGAGGCTAAATAAAGAGATTTCTTGGTGATCCGACTCAGCTGTTATATTTCAGATGCTTATCAAGTGTTTGGATTTTGTTGTTGTTTCCATGAGAATGTTCAGTGGGTCATATGGCTCACTTTAGGGTGTCAACTCTATCATTTATGCAACACATAGAAGATGGTTATTTTCTCCAACACAATACTCATATACTTCTGATCCACTGCCAATATCATATTCTGGGTCTGACTCATCATTCTCGCAAGGATCACAGATTGCAGCTTCCTTGAGGATCTTGGACTTCTACTTGCAGGACTGGTTCTTCTTGTATTGTCACTCTCTGTCAACGTCTTGTCCTCTTGCTCGAGCCTCTTCATCCTCCCCTAATTGCTGCCTGTCACTTTCTGTAAAGTTTCTGCCTTTTTGCCCTAGAGTCACTATCTTCTCTGGCTGTGTGCCATCTGTCAGTTTCCCTTACCAGCTAATAATGTGCATTAACAACGATTTGTTTGACGAGTCAGTCTGCCCTGGCTCTCCCCACCTGCATTGCGCACACAGGGCGAGGTTTTCCCAGATATCGGCAAAGGCCGATGTCGAGCGGGAAAAGTGACGTTGGAACTGCCTCTGGCAACTTTCTCTGCCATTTACTATTCATTCATCACCTCGCCTATCTCTACTGACTCCATACACAAGTTCCCACTACTGTCCTTGACCGGCCCTAACCTCACCCTGGTCATTCTTTTATTCCTCACTTAAGAGTAAAAAGCCTTGGGGTTTTCCTTGTTCCGACCCGCCAAGGACTTCTCATGTCCCCTCCTAGCTCTCCTAAGCCCCTTTTTCAGCTCATTCCTTGCTAACTTGTAACCCTTAATCGAGCCATCTGAACCTTGTTTCCTCATCCCTACATAAGCTTCCCTCTTCCTTTTCACAAGACATTCCACCTCTTTTGTGAACCATGGTTCCCTCACTCGGCCATTTCCTCCCTGCCTGACAGGGACATACCTATCAAGGACACCCAGTATTTGTTCCTTGAAAAAGTTCCACTTTTCATTCGTGCCTTTCCCTGACAGTTTCTGTTCCCATCTTATGCCACCTAATTCTTGTCTAATCACATCATAATTACCTCTCCCCAAATTGGAAACCTTGCCCTGCCGTACGGCCCTATCCCTCTCCATTGCAATAACAAAAGACACCGAATTGTGGTCACTATCTCCAAAGTGCTCTCCCACAACCAAATCTAACACTTGGCCCGGTTCATTTCCCAGTACCAAATCCAATGTGGCCTCACCTCTTGTCGGCCTATCCACATATTGTGTCAGGAAACCCTCCTGCACACACTGCACAAAAACTGCCCTATCCGAACTATTTGACCTACAAAGGTTCCAATCAATATTTGGAAAGTTTCTCTTGCCTTTCTCCGAATGATTCAATTCCTTCACAACAAAAACAGAAAATGCTGGAAAATCTCAGCAGGTTTTGGCAGCATCTGTGGAGAGAGAACAGAGCTAACGTTTCAAGTCTGGATGACTCTGTCAATTCCTTGATGGCTGGATGTGCTTCAGTGTCTCTCCTCTCATCTCCTTTGGGATAGTGACTCTATTTCCTTTGTACAACATGCATCTTGGGATATCAATTCATCTCAGCATGCCCAACATGCTCTTCTGACCACAGGTGTGTCCTTGCTGCTCTCAGGCCAACCTTTCATCATTACTTCTTGTAGCGCTTGGAAAGTTGCATCGTGTTGGGTAGTTTGATTGGTTTGAGCAAGGTGCTTGCCTGCCAGATTCAATGCCTTTGTTGGGTTAATGGCTTCCCAATCGTGTCTAGCTGCAGCTTCATGTTGAACCTGGAAAATGTCAATTTCTGTTGTAGCCTCTTCACCTTTCTTCATGGGGAGTGCTGCTCTGGACAGCATGTCTGTGATGTATATCTGTTTCACTTTTTTGGATGTCACCTCCAGATGATGGGCGGGATACTATGGCCTCGCTCGAGTGGGACTGGAAATTCCGGCCCGAGGTCAACAGACATTTCTGTTATCCGTCCCCTGGCCCGCTCCGATTCCGTGGCAGGCTGGATGGTGGAATTTTGGCGGATATCTCTGAAAATTATGTAACATTCTTTGCGGACTCTTTGGAGCAGATATGGGGAAAATACTTTGAAATGGTTCGTGGTCAGGCTCCACTGTTACTTTGTCTCTCAGGTATTGGTGAAAATGCTCAAAAGCAAACACAATCATCATAGAAATCATAGAAACCCTACAGTGCAGAAGGAGGCCATTCGGCCCATCGAGTCTGCACCGACCACAATCCCACCCAGGCCCTACCCCCACATATTTTACCCGCTAATCCCTCTAACCTACACATCCCAGGACTCTAAGGGGCAATTTTTTTAACCTGGCCAATCAACCTAACCTGCACATCTTTGGATAGCCAGGCATTCTTCCCCGATCTGAGCGCGGTGTTGTTCAGTTTGCGTTTGTGCCCTGGATGCAAATGTTACTGCTGCTTGTCCTTGCTGCATTAGGGTTACTCCCAGACTTGTCTCACTGGCGTCACAATACAAGGTAATTTCATCACTGTATTTCACCACTGGAGTTACCATCACTAGTTGTTTGATTTTAGTGGACGCTGCTTCTTGTTTTGTTCCCCAGTCACACTGCACCTCCTTGGCAGTGAGCTGCTGCAATGGTTCACACACCAATGTCAAATTGGGCAAAACCTTTGCTAAATCGTTCACAAATCCAACAAATCCCTGCACTGCTTTCACGTCTGTTTGAAGCAGCATCACCTTGTCAGGACTTGGGCAAAGACCTTTATTCATTAATAAATGACGTATGTATTTGACTTCGGGCATCTTCAGTTGCAAGTTTTTTTCTTGTTCAGCTGGCTGGCTCTCACTAGCAGTCATATTAAATTCTGATCATGCTCAGTTATGGTCTCTCCGACTTGTAGATCATCCACTATGGCTTCAACTCTGGGAAGATCTGACCATCTCAAACTGTCTAAGTTGATACTTCCGTGAAAATGTCAAACCCCAAAATTCCCCTTTTCATACCAAAGGTACAAACAGTGGCCCACTTCAAAAAAGTACTTCTTTGGCTGTAAAGTGCTTTGAGTTGTCCAATGATCGTGAAAAACCTGATATAATTGTATCTTTTTTACTCTATTTACTTGTAGATCTGTCATAGACGGAGTACAGGAATGAGATCGAGAATCTGGTGAACTGGGGTGGTAACAATAATCTCTCCCTCAATGTCAACAAAATGAAGGAGATTGTCATCGATTTCAGGAAGCGTAAAGGAAAACATGCCCTTGTCTACATCAACGGAGACAAAGTAGAAAGGGTCGAGAGCTTCAAGTTTTTAGGTGTCCAGATCACCAACAACCTGTCCTGGTCCCCCTCCATGCCAACACTATAGTTAAGAAAGCCCACCAACGCCTTTACTTTCTCAGAAGACTGAGGAAACTTGGCATGTCAGCTACGACTCTCACCAACTTTTACAGGTGCACCATAGAAAGCATTCTTTCTGGTTGTATCACAGCTTGCTATGGCTCCTGCACTGCCCAAGACCGCAAGAAACTACAAAAGGTCATGAATGTAGCCCAATCCATCATGCAAACTAGCCTCCCATCTATTGACTCTGTCTACACTTCCCGCTGCCTCGGCAAAGCAGCCAGCATAATTAAGGACCCCACGCACTCCGGACATTCTCTCTTCCACCTTCTTCCGTCTGGAAAAAGATACAAAAGTCTGAGGTCATGTACCAACCGACTCAAGAACAGCTTCTTCCCTGCTGCTGTCAGACTTTTGAATCGACTTGCCTTGCATTAAGTTGATCTTTCTCTACACCCTAGCTGTGTCTGTAACACTACATTCTGCACTTTCTTGTTTCCTTCTCTATGAACGATATGCTTTATCTGTATAGCGCACAAGAAACAATTCTTTTCACTGTATGTTAATACATGTGACAATAATAAATCAAATCAAATCATTGCAATTTGAATTTTAGAGGCTCGCAGATCGACATTCTCCATTGGCCCTGGCTAGGATCTGGTGATTTAAGATTATTCTCACTGCAAACGGCAACTTAGCAACACTTGTAAAGAGTTGGAAGCTTGACTGGCAATTGCTGTAAGTGTAATAACACCAACTGCACAAATAGAACATACATGACTAATTCTTTTGCATAAACCTATTTCACTATTGAGAATCAAATTGAAAGTGGCCACACCCTTAGTAAGTTCTAGCTGGAGAATAAGCTTGCTATGACTTGTGAGAGCCCCAAGCATGAAAGTTGCATAACATTTCTCCTTAAAGTGACTTTTTTTCACTTGTAGCTTTTACTTTAACACAAATCACAATCAACATACATTAAACATGAATTGATAGGAAAATTGCAGTCGGTATAAACTATAAATGACACATGGGATAGTAGATATAGCAAAGATTATTTCACAAAGTTACAATGTTCACATCACTCCCTGCACAAATGTGCAATCTCATATTATTTCTACCTTAGCCTCCAGTATAGTTTAACGCTTATTTATTAGTGTCCAAGTAGGCTTACATTAACACTGCAATGGAGTTACTGTGAAAATCCCCTTCAGACTTCAGATCTCTTCATTCAATGGATCCTGCTTTCCAGAAAAACGAGTGAAATCTCCACACACGTATATACGCACCAGCTTGTCAATTTTCCGTAAAAGGCGTGGCCACTTTCAGGCTGCGTAGTGACTGGTCCTGAAGGGCGGAAGAGCCCTGAGTTTGGGGAATTCCTATGAGGAAGTGAGCTAGGTGTAGGCTCCTTCGCTGCCGAATCATTCACACCTTTCACAACATTGGGGGAAAGAGTGCCGCAGCCCGGTTTAAACTTGCCCGCGGAGTTATTTACTTGTTGAAAATGTGTAGTCACTGCAGGAGCCGAGCTGCCTTTCAGCAATGAGGAAGGACTGGAGACAGGGGCTACAGTGAGAGAGAGAGAACAGGGATCTGTGTGTGCCTTTTGGAAGTTATGGAGAGTTCCCGGGGCAGCAGTTTCTCCAGTATCTCGTCCATCCTGGATGTGGTTCCTTACCAGAAGTTGGTGGATCTGCATTATATCAGCAAAGGAAGCTATGGTGTGGTATTCAGAGCGCAGCACACTGACTGGAGGATGACAGTGGCAGTCAAATGTCTACAGTTCGACTCTCCAATGGGTGAAGGGTATGATATTGATGGTGCCATTACAATCATTGCTTTGTATAATCGGTGAATCTGCGACCCGGTAATCACTCTCTCTTGAAATACGATGTGAATTTGCGCACGTTCTTTATCCTTTGGTGTGCGTGATCACGTGTATGCCACAGTAGAGCCTAATAGGTAGGGAAAATAACACCTCTTAATAACTTCAGAGTCGGAATCTGTCTAAGACGCCATGTGGAATTACTGCTGCAATCATTGCATCTGAAATTCTGAATATGATTATTAATTTCCAGTTTCTAACCAACAGTTGAGGACATATCTTTCTTAATTCAATAGTTTACCACACCTATAACGTGGGTGTCTAAGGTCAGTTAACTTTTGTAGGGTTGACTGATTTGGAAATGGATTTAAGGTTATTGGAGTATAAGGGTCTGGCGCATACAGGACTTGTGCGGTGATGTAGGAAGCACATGACCCAGTGTCGGTGTGGTGTTGAGCAGATAGCTATATGGACCCAAGTATAGAGACAGCTGCTGGCCTGTACCCTTTACTGTTACAGTAGTTAATAAAGACATATAGAAAACTACAAGACATATTTAAAGTTTATTTATTAGTGTCACAAGTAGGCTTACATTAACACTGCAATGAAGTTACTGTGAAAATCTCCTAGTCACCACACGTTCGCCTGTTTAGGTAAACTGAGGGAGAATTTAACATGGTGAATGCATCTAACCAGCACGTCTTTCAGACTGTGGGAGGAAACCAGAGCACCCGGAGCAGATTCCACTCAGTGACCCAAGCCGGAAATCGAACCTGGGTCCCTGGTGCTGTGAGGCAGCAGTGCTAACCACAGTGTCACTGTGCTGCCCCATCTTGGGAAGATGGTGGTGTAATGGTGATGTCATGGGACTAGTAACCCCAAGGCCCAGACGAATGCACTGGGAACGTGAGTTCAAATCCCACCACTGCAATTTGTGGAATCTAAATTCAGTTAGAAAATCTGGAATTAAAAAGCTAGTTGTCAGTAATAGTGACCAGGAAACCATTGTCATAAAATCTACGGCACGGAGACAGGTACTTTGACCCAAACTGGTCCATACCAACCAAAATGTCCACCTAAGCTAACCCCATTTAGCCAAGTAGAATCTTGAATATTTCCAAACTGTGCCCCCGATTGGGAATTAAACCTTACCGTGTTTAAAGTGTATAAATGATAGTTTAATGGATTAAAGCTTCAACTTTCATTACATCACTCAAAAAATGATTTTAAGAAGACATATGATGTCTGTTCCGTGTGTTTCCCCAACCCTAAATGGTTACGCTGCAACTTCCACTGTCTTTAGGCAGTTCTTTATGTTGATGAGATTCGCAAGAAGCTTTGGGAAAAGTTGTCATCGTCAAGAAGGTTGTAAAAACTGGGATAAATCAGATCGAGGAAATTCCAGTGCATCTGCTTTTTGAAAGAACAATAGCGTACCAAATTTGCCATCTAAAATGAAATGTTTCATTGAGTCTATTGTCAATTGTCATAAGAACCCATCTGGTTCAGTAATGTCTTTTAGACAAGGAAATCTGCTGTCAATGAAACTTTCTGACCTTGCAGAAGCTCTCAGAAGAAGCAGAGGGCACAGCGGAAAAAAAATCACTTGAAATTGCTCCAGAGAAAGATCTGGAAGCTGAAGGCAGAGATTTGTACTGCAGCAGAAGACTCAATTGACTATCCCTTAGAAGTCTTGCTTCAGAGTGCTGAGTTGTCAGAACGTGCAATAGTGAGCTAAATATTTTAAAATTCCAGGTTGCAGCAACCTTGTGAACCCTTTAAGTAATTCAGTGTTGGAAGTGAAAGAAACCTGTCATTAAAACCCGTTCCCCAAGTCGGAGCCTGAAAACGTGACTTCTGAGCGTTTCGGAGAAAATGAAAAATGAATTAAATATTTTGGCAATGTCGCAACTGCCCAAATCAAAAAAGGAAAAAAGCGAGCATAAGCTATGATTGGACTGCCTCATTACTTGGCAAAAGAAGCACTGAACAAAAGAAGTCAGTAGACAGCCAGTCCAGGCAGCCATTGTTTAAAGAAATCTTTTTGTTAAGAAGCACGTCGTCGCCATTTTGCAGAATCTGTCAGAACCAGCAAGCATGGGAAATCCAGACAGCTCTTAAAGCTGAACATACACTTTTAACATGGATTGCAATTCCACACTTCAAGTCAAGGTCCAGACCCATCACAAAATTGGGGACTGGGGGGGAGGAAAGAATGTTAAGATTCAGCATCACTTTAGATTTAAGTAAAAGGTCAGAAGATCTGCATGTAAAGGAAGATCTAACCCTGGAAAGGGAAATCCAGATAGTTAGACAGTCAGAATTCTGTGAGCAGCACAGGACAATCTTTAGGGGAGAGAATGAAAACATGGTGCCAAGGCAAACCCACAGTCTGGCCACAAAGACAAAAGGACAATCCACGGCAGGGAAAGCAATTCCTGATCAGGCCAGCAGAGTGACCATGCTGGCATTATGCAGTGAAGGCCCTCACAGCAACATCATGTCCTGCATGTGCAGCCCAGTGGTCCCAATGACAAAGTGTGCAAGGCAAAATCTCTGAAATATATGAAAAGCCCAAAGATGGGCGGCACAGTGGTTAGCACTGCTGCCTCACAGCACCAGGGTCCCGGTTCAATTCCAGCCTTAGGTGACAGTTTTTGTGGAGTTTACACGTTCTCCCCAGGTCTGCATGGGTTTCCTCCCGGGTGCTCCAGTTTCTTCCCACAGTCCAAAGATGTGCAGGTTAGGTGGATCAGCCATGCTAACTTGCCCCTTAATGTCCCGATTTGTGTAGGTAAGGTGGACTAGGCGCTGGATCAGGTGGGTGGGGATGTCTGCCTAGGTAAGATTCTAAGTCATGGAAAGTCACTCGATGGGCTGAATGGCCTCCTCCTACACTGTAGGGATTCTGTGATGATTCACGAGATCGAGACTTCAAACACAGAAGAGACACAACCACGCTTCTTGAGTGAGGTCAAAGATCTTGGTTTCTCATTTTGGAATGCAGACATCTTTGTCAAAGGCCATTTAACAAATTTTATATTAGATTCAGGAGCCAGCATAACAGGAACCAGCTGTCATACAAAGAACCATGGCTGAAAGCTTCGGCTCAATAGACACACCACTTTGCAGTCTCAGAGACTCCAACTTACAGTTATTGTTGTGATCCTGGAACCACGGAGGATGGCGCCAACAGATCTTCGAGTTGGTGTCCTCGTCCATAAACAGCCTTCTGTTTCCTGAGCTGGGATGGGACCTCCTCAAAACAGCAGATGATATCAAGATGACCACTGTTGTTAACCGAACAGAACTGCACAATCGCGAATACTCACAAAACAAAAGCATACCCTTACTGGGACTTGAGCTCTGAACTGTCCTCTCTATGTATGGAGTAGGTTTGTCCTCGCTGCAGAACCCAGAAAACCCTTAATGGTCAGACCAGCGAACCACCCGAGAGATAACCATGGAGCCTTCAATTGAAGAGGTGAAAGAGAGTGATCAGTGGTTTGCGAAGCCTCTAACTTCTGTCCTGAACACAGTACAATAGGCGCATATTGTACTGCCAAAGACACAATAGATGCCATTAGCACATTGGTTAGCACTGCTGCCTCACAGCGTGGATTCAATTCCCGGCTTGGGTCACTGCACTGTTAGGTGCAGGGTCTGCATGTTCTCCCATGTCGGTGTGAGTTGTCTCTGGGTGCTCTGGTTTCCTCCCACAGTCCAGAAAAAAGTGCTGGTTAGGTGCATTGGCCATGCTAAATTCTCCATCAGTGTACCCGAACAGGCACCGAAGTCTGGTGACTCGGAGATTTGCGGTGTTAATGTAAGCCTACTTGTGACACTGATAAATAAGCTTTTTTTAAAAAAAAAGATGTTGGAACCTGGTAGCTGAGTTGAGCCGTCCACTAAACTTTTTATTCTCATCACAAAAACGCTCTTCCTCAGCCACAGAGGCATCAAGACTGTCTACCCAATGAAAGAAGCACTAAGGAGACCAAATACAGTGTTTGTCCAACCTGCATGCTACGTAGTATGGGTAAACTCTGATTCCATTAGTGCAAGTTAACTGTTAAATTGTGTTGGTCATGTGTGATGTTGATTTATAACATTTCAGGGTTGATGTGCTTAATAAACTTTTTCACTGCTGTGAATACATTATGCTGTTAAATAATTCAGGTTGCACTTCCAAAAGTGATTGAAAATGCAGTAACCAAGGATGGAGTTTTAGTCTTCCAAAGAGACCCAAGTTATTATCTGAGCAGTTACTGATTGATAGATTAAGGTGTTTAATCAATACAGCGGGAATTCCCTTCTTGTTTTCTCACCTGAAGGACCTTTTAGGTTTTCTTCAAATGTAAATCTTGGAAGGATGTCATTGAATCCTCAACTTGAAGGTGATTATATATTAATTGGAAAGAACGCCACAAAATTAGTACTTGGAGGGTGGGATTTTCTGGCCGTGCTCGCCCCAAAATCGGAAAATCCCGTCGAGGTCAATGAACCTTTGGTATTTTTTTTTATTCATTTGTGGGACATTGGGGGTCACTGGCTGGCCACCATTTGTTGCCGAGGGCAGTTGAGAGTCAACCATATTGTCGTGGGTCTGGAGTCACATGTTGGCCAGACCAGGTAAGGACTGCAGATTTCCTTCCCTAAAGGTCTGCTCCCCGCCTGCTCCGATTCCCATGGCAGGCGGGATGGGAAAGTTCTCTCTCTCTCTCCCCCCCCCCCCCCCCCCCCCCCCCAAAATCTCAGCTTTGAGTGTAAAATAGTGAGAAGTATCTGCAAATTTGATGTTTGAGGATTATAAGTTCATAAGGTAGAGGAGCAGAATTAGGCCATTCGGCCCATCGAGTTCGCTCCGCCATTCAGTCATGGCTGATATGCTCCTCATCCCCATTTTCCTGCCTTCTCTCTATAACCCTTCAATCCATTACCAATTAAAAATCTGTCTAACTCCTCAAATTTACTCTCAGTCCCAGCACCCACCACACTTTGGGATAACGAATTCAACAGATTCACAACCCTTTGAGGAAGTAGTTTCTCCTCAACTCTATTTTAAATTTGCTACCCCTTATCCGAAGACTGACTCCAGTGTAATTGACGATCAGTGCAGAAACTGTTAAGCATGCTGGTTCTGGGAGGGAGGGACAAGGTGATGATTGGGTGGACCAGTGACACCTTGTGGCCCCAGAGGAGCACATCTGGTCCACATGCATTCCACAGAAGTAACATTTAAAAAAAACTTACCTGGATCTTTTCTGGTCATTGTGTGAGTCACACTGTGGTTCCACTGTCAGGATTGACTTTATGTGCAGCTCCCAAACTCTTAGTCAGTTCCGTTGTGCAGTAATTGCACCATCTGGCCACAAACTTTAGATTAAAATAATACTTCATTAGCCTGTAACAGGAACCCCAATTGACTTCACAATCAATGAAGCTAACACGTTGACAGGCAGAAACATCCCTGGATTCAAACAAATTGACTTCCTCCGACAGGCCGTTCCCAGACATTGGGAAGACCAAGGCAAAGCAATGGGGAGAAACATAACAGGGGAATTCCTTGCAGCAGGAGGCAGCGCACTGACAGTGGGATCTTCCAGTCTCGCTGCTGTCAATGGGATTTCCCATTGACTGACTGTGTCCTACATCGGCAGGAAAGCCACAGCGGGGGTGCGCCATTGGGCAGGACCAGAAAATCCTGCCAGAATGAACAGCTGGAAATTCCAGCCAATGTCCTCTGTCCTTGCCACCATCGCCATCTCCTTCCTTTGCTATTGTTTAAGGCAATCTTGATATCCCTCTTAACTGTAAGCTGATCTTTCAACCCAATATCGTCTTCATTGCATAGTCCCACTGACAGTCATGCCTCTACCTGCTGAGGATTTGTACTTGGGAATCCCCTCCCTCAATCCCTTTTGTTTCTTCATCTTACCTTATTCTTTAAAATCCACCATGTTAACTATCTTTTCAGCACCATCTCCACTGGTTAACTTGAAAGCAGGTTGTGCACAGGGAAGAAGCTGTAAGTTTGGGGCAATGGTAATGGTGGAGGATCTTGAGTAATTGAGGTCAATTTGGGGAATGATGGCACCAATAGCAGAATCATTGTTCGGGAGAAGATAATTAATAGTCAGCCTCCGGGTCAGGGAACATCTACCGTTCAATAACAGCAGCCTCTTTGTCAGTAGATTTGATGATAATGTTGATATGAGACTTGAAGAAAGAGAATGCTGCAAGACTGGGCAGCGATTAAATCAGAGTGAATTAGGGGAGTGGAGAAACTGAAGAGAAGGGAGGAGAGCTATGACAAAGGGTTCAGAGTGGAGACTGAAGTCAAAAGAAATGGTCCAGCATGCAGGACAAGCTAAGTAGGCACAAAGGTGGTGTAGAAAGTGTCGAGCTTGGTATTCATTGAGGATTCGAGAATGAACCAGAGATCCCTGTGACAGACTGAATTTTCAGGGTTGCAGAAGAAAAGATCAAAGTTTTGTGAAAATGCAGCAAAGGTGGGACTGGGAGGAGTAAATGGATTTGGGAGGAAGTGCAGAGAAAAAGTGATTGGGCGGTAGAATGGCATCCAAGAATTGTTGAGGCTTGTGGTAATTTTTGTCTGCAGGGAGGAAGAACAGTTTTGCTATGGTCTGGACAAAGGATGATATAGAACTGAAGGCTGAGACAGCCCTTAAATAAAGTTGCTGCTGTTAAGAGAGAGGCATTGGACATGTATGTAGCAGCACATTGTAGATGGATTGCAGCAAAGTGTCAAATACATATATTAGAGGAACTGGTTTTGGTGAACATAGGTGGACCTAATAGAAAAAGTGTGGAATTTGAATGGAATCCACGTGCAGAGATTCAGAACTAGAGTCAGAAATCTGTTCATTCGCATGTTCTGCCAAACGTCAGCTTGTCAATATTCGGATAATCAAACTTCAGCTCAACTCCCAGTAGTATTGCTGTCGTCTTTAAGCCATGGAATGGGAGAATTGCTACATCAGTAATTACTCAAATTATTCTTTCATTGTGTATTAATGGAGATGCGCAGTGTAATTGGTGTATACAGCAGCATTCTGGAATTTCTGGCGAAGTTGCTTGGCGGTGTTATAAATTGTTTGCATGTCGTTTATCTTCGGAACTACTCGCAACAAGAATGTTGATCAGAAAGACACATCAATGTGTTGCCACCCTTCATCTGAAATACCCTTTAATCCCCCTTTCAAAAGCTGATATTTAAGACCTGTAGGAATGCTACAATATAATTGCAGTTAAGGCATGTAACCTTCCTTATTAAAAAGGAAGACAATGAAAAGAAGAAATTAAATAAAGCTCTAGGGACTAAAGGATCAAGGGATATGGAGGGGAAGGGGGAATCAGGACATTGAATTCGATTATCAGCCATGATCTAAATGAATGGCGGAGCAGGTTCGAAGGGCTGAATGGCCTACTCCTGCTTCTAGTTTCTATGTTTCTAAAACGTTTCCCCACTTTTGCTTGAGTGATCAGACGTGCAAGTAGTTGCAGGGATAAAATTCAATCTAATAGCCAAGTATTGTATCAATATACCTGTTGAGCATAAAGCTACTTCTCTTCATATTTCTTCATTCCATCCTTACCCTGCCGAAAGGAATGTAAAGGTGCACACCTCTGGGGGAAACGTGTGTTTGTGAAAATGATAAAATAGAACATCAGTAAGATTTGGGTTGTACCACGTGTCTTGGTGGAGGTCTTGTGGTGCAGTGGGTAGCGTTCCTGCCTCTGAGCCAGAGGCTTCAGGTTTGAGTCTCACCCCAGGATTTGATGGCCAAGGAAGGTGAATTCATAATGCGGCCAAACAGGTTGAGTGTCAACCTGCAAAATCCTTCCAGTTCATCAATGACATATGGTAAGAGTGGGAGAGACTCCTGATCTCTCACATCAAGTTTGATGTGGATTGATGCCCCTCAAGCTATAAGCCTCTGGTGACAGACGAACCGCTTGTTTGGGACTAACTACCTGTGGAAACAGACGAAAGTCTGCATTAATACACTACTGTGTGTGGAAAAAGAAAAAAAGATATTTCTTAGTGGGGATTGTGTAAATAGCTATGTAGTCCAAAGATGTGCGGGTTAGGCTGATTGGCCATGCTAAAGTAACCCTAGTGTCAGGGAGATTAGCAGGGTAAATATGTGGGGTTACTGGAATAGGGCCTGAGTGGGATTGTGGTCAGTGCAGACTCGATGGCTTCCTTCTGCACTGTAGGGATTCTATGATGAGTGCATTGAGAAAATGTTTTCCGTTTGCTTTTCACAGTTCAACCAAAAACAACTTGTAGTCACATAGAATCTTATCTTGCTCTTCCAAAACTATTTACAAAATGTTGAAGTGTAGCCATTGTTGTTATATTGACAAATATGGCTGCTCTTTTCCATACAACAAATTGCATCGCTGAGTCAGAGGGGAATGTTGGCCAAGCATTAGTATTAGATCCTGCACATGATATTGCTGTGGGATTTATTGTTAAGATCGCCTGAGTTTGGTTAAACATCTCATCAAAGAGATGACACTTACAACAGTGTACTATTCGAGTTATGATGCATTGCAGCATTTGCTGAGATTGTGCGCACTCCAGACTGTAGTGGGGTTGAATTAAGAACCTTTTAGAATTTAGAACTTGAACACAACTTCCACCAAGTGAGTCAAGCTGAAAATAGTTAGTAATGGAATATTTTCAAAAGTGATTATGTCACTTATCCTTGTACATTGCTGATGTATTTGTATTAAATAAAAAGACAAAGCATACCATACATAGGAGAAGGAAAGGAGAGGGTGCAGAATGTAATGTTAGTCATAGCTAAGGTGTAGAGAAAGGTCAGCTTATTATGAGGTAGGTCCATTCAAAAATCTGATGGCAGCAGAGAAGAAGCTGTTCCTGAATCAGTTGGTACGTGTCCTCGGACTTTTGTATCTTTTTGCTGACGGAAAATGGTGGAAGAGAGTAAGTCCAGGGTGCGTGTGGTCCTTGATTATGCTGGCTGCTTTTCTGAGGCAGCAGGAAGTGTAGACAGAGTCAATGGATGGGAGACTGGTTTGCGTGATGGACTGGGCTTCGTTTATGACCCTTAGTAGTTTTTTTGTGGTCTTTGACAGATCAGGAGCCATATCAAGCTGTGATGCAACCAGAAAGAATGCTTTCTATGGTGCATCCATAAAAGTTGGTGAGAGTCGTAGCGGACATGCTAGGTTTCCTTAGCCTCCTGAGAAAGTAGGGGCGTTGGTGGCCTTTCTTAACTATAGCGTCGGCATGGGGGAACCAGCACGGGTTGTTAGTGACAACCAGTACAGGAGCATCATCAGCAGTGGTCTCACACTCACAGCTCTAGTGCTCTTCCATCTCCAGGACATGGCTGGCCCTTGCATTTGCCCTCACCCACTTAGACTCACCTCTAACCTTCAGTCTGGGTGTCCCCTCCTTCAAACATGAGACCACTGGGGGTCTTTCGGGAGGGAGATGTTTTCAGTCATCACGACTGGTCATGGACAACTGCACAGTGTGGAGTTCAACTGGGCGGCACGGTAGCACAGTGGTTAGCACTGCTGCTTCACAGCTCCAGGGTCCTGGGTTCAATTCCCAGCTTGGGTCACTGTCTGTGTGGAGTTTGCACATTCTCCTCGTGTCTGCGTGGGTTTCCTCCGGGTGCTCTGGTTTCCTCCCACAGTCCAAAGATGTGCGGGTTAGGTTGATTGGCCAAGCTAAAATTGCCCCTTAGTGTACTGAGATGCGTAGGTTAGAGGGATTAGTGGGTAAAATATGTAGGGGTATGGGGGTAGGGCCTGGGTGGGATTGTGGTCGGTGCAGACTCGATGGGCCGAATGGCCTCTTTCTGCACTGTAGGGTTTTTATGAACTGCTTTTGAATGGAGGTGGCGGGGGATGGGGGGAGGCAATGAAAGAAGATTACTTGCACATGTTGGGGAGCCTGGGATATGCTACCCTCTGGCAATTTATTCCCAACCAGCCAATCTGACAGCCCTGACACGTAAAGCTGAATCCCAGCCTTGTCTCTGAAACTGTGGGGAGCTGATGATGCTTAAGGGATAACTCCTGAGGGCCAATTACTCCACCTGCATGAAGCTCCAGATTCTAACTGGACACAATTGGTGAGAAGCAGAGCTAATGGCACCCTGCTTTGGGGGGGTGGGGGGGGGGGGGGGCGGGGGTCGGGGGGGGGTTGGGGGTCGGGGGGGGGTGGGGGTCGGGGGGGGGTGGGGGTCGGGGGGGGGTGGGGGTCGAATGATCAGCCGTGATCATAATGAATGGTGAAGCAGGCTCGAATGGCCTACTCCTGCTCCTGTTTTAAATGTTTTTTTAAAAATCAATCCTAATTTGTATCTTTGCTCTTTATTTAATTCTCACAACACCTAAACTCCAGCATCTCAGATTTGACAAGTTCGAAATCCATGCTTGGGGTTCAGACAAATTTTACAGGATCCAAAAACACACTGGGAAAATCCCCTTAATTTTCCCTTTTCCTATTTCAGCTGAGTTGAGTTATGTGGAAACTCCTGTGTTCATTGGAAAATATCCAATTGGGGTTAGATGTAGGAATGTTCACCTGATATCTCAATGGGAAAATATTTTATGTGGGAGGTTCTGGGCAATGCTTAAAGATCCCAGGATCAGCTCTGAGTTGGCTTTTTAGTGGCAGCTCTGTTGGAGATTATAATTAGCTATGGTGCTCCCAGGCTAAGGTGGGAAACAGTCTGTGACCTCACAGAAAAGCACAGCAGTGTACTTGGCCTTGGTTCATCCTACAGCTGAATAAAGAACACACTGCTATTATATTATACTTTTTACATCTTCTGAAGTATCCCCAAGCACTTTACTAACAATTGATTATTTCTGAAGTGTAGTCACTTTGGCTATGTAGGTAAATGTGGCCGCTAATTTGCATTGAGCTAACATCCTACAAATGTTATCAAAATGATTACAGTTAATTTTATACCCTGTCAGAAATTGGTACAGATATTGCACTACTGGCCATTTACGATGACTCTTATCCTCATTTACCTAAACTTATCTGTCCCCTATCGTCTCTAATTTAAAATCTGTCTCTTCATCTTTAAGTTCCTCCATAGTTATGTTGCACCCAATTTCTGCAAAAATCCTTTAGTTTGATGTCCCCCTTCAACTCTCCATTCCAGTCTCATTCACTTTTCGCTCCTCCATGTTCATCCCAGCCATTGGTGGTGGGAAGTTTAGCCGTATAAGTCCTATGGCTGGACTTGGTGATGATGGTGGGGTCCCGCTAACAGCCCCGAAAGCCAGGATGTTGAGGCGACCAATTTGGTGGGCAACAGGACCCGGGGCTGTATTGTCAGAAGAAGCCAATTAACCCACCTGGGCAGTCGGCCCCATTGAGGACTGCCGCCCAAGAGTTGATGGCCAATCAGAGGACTGACAGCTCAGTAGCCACATCATCATTTATTATTATTATTTATTTATTAGACACAAGTAAGACTTACATTAACACTGCAATGAAGTTACTGTGAAATTCCCCTAGTCGCCACAGTTCGGCACCTGTTCAGGCCAATGCACCTAACCACGTCTTTCAGGATGTGGGAGGAAACCGGAGCACCCCGAGGAAACGCAGACACGGGGAGAACGTGCAAACTCCACACAGACAGTGACCCAAGCCGGGAATCGAACCCGGGTCCCTGGCGCTGTGAAGTAGCAGTGCTAACCACTGTGCCACCATGATGGGTAGCATCAATAAACATAAGCCTCATAACCAGGTAAGTGGGATCAGGGGGCACTGGAGCCAGTCAGGCAGTCTCTGGTGAATGTGTTGGTGGGCAGCCATTGCCAATAGAAGGCCCCTCTGGGCCCAAAAAGAGGGGATTCTCCTCATGTCAACCCCCTTCTCTACACTTTGACATTGGCAGGGTACTGTGTGCTCTAATCCTTTCTGCTTGAGGAACATTTGAAATCAGTAAATCTTTAAATGTCCACATTTTTCAGTGCAGCCCCATAATTATTAATGAAACAGATCTTTGTGCTTGAGCATGATCTCAATGCAAGAGCGTTCGATCATCTCGTGGCTCTTCACCCTTCCCCCTCAATCTCTCTTTGCCAAAGAAAATGGTTTTGATATTTTGTCTTTGTTTCCCACAGGGAAAGGAACAGTCTGTTGAAGGAAGCAGAGGTCTTGCATCGAGCCAGATTTTCCCATATAATCCAAATTTATGGTATTTGCAATGAACCTGAATTTATGGGCATAGTGACGGAATACATGAGCAATGGGTCTTTGGATCAACTCCTTTATCAGGTATGGCGATTGAGTGAAGACACTCTTGTCATAGTTATTCCGTGCACGTTATTCACATGCAATTCCTTATAACAAACCTTGGAAAGAAATAACAATTGAAACAGAAAGAAAGCCCTGGATTTATACCATGTCTTTCATGACCTCTGGAAGACCCAAAGCATTGAAAAACACAAACACTTTTTTTCAAGTTTATGTTTTCGCTAATGTAGGGTGTGAAAACCATAATATGCTCATCTATGAGGAAACTGACTTTAAACTGCACTGCATAACTATAAGACCATAAGACATAGGAGCAATTTAGGCCACTTGGCCCATTGAGTCTGCTCCGCCATTCAATCATGGCTGCTTTTTTTCTCATCCCCATTCTCCTGCCTTTTCCTCATAACCCCTAATCCCCTTATTAATCAAGAACCTATCTATCTCTGTCTTAAAGACACTCAATGATCTGGCCTCCACAGCCTTCTGCGGCAAAGAGTTCCACAGATTCACCACTCTCTGGCTGAAGAAATTCCTCCTCATCTCTGTTTTAAAGGATAGTCCCTTTAGACTGAGGTTGTGCCCTCTGGTTCTAGTTTTTCCTACTAGTGGAAACATCCTCTCCACGTCCACTCTACCCAGGCCTCGCAATATCCTGTAAGTTTCAATAAGATCCCCCCTCATTCTTCTAAACTCCAACGAGTACAGACCCAAAGAGATGAATTTCTATCTTGACTAGTGGAAATTTAAATTTAATCCTTTTAACGTGGTTACTGGATTATTATATGCATTGTTACCAAAAATGAGTTACATCACATTAATCACATCAGATCACATTAATTTGATGTTTTATTGGCGAAGAACTTTCCTCTCCAGACGATCGGTTTTTTTTGACGTTTGTATAGATGTTAAGTTGCATAGAAATGTTAAATAGAGGAGTCAGGTGCGAGTTGTTTTCTAAATGCAGACCTGTATTTCCATTGGCGCTTATCCTTTAGTTTTAAAACTCTTACACTAGACTAGCTATACTGTTAGAGCTTTCACTATCAGCACATTGGGTGGGATTTTCCAGCTACGCTCACCCCAAGACCAGACGTTCCCGCCCAAGGTCAATGGACCTTTGCATGGTCCTGACCCATAAACCACATGGCGGCGGGATGGGAAAATTCTGTCCCTTATTTCATATGGTCCCAAAATTGGTCTCCATTATGTAGCATTTTGTTTCCATCGCTTTAAGGTATAGGTACTACAGATTATGCAATGGAGTTACTGGGTATAGGATTGTACTATACCCATCTCCAGTTCTCCACCACTAGTCTAGTGCTATTATGACGTGTGTTAAAGTGTATGCTAGATATTCCCTCATAGAGGAAATGCACGTCCATACCTCCGCCTCTCCAATGCCTTTTGTGGTGGCTGCTTTCAGTCAGGCATTGATTGGAGTGTGGGAGAAAATTGTACAGTCACTCCCATTGACACATGGAGGGTGAAAAATACTTTAAAACAGTCCTGTGTACTAGCAAGAGGGAAAGTTGGTGGAGATGGAACACATTCATTTGTTAGTCATTATCTGAAAACTGGATTCTTCAACTGAACATTTACAATTGACGTTTTAAACATGAGATGCTCTGTGGCTGGGCTAACAATAAACCACTTCTACTTTTAAACTACTTAGAAATATTAATTTCTGTAGAGCAGTCAGGTGCACAATGAATTATCTTTCCAGGTGAGTTATCTTCTTAAAGCAGACCTGTATTTTTCTGATGCAGAAAGATACTTATCCAACACTGCCTTGGTCGTTGCGACTTCGCATATTGTATGAAATTGCACTGGGAGTGAACTTCCTTCATAACATGAACCCACCATTACTGCATCATGACCTGAAGGCACAGAATATTCTGCTAGATGGTGAATTTCATGTCAAGGTAAGGAATGGCCTGTTCAATCAGAATTCCACATTGTGTAATAACAGTTAAAGGATATTTTATTGGGTCATTTTAATAACCTTTAACAGTTCGAGGCTGGAAATTTCCCATCCCACCTGCCATGGGAATTGTAGAGGTGGATCATGTAAAGGTCTGTTGATCTTGGGTGGGAATTTCCGGAGTTTGAGCGTGTGCAGCTGGAAAATCCCACCCAGGATCTTTTCTCAGTTGTTCACTTTTGCCAACACTGGCAGAAATTTACCCTCTCCTGTGTAGCTCTTTTTGATTGTTTGTTTCTGGATGTCAACGTAACTCAAATGCATCACCCAATCACCAAGGCCACGTTTGTCAAGACACTTAAGTGCACTTTTGCGACTGATGGGGCCAGTCAGAATGAGAGGACCTTCAGATTTGCTAATCTAGTTGGATTGCTCTAGGTATAGGACAGAAAGTAATGGATTTGTCTACATAATCTTGTAAAGTCCAGCGTTCACGACAATTAATAAACATGGATCTGAAATGTGACAATTTCAGTCTTAAACAATGAACTGAACATCCTCGTGTAATGACAAATCCCTTTGATTTCTTTTCCTATGACTGTGCTCCTCCATAGTGCAATTCCAGGATGTGGTGTTTGCCAGATCTAGAAGCAGGCTGCTCTGACTGTTCAGATGCTCCTGGCCAATGTCTTGTGGATTTTGCAGTGCGTAGGAGCCCCACCAAAGACTGCCCACCTACACCTATGTAGAGGCATGTTTGACCATTGAGAAATGAGTCAGCATGTGGGGCTCTGACTGAGGGTAGAGCTGGTGGTAAGGAGTGGAAGCACTCCTCACTTCCACCTGATCTTTCTTTGTCTTCCATCTCATGGCCCATCCACACTTTCCATCAACCAAGAGCATTGAATGGCCAACGTGAGGCTTTCATCCTACATTAAGCTGTTAGTCTGTGTTTACAGGCCATTAGTGGAATGGAAGTAGACATCAGCTCAAAGGCCTGAGACAATATGACATTTATTTTAGAGATGGGCTAGAGGGATCTCTCTGCAATCTTACAATGTCTGGAAAGGCAGACAGAAGGTCACGCAGTTTCCACTGCTGCACCAAAGTAGTTCTCTTTGACGATGGCTCCCAAGGCTCAGCATCTACACCCAGCTAAACAGATGTAGGCGTGCTTATCCTCCAGCACTGTCCAGGACTCCATCGCCTGCTCCTGCTCAGTTGTGATGTGCTCTTCACAATGTGACATCCCAACTACCACTCTTGGTGAGGTGTGTGTATGTGTGCAGGAGTCATAGTTTCCTCAGAGTGAGTGACTTCCTCTGCGAAGAATTTCTCCTACTCCAGCACCAGCTCCTGTGACATGTTGGAAGAATTTGTGGGAGATCAAAGACATGAATAAGAGCTGACAAAGAGAGAGGACCCCAAGTCATCATTGTGCAGATCATATTTGACATCAAGGGCCCGATTTTACCATCAAGTTGCACTCATTTGCAGGCACGAAAACTTGGTAAAGTCAGGCGTGAGGCAAGTAGCACAATCTGCGCCCGTCTCCACGCCAGATCCCCCTTTAGCAAGACCCAAAAATGGCCGTGATCAGGACTGCGCCTGAAACGGGCACGACGACCATTTAAATGTACATGCGTGCATTTAAATTGACTTAATGGGCTGCACGCCCAACCTTACCGGCACTTCCCCCTTTACCACCACGTTCACCCATCCAGAATTGGCGCGAAACAGACATGCTCCATAAAAGTCCGATTCGGATGCTCCAGTTAGTGAGGAGGTAAGTGCCAAGCATCTGACGGCTCTCTGCCTGAGACCGGTGGTGGGGATGAGGAAGGGGGGGGTCTGCTATCACTCTGCCTGAGATAAGTGAGGGTGAAGGGGGGTCTGCTGCCACTCTGCCTGAGATCAATGAGGGTGAAAGGGGGGTCTACTGCCACTCTGCCTGAGATCAGAACCTGTCTCGGGGGCAGGGAATTCATATGGTGTTCGTGGAAGTGGAAATGACTAGGGTTGGGAAGCATTTTCCGATCGGGGCCATTGTGATCTCCTGGACTCGTTTCGATCGCCTCAGGGGGTCGGAGAGGAATTTCCCAGATTTTTTTTTCCCCATATTGGCCCTGGGGTTTTTCACTCTGGGTTTTCGCCTCTCCCTGGAGATCACATGGTCTGGAATGGGGGGGTGGGGGTAAGTTAATAGGTTGTAATGAACAAAGCATCGTAGCTGTGAGGGACAGCTCGGTGGATAGGATATTGGTATGTAGATAGGTTGGAAAATTGGGCGGGGATCCTGGATTCAGGATTCAATCCTGGACCGGGGAGCGGCGCGGGCTTGGAGGGCCGAAGGGCCTGTTCCTGTGCTGTATTGTTCTTTGTTCTTTGTTCTATCAGTGAGGGGGAAGTCGCCCACGATCAGTTTGGGTGGTGGAGGGGGTGGGGGGGGATAAAGGAGTCAGTAATGTTGTGGGGGTGGGGCAATGTCTGAGGGCCAGGGGGAGGCATTTGTCAGCCGGGGAGGGATGTGGCAGGGGAGTCATATTCTATCTTTTGTTTTCTGTGCATGCGCAGTTGGAGACGCCAATTGGAGCTGCATTAAGCTCCCCCCACAGGCTTCTACAGCGCAATTCAGAATTGCCGATATTTTTTCAGGCACAGTGTGTATGGGAGTGCCTGAGAACTGGTCTAAAAGTCAGGTCTGAAACAATCCCAGTTTCAAGCCGCTCAGCACTTAGAATCAAAATGGTAAAATAGGACCCCAAGTCTATTATTGGTGGGTGCTGTACGCCGTTTGGTTATGTATATTTAATTCTGTCATTAATGGAGCTGGGAGACCCCCATCTCTCCATATCCATGGTCGAGCATGTGGATACCTGGTTTATCTGCAGTACCTCCTCTTCTGCAGCTTCAGGGTGGGAATGCCTGGAGGGTCACCACATCCCAGTTCCCTGGCTGTCCCTACTGTTCTCTTCTCTCCAGTGCAAGGAGAGAAAGAAGGGACCTATCAGTGTGAGCTGTGGAATGTTTTCAGAGGATGGAAGAACTGCACTTGTGGAGGGTCAGAGTGAGCAATGATGTGACATTGCAATAAGACAGAGAGGTAAGTGCCAGTAGTGCATGATCCTCTTGCCCATCTTCCATTGTTGGCACTGGTAGTTCTTCAGAGGCAACTTTACATCTGGTTATTTTTGGTGAGAGAAATGTGCCAGTGTCACACAATAAACAGAGCATGACGGGATGATCCATCTTGGCCTCCTCCTGCAGTGGGCACCAGCATGGATGCCAGACTTCAGCCAATTCGATTTACACAACATGATCTTAAGAAACGGCTGAACACTGGATTCAGCAAGGCTGTGGGCCTCAGTAACATCTTGTGTTGTGATAAAGATTTGTACTTCAGCACTAGCCTTGCCTCTATTCTGGCTTGTTCGGTACAGCTGCAACACCGGCAACTACTCGACAAAAGTGTAAAATTGCCCAGTTGTGTCTTGTCCCATAACAAGCACCACAAATCCAATCCGGTCATTTACCACCCCGTCAGTCTGTTTTTGGTCATCAGCAAAGTGATGGAAGGTATCATCATCAGTGCTCTCAAAAAGCACTTACATACTAATAACCTGCTCACCGATGCTCAGTTTGGGTTCTGTAAAAACTACGTGACTCCAGAACCTATTACAGCCTCAGTCCAAGCGTGAACAAGAGAACTGGATTCTGGAGGTAAAGTGAGATGACAGTCCTTGACCTTGTGTTAACCAAGTGTGGTATTAAGGAGTCTTAGTAAAATTGCAGTTATTAGAAATCGGGGGTGGGGTGGGGGGTAGTTCTCAATTGTGCATGGTATGACTTCGGTCAGTATTCAGTGACATTGCCATAGTCTAATCCCAACTGATAACTTATTGGTAAGATCACCAACCACATAAATACTGTGGCTACAAAGCGCAGGTCAGAGACTGGGAATTCTGTGGAGAGTAACTCGCCTCCTGACTCCCCAAAGCCTGTCCGCCATCTACAAGGCACAAGTCAAGATTATAATAGAATACTTTCCACTTTCCAGGATGAGTGCAGCTCGAACAACACTGAAGAAGCTCAACACCATCCAGAACAATCCAGCCTGCTTGACAGGCACCTTATCTACCAACTCAAAACATGCATTAGTCCATTCACTGCTGATGCAGTTGTGGCTGAAGGGTGTATAGTTTACAAGACAGACCACAGCAATTTGACACAACATCTTCAAAAGCACCTTCCAAACCTAGAAGAATAAATGCAGCTGCATGGGAGCATCTCTAATTTCAAACTCCCCTCCAGGTCACACCACCTTTTACTTGGAAATCTATCACTATTCTTCACTGTTGTTGATTAGATTTCCTAGAATGACCTCAGTTACAGCACTGTAGGAGTAACTTTATCACACGGATTGTACCTGTTCGAGAAAGCAGCTTGAAATGAAAGTCGCTATAGACCCAGGGGACTATAGGCTGTTCTCTGCTTTGTGAGAGAGCTGACTGGTGATAATTTAACCTGAGGATCACCGCATCTCAGGCGAGAGGTAAGGTTGAGAAGGCGGGGCCTCCGTGGATAACCTCAGCCGTTAAGGAAATTAAACCTGTGCTGATGGTGTCACTCTGCATCGCTAACCTAAAACAGCTTACCACCACCTTCTCAAAGATCATTAGGAATGAGTATTGAATGCTGGCCTTACCATCAAAACCGACATCCTGTGAATGAATGGATTTTAAAAATATTCAATCAAGTTGCTTTTATTTCCATCATTTCCCTTTTAAGGATATTTGGGCGTTCTGAAGCCCCTACACTCATGTCATGTTAACAATGTGATTTTCTTTTGTTGAAACAAAAGACTGATTTATTTAGTGATTGAAGTATCAGCATATTTGGCGAGCTGAGTTTAATAGTGGATTTTTGCTGTTTGTTTAGATTGCTGACTTTGGACTGTCAAAATGGCGCCGTTTGACGATGAGTAAATCATCAGGCCTTAAATCACCCACAGCAGGAGGCACAGTTATCTACATGGCTCCAGAACAGTATGAGCCTAACAAAGCAAAGCGTGCAGATGTAAAACATGACATGTACAGGTAAAGTTAGATGGTTTCTTAACACTAAGAGTGGAATAATTATTTTGAATGGTTTTTCATTATTATCCCTCCCATAAGATTAGCACATCATGAAATTTGATGCATTTCCCTGCTCAGATCAAAAAGATTTTCCAAAGCACCTAATATTAGTCTAACTTTGCAATGTGGTAACTAGTTATTATTTTAATACCTCCATCTTCTAAGTTCTGAAACACCTATTTTCTTGTAAAGAATCTGCTGTGCCTTTAGAAAGCAAACATTGTCTGCTATTCCAATCCTTAAGTTTGGGATGCAGGGAATTGCTTAAGTGTTAATCGTCACAACTTTAACTCGCCCAACTGCCCCACATTCGACATGCAGGAAAAGGTGGGGAGAAGGGTTAAAACCTTGAAAGTTTAATCCTGATTCCAACCCACCACATGCACGATTCAGGCCATCATTTAAGCTCCTGTTTAACCGAGGCAGAAAGTGTGGCCCATTGAGTTCAACAGCATCACAATATATCATAGAATTCTACAGTGCAGAAGGAGGCCATTTGGCCCATCAAGTCTGCACTGACCACAATCCCACCCAGGCCCTATCCCGGTAATCTCATGCATTTACCCTAGCTAGTCCCCCTGACACTAAGGGCAATTTGGCATGGCCAATCCAGCTAACCCACACATCTTTAGACTATGGGAAGAAACCCATGCAGACATGGGGAGAATGTGCAAACTCCACACAGACAGTGACCCAAGCCGGGAATTGAACCAGAATCCCTGGCACTGTGAGGTAGCAGTGCTAACCACTGTGCCACCATGCCGCCCAATGTCAATGTCAAGCCATGAGGAGATGCTTACTGCTTAACAGCAAAACCATGGTGGAAAGGTCAAAGTAAGTGTGAAAAATGCCTTTCTCTTGACTCTTGGAGCAAGAGTGCTCCCCACAGGCCCTCAAGCAATGCTTAACATCCTCTCACCCCGAGCGTGAGGAAATTGGCAGGCATGTTTACAAAGACTACAAAGAAATCCAGTCATCGTCGATGAGCAGCCAACCTCATCCACTACTCAACCTCCTCCCACTGACTGCCAGGGACTGCTCCAAAGGCTGCAGCGTCCTGCAGGCAAATCCCCATGCACACCCCCGGTCAGGTGAAGAATCTGATCAAGTGATAAATTTGGATAAGTGCAAGGTGGAACTCCAGGAAGGTTTATTTTAAATGAGGACCTGCCATTAAGAGCATCAAGGTGGCCTCATCCCAGACCTCTTCGGGTGTTCTGCCTGTTACTGGATTCACGTGCAGCATTCCAACCCTTGTAAAAGCAAACTCGCCCTTGATGTTGTGTTAGTGTGGTGAAGGAGGAATTAATTTAGATATCTGGTATATGATAACAGATGGAGAAGGAATAACAGTTCACATGTAGAATGGTTACAGTAGAGAAGAGTCATTTAGGCTGTCATCGGGGAATAACACTGAGATGAATAGCTCGTTCAGAGAACCATCACAGACAAGATGGGCCAAATGGCCTCCTTCTGTGCTGTAAGAATTCTATGATTCTGTGTGTTGGTCTGCTCCCTGCTACAGAGAGCTCATCCCATTAGACCATAATACAAAGGAGCAGAATTAGGCCACTCGGCCATCGAGTTTGCTCCGCCATTCAATCATGGCTGCTTTTTTTCTCATCCCCATCCTCCTGCCTTTTCCCCATAACCCCTGATCCCCTTATCAATCAAGAACCTATCTATCTCTGTCTTAAAGACACTCAATGACCTGGCCTCCACAGCCTTCTGCGGCAAAGAGTTCCACAGATTCACCACTCTCTGGTTGAAGAAATTCCTCCTCATCTCTGTTTTAAAGGATCGTCCCGTTAGCCTGAGGTTATGCCCTCTGGTTCTAGTTTTTCCTACGAGTGGAAACATCCTCTCCACGTCCACTCTATCCAGGCCTCGCAGTATCCTGTAAGTTTCAATAAGGTCCTCCCTCATCCTTCTAAACTCCAACGAGTACAGACCCAGAGTCCTCAACCATTAAATGAAGAGCTTGTCAATGTGACAAGCTCTTCATTCCAGAGATCATTCTTGTGAACCTCCTCTGGACCCTTTCCAAGGCCAGCACATCCTTCCATAGACATGGGGTCCAAAACTGCTCACAGTACTCCAAATAGGGTCTGATCAGAGCCTTATACAGCCTCAGAAGTACATCGCTGCGCTTGTATTCTAGCCCTCTCGACATGAATGCTAACATTGCATTTGCCTTCCTAATTGCTGACTGAACCTGCACATTAATCTAAAGAGAATCTTGAATAATGACTCCCAAAGTCCCTTTGTTTCTGATTTCCTAAGTATTTTCCCATTTAGAAAATAGTCTATGCCTCCATTCCTCCTTCCAAAGTGCATAACCTCAGACTTTTCCACATTGTATTCCATCTGCCACTTCTTTGCTCACTCTCCTAACCTGTCTAAGTCCTTCTGCAGCCCCTCTGCTTCCTCAATACTACCTGTCCCTCTATATATCTTTGTATCATCTGCAAACTTAGCAACAGTACCTTCAGTTCCTTCTTCCAAATTGTTAATGTATATTGTGAAAAGTTGTGGTCCCAGCACTGACCCCTGAGGCACACCACAAGTCACCGGCTGCCATCCTGAGAAAGACCCCTTTATCCCAACTCTCTGCCTTCTGCCAGTCACCCAATCTTCTATCCATGCCAGGATCTTACCCTTAACACCATGGGCACTTAACTTATTTAATAGTCTCCTATGCGGCACCTTGTCAGAGGCCTTTTGGAAATCTAAATAAATCACGTTCACTGGCTCTCCTTTATCTAACTTCCTTGTTACCTCCTCAAAGAACCACGCAACCCCTTTTTACCGGTAGCATTGCAAATTCTTCCTTCGGTGCTTGTCCAATTATTATCTTTTTAAAAGGCCATGAATAAATTTGCACTCAACACATTCTCGGGCAGTACGTCCCAGATCCAAGCCATCTTCATTAGATCTGCATTTGAATACGCAAACAAGGACAGGAAAAGATCAGCCACTCCATCAAGTGCCCCATTCTGTAAAATGTTCTGAGTTCCTCATCCCTATCCCCACGGACGCTCCCATACAGCCATGCAACCTGCTGGGAGAGGCAAGACAAAAAGAAGTGAAAAGGTTTGAAGTTTGAATTTGAGTTATATCAGACCAATGAATTCCATGGGATAGCACAATGTGCCAGTTATGAATATTCCGTGGAATTGGCACCGTTTTGTGCGATGCAGTTTAATTTTCTCATCAATACCCCAGTTTTTGGATGATTTCTGTAGTTTGTTTCCTTTGATAAGCTGAGACATTTAAACATTGTTTTTCAGGAACTTATTTTAAGTTTATCACTTTAACTGTGATGTGCCAGAACTTTCTGATCTGTTGTAACTGCTAATGTGCTCAGTGAAAAATGTGTACCCATTAATCTGTAAATTAGAGCAATAGCTTAATCGTTAAATATATATCTTTGTGTGTGTGTGTATACGTGTGCTGTGGTATGAATGCTATACATATGTATGACTATCTTCACGCCAGCCATAGATTGATTAGTTCAACACAGGGCCGTTTGACAGGCTTACATGACGCATATGATGAAAATAAGCCACTCTCACCCATTGGCTAGGAGTATCCTAGAGAATTTGAAGGTAGAATTAAGCCAAATCCTGGATTGCTGGTCGTTGGGAATGGTTGGAACAATGTTCAAACTGTGTACCTTCTAACTCCATCACTAGCCAAAGACTCGCTCCATGGTAGTGTAATGGTGGCTTCTAAAAACATAATCCCGACGGATTAAGATGGCAGCTATCAATTGACAGTAAACTCTATAAATGCGGAGGTAGTGGGAACTGCGCTGGCAGAAGTAGACATTATTGAACCAAGTGTAGCCAAGGTCATGAGAAAGAGAAGAATCAATGGCTCCTGTTGAGCTCCCCCATGTAAGTATGATGCAGCAATGTATGCCACAACCACTTTAGAGAGGCAAAACAATTGGAGAAATGTATCTAAGACAAATTCCTATCCAAAGACAGGCAAGTAAATCCATAGGAACTGCTCCAGCTCAATTCTCAAACTCCTAACCATCTTTAAACTTGGCAAATATTGCTGTAAAAAGAGACTTGCTGAAGCTTCACGTCTTGCGTCATCGATGACGAAAAGCTTCAGCAACGTGTCTCTTGTTTCATCAATATTCAAATTCTGTACCACCAAGCGACTGTAACTTTTGTAACTGGAAATACCCCCTTCACTCAGAAGTGTGAACTTCCTGTTTAAAAAGGACTGGCATTTGTTACATACATGTTGTCTGGTTAAGTTTTTCAAAGTGCAGAATTGGGCGGGGGGGGGGGCGGGGGGGGTCGATTCTCCCAAAATAATTCTACGTGTCAAATTCACATGGAAACTGGAGCTCCTGCTGTTTTTTTTTTCAGTGGGAGTTCCAAAATGATTCTCCCACACTCTGTGCACTGCTGATCGCACTAGCGTAAATCTCATGAAAATTCAGTGGGCGAGGCCTATTCCCACTGGACAGGCTGGCAGCATAGTGCTGAGGGGGCCACTGCGCATGCACCGATCTGTCAGTACCCTCCGCAGCTTCAATGTTCCCCCCCCCCCCCCCCCCCCCACCGATTTTTTTTTTTGTTTCATTTTTTTCTCTCTCTGCCTCTCTTCCCCCACCGATCCTGACTGCAGAGGGGCACTGCCAAGGTGCCAATGCCCAGGGGACACCAATCCCCTGCCACCTGACCCTCTTGGGGGGAGGGGGGGGCGATTGCCCTCCTTCACTTTAGTGGGGTTGGGCTGCCAGCTCCCCAAAAGTGGGGAGCTCCTGTAAACCCCACTAGAATGAAATACTCCTTGTGGGGGTGGGGGACTAGCAAGCCTGGAGATTTCAGTCCTGGGCCCGCTAATGACATTTAAATAATATTTAAATCCTTATCTACATAATTTATGTGGCTCCCCGCCGATTTCTAGCACGGAGCAGATGCCGCCGGAAATCCGGTGCTGGGAGATGCTAGCGGGGTGGGACGCCCAGCGCGAATCCTCCGCATCGGGCGCCTCTAGAATCTTCCGGCGGGAGAATCGCCCCCAGTGTTTTTGAAGGTATTTGTTTGTAGAACTATTCCACTATCATTGTATGTTTTAAATTGCCTTGAGCAGAGCTCATGCAGAGTGAATTGTTACCTTAATAATTAGATTAAATAACATTTGTGCTTGTTAGTTGTTCCAGGTAGTTCATAAATCTTGTGTCTAAATATACTCTGTTCCCTTCATAGCTATTCAATCATAATGTGGGAAGTTCTTTCAAGAAAACAACCATTTGAAGGTCAGTTCTATTCAGTTTTGATGTCAGAACTTCTGCTTCTTTATCCTGTATCAATGTCATTTATAAATTCTAATTCATCAAGTTCTAGGCATCATTATCAAGATGTTTAATTAGTGAGGGTGGAGGGGGAGAGAAAACCAGGAGCTACAGGCCAGTTAGCCTGATCTCAGTCATTGGGAAAATGCTGGAAACTATTAGTTAAAATGCAGAACACTTAGAAAATGCTACTTTGGTCAGAGTCAGTGCGGTGTTAAGATAGGGAAATCATGTTCAACATTTATAGTTTTTTGAGGAAGTAACAATCAGGAGAAGGAGGAACCAGTAAAAATTTCAGAACATATTCATTAAAGTGCCAGACAAAAGGTTGTGGGGTTGGAGCAATATGTTAACATAGTGGATTCAGCGATGCCTGCATCCAGAGGTTAAAGGTCAGTAAACAGAGTAGTAGGAATAAACACGCAATTTTCAGGTTCTCAAGCTATAACCGGTGGAATGTCGCAAGGGTTAGTGCTGGAAGTAAACACTCTCTTAATATAGACTCGGATGGAGAAACTAAGTGGAATGTATCCAAGTTTGCTGATGAAACAAGACTCGGTGTGAAGTGAATGCAAAGAGTCTGCAAAAGATGAAAGAAAGGTTAAGTGAATGGGCAAGAAGATGGTGGGGAATTGTAAGTCATTCATTTTGATAGAATAGCAAAACAGATTATTTTTAAATGATGAGAATTTATGAAATGTTGGGATTCGACCTGGTTGATGCTGAGAGGCTACTTCCTGTAGCTGGAGACTTGAGTGAATACTCTACACTGACATTTCAATGCAATACTGAGGGAGTGCTGCATTGTTGGAGGGGCTGCCTTTCAGTTAAGATGTTAAATCAAAGCCTAGTCTGCACCCTCAAACAGATGTAAAGAAATTGCCACCACATTATTTGAAGATTAGTTACACAGTTAAAATGGGCGGCACAGTGGTTAGCACTGCTGCCTCACAGCGCCAGGGACCCAGGTTCAATTCCCGGCTTGGGTCACTGTCTGTGTGGAGTTTGCACATTCTCCCCGTGTCTGCGTGGGTTTCCCCCCCTGTGCTCCGGTTTCCTCCCACAGTCCAAAGATGTGCGGGTTAGGTGGATTGGCCATGCTAAATTGCCCCTTAGTGTCAAGGGGACTAACTAGGGTAAATGCATGGGGTTTTGGTAATAGGGCCTGGGTGGGATTGTGGTCGGTGCAGACTGGATGGGCCGAATGGCCTCCTACTGCACTAGGGATTCTACGATGATTCTATGATGTGCAGATTGACATTGCACCAGTAACTTAAACATTTGAAAACTATCTAATGGTTGTGACGTTCTTTGGGATTTGATGAAAAGTGCTATGTAAATGTCAGTTGTGCTTGAGTCTTCTACTTCGCAAAAAACTTACTTGAAGTGCATTGAAAAATTATAAACCTTGAAAATGAGGAAAGTCCTAAATTATTCCCAATGAAATTGCTTAGCATTTAATGCTTCGTATTGCTGCATCGTGTATTTTGGTAAAACTGATCTTTTTGATCACCTGAGTGAAATTGTTCATCATTTGAAACGAAAATATCTACTTGAAATAACTTCCGTTCAGTCAGGACAGCCACAGGAGTATAAAACACAATTATTATAAAGAAACTTTGATTTTCTAACTTTTTCTTTTTAATCTGTTGTTTTGTTTCTCCATTATCTATCTTCTATACATTTTGAATGTAAAATGTTTTCATTTGGTTAATGTTAAAATGCTGTATGTTTTAATTGTGATGAGAAAATGTTTTGTTTGTACCTTGGTTCAATCTCCTCATCTGCTACTCTCTTTCACAGATGCTACAAACCCGGTGCAGGTCATGTTCAGTGTCCTGCAGGGTTCCCGACCTGACACCAGTGAGGAAAGTTTATCCTTGGACATCCCCAATCGCGAAACACTGCTTGCTCTAATGATTAGTGGCTGGTCACAAAATCCTCATGAACGGCCTTCCTTTATTAGTAAGTTGTTACAATTGTGCGGTGGTGTATGCAAAGATAAGGTTGCAATAGTTTGGTGCCAATCCTCAATCCACTGCTAACTGACATTCTCCATCGCTTGTAGCAATTTTTCCCTCATTCAATCACAACGTGTTCCTCATTGTCAATTCAGTGAGGTTGTTATTGTATTGGTTTTAAACAGCCTTCCCCTTGTCCTACTGAAGTTGCAACACTAGTGACTTGGTTGGAGACTTGAACTAGTTCCTGGCAGGATCTGGAATACGTGTCAGCAAAACTTCCATAAGCACAGCAGCACAATCCCACCACGATCCTAGTATGGATTTCCTGTCGGCTCTCCCAGATTCAGAATCCTTTCTGCCTCATCTCCCCCTCTCTGTGGATATCCCACTTGCATTTCACTTATTTGTTCATGGCATGTGGGTGTCGCTGATTAAACCAGCATTTTTCTTGCCCATCTCTAATTGTCTTTGCGAATGTGGTGGTGAGCTGCCTTCCTGAACCACTGCAGTCCCTGTGGTATAGGTACACACAATACTGTGAGGGAGGGAGTTCTGCCATTTTGACCCTCTGATACTAAAGGAACGGCTCCCAGGTCCGGATGGGGAGTTTTTTCAGGTGGTGGTGTTCCGATGGATCTGCTTGGCCTTTATCTTTCTCGCTAGTAGGGGTCACAGGTTTGGAAAGTGCTGTTGAAGGAGCCTTGGTGAGTTCCTGCTGTGCTTCTTGTTGAACAGGCTTGCCCAACTTTTTGTGTGGCGGTCACGTTTCTATCTCACTCAAGGAGCCTATGAACAAATTTCAGAACTATAATTTTTGGCACCATATTAAACCGAATTTCCAAAAACATTGAGGAATGAAGAAAACACTAAAGCGATGTCAAAGCAATACCTTAAGGTTTTATTTTTAAAAAGTTATTAATAGAAACGACCAGTAGAGTATCAGGCTCACTCCAAGTGTCAGCGTGCTCACTCACTCACCCTCACCCTCTGTGAATGGTTGTGGGTATGTGTCAGTGTGTTGAGGTGAGGGTGAGTCTTGGGATTGGGAGTAAGGTAGACACAGGTTCGTTTCTCATTCCCACCCACACCCTCGCACATACCAGTCAGTGTCCCACACCCCGGGCTCCGGCAGCTTCTCCTTCCTGGGCCCCTCGCTCTCGCGCTCTCTGGGCGGGATTCTCTGGCCTCCCCACAAGGTGGCAGAAGGTGCTGCCGGTGTTCAGTGCTCCTCCAATCAGAGGCATGTTTCTCTCCTACGTTTACTGGTAATAGGAAACGCGGGAGAGAAATGGCCTCTGATTGGAGGAGCAGCCCCTGGCAGAACCTTCAACTCGCATGTTGGTCTTGCCAGCATTTTGAGCAGTGGCTTTGTGGTCCACAATCTGGCCTGCAGATTGCGGGTTGGACAAGACTGTTGTATATGATACACACTGCTGTTGCAATGGATCGGCGGTGGAGGGAATGAATGTTGAAGGTGGTGGTTGGACTGCCAACCAAGCGGGCTGCTTTGTCCTGGGTGATGTTGAAATTTTTGTGTTGTTGGACTCATTCAAACAAGTGGAAAGTATTCCATCACACTCTGGAGTGTGCCATGTACATGGTGGATGGGGTTTGGGGAGTCAGGAAGAGAGTTGTTCTCCACAGGATTTTCAGCCTCTGACCTGCTCTTGTAGCGACAGTAATTACATGGTTGATCCAGTTGACTTTTTGGTTAGTAGTAACCTCTCAGGATGTTGATAGTGGGGGATTCAGTGATAGTAATGTTATTGAATGTCAAGGGGTGATGGTTAGAGACTCTCCTGTTGGAGTTTGCCTGGTATTTGGGTGACACAAATATTTCTTGCCACTTATCAATCCAAGCCTGGATGTTGTCCTTTTCCTCAAACTGAGGAGTTGTGAATGGTACTGAACATTATGTAATCAACGGCGAACATCCTCACTTCTGACATTATGATGAAGAGAAGGTCACTGATGAAGCAACTGAAGATGTTTGGGCCTTGGACACCACCCTGAGGAACTCCTGCAGTAATGTCCTGGAACTGAGTTGATTGACCTCCAACGACCATCTTCCTTTGTGCTAGGTTGTGTCTCCAACCTATGGAGTGTTTTCTCTCTGATTCCATTGACTTCAGTTTTGCGAGGGCTCCTTGATGCTACACTCAGTCTAATGCTGCCTCGATGTCAAGGGCAGTCACTCTCAGCTCACCTCTTAAGTTCAGCTCTTTTGTCCATGTTTGGACCAAGACTGGAATGAGGTCAGGAGCTGAGTGGCCCTGGCAGTACCCAAACTGAACATCAGTAAGCAGGATATTGCTCACTATGTGCCGGACAGCACTATCAACAACATTTTCTATCACTTCTCTGATGATCGAGAAACTAAGGAGGTGGTAATTGGCTGGGTTGCATTTGTCCTTTTTATGGACAAGACATAACCTGG
The DNA here is from genome assembly GCF_964213995.1 of Mustelus asterias. Taxonomy (NCBI): domain Eukaryota; kingdom Metazoa; phylum Chordata; class Chondrichthyes; order Carcharhiniformes; family Triakidae; genus Mustelus; species Mustelus asterias. Next base: position 47,379,139 of record NC_135807.1, on the reverse strand, counting down.
GTAATTTTCCTTATTGTCGGGTAGATGCCAGTGTTGTGCCTGCACTAGAACAGCTTGGTTAGGCGCGCGGCTAGTTCTGGAGCACACGTCTTCTGTATTATTGCTGGAATGTTATCAGGCCCAATAGCCTTTGCATTATCCAGTGTCTTCAGCTGTTTCTTGATATCAAATTGGCTGAATACTGGCATCATTGATTCTGGGGGCCTCCAGAGATGACTGGATTATATTGTTAATCTTTTAACGTGCTCATTTATGTTTCCCTTCTTCTGTCCACCTGACCAGACTTCAACCACTGACCCATCTTACCATTCTCCAGAATGTTTGTAGTTTTGCAAGCAATGCCATTCATGATAGCTTCCTGATCTCCTGCTCGATTTAAATCTCATTGCCTGTGGGAGGGAAAAGCCACTTCCTCTTGGAGTCTTTCTTAAATCCAATCATATTACTCATTTATTAACCCCTCCTTGCTGGGACAGTTTGATGCCTGCAACTGCCTGTAAACTAGATCATCAAAATAAGATTTCAAAATTCATTCATTTAAGGCAATTTGAATGTCCCTTGGCCAGTGAAATGTAACCACATTTTATTCAATTAAAGAACTGATGTACAATCCATATTTTTTGCCATTTCTTTGAAGAAAGAACCTTCTCAGTGTCATTGTTCATAAGGCTAATTCAGTCAGATAAAGAACTACCTGAGCCCTCAATTACTATAATGTGAAAATCAGTCATTTGTACACCAGCAGTAAACTCTGTAAAAATAGTTATGTATGGATAGCCATTCTTTAGTTACATTATGGATTTACAGCAAAGATTTACCAGGGTGATTCCTGGGATGGCAGGTCTGTCATATGAGGAGAGACCAAGTCGGTTAGGATTATATTCACCGGAGTTCAGAAGAGTGAGAGGAGATCTCATAGAGACTTATAAAATTCTATCAGCATTAGACAGGTTAGATTCAGAAAGAATGGTCCCAATAGTGGGGGGGTCCAGAACTAGGGGTCATAGTTTGAGGATAAGGGGTAAACCTTTTAGAACTGAGGGGAGGTGAAATTTCTTCACCCAGAGGGTGGTGATTGTGTGGAATTCACTACCACAGAATGTAGTTGAGGCCAAAACATTGTCTGATTTAAAGAAGAAATTCGATATAGCTCTAGGGGCTAAAGAGATCAAGGAATATGGGAGGAAGGGGGGAATCGGGATATTGAATTCAATAATCGACCATGATCAAAATGAATGGCGGAGCAGGCTCGAAGGGCTGAATAGCCTACTCCTGCTTCTAGTTTCTATATTTCTCTGTATGTTTAAATGTTTTTTTTTATACTTTTCCAATTCAATCAAATCAAATCCAATTCAGAGTCTCAACAAGTTGAGACATTTCAGATCCAGGCTGACAAGACAGGGCGAGCGACCAAACCGCCCTGTCCTGGGCCCGATCTACATGAGCCAAGCTGATTAGAGAAGGGGGAGGTTCCTCCTCCAAGACTTGAGCTCATTTGCATCTTAGCCAAAAGGCTGAGATGCCACTTTTAAAAATTGCTTCATATGAAACATATGAAGCCTCAGCATAACCTAATGACCTCGACCAAGTGCGGCCGACCATGGGCTGCCGTCCATACACTTGATCTTAGCCAAAAGGCCGAGAACGGAAGTTTACAGATGAGAAATTCCGTCTCCTGCATATTTTTTAAAAAGCTGTTGTGCCACAGATCTTACAGACCTTGTGGTTGTCTGGTCAGCCTGGCGTGCACTGTTGCACATATGAATGGAGAATAGTATTTAAAAAAGGAAGTACTTCCAAAACTTCCCCCTCATGTAGTGTTTAGAGATTCTTTTACAAGTTACAGGTTTGCAGCACTGTGATGTGCTAAAGCCTTGGGAAAATTAGCATGTTTGGACGAAAGGTGGACTTCCATTGGTCTTGGATAAGATACCTGATTTAAACGAGTGCAGAAAACAGCGGAAATGCCATTTTGACAGATGCAATTTAAGTTTGAAATAACTTTCTGTTGTACACCGGTGTGACTGATTCCAGATGAATTGCAGTTTAAACCAATTACATCTTGGCTTTGTGCGTCTATAATAGCGCACTGTAAAAAAGATTGGTATTAGGTTTCAAAGTTTAGAGACAAAATGAATGACCGTTAATCTAAAACTTGTTTGTTTACAAAGAATGCCTCATGGAATTGGAACCAGTAGTTCGAGCATTTAATGAACTGACTCTACTTGAAGATGTTTTGTATCTGAAAAGAGCCAAAGTAAGTTGATTTGAATTTGCTTCCTACAATTTCTTTTTAAAAATGTGATCAGGGCTTTTACCTTAATTTGCCAGGATTAGTAAATTAAAATTAGATTTGCTGTTGACAATTATATCCAACATGTAATCAGTATCGCAATCAACCATAATGATTTTGATCCACTGTTGTTTTATTTGGCTCAATGCATAGCAATATTTCAATAAGTGCTGCATTCACCCAGTTGAGAGATGGCAAATAGAGGCCTTCTGTGAGAGACAGTTTTGCAACTTTGATAAATGTCTGAGGGGTGATTTTGAAGAGGAGTACTAGATAGCAATTGGTACAGGCAATGTAAATCTGGAAAATCACTTTAAGCTAATCTGTAAGAGTAGAACTGAAGGATACAGTTTATTATGATAAAGCCAAATTTAAGAGTTATCAGGAAATTCTTCACACAATAGTCGATGCTGGATTAGAGAATGAAGGTAGAACAGAAGAAGCAAAAACCAGGAATCATTTTTTTAAAAAAACAAGTGAGTGCAGCAGATAGGAAACTTTTTGGTATTTTAGATTGTTCAAATAAGATGGACTGAAAGGCTTTTGAGTCCCTGCGTAGTCTTGTAAACATCTTAAGGCTGGATTTCCGAATGCATTTTCAAGTAGGTTAAAACTTAATAGCGGGGTGCATGCCTAAATTGTTCAGTGTTGATGGAAGAATATAATGCAATCCAGTACATAGAACATTATATTATTTTGCCATACTTGGGGGATGGAAGTATAGAACTCCCTTGTTGCTGCCAAGCTGAATGATTGACCTACAATCCTGATGGTTAAACTGATTGTTTAGTAACCTGATAAAGTCTGTAGTATGTTTACCTATTATTGAGACTGGATTTAATCATATTCAAATATTTTTATTATAATTATAGGGGAATTGTGATCTGAACCTTTCCTCTTCATCATATGAAAAACTCAGTGGAGACTTGAAGTCACTTAACATGTCCGGACAGGTAATAAATTCATGCCTCATTCAAAGTATATTTGTTTAAAATGATGTAGTAAACCTAAAGAAAGAAATAGAAAACAGCCACTTACTAATTTACAGATTCGAGTCTTATCAAAAATAGATCTTACAATGGTTGTCGCTTCAACAACTTGTACATCTTCCTTGTTTAATTTATCCTTAATTTAAAAAATACACTCTAATCACGCTGTTAGGGTTTTATCCTGGGATTTTTTAAGCCAATTCCATTCCTCAAGTGCGTTCCAAGGGATCTGTGATCAAGACAGGATTTTGTTTAAACAGCCATTCTCACAATTAGATCAGAAATATGCCACCGACCACATACTCATGAAAATGATGAAAAATCTTCCCACATTCCAAAAGGCTCTGCACTGGGAGACATTTGCAACCATCACTGTGATATCTCTGCATGTGATGGATTGAAAAATCAAACTGGAAGGTTAGAATGAGGTGAAAAAGTGCTCCTCTGGGACAGACATTAGGCTGACAGCGATTCAGCAGGGAATGGAACAGATTGTGAATGGGAGGAACTGGCAGGAAAATGGAAGGAGACAGCAGGATAATTTTCAGGTTTGTAGTAAATCGTGTAGTAAAAATTAACAATGCTCGAAATGAAAGTGGAAATTATCAACACACGCAGTTTCCTGCATGCTCTGACGATGCCAGGGGCTCTTATGGTATCTGATTTCATTGGAAAGACAATCGGGTGAGTTATACGATAGTGCTGAAGTTTAAAATGGCTTCAGGCTAATGTGACACCACTTAAACCATTGTTTAGACCAGAGGGTGGTAAGATGCCTCGAGGCAGATCACAGAATCTTTACAGTGCACAACACAACACAAGAAATAGAAGCAGGAGTAGGCCACCAGGCCTTTGAAGCCTGCCCCACCATTCAGTATGATCGTGGTTGACCTATACCGGCCTCACTTCCTTTTCAGTGCCATTTCCCCATAGACCTCTATTCCTCGATCTATCAGATATTTATCCACTTCCACTTTGAATACTTCTAATGATCCAGCCTCCTCCGCCCTTAGGGCCAGAGAATTCCAGACATTCACCAACCTCTGCGACAAGAAATTTCTACGCTTTGACCAGCCTTTGCCTTGTAGCATCTTGTTTGAGACTCTCTCACTCGTGAAAACATCTCACCATCTACCCTGTCAAGCCCCCTCAGGATTTTATATATTTGAACAATGTCACCCCTCACTCTTCTAAATTCCAAGGAATGCAGATCCAGACTATTTAGTCTCTCTTGATAGGAATTAGCCTGGCAAATCTCCTTTGGACTGCTTCCAATGTTACTATATACTTCTTTAGGTAAGGGGACCAAAGCTGCACGCAGTATTCCAGGTGATGCTGCACCTATACAATTGCTACAAAACCTCTGTTTTTAAACTCCAATCCCTTCGCAATGTTTCCTACTGACTGCACCCAGCGCTGCCGGGAAACCCACGGAGCGGCTGCGCAGTCGACACGACCAGAAGCTTATGCTGGCGTGAACTTCTGGAAAATGCCGACCAGCCTTTCTAACACCACCTCTTTCTCAGCTGTAAATTCCTCAAGTGTACTAGGTACCTCCTCTTTCACCTCGGCCTGCGTAGCATCCTCTTTCTTTATAAGGACAGATCCAAAGTACTCGTATAATACCTTCACTATTTTTCCAGCCTCCTCGTGCAAGTTTTTTAAAAATCCAGTCAGCTATATTCTTCTCCCATCTTTTAATTTTTTTTACATGCTTATAGAAGAGCTTAGAGTTCCCTTTTATGTTAGCTGCTGAGGTATTCTTCTCGGTTTACATTCAGTTTGTTTTTAGTGGAGGGAGTGGGGAGCAAGAGAGAAAAATCAGATCATGGAATAGATCCCTACAGTGCAAAAGGAGCCTATTTGGCCTGTACCAACAACAATTCCAACCAGGCCCTATCATTGCAACTCCCATATGTACCCAACTTGTCCCCCTGACACTAAGGGGCAATTTAGCATGGCCAATCCACCTAGCCCGCACGTCCTTGGACTGTGGGAGGAAACCGGAGCACCCGGAGGAAACCCAAGCAGACACTGGGAGAATGTGCAAACTCCACACAGACAGTGACCCGAGGCCGAAATTGAACCCGGGTCCCTGGCACTGTGAGGCTGCAGTGCTAACCACTGCACCACCGTGCCGCCCTAATGGGAGGGAAAGGGAGATTTGAAGTGATGAACCACATGGAGATCAGTAGCATGCTCACACTAAACAAAGTGCTTCCCTAACATAGAGGACACCACACTTTAAACAGCAAATAAATTATGTAGTGTATTTAAATTGCTGCCTCACATGGAAGAGTGTGATGGTAATGTGGGCAAAACAATGGGAACCTGGTAAAATGCAACAAGAATGAAGGTATTGGAGAGAAGTGGTCCTTTTGCAAACATGAAGAGAGGATGAAGGGAAAAAAGTAACTGATGGTGAAATTACATTGTAGAGCATTATAAATGATCATGTGATGTAGAGTCTAGAAGAAAAAAGTAAATGTCATTTTCAAACATAACATGGAATTCAGTTGTATTATGATCACTATTTCCCAGCAGACCTTCTGTTATGGCACTGCTAATTAGCACTGCCTCATTACGCAATACAAGATCTAAAATAACTTTCCTCTCTGGTCAGTTCTATTGCAAGAAGTTTAACAACACCAGGTTAAAGTCCAACAGGTTTATTTGGTAGCAAAAGCCACACAAGCTTTCGAGGCTCTGAGCCCCTTCTTCAGGTGAGTGGGAATTCTGTTCACAAACAGAACTTATAAGACACAGACTCAATTTACATGAATAATGGTTGGAATGCGAATACTTACAACTAATCCAGTCTTTAAGAAACAAAACAATGGGAGTGGAGAGAGCATCAAGACAGGCTAAAAAGATGTGTATTGTCTCCAGACAAGACAGCCAGTGAAACTCTGCAGGTCCACGCAACTGTGGGAGTTACAAATAGTGTGACATAAATTCTGATTCTAGGATCGCATGATAAAGACTCAGGAGGAAAAAAGCAGAAATATTTATGTGAAATAGTGTGACATAAACCCAATATCCCGGTTGAGGCCGTCCTTGTGTGTGCGGAACCTGGCTATCAGTTTCTGCTCAGCGACTCTGCGCTGTCGTGTGTCGCGAAGGCCGCCTTGGAGAACGCTTACCCGAATATCAGAGGCCGAATGCCCGTGACCGCTGAAGTGCTCCCCAACAGGAAGAGAACAGTCTTGCCTGGTGATTGTCGAGCGGTGTTCATTCATCCGTTGTCGCAGCGTCTGCATAGTTTCCCCAATGTACCATGCCTCGGGACATCCTTTCTTGCAGCGTATCAGGTAGACAACGTTGGCCGAGTTGCAAGAGTATGTACCGTGTACCTGGTGGATGGTGTTCTCACGTGAGATGATGGCATCTGTGTCGATGATCCGGCACGTCTTGCAGAGGTTGCTGTGGCAGGGTTGTGTGGTGTCTTGGTCACTGTTCTCCTGAAGGCTGGGTAGTTTGCTGCGGACAATGGTCTGTTTGAGGTTGTGCGGTTGTTTGAAGGCAAGAAGTGGGGGTGTGGGGATGGCTTTGGCGAGATGTTCGTCTTCATCAATGACATGTTGAAGGCTCCGGAGGAGATGCCGTAGCTTCTCCGCTCCGGGGAAGTACTGGACAACGAAGGGTACTCTGTCCACTGTGTCCCGTGTTTGTCTTCTGAGGAGGTCGGTGCGGTTTTTCGCTGTGGCGCGTTGGAACTGTTGATCAATGAGTCTAGCGCCATATCCTGTTCTTATGAGGGCATCTTTCAGCGTCTGGAGGTGTCTGTTGCGATCCTCCTCAGCGCAGCGCAGAGTCGCTGAGCAGAAACTGATAGCCAGGTTCCGCACACACAAGGACGGCCTCAACCGGGATATTGGGTTTATGTCACACTATTTCACATAAATATTTCTGCTTTTTTCCTCCTGAGTCTTTATCATGCGATCCTAGAATCAGAATTTATGTCACACTATTTGTAACTCCCACAGTTGCGTGGACCTGCAGAGTTTCACTGGCTGTCTTGTCTGGAGACAATACACATCTTTTTAGCCTGTCTTGATGCTCTCTCCACTCCCATTGTTTTGTTTCTTAAAGACTGGATTAGTTGTAAGTATTCGCATTCCAACCATTATTCATGTAAATTGAGTCTGTGTCTTATAAGTTCTGTTTGTGAACAGAATTCCCACTCACCTGAAGAAGGGGCTCAGAGCCTCGAAAGCTTGTGTGGCTTTTGCTACCAAATAAACCTGTTGGACTTTAACCTGGTGTTGTTAAACTTCTTACTGTGTTTACCCCAGTCCAACGCCGGCATCTCCACATCAGTTCTATTGCTCCAGACATTCGACAGATTCATCTTCTAGACTGCCCAGTTCACCATGAACAAGCAGAAAAGAGAGAGAAGGGAAATGGGCAGCTACTGGTGTGTGCTTTTCTTGCACAAATGGAAGAAACCTTTTAATGTAAAGGAAGCAGTTAGTCCAGTTGTGATATTTTGTTTATATTATGAAAACTGCAGTACTAGGTTATGAAAAGTTGTTTCAAAACCTCGTGTACTAGATGAATGAAATACTGATTGGACCACAAATGAACAATGTTTTTGTGTGATAAAATGCAGATTTAATTTCCGTATGCTTGGCTCTCCATCCTATTTCTGTAACTGTGGGTGGGGAGTTTCTGAGTGAAGATGTTATGATGATTTAAAGACGGAAGGAAAACTCGATGTAGAATTATCCCTAAGTTGGTGTTCATCCTAACTAGGTAAGAGCATGGTTGATGCATGCCAAAGTCATTGCCTGCTCTCAAACGCAGTTGTTGCACCACCAGGGAAGAAAACTAGTATTTACCCAAAAAGATGCAATATTCTTGGTAAATGAATTGAATGAGAGTATTCTTTTCTTTTATAATGCTTGGTATCGCAGTCTGTCTGAGCAACAGTGCATTTCCAATAGATTTGTTGACATTCAACGTTGCACATCTTTTTTGCTTTGTGATAAATCTTTTTGAGCATTCTGACTTCTTTAAGTTACCGAGCTGCTATAAGAAAGTGCTTCATCACATCTTTGGCCTCCTGTGCTGTAGAATGCACCCTGTGAATGAAATGTGATGGCTTCCAGAACACTGATCAACAGAGAAATAATAGCCACAAATGTAATGGTTTTTCGGGCTGCCAGATGACTGTTTAGCCGGTCTATGGTCAGATAAAAAGAGGCAGCATATGTTACCAATACTGTCTTGTAAAATTATGTAAGAAGTTTAACAACACCAGGTTAAAGTCCAACAGGTTTAAACCTGTTGGACTTTAACCTGGTGTTGTTAAACTTCTTACTGTGTTTACCCCAGTCCAACGCCGGCATCTCCACATTGTAAAATTATGTCAGGTGGCAGATAAATATTTGTAACCTTCAAACATTTCAATCTCCTCTAATTTTAAAATAATTTGATATCTGTTAAAATTGTACTTTTCTGTCTTTTCCTTTTTAATTTTTGTGATTATGTTGCGCAACAGGCCTTGAATCCAGAACCACACAGCTTATCCTCACATCAGGGCAATGTCTCCTTTCAGCAATCGGCGAGAGTTCTCCCTCAGTTTCCCACAGCTCCCTCACTACTTCCATGCAACATTATGCCGACGTTATCAGAAAACAGGGACAGCAGTAAGTGTGATTGATTTATTGTTGCTGTCTAGCTGATATTTGAGTCAGTCAGTGATGCGGATGAGATGTCCAATGGAAATTGATGAACGAGGTAAAGGCACTAAGTGGATTACATTAAGAACTGGCGAAGAGAGGTGGGAAGATCAGTGAGGTGATGCAGGAAAACACGTGCCACTCACTCTCAAACTAAATTGATGGTTTTGCTGAAGTCCAACAGGTTTATTTGGTAGCAAATGCCACCAGCTTTCGGAGCGCTGCCCCTTCGTCAGGTGGAGTGGAGAAATGCTCACAAACAGGGCATACAGAGACACAAACTCAATTTACAGAATAATGATTGGAATGCAGTCTTTACAGATAATCAAGTCTTAAAGGTACAAACAATGTGAGTGGAGAGAGCATTAAGCATAGGTTAAAGAGATGTGTATTGTCTCCAGACAGGACAGCCAGTGAGATTCTGCAAGTCCAGGCAAGCAAGTCCACGACAGCGCAAAGTCACTGAGCAGAAACTGCTGGCCAAGTTCCGCACACATGAGGACGGCCTCAACCGGGATCTTGGGTTCATGTCACACTATCTGTAACCCCCACAGCTTGCCTGGATTTGCAGAATCTCACTAGCTGTCCTGTCTGGTGCACAGATAATAATAGCCCCCGGAGGGAAAGAGTAAATCATGAGCAGTACCTTGGCACTTCCCCCTGGCACTGCTGACAAGGAGGGGGACATCCATTGAGAGGTCACTGGGGGTGACAGTTCTTCATTTTAGAGGGGAGGGGTGTCTCCGTGTCCATGGGGTTGGGGGGGACTGGGGTGAGGGGGGTGGCGGGGTAAAATTTTATATTTTCAAGATCAGACAAAAGCTGCTGTTGCCAGCATGACAATGTGGGAACCTAGGCTGCCTCCCTGATCTTGTTTTGCCCAAGTGTCAAAATATATAGTTGGAAAAGCCAGCGATGGGACCAGCGGGCTACACACTGCTTCTCCCACCTGAGTTGATACTTAGACAAAAAATGATCAAATTCCGTCCCATATCTCCATTTCCTCAGCTCAATAAACCCATCTGCCGTTTTATGACTCACCCGTTTAGCTGTGACTTTATCCAGTAAACACAAGTTACTTTTGGAATTGTAATTATTTTAAGTCTGTGGTTTATGGGCCCCCAGATACTTAACAGTGTTTTTCAATTTCAATTTCTAAAACTAAAACATATGAACTATCACATTAAGTATATGTAACAGGAGCTTATAGGCCCCGACAAGTAGTTATACCATGGACACAGCTGTAAATAAGAAAATATTGGAGCTTTGAACAATGACATTAAAAAATAACTGAAATAAATGTTGGTGTCTTAGAAGCAGAAACAGGAGAAATTATCATGGCCATTTGAGGAAATGAATGAGAGAGTGAACGAGGAGAAGACAGTCTACTTACTCCCACGATGGAGTTCTGTGTAGAAGAGGCACACATGCACCAATGTGCTTCTGCCTGCCTGCCAACCAACCATTTGAACTGTAGGCACATACCGGGATTGAGACTTTGGTTGTTTTGGTGGATGATGATGACCATGAAACCACCATAGATTGTTGTAAAAACCCATCTGGTTCACTAATATCCTTTTAGGGAAGGAAATCTGTCATCCTTACCTGGTCTTGCCTACAAGTAACTCCAGTGCCACAGCAATGTGGCTGACTCTTAAATGTCCTCAGGGATGGGCAATATATGTTGGCCCAGCCAGCGATGCCCACATCCCATGAGTGAATTTTTTTTTAAAAAAGAAAATAGCTCAAATCATTTTGGGAGAACATTGTTTCCTGGGGCAGACAGGACCATGAGCCACACTGAAATGAGGAACACAATGTGGGCGCTATAGGTAGTGGCCCACAGTGCTGCCTGTACTTGGGGAATGGGGAGTTGTGAGCTGCATGAACAAATTTCTTCCCTTTATGTATTCTCAAGACTATTTGTAATACTCCTGTATATTACATACTTGAGCGCCAGAGCAATATAATAGAGATGTAATGAAGCCAATATGTTTTTATTCTTTCATGGGACGTGAGCATTGCTGGCAAGGCCAACATTTGTTGTCCGTCCCAAACTGCCCTTGAAAGTGGTGGTATGCTTCCCCCTTCAGCTGCTGCAATACATCTAGTGCAGATACACATACAATGCCATTAGGAAGGGAATTCCAGGATTTTGATCCAGCGACAATGAAGGAACAGCAATATAGTTCCAAGTCAGTTCATGCAATGTAATGTGGACCACCATGCACCATAACTATTTAAATTCAGGTCTTTCAAATGTATGTTTTTTCTGTATATTCATGCTAATTAACCCCTAGTATAATTCACAATTAGCCCACACTTTAAGCATTATCTTTACCATATTTATTCTATTAACTTATTGTGAACTTCCAAAAAGATGTGATCTATATTTGTAAGTTTGAAAAAGATTTTACATGTAAAATAAGAAAGGAAATATTTTAATCTTTGCCCATAATGCTTACATGCATCTTATGGATGTTCCTTCTTCCTTCATAGGAAACACAGATGAAAATGTTCTGTCTAGTATGAAATGTCAAAATGAAGAATTGTACACGCCATCTTCAGTTGCGCCCAGTGAAGAAGACAATTTGGCTCAGACTACTATATGCCAACCAGAAGAAAACTTTACACCTAGGAGGGGAATTCCTGAAAGTGAATTGGACTGTGGACAGGGATTATTAACATTCCAATCTTCCAGTGGTGAGTGAAGACATTTTATAATTAAGTATGTAGAAATCAATCTGTGCAACCATGATTGAAGACACAGAGACAGGAATGCTGATGGCGCGTCCCCACCATGGGTTTCACATCAGCAAGGGATGCATTCAACAGGAAACAACGAGAAACCTCATTGACAATGGCGGGACCAGCAGATCCCAATGGTGGCCCACCACCTGCCAATGCCAAACACACAGCGGGTTGCACAGTAACTCCTGCCCAGAGATTTTCTATTTATCAAGAAAATTTCAGCTGAATATAAAATGTATGTATACCATTTGCAAATATTCATAGGTTTAGATTGATGAGGTTTAGCATTCAAACCAACCTCTGCAGACTATGAAAGCAAGTAAAGCTTGATTTATTGGAATTGTGTAAAAAGGCTGTTAGAAAGGAAAATTGGTGGGGGAGTGGGATTAAAACGAGGGAGATTCCCTCCTTGGTATCTAACTTTTACTTTTTGCATAAGAGATGACTGTCTGGTCTGATTAATGACTTCCATAGGCTGGTCTGGTACCGCTGTAGGTACCACTTTGATCCAAGTCAAAATATATAATGAACATTCATTTCCTGGATGGAATTTATGGCTAACCTAACTATAGAGTATTAATATATATTAAAACTACCTTATGAATTGATTCCAGAATACATTATAACTTTATTAAATGTTTAGAAATCTACACTTGCAACGTGTTGGGGGCGATTCGCCCGAAAAAAAATCGAAGTGTCAATTTTGCGTGAAAACTGGAGTAAATCACGCTAATTTTTTTTCAGTGTGAGTTTCAAAATGAATCTCCCCTATTCTGCATTGCTGAGTGCATTAGCGTGAATCACGCTGAAAATCACCAGTCACGATCACTGGTCTCCCTCCCTCCCCCACCGATCCTGACTGCAGAGTGGCAGCGGGATACCCCACAACCTTGGCACTGCTCCATGCCTGATGGGCAGTGCCAAGGTGCCCCCTGGGCAGTGGCACTTTCCCTCTTGGGTAGTGCTGGGGGGGCACATGCTGACACTGGCAAGGTGCCAATGCCCAGGGGCACCCTCCCCCCACCCAGCAGCCTGACCCTCTAGGGGCCCCTGCTTGCCTCCCCTTCACCCCAAAGGGGTCGGGCCGCCAGCTCCCTGAAAGTGGGGTGCTACTGTAAACCCTGCTGGAGTGGGAGAGGCTAGCGGGGCCCGGAGACTTCAGTCCTGGGCCTGCTAATGAAATTTAAATTACATTGAAGTGAACCCCCCTGAATATGTAATGCATCTCCGCGCCTATTTTGAGAGTTGACGGTGCCAGAAATCTGACACAGGGAGAGGTGCTTGGGGCCGGACACCCAGTGCAGATCGAATTGTTGTAGATTATCATCTGATCACATTCACATAAGGCAAAGTTGATCTGACATCTAGAGATGCAAATGCAGCTTTTGAACAGCTGAAGTCTTGCACTTGGTTCAATTTCTTCATCATTTCCTCTGTAATCTCAAGTTACGACTCAATATAATGGAAGCATTATATTGGAACCCTGGAATAAGTACATTGTTTTCTTCTTCATAGCCTGTAGTAGGCAGATGAAAGTTCTTCCCAATTTTGATTGCAGCTGACCGCCAAATGATAAGCAATAAACCTGCAAAAGTTCAACAAGCTTGCCCTGAAATTCCTGAAGGAAAGCATTTGGGAGTAGATCCAAGCTGGAATGAACTTCCATTTTTAGCATCTTAAATCCTTGGATCATACACACTTACATATTGCATGCATACTTCCCCAAGCGAACAGTACATCTGGGGTGCCTGCCTCACCTAAGGGATAAGATTTAACAGCAAATCTGCTGCATGTGAATAGATTGCTGAATCATGAAGATTAAAACATTAAAAGATGGTACTTCTTTCTCCAGAGATCGATTTTTCTCATTTTCTGGTAAGATAGTCCCTTAAAATTAGCTCTCCCATACTCTTAATAATGGTGTTATCAAGAACACACAGACTTTTTTGCTGTCTATAATATTTCACCAGTTTGCAAGGTAAGAAATAATGCCCCTGATTTTACTGGCACGCAGAACGGCATTCTCCGTTGGCCTCGGGAGTGATCTTACGAGCCTTGGGCGGGCGTGCCGGTAAAATTGCGCCCAATGGGCGCGCCTGACCCCAGATTCATGTGAATGACCAATGGTGGCAGGGGGCTGGAGGCAGGGTTTTGGGGTGGGGGGTGGGTGGGGTTAAATAGGACTGAGAGTAAGTATTCTTTGGACCCACCACCAATTCTGTCCCTGCCCTCATATCACAAACTCCAATGTTCTCTACACTTTGGACACTGTGCAAGTCTGCACTGAGACATCATGCTGTTTTCTGTCGCTAAGCATCAGGGCAAAAGTGCCAAACACTACCATTGCAGTCGTTTGCTCAAGTGTGAGCTAATGTTGAGACCCCAAACCTTGAACTGTTGTTACTCGTCTGCTGTGCTCCATTTACTGATAAAATTCTTATTTACATGCAGGTTACTTCACAGAGAGTATCTCTCAAGGTGTGGCTCATCAGTGGATTCAAAGCAAAAGGGAGGATATTATCAATCAGATGACAGAAGCATGTCTGAATCAAGGCCTGGATGCTCTGATTGCCCGTGAACTCATAATGAAAGAGGATTATGAGCTCATCAGCACCAAGCCCACGAGAACAGCTAAAGTTCGACAACTCCTAGACACTTGTGACAACCAAGGAGAAGACTTTGCCAAAATTGTTGTTCAGAAGTTAAAAGACAATAAGCAGATGGGCCTTCAGCCTTACCCAGAACTAAGTACAATGTCCAGTCCAATCACTTACATGAGCCTGATGTCGACGCAACTCAAAAACAAGTGACTATTATTTTAACAAAAGCAAAATGCTGCAAAAGCCGGAAATCTGAAATAAAAACCGAGAATGCTGGAAATAGTCAGCAAGTTAGACAGTATCTGTGGAGGCCGTTGAGAGCCTGGCACTCTTTCGTGACTATTATTCAGATTTGTTTCTTCAGGTCATTTGTTGTCCTGGGTCATTTAAGCTATTATGTCCAGGGTTGATTCATCTTCAGTGGTCTTTGTACTGTGCTGCAGATCTCACCTAGTGACAGTACAATGGTTTAGTAGTTGGAATAATACTCCTTCGACCATGGAATTGTGAATTTCACCACAGATAACTCCCATTTAGTCAGGTCATTGCTCCACACTGTTGCCAGTGGCTATGGTCATCGAACAATTACAAAATGATACCTGATGGTCTTTTACCATGCTGTTACATTGAATGTCACCACAAAATATGAGTGTCACATCTGAAAGGGAATAGAGGCTTTTATTCTTTGTGTTTTCTCAATAAACTCCATTGGTTGCCTCGTATAAAGATGACACTACAACGGCGATGAATTAATATGAATGAAGTTTATACCTGAACTTTTAAAATGGATTTTAGATGGACTCAAATGGAAGTGTGTTGTTTTCACCCTGCTTAGAGAGGTTAGGACATTATTACTATTATAAAAGTGCATAATTTCCATTTGTAGATTTTGATTTATGTGGGGAGCACACTAGTGATTGGAGGCAAAAACTATATATATATAATATATATATACACACAAGTGCATTTTAACGTGATGGGGAGATTTAAGATGGCAGCATTCCAGAAGGACAGCAGAAATTCTGAAAGCTTTCAGAAATGCTTGAATGGCAACTCGAGCCTTTAAGTGACCATAGAGAAAGCTGAAGGGGAGTCAGACGTGACCAACAAAATTAAAGGGAGAGGAAACCAAGATGCATGGTGCATCTGCAGAGCAGACATGGTCCCGCCAAGCACTCAGCCTCCACCTTGGCTGGTGAGGTGACAGTGGCGAGGTGGGAGGTCCTCGTTTATCATTTTGTGCTAATGTTCCCATCAACATTGCAGCACACCTTACAGGAGTTTGAGGCAAGTCTTGGGCCGCAGCTACCTGTTACTGTCGCATGGATTTTCCTGTTCTATCTTGATTGGATGCACTGCAGGTATCCTAGCTTCAAATGGCACTGCTCTACATTTGATTTTCTGATCCATTCATACATCCGTGCTTGGGGAAGTATGCAATACTTCTAAAGCAAAAACAACTCATCATTTCATTAGAACAAACACATTCATTAATAATGCCAATCATAGACAATGGCAAAGATGTTTGCCATTGACTATAACACCTCTGGCCAGCTGGCACTTTGAACTTTTATCTTCAACCTTTTCATTGATGAAGCTCATTCTGTGTAGCTTATCCAGGATTGAATTGATATGTTTTTCTATGTATCATTCCATTTTAGCTTCCTGTATGCGTAGGTTTAGTGATACAATTATCTTTACAAGTTTTGCCTCGAGAAAGGGTACATTTTAGTCACAGGGTACTTCTGAGAGAGCATGAAACATTATTATTATTCAGCCAGTAACATGTATTAGCAGTGATAGTGGATCCATGGACCCCAATTTCCTTTGTGAACAGGGCCTTCAGCTTTGCTAATGGTGTGCCAGAGTAAGACATGTTCAATTCTACCTGCAGTGTGTGTGCTGGTATATAAGCACAAACCACTTCTTGTATCACTTAGCCTCCCTCTCTAGGTCCAAAAAACTTGAGAACAAATGTTTGTGACACTCAAAGTGCACGTGGGAAGGAAAACAAAAACAAATCATAGAAAGCTTCAGGCATTTCTGTGTTAGCTCTCTATAAGAGTAATGTGCCTAGAACTACTCCCCGGCCTTTTTCCCCATAACCTTGTAATTTTTTTCGTCTTCGGATAATGATCTAATTCTATTTTGACTGCTATGATTGAATCTATCTCCAGCACAGTCCAGATCCTAACCTTACGATCACTATTTTAAAATCAACCTCTGTGTTTACCAGACAACCCTAGATGCTCAGTTCGACTATGAATAGATATCTTGCACACGCAAACATCAGGAAAGAAGTTTCCACTCACACTTTGATGTCTAAATCCTCCAGTAAGCTCAAGAAGCTGGGTCTCACTCCTTGATGTACTGCAAGCTGGAAAAATGTCCATTGCAGAGATCCAGAGATTTCCACCACTATTCTAAATTGACATGTCTGATTTGAAATCATCATAGAAACCCTACAGTGCAGAAACAGGCCATTCGGCCCATCGAGTCTCCACCGACCACAATCCCACCCAGGCCCTGCCCCCACATCCCTACACATATTACCCGCTAATCCCTCTAACCTACCATTTCAGGACACTAAGGGGCAATTTAGCATAGCCGATCAACCTAATCCGCACATCTTTGGACTGTGGGAGGAAACCGGAGCACCTGGAGGAAACCCACGCAGACACGAGGAGAATGTGCAAACTCCACACAGACAGTGACCCAAGCCGGGAATCGAACCCAGGTCCCTGGAGCTGTGAAGCAGCAGTGCTAACCACTGTGCTACCGTGAGAATTAACAAAAATTGAGCTTTCTTGACCTCCCAGCGAACAAAACTTTAAGCTTGGTGAAATATAGATAGGATTTGGTTTGTGAAAGAAAGAAAAATAACAGAAAATGAGCATAAATTTGACTTTTATAAGTATCATTCACTCATCTGAGGGGGTGGAGAGTTCGTTATGATAAGTCTTTTAGCATTTTTTTCATCTATAATGAGTAGTATGAGAGCTGCTATTCCTTTGTCAGTGTGAAGTGATTTGTAGTGTGCACTGTTAAAATGTAATCTACTGAACATTTTTATTTATGAATTTAGAAAAGTACTTAAAAGAGTAGCGCTTTCACAGAAATATTGGTCGGGATTCTCCACTGCCACCACTGCCTGTAAGAATGGAGAATTTGGCACTTAGCCAAAACACCATTCACTTCAGCGGGCTTGGAGAATCCCAGCCATGGGTGAGATTGGCGAATTCTGGCCGTTAAATCTAAATATACTAGTGTTTGTTTATAAAGAAGGATTGTAATGATGTTCTTTGTTGCTGAAGTAGGACTAATTTCCTTCCCTTTGTGCTATATGTTCATGAACAGATGGTTCTTTTTTACAGCTCTTGTCATCAACGTTTCTCTGCTAATTCATCAGTTGCTCTATCCTAAATACAAAAATACAACCATGCCAAAGACAAACTATCATTGCAGAGCTTTATTGCAGCTCTGGCTTTTTATATTGTAAGCTATACTGAATGTATACGCTGAGCAGAGTTCGTCACGTTTTGATTTAATGCGTGCCATTCTTAGGCCCACAGTTCAAAAGCAGTGTGATATCAAAGCCTGAGTTTATGATATTATAAAAGATGTTCCCTTCTGCTTGGAATTTAATACAGAAACTATAACGTTTTCTTTTGGAAGCTGTCTGCATTGTGGCTGTGTTACCCACATAAACTTCAAACATAAATTCCGATTAGTGTTTGTTTGACCTTCTATTAAGTTTTACAGTGGTTTAGTTTACATATGTTAGTTGAAGATAGTGAAGCATGCTGACATGATTTGCAACATTGTGTTGTAATAACAGTTATGAAAGCCTTTCCAATAAATCATTGAGAGCTTAGTTGAACTTTCCCTATTGGAGAATCTACTTCTGTTTAACTCGAACCAAAACCTAGACTTTCTAAGCAGTGTTATTTTGATGCCAGCAGTACTCCCATTTATATGATGAAATCGAAATAGTGCGGATGCTGGAGATCTGAAATAAAAGCAGCAAGTGTTGGAAAAACCAGTCTGGCAGCATCTGTGGAGAGAGAAATACAGTAACGTTTTGAGATCAAAATGACTCTTCACTATTCTATAATGGGTTGGTGCTGCTATTATAATAATCTCAGTTGAAAAATCTAGGCTATAGTATGTTACATATTACTTTTAAAAGAAAATGATAGCTTCAAATGGTTACTCGGTCAAGAAACATTATCTGCCTAATTATACAATAAAATTATTAAGGAGCATATTTTGTTTCTTTCAATTCCATGATCCTTTTTCTGTAATCTCTTGGCCTTTTTGAAGCTGCTGTAAAGTTTGTTTATTAGTGTCACAAGTAGGCTTACATTAACGCTGCAATTGGTCTGTGAAATTCACCTAGTCGCCACACTTCAGCGCCTGTTCGGGTACACTGAGGGAGAATTGAGCATAGCCAATGCACCTAACCAGCCCGTCTTTTGGACTGTGGGAGAAAACCGGAGCACATGGAGGAAACCCACGCAGACACGGGAAGAATGTGCAGACTCCACACAGACAGTGATCCAAGCCAGGAATCGAACCTGGGTCCCTGGCGCTGTGCCATGTGCTTCCAGGATTTTCCAAAAGAATGTAAAATAATTCCTGGAGTAAAAAACAGAATGTTGTGGAAATTTGGTACAGATCATAATCCCTGTCTCAGAATGGTGCCTCCATCATTTCCATGAAGCAGGCAAGATGCAGCAAGTAAGAGACAGTTTTCCCAGTGGTGCATATTTGAAGCTTGGGCTGCTATGAGGAAGCTATGTGTAGTTATGACCGGGTCAGGAGGTAACAGTGGTCAGGATAAGTGATTGGCGGCTAAGGGGATCAGTAGCAGGGGTGCAGATTAGTGTTTTAAGAAGGAATTGGGGAGCGCACTCCTTCACCTCTTAGCTTCACGTTTAGGTAAATATATTATTAGAGGTTACCTTGTTGGCTGCAGCATAGTCTTAAGGACAGCACATTAGGCTACCTGTCAGCTTAGCTTTCCTGAGTGAAAGACCATGGCACATCAATTTTTCTTTGCCCTTTTACCACTATAGCTGGCAGTGCATTTCTGACTCACAATAAGCATATGTCTCCTGCCGCTCCACGGGAGATTTGATTTAATTTATTATTGGCATATGTATTAGTATACAGTGAAAAATATTGTTTGTTGTGCACTAGAAAGACAAAACATGCTGTACATGGGGAAGGAAAGGAGAAAGTAGCGAATGTAGTGTTACTACATTTAATTTAATGCAAGGTAGGTCCATTCAAAAGTCTGATGGCAGCAGGAAAGAAGCTGTTCTTGAGTCAGTTGGTACTTGATCTCAGACTTTTGTATCTTTTTCCCGACGGAAGAAGGTGGCAGAGAATATTTCCAGGGTGCGTGGGGTCCTTGATTATGCTGGCTGCTTTTCCGAGGCAGCGGGAAATGTAAACAGTGTCAATGGATGGGAGGCTGGTTTGAGTGATGGACTGGGCTTCGTTCGCGATCCTTTGTAGTTTATTACAGTCTTGGACAGAGCAGGAGCCATACCAAGCTGTGATACAACCAGAAAGAATGCTTTCTATGGTGCATCTGTAGAAGTTGATGAGAGTTCTAGCGGACATACCAAATTTGCTTAGCCTCCTCAGAAAGTAGCGGCATTGGTGGGCTTTCTGAACTGTAGGTTTAGACAACTGTTTAGCACCCAAAAGATAGGTGACGTGGTTGAATTTCTAGGCCTGTAAGTCCACACCAGGTCAGTCAGCAATTGAAGGAGAAAGAAATTTGATATTACAGCAATGGGGACTGTTCATCAAAACTACACTCATGAATGTGATGTAATGTAGCCTTCAATGCTTCAATCTTCCAACTATCTAACTGAACACTCTGCAATTTATATCACTGAATCACATATTTACACAAATCTAGCCTCCAAATCTGTCCCTAGTAGGTACCAAAAGTAAAATGAGCTGGAATAATTGGCAATGGCCATCTCAGTTTGACCAGTTTTCATACCTCCATGATCCAAGTTGATCCCAAATTCTAATTTTCTCCATTTTCTTTCAAATCAGCAGATGTGAAGTAATGGGAGTGGGAACAGTATCTAAGCTAATTTATCCAATGTGTCATTTCAAAAAATTAAATTACCCTAGAAAATATTAGCCATGAAAATTATTTTCTAAATGTATCATTATCAGACTGTTGTGCAATAGAGAGTTTCATGATCTCATCAGAGAAAAGTCTGAACCTTGTGCTAGAGTTGTAGACAAGAATAACCAAGTGTTGCTTAATAGTACACATCCTGCTTTAGTTACAGTGAATTTAAATGTACAAATGTACAATTCTGCTTTGGTGTAACATTAGATCAATGCACATTGAATTCAGATATTTAAAAAATATATCTTTCAAGTCTTCAGATCAGATGCTGAACTTGGAGTGGAAGAGTATCAAATTGGAGATTGAGGCCAGAATTTGCCAGTCTCCCGAACCCACAGTGGGGCTGGCGAGCCATCGAAATCTCTGTTCAGATCGGCGGGACTGGAAGATTCTGTCAGCCTGAAGGGCTGGAAAGTCCTGGCCTATCAGGTTCAAATAGTCAATGGTCAGTGAGGGGTTGGAAATGGTGGGAAGGGTGCAATGTTGATAGTGCGAGATGAAGACAATTGTTTTGGTCTTGCTGCTAATAATTAACTGGAAGAAATTGTGCTTTTTTTATGTTAGAAAGCCAGTTTCTTTATTCTAACTATTGGTAATGGACAGTATTAATTTCCTATTGCTGGCATTAAACACATTATTGTTATCTGGTTAACCTTTTCCTTCAATCAATTTTAATGGTTGGTATCTTTCAAGCTTGTAATGCAATTATTAAAGCTTTGGAGAGTCCAACTAATGGCAATTTGTAGGGAACTTGAACATGATAATCATAGAATCCCTACAGTGCAGAAGGAAGCCATTTAGCCCATCGAGTCTGCACCAACAACAATCCCACCCCGTAACCCCACCTATTATAGCATGGTTTTGTAAGAGGGAAGTCGTGCCTTACAAATTTGGTGGAGTTTTTTGAGGAAGTGACAAAAACGGTTGATGAAGGAAGGGCCATGGATGTCGTCTATATGGATTTCAGTAAGGCATTTGACAAAGTCCCACATGGCAGGTTGGTTAAGAAGGTTAAGGCTCATGGGATACAAGGAGAAGTGGCTAGATGGGTGGAGAACTAGCTTGGCCATAGGAGACAGAGGGTAGTGGTCGAAGGGTCTTTTTCCAGCTGGAGGTCTGTGACCAGTGGTGTTCCGCAGGGCTCTGTACTGGGGCCTCTGCTATTTGTGATATATATAAATGATTTGGAAGAAGGTGTAACTGGTGTAATCAGCAAGTTTGCGGATGACACGAAGATGGCTGGACTTGCGGATAGCGAAGAGCATTGTCGAGCAATACAGCAGGATATAGATAGGCTGGAAAATTGGGCGGAGAGGTGGCAGATGGAGTTTAATCCGGATAAATGCGAAGTGATGCATTTTGGAAGAAATAATGTAGGGAGGAGTTATACAATAAATGGCAGAGTCATCAGGAGTATAGAAACACAGAGGGACCTAGGTGTGCAAGTCCACAAATCCTTGAAGGTGGCAACATAGGTGGAGAAGGTGGTGAAGAAGGCATATGGTATGCTTGCCTTTATAGGACGGGGTATAGAGTATAAAAGCTGGAGTCTGATGATGCAGCTGTATAGAACGCTGGTTAAGCCACATTTGGAGTACTGCGTCCAGTTCTGGTCGCCGCACTACCAGAAGGACGTGGAGGCGTTAGAGAGAGTGCAGAGAAGGTTTACCAGGATGTTGCCTGGTATGGAGGGTCTTAGCTATGAGGAGAGATTGGGTAAACTGGGGTTGTTCTCCCTGGAAAGACGGAGAATGAGGGGAGATCTAATAGAGATGTACAAGATTATGAAGGGTATAGATAGGGTGAACAGTGGGAAGCTTTTTCCCAGGTCGGAGGTGACGATCACGAGGGGTCACGGGCTCAAGGTGAGAGGGGCGAAGTATAACTCAGATATCAGAGGGATGTTTTTTACACAGAGGGTGGTGGGGGCCTGGAATGCGCTGCCAAGTAGGGTAGTGGAGCCAGGCACGCTGACATCGTTTAAGACTTACCTGGATGGTCACATGAGCAGCCTGGGAATGGAGGGATACAAACGATTGGTCTAGTTGGACCAAGGAGCGGCACAGGCTTGGAGGGCCGAAGGGCCTGTTTCCTGTGCTGTACTGTTCTTTGTTCTTTGTATTTACCCTGCTAGTCCCCCTGACACTAAGGAGCAATTTAGAATGGCCAATATACCTAATGCGCACATCTTTGGACTGTGGGAGGAAACCGGAGCACCTGGAGGAAACCCACGCAGACATGGGGAGAACGTGTAGACTCCACGCAGACAGTGACCCAAGTCGGAATTGAACCTGGGTCCCTGGAGCTGTGAGGCAGCAGTGCTAGCCATTGTGCCGCCCCATCATCGATCCCACTATCTCTCGCATGCAAAGCAAGCGCTCTACCATTTGAGCTAATTCCCGGTGGCAAATAATGATGTTCCCACACATCTGGTGACCTTGATTTCTAGGGTTCAAAATATTCTGTTGAATTGACTAGAGTGAGGGAGGAAGATAAAGACTAAAGATGGAAGTAAAATATTCATTCAGCACTTTCTTCATGTTCATATTCCCTACAAATATATCTGTGGCAAAGTTCGAGTTTAGCGAATTAAAGGAAGTAAAACCAGGATATGAATAAAATTGCAATATAAAACTCAGCAGTATTACAGCACACAACAGATATCTTAGAAAACATGACTCTCCCAGAATCTTAATCATTTTAACACCAACTGAGTGTCATTGAAAAAATGACAGACATGGCCTCAGTGTTCGACTGAGGCAATATTAATGCCATTTTCGGAAATGAATGTACTTCAGTAATAAATGTTTATACCTGTTGGCCTAAACATTGGGCCTATTAATGAGAAATAAACCCAAATATGTTATAGTATCAGTGTTTGTGCACAGTGGCACAGTGGTTAGCACTGCTGCCTCACGGTGCCAGGGACCTGGGTTCGATTCCCGGCTTGGGTCACTGTCTGTATGGAGTTTGCATGTTCTCCCCATGTCTGCGTGGGTTTCCTCCCACAGTCTGAAAGATGTGCTGGTTGATCTGAACAGGCGCCAGAGTGTGACGACTAGGGGAATTTCACAGTAACTTCATTGCAGTGTTAATGTAAGCCTTACTTGTTACTAATAAATAAACTTTAACTTTTGACACTGCTGTTCACAACACTGTCACCGTAAAGTGTTACGGACAGGGATGCATGAGAACTATAAAAACTCCTGCCCCTTTGCCTTACAGTCTATAATCGATGTGTTTTGAAAAGGAAGTTGTGTGTGCTTCTTAACCCTGGAGTTTGTGGGTAATTTCAATGACCAGCAGCAAGCTCTTTCTGGGTTTAAATAAAGAGGATTACTTATTCACCTATTTGCCTCAAAAATCACTACGTCATTGAGTCGCCACTCGCATCAACATGCACACATTCAAGGGAAAATAAAGTTCGAGCAAATAGTGCACTTTTACAAGTTCTAAACAAAAGAATAGTTTCTATTTTGATTGGCTCATCTTGAGAAAAAAACATGCATTGTAAGTTCTGATAAAAGAGGATGAGCAACCATCCTGGATTTCCAGGGCCTATTTTGAAGACACTCATTTTGCCAATTGGGTTGTCTAAAGTCAGGCACTGTTTTGCCAAGTTTCTTGATTGTCAAGTTTCTTGCAAACACTCTACATAGCTGCGCGTTGACACTCCTCTCGGTAGCTTGCTTTCCCACCTCATTCACACATTAACCAGCACAAATCTCTTACCCCCATTCAACACTGATTCAGAAGCACTGCCCAGCTCCTCAGCATAGATGGCGAATTGTTCTGTAATTAGTTCCCTGAGCGTTGGTCACCCTGGGTTAAGATGACATTTTCATTTCTGAAAGGTAATCTAGGTGGATTCAATAGCCAGCATCGCTTGTAAGAATTGTTGCCAAATTCCCTCATTGAGATGAATTTTCAGTAGGTGACAAAGTTAGTTACTTGTAGTTTTGTTATACCAGGAGGTTGTTTTATTTGTACTAGTGGACTTAAAAAGGAACAGGCTAATAGACGTTAAGATGTTGTAGTTTCCAATTTTGAAAGATGGTAGGTGTTGCTGCATCTGATTCTACAGATGTTGTTGTGTTCTTTTAGACAGCATTTAAATACTTTTTTTAAAGGGGAGGCAAAGATGTCTGCCTTACCACGTGGTCCTCCACAGCTCCCTTCCACATATGGTTAAGTTAATTAAGTAACATTAAGTTAATTAGCCACAACCTGGGTCTTTGTGTGCAGACAATTCACCCTTAGAGTCTAAGACACTTTCGTTCTGAAAAGACCCCTTCAAGATAGGAAATACCTTTTGGATTGTTTCAGGTATTGGTTAATCTGGAAGGTGTTCTTTTACCCTTTCAAGGCAGTGCGACCCATTTTTAAAATTCATTTATAGAACATGGACGTTGCTGGCTGGCCAGCATTTATTGCCCATCCCTAGTTGTCTGAGGGCAGTTAAGAGTTAACCATGTTGCCTCTGGAGTCACATGTAGGCCAAACCGGGTAAGGACGGCAGGTTTCTTTCCCTAAATGACATTAGTGAACCAAATGGGTTTTTCCAACAATCGATGATTGTTTCATGGTCATCAGTAGATTAATTCCAGGTATTTTTTTATTGAATTCAAATTCTACCATCTGCCGTAGTGAGATTCGAACCCCGGTCCCCAGAACATTAGCTGAGCTTCTAGATTATAGTCCAGCGATAATACAACTAGGCCATCACCTCCCCATTAGAATCCACAGGCCAAGTCAGGTGATTCTCTGAAACCATATTTTGCAGCATTTTAATGTCCATTTTTAAAAGAAACATTGTAGAAGATTCCAAACTGATTATAATTCATGTTTAATAAGTTACAAACAGGACACACCTCTAATGGGCATGACATAATGAGTGCGGCATGATGGCACTGCTGCCTCACAGTGCCAGGGCCCCGGGTTCAATTCCGGAGTTGGGTGTCTGTGTGAAGTTCGTATGTTCTTTCCATGTCTACGTGAGTTCTCTCCGGGTGATCCGGTATCCTCCCACACTACAAAGATGTGCTGATTAGGCGGGTTGGCCATTATTGCAGGGTTCTCTGGAGGCGGAGTATTGCCAAAACTTCAGCCAATACAAAGACTCATGAAAGCCAGTGTCCCGGTTAAAGATGCATCTTTATTAACCGATGGGGAGATACATTGGACAGTCCAATACCTTTCTAAAGAGAAGGCTCTGAACTTTCCAATATAACTCTGAAGTTACAATGCTTCAAACAAACAATTATACATTTCTCAAATCAAATGTTCCCGCCTTCTGTTAGTTATGGTCAAATCATCTTTGATATAAATCAATCATTAATAACACTTGTCACATACTTTCGCCAATTGCATTCCACATTCTGACATCATGGGATTTCATTGGTCCATAGAATCCGGATGCTTCCTCCCCCTATTGCTGATGCTTCTTCCTGTGTTGCCTAGTAACCCCTAAGACCATAAGACATAGAAGCAGAATTAGGCCACTCGGCCCATCGAGTCTGCTCCGCCATTCAATCCCTGACATTTAGCTACAAAGGTCAAAGTTATGGTTCCCACTAACTCTTGCTATGTCACTGGCCAAACCAGACAGATCTACATTCTCATGTCTGAGAAGAGACCTGAGTTATCTGGATGGTGTGAAAAATCCTATTCATAAGTAGCCTTGAGAACCTTACTGCTAACAACTTTCACTGATAAAAACTTGCACATTCTGAGGTTTCATTATTTCCAAAGAATGGGGTTCTGTCTGCTAAAGCTTCATCCCATCATCCCTTGCAGCAGCCTGCTCTTGGCTAAAGTGCACAATTACTTTTATAAAATACAGCTAATACATTTAAAATACCAAATTACATGTTTAAATCAGAAATACTTATTCAAACCTCATTCTTATGTGCCTTTATGCAGGCGGTTTCCCTATTAAATTGTTAGACTGATCTGAGGCCATTTCACTTGGTGTCAGTGGCTTGATTAGAGCCTTAACTCCCTAATTATTTAAAATTTCTCTAACCTACTAGGATTTTCTCTCCAACAGCCATGATAAATTGCCCCTTAGTGTCCCAAGATCAAAGAACAAAGAACAAAGAACAATACAGCACAGGAACAGGCCCTTCGGCCCTCCAAGCCCGCGCCGCTCCCCGGTCCAGGATTGAATCCTGAATCCAGGATCCCCGCCCAATTTTCCAGCCTATCTACATACCAATATCCTATCCACCGAGCTGTCCCTCACAGCTACGATGCTTTGTTCATTACAACCTATTAACTCACCCCCACCCCCCCCATTCCAGACCATGTGATCTCCAGGGAGAGGCGAAAACCCAGAGTGAAAAACCCCAGGGCCAATATGGGGAAAAAAAAACCTGGGAAATTCCTCTCCGACCCCCTGAGGCGATCGAAACGAGTCCAGGAGATCACAATGGCCCTGATCGGAAAATGCTTCCCAACCCGTCATTTCCACTTCCACGAACACCATATGAATTCCCTGCCCCCGAGACAGGTTCCCAACTACCCGCAGTCTCGCTCTGTACTGGCACCAGCAAGATGATCATAGAATGAAGCCTTGAAACGAGAAACAAGGAACAATTAGCCCGCGCCGCTCCCTGGTCCAAACTAGACCACTCTTTTGTATCCCTCCATTCCCACTCCGTTCATATAGCTGTCTAGATAAGTCTTAAACGTTCCCAGTGTGTCCGCCTCCACCACCTTGCCCGGCAACACATTCCAGGCCCCCACGACCCTCTGTGTGAAATATGTCCTTCTGATATCTGTGTTAAACCTCCCCCCCTTCACCTTGAACCTATGACCCCTCGTGAACGTCACCACCGACCCGGGGAAAAGCTTCCCACCGTTCACCCTATCTATGCCTTTCATAATTTTATACACCTCTATTAAGTCTCCCCTCATCCTCCGTCTTTCCAAGGAGAACAACCCCAGTTTCCCCAATCTCTCCTCATAACCAAGCCCCTCCATACCAGGCAACATCCTGGTAAACCTCCTCTGTACTCTCTCCAAAGCCTCCACGTCCTTCTGGTAGTGTGGCGACCAGAACTGGACGCAGTATTCCAAATGCGGCCGAACCAACGTTCTATACATCTGCAACATCAGACCCCAACTTTTATACTCTATGCCCCGTCCTATAAAGGCAGGCATGCCATATGCCTTCTTCACCACCTTCTCCACCTGTGACGTCACCTTCAATGATCTGTGGACTTGCACACCCAGGTCCCTCTGCGTCTCTACACCCTTTATGGTTCTTCCATTTATCGTGTAGCTCCTCCCTACATTATTCCCACCAAAATGCATCACTTCGCATTTATCAGGATTGAACTCCATCTGCCATTTCCTTGCCCAAATTTCCAGCCTATGTCGGTTAGGTGGATTAACCATGGTAGATGAGTGGGGTTACGGGGATAGGAGGGGTAAGGGGCTGGGTAAGACACTCGGTTGGAGAATTAATGCAGTCTCGAGGGGCTGAATGCCCTCCTTCTGCACTGTAGGGATTCTATAACAAAAATTATATTTGCTTAAGGTATGTATTATACTTTCATATTCTGAGTTGAGCATTAGAGATATTCTGAAAGGGAGCTAGTATACTATGGCAAGTACACTTCATGGTATTCCCCTTATATATTTTTAAATTATACATCCAAACAGCATTTATGTTTGACCATTACACTATGAAAGGAATTTCTGAGCTGAAGCACAGACATTTGAATATGATGAAATTCGCTTTATGGATAATTTAAGTTTTTCTGCCTTTTTGATATTGTATTACAAAGAACAAGAACAAAGAACAATACAGCACAGGAACAGGCCCTTCGGCCCTCCAAGCCCGCGCCGCTCCCCGGTCCAGGATTGAATCCTGAATCCAGGATCCCCGCCCAATTTTCCAGCCTATCTACATACTAATATCCTATCCCCGAGATGTCCCTCACAGCTATGATGCTTTGTTCATCACAACCTATTGATCAGCATTATAGAAACAGGAGAGTTTTGCAGTTTTTGGATTTAATTTGATTTTGATTTATTATTGTCACATGTATTAGTGTACAGTGAAAAGTATTGTTTCTTGTGCGCAATACAGACAAAACATACCATTCATAGAGAAGGAAACAAGAGAGTGCAGAATGTAGTGCTACAGTTATAGCGAGGGTGTAGAGAAAGATCGGCTTAATGCAAAGTAGGTCCATTCAAAAATCTGATGGCAGCAGGGAAAAAGCTGTTCTTAAGTTGGTTGGTACGTGACCTCAGACTTTTGTATCTTTTTCGCGATGGAAGAAGGTTGAAGAGAGTATGTCTGGGGTGCGTGGGGTCCATAATTATGCTGGCTGCTTTGCCGAGACAGCAGGAAGTGTAGACAGAGTCAATGGATGGCAGGCTGGTTTGCGTGATGGATTGAGCTACATTCACAACCTTTTGTAGTTTCATGTGGTCTTGGGCAGAGCAGAAGCCATACCAAGCTGTGATACAACCAGAAAGAATGCTTTCTATGGTGCATCTGTAAAAGTTTGTGAGAGTCGTAGCTGACATGCCAAATTTCCTTGGTCTTCTGAGAAAGTAGAGGCGTTGGTGAACTTTCTTAACTGTAATGTCAGCATGGGGGGATCAGGACAGGTTGTTGGTGATCCGGACACCTAAAAACCTGAAGCTCTCGACACTTTCTACTTCATCCCCATTGATATAGACAGGAGCATGTTCTCCACTACGCTTCCTGAAGTCGATGCCAATCTCCTTCATTTTGCTGACATTGAGGGAGAGATTATTGTTGCCGCACCAGTTCACCAGATTCTCTATCTCATTCCTGTACTCTGTCTCGTCATTGTTTGAGATCTGACCCACTACGGTGGTGTTGTCAGCAGACTTGAAAATCGAGTTGGAGGGGAATTGGCCACACAGTTACGTTTGAGTGAGGAGCCAACATTTGCTGAAATTACACTTGTTACAATGAGAAGATATAATTAATTAAAAACCCACACAAATGTTGAACCAAATGAGAATTATTGACAGTATTCAACACTTCAGAGAAATTTCCATCAAAATGGAATTTAATAAGGCATAATTAAAGTGGCAATAACTTTTCAATTTGAGTAGGCAATTAGCAATCAGTAATCAAACAGTTTGGATTGCATGATATAAATGGCATGTGCCAGACTCCTGAATTTATGCTGCCAAAGCTGACTCCAATATTCTAATATTATGAGTATATCTATCTACTTATGATTCTGTTATCAGGACAAAGGAACCACTTTTAGAAATATAACCATCAAGCTGAACAGGCAGCATATTTGAAAATACACTAAAGTAAGTACAACTCAAAGGAAAGCTCAGAATGACATTCCAGTCAGTCTCTGATAACTGAAAATGTTTAGCTTTAATGTCAAGGGTATGCAGCGCATTCTTCATGGAATACTCATAGTGCAGGAGGAGGCCATATGGCCCATCGAGCCTGCATCGACAACAATCTCACCCAGGCCCTATCCCCATAACCCCACATATTTACCCTACTAATCTCCCTGACACGAAGGGGCAATTTAGCACTGTCAATCAACCTAACCCACACATTTTTGGACTGTGAGAGGAAATCAGAACATCCGAAGGTAACCCACGCACACGGGAAGAATGTGCAGAGTCCACAAAGGCAGTCACCCAAGCCGAGAATCAAACCCGGGTCCCTGGCGCTGTGAGGCAGCAGTGCTAACCACTGTGCCACCATGCCGCCCTAACTATAGCCTAACTATTTTACCCTTTGGATCTTTTCCATCATTCTTACTCTGGACTTCTGGTTTCACATTACTGTCACAAGTGATTTTCAACTCCTGACCCCTGCAAGAGTATTTGGACTAAGACCGATATCCTGATAAGCTTTCAGCAATATATTAAAGGTATACTGAGGTCACGTACCAACCGACTCAAGAACAGCTTCTTCCCTGACCAACTGACTCAAGAACAGCTTCTTCCCTGCTGCCATCAGACTTTTGAATGGACTTACCTTGTATTAAGTTGATCTTTCTCTACACCCTAGTATGAATGTAACACTACATTCTGCAGTCTCTCATTTCCTTCTCTATGAGTGGTATGCTTTGTATAACGCACAAGAAACAATACTTTTCACTGTATGCTAATACATGTGAATAATAAATCAAATCAAATCAAATCAAGGTAACAAACAGAATAACATTTCTCTTTATTGTTGTAGCTACCATGCTTCAATTTATGCCTTCATAGGCTCCCTCCCAATTATGATTACGACTAAGCATCGTATTAAAATCTCTTCAAAGTTTAAACTATTTAACAAAAGATCTACAAATACATAATATATGTAAGTGAAGTATTACTCTAGCAATCCTTCTATTTTGGCTTTTCAAAAAGAAAACCATACAATGTCACAATCTAAATTTTTGGTGCCTCACAAGGCTGTGTTCTCAGCCCCCTACTATACTCCTTATACAGCTGAGACTGTGTGGCCAAATTCCCCTCCAATTCGATTTTCAAGTTTGCTGATGACATTATTGTAGTGGGTCAGATCTCAAACAATGATGAGACAGAGTACAGGAATGAGATAGAGAACCTGGTGAACTGCTGCAATGACAATAATCTCTCCCTCAATGTCAACAAAATGAAGGAGATTGTCATTGACTTCAGGAAGTGTAGTGAAGAACATGCCCCTGTCTACATCAGTGGGGACGAAGTAGAAATGGTCAAGAACTTCAGGTTTTTAGGTGTCCAGATCACTAACAACCTGTCCTGGGTCCCCCCATGCCGACACTATAGTTAAGAAAGCCCACCAACGCTTCTATTTTCTCAGAAGACTAAGGAAATTTGGCATGTCAGCTACGACTCTCATCAACTTTTACAGATGCACCATAGAAAGCGTTCTTTCTGGTTGTATCACAGCTTGGTATGGCTCCTGCTCTGTCCAAGACTGTAAGAAACTACAAAAGGTTGTGAATATAGCCCAATCCATCATGCAAACCAGCCTCCCATCCATCGACTCTGTCTACAATTCCCGCTGCCTCGGCAAAGCAGCCAGCATAATTAAGGACCCCACGCACCCCGGACATTCTCTCTTCCACCTTCTTCTGTCGGGAAAAAGATACAAAAGTCTGAGGTCACGTACCAACTGACTCAAGAACAGCTTCTTCCTTGCTGCCACCAGACTTTTGAATGGACCTACCTTGCATTAAGTTGATCTTTCACTACACCCTAACTATGACTGTAACACTACATTCTGCACTCTCTCCTTTCCTTCCCAATGAACTGTATGCTTTATCTGTATAGCATCCAAGAAACAATACTTTTCACTGTATGCTAATAACTGTGACAATAATAAAATCAAATCAAAATCAAAAGAGTTGTTATCTTGCAATAACTTTTATAAATGCCTGGTTCTAAATACTGCAGAAACTGTGCTGGTTTGTTACTTTGAAGCTTCAAAGTGACTAAAAAAACAGTGGAAGTCCTTACATTATCCTCGAAAACAGCTCCCAACCCTTCTTGGATTTGAATCACTGTCAACATGAAGTAGGCCAAGGTCATTTGACCCTTTGACCCCAGTCTGCCAATCAGTAAGATAATGGCTGATCATATTTCGACTTTAATTTCACTTTCCTGCTTGTACCCCATAACTTTTTGACTCCCTTGTCGTTCAAAACTCTATCTCACTCATCCTAGAATATATGCAATGACAAGGCCTCCACTGCTCTCTGGATTCCAAAGATTACTGACCCCCAAAGAAAAGAAGTTCCTTCTGATCTCCATCATCAATGGGACCCCCTTTATTTTGAAACCCTGCCCCTATTTCTAGATTTGTCCTTGAGGGGATTCATAATCGAAGTGGCTGTCAGATTATAAATTGAACAAGTCACATAGTCTGCATTTATTTGAAAGTAGTTTGACCCCCCCTCAAGCTTGGGGGGGAAGGTTCTAAGGAAGAGTATACACCCAAAATATACTTTTCCAAGCGGAATTGCGACTTGTGCATTTCCCGCATTTCCTGCTTTTGTTTCAGAGTTCCAAAGTTTGTCATTGTGCCATTTTATTTGACTTGCTTTTTTTAAACTCCTGCACTGGGTCTTGAATTAAAGGTCAAAGCAAGACAGAGCAGCTTCATTTTTGGCACAACAGCTATCCTCCACGTAATACAGCTACCAATAGTTATTGTGACATCTACCACTATGGAACTCTAGGGAATTTCCAATGGTCATTCCAAAAACAGAGCACATGAACACTGATCACCCCCCCCCCCCCCCGCCCCCCCCCCACCCCCCCCACCCCCCGGGCCTTTAGCTTCTAAAAGGCATTGAGTAAGCAGCCTATACATCCCAAATGCTGTTAGTGACATTCTGAACTGTCCAGAACGAGCTGACTGAGACAGCAGAAGGCTACTTCCTCTTCCTCCACTCCTTTTTGGGATTGCCAACCCTCCAACATTGCCCTGGCTTGAGGAAATATGATCGCAGCCTACCTGTTTCTGGCACAGCATTTTCACATTTCAGGAACCATTTCTGTAACAGTTTCAATTTTTGCTTGGTAATAAATAAAAAGTTGAATATTGCTAAAAAAAGAGACACAATGTCAAAGCTTTTCTTCTTGACAAACACAAGAATACGAAATTTCAAATAATCACAACAATTTATACCATAGGAGAAAAAGGTGATGATTTTTTGGCAAATTGACTCCGATTGGACGAGGTGTTGCCATGGAGGAAGCAACTTGGATCTATAGGCTCCCTAAACTCCCAGATAATTCAGAAACATATTCCTTTCCTGGGACGGCAAAATGGCACAGTGGTTAGCACTGCTGCCTCACAGTGCCAGGGACCTCCGTTCGATTCCCAGCTTAGCTCACTGTCGGTGTGGAGTTTGTATATTCTCCCTGTGTCTGCATGGGTTTCCTGCGAGTGCTCTGGTTTCCTCCCACAGTCCAAAGTGCTGGTTAGGTGCATTGACCATGTTAAACTCTCCCTCTGTGTACCCAAACAGGCACCGGAGTGTGGCGACATGGGGATTTTTACAGTAACTTCATTACACTGTGAATGTAAGCCTACTTGTGACTAATAAATAAACTTACTTTCATTTGCAGAGAATAGTTCCCTGTGTTTGAATGTATGTCACCTTTAGCAAGTGTAAATGTGCCACATTATGAGCTTAACCAATCAGCACCCTTTTCTCCTGTAGTATAAATTGTTGTGATCATTTGAAATTTGGCATTCTTGTGTTTGTCCCGATAGAAAGATGGAAAATCAACCAGGAGTAGGCCATTCAGTCCTTTGAGGCTCCTCCACCATTGAACATGATTATGGCTGGTCCTAGTTTAGAAGTCTATCTATTTCTTTCTTAACTATACTCAGTGACTTGGCCTGTGCAGCTTTTGTGGTAGAAAATTCCATGGGTTCACTACCCTCTGAGTGAAGAAATTTCTCCTCATCTCAGTCCTTAATAGCCTACCAGATATCCCAAGATTGTGGACCCTTGTTCTAGACTCCCCATCCAGAGGGAGCATCATCCCTGCATCCAGTATGTTCCGCCCTATCAGAATTTTTATGGTTCAATGAGATCTCCTCCCATTCTTCTAAGTTCCAGTGAATACAGGCCTAGTAGATACAATCTCTCCTCCTACAACAAGCCTGCCATCCCAGGAATTAGCCTGGTGAATCTTTGCTGCACTCCCTCTCTGGCAAGTATATCCTTTCTTAGATAAAGAGACCAAAACTGCATAGAATACTTCAGGGGTAGTCTCATCAAGACCCTGTACAGCTACAGGAAAACATCCTTGCTCCTGTACTCTAATTCTCTTGCAATGAAGGCTATCATACCATTTGTCTTCCGAACTGCTTGCTGCACCTGCATGCTTGTTTTCAGTGATTGGTGTACTAGGAAACCAATTGCACCCTTTGTATGTCAACATTTCCCAATCTATCACTATTTAAATAACACTCTGCCATTCTGTCTCTCCATCCAAAGTGGTGAGCTTCACAATTATCCATGTTATATTGCATCTGCCATGTATTTGCCCACTCACTCAACTTGTCTAAATTACTTTGCAGCCTCTTAACATCCTTCTCACCATTCACAGTTTATGTCATCAGCAAACTTGGAAATATTACTTTTGGTTCCCTCAACCAAATCATTCATTATATATTGTGAATAGTTGGGGTCCAAGCACTGATCCCTCCAGAACATCACGAGTCACTGCCTGCCATTTCAAAACGACCCATTTATTCCTACTCTTTGTTCCCTGTCTACTAACTATCTGAGGAACAGCTTTACAATGCAATTGTACTTGTTAAGTAAAGCTTTACACTTGTAACAAAATCAGAGGGTAAATTACCCAACTGTGCAATCCAAGTTGGAATACACGTTTGGATCGCACAGGTCAGAAAAATCTGCGCTGCAGTCTCTCTTCAAATACAACTGTTCACACCTTCACTTGAGTTTGATTGTGACTGAAATCACATCAATAGCTGCTTGCATGAGAATGCATACTATGGGGGGGATTTTACCATCGCTTTGCGCCCATTTTCAGGCACGAAAACTTGGTAAAGTCGAGTGTGAGGCGAGTAGCACGATCCATGGTCGCCTCCGCACCAGTTCCCCCTTTACCAAAGCCCAAAAATGGCCACAATCGGGACCACACCCAAAATGGGCTCGATGGCCATTTTAAAGTATTTGCATGCATTTCAATCCACGTAACGGGCTGCACCCCAGCTTTGCCGGCACTTCCCCCTTTATCATCGCGTTCGCCAATCCGGAATCAGCGTGAAACAGACATGCTCCATAAAAGTTCGATTCGGGCGCTCCATCAATGAGGGTTAGTGAGGAGGTAAGTGCCAAGCGTCCAACGGCTTTGTGCTGCTTACGGGGATCCTTAACCCTAATCCTCAGGTCGGTGGGGGGGTGGGGGGGGGGGAGGGGGGTGCTATTGCTCAGCAGGGTGTCCAATATTTGATTTGCAGCACAGACCTGGGTCTCAGCACTGACCTCGGGCCTTATGGATGCTGCTGGGTCCTAGTGCACTCAGCACTCTAACAGCTGAAGGATGTGCACAAAGCCTTTGCAAATTGCACTGCTGCAGCCTCAAGGAGCTGTGATTCTGGAGAGCATGTGGGTGGGGATTGGGTTGTCTGTGATGCTGGGGAGCATGTGGGTGGGGGAATGGGGGGGGTCTGTGATGCGAGGGAGCATGTGTGTGGGGGAATGCGGGGTCTGTGATTCTGGGGAGCATGTGGATGGGGAAATGGACAGTGTATGTTGCTGGGCTAGGAGCAAGCAGCATTCCTTAACCTCTACATGTGTTCCTCTCTATCTCCAACACCACCCCCTTCAGAGTGAAGAGATGACTTTTGCAATGCAACTGATTGACCTTGCTGTTCTTTTGGTTGCCGCTGAAGCTGAGGAGGAGGAGCAGGAGAAAGAATTGTGGGCACAGGAGGCCCAGGCCTTACTACTTGCAGGAGTAGAGGGAGATGACCACCAGAGGCAGGAAGTGGCCACCATTTGCCCAGAGGGGGGCCACAGGAGAAGGAGGGAGCAGAGACCTCGGCAGTTCCGTACATGAGTGTCATTTGAACAGATGTCGGACAACATGTACCACTGATGGCTCTGCCTCCGAAAGGAGGCAGTGCAACACCTTTGCAACCTGTTACAGGACCTGGCACCTCGGGGCAGGGGGCACCCACTCTTGGTGGCTGTCAAATTGACGGCCGCTCTGAACGTTAATGCGACTGGCTCCTTCTAGACCCCTAGCAGAGATGTCTGTGGCATTTCCCAGTCAGCTGTGCACACCTGTGTCAAGCATGTCACAGAAGCCCTGTATGCCCGGGCTGGGCAGTACGTCAAATTTAACCTGGAGCAGACCCATCAGGAAGCCCGGGCTGCAGGGTTCGCAGCCATTGCGGGGATGCCTAACGTACAGGGGGCCATCGACTGCACCCAAGTCACCCTCAAGGCCCTGCTGCAGAATCCATGAAGATTTGTCAACAGAAAGGGGTTCCATTCCCTAAACATCCAACTGGTGTGTGACCACAATATGAACACTATGCATGTCTGCATGAGACACCCTGGCTGCATGAATTACAGCTTCATTCTCAGGAGCTGTGACACACCAGAGGCCTTTAAAGAGGAGCTCAGGCTGCATGGGTGGCTCGTGGGTGATATGGGTTACCCTCTTCGGACATGGCTGATGATGCTTGTGCGGAGGCCTGTTTCTGAGGCGGAGACTTGCCATAATGAGGCCCATGTAGCCACCCGTGCATTAGTGGGGAGGCGCATTGGGCTCCTCAGAATGCGATTCCGGTGCCTGGACCGCTCTGGTAGGGCCCTACAATACAGCCCTCTGATCTCTTCCCACATTGTGGTGGTGTGCTGTGCCCTGCACAACCTGGCACAGCAGAGAGGTGACATATTGGAGAAGGAGGAGGAGGAGGATGTGGAGTTCTAACAGCCTGGCATCTCTGGGGAGGAGGCAGCCCAGCAGGAGAAGGAGGAAGAAGAGGAGGAGCATGCCGAACAACACCACTCAGGCGCTGGAGGGCTGGCAGCTCGAATGAGGCATGCGAGGGCAGCTAGGGACACCCTGATCACCAGGCACTTCAGTCACTAGGAGCCTGTGTCTGTGCACATGGGTTCCATTTCCACACCCCCCCTCCCCCACCCAAAATTCCTTCTATCTCCTACAACATCGTCACACCAGAGTGGTGGGCCTGGGTACGCTGTGTTAGTGAGTTTTTTGGCAGGCAAGAGGGTGATGAGACTTGCTAAGCACCATTATGATGATGCCCTGGTGCAAAATAATCTGACTCCTACCTGAGCTCCGCGTGCACGCTGGCACCTGGGTCCATGTCTGTGTAGTGGGTAAGGGATCTGAAACCCCCATACAGAGCCCCGAAGCAGGTGGGGTGGGGTGGGGGAGGGAATTGCTCATGGGTTCTGGGGAACCAATGGCTTCATTTTCTCAGCACAGCACTGAGGGGCCTCCCCAACTGACATCAACATGAAGCATCCCTCCGGCAATCGTCAATGAAAGAGGATTCCTATTCGAGGTGGGTGGTGAAAACACATTTAATGATGACAATAAAGGTGTTTAAATAATAAGTTCTAACATAAAAACGTGTGAACGGAAATGTTAAGGTGCTTAAAGATCTATCTAACCAGTGCAGCCTTCACTCGTGCCATCTCACTGCAACTATAACTTCCTAACCTTATGTGGCCTACCATTACGTCTCTGTCTCTCCAGAATGTACATCGGAGGTGGAGGGGGCCAGCTGCCTACATCACCCCATTGCCTGTGACGTGCTTGGCGGGCGTCCTCTGGAGGCCCTGGACCTTGAGGGCCCTGGCAAGCTTCCAGGTATCTGGGACGTTTCGATGACACCCTCTTCATCCCGCTGTCCCTGAGATGCCCTGGTGTCAGGAAGGGGGGAGTCAGAAGGTGTTGCTACAGCCACAGACTCCTGGCTGGAAGGTCCTGGCATGGGCTTAAGCCCTTCCTCCTCCCTTAGGGTTCCTGTGGGCCCCTGGGTCACTCTATGGGATTGCGGTGCTTCTGTAGTGAGCTCCAGAAGCTCCAGCGTTACCTGGCCCTGCCAGCCCTGGAGGACCACCTGGGTCCTACCCTTGGTGGTCGAGCTTTCAGCAATGGCCACCTGAGTCGGGGGCCACCTGTCAATGGCAGCATCAAGTGTCCTCTGAGACTGGGCCACACTCTCAAGGGCTGCTGCCATAGCCTGCTGTGTCTCAGCACTGTCCCACTGGGCCTCCTGCAAGCTCTGCAGCCCCTCAGCCATGGCTGCGGCCCTCTGGGACTCCGCTGTGGCCATCGCATGGAGCCTGCCACTCATGGTGAGGATCCCCAGCCCCAGGCTTTCCACCGTGGATGCCACCCTTGCAATGTTGGCCTGGGAACCATGCAAGACAGGCAATAGCTGGTCCGCCTGAAAGATTTGGGACTCCTCCCAACAGCCTCGCAGTCGGTCCAGTGTGGTTGTCAGCCCCTCCTGCATTCCCGGCTCTGTTGCTGCATCTCCAGCCGCTGAGGGAGAAGTGATCTCAGAGGCCCAGCATGTAGCCTGGGACCAGCTGAGTCCTCGCCTCTGGCAGGCTCCCGCATGCCAGAGACCTCGGACGTTCCCTCCTCCACCTGATGTACATTATCAGATGGGTCATGTTCACTGGAGAGTGACCCAGAAGCTTCACCACTAACTGGACCCAGTTAGGATGATGAACTGCAAGGTGGAAGCTGATGCCAAAACAGTGCCACCCTCGGAGGTCCCTTCACCCATATGCTCCGAGGACTCGTCCGAGCTGTCTGGAGCAAGATGGGTGGGATCCGCAGTGGGGGCCACGATGCCAGAAGGCCCCAGGGTGTCTGGATCTGTTCCTGCAACACAGAACACAAGGTTAAGTGCAAGGGAGGGAGAGGAATCCAGGATACTAAAAACTTGATTCACATTTCTTCATTGAACATAGAACAAAGCACAAAGAAAACTACATCACAGGAATAGTCACTTCGGCCCTCCAAGCCTGTAGCTACCAGGCTGCCCATCTGATTTGTAACCCCCTACCCTTCCGGGGGCCATATGCCTCTATTCCCATCCCATTCACGTAGCTGTAAAGATGCCCCTTAAAGGTCACTCTCATATCTGCCTCCGCAAACTCCCCCGGCAGCGAGTTCCAGGCACCCACTACCCTCTCTGTGCAAATAAACATGCCTCATACATCTCCTTTAAACCTTGCCCCTCGCACCCAAAACTCATATCCCCTAGAAGTTGCCTCAAATTGAGTGAAGGATTGACAGGTGCTCACTCCTTGACTCCAGCCCGACCATGCTATCGCTGACAGCCTGCATCTCCCCTTTCCTGGGCAGCTCCAGTATCCGCTCTTCAAAGGGGGTGAGAACTCGGAGGTCTGGCTCACCACCCACTGTGCCCGCCCTCTCTCGGGTGTTATGGTGGATCTTCTCCTGTGGGGACAGAAGGAGCCATGAAAGAAATGTTGGTGTGACTCCTGCAGAGTATCAGGCGGTGGTCCTCAGTGGGCAAGTGCAGTGCTACTCTTGGGGGGGGAAGGAGGATAGCTAGGATGTGGTTGGGGGTGAGGGTCTGGAAGCATGCAGGGTGCGGGGGGCGGGCGGATCTGGGGGCAATTTGGGGGAAGGTGTTAGATGGGATTAAGCACGCACCCTTGCTTCCCGGATGAGGTCATTGACCTTCTTGCGGCACTGCTTCCCCATTCTGGGGGTCAGTGCTATGGCACTGACGGAAGCGGCAACTGCCTCCCAGGCCGCATTGCCATCAGCCCCCCTGGGTCTGCATCCTGCTGGAGGAAAGAGGGTGTCCCGCCTCACCTCTGCCGCATCCAGCAGCCTCCCGAGGTCACCTTCAGTAAATCTGGGGGCTGGTCATGTGGTCATTTTTTTCCTGCACTGCCTACCTGTCCATCCTTGGAGTTTTTATGGAGCTGTCCCTTGTTATGGCAGATCAGCTGCAGGCAGTTTGGCAGAGCATTCCAGCAAGTTACATGCAGTTTGCTTGTCAGCATTGAAGGGAAGGCAAGTGAGTACTTGCCGGTGTGGTGATGGGGATGGGCGGGGGGCAGGGGGCGGGCGTGGGGGGGGGGGGGTGGGGGTCAATGCCTCTATGATTGGGGACAGGGGAGAGAGACGGAGGTGTCATACAGTCATCGGAGTCAGGCGGAGATGGGGGCCTTGTGTGGGAGGGTCTGGAGTGGGGAGGAGGGGGAAACTGTCTGCCTGAGATCGTTTGGGGGGGAAGGGGGGGCTGCTGCCACTCTGTCTGAGATTGGCGGGGGTAGGGGGGCCGCTGCCACTCTGTCTGAGATCGGTGGGAGGAAGGTGGAGGGGGCTGTGATCGGTCTGGGTGGCAGGGTGTGGGGGGATAAGGGGGTCAGTAATGTTGTGGAGGTTGGGCAATGTCTGTGGGGGCCAGGGGGAGGCATTATCCAGTCCGGGAGCGATGTGGCAGGGGAGCTGCATTCTATCATTTTTTTGCGCAGTTGGAGGCGTCGATCGGAGTTGCAGGGTTTCGGGCGCGGAAAGCCCCGCCCACAGGCTTCTGCAGCGCGAGTTGGGCCGAAGGGCCTGTTTCCATGCTGTAAACCTCTACGACTCTATGATTCAGAATCGCTGATATTTTTGCAGGCAGAGTGCGTATGGGGACACCCGAGAACGGGTTTAAATGTCGGATCTGAAACACTCCCAGTTTCAAGTCCACCCAGCACTTAGAATCAAAATGGTAAAATAGGACCCTTTGTGCATTTTCACACTGGCTGAGAAAAATATAGTCACAAACCACAAAAACCACATGCTAAAGATAGAATGAATGTGTACAGATAAGATGGAGTTACAACACAGCAACAAGATGTGGCATCAAGCAGTCTGAGAAACCACATGAGGAAAATTTGAGTAATTTAACACTCAAACTCTTACCTATGATATGCTCAATAAATAATTAATCTTTAAATTGTTATATTTAACCTCAATCAAATAAGCTTTCTTTCATTCGCTGCTTTGTAAATCTAATGTTGCCTTTACTTTAGGGCTCTGTTGCCTCTGACAGCCCTGATCTTTTCCAGCATGGCTACAAGATGAATTAGCTAACACTTTGACCCCAGTGACTACAAGTATCGTTCCAGGAAGTGTTTGCTTTGTACTACATGGAGCAACATAAGTGTGCATAAGGAATGTAAATGGCTAACCGTGGTATTGAAAATGGTTGCCGTTTTTATCCAGTTGGCACCCACACCAGACAACAATACGGTCTTCACATTGCTCCCTGGTAAAGATGTTCCACAGCCAGTTGCAAAGATGCACAGCATCTTTTGAGATTGCAGTGTTTAAGTATCTGGAGTTGCCCATATTTGCACAAATGCAGTATGTTTTGTTTTTACAAAAGGTCACGGAGCACCATCTAGTTCATCATTCTCCTTATTCAATCATGGGATGTGGGCGTCACTGGCTGGGCCAGCATCTATTGCGCATCCCTATTTGCCATTGGTTTGCTAGGCTATTTCAGAGGGCAGTTGAGAATCAACCACATTGTTGTGGGTCTGGAGTGACATGTTGACCAGACCAGGTAAGGACGGCAGATAATCAACAATGGTTTCATGGTCATCAGTAGATTATTAATTCCAGATATTTTTTATTGAATTCAAATTTCACCATCTGCCATGGCAGGATTCAAACCCGGGTCACAAAAAATTAGTTGAATTTCTGGGTTAATAGACTAGCGATAATACCACCAGGGCCATCGCCTCCCCATTATACCACTCTCACTGGATGTTGAATGATTTCCAGAGTTTCTGCTTCCACTACTCAGTCAAGAAAAGCACTCCAGGCATGAAGAAGAGCTGCCTGACATCTGTCTTGAATTTACAGGCATTTCCGATTATTCTGGTTTTGCAATGTAATGCGAGACACACGTGACATTTCCCTTTCACTTGGGGCCCAGAGTTGCACAAGGACTGTGACACCAGCACAAGAGTAACAGAGTGCAACCCTGCTCTGCATTTGCAGTCAGCTATTGATCCAATCACATCCTAAATCGTGGGCACTGGATCTCAAACATAATAGCATTAGTGCATTGTTTCAAGGGGAAAAAAATCTTGTTAATGCTTTAACACTTACAAGGAAAGATAGCAAAGAAAGCATCAATCCAACACCCATCTAATGCCATGGCACCAATAATCATAATGTGATTTAAATTGTGATGTATGTTCGTTGCAATGCATTTATTTCATGAGAAAAGGTGAGTGCAGCTTCGGATAACTGGATGTCTGGTTTCTGGACTGAATGAGAACGTTCTAATGCCATATTCTAGACAAAAGCACTTAGATCGTAAGTCACAAACATGTTTCTGTGACATATTTTTTGGGGAAGAAACTAATCTTCCTTTTCAAATGTACACAAGAAGCCTTAAAAATGGCTGCCAAAGGATATCTGACCCTTTTAACTGCAATGAGGTCAAGCTGAATGGATTACAAGCAGAATACTCAGGAATGAAAAGACTTTTGGAATTCAATAAATCCTCAAACAGACAATGGTTTTCCCTGAAGTTGAAAACCGTGGCCCCTTTGAAACACTGCAGCTGATAAGGAGACTTCAGATTGCTAAGTGGAATTGCCATGTGCCTTAGTCTGAAGATGACTTGGCATTTTATCCAGATCACAAGACAGGGGTCATTTTAGGTTTTTGACTATTTTGTGTTCAGAACCCCAGGAGGAATTCCGAGAAACAACTTCAGAAATAAATCCTGGCTAAGAGAGGACAAGCTGAAGGTTTTTGAAGAAATCAACTGCCGTTACTCTTGAAAAAGTCCAGGCAACCTGCAAGAGCCATAAACCGCAGTAGCAAGGAATAAGAAATAAGCTGTGACAAAGGGTCATCCAGACTCGAAATGTTGGCTATATTCTCTCCCCACAGATGCTGTCAGACCTGCTGAGATTTTCCAGCATTTTTGTTTTTGTTTGACCTTTATTCATTAGTGTCACAAGTAGGCTTACATTAATACTGCAATGAAGTTACTGTGAAAATCCCCTACTCACCACACTCCGGCCCATCGTGTCTGCACCGACCGCAATCCCACCCAGGCCCTATTCCTATTATCCCACATATTTACCCTGCTAATCCCCTAACACTAGGGTCAATTTAGCATGGCCAATCAACCTAATCGACACATCTTTAGACTGTGGGAGGAAACTGGAGCACCTGGAGGAAACCCACGCAGACACGGGGAGAATGTGCAAACTCCTTTGCAGCATTTGGAATACTGCGTCCAGTTCTGGTCGCCACACTACCAGAAGGACGTGGAGGCTTTGGAGAGAGTACAGAGGAGGTTTACCAGGATGTTGCCTGGTATGGAGGGGCTTGGTTATGAGGAGAGATTGGGGAAACTGGGGTTGTTCTCCTTGGAAAGACGGAGGATGAGGGGAGACTTAATAGAGGTGTATAAAATTATGAAAGGCATAGATAGGGTGAACGGTGGGAAGCTTTTCCCCGGGTCGGTGGTGACGTTCACGAGGGGTCATAGGTTCAAGGTGAGGGGGGGGAGGTTTAACACAGATATCAGAAGGACATATTTCACACAGAGGGTCGTGGGGGCCTGGAATGTGTTGCCGGGCAAGGTGGTGGAGGCGGACACACTGGGAACGTTTAAGACTTATCTAGACAGCTATATGAAGGGAGTGGGAATGGAGGGATACAAAAGAGTGGTCTAGTTTGGACCAGGGAGCGGCGCGGGCTAATTGTTCCTTGTTTCTCGTTTCAAGGCTTCATTCTATGATCATCTTGCTGGTGCCAGTACAGAGCAAGACTGCGGATAGTTGGGAACCTGTCTCGGGGGCAGGGAATTCATATGGTGTTCGTGGAAGTGGAAATGACTAGGGTTGGGAAGCATTTTCCGATCAGGGCCATTGTGATCTCCTGGACTCGTTTCGATCGCCTCAGGGGGTCGGAGAGGAATTTCCCAGATTTTTTTTTTCCCCATATTGGCCCTGGGGTTTTTCACTCTGGGTTTTCGCCTCTCCCTGGAGATCACATGGTCTGGAATGGGGGGGTGGGGGTGAGTTAATAGGTTGTAATGAACAAAGCATCGTAGCTGTGAGGGACAGCTCGGTGGATAGGATATTGGTATGTAGATAGGCTGGAAAATTGGGCGGGGATCCTGGATTCAGGATTCAATCCTGGACCGGGGAGCGGCGCGGGCTTGGAGGGCCGAAGGGCCTGTTCCTGTGCTGTATTGTTCTTTGTTCTTTGTCCTCTCAGACAGTGACCCGAAGCCAGAATTGAACCCGGGTCCCTGGCACTGTGAGGCAGCAGTGCTAACCACTGTGCCACCATGCCACCAAATGATGCAGAAAACAGCGTTCTCAAGGTATATGCTCACTTCAGCATTTCATCCCTCAGAACGCTGCGTTTCATGGAGTTCGGTGGCACTATTGAAGTGGAGAGTGCGATATATTGAGGAATGTTGTGCGTGGTGGACTTCAGTTGTGCCTTTGTCCTACTTGGACCACCGTTGTGTGTTTGTTATGCCTGGGCACATCCCCTGCCGGCTCGGCTCCTCCCCTTGTCACCTAGTATAAAGGTGGTCGTCTCCTCCCCCTTGTTCAGTCCGGGTCGGTTACCTGTTGGGATGTGCTCCTGATTCTGTTATGAATAAAAG
Organism: Mustelus asterias; assembly: GCF_964213995.1. Lineage (NCBI taxonomy): Eukaryota > Metazoa > Chordata > Chondrichthyes > Carcharhiniformes > Triakidae > Mustelus > Mustelus asterias. Next base: position 47,334,469 of record NC_135807.1, on the reverse strand, counting down.
CCTACAGTTGTATTGGCACACAAGTAGTCTTTTGCCTAATTGATAGCGTATCATTGTGACCAGTTGGCTTTCTCTGCAGCTGGCTATTGACAGGTTACTGAAAAGCTGGAAACCTGTAACTACCTAGTTATAGATCTAGGAGAGGAAGAGTACTCCATAAAAACATTGAGATGTTTTGCACTTTACTTTCTCTTTCTCAATAATGCTCTGAAATTATTCACGGATTGTATTGAAGCTTCAGAGGCCCAGTCATTCAGTCTCCAATTGGTGTATGAGCTGATGAGTGATATGAATAGGAATCCGGACAGAGAATTTGGAACAAAGTTTTTTGGGGTTGCAGAGAATGACAGGCTGAAGTTAATTGCAGATGTGGCAGCAAAATGTGAGAGAGATTTTTCAACTTTCTACAGAAGATGGACCTGACTTCTCTGAAAACAGCTTTCACAACAGAATATCCAAATTAGCCCTTGTAAATGCTGTGTGTCCTGAGAAGAATTTTGCAATGGTGTTCCAGCATGTAATCCTAAAGAGAATAACTTGGAAGCACTTTCTGAAGAATTCAGCATTGTAGAAAGCATTGAATCCTCCCCAGAAGTGCTGGATCAGTGAGGAGAAGTTCCACGAAATGTTTCAACAAGACTTATCCCCTTTAGACTGTGGGAGGAAACTGGAGCACCTGGAGGAAACCCACGCAGACACGGGGAGAATGTGCAAACTCCTCTCAGACAGTGACCCACAGGGGGGTTTAAACTAATTTGTCAGGGGAGTGAGAAAACTCCTCAGACGTCAGTGAGGGTGGTGAGGTATTGGGGAAGGTATCAGGGTCAAGGGTGGGTACCGGTAGACAGGAAGGTGGGTTGAAGTGTGTCTACTTCAATGCAAGGAGCATCCGGAACAAGGTAGATGAACTTGGGGCGTGGATTGGTACTTGGGACTACGATGTTGTGGCTATTACGGAGACGTGGGTAGAACAAGGACAGGAATGGTTGTTGGACGGTTCCGGGGTATAGATGTTTCACTAAGTGTAGGGAAGCTGGTAAAAGAGGTGGAGGAGTGGCATTGTTAATCAAGGATAGTTTAACGGCTGCGGAAAGGCACTTCGAGGGGGATCTGCACACTGAGGTAATATGGGCTGAGGTTAGAAATAGGAAAGGAGCGGTCACGTTGTTAGGAGTTTACTATAGGCCCCCAAATAGTAATAGAGATGTGGAGGAAGAAATTGCTAAGCAGATTATGGATATGTGTAGGGGTCACAGGGTAGTTGTCATGGGGGACTTTAACTTTCCAAATATTGATTGGAACCTTTGTAGGTCAAATAGTTCGGATGGGGCAGTTTTTTGTGCAGTGTGTACAGGAGGGTTTCCTGACACAATATGTGGATAGGCCGACAAGAGGTGAGGCCACATTGGATTTGGTACTGGGAAATGAACCGGGCCAAGTGTTAGATTTGGTTGTGGGAGAGCACTTTGGAGATAGTGACCACAATTCGGTGTCTTTTGTTATTGCAATGGAGAGGGATAGGGCCGTACGGCAGGGCAAGGTTTACAATTTGGGGAGAGGTAATTATGATGTGATTAGGCAAGAATTAGGGGGCATAAGATGGGAACAGAAACTGTCAGGGAAAGGCACGAATGAAAAGTGGAACTTTTTCAAGGAACAAATACTGGGTGTCATTGATAGGTATGTCCCTGTCAGGCAGGGAGAAAATGGCCGAGTGAGGGTACCATGGTTCACAAAAGAGGTGGAATGTCTTGTGAAAAGGAAGAGGGAAGCTTATGTAGGGATGAGGAAACAAGGTTCAGATGGCTCGATTGAGGGTTACAAGTTAGCAAGGAATGAGCTGAAAAAGGGGCTTAGGAGAGCTAGGAGGGGACATGAGAAGTCCTTGGCGGGTCGGATCAAGGAAAACCCCAAGGCTTTTTACTCTTATGTGAGGAATAAAAGAATGACCAGGGTGAGGTTAGGGCCGGTCAAGGACAGTAGTGGGAACTTGTGTATGGAGTCAGTAGAGATAGGCGAGGTGATGAATGAATACTTTTCTTCAGTGTTCACCAAGGAGAGGGGCCATGTTTTTGAGGAAGAGAAGGTGTTACAGGCTAATAGGCTGGAGGAAATAGATGTTCGGAGGGAGGATGTCCTGGCAGTTTTGAATAAACTGAAGGTCGATAAGTCCCCTGGGCCTGATGAAATGTATCCTAGGATTCTTTGGGAGGCAAGGGATGAGATTGCAGAGCCTTTGGCTTTGATCTTTGGGTCCTCGCTGTCCACGGGGATGGTGCCAGAGGACTGGAGAATGGCGAATGTTGTTCCTCTGTTTAAAAAAGGGAATAGAAATGACCCTGGTAATTATAGACCGGTTAGTCTTACTTCGGTGGTTGGTAAATTGATGGAAAAGGTCCTTAGAGATGGGATTTACGACCATTTAGAAAGATGCGGATTAATCCGGGATAGTCAGCACGGATTCGTGAAGGGCAAGTCGTGCCTCACAAATTTGATAGAATTTTTTGAGGAGGTAACTAAGTGTGTTGATGAAGGTAGGGCAGTTGATGTCATATACATGGATTTTAGTAAGGCGTTTGATAAGGTCCCCCATGGTCGGCTTATGATGAAAGTGAGGAGGTGTGGGATAGAGGGAAAGTTGGGCCGCTTGGATAGGTAACTGGCTGTCTGATCGAAGACAGAGGGTGGTGGTCGATGGAAAATTTTCGGATTGGAGGCAGGTTGCTAGCGGAGTGCCGCAGGGATCAGTGCTTGGTCCTCTGCTCTTTGTGATTTTTATTAATGACTTAGAGGAGGGGCTGAAGGGTGGATCAGTAAATTTGCTGATGACACCAAGATTGGTGGAGTAGTGGATGAGGGGGAGGGCTGTTGTAGGCTGCAAAGAGACATAGATAGGATGCAAAGCTGGGCTGAAAAATGGCAAATGGAGTTAACCCTGATAAATGTGAGGTGATTCATTTTGGTAGGACTAATTTAAATGTGGATTACAGGGTCAAAGGTAGGGTTCTGAAGACTGTGGAGGAACAGAGAGATCTTGGGGTTCATATCCACAGATCTCTAAAGATTGCCACTCAAGTGGATAGAGCTGTGAAGAAGGCCTATAGTGTGTTAGCTTTTATTAACAGGGGGTTGGAGTTTAAGAGCCATGGGATTATGCTGCAACTGTACAGGACCTTGGTGAGACCACATTTGGAGTATTGTGTGCAGTTCTGGTCACCTCACTATAGGAAGGATGTGGAAGCGCTGGAAAGAGTGCAGAGGAGATTTACCAGGATGCTGCCTGGTTTGGAGGGTAGGTCTTATGAGGAAAGGTTGAGGGAGCTAGGGCTGTTCTCTCTGGAGCGGAGGAGGCTGAGGGGAGACTTAATAGAGGTTTATAAAATGATGAAGGGGATAGATAGAGTGAACGTTCAAAGACTATTTCCTCGGGTGGATGGAGCTATTACAAGGGGGCATAACTATAGTGTTCGTAGTGGGAGATACAGGAAGGATATCAGAGGTAGGTTCTTTACGCAGAGAGTGGTTGGGGTGTGGAATGGACTGCCTGCAGTGATAGTGGAGTCAGACACTTTAGGAACATTTAAGCGGTTATTGGATAGACACATGGAGCACACCAGGGTGATAGGGAGTGGGATAGCTTGATCTTGGTTTCAGATAAAGCTCGGCACAACATCGTGGGCCGAAGGGCCTGTTCTGTGCTGTACTGTTCTATGTTCTATGTTCTATGTTCTACTTATGGGGGAAAAAATCAAGAATATGAAGAAAATCAGCTCCTATCGCATTTCCATCCCATTTCTTGGTCCCGGTCTTGGGTGGGGAAAGTCTCTCTGGGCAGTGACGGTCATGCACAGAATTGTGTGTAGGGAGTGGTCAGTCACCTACAGCATTTGATCCTGGGGCTTCAAGGAAGTTTTGGGACACAGAGGCACATTCAGGGGAGGCTTTTGGATACAGTATGGTGGGAACTCGAATTCATGTCACACTATCTGTAATTCCCACAGTTTGCCTGGACCTGCAGAATCTCACTGGCTGTCCTGTCTGGAGACAATACACATCTCTTTAACCTGTCTTAATGCTCTCTCCACTCACATTGTTTGTATCTTAAAGACTTAATTAACTGTAAGTATTCGCATTCCAACCATTATTCTGTAAATTGAGTTTGTATCTTTATATGCCCTGTTTGTGAACAGAATTCCCACTCACCTGAAGGAGGGGCTTAAGGCTCCAAAAGCTTGTGTGGCTTTTGCTACCAAATGAACCTGTTGGACTTTAACCTGGTGTTGTTAAACTTCTTACTGTGGGAACTCTAATATCAGAGGACATATTGGATGGTCTTTTGGTTGTTGGGGGGGGTCTCTGATAAGGGTGTAGGTGGCCTAAAGAAGGGGTGGGATCAGAATAATGAGGGACATGGAGGCTTCAATATTGAAGAAAACAGAGGGAGAACAGGAATATCCACATAAATTTTAAGAGGGTCAAAGGTAATGGGGGTGATTGGATGGTCACAATGGGGTCAAGGATAATGGCGAGGCTGGATGGTCACAATGGGGTCAAGGGTAACGGGGGAGGCTGGATGATCACAGGAGGGATTGGAACTAGGAGGCAGTAACTGTGGAGGAGGATAGGCAGCGATAACCAGTTTGATCTTTATTCAGCAATGACACAGATGGAAAATCAAACATGAGAAAAACTCCTCTTTTGGGCCGAGCGAAGGGTCACCCTGTTAATCATTGGCTCAAACCATGGCTAAACAGTCTCAACTGAGTGCTGCTCTGTAATGCCAACTGCCCAGTAAAGGAGCATTGCTCCATGACTAATGAGGTGCATTCATGCAAGAATCTATTACATTTTGGGGCTACATTTCAGCAGGTATGATTGGCCATCTGTTACCGACAGAGGCATATAGAAAGGAATGCAGGCGAAATGATTCCAGGGGCACGGCTGCTGGATAGCAGCCAGATGCACTTTCCAAGCCTCACTAATTCCAGTTAAATGGGCATGGCTGACAAGGCACAATGACTAAATTCTTCACATAATGATAAGGCTGGGTTCTCTGTACAGAGTGTGTAGGGTCACGCTGACTATTATCTGACAGAGGGTTCTTGTTTATGACTGTAATCCTGGTGATCAAGGCTCTGTTTGTCAAAGCAGGAAACTTCTCCTCTTTCCAAAGGAGAGAATCAGCTACCTGTGACCCTCCAAGACGTGATTCTTCTGCAAGCAGTTGACTGGAGATGCCACATCCAGATAGATGCCAGCAGTGGCTTGCAGGTGAAGGGAAACCAGTCTAGGAAAAGTTCAAATAAGTTCTCCATTTTTTTTGTTGGTGAAGACAAAGAGTTTTAAGTTTATTTATTTATTTGTGTCACAAATAGGCTTACATTAACACTGCAATGAAGTTATTGTGAAAATCCCCTAGTTGCCACACTCTGGCTCCTGTTCGGGTACGATGAGAGAGAATTTAGCATGGCCAATGCACCTAACCAGCGCATCTTTCAGACTCTGGGAGGAAACCAGAGCACCCAGGGGAAAGACCCTACTGCCAGGTATTGAGCCCCCGCCATATTTTCAAACGCACTAATGTGACATCATTCAGTGCGGTTTACAAGAGGTTCACCCAGATGTGAACCTGCTGTGGAAATCCCCCCAGGACGTAAAGGTGAGTATAGCCCCTGGGGGAGAGGGGACATGGCCAGGCAGTGCTCTGGCGATGCCCCCGATGCAGGTTGGCACCATGCCCGTGCCAATCTGACAGTGCTAAACTCTACCAGGGCACAATGCCAGGGGCAGACACCAGTGGGACCCTCATGGGGAAGGGGGGATTCATTTATATGTGGTGGTGGGCAAAAGTGGACATGGGAGCTGGGCCGTTTGGGAGAGCTGTGTGCCAGCAATGCCTGTATGGGTAGAGGGGGTGTGTTTCAGGGGGGGGTGGTCTGTTCTTCAGGGGGAAGGGCGGGGGTTGCTGTCACTGACAGCTGGAGGAGGGGAAGGATCTGATGTTTGGGGGAAAGGGTGGGGTGCCGGCTCTGGTGAGAAACATGCCGTTTTTCTCACCAGAACCAACACTGGCATTTTTTAGGAAGATTTTGCCCCAAAGCTCAGGCTGCTTCAAGTTGGATTGGACACTCTCCTGGCATCAAAATATTTGGTGGTTTTCAGGAGGCAGTGTGTCCCTTTTAACTTGAGATACTGACCACTGCGATTTCACCAGATTATAAAGAAATTCCTGGGCTTTGGATTTTCCAGGCCTGCCTCTTCTGACATCCTTATTTGAAGAACACAGCGGTGCTGCCTCAAATAAGGTACAATATTAAGGTACAAGATCAGAAGACTAGACTCATCTAAAATAGAGAAGAAAAACAGCAATTCAGAGTCCTCAAATAATTCCTGGGCCCGCTGTATTCTGTATGCTGTTGGCACGTGGTGGGGCCCATGGAAACCTCGGGGGTGATCTTGTGCTGTCAATCACCATCCGGGGGAATGTGACCTCCGCGGTAGGCTAGGGAGCGGTCATTGTCTGGTCTGATCGGGGCGCCCTTTAAACAGGGTACTCTGATCTTGGTGCAGCTGGGCTTTGCTGGTGTGCTAAAGACCCACCCCCCACCGCACCCCCAGCACCCCCCTCCCCATTCCCTCCCCCTCCCCCCCCCCAACCTGATGGTGTGAAACAACACCCAGTTTTTTGTGGCAGAGTGTGCTAAGATCTGGAGAGAAGACCGGCACATTTCTCTGGAGAGGGGGCGATTCTCCCAGCCTGCTGCACTGTTCTAGCGGCACAGGGCCAGAAGAAATCAGCGGAGGCCATTTTGCGGGTTTCCTGCTGGGTGTCACAGCCTCCGCAAGTCTCCCAGGCATCGAATTTGAGCGTCACCAGCTCCCGGACTAGAAATCAGCATGGAGCTAATTTCAATATTTAAATTGCAATTGGTATATCATTAGTGGGCCCAAGACTGATATCTCCGGGCCTGCTAGTGCCTCTGCCCCACTGCCAGGAATCAGTCACTCCAGCGGGGTTTGCTACTGCTCCCCACTAACGGAGAACAGGTGGCCAATCCAGCTGGAGGGGACAGAGGCCATTGAGGGCCCCCAGGAGGTTGGGGTAAGGGGAGTGCCCCCTGGGCAGTGCCAGCCTGGCATTGCCCGCCAGACAACGGGAAGTGCCAAGGGGGCAGGACCAGAGCGGGTATGGCCTATTGGGTGGCAATCGGAGGGGGTGGGGGGTCCTGTTGCCACTCTGCACTTTGGATCAGTGACAAGAGAGGAAGGACAGTGATCAGGGCTGCTGAGGAGTCGGGGCTACCGCGGGTGATGGGGTCTGAGCTGCCAGAGTGGGGAGATCAGGACTACCTGGGGGGTTTGTTGGGGAGATCGGGGCTGGCCAGGAAGGGGGGACATCAGGGCTTGCCAGGAGAGGCCTGGTAAGCCAGCCATCAGTAGTGGGAGGGGATAGTTGGAAGGCCAGCGAAGGGGAGTCATGGGGCTGGACAGCGGTTGGGCTGGCCAGCGATCAGGATGCCGGCAGTGCGGGGCCAATGTGCATGTGCCGATCTCGGCTCTGACAGATCGGTGCATGCGCAGTGGCCCACTCAGCACCATGCTGCCGGCCTCTCCAGCGGGGATAGGCTCCGCCCCTGATTTTCAGAGTGAACCTCGCCAGGACTCTCTCCAGTGCTCAGAGTGTGGGAGATTCAATCTGAAAATCATGCTAAAAAAAACAGTGGGAGTTACTCCTGTGTACTCACGAATTGGGGAGTTAGAATTTTTTTGCGAGAACTGTTTTTCTTGCCGGTACCAACATTCTGCCATTGTTTGGTAAGGTGTCAAACTGTATTGTCTATAACCCTTAGTGTCAAACTGTATTGTCTATAACTTCTCTGCATAAGAATTGTTATTGCAAGTGTGAAAAAATCCCCAAACTTTCCCAAAGTCTAATCTGTGCTTCAGTGACTGAGTTCAGCAAGTGATGGTTAACAGGATTCGAATTTCTTTGAGTAAGGAGATATTCCAGACAGGAAGATGAGGGTGGGAGGAATTCCAGCACTGGTAATGTTTGAGTTTAATCTTTAGTATTCCGAATGCATTTAGGATTGATTCAGAATGCTGCAGTGTATTTAATCTCTTTTTTCCTGACATAAATATAGTAGGCTAGATTCTATAAACTTGCCCGCAGCTGGGATTCTCCGGTCCTGCTGCAGTGATTTGGCTGAGTGCCAAATTCTCCATTCCCGCTGCAGCAGCGACGGGGCGTGAACGGCCGGAGAATTCCAGCCGGTGGCTCTGTTTCACTGCTCAGCCGCGATGGACTGAATGGCCTCCCTGTGTGCTAGATGATTCCATGAACTTATAGTCATGGACCTGAAGAGAATCTGGTTATGTCTTTTCAAGATCATAGAAGAAAGCATGGTATTCTGAACTACGTTCCATTGAACAGTACTGCCCGGGCCACTCTGGTCTGGTGGGATATTACATAGAACATAGAACAGTACAGCACAGAACAGGCCCTTCGGCCCACAATGTTGTGCCGAGCTTTATCTGAAACCAAGATCAAGCTATCCCACTCCCTATCATCCTGGTGTGCTCCATGTGCCTATCCAATAACCGCTTAAATGTTCCTAAAGTGGCTGACTCCACTATCACTGCAGGCAGTCCATTCCACACCCTAACCACTCTCTGCGTAAAGAACCTACCTGTGATATCCTTCCTATATCTCCCACCATGAACACTATAGTTATGCCCCCTTGTAATAGCTCCATCCACCCGAGGAAATAGTCTTTGAACGTTCACTCTGTCTATCCCCTTCATCATTTTATAAACCTCTATTAATTCTCCCCTCAGCCTCCTCCGCTCCAGAGAGAACAGCCCTAGCTCCCTCAACCTTTCCTCATAAGACCTACCCTCCAAACCAGGCAGCATCCTGGTAAATCTCCTCTGCACTCTTTCCAGCGCTTCCACATCCTTCTTATAGTGAGGTGACCAGAACTGCACACAATATTCCAAATGTGGTCTCACCAAGGTCCTGTACAGTTGCAGCATAACCCCACGGCTCTTAAACTCCAACCCCCTGTTAATAAAAGCTAACACACTATAGGCCTTCTTCACAGCTCTACCCACTTGAGCGGCAACCTTTAGAGATCTGTGGATATGGACCCCAAGATCTCTCTGTTCCTCCACAGTCTTCAGAACCCTACCTTTGACCCTGTAATCCACATTTAAATTAGTTCTACCAAAATGAATCACCTCACATTTATCAGGGTTAACTCCATTTGCCATTTTTCAGCCCAGCTTTGCATCCTATACAATCCTATTACAATCCTGCCAAGTTTAACAGCAGCTCGAATGGGCTGCCTCACCTATTGGTGGGTGACATGCTGTGTTGGGGCCATAAAATCCTGGCCACAGATAGAATAGTTCCAGAGAAAACATTTTCTCTATTGGGAAATCATGATATAAGGGAAATAACTCAAAAGCAAAAGACCATGCAAGAATGAAACGGGGAAGCACTTTTTCACACGGTCCGGAACCTTCTACTCCAAAAGGTTGTGAAAGTTGAGTTAACTGTGGCGTTGGAATTCTCCCAACCAGCCTGTGGAGGGTTTGATGCAAGGACAGCGTTGGAAATCGAGCAGCAGACAAAAGAATCAGAAACCCGCCTACGTAAAACCCCATCGCAATTCTCGGAAAGGCGGGTTAAGGGAGGTTCGGTTTTCCTGCTGGCTGGCGGTGGAAATGCCATTTTCCTTCATTTGCATCTCATGAATGCTTATTAAATCAGCTTCTTGCCGGCTTCCCATTGGGCCTTTCAACCTTGCGTCACACCAATGGGAATTTATATCGGCATCAAACCCGATTGAGAAAAAGCAGTGTGCACAAAGCACTCCTCAGTTCAACTTCAGAGTGAGTGCAACTTTCTGCTGCAGTGTTGTGTCGATCTGATATGCTGTTCACCATTCTGCAGAGCAGGCCAGTTCCTGCCTCCATCTCCATGCTGCTGGACCCATGGGCTAGGTTTTCCGGTCGTGCTCGCCCCAAGATTTCTATGATTTCTATGATTTCTATGAAGACCGGAAAATCCCGCCCGAGGTCAACGGATGAGGTCAACGAGGTCATGGCACTGTCCCGTCGGTACAATTCCCATGGCGGGCAGGAAAGGAAAATTCCACCCATGGACCCTCCTGTGTACGGAGTCAATTCAGTACTGAGCCTGGGGTTGAGGACTACAGGGGCCTCCTTGCCCTGGTGCCACACACCCAGTGTTTATCTCGACAGCACCGTGCTGTGGGACTCATGCAATCACCACCACAAATGTCGAAAGTTCGACTGGGGGTGGAGTGTGAGGTGAAGGGGGGAGTGAACTAATAAACACAAGGAGAACAATGTGGAAGGAGAGCTGTGCAGGCAGGGATAGGGTTTACGATGACAGACGGGGGGCAAGGAGGTGGATGAAAAGGAGAAACAATGGGAGGCAGAGGGAAGACCGAGGGGAGGGAACATTGATTCAGGCAAAGCTGCATGAAAAGCTCACAAACAGGGAGGGGGCGTGGAGTGAGGGTGGGTGTCAGAGGAATAACAAATTGCCTTTAGCTTAGAAAGGCATCATGTGTTGGCACGGGCTTGGTGGGCCAAAGGGCCTTTTCTCATACTGTACTCTTCTTTGCTCTTTATTTACTGGAAGGGGATGAACAATGACTCCAGATCATAGAATCATAGAATCCCTATAGTGCAGAAGGAGGCCATTCGGCCCATCGAGTCTGCACCGACCACAATCCCAGCCAGACCCTATTCCCGTCACCCCACATATTTACCCTGCTACTCCTCTGACACTAGGGTCAATTTAGCATGGCCAATCAACCTAACTCGCACATCTTTGGACCTTGAGGAAACCCACGCAGACACAAGAAGAATGTGCAGACTCCACACAGATGTAGTGGGTTAAGGGCCAAGTGGGAATGGCGCCTCACAGGTGATGGGCTCAGGGGGAGGGTGGTTGAATCGAGGAACAGACTTCCTCTTGTGCCTGCTAGCCTTTTCCCTCTGGGTTGCTGACGCTCTACACAGTCTGGTGAAGGCAGGTGGGTTGGGAAGTGTGATATGAGTGTTCTGGACTGGTATTTAAATATGGTGCCTGGAGCTTTGAACCTGTCAACTGGCAGCAGGTGGGAGAATCAGCTAACGGCTACCAGATGGCTTGGAGGGCAACATGCCTGCACATAACTAATGAGCCTCCAAGCGCAGAATCTGGTGTGGAATCTCACCATTCTGGGTAGTGGGACAGGTGCTACCGGAGCCACCCGCCACCGCACATAGTCTCAAAACCGGTTCAGATCAACCATGATCTAATTGAATGTCACAGTGTGGTGAACCATAGATGGTTATCACTATGGGTACTTGTACATATGTTACTCTTGTTACTGTTGGGGTTAGGGTTGGGGTGTTCCACCTGTTAGCATTGTTCTGTGGTACACTCCATTTGGCTCCGCCTTCCTATAGGAGTATAAAGGTCGCTGCACTTCCTAGTGACCCTTTAGTCTGGGATAGTATTGTTAAGCTGTATGCTCTATTCTTGTTGCGAATAAAAGCCTTTATTTCCCGAGTACGATCTAGCCTCTCGAGTGAATTAATCGCGCATCAATTTTATTTGCAACAAATTTTGTTCTGAAACAAAAATGGAGCAGATGCTGAAACCCGATCGGCTAACCTTAGATCCGCGTGCCGCTGGAGCGTCGAACACTTTCGACCATTGGTTGAAGTGTTTCCAGGATTATATCGACGCCTCAACAGCAGTCCAAAACGACGCCGACAGATTGCGGGTCCTCCACGCAAGGGTAAGCAACACTGTGTATGCAACAATCCGTGATTCCCAAGATTACAAAGAGGCCATCGAATTACTCAAGAAGCTGTACCATAAACCGCCAAACGAAATCCATGCTCGTCACCTACGAGCCACTCGACGGCGGCAGCCCGGTGAAACGACGGGACAGTACCTGCGCGAACTTCAGCAGCTAGCCAGGGCCTGCAATTGCAAGCCGGTGTCGGCTACTCAGTACACTAACGATCTGATCCGAGATGCGTTCGTGGCGGGAATCGGCTCATCCTATATTCGCCTGCGGCTGCTAGAGCAAGGTAATTTGGACCTAGCTAAGACGGTAGAATTGGCTGATGTGATGGAAACGGCCTCCAGAAGTCTTAAAACTTACCCCACCGACCACGTGGGAACATCATGGCAAGTACAGCCACCGACTCATCTCTACCCGGCGGCTCCTAGGAACTGCGCGATTGTGCTTTCAACCTCGGACCTGACGGCAGCGGCAGCTCCAGGAGGCCCACGGTGCTATTTCTGTGGATTGGCGAAGCACCCTCGCCAGAGATGTCCGGCCAGGACGGTATTTTGCTCCGCTTGTGGGAAGAAAGGGCACTATGCAAAAGTGTGCCGAGCAAAGCCCCCTTCGAAGCTAAGCAGTGCTGCGTGTGACTCCCCAGGATCCGTCTCCTCGTCTCCAGCTTTGTCGATGTCTTCAACCACGTGCGATTCACGGGTGCCGCCATTCCTGATGACGACGACGCAAGACACGTGCGACCTGCGGGTGCCGCCACTTTCAACGCCAACGACCACGTGCGATCCATGGGTGCAGCCATTTTGGTCGGCACCAGCCGCAGATGACCAACAGGGGTCCTCGTCGTCGACCATCTCAGCTGCCTGCAGTTGCACTCGGGATCCAACAGTGGCGTCAATCATCCTGGACCAGGCCAAGCCTCACAGACTCGACAAGTCCATGATGGACATAGAGGTAAACGGACACCTGACACATTGTCTGTTTGACAGCGGGAGCACGGAGAGTTTCATCCATCCGGATACCGTGAAACGGTGCGCTCTCCGCGTGCAAACTGTCAGGCAGACAATCTCTATGGCGTCGAGGTCCCGATCTGTTACCGTTCTTGGGAGCTGTGTGGTAACTCTAACGGTGAGGGGCACAGTTTATGAGAACTTCAGGCTCCTCGTGTTACCGCACCTTTGCGCTCCGGTACTCCTGGGGCTAGACTTTATGGTCCACCTGAAGAGTGTGATCCTGCAGTACAATGGGCCACTCCCTCCACTTTCAGTGGGAGAACAGCAGCCTCCAAATTGTCCAGCGCGCTCCACATGCAGTCTCTCCACACTCAAAATTACCCCGCCTTCTTTATTTGAAAATCTCGTGCCAGGCTGCAAGCCCATCACAACTAAGAGCAGGCGTTACAGCGCTGAGGATCGGATCTTTATTCGATCTGTGGTTCAGCGGCTCCTCAGGGAAGGGATGATCCAACCTAGCACTAGCCCATGGAGAGCACAAGTCGTGGTGGTCAAGACTGGAGACAAGCCCCGGATGGTCATAGACTATAGTCAGCCCATTAATAGGTACACGCAGCTGGACGCGTACCCTCTCCCGTGCATATCTGACATGGTCAACCAGATTGCGCAGTACCGGGTGTTCTCCACCATCGACTTGAAGTCAGCCTACCACCAGCTCCCCATTCGCCCAGAGGACCGAAAATACACGGCCTTTGAGGCGGATTGCCGTCTTTACCACTTCTTAAGGGTCCCTTTTGGTGTCACTAATGGGGTCTCGGTCTTCCAGCGTGAGATGGACTGAATGGTGGACCAAAACGGACTACGGGCTACCTTCCCGTACCTGGACAACGTCACTACCTGCGGCCATGACCAGCAGGACCACAACGTCAACCTACTGAAGTTTTTACGCACTGCGTCTCACCTGAATCTGACCTATAACAGGGAGAAGTGTGTATTCAGCAAGCACCGCCTAGCAATCCTCGCATACGTGGTGGAAAACGGGATCATCGGCCCCGATCCAGACCGTATGCGTCCCCTCCTTGAACTTCCCCTACCCACTAGCATCAAAGCACTGAGAAGATGCTTAGGCTTCTTCTCGTATTACGCACAGTGGGTTCCCAATTATGCGAACAAAGCCCGTCCGCTCATAAAATCTACCTCTTTTCCCCTGGCAGCAGAGGCTCGCTTAGCCTTTGAAGGGATAAAAGCTGACATCGCGAAAGCCACGATGCACGCTGTCAATGAGTCCATCCCCTTCCAGGTGGAGAGTGATGCATCTGATTTCGCCCTGGCCGCCACACTTAACCAGGCGGGCAGGCCCGTCGCCTTTTTCTCTCGCACCCTCCAAGGCCCTGAAATTCGGCACTCATCTGTGGAAAAAGAGGCTCAGGCCATTGTGGAGGCCGTACGGCATTGGCGCCATTATTTGGCGGGAAAATGATTTACCCTGCTCACGGACCGTGGCATTCATGTTCAACAACATGTTAAGGGGAAAAATCAAGAATGATAAAATCTTGAGGTGGAGAATCGAACTCTCCACCTACAACTATGATATCATGTATCGTCCGGGGAAGCTCAATAAGCCCTCAGATGCCCTGTCATGTGGAACATGTGCCAGTGTGCAGGAGGACCGGCTACAGGCCCTCCACAATGATCTCTGCCATCCGGGGATCACTCGGCTCTTCCATTTTGTAAAGGCCCGGAATCTGCCCTACTCCATAGAGGATGTCAGGTCGATAACTCGAAGCTGCCAGGTATGTGCTGAATGCAAGCCGCACTTCTACCGACCTGACAGGGCACACCTCATTAAGGCCACTCGCCCTTTTGAACGACTGAGTGTTGATTTCAAGGGCTCCCTTCCTTCGACAGATCGGAATGTGTATTTCCTCAACGTGGTTGACGAGTACTCCCGATTCCCTTTTGCCATTCCCTGTTCTGACATGTCCACTGCCACGGTCATCAAAGCCCTGTGGGATCTCTTTACCCTGTTCGGTTACCCCAGTTATATCCACAGTGATAGGGGTTCGTCGTTTATGAGCGACCACTTGAGGCAATACCTGCTCTCTAAAGGAATTGCCTCAAGTAGGACTACGAGTTACAACCCCAGGGGTAACGGGCAGGTCGAAAGAGAAAACGCTACAGTCTGGAAGGCTGTCTTACTGGCGTTAAGGTCTAGGGGTCTTCCAGTCTCCCGTTGGCAAGAGGTACTTTCTGATGCGCTCCATTCAATCCGGTCCTTCCTGTGTACGGCAACCAATGCTACCCCACATGAACGGATGTTTACCTTCCCTAGGAAGTCTTCCTCTGGGACCTCACTGCCGTCTTGGTTGACGTACTCAGGACCTGTCCTCCTGTGGCGGCATGTTAGGGCCCGCAAGTCCGACCCTTTGGTTGAACAGGTCCACCTCCTCCACGCCAACCCTCAATATGCCTATGTGGCATATCCTGACGGGCGAGAGGATACGATCTCTATCCGAGATCTGGCGCCTGCAGGGGACCTGGAAACCCCCGTCGCTCCCGCACCCCTGGTTAGGGTTCCTTTGCCCATTCTCTCCCCTCCTGACACGGCGCGGGCAGTATCGGGACCTCCACTTAATCCTCTTACTCCCGTGTACAGCTTGCCTGAGTCCAGGAGATTGTCGCCACCTCGAGGTCCACCCATGCGTGAGGAACTGGAGGAGTCACTGGACACCACCTTGGAGAGAGGGACACCACGGTCACCAGAACCGGCACTACCGTCAGTGCTGCGGAGGTCGCAGAGACGGTGCAGACCTCCGATACGACTGAACTTGTGAACATATGGACAGTTCGTATTGTCTCCTTACCCCACCGGCCTTTGTTTTTAAAGGAGGGGTGAATGTGATGAACCATAGATGGTTACCACTATGGGTACTTGTACATATGTTACTCTTGTTACTGTTGGGGTTAGGGTTGGGGTGTTCCACCTGTTGGTATTGTTCTGTGGTACACTCCGTTTGGCTCCGCCTTCCTATAGGAGTATAAAGGTCACTGCACTTCCTAGTGACCCTCAGTCTGGGATAGTATTGTTGAGCAGTGTGCTCTATTCTTGTTGCGAATAAAAGCCTTTATTTCCCGAGTACGATCCAGCCTCCCGAGTGAATTAATCGCGCATCACACAGAGAGGCTCGAGGTGTTGAATGGCCTCCTCTAATGAATGATGTTTCCAGTACTTCCATTGTGCTTCCTTCGCTGCCTGCCTGATGTAACAAACTGAAAAGGTTTTCCTGAATATTTTCAATCTTTCAAACTTTTAATGTGTAAACTCACATCACCTAATTGCATGTCCTTTGTATCAACATCCAGACAAATATTTCTGTGACGGAACGGAATTTGATGTAAAGTGGTGGGAGCTGGAAAGCATCTCAGCCAAGATTTATGGATAGGTTTGATAGTTGTTTTTTCATTTCCAAATCGTGACTCAGTGGTTACAGTCATGTCTTGCACTATAATAGAAATGGCAATGCTCAGAAAAAAACAGATTGGGATTTAGTTGCATGTAGCATGTACGCACTAATCCTGATGACTTTCATAAACTGAAAGCTACAATGTTTTTCCTTCAGGACAGCAACTGTTAAGACAAAGCACTGTGCCCAACCCAAACAGTTGTGTTATTTCTTTATTCTTTTTGTTGGGGACTGTCTCAGTCCTGGTGCTGATGTGTTCAGTTTGCAAGTATGGACAGGAAATGAATATGACAACTATCCAGTCATAAATTCCTTGAGTCAGATACCCTAAGAATACTTCAGCTGCACTTTACAGCACTAAACTAGGCAGTTAGATGATCAGCCATGTGACGATTGCTTCATCAAAGGAACATTACAGTGAAACATCAGGGGAGCCAGGAGCTAATAACACACCATCTCAGTAAAGAAGTTGGACTTTTAAATTTAACATCACTTCCAGTACATAATGCAAATTTTGCAATGATGCAATGAACAGCTGTGGAATAACATTAACGTTTGAAAATAATGTCATGAAATTAATAGGTCAGGAATGTTGACCTCTTTTCTATTTGGTTGTACTGCTATTTTGCAACTGCACACTGATGTCATTTTGACTCAGTTTCCTACTTAGTTTAAAGGTCACTGAACAGTAAGTTTCTACCTTTTGAAGACATTTTTTGAATGAAGGAAGCTGGAAGAACAAATATGGATTTCAGCATTTAATACTGTGATAAGTACTGCCCATTAATTATAGACATCAAACATTGTTATAATCAATCATCTGTACAAATTACAGTAGAGACGCTGGCAGAGTGTCATTTCTCAACTGTGTTTTTATTTTATATCAATACAATAATTACTTTTCCTAGAATCTCTAAAATGTCAGAGTGGCACAGTGGCACAACTGCTGCCTCACAGTGCCAGGGACCCGCGTTCAATTCCAGCCTCGGGTGACTATCTATGCAGAGTCTGCACATTCTCCCTGTGCTTGCGTGGGTTTCCTCCAGGTGCTCTGGTTTTTTCCCACAGTTCAAAGCTGTGCAGGTTAGGTGGATTGGTCATGCTAAATTGCCCCATAGTGTCTCAAGATGAGTAGGTTAGGGGATTAGTAGGGAGTAACGGGAGTAGGGCCTGGGTAAGATATAAATGTGGGTTGGTGAAAACTCAATGGGCCGAATGGCCTCCTTCCGCACTGCAGGGATTCAATGATTCTAACATCTAATTAAACATATTTTATTAGCAGCCAGTTCCCAATATATTGGCTTAGGCATTTTGAAAGTTAGATTCAAGAATGAACACATGTTGCGTTGATTTTGCCAATATGAAATTACACTCAAGCATCTTCCCGATCTCTGGAATGTGGCCAAACCTAACTGGCATAAAGTAGCATAAACAATCAGAGCCCAAGGAATGGACTAGACCCACATATACATTTATATGCTTGAAGAAGAAATGTAAGTTCCAGCTCATTTACTCAACAGAAAATGACTGCTGTGTGTGGCAAGGTTTACATTAACTAGACCTTCATCCTTCTGACCTTCTCCACCAAAGTCTCCAGCACAGCATCTGAAAATCAAGGCGCCCTTGTAGTTTCTCCTGTGCCCAGTATTATCAACAGTCTTTAGTTGCAGATGTTTGCAGCCAAAGTGCACCTCCTCAACCTTTAATAAGTGTAGGCTGCCTTTAAGTAGCATCAGCAATGCATTATATGAATTTTCCCCATTAGGCAAGCTGCCATTAGACAACATGGCTTAGTGCTGGCACCTCACCTATTGTTTTTAAGATTGCCGGGCGGTGGTGTGGGGGGCTACTTTGGGGCCTTAGCTGTGTCCATGTGATCAGAAGCTGTCTCTGAATACAGCACCCACCTGCATCGAAAACAGAGGATGGAGTGATTGGGGGGGTGATGCTGATCGGGGTATATTTTGAGCAATTGGCATAATCAAAATCCATGAGTGGGAATGAAAGAAATCCAGAAATAATGGTTGGAACGGATAGGTAGTTCTACTGTATTTCTAGTTGTAGAAGGAAGTCTATATATTTTAATATCTATTTATCAGATGTGTTAGTTACTTTCAGTGTAACTTTTTGTTCTGAAGTCTGAAGTTCAATGGTGAGAAAAGTTATTGGGGTGTTTCCCACTGGGGGAAGGGTGGCTGACCCCGTGCAATCTTACGCTGGCCAGCTTGTTATTTCTGCATCTGTGCAGAGCGAGGAGAATTTCATGATGATTTGAGTTAATTTATTATTGTCACATGTATTAACATACAGTGAAAAGTATTGTTTCTAGCGCACTATACAGACAAAACATACCGTTCATAGAGAAGGAAATGGGAGAGTGCAGAATGTAGTGTTACAGTCATAGCTAGGGTGTAGAGAAAGATCAACTTAATGCAAAGTAAGTCCATTCAAAAGTCTGACAGCAGCAGGGAAGGAGCTGTTCTTGAGTCGGTTGGTACGTGACCTCAGACTTTTGTATCTTTTTCCCGAAGGAAGAAGGTGGAAGAGAGAATGTCCGGGGTGCGTGGGATCCTTAATTATGCTGGCTGCTCTGTCGAGGCAGCGGGAATTGTAGACAGAGTCAATGAATGGGAAGCTGGTTTGCATGATGGATTGGGCTACATTCACAATCTTTTGTAGTTCCTTGCAGTCTTGGGCAGAGCAGGAGCTATACCAAGCTGTGAAAAAAGCAGAAAGAATGCTTTCTATGGTGCATCCGTAAAAGTTGCTGAGAGTCGTAGCTGACATGCCAAATTTCCTTAGTCTTCTGAGAAAGTAGAGGCGTTGGTGGGCTTTCTTAACTATAGTGTCAGCATGGGGGGATCAGGACAAGTTGTTGGTGATCTGGACACCTAAAAACTTGAAGCTCTTGACCCTTTCTACTTCGTCTCCATTGATTTAGACAGGGGCATGTTCTCCTTTATGCTTCCTGAAGTCAATGACAATCTCCTTCCTTTTGTTGGTGGAGGTGGACAGGAAGTCTACCTCCCCGTTGTTACCTCCTGGGGTCGAAGGTTTGAGTGCTATATTTAAAGGGCATCCGGATAACCTCCCCGCCCCCCCCCCCCCAACCTTGCCCCCTTCACCTAATTCCCAGGTCCAACCTCCAATACACTCTTTCACCGTACACCCTCTCCCACCCCACTTCCAGCCTTTGCATAGCTTGTGTTACCAACATCCGATATGAGTCTCCCCCAAGGAGGCGAAAGCAGCAAGCACTCACCTCAAAGGTGTGGAAGAAGTCATTCGCCAGGCACACGCCACTTATATACAGTGAACATTTTAATTTCTCACTGGTGGGGAACTTAATTTGGAGGAGGAATTTAATCCCAATGAGGTGCTCTTTTATTGACCATGTATGACAGCCTAACATTTGCAAAACAGCATTGCTTGTCAGAAAACTTGTCCCACCTTTAACCCGCTTTGCAAGTCCCAAGAATAGAGTTCCTACTGTCTACCCTGCCATCAGGAAACTGATTTTTGGCCTCCCACCAAATTAAGTTCCCCCAACCACTAGACTTCTGCGAGTTATCTTACGAGGAAAGGATGCACAGGCTGGGCCTCTATCAATTGGAGTTCAGAAGATTGAGAGCAGATCTTACTGAAACATATTTTGACTGGGCAGACTGAATGCTGAAAGATTCCCCCCCCCCCCCCCCCCCCACCTTCCCCAAAACCCACGGAGGGTTCTCCAGTGGCAGAGGCAGCTTGCCATTATCCGCCAGCGGGATATTCCAGTCCCATCGAAGTCGATGGTCATTTGCATTGCTCACCGGCCGTGCCACCAGGAAACTGACCATGGGAGGTAGCTTTTGGCAGGACCAGAAGACCCCACCGGCAGGAAGGGTTGGAAAACCCTGCCGCAGGTAAACACAACAAGAGTGCACAGGTTCTTCAGTGAACCACTGGCCTGTGTTTGTCCCTGGCCCAATTGAATTTAGTGGAGCGTAACATCAGGCAAGGTGTGAAATAAATGCCCTACCATAGCACTGTTTCCACCAGATCAGACCGGTTAAGATTACTCCCTTTATTTGGATCTCTTCGGTAAAAATAGGTAAAATGCTGTAGGGAATAGATAAATTAGGGTAAAATACTGGAGCATTTGATTTGATTTATTATTGTCGCATGCATTGGGGTGCACTGAAAAGTATTGTTTCTTGCACTATACAGACAAAGCATACCATTCATAAAGCACAGAGGGGAGAAGGAAAGGAGAGTGCAGAATATAGTGTTACAGTCATAGCTAATGCCTATGTTTATGGCAAAATACCTCACCATGAGTTATTAGCTTAAGCAAAGTAGGGGAGACTATTCGGTGCTGGGTTCTTGCATGGAGCTCGTTGCCTCAATACATTGAAACTTAGTTTTATTAATCCAGGCTTGCAGTAAGAATTCATTTGTAATGATCAATCGGAACCAATGGCCCATATTTTTCTCTATGATTAAATCCACCTCTAATACATTTGCCAACTCCAGATGGGTACATTCCTGGAAGCTCAGTCACATGACCTGGTGCTTCAGTTTGCCTCTCTCCCAGACATTTGTTACTTGCCCAGCCTCTGTGCTCACTCCAGTACACATTGATTCGAAACGAGCAATCTTCTTGATTCCCAATTGGATAGGTTTGACTGTCAGTCATACAGATTTTTCTCCCAGTTGCCAATACTTTTCTAATCAATAAATGAAAGTGTTCACAGAAAAATAAAATGCTTTTTTTTAAAATGCCCTTATAATTTATCTCCTGGATTGCTCACAGCAAGGTCCTGGAGATTAGTCTTCAAAACCTCGAGACTGTAGGGTAACCTCTGGAAGGTTGGCAACCCTAATTTCTAATGATCAGTCAAATATTCTCCATAAGGAAAATTGCATTCTGACTGTCCATTTCCCTTCACAAATGTTTTGGTGGACATAAATACTTCATAGAGCTAATGTCAGGAGGGGAGCTGTGCACAGTGGGCATCATGTCAGCAATTCCAGGACTTACTCCATCTTGTAGGACTATCAAGACATTGACCATTGTGAGAACAACGTGGATAAAAGACAATCTAATTCCCGTGTCTGCGTGGGTCTCCTCCGGATGCTCCAGTTTCCTCCCACAGTGCGAAAGATGTGCTGGTTAGGTGCATTGGCCATGCTAAATTCTCCCTCAGTGTACCTGAACAGGTGCCGGAATGTGGCGGCTAGGGGATTTTCACAGTAACTTCGTTGCAGTGTTAATGTAAGCCAACTTGTGACTAATGAACAAACTTTTAAACTAAATCGGGCCAACAGTATGCAGATGTAGATGCTGTCAGAAACTTGTGTCATTATGTATGGGAGAAGGCAAGTGTTGTAATTTCTCAAGGAACCAAATGCAGATTAAACCGGTTAGAAAGCTGCTGACTGCTTACTCAGTGTGGTCAGCCTGGACTGTGCCCAGAATTTTCTGTTAAAACTTAAATTTAATCATCTAAATTAATCTTTAGTGAATTAATAGTGACAATAGAGTGAAGGAGAGCGTTGTCAGTAAAAGGGTTTTAGGATTGTCAGAATATTGATATCATTTATCAATATGTGTAAAAGAGCTAAAGTTACGTTTAGTATTGCAGTAAGATGATAACACTCCTGGCATTGTTTGAGACACTTCCCTCTTGGCACTGTTTTTAGAAAACTATAGACTCAAAACAGAAGTGCAATAGGATCTAATACACTTTTCATTTTGTCTCCCCATGATGCTATCAAATCAAATGTGTTTTTATTCTCAGACTATGACTTGTTGTTAATTCTTCCAGCATCGGAATTCCTGGGGAATTCTGTGTCTCTTGTGTGAGTGTGTGTTCACACAGTGCTTGCAATAGTTGTTAGTATAGATGCATTTAATCACACAGTTAAATGTGGGTTACTGTTCCAATAGTGCCACCAAATCACTCCAAATGAATTATCACTGCAAGCAGAGATCACTAATGCTGAACCCCGATGTGTTGACACAGTGGCTGATATTTTATGACCTTGCTCGGGCGAGATTCGTAAAATCCCGCCTGAGGACAACGGAGAATTCTGTTCTGCGAGCCGTGCCCACTGCGATTCCGATAAAGTGGTGGTAAAGTTCCGGCCAGTGAGTTTCCATACAGCCTCAACACCTTGAGACTGAGGCGGAGGCCTGTTATAATGAAGACCACACTGCCACCCAGTCCGTCGCGAGCGGTGCATCAGGCTTGTGAAAATGCAGTTCCGCTGCCTGGACCACTCTGCTAGTCCTCTACAGTACAGACCCCTGAGGGTCTCCCACATCATCGTGCTCTATTGTGTGCTCCAAAACTTGGTGCAACAGCAGGGAGACTTCCTGGAGGAGGAGGTGCGGGGCCAGACGGATGTGCCCGAGGAGGAGGAGGCCCAGGACGATATGGAGGATGAAGACAAAGCCGAGGAGGAGCCAGAGCATGGTGGAGAGGCTGTGGCAAGTGTCCAGCAGGGCAGGATAGTGAGCGAGGCCCTCATCACCACTAGGTTCACTCAATAGGAGGCATGGAGTCCGCAGATCCATCCACCCGCCCTCAACTCTTGCCCACACATCCTGACATGGGTCTCATTGACATTACATCAGGGTGATAGGCCTGGGTTTGCCAGGTAGGAGGGTGATGCGGCACGCTTAATGCTGCCCTGGCACAACACAAGTCTCACTCCCACCTGCTCTCCGACTGCACACTGGCACCCGAGCCCCCATCTGAGTGAGGGTCGGGGGCAGCATCTTGCGGCCCAGTGACCCGGGGGTGTAGCAGGGAGGGTGGTGGGATGAGGAGGGCCAGGTTTAGCCTTCAGTGGTTAATGGGGATGCACCCGGGGCCAATGCCATTTTTAACGCCTGCCCAACGCCCTTCAGTTCCACGACAGGGAAAATCTGACTCTTCATCTTAGAATCAGTAATAAAATTGTCCAATATACCAACATGTTCCAAATGAAGTCTTGCAACCTTTTTGCATGATCAGGTTTTTAAAAATTACTTAAAATCATCACATTGTGTGTCCCTTAAGATATGGAGCGAGATTTGGTGGGCCCATTCTCTACAGGCACAACTCACGTTATGGCTGCTAAATTTGGTGAGACAGCCATAACGGGACACTATGTCAGCGAGATCTCTGTTTGAGATCATCCCCCCCACTGCCGTTTTTGAAAATCTAGTCAGGGCGGAATATCTGGCATGGGGGTGGTTAATTATATTTAAATTCATCGAAATGAATGCAAATCAGGTTCTCACCCCTAATGAGCGAAGACCTGATTACATTGCCCAGCAGTTCTGAAGGTTCTGACATGTCTCTGACAGAGTAAGAAGTCTCACATCACCAGGTTAAAGTCCAACAAGTTTATTTGGTATCATCTGATAGTGAAAGCAAATAAACCTGTTGGACTTTAACCTGGTGTTGTGAGGCTTCTTACTGTGCCCACCCAGTCCAACACCAGCGTCTCCACATCATGTCTCTGGCAGAATAGTTTCAGATTTTTTGGGTCAATGTTTTGGTTCACTACATCTTGTGTAATTGAAGTGTGATGGCCAACTTCGAGCAAATCAATAATTTAAGGTGGCTCAGGTGCAACGTTTGATTAGAATTGGTAACATTTGAGATCTTCATGTCTTATTATTTAATATTTATTTTTACATTCCATTGTAGGTCGACTAGCATTCAGCAGCAATGCTTATGTAGGATAGGGAACCAGTCCAAAAGATTTCTCAGCATATACAAAGACTTAGCATTCATTCTAATCATACTTGTTTGCTTTATCAAGTGATCCAAATCGTCCAGTTTCCAGATAGTCAGAGATGGAACATCTGACCAAAGATGCACATTGGTACCCTGGGGAACTCTTGATGCGTTGACCTCTGTGGGAATTGCCCAGGAAATTTGAACTTCCAACGGGTAATTCCTCTGCTTTCTGGAACCGCCTGCAAATATGTCAACCTCTGAGTTAGAATCAGAGACTTTGGACAGTTCTGATGTACTTACCTGGATAGTTAGCCAGTGAGTGTTAGACAGATTAAGACTCAGTCCAATGCTTTGGTAACTACAAAACCCATCCACACCTCCCCCACTTCCGTCACTCACTGCCCACCTCCCAACTGCCCCCCCAGACACATCTACCACCTCATCCCTCTACCACCTCACCCATCCTTCTCCAAAAGTCCAATAAATTAGTTTTGCTTCCAAGGAACTAGCCTTTTGCTTTGGACATCAGAATATCTTATGTAACTGTTAGTTACACCCTGACTAATGTAGCATACAATGTAGATTTTAAATTTCAAATTTCAGCCCAAGTAAAAGTGATAATGAAACTCGGATATGAATCTTCAAATAAGTGTTTGAAATATTATTTGTGAACTTTGCTAGAATGAAGATCGAAAGTGACGGAAAATCAGCTGCCAGTTCACTACAATGTTTCCCTATTTCACGTTAAGAAAGGCAGCTGGTTGATATGGGTGTTACACTTTATATAAACTGAATGGTTTGCGTGTATCTTTTAAGATGCTCCTTCTTTGATCATGCTTTTGGTCATCAGCCCAAAAAACCTTATGTGGCTCGGTATCTAATCTTACCCTGTGTTGCACCTTGAAACATTTGATTATGTTAAAGGTCCTGTATAAGTATGTGCTGTTGCTGCTGATCAACTTGCCCTGGAAGTGGGTGGGATAAATAAGTGATAATTTTACATGTCCATTGGAGCACGTAGTGAAAATGCAGAACACAATTTTCTGCCGACCTTTTCACTTGACATTATCAAAAATGAGTACTTTATTTAAGTGGTGGACTTTGTAAGAAGGGATAATGCAGCTGTGAATTCTGATAATCCTTCTTATTCTATAAAGATTAGAAAACCTTAATAAAAAGATGCCTTAGTGGAGACACTTGTTAGGGCAAATCAAGGGGCATCTCATGCGGGAATACACACTGCAGGAGATTCTGGAAAATAAATGATCATGTTTAACTCCAGGCCAGGCTTGTTGCTAAGCAGCAATCAAAGAAGGAAGTGTTTGAAATATGATCACAGGAATAAGCTGAACTATTTAGCAGATATTTCAAATACCCTGGAGACCAAAGAATATAAAGAAATAAAACCCAAGCTGATGATTATGTTAGCTAACTGATGACCCTTTTATTGTATTTTAAAAGGAAAGCTGGGCGTTAGAGCAGCATGGAAAGGTAAAAAGCTGCAGCGGGATCTTGAGCCCACTCTCTCCGTCCACGAGAATGGCAATGAGGGCTCAAAATGCAGAGAGTTCAGAAAAACATGATTTTCGCTGGCGGTGATGAGATGTGGCAGGCATGGGGCTTGAGTGGGATTTAGAGTGTGAGGAACATGGCAGTGGGTAGGGGGGAACATTTTGATTGGGGAAGGGTGGGGGAGGAAGGCCTCCTTATTGGTGCTGTCAAAGGCCCAAGTGGCTGGGTGAGAAATGAAGGTGGAGATGGGAGGGGTGCGTGAGGGGTTCCAGATAAAGACCGCTTGAGGCTCACATACCTTGGCTGAATGCAGAAGATCATTCATCTTCTTGTGGCACTGCTGCCCCCGTCCTCTTCTGCGGTGAGCTTGCACTCACCAGGGCTGCCACTGCATTCCAGGGGACCATGGTGGGAGGCCTTCTTCTGGAGCAGGGATAGAGTACACCCCGATTCCACTCCACTCCGTCAAGAAGTCTGGTGAGGGATCCCTCTGAGAATCGTGGTCCAGGCTTCCTGACTGCCTTCCCTTCCAGTCACTGTGGAACAAGTGCGTTTGATTCCTGGCTTTGGTCACTGTCTGTGTGGAGTTTGCACATTCTCCCTGTGTCTGTTGGGGTTCCTCCAGGTGCTCCGGTTTCCTCCCACAGTCCAAAGATGTGTGGGTTAGGTGGATTGGCCATGCTAAATTATCCCTTAGTGTCAGGGGGACTAGCTAGGGTAAATGCATGAAGTTATGGGGATAGGGACTGGGTGGGATTGTGGTCAGTGCAGACTCGATGGGCCCAATGGCCTCCTTCTGCTCTGTTGGATTCTATGATTAAGGTTCTACTCCCATGCTCCCAATCAGGAAATTGCATTTGAAGAGAATGGGAGATGGATCTGGGACTAAATTATTGTTTCCCTACTTTCCCAACCCATAGTCCCAACATGGGACACAATATCTTGCAATCAGCTGAAGTTTTTAATCCATTGAACCATTTTACGACAGGTTTCCCTGGACCCAATCTCCTCTACCTAATCTATTTCTTAACCATTTGACAAATTCCTAGCAGTCACAGACTTCCTCGCTTTATGTCTTTGAAACATGCTTTAAGATCTGTTTCTTCAGTTATGCTTTTGGTTCCTTAAATCTTACTTCCTACTCAGTGGTCACCATTTCCTCTTTAAGTTCTTCTTTATATAGATGCTGGCAGTATGTTAGTTGCTGTTTGTTGCTACACTTGATCCATTTCAATATCCTAACATTAAATCTTCAGTGTAAATTTGGAGAAGGTGTTGTGGTGAATGGAAGGTTGATCTCGTTTTCAATGAACAAGGTATATTGCACAATATTAGCATAGCATTAAATTCTGGTGAATTTAAAGAATGTATCAGTGAGGTTATCAAACAGCACTGTATAGCGGACGGGGAGAGCAACATAGGTACATTCTGTGTAATTCTGTGTTATGATGTGGAGATGCCGATGTTGGACTGGAGTAAACACAGTAAGAAGTCTCACGACACCAGGTTAAAGTCCAACAGGTTTATTTGTTAGCAAAAGCTAGTGGCTTTTGCTACCAAATAAACCTGTTGGACTTTAACCTGGTGTTAAGAACATAAGAAATAGGAGCAGGAGTAGGCCATCTAGCCCCTCGAGCCTGCCCCACCATTCAATAAGATCATGGCTGATCTGAAGTGGATCAGTTCCATTTATCCGCCTGATCCCTATAACCCCTAATTCCCTTACCGATCAGGAATCCACCTATCCGTGATTTAAACATATTCAACGAGGTAGCCTCCACCACTTCAGTGGGCAGAGAATTCCAGAGATTCACCACCCTCTGAGAGAAGAAGTTCCTCCTCAACTCTGTCCTAAACTGACCCCCCTTTATTTTGAGGCTGTGCCCTCTAGTTCTAGTTTCCTTTCTAAGTGGAAAGAATCTCTCCACCTCTACCCTATTCAGCCCCTTCATTATCTTATAGGTCTCTATAAGATCCCCCCTCAGCCTTCTAAATTCCAACAAATACAAACCCAATCTGCTCAGTCTCTCCTCATAATCAACACCCCTCATCTCTGGTATCAACCTGGTGAACCTTCTCTGCACTCCCTCCAAGGCCAATATATCCTTCCGCAAATAAGGGGACCAAGACTGCACACAGTATTCCAGCTGCGGCCTCAGTGTGAGACTTCTTACTGTAATTCTGTGTTAGCCAGTATTCTTATAGTGTTAGGTTCAAGAATTCACTGACACCTCATCGGTAAATCGGAAGAGTTTATTAGGAGTTCATTCAGTTGCATCATTACAAGGTGACCACCAGCTTTTGAGTCTCGTTCACCCTCTCTCTCTCTCTCAAGATGTCATTAGTCTTTCTGCCACAAGATGTCACCAGCCTCCCTGCAGTCTCTCGCTCTCATAATCAAGATGTTACCAATCTCTCTGCAGTCTCTCACTCTATTGTTCTCTGTCTTACAAGTATTATTATCCATTATTTCAGAGGACGCCCATTTACATTCATTGGTTAATTGAACACACCACATAAGGTGGCCGACACTAATTGGTTCGGACCTCTGATCATGCATGGTGCTTGAGGTAAGCGTGGTCTTTGTCAAGGTTAGCTGAGGGCTGGGAATGTACTCAAGCAGAGCAGCACATGTTACATTTTAACATGATAAGCTTTCAGCAGGGTTTATCCCATGTGAAAATGTTAATAAAAATATACTGTAGAAAATGTTACAAAAATGTTGTATGAAAAGGTAAAATAATAAATAAAATAATAAAACAG
This sequence comes from Mustelus asterias, assembly GCF_964213995.1. Classification (NCBI taxonomy): domain Eukaryota; kingdom Metazoa; phylum Chordata; class Chondrichthyes; order Carcharhiniformes; family Triakidae; genus Mustelus; species Mustelus asterias. The sequence continues at coordinate 47,306,225 of NC_135807.1, read as the reverse complement.
TGACTTCCCACAGTAGTCTGCATCCATCTTGGATAGTTCTGGAGGAAAATTGTCCAAATCAAGCTTTTTAAAATTCATTTTACGGGGTGTGGATGTCGTTAGCTACACCAGCATTTATTGCCCATCCCTAGTTGCCCTTGAGAAGGTGGTGGTTGAACTATCTTCTTGCAGTCCCTATAGTCCCTAAAGTGTAGATACACCCATAGTTAGGGACAGAGTTTCAGGAACGGTTTGAGACTACTTTGAGAAGATAGTCTTAGATATTTTGTCTTTGCATCGACAGAAACATTTTAAAATTCATTTTCAGCTTCTTAAGGATACAATCATCAATTTGGACACCACTGGATGAACTCCATTTTTTCTGGCCAGAGGGCAATGTGGAACCAGCAGTATAACTGGGCGCTGTCAGCCCTGCATCATTCTAAGCAAGGTATTGAACTTAGATCTGAATTTGTGATATTATGCTCTAAGTGCGTATAGGTCCAATTTTGTCAGATGAGCACTGTATCCTGTTCATTTACATTTTTGTGGCTGGGTGCATACCAACTGTAAATTCTAACTGAGTTAAATTGACTCAGGGGAAGCCCCAAAAATCTCAGGGGAACTTTAGGAAACCTCAGACAATAGATTTCTGCCACCAATTCCTCTTTGCCGCCTGGGAACTAAAATCTTCCCAGGTGCAAAAATGATGAAAAGTCACAATATGTGTACACTTTGCTCTTCACTTTTCTGCATTTAACAAAGAAGGAAGCTGCTTTGCAATTTCTTGCGATTCTGCAAAACCTGAGGGTGGGCGGGGAGAAGGGTGGGGGGGAGGAATGGCAGCAACAAAAAAAATCTTCATTGTGATTTTTTTTCTGTTGACAAAGTGTCTTTATTGAGTACTTTCTTGACATCTTCAACCAAGTAGAACAGTCAACTTAGATCATATCATTTTGTTTTTAATTCTGACCTTAATCACTTTATGGATGGCAAACAGAAAGTGCAACACCTATCACTGATTTTCACTTCTGTAAATGAAGACAACCTGTTGTGAAACTCAAACATATTGCATTTATTTTTCATTCAACTTGCCGCTTTTTTTCCCATTAGGTCTATTGCTTTTTAACATGTCGGGAATTCCTGTGTGTAGTGACACAGAGCTTTCTATTCGGAGTGGGCGTAATGCTTTCTGAAAACCCGGACTACCTTATCAGTGTTTATTTTCAACCAGTAAGGTGGCCAAAGTAATCTGTTCGTTATTGGTTAAGAGCCCAAAAAAATGAATTTTGCCTCATTCATGTTCAGCACAAAAAGACTCACTGTATCTTTTGACTGGGCCTGCCATCCAGTCTCTAGCTCTTCCTTTGTCCTGGCAATGATTGTGATATCATCTGAACACCTGAGATTCCATGTGCTTTGACATTCTACGATGCAGCCATATCTTTCTGGTATCTCCTGTTACACTGTAGCCTAAGGGTCTGACACATCAAGAGTTAACATAGGACTGAGTGCAGTGCCACCCACACAGTGATGTAAGAGAACACTGAGGTCTAGTGTTGGACAGAACTGTGGGCACAAGCAAACAGGTTTGAACCCTTTATGGCATGTGTACATAGTTCTTGTAATTAATAAATACATACAGTTAAGCTACTTAAGACAGAGAAAACATTATTATGACTCACCGAATAGTAACACCCTATAACATGGCAAATGGAAAAACCCAAAACCTAGCACGGCAAGGACAGCACAGTGGCACAGCGGTTAGCACTGCTGCCTCACAGTGCCTGGAACCCGGGTTCAATCCTGGCCTCGGGTCACTGTCTGTGTGGAGTTTACATGTTCTTCCCATGTCTGCATGAGTTTCCTCCGGGTGCTCCGATTGCCTCCGACACTCTAAAGATGTGCAGATTAGGTTGATTGGCCATGCTAAATTGCCCTTTAGTGTCTAGGGGACTAGCAGGGTAAATATGTGGGGTTATGGGGATAGGACCTGGCTGGGATAGTTGTCAGTGCAGGCTCACTGGGCCGAATGGCCTCTCTCTGCACTGTAGGGATTCTATGACTCCAGCAAAAGAAAGCACACAAAAACTAAAATCCTGCAAGACTTAAAGAAAAATTCAAAGGACACACAAGAAAAGCTCAAGAAGCAAATGCACAGTGGAAAATCACCAGGTTAAAGCTCCAAAGTAAAGTTTGGAAGCTAAAGACTGAAATTTAATATTCCTCACTGCAGCAGAAGAGTCCAGGGAATCTCTTGGAAGTTTAGCTTCAATTCTCAAAGAGCAGAGCTAACAGGGGTGAGTTAAAGCTTTTAAACTCCAGGATACAGCATGTCCTCAGAAACCTTTAAACAGTTCAGTAGCCATTAATGGCCATTCAAAAATTCCTTCAGAAAATAACTTAATTAATGATTTAGCACCGGAACACACGACCCTGAAAGTCCAAGTTTGCTCCAAGAGGAAAAAATATCAATGAATGCAAAAGAATCATGACTGAAGAATCAGCTTTCAAGACCAGCAAAGGCTGAAGTGGAGAAGTCTGCAGCCAGTGGATCCCAAACAGCTGTTATTTAATTTTTTTTCAAACTCAAGTGCCATTGCAATGGAAGCCCACCAAAACAGGTGAGTGCGGGTAAACCCTTTGTTTTCAAATGAATGGTGGCATCATCCTGAATTTTAGCAAATTCTTAAAGCCGAACATACACTTTTAAAAGGTTTTTAACCGTGGATCAGAAATCTACTTACTCCTCCATGTCAATTTGGATTTAGAAACCATTGAAATCACAGAAACATTACAGCACAGAAAGGGGCCATTCAGCCCATCCTGTCAGTGCCAGCTGAACAGAAAACAAGCTGTCCACTCTTATTCCATTTCCAGCATCCAGTCCGTAGCATTGCACGTTACAGCACTTCAGTTGTAGATCCAGGTATCTGTTAAATGAGTTGAGGGCTTCTGCCTCAACCTTCAACTTAGGCAGTGAATTCCAGAGAGCTAGCACCCTTTGGGTGAAAAAGCATTTCCTAAAATCTCCTCTAATCCTTCTACAAAGCACCTTAAATCTGTGGCCTCTCGTAATTAACCTCTCTGCTAGAGGAAACAAGTCATAGAGTTTTAGAGGTTTACAGCATGGAAACAGGCCCTTCGGCCCAACTTGTCCATGCCGCCCTTTTTTTTTAACGACGAGGCTAGTCCCAGTTGCCCGCGTTTGGCCCAAATCCCTCGATTGCCATCTTATTCATGTAACTGTCTAAACGCTTTCTAAAAGACAATATTGTACCCGCCTCTACTATTACCTCTGGCAGCTTGTTCCAGACACTCACCACCCTCTGTGCGAAAATATTTTGTATCTCTCCCCTCTCACCTTAAACCTATGCCCTCTAGCTTTAGATTCCCCTACCTTTGGGAAAAGATATTGACTATCTGGCTGATCTATGCCCCTCATTATTTTATAGACCTCCAAAAGATCACCCCTAAGCCTCCTACGCTCCAGAGAAAAAAGTCACAGTCTATCCAGCCCCTCCTTATAACTCAAACCATCAAGTCCTGGTAGCATCTTAGTAAATCTTTTCTGCACTTTTTCTAGTTTAATAATATCCTTTCTGTAATAGGGTGACCAGAACTGTGTCTAAACCCCATGTAATTATGTACATTTTAATCATTTCACCACTCAGCTTGGACTTGCCGAGGCCCAGGTCAATCACATAATTGGGACTTTGGAGAAAGAGATTGCTTTGACACATGATTGCTTCAGGTCTGGATAGCAGCCGGTGACTAGTGGAGTCCAGCAGGGGTCAGTGTTGGGATCACAACCTTTCACTTTTCAATGATCTAGATCAGTGGTTCCCAAACTTTTTTCACTGGGCCGCACTTTCGGAATAAAAATTTGCTCACGCCACACCGAATTTTTTATTGACAAGAAATACATTCAAAAACAAAAGAAAACAACTCCTAGCAGTGTTTGATTCATAACATAGAACACAACTACTTTATAATATGATCATGGGACATCCAGAAAGTATAAAACAATGCAGCTACATAAAAACATGATTCATTCCCAAAATATACTTATAGATGAGCCTCTTACATATGTAACCTTAAGTAAATATACAAACTCAATGAGAGGTGTGAGCTTGTTTTTGTCGGGTAATCTCATTTATATTATGTCTAATTTGAGACAAACAAACTCTCATCTCCTCATCAACACAAAGAAGCCTTTCTCTTTTCTGGTCTTTGATATTTGTCAGAGCTGAAAATCCCTGTTCACAACAATATGTCATGGAGAACTGTAGAAGAATAGCTGATGCTCTTGAAGAGATGCGTGGATACTGTTTCTGGTTGTATATCCAATAAGAGTCCAGTGGCATACTCCCGTGTTTCATTTTCAAGGTGCGATCACTTGAAATGCAGGCCATTTCCTCCTCCTCATCCAATGTCAGACCTGAACAGCTGGAATTCGCAAAGGGGTCTTGAACCCAGTCGAATCTTTCTGTAGACAACAATGGGAAGTAATGATCAATCTTTTCTACCAGTGTTGCAAGATGTTCCTGTATGAGGCCGTACAATTCATTGCTCGTTTTAAAACTTTTTACCAGTGGAAACATTTCAAGGTTATGTTGCATCGCTCTTCCGAGCCAGAGCTGAAGCTTTTTTTTTGAATGCAGTTAGTTTGTCTGTAGTTGTGAGGATATTGTCATCGCGGCCTTGCATACTGGCATTGAGTACATTCAACCAGGAAAAGATATCGGCCAAATATGCCAGCTCTGCACACCAGTCATTGTCATCCAGTTGGTGGTACAATGGGTTCCCTTCTTGTCTCAAAAATTCTCTTAATTCGTTCTTCAGTTCCAACACCCGATTTAAAACTTTTCCGCGGGACATCCAGCGAACCTCCGAGTGCAGAATTAGGCATTGATGTTTTGATTCCATGTCTTTGCAGAGTTGAGCAAATAACCGCGCCTTCAGTGGTTTTGCTTTGATGAAGTTCACAATGCGCACAGTCTGATCTAGAACTAACTTCAAATCAGCTACAAGGATCTTGGTGATTAATGCCTCTCTGTGTAAAAAACAGTGAGTTGATATTACATCTGGATTTTTCTGTTTGATGAGTGCCGCCAAGCCTCTCACATTCCAAAGGTGTGCAGGTTAGGTTGATTGGCCATGCTAAAAAAATTGCCCTTAGTGTCCTGGGGTGCGTAGGTCAGACGGATTAGTGGGTAAAAAAATATGTAGGGATATGGGGGTAGGGCCTGGGTGGGATTGTGGTCGGTGCAGACTCGATGGGCCGAATGGCCTCTTTCTGTGCTGTAGGGATTCTAAGATTCTAAGAATTCCCTATCATACATGGTGCTCCATCCGTACAAATTCCAATACAAGAATCCCATGAAATCTCAACTTTTTCCAAATACTCAGACAAGGTTTGGAAAATATCTTGTCCTCTGGTATGTTTTTCAAGTTCCTTGCAAAATAGAAACTGTGTGATTATTTCGTCATTGTGAATGAATCTGATATGGACAAGCAACTGTGCTTTTCCACTAATGTCGGTCGATTCATCAACTTGAATGGCAAATTTAGAATTCTTCATACTTTCGGAAACACGCTTCTCAATATTAGCTGACATATCAACTATTCTTCTGCGAATTGTATTATCAGACAAAGGAATTTTCATAACTTCTCGCTCAGCATCATCACCAAACAAAGTTTTCACAATCAAGCTGCAGCCAGGCTGAATCAATTTTTCAGCTATTGTATGTGGTTTTGTCTGTTGAGCAATCAATTCAGCCACTTGGTAAGATACAGTCTGCATCTTATCTGAGACTATCATTCGTTTTTCGAAATATGATCGTTGGCATTTCTGCTGTTCCAAAAGCCTTTCAAAATATTGAACATCCTTGTTTGCCAGATTTCCATGTTTTGACAACAGATGTCTTTTCATCTTGCTTGGGACCATATTGGAATTGGAAAGCTTCTCACCACAGATCAAACACATAGGCCGAGGTACGTTTTCATCTCCAGTCCATGTGAAACCGAGACTCGGATAGCTATCCATACATTGTCGACAAACTTTCTTTTTTGGAGGTTTGCTTGAGCCTGCTACTGGTGTAGAATTAAACGACTCTTCTTCAGCACTCTGTTCGAATGGCGATTCTGGATCACAACGTGGACTCGGATCGTCCTCAGCATCACTTGATGCTCTTGCTCTCACTTTGGAAAAATATCTATCCATGTTTAAATGTTTCATTGATTGTCCTTGAATCTTCCCGCCACACTTGCCATCCTCTCTCACCGCACCAGTGTGGCGTGCCGCACCTTTTGGGAACCACTGATCTAGATGAAGGAACTGAGGGCATTGTGGCTAAGTTTGCAGACGGTACAAAGATAGGTGGAGGGACAGGTAGTATTGAGGAGTTGGGGAGACTGCAGAAGGACTTGGACAGGTTCGGAGATTGGCAAAGAAGCCAGTGGATGGTGAATCTGAGGAATCCATTGCCACAGAAGGCAGTGGCGGCCAGGTCATTGAGTGTATTTAAGACAGAGATAGATTGGTTCTTGATTGGTAAGGGGATCAAAGGTTATGGGAAAAGGCAGGAGAATGGGGTTCAGAAACATATCAGCCATGATTGAATGGCGGAGCAGACTCGATGGGCCATGTGGCCTAATTCTGCTCCTATATTTTATGGTCTTATGATAAAAAGATAGAAGTGAACAAATTATCACACTACTTCATTCGGTAAGCCTGAGAGCAGATGATATCATTGTTAGACAAAGAATCAACAAATCACCTGATGAATTGAAGAAGTATTAAAACTACTCAATGTTTATTTTGACCTAAGAAGCAACAGAATCCTCAAAAGGTCTAAACTTATTAAGCCTGCCCAGCACGCAGGAAAACCTGTCAACTTATTCATTAATGATCTGTACAGAATGGCAGAAGCTGCGAATACAGAGTCCTAAAATCTGGAATTATCAAGACAGAGTAGTTGTAAGACTGGCGGATGATGCACTCTCGGACAGACTGCAAGTGAACGATGACTTAACCCTGGGAGTGGTCCTATTACAGCAACAGCTAGATGGAAGTTGCCATACCAAAAGAATGAGGACTTTCCCTCAGCACTGCTCACGTACAAATCCATTCCATTACAATACAACTTGGCCCCCATCCAAACTCTTGATGGACAGGAAACTCTGCACACAATTTTCAATCCTGCTGAAAAAAAATCACATCAGGTTTGGTAGCCAAGGATATCCAAACAAGAGAGCAGTCCTACAGGCAGAATCAAGTTCTGACTGCAACAAAAGGTGCCATACTAGACACTTGCCACAACTATGAAAGGATAACCAGATCTGGATTAAGGGCCTTGAGACAGAAAGGGCAATAATCAGCCTCGGTCCTCGCTGGTTGGCACCCCAGAGGATACAGTCAAGAGAAACAGGAAAAGGCTCCTTTTCATTCCGAGACTGCCCATTCCCACAGTACAGTGGAGGGACATCAAGGAAGGTATCCAAATGCCAGAGCAACCAACAAATTAACATAGTTTACCTGTATCGACAGAGCCTATCACTCTGACAGTGGTGTGAACAAGATATGGAAGGGTGAAAAGCCATATAGACCACCTGAACGTACAGAGACTTGAAAGAGGGAGATGGGGTGGTAATCATGATGTAAATACATGGGGTAAACTAGAATAGCGTGAAATACATTGGATAAAGCTTTGGGGGAGGCACATATGGGTTTAACATATGGGACTGAGTACAGTCTACACAGTGATGTAGGAGAGCACATGACCTGCACCTGGGGGTCAATCTAGTATTGTACAGGGTTGTGTGCACAAGCAGACATGGAGACCCTCTATTGTACAAATGCACATAGTTCTGGTTGTTAATAAATACACATGGTTAACCTACTTAAATCTACAAAGACTTCATTAAGACCTAACGAATGGTATCCAACATACCCCATCCTCATTATCCTCTCTCCCACATTATTAAACAGCAAGGGTAAAATAAGACACCCCTGCCTGATTCCCATCCCAAACTGGAATTGGTTTGTATGCCTATCACCAATTCTGACAACTCCTGTAGCATTTCTGCATAGCTCAAGGTTTATAAGTGTCTTCGATAGACAATCATACTAAATGGCAACGGAAGCACTCAGATAGAGACAGTGGACAAATTCACGTACCAAGGTGCGACCTTAAACACCACGATCACATCCAAGTGAAATCCAGGTTAGATTACTTACAGTGAGATGTGGCTTAAACTGGATATCAAAAACACCAGCATGAAGTGAAAAAAATCTAGTATGATCACTAGTGTGGAGAGCTGCTCATTATGAATACAAGAGCACAAGAAGTAGAAGCAGGAGTTGGCCACTAGGCCCTTCAAGCCTGTCCCACCATTCAATACAATCATGGCTGATCTATGCCGGCCTCAACACCTTTTCTGTGACATTCCCTATAGCCCTTTCTTGCTCAATCTATCAAATATTTATCCACCTCCACATTAAATACTTTGAATGATCCAGCCTCCACCACCCTTTGGGTGGAGAATTCCAGAGATTCACCACCTTCTCAATCCAGAATTGCATCTCCTTTTTTTGGGCTTGTCACAAACTGTTTTTAAAAAAAATCCTGAACACAGTACATGAATTTTTCACCCTCAATGCTCCTTATATTGTTTGAAACCCAGATGATACTGGGATAGTTTAAGTGTCCTACTATTATTGCCCTCTTATTCCTACAGGCAGAAATTTATCTACATATATATTCTTCTATCTCCCTCTCACTATTTGAGGGTCTCCTAGTAGTTTTTTATTTCTAAACTCAACCCATAAAGTCTCGCTTGTTAATCCATTTAGTGTATCATCCCTTCTCATAGGGAGACAATGGCCAAGTGGTATTATCGCTGGACTATTAATCCAGAAACTCAGCTAATGCTCTGGGGAACCGAGTTTGAATCCTGCCACGACAAATGGTGGAATTTGAATTCAATAAAAAAAATACCTGGAATTAAGGATCTTCTGATGACCATGAAACCATTGCCGATTGTCGTTAAAAACCCATTTGGTTCACTAATGTCCTTTAGAAAAGAAAATCTGTTGTCCTCACCTAATCTGGCGTATATGTGATTCCAGAGCCACAGCAATGTGGTTGACTCTCAATTGTCCTTGGGCAACTAGGGAGGGGCAATAAATGCTAGTCAGCCAGCGACGCCCATGTCCCACAAATGAATAAAATTGATTATTTAACAAATAATGCTACCCCCTCACTCCTTTTTTGTCACCCATTCTATCCTGCCTAAAAATTCTATATCAAGGGATATTGAGCTGTCAATTTTGCCCCTCCTTTAGCCAGGTTTCCATTGTAGCACCAACATCATGCTGCAATGTGACTATCTGTGCCCTTAGATCATTGCGTTGTTTGTAATACTCCTTGCGTTGACGTATAAACAGCTTTGCTGGATGCTTTTTAATCCTCATTTTCTTTGTCTTTCCGAGTCACTGACTACATCACTAACTAATGTTCTATCTCCCATTTCCTGATCTGAATCTGACCCATCTAAGCGCTTTGGTTCCCATTCCCCTGCCAAATTAATTTAAAACTTGTCCAAATGAACAAGCAAACGTCCCCGCGAGGATATTGGTCCCAGCTCTGCCCAGGTGTATTCCATCCGGCTTGTACAGATCCCACCTTCCCCAGAACCAGTCCCACTGCCCCAATAATCCAAACCCTTCCCAAACCATTTCTCCAGCCATGTGTTCATCTGATGTATCCTCTTATTTCTGCTCTCGAATGCAGAAAGCTGAAAGGATGGGGAAGACCAGAGGGAAGAGTGTGCAAAAGGAAAAGAAGGAGATGGAGATTGATGAATGGAGAGAGGAGTGGAATTGAGATAGGGACGAAAGGTCTGAAATTATCTTGGGGATGGAAGGCGATGTTATCAGTTGTCGATATATAATTCCAGATATGCAAAGGATGTTGCAATGCCTGTTGTGTGATCTCACTGGCTAGACACACCAGCCTTCTTACCAATATAACTGTCATGGGTTAGTGGTGGTGAGTAGCTAGCATATCGTAATATGGTGATGCAGAGCACATGTTTGGAAATTTGTAGTCAGTCACAGACTGAAAGAGTTGAGATGTGATATGGGACTTGACAGAGTCCATCAGCAAATCATTAATTAGCTAGAGAAACTAAACTAGACATAACGTGAATGTTATAACATTTTTTTTCATTGTTAGGATTGGGTTAGCTGCAGCCTTCCACTTTAGACTGCATTTGTATGTTAGTGGTTTAATAATACTCACCGGGATATATAAAGGGGCTACAGGTGGCACTAGGTGTTGGGTGTGTGTATGTGGAGTGGTAAAGAGAATAAAGTGAGTTTGTGAAGAAGCTGGACTTGTGTCATCTTTGTTACTGGACTGCAACTGAGAGGCTTAACATTCAACACCAAACCATACTGAACTAAATTAATCTGGTTTTCCAACCCATTCTCTGATGAAGGATATTTTAAGTACTTTAGTTCATCCATATAGATAGGTCCAAAGAGCAGAATCGTGTACCCCCATGGCAGGTTTACCGGTGGGGTGGGGTGGGTTGGGGGGGAGCCCTCTGCCTTCCCACCTGCATCTCAATAAATCAGTGGCAGGAAGGCCCAAGGACAGCCTTCCCACCCACCGCCAGTAGAGGACCTTAAGTGGGTAAATACTGGCCACTTAAGGACCTCACCCAGTCGTCGCTAATATTCACTCACCGCTTTACTTGTCATGCTGTCTACGTGCTCAGTCCATCATGTGGGCTTGATGTGAACTTTTGGGTGGGGGGGGGTGGTCCCTCTTTCAACGATACACAGTGCCTTACGGAGGCAGCCAACATCAAGAAGGGGGAGGCCCACAGAGAGCCAAGGCATGCCCTTGCTATCGAATGCTCCACTCTGCAACACCCTCCCTCCATCCAACTGATTCTTAAACATTTTAAAAGTTTATACCTCAATTATACTGAGGCAATTCTCTCAAAAATATTCTAAGTGCCGTATTTGTGTAAAGATTGGAGTAATTCCCACTGGCTACTTTAGCGTGATATTCAAAATGAATCTCCCATACTCTGAGCACTGCAGAGTGCCCTAGCGGGATCACACTGAAAACCAGGGGCGGGGCCTATTCCCGCTGGAGAGGCAACGGCATAGCGCTGAGCGGACCACTGCACATTCGCTGATCTGTCAGCGCTGAGATTAGCGCATGCGCAGTAGCCCCGCATTGCTGGCCTCCCGATCGCTACCCAGCTCGATCGCTGGCCAGCCCTGTGACCCCGCATTGCTGCCCCTCCGACACCCCACCCCCAATTGCTGGTCTCCCGGACCTCTCCGGGCAAGCCCTGATATCTGCCCGACACCTGCCAGCCCCGATCGCCCTGACCTTCCCCACTCCCTACCTACCCACAGTCCAAACTCTTCCCAGCAGCCCCGACCCCCCTGGCAGCCCCGTCCCACGCCCCGCAGCCCCAACCCCACCCCTACCCGGATGGCCAGCCCCGATCACCCTCCTCCCTCCCTCTGCCACCAATCCACTGATCCTTTTGCAGAGTAGCAGCGGGACTCTCCCACCCCCACCGATTGGCCACCCCATCGGCCCCACTCTCATGACAGGTTAGTGGTGAGCTTGAACTGCTGTAGTCCCTGTGATGTATGTACACCCACAGTGCTCTTAGAGAGGGTGTTCCAGGACTTTGACCCAGTAATAGTGAAGGAATACAAATATATTTCCAAGTCAGGATGGTGAGTATCTTGGAGGGGAACATCCAGGTGATGGTGTTCCAAGGTATCTGTTGCTCTTATCCTTCTAGATGGTATTGGTTGTGGGTTTGGAAGGTGCTGCATAAGGAACCTTGGTGAGTTCCTGCAGTTCTTCTTGTAGATGTTACACACGGCTGCCACTGTTCGTTGGTGCTGGAGGGATTGAATGTTTGTTTGTGGAAGGGGTAGCAATCAAGCTGGCTGCTTTGTCCTAGATGGTGTTGAGCCTCTTGAGTTTGTTGGAGCTGCACTCATCCAAGCAAGTGGAAAATATTGCATCTCGCTCCTGACTTGTGCCGTGTAGATGGTGGATGGGCTTTAGGGAGTCAGGAGGTGAGTTACTCGCTGCAGGATTCCTAGCCTGATGTATAAGAATGGAGTTCCAAGCTATTATGTTGCTCAAACTCCAGAAGAAATGAATGATCAATATATAATATAAAATATTTTTAATTTGAAAGATACTTCAATCAGCACACACTGTATGGTACAAATTACCTGATGATAATTTGATTGGCATCAACAGGAAACTCATCTACAGATTAATACCCATATTGTATAATCAGTTTTATTCTTCAATCCGCCATAGTTTTATGTTTTATTTTGTTCTGAAAATTACGGTTACATTTTATTCTCCTTAGAGCCATTTGTATTTTTCTTTGGGCCGTACTCATATTAAAAGCTTACCCCTCTGAGGGGGTGACTTTGTGTCACTTGCCTTGTTTCTAATGATCCATCTGAAGCAGATCTGCATTGGGAGCAAAATTCAACTTTGGCATGAGCACAAACTGGTTTTGTCAGATCAGCCAAACACTACACACCTCACCCTCCTACTTTCCAATGGAAACGCAAAGTAATTGAAAACTTATAGATTTCATAACTTAGCGAGCTTTGAACAAAGAACCAAGAACAAAGAACAAAGAACAATACAGCACAGGAACAGGCCCTTCGGCCCTCCAAGCCCGCGCCGCTCCCTGGTCCAAACTAGACCATTCTTTTGTATCCCTCCGTTCCCACTCCGTTCATGTGGCTATCTAGATAAGTCTTAAACGTTCCCAGTGTGTCCGCCTCCACCACCTTGCCCGGCAGCGCATTCCAAGCCCCCACCACCCTCTGTGTAAAATACGTCCTTCTGATATCCGTGTTAAACCTCCCCCCCCTCACCTTGAACCTATGACCCCTTGTGAACGTCACCACCGACCCGGGGAAAAGCTTCCCACCGTTCACCCTATCTATGCCTTTCATAAGAAAGAAAAGTACAGCACAGGAAGAGGCCCTTCGGCCCTCCAAAACTGCACCGATCATGATGCCTGCCTAAACAAAAACCATATGCACTTACAGAGTGCGTATCCTTCCATTCCCGTCCTATTCATGCATTCATCTAGCTGCCCCTTAAATGCCACTATCGTACCTGCTCCCACCATCTTCCCGGGTAGCGCATTCCAGATATTCTCCACCCTCTGTGTAAAAAACTTGCCTCGCACATCTCCTCTAAACGTTTCCCCACGCACCTTAAACCTATGTCCCCTAATACTTGACTTTTCTACCCTAGGAAAGAGCATCTGACTATCCACTCTATCCATGCCACTCATAATCTTGTAAACCTCTATTAGGTAACCTCTCAACCTCTGTCGTTCCAGTGAGAACAAACCAAGTTTATCCAATCTCTCCTCATAGCTAATACACTCCAGACTAGGCAACATCCTGGTAAACCTCTTCTGTACCCTCTCCAGAGCATCCACATCTTTCTGGTAGTGTGGTGACCAGAATTGTAGACAATATTCTAAATGAGACCTAGCTAAGTTCTTTAAAGCTGCAACATGACCTGCCAGTTTTTATACTCAGTGCCCCGACCGATGAAGGCAAGCTGTATGTCTTCTTGACTACATTATCCACCTGCATTGCCACTTTCAGTGATTAGTGGACATTTACGCCCAGATCTCTCTGCCTGTCAATACTGCGAAGGATTCTACCATTTACTGTATAATTCCTGAATATCGTACATTGCACAAAAAGTATGGCAAGGCATTATAAAAGAGAAGCTAATTCATTAAACTAGCAACTTATTGAATTTAAAATGTTTTTATTAAAATTAAAGAAGCTACTTTAACCTAAACATGCGAACCATAATTGTTCACCTCATTCCTGATTTTCACAATTGGGCCAGTAGATGGCAGTATGAGCATGATCTGTGGATCACAATGCTGGCACTCAGGAGATTGTAAGAAGTTTAACAACACCAGGTTAAAGTCCAACAGGTTTATTTGGTAGCAAAAGCCACACAAGCTTTCAAAGCTCTAAGCCCCTTCTTCAGGTGAGTGGGAATTCTGTTCACAAACAGAGTTTATAAAGACACAGACTCAATTTACATGAATAATGGTTGGAATGCAAATACTTACAACTAATCAAGTCTTTAAGAAACAAAACAATGGGAGTGGAGAGAGCATCAAGACAGGCTAAAAAGATGTGTATTGTCTCCAGACAAGACAGCCAGTGAAACTCTGCAGGTCCACGCAACTGTGGGCGTTACAAATAGTGTGACATGAACCCAATATCCCGGTTGAGGCCGTCCGCGTGTGTGCGGAACTTGGCTATCAGTTTCTGCTCAGCGACTCTGCGCTGTCGTGTGTCGCGAAGGCCGCCTTGGAGAACGCTTACCCTCTGATATTCGGGTAAGCGTTCTCCAAGGCGGCCTTCGCGACACACGACAGCGCAGAGTCGCTGAGCAGAAACTGATAGCCAAGTTCCGCACACACGCGGACGGCCTCAACCGGGATATTGGGTTCATGTCACACTATTTGTAACGCCCACAGTTGCGTGGACCTGCAGAGTTTCACTGGCTGTCTTGTCTGGAGACAATACACATCTTTTTAGCCTGTCTTGATGCTCTCTCCACTCCCATTGTTTTGTTTCTTAAAGACTTGATTAGTTGTAAGTATTTGCATTCCAACCATTATTCATGTAAATTGAGTCTGTGTCTTTATAAACTCTGTTTGTGAACAGAATTCCCACTCACCTGAAGAAGGGGCTTAGAGCTTTGAAAGCTTGTGTGGCTTTTGCTACCAAATAAACCTGTTGGACTTTAACCTGGTGTTGTTAAACTTCTTACTGTGTTTACCCCAGTCCAACGCCGGCATCTCCACATCATGACTCAGGAGATTGCACAGTAAGAAGTCTCACAGCACCAGGTTAAAGTCCAACAGGTTTATTTGGTAGCACAAGCCACAAGCTTTCAGGGTGCTGCCCCTTCATCAGGTGGGGCAGCGCTCCGAAAGCTTGTGGCTTGTGCTACCAAATAAACCTGTTGGACTTTAACCTGGTGTTGTGAGACTTCTTACCGTGCCCACCCCAGTCCAACGCTGGCATCCCCACATCATGACTAAGGAGATTGAGCACAGCTTCTCAAAATTCATTCCCAACAAACATTTGGTGGTAAAACATACCTTTCACACAAATGACTTGACCTTCCATTGCATTTCTCACAAATAAGTTAAGACTATACCCCAAGCAAATTAATACATTTGGAGCACACTGATAATACCAAATTGTTCTGAGGGACAAGATGAACATTGGTTCTGTTAGCATTAAAGAATCACATCTATTGAACCAAAAGTCCACCTCTCACTGAATCAGGTATTGCAAAATATTTTACAGTGAATAAGCCAAAGCGTAAAAATTATGACACAATTCAGGAAAAGAAGAAAGTTTGTAAAAAAAAATACATTTATTTTGAAAATTTATATATAAGTTTGTTATTTAAAGTGCCAAAACTTTGCAGGGATTTAGGGGAGAATATCGTGTTGGGATGTGCCTCCTGTCCAGTACTGTCACCACTGGCTGCTCAAAGTTGACAGGGCCAGAGGAAATTCCTTAATCATTAGCTTACTGATGCTTACTGACTTTTCTCCCAGGATGGCACCAGAGCGAGGCGACTTCTTGCAAGCTGTGCCCAGCGTACCTGCATATCTTTTACTCTCATTCTATGCTTCTAAAACTTCATTCTAACTCTTTTAAACTACACCCTAGCTATGACTGTAACGCTGCATTCTGCACTCTCTCATTTCCTTCTCTATGAACGGTATGCTTTATCTGTATAGCACGCAAGAAACAATACTTTTCACTGTATACTAATACATGTGACAATAATAAATCAAATCAAATCAAATCAAATGATGCTCCAGACAGGTATCTAGATTCCCTGCATGCTGGTGAGGCCAGTAATAATGATCTAGGAATTGTTTGGTGAGATTGATGACAACCCAGGGCAGCTATTTGTTAAAGATGTTTTGAAGATTGGAATGGCCCTCAAGTTTGTCATTAAAGGCGACCATGAAAGGGGAATGAGTCAGAGGGGCAATAATTCAGGAGGAAGCATGGTGGCTGGGAGGGAAGGTCTGGCCTCTTGGAAAGGTTAGGGAGGGAAAAAGTTGGGATCTTGGGGCAGGAGATCAAGATTGTGACATAGGTGAATGGCAGTTAGCAGTAGCTCACATGACATTTTGCTCCTGCTGGCTCCATGGGTGGCACAGTGACACACATCACAGTGCCACAGTGGTTAGCACTGCTGCCTCACAGCGCCAGGAATCTGGGTTCGATTCCTGGCTTGGGTCACTGTCTGTGCGAAGTCTGCACATTCTCCCTGTGTCTGCGTGCGTTTCCTCTGGATCCTCCGGTTTCTTCCCACAGTCCATAACACATGCTGGCTAGGTGAACTGTCTGTGCTAAATTCTCCCTCTGTGTACCCAAACAGGCACTGGATTGTGGTGACAGGGGGATTTTCACAATAACTTAATTGCAGTGTTAATGTAAGCCTCCTTGTGACACTAATAAATAAACAAACAAACAACATAAGTACATTTTAAAAATTGTAAAGAACAGAAAGTAATGTGGTCCTGGGACAAACGCTGCCTTTCCTTTTGCCAAAGATGTCAACCCCCTGAAAGACTCCAATTGTATGTTCACAAAGAGAGAACATTAAGTGTTTATTGTAACACACTGTGCATATATATCCAGGATGTATCCCAAGCTATGAGCTACCTACATGCTTGCTTCAACACAGGTCTCGGTCCAGTTCACAACTGATTCTAGTCTCCTGTCTTTACATCACACTGTGAGCTGTGTTGTTTCCCAGTCCCACATTAATCCGTGCTCTGCCAGATATCCTTACACTACACCTCCCCCTATGTCTCTACCCAACATATTTACATTACAATCCCGCTACTCCTTCTTCCCCCTTCATGTCTCCAAGATGATAAATTTAGGCAGTGTGAAAGCTTGTCAGTCCTTCCGGATCTTTGATCACTTTGGAGAAGAGGTAGGTTCTGTTGGTTTGAGCAACCTTCACTGATTCATTGTTTGAGTTCTAATCTGTGTTTCTGGTATTTGGCTGCCTTCTTCTGATGTTTTTTCTGCTCAATGGAGTTGAACTTCTCTTTGTCAACTCCCCATCTGTTCTGCTTGGGAGCCATTGGATTGTCTCATTCTTTTCAGAAATAAAAAGTTTAAAGTTTATTTATTAGCATCACAAGTATCTTACATTAACACTGCAATGAAGATACTGTGAAAATCCTCTAGTCGCCACACTCTGGCACCTGTTCGGGTACACGGAGGGAGAATTTAGCATAGCCAATGCACCTACCCAGCACGTCTTTCGGACTGTGGGAGGAAACTGGAGCACCCCGAGGAAACCCACACAGACAAAGAGAGAACGTGCATACTCCGCACAGACAGCGACTCAAACTAGGAATTGAACCTAGGCCCCTGGCGCTGTGAGGCAGCAGTACTAACCACAGTGCCACCGTCATTCACCAACAACCTGTCCTGGTCCCTCCATGCCAATGCTAGAGTTAAGAAAGCCCACCAACGCCTCTACTTTCTGAGGAGGCTAAGGAAATTTGGCATGTCCGCTACGGCTCTCACCAACTTTTACAGATGCACCATAAAAAGCATTCTTTCTGGTTGTATCACAGCTTGGTATGTCTCCTGATCTGTCCAAGACCACAAGAAACTACAAAGGGTCATGAATGAAGCCTAGTCCATCACGCAAACCAGCTTCCCATCCATTTTGACACTGTCTACACTTCCCACTGCCTCGGAAAAGCAGCCAGCATAATCAAGGACCACACTCACCTGGACATACTCTCTTCCACCTTCTTCCATCAGGAAAAAGATACAAAGGTCTGAGGACATGTACCAACCGACTCAAGAACAGCTTCTTCCCTGCTGCCATCAGACTTTAGAATGGACCTCCTTCATATTAAGTTGATCTTTCTCTACACCTAGCTACGACTGTAACACTACATTCTGCACCCATTCCTTTCCTTCTCTATGAACGGTATGCTTTGTCGATATAGCGCGCAAGAAACAATACTTTTCACTGTGTGCCAATATATGTGACAATAATAGATCAAATCAAATCAAACTATTCATGGTATGAATCCAGATTTCTTTCTGCCATGTGGTCTGCTATGATCTTTGAGAGAGTAGAAAGTGTCTCTCCCTGTTGTTTGGATGTTCTTATTGGGGGATCAGTTTGGAGTTTGGCTTTGATCATGATACTGTCCTTCTATGCAGAAAGTGTGTGAGGTCCTGCCAACCTTCTCAATTACAGTGTGCACAAATGTGATACTCAAACCCATGCGTTCTGGCCTTTACCAATGGCTTGCACAGTCAGAATGCTACCTTAAATAGGCTTGATGGAACCCAAGTCTTTGCCATTCAGCATCCCACTGAATTGCAGTAAAGTGCTCCCCAGAACTTTGCCAGCAGGGAAGTCCAGGTGGCCCCCCCCCCCCCATTTGTCCCCTCCCCCACCTCATCCAACTCAACACCTCACAGCTGCCTCCTGTCTCGATGGTCGAGTTTGCCCTTGCACAGGGTAAGGTCAGGCCCTCACAGTTTTCAAATCCCAGAGGACATGAGCCAAAGGTATCTGAGCAGCAAAGTGAGCAGCCTGGCTCCAGCTCATGGTCAACGCCAAATAGTTTTCATAGAGCAAGTAATTGTCCTTGGACATGGATATACACGCA
The DNA here is from genome assembly GCF_964213995.1 of Mustelus asterias. NCBI lineage: Eukaryota > Metazoa > Chordata > Chondrichthyes > Carcharhiniformes > Triakidae > Mustelus > Mustelus asterias. The sequence continues at coordinate 47,287,427 of NC_135807.1, read as the reverse complement.
GATGTTAACACAACTTTAGATGCTGCTTTGCTGTTTGATTTCTTTGTACCATAATATTCAATTGTTTGCTCCACTTTTGTTTCTGCTGCCTGTTAATTGGCCTTGTGCAGAATGATAGGACAAGAGTGAAGGACTTACAATGGATATCGTGAAAGGAAGGAGTTGTTGATTTTGGGACTGCTTTATACAGGGCGCATGGGGTGGGGGAGACAAAAGTGGGTTCAGAATTTGTCTGCAAGATGCTGAACATGTTCAGTATAAGTGAACTGTGCCTGAATCAGACCTTTCTGGGCATCCTGGTGTGTTATATGTGTGACTGACTGCTGGTGCTTCACAACATCATGATCCTATTCCTCCTCATGTTGCTTCTCCTCCTCCTCAGAGGAAATGTGTTCTGCTCCTCCTTCTTCCCCTCATTCCTTGCTGTTGTGCTCTGTTGCATTCTGGATTCTGAGGGGGAACCCACCAGGAACCTATAGAACTTAGCTCATCCTCAGCACCCCAATGATAGTGCAAGGTAGAAACAGGAAATGCTGGATAAAATCAGCACGTCTGACAGCATCTGTGGAGAGAGAAACAGAGTTCATGTTTCGAGTCCAGTGACCTTTCTGCAGAATTTTTTTTATTCATTCATGGGACATGGGTGTCGCTGGCTGGCCAGCATTTGTTGCCCATCCTTAGTTGCCCTTGCTGTGGCTCTGGAGTCACATGGAAGCCAGACCAGGTAAGGACAACAGATCAGACCAGGTAAGGACATTAGTGAACCAGATGGGTTTTCCCAACAATCGACAATGGTTTCATGGTCATCAGTAGATTCTTAATTCCAGATATTTTTCATTGAAATCTAATTCCACCATCTGCCTTGGCAGGATTTGAACCCGGGTCTGCAGAACATTAGTTGAGTTTCCGGATTAATAGTCTAGCGATAATGCCACTAGGCCATCGCCTCCCTTGTTAACAAGGACCAGTCATTAACTTTGCTTTGAGGTGAGGATACCTGATTGACAAAGACTCCGAGGTGATTTGAGAAATGGAGATCAAACACGTTAGACACCAAAGTAATGGAAATCACCTCAAAAGCATTGAAAGCATTCTCAGAGCAAGAGCTGTCAGCCACAGCCTTTCACGTAAGCAAGGAAGCAGGCGTGGGATCTCAATATTTAAAACATTTCTTGCCTGTCATTTGTTTAGGCCCCAAAAATCCTTCTGTCTTCTCACTTTGCTTTCCCTGGTAAGTTCCATAAATCCCGGGAAACCCATGCATATGCAGTTAAAATTCACAAATCCTAGTTTAAGCAGCTGATAATGAGCCCTAAACATTTTATAACTGCCAACCCACCAGTCCCAGAGGTTTCTGTATGCTGTAGATTGTGTTGAGGTTAAAGGTCAGCAGTTTTGGCTTTCCAGTGTGGTGCCAGTGTCGGCCATTTTAATTAACTGCTTGTCTCACAAACCCCTCCCCGATCTTGTCAAATTAAAATTCCCCCAGTAGCCTGGATATTCAGTGGCAAACATTATCACCGACTCACTACATTTGCGCTCACCCAAGGACATTCCATGGAATTTTGCACTGGAACTTTTTTAATCAGGAGCCATTTTGAACAAATAATCGTGCATCTCTTTAACCAATCAGATTTGTTTTATTCATTTGTGGGACATGGGTGTCACTGGCTGGCCAGCATCTATTGCCCATCAGTAGTTGCTCATGGAGAGCAGTTGAGAGTCAAACACATTGCTGTGGCTCTGGAGTCACATGTAGGCCAGACCAGGTAAGGATGGCAGATTTCCTTCCTTAAAGGAAGTGAACCCGATGGGGTTTTTTCGACAATTGACAATGATTTCATGGTCATTAGTAAATTCTTAATTCCAGATACTTTTTATTAGATTCAAATTCCACCATCTGCCCTGATAGAATTTGAACCTTGGTCCCCAAAAGATTAGCTGAGTTTATGGATTAATAGTCTAGTGATAATACCACTAGGCTATTGCACTGCAAATCCAAAATAGGAATAACTAAGTATTATCCATGACTGCATGATGGAGGCAGTAACTAGGGGTGGGGGATGGGGGGGGGGGCGGCGGTGGGGAGAGGGGTGTAGAGAACCTGGTCACAGAACAGGGAGCAACCACTGGGACACCTCAGCAACACATTCCTGAATTGGGCTGGAAGTGGTATTAACTACGCACTCCACAGAAGTAAGCAACAGATTTGCATAATTGAGGCCTCAGTTAAGACCACCCCCCTTTCCCCCCACTGAAGTTGGAAACTGCCAGCTTCAATGAGACATACTCTTTGTGGCAGTCCAGGGGGCAATCAGAACCAAAGACTCTTGCCCCAAAGAGAAGGCTGAGGGTTGAGATCCTAACTCAATATCCAACCTTTGAATTTTCATAGAATCATAGAATCCCTACATTGCAGAAGGAGGCCATTCAGCCCATTGAGTCTGCAGCGACTCTCCAACAGAGCATCTTACTCAGGCCCATGCCCTGCCCTATCACCTTAACCCAACACATTCACCCTGCTAATCCCTCTAACCTACAAACCTTGGGACACTAAGGAGCAATTTAGCATGACCAATCCACCTAACCTGCACATCTTTGGGCTGTGGGAGGAAACCGGAGCACCTGGAGGAATCCCACGCAGATATGGGGAGAACCTGCTGACTCCACACAGACAGTCACTCAATGCCAGAATTGAACCCGTGTCCCTTGCGCTGTGGGACAACAGTGTTAACCACTGTGCCACCATGTCACCGCGTGTGCTGTGCATTTTTGCTTTGCAATACTATTAATTGCACTGTTATCATTTCTGTCATTAGGGCAGTACAGTGGGATATGTGCATAACGGAACAAAAAGGAATGTCTAAGAATGTGAAGATGTGTAATTCTAACCTAACTTATCCGTGGGTAACTGACAGGAACGGAACAATCTCCCATTTTACACTGGCTGATTTTAGTTTTTATTGAATGTAATCAGGTGGGGTGTAAAACAAGCGAAGGATCTAATCCTGTTAGTTTCTGAATGGTTGAGTTAGATCCAAATAATTCCCATGGTGTTATTTCAGAAACTGAATGTTCATATTGTCAGATAAAAGAGAATAGAATGCTGGTAACAGCGCTGAAACTTTAATTAATATTATTTCAGTTGCTAATCAACCTTTTCTTCATTTTTAATTTTTTTTCATATTTCCGATACATGTTTGTTTATAGCGGTGGTCATTTTAGTCTGATTTGTGACGATGCCAAATTTTATGTTAACATTTTAGTATCTACTTCACCGGCAAAAGTGAAGCCTAACCAGACTGAAGTTCACCAATTTCTACAGGTGCCAACGTCATCCTAAATGGCGGGCACAGCATCATCAGTACGGTTGAAGTGGGGGCCTCACACTTTTGTCAGTGCACAAACGACACCCAGGCCAACAAAGCCCTGCCATGCAGGTCTCAATTCAGCACAGTGGGACCTTACCGAAATAGTGCAGCAGAAGTTATCAGCTCTCAAAAGAGCTACACGCTGATCTTGCAACATAATTAATCATCCCTCCAAGATTTATTACCTTCTTGCTGAGGCGTTTCTGGGTGTTGTGCTCCCACCCGAGCAGAACATGCATTGGCTCCCCTGAGCACAGGAGTTATTGCCAGTGTCCTGGCTGATATTTATCCCTCATTAACATCACAGACAGATTATCTGGTCATTATTATGCTTCTGTTTGTGGGAGGTTCCTGAGCACAAGCCTGCAATTGGGTTTCTGACCAATCAGTGACTGCATTTCAAAAGTCCTTCTTTGGCTGTAAAACACTTCAAGACACTCTGAAAAGTCATGAAAGGTGGGGTTTTTTCCTTCTTTAGTCAGTAGATGTTCCACTTAGCCTACAAGTTGGTTGGAATTTCCTGGGAAAAACTAGGATGCCACCATATCCCGCCCCCAGATACAAATTCTTGATGTTTGGGAGAGAAAGGGTAAGAAAATCTGTTCTCTCCAGCAACCAGCCTCCTCATAGAAACATAGAAAATAGGATCAGGCGGAGGCCATTCAGCCCTTCGAGCATGCTCTACCATTCATTATGATCATGGCTGATCATCCAACTCAGTTGCCTGATCCCGCCTTCCTCCTATATCCTTTGATCCCCTTCGCCTCAAGTGCTATATCAAACTGCTTCTCGAAAACTCATCATAATGGGATCCCAAACAGAACTAAGTTTCATTAAGTTCCTCCCCAACATTCATGCTAGCAATGTGGCCAGACACAGGTGGATATTTAAACTTATATAGTCTTCAGATCAGAATGTAAGCAGTGATCAGTTTAATTTATGATTTTGAAGTTTAATCTCTGGTACATTTACTTTGCATTGCAAAGGTAGAGACTTGTTAAAATAATGATTTGGAAGGACATGAACGGAAAAACAACATCACTGATTCTGAGTTTTCCCATATGTTATAAGAACTTGTTTTTGTAAACGGTAAAGTTATGCCTTTATTCAAATAAACTTCCTCTCATCTGTTTAATTTACAGACAAAAAAGCTCTCACGATTATCAACATTGACTTGACAGAATGTAGTGAAGCATTCACAATTACATGATGGTATTTTATTAATAGACAAATTGTAAAGTTAGCCTGTCCTTTTGGTCTGTTGTTTTATTTATCTAATACTGCTGAATCTGGCTCCATTAGATCCTCTGGATTATTGAATCACCATTCATCTTTCATGGTAAATGAACCCTTCAGTATTTAATGGTGTTGAACATTTTGATTCAACTGAGGGGTTCAAAGTACAATGATAAAAACAGCTCTTCAGTGCAGTTATTTTTGTTGGAATGGATGTTTTGATGAAAGGTTATCGGAGCAAGTAATGAGTGGTAAGTCTTCTCTTCTCCACATTTACCAACATCTAGCTGTGATTGTATTCCTGGAGGTTTCATCATGTGACCTGCAAGTTCCAAAAGCCCTACGCCCAGTACCCCTGCCCATCTCTGCTCTTCCAGCATGACCTTCCCACACCAGTCGTAAAGCAAGCAATCTTTTCGTATCTGACTGAATGATCCTTGGATTTTAATCAACTGGCCTCTTTCCCCATCTCCAGTACTTTCAAATCTAATGATGAGGTAAGGTCAAAGAGAGATAAAAAACACTTCTTTAATGCCCCTATAATTTTCCGACAGTGGAGAAAAAATTAAACTTTAATTTATGGAGACTCCAAAGCACCTATTGGAAGAAAAACCATGACCTTATGCCAGGTAGCCCCATCCAAAATATCTGATTTCCCTAAAATTCAATATATCCCCCCTGATGTATGGTGTCCAGAGCTGCTCACAGAAGTCCACATATTCACCGGCTGAAAAGCTGGCATATAGTTAGTGTTAAAATCAACCTCCTCTTACAGAAAATGACCGATTTTTGTTTCTAATTAAATTAGTTTGGTGCCAAATTCCTGATTTTCACCTGGAAAGTAAATTTTCAGCTAATCCATCTAACCTACACACCTTTTGGCACTTAGGGACACTTAGCATAGCCAATCCACCTAACCTACACCTTTGGACTGGCATCCCATCCCTGGGCTGCGGTATCATAGATTCCTATAGTGCAGAAGGAGGCCATTCGACCCATCAGGTCTGCACTGACTCTCGAACAGAGCATTTTACCCAGGCCCTATCCCTGTAATCCCAGTGTCTTCAACTAATTCTGCAACAGAACTATAATCACTGAGGTGTTTGAATTTCTGCAATAACTTTGTTTTCCATTAGGGTGACATACTACAGAACACTGTGCTTTTCTCTATTTATTGTCAGATGTGAATATCCTTCCTTTCAATCTGAAGCAATATTAATCATAAAGTAACTTTATGATTCTAATGAATCTATGATTCTAATCCCAGTGTCTTCAGCTAATTCTGCAACAGAACTATAATCACTGAGGTGTTTGAATTTCTGCAATAACTTTGTTTTCCATTAAACCCTAACAACATAGAGATAAAATTCATGACAACTTTTAACTTCATTAGAGAAACTATTACTTCTGTGAGTTCTTAAAAGTAGGAAAGTTACTTTATGATTAATATTGCTTCAGATTGAAAGGAAGGATATTCACATCTGACAATAAATAGAGAAAAGCACAGTATTCTGTAGTATATCAAGAAATCCAGGCCAGAATTCTCTGGCCATTCACTGCAGCGGGATTCTCTGGTTCCGCTGCAGTGAACAGAGATTTGACTGAGCGCCAAATCCTCCATCCTCATTGGCAGCGGTGGTGGGGCATGAACAGCCAGGAACTTGCGGCCATGATGTCCGAAGGGTACTATTGTTCAGTACTGATGTCTTCTGAGGTAGCTATGAACTTACCCAAATGTGATACTGGCCATTCTCAGATATGGAAGCAAAGGGAATAAAAATAGCTTTTACAGACTGCATAAAAGAATGAATCAAATACAAAGCTATTACAGTAGTTTTCATATTAGTCTCTGTAGATAACACATCTTGCCAAACAAATCTTTACTTTTACCAACGTTTCCCTAATTATACCTGCATGGCCATTGTTTGGAGGAGAAGCATTTGAAAAGAATTGGTGGATTGAACTGTAATGTTATTTTGTAATTAGGAACAAGGAACAAGTAATAATTTATCTGCACTACTGTGTTAAAGAGCACTGGAAACCCTCTCTTCATGTTTTGTTTTGATACAACATGAACTTACTTCGATGGAATATACAGAACAGTTTGTTTACAGATGAAAAGCAGTTTCTCAGATACAATCTAGTCAAGTTTTCACCAAGACAAAAGTTGTTCTGATAGGATTGTCTTTTGGGTTTTCTTGTTTCATTTAACTTTGTGAGAATCATACAGTGCTCGATATAGCAATGCTGCTGCACCGGGCACTGACACCTGTTATAATTAGATGCCAAGCCTGAGGCCTTCTCAGCACACAGTGCCACATAGCACTATCTAAAGTGCTCAGCTCTTTAAAACCACAAAGAGTTGTTAATCAAACCATAGCCCCATGAAGTGGTCAGTGTTCTTGATGCCTATTCTAAATTGCACTGAGCAATGGAAGGAATATCCTGTTGCCATGTTGCTCTGCAAGCCTTAAAGTAAGCTTGTATTGATATAATTGTTGCCAGTCATTGTTCTGTTTGTTTGCACCATTTCTGGATTAGCCTTCAGCCTCCTGGGTGCCATTCGCTGGAATTTGACTCCCACATGCAGGTCAAGGTCATCAATGACTCTGTGCTGGAACCACTTACACCATAGAAGAGAATAAGAACACAAGTACTCAGTTATCTGAATATCAAGAGTGTATTTAAAGTCTATATTTTTCTTTATTTGAGTTTGGAAAATTGAAACTGTAAATATTGCCTTTCCTCAAGAGCCTTGAATATAAGCGTCTGTTTTGTTTGGGATGGGTTTATGAGTTATCTACCAACAGAGTATTGTTTCAGAAAAAAGCCACACTTAAAACTTTGATTAAAGAAAATTAGACACAATAAATATTTTACATAAGTACAGAAACACTAAACAGAGCACTGATGAAAAGAGGCCTATAATTATTTTGAGCCTCTCTTGACTATTTCAGTTAATAAATGTTACAAAGTCTACTCTCGAGAAAGTTAATCATGTCCTATTTGGGGATGATTTTGCACAGGAAGGAGTAAGGATGCTACATTAATATAAAGTTAAAAGCCACCATGGTGTTTTATATCAAATCTCAATAAATTTCTGTAACTCAGTAGAGTGAAGGCCAGAAACCTCTTGAGTCCCAGTCTGTCTAATTTTACAAATGCTAGACATCTGTAGCATTCCTGATGTAGTCCCATCATAGCATAGCTGGAAGAAATGCTGTGACCTGGGTTAACTGGTCCTGACCTTAAAGGGATGCCCCTTAGGGACAAAGTCAAGGCCATCAATGCAGGATGGAGATCAGGATTTGTGGACTGGGCGTTCTATGTCCCAAGCCTTCAGTAGGTTCCGTGTATGTCCAGCAGAAGTATGGGAACTAGGTGGGGGAGTAGGCAGTTCAGCCCTTTGAGCCCGCTCTGCCATTTAAATTGATCATGGCTGATCTGATCCTGGTCTCAACTCCGCTTTCTTGCCTGCTCCCCTAGGCCCTTTTATCCCATTTTTCATCAGAAACATATCTATCACTTTCTTGAAACTGTTGATTGATTCTGCCTTCACTGCACTCTGGGGCATGATTGGATCAAAACTAACTTGCAAAATCTACTGGTAGAGGGTTACTCTTGAGACTAGATGACTATTGAAGATTTTTTTTTAACGGTTCACAATCATTTTACTAGGCAGGGCAGCTGCAAGGTATTTATGGTGGGGAGAAACCAAACCTTCCCTCCTCCAGCTCAGAGCTCTTTGACCAGACTGTTTGTATCTTTGGCAAGGAAGATGAATCAGACATGCCTCTTGACCTGTTTAAAGCATTAAAATTATGGGACCTGCCCCTGATCCCACACATCAATTGTAATGGATCTATCATGACACTTTACACTGGGGTGAGAATTTTAGGGGCCAAAATGTTTAATGACATTATTAAGTCTATTTTAGTATATAGCTTTATAATGAGAAGTAATTTTCAAGTCCAAATCCTCCAGTATCAGCACTGTCAGAGATTGGACACAGGTTGGGTGATCCATGTCAGAACCCCGTGGAATTCCTGATGCACAGATATACACGGTGGTTGACTGGAAAGTTTACATTTACAATGGGTTGATCATCGCTGCCCAGGATCCTCTGCAGAAATCTACAACACTAAGCTCAGTATCAAAGACTTGGACCAGATACATAGGGCTTACCTGAATACTTACCCTGGAAATGTTATGCTGGTTAATACATGATCTAACCCCAGTGAATGGCCAGCCAAGCTGAGCACTACAACCAACATCACAATCACCGTCCCCAACTTGACCTCCCACCCCAACCCGACCTGACCGGGATAGGAACCAAATGCGGGCAATTGGGACTAGGTTAGTGGTAAAAACTGGGCGGCATGGACAAGTTTGGCCGAAGGGCCTATTTCCATGCTGTAAACCTCTATGACTCTATGACTGTCCCTCTATGACTACCCTCCACTGATCTGATCTGATAACGCCACCCCCCCCCCCCCCCCCCGTCCCCCCTCTCCTCCAGGTCAGGCTCAATTACACTCCACCCAGCTCCCCATATCCATTCATCCACTTATCCACTCTTTGAAAGACTTGAGATTTTTAAAACCTTGCCTGATTGCAGCAGCTAATGCCCATGAAAATGGGGATGTATCCTCTCTTCATCTGTCTTTTCTTGTGATCGATGGTCTTTGCCATGGATATCTGGTCCACTCACTGACCCATCATAGCTTCAGCCAGGATCGAAAGTATCGATTGCAAATTTGCAAAAGGATCAGGTAGCAAATTTTCACAGACATCATCAACGCTGACCAGAAGATCTGGGCCAGTGTGTTTATTATACACACACGTGTACAAAATAACCTGAAACTATTCATCTTTACAAAAGGATTTACACATGGGTTGCTGAGGGATACAATGTTAACTCAATTTCTCTTACCACATATGCTGCCAGGCCTGCTGAGTATTTCCAGCATTTCTGGTTTTATTTCTAACAGAGGGACTGTTCTTTCTCTCTCCAAAGATGGAGAGAGAGAGACATTGCTACAGACTATTTTCTACTCAACAAAGATTACCACATGGCTCACGAGGTACAGCATGGTCAACTGTTATATATTTAGTTTAGAGGGAAGTCTTCCAATATTCATTTAACTAATCAGAGTGACATATGTACTAGGCACCTGTGCCCCTCCCCACTTCCGTCACTCATATCTAAAAATGAGATAGTCCTGTAACTGGCATTGGGTCATAGCTTTAATCCCTGATCAAACATCACAGCCTTTTTACAGTCAATCTCAAATTTTTAAAGATTATTTTTTCACCTGGGTGTATGAGCTATCTTTATTCTCCATTTGATGTTATTCTAAACAGTTTGAATTAGAGAAAATTACTTCTCACATTAGTAAGAAATATCTGCCAGTACGATCTTCTTGTTTGCAAGAATGATACCAGAACTGCAAGTCTATAACTAAGAGTGCTCCGAAAGCTTATGATTTCAAATAAACCTATTTGGACTATAACCTGGTGTCGTGTGACCTCTCATCTTGTCCACCCCTGACCAGCATTGGCATCTCCACATCATTGATTATGAGAGGAATTGAAGATTAAAGTAAGGATGTTATGCTTCACTTACACAAGGTACGGGTGAGGCCACATCTTGAATACTGTGTGCAGTCTTGATTTAAGGAAATATGTAAATGTACTTGAAGTGATTGTGAGAAGGTTTACTGGAATGAATGGGTTGTCTTCTTAGGATAGACTACACTTGTTTCCACTGGAGTTTAGCAGAGTGAGGGGTGACTTGATTGAAGTATATAAGATCCTGAATGGCATTGACAAGGTGTGGAGATGCCGGCGTTGGACTGGGGTAAACACAGTAAGGAGTCTAACAACACCAGGTTAAAGTCCAACAGGTTAATTTGGTAGCAAATGCCACTAGCTTTCGGAGCGCTGCTCCTTCGTCAGGTGAGTGGAAGTTTTTCAGATCTTCCACTCACTTGACGAAGGGGCAGCGCTCCGAAAGCTAGTGGCATTTGCTACCAAATAAACCTGTTGGACTTTAACCTGGTGTTGTTAGACTCCTTACTGTGTTGACAAGGGAGACATAGAAAGGATGTTTCCTCTTGAGAATGAGTCCAGAACCAGGGGCACTGTTTTAAATTAGGGGTGACCCCAATAGGACAGAGCTGGGGAGTATTTTTTCTCTGAGGGTTGTAAAACTTTGGAATTCTGTTTCAGAGAGCAGTGGAAGTGGGGTAATTTGATATTTTTAAGATTAAGGTAGATAGAATCTTATTAGGCAAGGGAATTAACAATTAATGGGGGTCGATGGAAATGTAGAACTCGAGACACAAACAGATCAGCCAGAATTGTATTGAATGGCTCAAGAGGCCTGAATGGCCTACTTCTGCTCCTATTTCATATATACGTAAATTTTATGTGGTCATCTATTCCATGCAAGAAAAATGTGATACCCACTGAACCGATTTCTCATGATTGTTCACTGTCCTCCATTTTATTTGATTTTTTCTATTGATGATGTATTGGCATATACTGGAATGGGCCTGGAGTGAATGTTTCAGGTATTTTTGACAGAATTACTATTTCCAACAGGTCACAGTGAATGACATAGAATCCCTACAGTACTGAAGGAGGCCATTCGGCCCATCAAGTCTGTACGACCACATCCCACCCAGGCCCTATTCCCGTAATCCCACACATTTACCCTGCTAATCCCGCTGACACTAGGTCAGTTAAGCATGCCAATCAACCTAACTCGCACATCTTTGGACTGTGGGAGGAAACCGGAGCACCCGGAGGAAACCCACGCAGACACCGAAAGTGCAAACTCCACACAGACTGTCACCCAAGGCTGGAATTGAACCTGGGTCACTGAGACAGCAGTGTGTCATTTTCACACGTTTCCACTGTGCCACCATGCCAGATTTATTACAATTGTGATGTTATGACATTTGAAGAAAAGTAGCACCAGAATTACTATCTGGTTGATAATTTAATATATTAAATTGCATTTTATTACATGAATTCTGAGACAGTTACCAATATATTGGGAGTCAAATTCAACAGCATTATCCATTTTTATGTAAAAACTGGAAATCAGTGGGCTTTGGTTAATATTAGTGTACTTGCTGTACACTTAATGCTTTCTACTACCTTCTGTAGAGCCCAAGTTACATAGCAAGATATCTAATGCATATTTATTTGGAGATGACTTCTCAGTCATTCACAGAAGCATCTGCTTTCTTGAAGGTCGACACCTCAATGACACCTCCTCCATGATTATCTTCAACACTGGTGTCCTCAGTCCCTTACTATCAAGTTTCTAGGTGTCCAGATCATCAACAGCTTGTCCTGGTCCCTCCACGCTGATGCTATCGTTTAAAAAGTCCACCAACGCCTCTACTTTCTCAGGAATCAAAGGAAATTCAGCATGTCCGCTGCGACTCTCACCAATCTTTACAGATGCACCATAGAAAGCATCCTTTCCAGATTTATCACAGCTTGGTATGGCTCCTGCTCTGTCCAAGACTGCAAGAGACTACGAAAGGTCATGAATGTAGCCCAGTCCATCATGCAAACCAGCCTCCCATCTATTGACTCCGTCTACACTCACTGCTGCCTCGGAAAAGCAGCCAGCATAATCAAGGATCCCACGCACCCCGAACATTCTCTCTTCCACCATCTTCTGTCGGGAAAAAGATACAAAAATCTGAGATCACGTACCAACCAATTCAAGAACAGCTTCTCCCCTGCTGCCATCAGACTTTTGAATGAACTGGTCCAGCCATGAATATGATAACCTGTTGCATTTTGAATGAGTGTAACACCTATGAAGTTTCAATGAGTCTCAGCAACTCATCAGGGAGTGTACAAAGGATGTATACTGCTGATATGACAGTGTGATAATCAGGGACAGGAAGAACATAATTATCAAGGTAGGAACATACATAAGTTTTGAGGAGTAGCTATGGGGTATAATAAGCTTTTTTGTGAATTATGGCTCACATATTATGCTGATAATTAGATACCTTTATTAAATTTCATGTTGGTATCAGAATTTTAAATATGACACTCTATGAGGAATCATCATTATGATCAGTCAGCATTTCTCTTTCAGCTGACAGACAAGTTATGAAATCTCTTATTATTTGATCTTGCTGTGCACAAAATGGCGAACATGTTTCCATCCCTAATAATAAGTGCTGCATTTCAAAGAAATTAATTGCACATGAATTTTTTTGAACTGTTTGTTTGAAAAACAGTAGCAGAGGCAGTGGTGTAGTAATATTGTCACTGAACTAGTAATCCAGAGACCAAGGGCACTGGAATCTGGCTTCAAATCCCACCATGGCAGATGGTGAAATTTGAACTCAATAAAAAATCCAGAATTAAAAGATAATTATGACCCCATGGAACAATTGTGTAAAGACCCATCTAGTTACTAATGTCCTTTAAGGAAGGAAATCTGCCAACTTGCCTACATGCAAGCTGAGATCCACAGCAATGTGGTTGACTGTCAAATGCCCCCTCTGATGCCCCCTGAAATGGAGGGCAGTTGGAAATGGGCAATAAATGCCGGCCCAGCCAATGACGCATCCCATAAATGAATTAAAATATCTGCAATTATATTGTGCCTTTAATGTGTAAAATATCCCAAAATGTTTCACAGAGGGGATAAAATTACTGAGCACTAGTAACACGTGGAAAGGGAATTTGAGGCATGATTGGAAAGGTGGGATTTTAGTGAAACAGTAAGGCGGGGAATTTCGGGAAAGAGTTTCAGGGTGTGAAACCAAGCTGCCTTTGGGAGCTGGGGTGGGGGGATACCTGAGTTAAGAATCAAACAGCATCCAGGCTGAGATGTAGGGCAGGAAAACCTCACATTAGGTGAGGCCATGGAAGAATTTGAGGCCAGCGAGGTTTAATTTAAGGCACTGGGAGCCAGGAAGGCTGTTCATGAAACGCAACACAGATACTCAAAAAAATTGCCACAGCCAATTTTCAGCTCAGAGAATAGGGATGGATAATGGGAATGAACTCATATTGTCTGGATGTGATAAGTGTCCCACAGGGATCTGTACTAGAGCTATAGGTTCCCACTATTGTTATAATGGATTAGAAGAAGGAACAGAGAAGCATATATCTCGGTTTGCTGACAACACTAAGTTTGATGGCACAATAATTAGCCTGGATGGGAGCAAAACGTTGCAAAGTGTCACTGATATGCTGTATTAAGTGAATGGACAAAATTGTGGCAGGTGGAGTTCAATGTGGGGAAGTGTCAGATCAGCCACTGTGGATCTAAGAAAGATGAACCAGACAATTTTCTAAATGTCATGTAGAGAGAAACTCTGGATGAACAGAGATCGATGGATGGACAGCGATTTAGGGATTCATGTACAAGAATCACCAAAAACTAATGGGCAAGTACTAAAAAGGCTAATGCAATCTTGACCTTTATCCCAAAAGGGCTGCAATATAAAGTAGTGGAAGCGATGTTGCAGCTGTACAGAGCTCTTGTGACACCCTGTCTGGTGTATAGTGGAGCGCTTCAAAATTTCCCCACCAAGAAACTGCTGAGGTTAGGTCATTTAAACATTGACATTTTTTTCTTAGGCAAGGGTGTTAAGGTTTATGGAATCAAGGTGGGTAGATAAGGTTAAGGTAGAGATCAACAATGGCTGATCGAATGGCAGAACATGCTCAAGGGGCTGAATGGCCTACTCATTTTCCTATGTTTCTAGATGAACATACAAACATATGAAATAGGAGTAGAAGAAGGCCGTTTGGCCCTTTGAGCCTACTCCAGATAAGATCAAGGCTGATCTGTTTGTGTTTCAAGTTCTACATTCCCTTGGGTGGCATGGGGGCACAGTGGTTAGCACTGCTGCCTCACAGCACCAGGGACCCGGGATCGATCCCTGGCTTGGGACACTGTCTGTGTGGAGTCTGCACATTCTCTCCATGTCTGTGCAGGTTTCCTCCGGGTGCTCCGGTTTCCTCCCACAGTCCAAAGATGTGCGGGTTAGGTGGATTAGCCATGCTAAATTGCCCCATAGTGTCAGGGGGATTAGCAGGGTAAATGCATTGGGTTATAGGGATAGGGCCTGGGTGGGATAGTGGTCAGTGCAGATTCGATGGGCCGAATGGCCTCCTTCTGCACTGTAGGGATTCTATGATTCTATCTACCCCAATAACCTTTGATTCCCTTGCCCAGCAAAGATCTAGCCACCTCAGCCCTAAAAATATTCAATGACCCCCACCTCCACCGCCTTCCGAGGCAGAGTTGAAAAGTCGCACAACCCTCTGAGAGAAATTTCTGTCCCAAAAAGGCGACCCTTAATTTTAATACAGTGCCCCCTAGTTCTAGACTCGCCCACAACAGGAAACGTCTATTTTGTCAAGGCCATTCACGATTTTATATACTTCAGTCGAGCCACCCCTCACTCTTCTAAGCTCCAGTGGAAACAAGCTAACCTTTCATCATAAGACAATCCGCTCATTCCCAGTATCAGTCTACTAAACCTCCTCTGAACCAACACCAATGTATTATTTCCATTCACAATGGGAATTGCCTTTTATCACTCCACTGAGCTCATGAAGGTTTTGTTACCTTTCACTTCCTCCATTTTAAGTTTTTTAAAATACATTAAGAGTGACATTTAACACAGTCTGAGCACTCAGTGCCATTGAATATCTTTGTTTTAGCTTAAGGGAGCCACCGGAATGCACATTGGCCAAGTTGGCAATAAACACTCAGCTAAAAGCAAAATACTGCAGAAACTGGAAATCTGAGATACAGAACGGTCATTTAGATCTTAAATGTTAATTCAGTTTCTCTCCACAAATGCTGCCAGACCTGCTGAGTTTATCCAGTATTTTCTTTTTTTATATTGGCAACATGTATCTTTGGATCAGTTCCGAATGTTGAAATAGGGAAAGTTTATGCTTATCAAGTGAAAAGAATGGTGGTGCCAGGGCATGTAACGGCTATGTTATAGAACAAGGGTTTATTTGTTTATTGTTTTGGAAATGTAAAAATCCCAGAGAGGGTGACGCAGTAGAATGTGACTGCACAGGCTTTATATGAAGAAAAAGGCTTTAGTCCCTCTTTAATCCAACCAGGGACACTGAGTAAATAGAGGATATCACACTGACAGCATTACACTAATTGGATTATCGCATGATTATGATGCTCAAATTGGCAGCAGCCAATGAAGCCTTCTGTACTTTTAATTGTGATGCTGATAGAGTACGCTGATTGTTTTGTCCAATCACGTTACTGTTAAGTAGAGGATGCTTGAGTTCAGTGCACACACACACACACACACACACATGCACAAATACTATTGCTGAGATTTCACACTTTGGACAGAGTGACAGTGAGACAAGACACATGCTGATCCTTCCAGATTCTCATGAGATCAGCACACTGGCGACTCTCAGCAGCATTTCCTCAACTGAGAGGGAGTCTGCCAGTGTGAAGGCGGCACTGCAACACCTGGAAAAAATTGCTGAATGACCTTTCCCTAAACAGCAGACCAGGCGAGACCAAGGCTTTCCGCAGGTAAGTGATGGGACCAGACAGGAGGAGCTACAAGATTCTCTTTCTTTATGAGAAGACCTCAAGCTCTTTCGCCATTGTTATGTATTAGACAACCTGAGTCAGTAACAATTAATCTTGTTAAAGATAAATCCCCTCCCCCACCCCTCATCCTCCCCGCACCACCACTCTCACTGGGTTCAGTGTCACATGAATGTGATTGCCACAATTGTGGCAGTTCCACCCAGGATGTAAACACATCACTTCAGCTGATGTTTTTGTATGATACTGAAAGGAATACATGTATAAGATATGCGGCACAGAAACAGGCCATTCGGTCCAGCTAGATCATATGTTCCACTCGAGCCTTTTCCCATTGTTCCTAATTTACATCTGTCATCATAACCCTCTATTTCCTTCTCCCTCAAACACTTGTCTAGTTTTCTCTTAAATGCATCTATACTGGTCACTTCACCTGCATTCTCACCAGACTTTGGGAACAAATTTCTGCTGATTTCTATTGGATTTCTTGGTGACTATCTCATATTGATGACCTCCAGTAACGCTCTTCCCCAGAAGAGGAAATATGCTCTCTGTATCCATGCTATCAAAAGTGCAGAATTCTCTATTAAGTCACTTCTCAGCCTTCTTTTTTCAATAGAAGACAGATCCACTCTGTTCACCCTTTCCTGGTATGAATACCCAGGCATTTCTGGTATCTTCTTTGTAATTCTTTTCTGCTCTCTCCCCTTTTCCTCTATATCCTATTCATAGTATAGCGACCAGAACTGCACACAGTACTTTGATGGACTCTCTTGGTGCTTTGACTGATTAGCAAGGAGACCAGTTGTTAATCATCTAGGTTGGTGTCCTCACATGGATGATGTCAAACCAAGTCTTGAATTGCAAATCTAATTGCAATTATTGCATATGAAGTCACTGTTGGAAGAGTGGATGGAAGTGTGGGTTTGTGATGTGCCCATTGTCCCGTGGGACCTGACTTGATTTTCCTCAAATGTTGAGATTGTTTGATAACAGAGACTTCTCCAGGGTTATTTTTTCCCATGTAGTGGGGTCCAATTTACAGGCTCTGGCTTTTAAAATGTCTTTCTACCTAAGTTTG
The DNA here is from genome assembly GCF_964213995.1 of Mustelus asterias. Lineage (NCBI taxonomy): Eukaryota > Metazoa > Chordata > Chondrichthyes > Carcharhiniformes > Triakidae > Mustelus > Mustelus asterias. The sequence goes on along the minus strand of NC_135807.1, from coordinate 47,270,140 downwards.
GGATGTCGTAAGCTGTGGGTCCCCATGTTCAGCTGGCTGTAGAATACTGCCCTTGATATGCAGGAATGTTTGTGTGTTCAGAAACTAAGCTCTAATGATCATGCTCTCATTACCAGATATGCAGCACAGAGATTTTGTCCCGTCACTTATGTTGCAGATAGATCTCAAGCAGCAAAGGTGGAATGTATCAACTTGCTTTATGTGGTGCTGATTAAGTTGCCCACATCTCTCAATCATAGAAGTAATGTGAGCACCACTATATGGTAGAGTTTGATTTTTGTTTTGAGGCAAATTCCTTGCTCTCTCCAAAGTCTGTGGGTGTGCCTGCCAAATTCTGAGCTTGCTTTTGCCAGATGATGGGTTATTTCATTATACAACTTGGTGATGTTGGAGAGGATACCCCAAGGTAACAGAACTTTTGAACTGAGTTGAGAGGTGTATTATTGATTGTGGCTTTGGGGTTTTGAGGTTTGTGGCCAGGAACAGGTTGGTACAACATTTGTTTCTTTTTTAGACATATTTTAAGGCTTGGGGAAAGCAGTCAGCAAGCAACTGGGTGTCCTCCAGAGTGTGTGCTGAGAGCAGTCATCAGTGAATAGGAGTTCACTCAGTAGTCGTCCTGTGATCTTTAAGCGAGCTTTAAGACTTTGCTGATCGCAGAGGTTGCCGTTTGGCATGAACTGAAAGTATAGTGCTACATTGAGATTGTTAAATGCATACAGGAGCCCTGGTCGTAAAGTCAATAGCTAGCAGAACTGGAGCCATTACTTAGCCTTGTTTGGTGTCTGGTGACAGGAAAAGCATCTAATGAAGCACCACTCTGCATCGTACTGACTATCATGTGACCATGAAATGAGCGAGTGACTCTGGTCATCTTCTCAAAACAGTCATATCTGTAAAGCCTCTTCCACAGGCCTTTACGGTTTACTTGGTCAATAAACACCACGTGGAGATTGTGGTTCTATCCGCAGAACCTGTCTTGAATTTGATGCATCGCAAAGGTCATGTCAATCATTTTTCATCCAGCATAAAAACCTCACTGTGATTCTGGGTGCATTAAGTCTGTATGATGAGTGACAAGTCTAATGAGAATAACGCTCTCAAGATCTTTTCCTGCTGTGGAAGGAAGTGAAATACCACAATGATCACTGCAGATGGACTTGCCTCCCTTCCATTGTACAAGTGAGCTATGGAAGTCTTCTGGTAATCTTGGGACAAAATGCCCCACTTCCAGATTATGCACAAAAGGCTAGTGTGTTTCATAGCCATGGATGTCCCTCCATACTTGAATACTTCAGCTGGAATGTCATTGCCTTCCACAGACTTTGGTGACTTTGGCTTGAGATTGATGAGGGCAAGCTCATTCAGAATGCAATGCTATTGAAGTGATTCGATAGTGGCATCACATAAAGGGCGGAAATTTCTCACCCGCCCGCCACGGGAATTTAGCGGGTGGGACAGGACCAAGCAAAGGTCCGTTGACCTCGGGTGGGATTTTCCGGTTTTGGGGCGAGTCCAATTTGATACACTTTTATCCCTTCCAATTCTATCTCTCTAGAAATGAAGCCGAGTGTTTGGTTTTTTTTATGGCCTTGCTAACCTGTGGCAAACTTATAGTGATTGGCACATTTGTACTTCAATATCCATATGTACTCCACCTAGACTTGTACCTCAGATGTGTGCTATTTTAAATGAGATAGTAAATTGTGTACCCATCAGTTATCTCAGCTGGATGTAAAAGATTTAATAGAACTATGTGAGGAAGAGGTTCTTTGTATAAAAACAGAAAATGTTGGAAAAGCTCAGCAGGTCTGGCAGCATCTGTGGAGAGGGAAATAGAGTTAAGGTTTTGAATGCATATGATTCTTTTTCAGAGCCTTATCAGATGTCTGTCTCTCTCTCCACAGATGCTGCCAGACATGCTGAGCTTTTTTTCAGCATTTTCTCTTTTTATTTCAGTTTTCCAGTATCCCCAGTATTCTAATTTTATTTTAGAATTTCTTTGGTGCATCATTTATTAATGAGGTTAACATTTATAACTCAAGCAACATCACCAAAACATTTATCAGTTGTTTATCTCGCATGGGGTCTGTGGGACTTAGGTCCACACAAATTGCTGCCATGTTTACATACGTAACAGTGATGGCAATGGCCGGGATTCTCCCAAGAAAAGCCTAAGTGCCCAATGGGTGGAAAATGGGAGTATTTCCCTCCCGTTTTCTGGGCATACTTACCTGAATGATTCTCCAACACTCTTGAGCAATGCAGAGTGCCTCAGCGTAATTCCCTCTGGTAAGTGGTGGGTGGGGCCCTTTCCCATCTAAGAGGACGGCAGCAGCCCCTCCCGGGACAGCACCCCCCCCGGATAACCAGGTCCGAATACCTCCCCCCCCCCACCCCGATGGCCAGCCTCGATCATCTCCTCCCTCCCTCTCCCAGCGATTCTGATTGCAGGCCCTTCCCTTAGTATATCCCGCCCCCTCTGGCCCTACCCCCTTGGCACTGTCTGGTGCCTGGTGGGCAGTGCCAAGGTGCCTAGTGGGCAGAGACAGTTTCCCCTTTGGGCAGTGCCAGGGTGCCAGGCTGGCACAGTCAGGCTGGCTCTGCCCAATGGGTGCCCGCTCATCATATTGAAATTCTAATTTCAATATGATAATCAGCTCGGCAGCAATTTCTGGCGTGGAGCTGATTACGCAAAAAAAAGCGCACTTGGGAGTCTTGTGATTGGCGTTATGCCAGTTGCAAACTTCGCTAAAGGCCCCCCCTGGCGTCTCCTGACCCGCTGTGCTGTTTGGATCCTGGTCAATATGTTCAAAGTACTTAACTGTTTGTGAATCACTTTGTGATGCCCAAAGGTCCTGAAAGATACTCTTTAAATAGAAATTATTTTCTCAACATTGACCTAAATTTTTAGTCCTTACATGAACATATACACTACTCCTAAATACATATTACCATTACACACTTGGTAAACCTAATCTCATCAAAAGTTCCGATGCCCTTATCTTTACTCACAGCAAGACCTGTTCAGCCATCATACCTGTGCTCACTGACCTACATTCTTGGTTCCTGGCCCAGTAACACCTTTGATTCATATTTCTGAGTTCAAATCATTTTAGGCCTCACCTCTCCCTTAACCTTTGTCATCCCCACAACCCTCTGAGATATTTCTGCTCCTCCAACTCCAGCCACTTGCACACTCTCAATTGTATTCCTGTACTATTGATCACTGTGCCTTCAGCTGCCTTGGTTTTAAGCTTTGCAATTCAATCCCTGCAGCCACCGCACTTCTCTACCCCGGTCTCTCTTACTTTAAGATGTTCCTCAAAGCCTAATGCTTTAACCAAGTTTTTCGTCACCTATCCTGTGGCTGCCACTGACATTGGGTGGCACAGTGGTCAGCTCTGCTGCCTCACAGCGCCAGGGACCCAGGTCCGATTCCAGCCTTGGGTCATTGTCTGTGTGGAGCTTGCACATTCTCCCTGGCCAGAATTTTACCAGAATCTGAGCAAGAGAGGCTCGCATAACAGAATTCTCCGTTGGCTTAGGGCAGGATTTTATGAGCCTCACCCGAGCTGGTTTCCTCCGGGTGCTCTGGTTTCCTCCCACAGTCCAAAGATGTGCAGGTTAGGTGGATTGGCCATGCTAAATTGCTCCTTAGTGACCCAAGATGTGTAGGTTAGATAGATTAGCCATGGTAAATATGTGAGGTAAATGTGTGTTACAGGGATAGGGCAGGTGAGAGGACTTGGATAAGATATTCGGTCAGAGAGTGGGTGCAGACTCGAGGGGCTGAATGGCCTCTTCTGCACTGTAGCGATTCTATAATTTTCTTTGGAAAACAATCTGTCTGAATTTCCTTGGGATGTTTATAGAATGCTGTAGAAATTGTTGTTGTTTGCGCATTTTGGGAGGAGAGTTTATTGCTATACATCCTAGAACAAATACCTGAGAGGGATTTGGGGCTGCATGGTGCAGTGGTTAGCACTGCTGCCTCACAGCGCCAGGGACCCAGGTTCAATTCCAGCCTTCGGTGACAGGGTGGAGTTTGCACATTCTCCCCGTATCTGCATGGGTTTCCTACGGGTGCTCCGGTTTCCTCCCACAGTCCAAAGATGTGCAGGTTAGGTTGATTGGCCATGCTAAATTGCCCCTTAGCGTCAGGGAAATTAGCAGGGTAAATAGGTGAGGTTATGGTGATAGGGCCTGGGTGGGATTGTTGTCGGTGCAGACTCGATGGGCCGAATGGCCTCCTTCTGCACTGTGGGGATTCTATGATCCAATGACCTAGATACCAAATGCTACCTTCAGATTACTGAGTTAGACTGCAATTTAATCTGCCAACACTCTGATCCACTGGAAAGCAATTGTAGCCGGGACTTGCTATCTAGGGTACTGGTGCTAAATATGTTTCCGGACTTCGGTTCGACTATCTGAAATAGTAGGGTCAGCAAAAATTACATCAGAACTCCGCCTCTCCAGCCGTGCCGCACTGGCATTGGGAGCAGAAAACTCGGGAGCGAAGTGCTTTAGCTTTCTCCGTGTACAAACGCTGCTGGCTCCGGCTTATCTCCTTGCCGGCAGGAAGATCAAATCCCCAGTACTGCTCCTCCCTGCAGGATCGGTTCAAAGTTTAATCCCGGACCGGAACCGTGGGAGCCTCATCACCAACAGCACAAGAAATCCAGTCGGATCTGGTGGTCAGTTTCATCAAAACTTTTCATTTCTCAACGCCTGTGCTGCCGTTCAGCTTTGATTTTGCTCCTCGGTGGATTCTTTTTGCATGGAGCATGTTTCAGGATAATATGAAGGTAGATGTTGCAGGTATTTAGCAGGATCATTTAGATTTGATTGATTTAGTGCAAATATATGCAGATGGAGAGTTTCCCTAGATCAGTTGCAGAGACAAAGAAAGGGGGACTCCTGGGTCTACCAGCCCCCCCACTTTGAACGAGCACTCTGTTATAGGATCTTCTGTTTTCAGAAGGTGAACGCTGTAGCCAGACAGCGGATTCAATAATATGTTAACAAGTTTCCTGATATCACATTACTTGTCCAAAATGATTTAGATTCTGATAACAGTGGTTAACACTGCTGCCTCACAGCACCAGGGACCTGGGTTCAATTCCCAGCTTGGGTCACTGCCTGTGTGGAGTTTGTACATTCTCCCCGTGTCTGCGTGGGTTTCCTCCAGGTGCTCCGGTTTCCTCCCACAGGACAAAGATGTGCGGGTTAGGTTGATTTGGCCATGCTAAATTGCCCCTTAGTATCAGGGGGTTAGTAGGGTAAATAAGTAGGGTTATGGGGATAGGGCCTGGGTGGGATTATGGTTGGTGCAGACTCGATGGGCCGAATGGCCTCCTTCTGCACTGTAGGGATTCTGTGATTTTAAGTCTTTTTTTTGTATTAATAGTCTGTAAATTTATTTTCCGAGACTTCTAATTAGGAACGCTTTAGAGGTGAGACCTGCAAGAAAATAACCTTAAGTTTTAAAAAAATTACAAAATGTAAACGTGCTCCTTTCCCTCTTGGTCCCTATTCTGTATTTCAAGCACATTTTTGTATTTTTAAACGTACCCGCTCCTAACCCAGACTTTCCTTATTTTTCATCCAGTGCCTTCCAATACAGTAGCCTGTAGAAGTATTGCCAAGATTGTCAAGATGATTAATACTGCTGCATAGTCCCAACTGATCCCCCATGTGATTACCGAACCCACAAATCAGCTACAGGATGAGTTACATGGTCTCCGATGTGTCTGGTCTGGTAACGTCTGCACAGGATAACTCACCAGTCTAGCAGTAAGTGTTAAAGCAATACTAGGGAAATATCCAGTGCAGGTACTGTTCCTCAGTTATTCTGTCCTTTACATTAGCAATGACAACATGTGTGGTCATGCTGCCTCAGTCACCAAAGTGTTAACTTGGGCACAGACTATTTTGGTACTAGGCTTTAATAATGCCCCATAAGTTCTGATTTCCATTTCATTTCTCACTGATCAGAATTGCCCGTCCCCATCATCACCTCCGGAGTATTCTATTTAAAGGCTTAGCAAGAAAAAAGTAGAACAAAATCTGTTCAGTAGGACACTATTTCTGTCAGCGTCACTGTGCAAGACTATACAAGTTGGTAGCACAGATAAAAGAATTGCTGAGCACATGGATGAATGATTTAAAAAAAACCAAAGTTTATTGTTAGTACACAATGAGAGCTTGAAATGGTGAACTATGTAGATTTAGGTGATGATAAAAATAACTAGAATGCCAGCTGAATCACACTGTGCTAAATACTTCCAAACCATTTTTATGTGAGTTAATTGTCCTAAATATGTGAGTTTCAGCACTGTGTAAAAAAACCCAGATGATTAACTGTAAGGCACTGTGAACTTTATCACATATATCCACAGATGCTGTCCATTGTTTAGAATTCCCATCATTTCTGGTCAATTGGGAACAATGTTACCTGCTATGCAGTGTAAATATTATTGATTGTCACTAGCGTGATGCAGTTAATCACATTCTACAGGCAAGTGCTGTAGTTGCTGGAACAATCCAACAAGTTAAACATTTCAAACACTTTAATGGTTTCAAAAAAAACTTTCTCTTTTGAAAACATGGATTTATGCAACAGTTATCACATCTCAATACTTTTTACTGTGTACCAATACATGTAACAATAATAAATCAAATCAAATCTCAGAAAAATCTCTGATCTCAAAGAGTTTCACACGCAATTTGCAGTATATTGATTGTTATGATGTAGGCTAATGTTGCACCCACAATAAATCAATGACCTATTCTGATCAGCGAACCTAGTGGTGGTGAAGGAGGAAAGAATGTTGGCCATTGTTTCTGGTTTTCTTCCATGTAGTATCAGGTTAGCTTCATTTTCTATTTGTGTTGGCACACATCTCATGGTTTAATATCTCATATAATTTTGGAAGTTTGTGTTATTGATGGGGTCCTTACCTGCTGGTTACACCTATAGGAAATTCTGGCACAAGATGACACTGTTAAAACTCTGCATAAAAAGAAAACTAAGAATATTGGAAATCCAAAATTAAAACACAAATGCAGATGGTGAAAAGCTATATCTGAAATTTAACCTATTTTTTCCTCCAGTTGTTGCTCAATGCACTTATTAGTGAGAATGAGCATTTCTAATTTTCCTTGAAAGGCTCAAATAAATTTTAAATAGTTATTTTAATGTTTTCTCTATAATCTTGTAGATGCTTTCTCATTTTGTGGTTTATTTCCATAAGTAACATCAACCAACTGGTATGCCATTCAAGTGTCCTTCACATAGGCTAGCCAGTGAGTGCATATTGATGCAAGGCATCGCGCTGCGGTGGGCAGTGCCAGGGTGCTCGGTGGGCAGTGCCAGGCTGGCCGTGCCCAAGGGGTGTTGTCCTTCCCACCTTGACCACCCAGAGGGCCTCAATGGCCTCCGGTCCCACTGCTGAGGCCATCATGTCCGGTCCCCATCGTCGAGGACCATACGTGATCCTCACCAGTGAGGACCTCCAGCAGTGAGGCTGTTAAGACATGTGAGCCGGACAGTTACGTCCCAGGCTCACTAATAAAATTTAAATTCACACTTAAATATTATGATAAGCCTCAAGCCAGCTTCACAGTGCCACTGGTATCGAGAAAGGCGAGAAACGGGCGCAAAGCTGGTTTTTTGCCTCTCTCGCGATCTTACCGGCTCGCCATGCCAATCGACTGGCGGGACGAGCCGGTAAGATCACTCCCAAAGTGCACGCTTCAGGCCAATTACTTTTTTGGATCATTAAGTAAAACTATAAACTCTGCATCTGTGCAGATGCTGCCTGGCCTGCTGAGTATTGCCAACATTTTTTGTTTATATTTCAACTTTGCAGCATCTGCAGTATTTTGAATTTACAGCAAACGCACTCTTGAAAGCTTATCATTTATATCGTGTTTAACTGCATTGTGATTGGGATTAGAAATATGTCTCTCGTCCAGAGAGACTTAAGCAAAATGTAGTGCCAAGTTGCCAATACAGAAATACCTAACTCCACGCAATCCTGAACTGAATCTAAGACTTTCCCATTCCGTGCGGCTGTGTGACTCGTCAACAACAATAGCAGCATTTATATTGATATAGCACCATTAAGGGAATAAGACATCATCGGGCACTTCAGGGGAGCATTTCAAAACAAAATCTGACATCAAGCCACAAAAGGAGATATTAGGCTGAATGACTAAAAACTTCACCTTGGAGGTAGGGTTTAAGGAGTGTCTAAAAGGAATAAAGTGAAGTGTACGGAGGAAATTCCAGAATTTAGGGCTTTGGCAGCTGAAGCCCATCGATAGTGGAGTGATTAAACTTGGGCTGTATAAGAGGCCCAAGTAACATTCATGCCACACAAGTGGCAAGCAATGTCATCTCTAACAAGAGAGAATCCAAGCATCACCTCTTGACATTCCATTCATTACCATTGCTGAATCCCCCACCATTAATATCTTGGGGGTTACCATTGACCAGAAACTGAATTGGACCAGCCATATAAATACTGTGGCTACCAGAGCAGGTCAAAGGCTAGGAATTCTGCAGTGAGGATGTGGTCAGAAGTTCATCTTGGGGCCATATATGATGCCAAAGCGACGATCAGACTATTATAGTTTCAGACTGTTGTCAGTGAGAAGGATAGAGTTGGAAGCTAAAGAATGGAGTTTGAAGAAGAACTAAAAACAAGTTCTTCACTCTTCCAAATATTTAATTGTAGGCAACTTCTGCTCATTCAGTACTGCATGTGGGAGAGGCAGTCTGGTAATTAGTGGAGAGTCGAGAAAGGCAGTGGTAAGTTAGAGATGTGTGTTGTCAACATATGAGTGAAAACTAATGCGTTGTTTGATTTTGCCAAAAGGCAGCATGGATGAGGCATAGAAGGAGACCAAGGATAGATCCTGAGGTGATTAAAACTAACTGGTGCAGATGCCGGAAAAGAAGCCACTGAAGTGATTCTTTGACCATGATTAGATTGATATGAATGGAAACAGGTGACAACAGATTCACCCAATGGGAAACAGTAGAGAGATTTTGGGGAAGGATGGTGTGATCAACCATGTCACAGGCTGCAGACAGGTCAAGAAGGACAAGGAATGTTAGTTCAACCCACAGCACAAATTTTAAAACTATATTCTAAAAATGTGAACACAAAAGCTGTTTGATGGCTGCGGAATACCATGTGACTTTTGCCATTTGGATTGCAGATAACATAGTTTGTGGCCAAATCCTGAACAAATAAAGACCAAAAACCTACAAACAATGTGGTTTACAGCCAACCCAACTCTATATTTTGCAAGGGAAATTCAATGGGTGTCAGACAAATTTGAAATGGATCCTATTGACTTTTCATTGTATTGTGATGATCCCTCATACAACACACAAATAGACTGCTTGTCCAAAACAGTCAAAGTGTGAAAATCCTGTAACACAGGATGTTTATTGACCTAGCACACCACCTTATTTGGAAAATGATTTTGGACTTGTAACAGGTCACTTGGGTGAGACAGCCATGTTTGTTTCCGACTTTTAAAATGACAATAATCAGCTCTTCAGAGACAGGGAGACCAGCAAAAGGCCATTGAACCAACTGCAGTCAATTAATTAACTAAGATAATAAACAGGCCTACCTTGAAAGTAGGAGCAGGACTCTTCCTCCAAACCTGTTCCAAATTAAAATTTAGCTGAGAAATAACCTCTGGGCAATTCAACTACAAGGAATTGAGGTATTGATAGAGTGGATTCTCAGAGGCTTTTACCCAGGGCTGAAATGGTTGCCAAAAGAGGTCACAGGTTTAGGATGCTGGGGAGTAGGTACAGAGGAGATGTTTGGGGTAAGTTTTTCACTCAGAGGGTGGTGGTTGCGTGGAATCGGCTGCCAGTAGTGGTGGTGGAGGCGGATTCGATAGGGTCTTTTAAGAGACTTTTGGATAAGTTCATGGAAGTTAGTAAGATAGAGGGTTATAGGTAAGCCTAGTAGGTAGGGACATGTTCGGCGCAACTTGTGGGCCGAAGGGCCTGTTTGTGCTGTAGTTTTTCTATGTTCTATGTTCTATGAATCCCACAACTTGCTGAGAATCCTCTGTTTTTCAAGAACATAACTCCAGCCAAAGTATCAACTTATCTAAGAAACCACCAGCCTGTCACAAAATAGATGAAATAATCCCACATTCTAATGGTATTTCTTTCTTAATTTCTATATAATTTTTGCATAAGTGATACTGGGCAGGGTTTTCTGGCTGTGCTCACCCCAAGGTCGGAAAATCCCAGCCAATGTAAACGGACTTTTGCATCCATAGAACCATAGAAAATTACAGCTCAGAAACAGGCCTTTTGGCCCTTCTTGTCTGTGCCGAACCATTTTTTACGTAGTCCCACTGACCTGCACTTGGACCATATCCCTCCACACTCCTCTCATCCATGAACCCGTCCAAGTTTTTCTTAAATGTTAAAAGTGACCCTGCATTTACCACTTTATCCGGCAGCTCATTCCACACTCCCACCACTCTCTGCGTGAAGAAGCCCCCCCTAATATTCCCTTTAAACTTTTCTCCTTTCACCCTTAACCCATGCCCTCTGGTTTTTTTCTCCCCTAGCCTCAGCGGAAAAAGCCTGCTTGCATTCACTCTATCTATACCCATCAAAATCTTATACACTTCTATCAAATCTCCCCTCAATCTTCTACGCTCCAGGGAATAAAGTCCCAACCTATTCAATCTCTCTCTGTAACTCAGCTTCTCAAGTCCCGGCAACATCCTTGTCAACATCGTAATACAGGAACTCACCAAGGCTCTTTAGGCAGCACCTTCCAAACACACAACTGTTTCCATCTTGAAGAACAAAGTCAGCAAACTGATGGGAACACCACCATCTTCAAGTTCTCCTCCAAGTAACTGACCATCCTGACTTGGAAATATATTGCCATTCCTTCACTATCACTGGTTCAAGATCCTTGAACTCCCTCCCTAATCGCGCCTACACCACATGGACTGCAGTAGTTCAATAAGGCAGCTCACCAATACCTCCTCAAGGGCAATTAGAGATGGGCAATGAATGTTGGCCTCGCCAGTGATGCCCATATCCCATAAAAATGAATTTAAAGAACTCACAAAAATGTTTGCTGCTGAAATTATTTAAATTGAAACAACCACTGTGAGGGTAAAAGTACACACTGCACATACTTAGATCATGGACAATAAGAAAACACATAATCTATCCATGACACACATAAGATGTCATTTGTGACATTGATAAGAGCTGTTTTGGTACTGTGATTATAGGGATTCACACGTGGAATTCTGGGAAAGGTGGTCATGGATTTGGGAGACAACAACATGTTCAAGGACTTTGGGGAGGAAAGGGAGGTTGGAAATTGGATAGTAATTTTCAACAACAGTAGCATCAAGGGTTTTTCCGTTGGCAGAAAATTAAAAGAGAAAGGAACCACACCTGAAGACAGAAAACTGTCAACAATGTCAGTTATCCTGGGGACCTAGAGATGAAGTTGGGTGGTCAGCAATGTAGTGAGAATAGGTTTGAAGAGATTAGGAGGTGGGGGCTCATAGACAAGATGCCCTCTGAGAAGGCATGAGTAGATTTCTTTTTGAAAAAGATGAGGCTTCAGAGCAAGGGAGGGGGAGAAATTTAGATGACATTTGGCACCAATCTCAAACTAGCAACCTCAGCTTTACATTCCATTAAAAGTTAAACCACTTTTATCTAAGGAGGGAGAGGCAGAGGCAGCTCTTCAGATGGTCTTGGTGAGCTGTCTTCCACACTTATTGTTGGAGGTGACAGTTAAGGAGGCAGAGGAGAGAGTTTTATAAAGAATGGTGCTGTAGAGAAAACAGTAAGAAGTCTAAAACACCAGGTTAAAGTCCAACAGGTTTATTTGGTAGCAAAAGCCAACATGTAGAGAAAAGAAGCCAGGGCTATCTTTCTATCTAATTCTAGAATAATAAGCAATCTTAACAAAGAACAATACAGCACAGGAACAGGCCCTTCGGCCCTCCAAGCCTGCGCCGCTCATGTGCCCACTCGACCATTCTTTTGTATCCCTCTATTCCCAGTCTGTTCATGTAGTTATCTAGATAAGTCTTAAACAATCCCAGCGTGTCCGCCTCAATCACCTTGCTTGGGAGTGCATTCCAGGCCCCCACCATCCTCTGTGTAAAATACGTCCCCCCTGACATCTGTGTTGAACCTTGCCCCCCTCACCTTGAACCCGTGACCCCTTGTGTTCGTCACCTCCGACCTGGGAAAAAGCTTCCCACTGTTCACTCTATGCCCTTCATAATTTTATACACCTCTATTAGGTTGCCCCTCATCCTCCGTCTTTCCAGGGAGAACAACCCCAGTTTACCCAATCTCTCCTCATAGCTAAGACCCTCCATACCAGGCAACATCCTGGTAAATCTTCTCTGTACTCTCTCCAAAGCCTCCACGTCCTTCTGGTAGTGTGGCGGCCAGAACTGGACGCAATATTCCAAATGTGGCCTAACCATCGTTCTATACAGCTGCAACATCATATGCCAACTTTTATATTCTATGCCCCTTCCAATAAAGGCAAGCATGCCATATGCCTTCTTCACCACCCTCTCCACCTGTGCTGCCATCTTTAAGGATCTGTGGACTTGTACACCCAGGTCCCTCTGTGTGTCTATACTCCTGATGGTTCTGCCATTTATTGTATAGCTTCCCATTACATTAGATCTACCGAAATGCATCACTTCGCATTTATCTGGATTAAATTCCATCTGCCATTTCTCCGCCCAATGTTCCAGCCTATCTATATCCTGCTGTATTCTCTGACAATGTTCATCACTATCCGCAACTCCAGCAATCTTCGTGTTGTCCGCAAACTTACTGATCACACCAGCTACATCTTCCTCCAAATCATTTATATATATCACAAACAGCAGAGGTCCCAGTACAGAGTCCTGCGGAACACCACTAGTCACAGACCTCCAACCGGAAAAAGACCCCTCCACTGGTACCCTCTGTCTTCTATGGCTAAGCCAGTTCTCCACCCATCTAGCTAGCTCACCTTTTGACTGATGACAGCGATTTCCAATAGTCCTTCCAAAAAGATCTGGCAATAGATGGCTGAACCAGTTGTTCGCCATTTTCTTTAGAGTTCATGAGGGTGATTGAAAAGCTAAAATTTTCATAATAATTACTGGATGACTCATTTTCTTCTTTCAAATTAAGGAGCATACATTTGTTCTGTTCCATTCATCACCATGGGTTACCAAAAGTTGGAACAAATGTACATATTATAAATATATATTAATTCTACTTGCCATTTAATTGCACAAATTGTATCAAACTTATTTTGTCACCTGAAGTTAGCATGTACACATATAGGACTGTCGCTTAACTTGACAAAATGCACTGTGGTTGAACCGTCTTATTTACTTTCACTTGATCTATACCACAACAGAATTTAGATTTGAGAAGCTTGCGTGGAGAGCATGAAACAATAGAAGAACTGCCCAATTATTGTTCCAGAAAGATTGCAATGCCATTACTGGAAGAAAACACCCTCCTTGGGGGCCTCTCCATAAATGTTCCTGTTACAATTATAGGTAAGTTCCCTCTATCTTTTTACTGCAAATATGAATCCCTCTACTGTTTTACCGCTAATATTTATGATCATTATGAATCCCAGACAAGTATCATTCAGGAGTAACTGGGTACAGGTATGAATATTTATATGGGGTAGGATGATTTTCAATTTGCTGCACAGTAGTTTAACACCAGCACTGCTGCTGTTTGGTGGCCTTCAGGTTAAGAGATCAGTTAGGTCTGCCCGAGCTCCTTGTTCACCATTTTGAGGATATCTAATCTAATTGGCATCAGTGCCATTTTTGCTGCAACATTTTTTCAAGTGTTTGAACTGTGAAGAATTATCTTATTGCTGTTTGTGGGAGCAATTGGGTCTGTTTTTCCCTTGTCAGTATCTGTACTTATGAAGTAATTCATCAGCTATGAGTACAAGAGGTGTGTGCAAAAGGTGCTAAGTGTATTTGTTCTTAGGTGTCAGCCTTAGTTCAGTGGGAGCACTCTTATCTCTGTGTCATGGGTTTCCAATCCAATGATACTTGAGCACTTGATCTGATATTACACTGTAGAACTGTGCGAAAACTGTTAGAAGTGCTGTTCTTCACATGGAATGTTAAATGGAAGCCCGGTGTATCCTCTTAAGTGGATGTAAAAAGTCCTGTGGCACTATTGGAAGAACAGTGGGTTTTGTCAGTAGGATCTTGTGTGCAAATTAACTGTTGCATTATTTTACATTATAACAGTTCAACATTATTTAGTTAGCTGAAAAGTGAATTCGGATGACCTGAGGTTGCAAGAGGCGCTATATAAATGTAAATCCTTTCAATATTAATAGAGTTGGTGAAGTGTCACGCTTGCTTCTATTTTTTGTTGTTATCTGAGGAGAGAGAATGAGTTAACTGTTTTGTATTGTTGCTACGAACAACCAGTTATTAATAAGCTTGTTGTCTGGCTTACAACCTACACTATTCCATGGTAGAACCTTAATTCTTATCACTTTTCAATCAATTAGATTATGTGAGAACTTGTACTTCCACTGAAAAGGAGAAACTGTTTTTAATTCAAATAACTTAAATATGGTAACAGGTGTGTCTGTCTAACCCTCTAGGCAATGCTGCACTATCAGATATTGTAGGGCATAGTTTAATCCAAAATGCCTGGCTGGAAAATGACAGGATTGGATTAGCTTCTTATTTTAGATTTGATATCAATGTGATGTGCAATAGATAGTTTATCGGAACAAGTTGTTTTCCGGTGGGGTGGTAGAGGTACTTTGAGAAACAGGATAAGAAGAACATAAGCATCAACTATAGTGATATGGTTCTTTGCAAGATACCCACAGTCAAATAAGGAGGCCGTTAGAGGGGTCTCTACAGTAAAAAAAAACCCTCCTAAAAAGAATCCACAGCACTGCTCACATACAGGCATTGGAATGGAGAGTATTCCATCACACTCCTGACTTGTGCCTTATAAATGGTGGACAGGCTTTGGGGAGTCAGGAGATGAGTTGCTTGCTGCAGGATTTCTCGTTTCTGACCTGCTCTTGTAGTCACAATATTTATATGGCCAGTCCAGTTCAGTTTCTGGTCAGTGGTAATCCCCACAATGTTGACAGTTGGGGTTTCAGCGATGGTAATGCCCTGCATGCCATGGAGCGATGGTTACGTTCTCCATTGTAAGAGATGGCCATTGCCTGGCACTTGGATAGCACAAATGTTACTTGCCAATTATCAGCCCAAGTCTGGGCATTGTCCAGGTATTGCTGCATTTTTAGACAAGGACTGCTTCAGTATCTCAGGTGTCACAAATGCTCCTGAACGCCTTGCGATCACCAGCGACCATCCCCACTTCTAACATTATGATGGAAGCAAGTGAATATTCTGGGTGGCGTCAGCCGCTAGGTCACTAGCCATGCTTCTTTGCCTGAAGGGACTGCGACACTGGCCCCTCTGTCTAATTTAAAATTTGTTAAATGGCCATTAACTGAAACGTTCCCTCACCCAAGAAGAATGGCTGTTTGTCTTCTGAGCTTGCAGTCTTGTCTTCATGGATGATCTTTGGGCTTCTGTGCATTTCAGAGTTTTTATCTTGCGTAGTTTTCCATAGTGTCCAATCCTGAAAGCATTGGCCTAAAACTACAGGATGTGGATCTTGCTTGTGGGGGAGCTTTGTTCCACAGAGTTGGCATGGTCACACTGCTGCCCGATTTGGGTATTACTTTCCCAAGCCTGAAGTGTCCCTGTGCCTTTGTTGCTTAATCAGTTGAACTGTGAGTTAGCCTCTGCACCAAAGTTTATTTCCTCCCCTAAAATGGCTCTATGATGCTCACGTAGTTCTGATTGCCTAACTATCTACTGGGCAGCACGGTGGCACAATGGTTAGCACTGCTGCCTTACAGCGCCAGACACCTGGGTTCAATTCCCTGCCTTGGGTCACTGTCTGTGTGGAGTTTGCACATTCTTCTGGTGTCTGTGTGGGTTTCCTCCCGGTGCTCTGGTTTCCTCCCAAAGTCTGAAACTCGTGCTAGTTAGATGCATTGCCCATTCTAAGTTCTCCCTCAGTGTACCTGAACAGGCTCCAGTGACTAGAGGATTTTCACCGTAACCTCATTGCAGTGTTAATGTGAGCCTACTTGTGACACTAATAAATAAACTTTAAACTTTTTCTCTGGATTGCTTTTTCCAGGGTTAAATCTTCCTTGGTTTGCACGAGGTCAGAGAGTGCATCATCTGCTACTCCTACCACTATTCTTTCTCTGAGTTCAGATTTTAAGTCTCAGTATTCGCGACCTTCTGCCATTCTCTTCAAATAACTGATGAAACAAGCAACAGGTTCTCCTGGCTGCTAGACTTGTATGCTAAACTTAGCCTTTGCAAGTATTTTATTGCGTCATGGATTAAAATAAATGTTGAAAGACTTTAGTGCTTCTTCAAATTTAGCAGATGTTTCATTGATTCCTTGTCTTGCTCTAAAGTCTTCCGTGATCAGTGTTAACCTGCCCTGCTTCTGTTTTCTTATCTAAACCTGAAGTGATGCTGTACCATGAGAACCTTTTCCTCAAGTCTTTAATATTGGCCAGGATATTACTCCCACGCTTGTCCCAAAACCGTAAAATCCCGCCCGAGGTCAGTGGACCTTCCCATGCTCTGCCCCTTGCCCGCTCTGCTTCCCGTGGTGGGCGGGGCAGTAAAATTTCAGCCTATGTGTTTGCTCTGGGCCTTGGATTAATCTGAAATGATTTGGAAGTGTGGAATTCTGATCCATGTATAACTTTTTTGAAGATTAAGTGCTTTAAGAACATTCTGAATTTCAAGATGGTGTCGACATTCATTTCAGAAACAAACTTCAAAAATGGCTGCCGGGACTAATCGCCTGCAGAGTTTTCTTGCTCAGCGTTTTACTAAGTCAAGAATTTGTCAAATCCTGGTTTTTGCTTTCTCTGAGCTGAAATTAGAAGTTACAATTCTCCAGGATCATTTAATTAATTACTTTTCCGTTTTGGAGTGTGTTTGGATGCCATGTGTTAAGTGCTGACTTGGAGACTGGGTTTGAGGGACAGGCCTTTTCAAACTGAACTTCTGACTTTGAATTGTTTAAAGATTTCTCAGGACTTGATGAGCCTGGAAGTTAAAAGATTTAGCTCACCCCTGGTAGGTCTGCTGACTCTGCACTCCTGAGTTCAAAGCTAGACTTCCAAAGGAGTTGGAATTTAAAATTTCTGCCTCAGCTTCCAAGCTTTTCTTTGGAGCCTTTTCCCAGTGAATTTTCTTCTGCTCCTTTGCTTCTGGACCTTTTTTTCAGGTCAGACTGATTTGCTGAATTTTTTCTCAGTCTTCCAGCATTTTAGTTTTTCTCTGCATTTTCTGCAAGGATTTGGGTTTTCCACAAGCTGCCGCCATTTTGTAAGGTTGGTTACAATTTGATTGGTCTGAAGAAGTCTTTGTACTCATACATAGATTAACTGAAAGTCTTTATTGACACTTAAAACCATTTCTATAGAGTGAAGGGTACAAACTAGGAGCTGGCTCCAAACTTGCTGGTACACATAGCTCTGTCCAATACTCAACTGACCCCAGCTGGGGGGTCATGTCATCCTTTATATCACTGCATTGGCGGAACTGTGCTCAGTCCCACAACCCTATATGTGCCTGATCCTTATACAATTATTCTTCTATTTCATTCAAGATTTGACTCTGCCGGATCTTTTTTCACTCTGCTGATTGAATTAGGATTATTATGATCACAATTTTGGTTTCTTTACCAATTCTTCTGGAGGGATTGTGGCACAGTGGTGGAATTCCTACCTCTGGAGCAGAAACTCCAGGTTCAAGTCCCATGGCACAGTGGCACAGTGGTTAGCACTGCTGCCTCACAGTGCCAGGGTCCCAGGTTCAATTCCTGGCTTGGGTCATTGTCTGTTTGGAGTTTGCACATTCTCCCCGTATTTGCGTGGGTTTCCTCCGGGTGCTCCGATTTCCTCCCACAGTCTGAAAGATGTGCTGGTTAGGTGCATTGACCCAAACAGGCGCTGGAGTGTGGCGATTAGGGGAATTTCACAATAACTTTATGCAGCGTTAATTGTAAGCCTTACTTGTGACAAATAAATAAACTTTAGCTTTACTTTCAGGACTGGATGGCCACAGAAGGTGCCTTTCATAATGTAGCTAAACAGGTTGATTATCAGCCTGTAAATTCCTTCCAATGCACATGACAGCAGGCACTAGGAGTGGGAGAGTTTCTTGGTCAGCCATAGTGCAGAAGGCAACGGCAAAACACTGCCGACCTTTGCCAGGTATCATCGTGGAACAATCCATTGTCACCAACAGCCTTTTTGGGCATGGTATCTCATGGAGAACTAATTCTTATAACCTTGAATGCATTTGGACAGCAGGGAAAAGGGAATAATCATCATCCATTTGCACTAAAGCCAATTTTGAAGTTGGGAGTTGTAACCCATTAAGTTCTCCATTTATTTTTGGCAGAAGCGGCTGTGCCTTCTCGGTAGTTTGTTCAACCAGGAAATAATCAGCTCATTGGATTAAAACCACTTTGTGTTGCTATGTTACCACAGTAGATCAAACTAGAGCAGGAGTGTTATCCACATAGTGAATAGAATAACAGTATTAAAGTGGTAGAGCTACATAAACAGTCACTGTTTTAAATTTATGGTAATACAAATGGATAAATGAATTACATAACCTCTAAGATTTCAACTGTGCCTTGAGATCAGGAATTAAAATGCTGCTAATTAAATCCATATCTGCTAACAGAGTTAAGGAGCTGAGTTTTCTGGGACCCTGGCGCTGTGAGGCAGCAGTGCTAAGCACTGTGCCACCGTGCCATGGGACTTAAACCTGGAATTTCTGCTCCAGAGGTAGGAATTTCACCATTGTGCCACAATCCCTCCAGAAGAATTTTCTGGCTAAAATGACAGGTGCGGCGGGAAGCCTGTCCAAGATCCCAGTGGCTTCCCTGCGACAACTTAACACAGAGGAGCACTCATTACTTTGGGGTGAGACTCCAATCCCTATCTCAGTGGGACATCCCACCTTAAGAGATCTGTCAGCTAATCAGATGGCTGGCAACTGTGTAGTCCCAGTATGGAGCAGTAGCCACATCTTAGGAGCCCAGGTAAGTCTGAAGTGAGGGGGTCTCGGCAAGGCTGGTGAAGACATTGGGGGCTGGGTTCAACAGGCGGGGGGGAGGGGATGAAGGTTAAATGGGAAGAGGGGATTACCCTGGGGGTAGAGGAACGGGGAGGCGGGGGGGGGGGGGGGGGTGCCTCCACTGGACCTGTGGAGCCTGTAAAGGAGATTCTCCTCCAACCCTCTGCCCAAATGACATTGACCCATGCAGCTTGAGTTGTAAGGCTTCCCACATGGTGTGGGCCTCGGGGGTGGGGAGAAACGTTTGGGTAGGAAGCAGGAGGGGTCCTCACAACATAAAATCCCAAATCCACCGGTGGGAAATGTAAAACTCTGCCCAAAATGTTTGCTCAATTGTTTTCAATCTTTGGTCAAATAGTATCAATAGAAAATAACCATATCAATGACCTAAATCAGTAGCTTTTTAAACAATACACAATCTTGATGCACTCTCACCTGCAGTATTATAATCCAGTCGTTTGTTTAAATGATTGTAAACTTTTTAGTTGAACATGTCTTTTGGAAATCAGTCAAACCTACATTCAAAATGGGAAAGGGATATTAACTATTTCCGAAGTAGACTGAAACATAAAGATAGGTGGGACATTTTAAATGAACTCTCTCATTCTCAGATGTTTATAGTGACCATCCTATATTGAGGGTAAATCACATTTGTATGAGCGGTTGGGTCTGTATTTAAATTTAACAAGCCTCAATTAGATGAAAGGCCGTAATTGTTCTGGCCGTAATACCTCAAATGGAAATTTGCAGTTTATATTTTTATTGTTGATTTACTTTTCTAATTCAATATCTGAAATCATTGTATCATTTGAAGGTAGAAAATTTCATGACTGACTTTAAGTTAACTTGTCTGGCGGAAACGGTCTACTTCACACCTTTTGTTACACAATTTTACATTCCATTGATTACAGTGGAGAGTAAAATCACACAACGTATAAAAGTGGGTGACTTGCACACAGCAGACAATTACCATCTATTGGGAAGGTTAAATTAACATGATTCCATTTAGATTTTAGAAATGTTCTGTCAATATAACAATGTTGCTATAATTATTGATCCAGGAAATGGTCCTTCTGGGATATGTCTTTCCTATCTGCTCTCTGGATATAGACCATACATGGCACCAGGGGCTGTACATCCGAACCCAGTCCTTCATAACAAGCTGGAAGAAGGAAGGCACTTTTCTGTTGTAGATCAGGTCAGTGAGATGGCGGCATGTGTGTTTGTGTCTTCAATTGTGTTTATTTTTTATTTAGTATTCCTATGTTTAGATTTAATTTGAGGAGCTTATCAAAAGTACAAGAATAGACTCTTCTCTTCACTCTGTGAATTCTGCCCATAGGCCTGCTTTTACTATTTCCCTTAACCTCTCCCTCCAAAATGTACATCCACTTGTGAAGAAAGCCCTTGCCATCCGGAACCCTTTGTGGATGATCACATTAATATTTTGGCCTGATAGAAAAGTGACTGAGGGGTAGTTTCCTCTGAATGAAACTCTTCCACTGTCTATTCCTTCCACTGTCTATTCCTTCCACCAACTGCCTCACTCAATCCATCTTGGTGATGGTGTCGCCTTTATCTCTAACTCGCACCTTGGTCTGTTCCCCGACTCCTTTGTCCCCAAACTTCTTTAAGTACCTTACCTTGTTCCATCCTCCTCATCTCCACGTGGTGGAGGACATGCCCCTGTCTACATCAATGGTGATGAAGTAGAAATGGTCGAGAGCTTCAGGTTTCTAGATGTTCAGATCACCAACAATCTGTCCTGGTCCCTTAACATCGACACCATAGTTAAGAAAGCTCACCAATGCCTCTACTTCCTCAAAAGGCTAAGGAAATTCGGCATGTCCACTACAACTCTCACCAATTTTTACAGATGCACCATAGAAAGCACCCTTTCCAGATGCATCACAGCTGGAATGGCTCCTGCTGTGTCCAAGACTGCAGGAAACTACAAAGAGTTGTGAATGTCGCCCAGTCCATCACGCAAACCAATCTCCCATCCATTGACTCCATCTATACTTCCCTCAGCCTTGGGAAAGCAGCCAGCATAATCAAGGACCCCACACATCCCAGACTTACTCTCTTCCATTTTCTTCCATCAGGAAAAAGATACAAAAGTCTGAAAACACTAACCAACCGACTCACAAACAGCTTCTTCCCTGATGCCATCAGACTTTTGAATGGACCTACCATATATTAAGCTGATCTTTCTCTACACCCTAGCTATGACTGTAATATTATATTCTGCACCCTCTCCTTTCCTTCTCCCCTATGTACTCTATGAACAGTATGATTTGTCTGTTTGCTCACAAGAAACAATACTTTTCACTGTACCCAATACATGTGACAATAATAAATTGATTCAATTCAATTCATTTCTGTCTTAAATGGGTGATCTCCTTGCTCTGAGATTATGCCTCTGATCCTAGACTCTCCAACAAGGGGAAACAACCTCTCAGCATCAAAGCCTATATACTTCAGTAAGGTTGTCTCTTATTCTTCTAAACTCCATTGAGTACAGGCCCAACCTACTTAAGCTCTCTTCATAAGAAAATCCCTCCATGCCCAGGCTCACCTAGTGCACCTTCTCTCCAATACCAGTTTAACTTTCCTTAGATAAGGGAACAAAATCTGTTCACAGTTTTTCAAGTGTGGCCCAACTAAAGCCTGTATAGTTTTAGCAGGATTTTAACCTTCATATCCACTCCTTGTTTTCTCTCTTCTCACGACCCTCCTTTCCTCTCTAGATCACTCCCTTTATAAAACCTCTCCTACCAGGTAGAATACCACTCCTTCGATCTTGCCACCTCATACAGTCTCACTGCCCCTGTCATTACTGACATGGATAAGGCAATCTTTGAAAATTTCCTTATATTGTTCTCAACTACAATTCCTTTCCCCGCATCTCCCTTCTCAGCATCTCTTTCTGTGCCTGACCTTGGAAAAAGCTCTCCCCCAAGTAACTTACCTCTGCGCTTTCAAATCACCAACAACCTGTATTGGCCTTTTAATTCAGCATGTCATCTCAGCAACTATTGGTTTGCTAAACCATACCTGTGTCCACCACCATTGATGCACTTGTCCCTACTAGAGCTATTACTCTTTCCCACCCTAATTGTTCCCCTTGGCATCTTTGCATGGGATGTAGATTTGATGGGTTTTGGTGAACAACTGGTTTAACCATTGTAGATCAGGCTAGACAGCTTCTGGGCTTTGCCCTCCATTATTAAAACAGACCACTATTCAAAACTCATTCAGGGAGATAAGGATAGCACTCAGCTTTTCGTTACCAGCACTAGCTGCCTTCATAAACCACCCGCCTTATCTACCTTCACATGCAACAGTACGTCTGCTGAGCTTATGGAATTCTTTGTTACAAAGATTGAAACCATCCGATCAGCTGCTTCCCTCCCTTCCCCTAGTCCACCGGACTTAACTTTCTCTGAAGATACTTCCTTGCCCTAACCCTGAATCTGCATCTGTCTCCACCTACACTCCTATCTCCCCTATCTGACCAAGAGGCCTCCCTCTCACTCCCTCAACTTTATTTGTATTAAACTAATGATCCTCAACTTCCCTTCCTGGCTGCTACGTTAGCTGATGCTATTAATGGTTCTCTCTCTTCAAGTACATTCTTTCCTGTAGGTAACACTTCCCAGACTAACCCATGCTAAGGATTTTTATTATCCTGGAGGAAGAGCACGTCCTGCTGTCCCTACTCTCTTGGCTGCTTTTGGATGATCCGAGAGGTAAAACAGGTTCAAGACATCCAGCTGGCTTTGCAGCTACAGTGGATAAGCTGGTGTAGGCTGTTTCTCTGCTTTCACCCTTTGCTGCAGTTCACCCTGTGATACCATTGTGCCATATCCTCCAGAATACTTGAATGTGTCGCCATCCATGTGCAATGAACTTTGTTTCATCCTTCCAACATCTGTCTCTCCACTATGAGGCAGAGGTTAATAGCGTTTACCTTGAGAAGTTGAAATGAGAGGCTGTAGATCCAGAGATCCCATAGGAATGATCAATGTATCTTTCTTTTTACAGGATCTGGAATACTTATCCGAAGGACTTGAAGGCAGGTCATCCAACCCTGTGGCACTTCTCTTTGACACCCTTCTTCACCCTGATGCAGACATTAGATTTGATTACCCATCAGTCCTACAGTGGAAGTTAGAGAAACACAAGAACATTCCTCATTTGGTGCTGGGAAAGGATCCACCCGGTGGTGCGTGGCATGTTAGTATCTTATTTCATATGGAACGTAATATTGTGTAGTATATTGAATGATAATTATCATAGAAATCATAGAAACCCTACAGTGCAGAAGGAGGCCATTCGGCCCATCGAGTCTGCACCGACCACAATCCCACCCAGGCCCTACCCCCACATATTTTACCCGCTAATCCCTCTAACCTACACATCCCAGGACTCTAAGGGGCAATTTTTTAACCTGGCCAATCAACCTAACCCGCACATCTTTGGACTGTGGGAGGAAACCGGAGCACCCGGAGGAAACCCACGCAGACACGAGGAGAATGTGCAAACTCCACACAGACAGTGACCCGAGCCGGGAATCGAACCCGGGACCCTGGAGCTGTGAAGCAGCAGTGCTAACCACTGTGCTACCGTGCCGTATTATATTAGATATACAAAAGTTACCATGTTGAGAGCGGAAGGTAATTACTTAGGTTACAGTGGAAATATGGGATATAAGAGTAGATTTTATAAATTAGCATTCTCGGCACAGAACTTCACACAACAAGCACAGAGGTAGAGAATGGGTAGGGTTTTAGAACAGGAACCCAGAGAGGAACTAAAAGATCAGTCATCAGTGATGGGGCAGATGGAGAGAGAGATGCACAGAAATCCAGAAATTGAAGAATATAGCAGTGGAAAGCAACCCTGGAAGGAAATACAGAGATAGGGAAAACTGGATAGATTTCAAGATGTAGAAGAGAATTTTAAATTGAATAAACTGGGTGTCAGGCAGCCAGTCTTGGTTAATGAGGGTGTAGTTTATCTGTAGGCAAGGAGAACATTGAGTTATCAGATCTGGATTGACAAAAGCAACAAGTGTAAGAATAAGGGTTTCCTTTCCAGAAAGGGTAAAATTTCTAATTTTATATCTGAATGTCTGGACAATATATCCAAATGCATCTTTACTTTTAGCAAGAGCCTCATGGCATACGTTATGGATCTTTTAGTGATTTGTAATCCACCAGTTCAGCAATCTTGAGCATATATTGCTGCATGATGTATGCATGCCTGGAATTGCTCATATGTAGTGCATCGTGCTGTATTTATTTGTGTTAACAGCCTACAATCGTCTTGTAGTAAAAAGCCTGAATAAATTGATTTATTTTTTTAAATAGGTCAATTGAAATTTGTGGGACAGGCCATGCCCATAAGAGCCTCACAGACTGGCTTTTAAGTCCTTTTCCCCAGCCACATCACCTCTGATGTGACAGGTTATAATTTGGAGATGTGGCGGATCTGATCCAATCATGGAAAGTACTGAGAAAACCAGGACTCAATGCATCCAGCCTAATGTTCATTCCATTGTATTTCCGTTGGATTTATGATGGAATCATGCCAGGAGGGATGCAGAATATTAGCCCTCTGGTTTCCTTCAGTTGTGGTAGATCTCTAGTCAACAGCCACTGCTTCCTACCTTTCATCATAGAACCCCAACAGTGCAGAAGAAGGCCATTTGGCCTATCGAGTCTGCACCGACCACATCCCATCCAGGCCCTATTCCCATAACTCCACATATTTACCCTGCTAATCTCCCTGACGCAAGGGTCAACTTAGCATGGCCAATCCATCAAATCTTTGGGAGGAAACCGGAGCACCCGGAGGAAACCGGAGAAGACACAGGGAAAATGTGTAAACTCCACACAGACAGTGACACGAGGCCGGAATTGAACCTGGGTCGCTGGCACTGTGAGGCAGCAGTGCGAACCACTGTGCCACCATGTCATGGACCCACTTGTTGTCTTTCTCCACCTATCAATATTTTTGGTTGTATTAGTAGGCAACTCAAAAAAGAACTCCAGCATATCTCCACCATTAAAGTATCCTCTAATTCTAAATCTCTGATTCTAGATACTTAATTTCCCTCATAACTCTTAACTCAACCAAGTCTGACAGAATTTCAATATTGCTCCTACACATTGTTCACAATCCACACATTATTGCCCCTTCCTATATTTTCTTTATCTAGGTGCACAATATGGCCTCCTACCATCACTCATTCACTCCTAGGTTCTCCAGTCTTTCAGTGTAACTCCTTCAGTATTCCCTTCCTCCTCCAACTTCCAGGTTTCGGGAACCCAAGCTTGTCACCATTTGATGACTGTTTTTATAATTTATTAGATCTCTTTTTTGTTTCAGCATTAGTGCAGTCTGGTCTGGCCGGCCCTTCATGTGGTCTCTCAATAAAAATAATCTGTTGCCTGTTTTTAGGTAATGAAAGGGTCCATGCTGACGATTAGTTTGGACAATTGGATGGAGCTACCTGGATTGAAATTGAAAGACTGGACCAAAAGTAAATGGAGGTATCCAGATTAGTAAACTCTCTAGAATCTCCAAGAAAACCTCTTCAATGTATTACTAAAGATAATTCTGCACATGTGAAAGCTGTTTCAAACGTTCCCTGTTGCCTTGTAATGTGCATTTAGTCAAAAGATTCTTTTGGATTCTAAATTCTAAGAATTGACTTCTGCATATTTCTTCTCTTCAAACATACCAAATACAAAGCAAAATTGACCTAAATTGTTTAAAGTCTGGTGGAACGTATGTTTTATTTTGAAAGGGGCAAATATTAAATCAGAATACATTTAGACAGATACATTTTCCTGATAGTCCATGTCATCACTAGGAAAACCAGTCCTTGAAAACATTCTAAAAATGGATATTTAGAAAGTATATGGCAATTTGAAATGTCATCCAATTGTATTTTGAGCTAAAATAGTGACAGTTAATGGTTGGATAATTGTGCATGGGAAAGGCTGGCGAGCCTGGATGTGTGAATAAAAACAGAAGGTGCTTAAAATTCTCAGCAGGTCTGGCAGCACCTTTGGAGAGAGAAACAGAGTTTTGAATCCAATATCACTTCTTCAGATTCCGAAGGCAAGTCATATTGGACTCGAAACATTAACACTGGCCGGGATTCTCCAGCCGTGCACGTCCCAAACCTGGAAATTCCCACCCGAGCTCACAGGCCCTTTGAATGGTGCCTGGAATTTCTGTCTTGCCTGCTACAATTCCCACGGAAGAATTTCGGCCACTGTTTCTCTGTCCACAGATGCTGCCTCTCCCACTGAATTAAAGACAAGGATAGGAAATGCTGGCACACCTAGGCCTGGATAAGTGCAGTTCACTTTGCTTGCAATGGTTCTGTTCAGCAAAGGGGCAGAACGATCCATTAAAATTAATCCCCATGGAACCAATTTTCCCAGTCCTACACCCTGCTAAATCACCTGAACACAGTGGACACAGAAATTTTGAGTGTGAAAGCGGAGCCTAACCTTTATTTTGTCGACTTCATTGTAATCATAAAGGCCTTGGACACAGGAACTTCTGTGTTTGCTTCTGTGTTGTCACCATTCTGTGATTCAATTTTTCCTATACTGCAGATACTCTGACATTGCAGGAGGCTGGAGGTATTGGGGGGAACAAAAAAAAATCATTTGCCATGTTGTTTAAGCAGGATTCACAATTCACAACCCACCCTAGCCAGTTAGGTTGGAGGTAGGAAACATGCAAACTCAGTGCTTCCACCTCATTTAGAATCGTAGAATGCTTACAGCACAAAGGGAGGCCATTCAGTCCTTCAAGTCCCTGCCAACTCTCTGGAGGAGCAACTTAGCTATTGCCATTCCTGAGCCTTTTCCCCATTCACTCCCCCACCTTTTCCCCTCAGCGCTGCACAATTGCTTTCTCTTTAAGTGCATTTCTAGGTTCCTTTTGAAAGCCACAATTGAATTTGTCTCCACCACATCCTCAGGCAGTGCATTTCAAATTCTAACCACTGGCTGTGTTAAAATGTTTTCCTCATGTTGCCGTGGGTTCCTTTAACCAGTCACCATTAGTCAGTGTCGTCTGGTTCTTGACTCTAATGGGAACATCTACCTAGACACCCCCATGATTATGAACAATTCTATCTGAACTTACTCTTTTCTAAGGAGACCAATCCTAGCTGAATCTCTTCAGTTCCCAACCAGTCTACAATTTTACATGGGGAGGCTAAGGCCTAAGTCAATCACCCACATGCGCCCCAAATAGGCCTTTAAGTGACCAATTGGCACTATAGTTGGACAATCAGCCATGATCGTAATGAATGGTGGAGCAGGCTCGAAGGGCCTAATGGCCTCCTCCTGGTCCTATCTTCTATCTTTTCTGCATGGCCTCAACTTTGAGGCTGGAGAGAGGAGCCCATGGGCAAGATAGAAGCTCAGCAGGTGTTTTGCTCAGGCAAGGCGGGAGTGGTGGTGCAGGGGACACCTCTGTTAACGGCCCCTTTCCACAGCTAGTGGTCCTCCAATGGTCTGTCCTTGCAGGTTCTCCCACTGCCATCTGGGCCTCTACCAATGCGGTCCCAGCCCCAAAAGCTCCCCCCCCCCCCCCCCCCCCCCCGACCCCACACCCCTGTTCTTCCCTGCTGAGAGACTTGGAAGTATAACACCGTTCCTTCACTGTCACTTTGTCAAAATCTTACAACTTCTTAACAGCACTGTGAGTGTAGCTGCACAGATGATCTGCAACAGTTCAAGAAGATGGTTCACCACCACCTTCCCAAGGGCAATTAGGGATGGGCAAAAATGCTGACCTTGCCTGGCCCTTTAAGGAACACCAATGCAGGACCCATCTAACAGCTTAGTGCTGCGTGATTGATAAATATGTTGCCTGGATCTGCATGGTCCAAATCTGGTATCCTGAGACTGCATCAGCCGTTTGGGCTGTGTGACAGCAGTGTGGCATTCCTTGACATCTTTCTGCTGCACGCTGCGGGGGGCACCAGGGTGGGTGCCCTTCACGAGAGGATGAACTGTTGCCACGCACACCATCAAGAAAAGGTGCTACCCCTCTGCTCATTATTACAAAGGGCAGGATTTTCCAGCCTTACCAGCCAGCAGGATCCTCCGGTCCTGCCAAAGTCGACCCAGCAGGGGAAAGCCATGTAAGTTGTCATTGACTTCGGCGGGACTGGAAGATCCCACGAAAGGCCAATGGTGAGCCACCTCCAGTGCGAGAAATCCTGTTGCTGGGAGCGGCTGGAAAATTCTGACCGTAAAGTGCCCTATTTTTGTTTGATCCTCCCACATTCAATAAGATGTGGATACGGGGGTGGAGAAGATTAGCTTCTATAGCTACCCCATTCAAATCTTTATCCACTTCTTATTTGTGAAATTTGATCTATTTGAGTTTTAAACAGCCCTACCAGTTGCTAATGGTGACTTCATTCTTTTAATGCTACTCCTCATCAGATTAATCCAGCCTAATGAATGGAATTTACTTGTTAAACCCCATTATGTGCTCACTTATGCAGTGTGCCCACCTGTGGTCACGGGCAGCCTGGCTTCCTATCATACCTATTTTTGATAAAGACTGCAGGATATAAATTTGTCAACAAATCTGATCAGTTTTCATATTTATTGACAATTTGTCACTCAAAACCATTTTAGTTGAAGTTGTATGGACATTAGAATCATAGAATCCGACAGTGCAAAGAAGGCCATTCAGCCCATCGAGTCTGTCCCTGCAGATTCTCCCCCTGGGCCTCTACCAACACGGTCCCGGCCCCAAACACTCCCCCCCACCCCCCACACACCCCTGCCTCTCCCTGCTGAGAGACTTGGAAGTATAGCACTGTTCCCAACCGACCACAATCCCACCCAGGCCCTATCCCCATAACCCCATGCATTTACTCCTAGCTAGTCCCCCTGACACTAAGGGGCAATTTAGCATTACCAATCCACCTGACCTGCACAATCTTTGGACTGTGGGAGAAAACCCACACAGACATGGGGAGAATGTGCAAACTCTGCACAGACGTTATTGGTAACGTTCATTTTTTTAAAAACTTAGAAATGACAGAGGAGTCTATGAAATGCAGTTTGTCTTTAAAATGGTAAATTAATGTTTAGGAATGTTTCCCATGAAAATTAGAAAGCAATTTGGTCATTTTCGTTGAAATTATTAATATGCAAAAGAAGCAATGTTATAGTACAAATATTCCTCAGTTGCTAAAGCAATAATTTGCATTTATATAGCACCTGCAGTGTAATAAGGCATTTCATAGGGGCATTATCCAACAACATTTGATGTCAAGCCACATAGAGGATATTAGGACAGATGGTCAAAAGTTTGCTTACAGAGGTAGGTCTTGAGGAACTTCTTAAAGGAGGATAGAAGGGTAGAGAGTCGGAGCGGCTGAGGGAGAGAATTCAGAGTCTTGGATCTTGGCAGCTGTAGGCATTGTCACCAATGCTGGAATAATTAAAATTCTGGATGTAAAAGAGGCTAGAATTGGAGGAGCACAGATTTCAGATGGATGTAGAACTGGAAGAATTTTGGGAGACTGGGAGGAGTAGGACCTTGAAGGAGTTTGTAAACAAGGATGAGAGTTTTCAAATTGAGCCATGGCCAGACTGGAAGCCAGTTTCAGTCAATAAGCACAGGAGTGATGGGCAAATGGGTCTTAATGAGAGTTAGCATAGACAGCAGAGTTTTGGGTGAGCTCAAGTCATGGAGAGTGGAGATGGGAGCCTACCAGGAGACCATTGGAGTGGGCAAGTCTGGAGGTAACAGAGACATAGAGGAAACTCTCAGCAGCAGAGGAGCTGAGTCAAGGGCAGGTCAGGGCTGGATGATGTTAGTGAGGTGTAAGAAGGTGACGGCGCTATACCAGCAGCACCATGGATACAACAAGTGTTCAGATATGGAAGTTGTAAGTTCTTATGCCCAGTATTTTTATTGCCACGTTTATCTGTTTGAATTTAATTAAGTGGTGCACTGCACTAATGTTGAGACATTTTTGGAAAATTCTTAACTGTATTTGAAAGCTCGTGTCATACAACATCACCGACAATCAGTTTCAAAGTGTAAATTGTGTTGGCATCCTTCCACCAATGGGAGATGATGGGACATGTGACAAAAATCCATTTGGGTGGAGATGCCTTCAATTAGTACATCCTTGTTGATGGCTGTGAACGCCATTAAGGTTCTGCCACAAAAATGGTGGTAGTGTTCACAGGAGGTATTGCCATTTCCTTCTTTCACCAGCTAGTGACTCTCCAATGCAATAATCAATGTTTAGGGCCTTCTTGTCACACTTATAATCATCCTGATGTAGCACCTTGGGCACCCCACTGGTCACTTGGATCTTATTAGCTGACCATCCAGGAAGTCCTTGGGTATGTGATCTTATTCCATACTGTGGACATGGCTGATCCACCCCAGCTGCCCCTGTTTTATTACAGTAAGAAGTCTCACAACACCAGGTTAAAGTCCAACAGGCTTATTTGGAATCATGAGCTTTCGGAGCGTTGTTCCTTCATCAGGTGAGTGACTCATCACCTGATGAAGGAGCAGCGCTCCAAAAACACGTGATTCCAAATAAACCTGTTGGATTTTAACCTGGCATTGCAAGACTCCTTACTGTGCCCACCCCAGTCCAATGTCGGCATCTCCAGATCATGTTTTATTACTGGCAACGCACGTGGGAGTTCTGCCTTTGAGTGAACTGCTGCATTTGCCATTTAGTCTGTCAGGAGGTATCCAGAATGTGCCTCAGACAACAATGATGGAAATTATTGAGCTTCTTTTTCTAGTGACCAGACAGCAAAAATTGCTGAGAACACAGGCCTTATAAATGATTGGTTTGGTCTTGAAAGTTAGCTTGGTGTTATCCCAAATGCATTTTGTCAGTCAGTTCAAAGCAGTAGCTGCCTTCCCTATGTGTGTATCTAGCTCTGCATCAGTGACAATTCTCTGTCACCATGGACCCAAGAAAGCAGAACCAGCTAACTACTCCCAGTGGAGTGTTACTGTGTCAACATTGCTGCTGTACTAGAGACTAGATTAGCCGATGCTGGCTCTATTTGAGAGATTAAATACACCTTCTGCTGACATGGAAAGAGTGTTGGAGATCACTGTGAGCATGAGGTAGGCCCCACAGTGAGCAATGGACTGACATAATTGATTGAGCTCTCAATTGCAACCTTGGAGCGCTTCACCTCCCTGCGGCTATCCACTGATGGAGGTACAGTCAACATTATACATGCCTACGCACTAACTCTGTCTTTGACAAAGTGTATTTCCATGATGACTCAGATGATGGTCTGAGGAACTTTCCAAATGGCAAAAGGCTGTATATTCTCTGTGACTTCAATATACATATTAAGGCAGGCAGTGATTCATGGCTATTTTGCCTCAGTCATCATGGGGTGAACAAGATCAATGATAATGGACAACACCTTGTTGATCTTTGTGTCCTGACTTCACTCTGCACCACCAACCCCATTTTACAGACAGACATTGCCACAAAGTATCAGGGCATCACTGAAAGTCTGGACATTGGCACCAACTAGGCCTGATCATCACAAGAAGGCTTAATCTGTGTGTTTTCCAACCTGCACCTAGCACAGACTGCAACACTGACCTCTCACTTGTCAGCAGCAAAGTGAAGGTGCATCCTCCAAAGTTTCACACTTCCAAACATGACGGCCTTCCAAACATCACCATCCCTCGCACAAGCAATAATGTCAAATACCAACACTTCGATCTGTTGATAGAACAATTGCTACTCACTAAAGGTTTACTGGGCAAGGCTGAGGCTGGTATTGTTGAAGCTTGGGAGTCATTAAGCTCAATCATCTCTGAAACATTAGAAACATTATTTGGTAAAGGCAGAATCTGCAACAAGGACTGGTTTGAGACCTACTCAGCTAAGATGATCTGGATCTTTGATTGATGAAAAATACAAAAGCCTACATGATGCACAACATATACCCAGTGGCTAAAACATTGAACAAGCTGAAAGCAGGCAACACAGCTGTGTAAAAGACAGGGAGATATAATGCAAACAAACACTGGATCAGCTTATGTCAAAGAGTAAATGGAGCAATGATTATTTACCTAATCATGCAGTATTCTTACCATTGGAGATTTTTAATATTGTTCTAAGCATTTCAGGAAATCCTTTGAAAAAGTTGAGGATAAATAAAATATGACCAAGTATATTTGATCTCATGCTTTGTTTAACCACTAATATTTAGAATAAATATTGTTCATCTAACCACCCACATAGTTACTTAGTTAAGAATGTTTGGTTGGATTTTGTACTTAGTGCTTAGTGACCATTTCTAAATAAGGCTGACTTCCATATAATATTTGGCTCCAGTAAACAATTAAATACATGGGAACCACATAACAAACTTTGTTCAAATGCAACATGGGATTAAAAATTTGAACCACAGTAATCCTGTAAGAATTGTTTGTATGAATTATTAGACTGATTAAAAAAAACTACAAACATTAATGGTCAGGCGACCTACTTAATACAAGTATTTTTTCTACAGAAACCTAATGAATGACAGAGCAACTCCAGAAGAAATAGCTTCATATTATAAAGACTACGTTAAGATTATGGGTCTTCAGAAAAACTTTGTTAGCAACTCTTGGGTCACTTCCGTCTCAAAGTGTCAGCAAGATCAAGAGAATGTAAACGACAAAATGCTTAAGAGTATCAAAAAGGATGTTACCACACAACAGCTGCCTGCTACTGAAAATGGACCAGCTCACAGACTTTGGGAAGTCAGAGGATATCAGAGAATTGGAGATGGATCACATGTACCTTTTTGCCTTTTCACTGAGAATGTTGTCTTAGCCACTGGCACCTACGATTTACCTGCAAGGTTAGGGGTTGAGGGTGAAGACTTGCCTTTTGTATTTCACAGCATCTCAGCCTTTGAGTCTGCCATCAAAAGCTGCAAAGTCAACCAGTTGTCAGATCCTGTTGTCATTGTTGGTGCGGGGCTGACTGCAGCAGATGCGGTACTGTGTGCCTACCACCATAAAATCCCTGTCATTCATACCTTCCGAAGAAATGTCACTGATCCGGGTTTGATCTTCAAACAGCTTCCTAAGAAGCTTTATCCAGAATACCACAAAGTTTATCGCAAGATGTGCAAGCAGGCCCACACCACAACGTCACACCCCAACTATACCAGCTTCCCTGAAAGCTGCATTATTTCTTTCCAACCAGATATGAAATGCATTCTTCAGAGTGCCTCGGGAGAGAACATTGCCTTAAACATCTCAATGGCCCTGGTGCTGATAGGTACTTACCCTAATTTATCCTTTCTTAAAGAGCATGGAAAGTACTTAGGAACAGATCCAAGTAAGCCCATTTCGTGTAAGCGAAATCCGATTGAAGTTGATCCCTATACATTTGAGTGTACCAATGAGGCTAGCTTCTTTGGTATGGGCCCACTCATTGGGGACAACTTTGTCCGTTTTCTTAAAGGTGGAGCTCTGGGCATCACAAGTTGTTTAGTGAAACGCCTGAAGAAAAAGAGAGAGTTAATTTCTGAAATAGGAAGTGATGAAGGGTAAGAAATCTCAGGATTAATGACGAATTTTGACCGTTCTATTTAAAACCAAAAGTCACCAACTGCAGTCCTTTAACAATGGTTTCAAGATACAGATAAGTCAGTGCAGGTCCTATTCATACTATGATAATGGAGTGGAGGAAATACTTCAGTTATTTGTCAATATGTACTCAGTAGTAACACTGACACCTTACAAAAATTAAAAATGCGCACATTTCTTTATGCAACAAATGGCAATGGACATGGCAAACAAGCAACAAGACATGAACAAGTCCAGCAAGACATGGACAAGTCCATTCAAAGAAATCCATTATTAGAACTGCATATCAAAATACAATCAATTTGTGAAAAGAAATGTGCACATAAAAATGATTGGAAAATTAAAGGTCATGTCAGAACTGCTTGGTGCTTTGGCCTTCTGCCCATCTATTTTCTTCCTCCACTTCATTGGATGGCCTACTATTTTCAGTGCTAAGAAGCTCCTATGTATATTATCTCCATTAGACATTAATAAGATGTGAACATTTCAGTAATTATTAGCGTTTTCAATCACAATTATGCCATTTAGGAAATGTTCCTAAAGCATCTTACGATCTTCAAATGTTATGCCTCTCTGATTACATATACATTCCAGCATCTGATGAGAAATTGTGTTGACAACTTAGAACATTTATATTAGAATATTTAAAATGGAGCTGGATGTTCCAAGAATATCACAGAGTTATGTCACTACAAGTGACACCACTGTGTCAGCGAGGAGATGCACATTAGTGACTTTGCTCATATATTACAGCTCTCAGAGGTAATCTTTCAATTTTGCAGTTTCACCAAGGGAACGTCACCCACCGACATTGTGTAACAGAAATTCTGAGATGTGCTCTATATTATATTGATTTGAATAGTTTGGAATTCATGCACAGTGCACACCAACATTTCTGATACAATCCATTACCGGAAGAGGTTTCCTGATGGAAGTCCAAAGTTGGAAAATTAGTTCTGCGGTTTTATAAAAAAATAGTTTTTTTTAGAATGGAAATTATTTGTGACATTTGGTTAAATCCGAAATGTTCTTTTATTGATAAAGTGTGTGTTTCTGAAAGTGCTGTTTCTTTTTCTGGCTGAGGACAATTTTGCTGCTTTTGAAGGAGCCTTCAGCCCTTTTCAGTTTCATGAGTGGTCCTGTTCCATGCAGCAACCTCAGTCAAGGAACTTGAGCAAAAACCCAAGCAGAAAAATGGCTGAGCATGATTTGCACTTGCCTGTATGTGGGCTGTGCACTGAAGTTTTAAGGTGAACAGAATTAATATAATAAAAGCAATCACCATCTGGAACTCGCCATCTGGGTTTTGAAAAGCTGAATCCAGATGCAGGATTTAAAGTCTTGCTCAAATCGGCCAGCAGAGCTGTGAAAATTTTCCAAGAAGATATCCAAAAGGACCATCATCCCTGTCCAGCAAGTATCATGTTTTTATAAAGATAAAAACACCAATCATTCATAAGGTAAAACCATTGTGGGTTCATTTATTTAGAGTAGATGCAGAAGAACAGCTATACAAAGGTAGAACTCTTGAAAATCTCAGCAGCAGAGCTGTGTTTGCTGTGTTCTGCTCACAGGCCAAAGTGAAACTGAGACTGGATCACCTGGTACACTTCCCTTCTAATGATGTCATGCAGCTGTCCTTTAAACACATAACAGCCCCCTTTTAAAGACATGGGCCGGGATTCTGCGACAGGTGGGAAAATGGGTGAATTTGGGAGTACTTAGTGAAATCAATCTCCGGCACTCTGTGCCTCAGGGAGATTCATGTGGGTAAGTTGGGGGGGGGGGGGGGTGCGGGGGGGGGGGAGGATCTCATCCGCTGGCCCGCTGGAGAGGCCAGCAGCATAGTGCTGAGCGGGCCACTGTACATGCAGCGATCTGTCAGTGGGGAAATTGCTGTATGCGCACTGGCTCCCCCATCGCCGGTCTCCCAATCATTTCCCATGCCTCACCTGATTGTCAGCCTACCTGACCCCTCTGCACCACTCAGCAGCCCCCATAGCCAGCCCTGATTTCCCACCCCATGGCCAGTCCCAATCCCCCACTCCCCATGTGGAGCCCCAATTGCCCCCTCCCTCCTTCTCCCACTGATCCCTAATGTTTAAGTTTTACTTATTGTCACAACTAGGCTTATATTAACACTGCAATGAAGTTACTGTGAAAATCTCCTAGTCCAGCGCCTGTTTGGGTACACTGAGGCAGAATTTAGCATGGCCAGTGCACCTAACCAGCACGTCTTTCAGACTGGGAGGAAACCCACACAGACACGGGGAGAAGGTGCAGACTCATGTCTCACAAATTTGTGTTTTTTGAAGGGAAAACCAAGAAGATAGATGAGGGCAGTGCAGTTGATGTTGTCTACATGGACTTCAGCAAGGCCTTTGACAAGGTGCCACATGGTAGGTTGTTGCATAAGGTTAAATCTCACGGGATCCAGGGTGAGGTAGCCAAATGGATACAAAATGGTTGTAGAGGGTTGTTTTTCAAACTGGAGGCCTGTGACCAGCGGTGTGCCTCACGGATCGGTGTTGGGTCCACTGTTATTTGTCATTTACATAAATGATTTGGATGAGAATTTAGTAGGCATGGTTAGTAAGTTTGCAGATGACACCAAGATTCATGGCATAGTGGACAGCGAAGAAGGTTATCTAGGATTGCAACAGGATCTTGATCAATGGGCTGACGAGTGGCAGATGGAGTTTAATTTAATTAATGCGAGGTGATGCATTTTGGTTGATTGAACCAGGGCAGGACTTACTCAGTTAATGGTAGGGCGTTGGGGAGAGATATAGAACAAAGAGATCTAAGGATATATGTTCATAGCGCCTTGAAAGTGAAATCACAGGTGGACAGAGTGGTGAAGAAGGCATTCGGCATGCTTGGTTTCATTGGTCAGAACATTGAATACAAGAGTTGGGACGTCTTGTTGAAGTTGTACAAGACCTTGGTAAGGCCACACTTGGAATATTGTGTACAGTTCTGGTCACCCTATTAAAGAAAGGATATTATTAAACTAGAAAGAGTGCAGAAAAGATTTACTAGGATGCTACCAGGACTTGATGGATTGAGTTATAAGGAGAGGCTGGATAGACCGGGACTTTTTTCTCTGGAGCGTAGAAGGCTGAGGGGTGATCTTATAGAGGTCTATAAAATAATGAGGGGCACAGATCAGCTAGATAGTCAATATCTTTTCCCAAAGGTAGGGGAGTCTAAAACTAGAGGGCATAGGTTTAAGGTGAGAGGGGAGAGATACAAAAGGGTCCAGAGGGACAATTTTTTCACACACAGGGTGGTGAATGTCTGGAACAAGCTGCCAAAGATAGTAGTAGAGGCGGGTACAATTCTGTCTTTTAGAAAGCCTTTAGACAGTTACATGAGTAAGATGGCTATCGAGGGATATGGGCCAAACACAGGCAATTGGGACTAGCTTAGCGGTTAAAAAAAGGGGCGGCATGGACAAGTTGGGCCAAAGGACCTGTTTCCATGCTGTAAACCTCTATGACTCAGCACAGACAGTAACCCAAGTTGGGAATTGAACCCGGGTCCCTGGCGTTGTGAGGCTGCAGTGCTTACCACTGTGCAGAGAGCACAATGAGT
Organism: Mustelus asterias; assembly: GCF_964213995.1. Classification (NCBI taxonomy): domain Eukaryota; kingdom Metazoa; phylum Chordata; class Chondrichthyes; order Carcharhiniformes; family Triakidae; genus Mustelus; species Mustelus asterias. Next base: position 47,232,628 of record NC_135807.1, on the reverse strand, counting down.
CCCACCCCCACCCCACCACCACCACCGATCGGCCCCTATACGGTCCTGCTCCCCCTCGCACCCCCCCCCCCCCCATCCCCAACCTCGTAGGGGTCCTTAAATGCCTCTGTCCCCATCAGCAGGGTGAACATGCCTGGTCCCCATAGATAGGGACCAGCGGGGGAAGAGGTGGTGGAAAGAACCACTAGTGGGTCCGGTGACCACTGTCCTAGGCTTGCCAGTCATATTGAAAATTCAATTTTTACATGATAATCAGTTAGCCCCGCACCGATTTTTGGCACAGGCCCCCCGCTGATGTCCTCTGGCTCGTTGCATTACTTGAGCAGCGCAGCAGACTGGGAGAATTCCAGCCATTGTTCCCTCTTCCAAAGAAGCATAACTATTTACAATACATGTTCACTTTAGTTACCATTACATAAATGTATAGAACTAATAAATCTATGAGTCTTTAAGGTGCAGAGGTAATGTGCTGGTACACCCAGACCATGCAATACTAACCTTGTCTGGAGGTTTCCTTAATGGCTCATAGTGATCTTTGAGGTTATCATTCTTGGATGTTGTTCCTGTTTGCATTTGGGACTTTGTCCTTGATGCAGTAGGACTGCTCAGTGGTTGAGGATTTAGAATGGATCTGATTTTTACACCTCACCATTGTGCCTTTATGACTTCATAGGACCTTGGTTCTGAACAAGTCCTGAGTTCTGGTCATCTCCACTGGTTGCCACATACCTTGTGGAATCTCGGAAGTGAACTATTTGTCCCAACTGTAAAATTACCAGTTCTGTATTCTGTATTTTTATTCTGCATATTGGTTCTTCTCTTGCAGTTTTAAAACTTACTCTGTAGTTTGTGAGAGAGTAGAATGGGTTAGAACAGGTAAGTTGGTATGCACTGGTCTGCCAAGCATCAGTTTTGCCGGTGATGGAACAGTTGCACTTAAAGGTATTATTCTCAGATGTAACAATCTAATGTGTAGACCTTGCTGGGTCAGTCTACATTTGAGAATTGGGATTTCACCATGTGAATCATTCATTCAGCTGGGCCATTAGATCGAGGGTAATGAGATCAATATTCTACTTTCACACATCCTGAAATGACTTGCCAATAAATTACAGATTGTTATTCATAATATTTCTAGATGCACCAAATAAACTAAAAATAGCACCTTGAGTCTGTGTGACAGTTATGTTTGACATATTATGCAATTGCCGAAAAATGGAGTTTGTGGTAGTCAAAGTTTATGTGTGTTTATTAGTCATAAGTAAGGCTTACATTGACACTGCAATGAAGTTACTGTGAAATTCCCCTAGTCACCACATTCCGGGCGCCTGTTCAGGTCAATGCACCTAACCAGCACATCTTTCAGACTGTGGGAGGAAACCGGAGCACCCGGAGGAAACCCATGCAGACACAGGGAGAACGTGCAAACTCCACACAGACAGTAACCCAAGCCAAGAATCAAACCCAGGTCCCTGGCGCTGAGAGGCAGCAGCGCTAACCACTGTGCCATCTGGTGCACCACTGGTGCACGCAGAAGCCCAGTGATGGTGACAAAGTCTGTGCCTCAGACATGAAAGAGGTTGGATGCAATTTTGGAGCAAGAATGGGTAGGAACTTCATGTGGAATGAGTGATTCTTTATGCTGACTTGGTATATGCTCTTGATGTGTCTTGCATTTCTTGACAAAGACTTCAATATCATTGCTTATACCCAACCAATGGACTGTCTCTCTTCTGAGTCTTCTCATCCACTCGTGAGAGTGATGAGGTTGTTAAAGAATATCAAGTCACAAAGATACTGGTATGATGACTATCTGCCTTTAAAAAATGATTCCCTGGGAGATGCTGAACTCATCCCGGTAAGGGCAAAATGGTCATTTTGATAAAAATGGTAAATTTTCCACAAGATTGATTGTGTAAAACCGGTCTTCACTCTTCATCTCATCATGCATGATTGCAATCTTTTGCTTCGCCAATCACATCTATAACATTTCTTACGGGATATCATATGGTCATTCTTACTGCTTGAATGTACCCGTTGTGTACGGTCTGTTTGGATCAGTGCATAGCTCTTTGTAGCTTCATCAGCATTTACTCTAGTGCACTGCTGCTGCCAATCGCCCTTTTTGCCAATTCCTTGCAGAATTGATTAAAAGCTGGGCATTTCTTTGGTGCATGCAGAAGGCCAAATCATTCACATGTTGCTAGGTTTTATTGGTTCTAGTGTGTGCCAACAATTGAAACTAAGCTTCGCCAACCTGTAAAGATCACTTCATACTTACATGCTAGAGTAGCTCTTTGATGCGATACATTTTGGGCATGTCTCGTAAATCTTTCTGGAATCCTTCCATGGGAGTGAATACAATACCAACTCAACAATTCTGTCTGTTAACTCTGCATTTGAAAAATTGTATTACATTCTCTTTTTGCATCTGCTGACAAAGTGGTCAATGGATTCTGCAAGCCGTTGTCAAAATGACATGAATCCTTGTCGATGAATACCAAAGTTTAACCTGATTCTGAACCAGTCTTCCAGTATAGTTCATACCTTTTAGCTCTTCTGTTAATTGTGACATATTCAACATATGTAGACATTCATTTCAAATTCACTTCATAGAAGACTTCATAGAATCCCTACAGTGCAGAAAGAGGCTGCTCAGCCTATCAAGTCTGTACCAACTCTCTCACAGAGCACCCACCCAGGCCCCATTCCCATAATGCATTTACCCCACTAATCCCCTTAACCTGCACAGGGCAGCATGGTGGCATAGTGGTTAGCACTGCTGCCTCACAATGCCATGGACCCAGGTTAATTCCAACCTAGGGTGACTGTGTGGAGTTTGCACATTCTCCCTATGTGTTGGTTTCCTCCGGGTTCTTCGGTTTCCTCCCACAGTCCAAAGATGTGAAGGTTAGGTAGATTGGCCATGATAAATTGCTCCTTAGTGTCAGGAGGATTAGCAGAGTAAATGCATGGGGTTACAGAGATAGGGCCTGGGTGGGATTGTTGACGATGCAGGTTTGATGAGCCAAATGGCCTCCCTCTGGACTGTAGAGATTCTATTATTCTTCTATGATCTTGAGACACCAAGGGACAATTTACCACGGCCAATCCACCTGCATGTCTGGATTGTTGGGCATATTTTTATGGCTTTCTTGTCAGACACAACTGAACTAAGAAACCATTGCGCTTTACATTGTTTAAACACTCTGAATTTGGATAGTAGGTCAGCTACATCCCAATTCAAACTGGGGAATTTTGTGGAAACTTTGATAATATTCCTTTGACTTTCCTTCTCATTATAGTACCTGGGATGAGTGTTGCTGTAGCTGCTTTCCCATGATATTCCAAAGCTCTGCCCCTTATAATTGTGACCTTCTCTGGCCTGATTTTCGCACACGCTGGTCACTCACCTATCCCAGCTGAGCTAATCCGATGCTAGTCCCCTCAGCGTACTGACCCACCTCACTAAACTGATAGGCCATGCTGCAAACTCACAAGCGTTCTGTCTGCTTACTAGCTCTTGAGCACCATTTCAGTGCTGTGTCTTACAATCACCACAATGCAATTTCAACACTCTCAGATGCAACAAACTCATTGCAGTCTGACCAGAAGATCAAGGATCATCTCATGCCATGTAGGATAATTGATCATGTTGTACCTGTACTTAATTACGCTACCAGGCTATTTGACCACCTCTGAACACCATGTTGTGTTTTTCTAAAGACATAAAAGCACCAATCGTTCATAACTGAGTGGGTTCATTTATTTAGACTTGGCACGCAAGGGAAGCTGCACAAAGCTAGAACACTTGAAAACCTCAACAGCAGAATTGTGTGCTGGGTTCGGCCAAAATGAAACCAAGATTGGATCACATGACAATTCCCTTCTAGTGATGGCATGCTGCTATCCCTTAAAGGCATATTACAACAGGAGACAGCAACTGACAGCATATGACACAAATAAGGCAGACCTAAACTGCCCATTCAACAGTCTAAGAGTTGTTGCACGTGACAGATAATTCTCACGGCTTAGCTTGAGCTGAGAGCTCAGTCCCAAGAATGCTCACAACGGTAAGCCAACTCATGCACATCTGCTATTTTGACAGAACCTAAAGAATCAATGAATTAGGATTGATATCTTGTACTTGACACAGTAGTATTGAAAAATAGTTTACGCACTGAGTACCTCCACATTACATGAGCGTGAATTCAAGTTGTGGTAGTCAAGGAATAGTTGTTCTCAGTATCCTGCAAGTTGAAGTTATTCTGCCTCTACTCGTAATGTGGGTGTTGCAGCAGCTGGGTATCATATTTTTAACAATGCACCATCACTAGGTAAGCTTGTCTCAGTATCTTCTGCTAGAGTCAAAGGCAAACAATCTCCAAGGAAACCCCATGATGTGGCAATAGTTCACAGCAAGTGGTGGATAGTAAATTATATTAGCTAGGGATTCTGCAGAGCTTTAAAATATGAGGTTAAAAATGTTAAGCCATTCCAGTACTCTCAGGCCTCAACTCCAGTGTGAAGTTACTGCAACAGTTGTAATCTCCACCAGGAACCGTATATGGTTTTACTATCAAGTTAGCTAAGGCATTATTTAAGTTCTTGTCTGCCTCTGAACAAGGTCTCCAAGAACACAGTTTGTCTTGACACCGAGTTCACACGTTATTGGCCTCAAAATGGGTTTACTTGGGTAGCCCCAGCCAGTAGAAGTGTAAAAGAAGCCAGTAAGGAGTAAGGGAGGGAAGGTGAGGCCATAAGTTTGAACTAGATTCCCAAAGAGGCAAGTAACATTTTCAAAACATTTTTAGAGTGATTCTCTTAACAAGAAGCTAATGAGGAATAATCTGGGAAAAGGGCAGACTCCAAAACCACATTTTGCAGATGGTACCAATGTGAGTGGTAGGATTGTGGAGGACAGTCAACTGCGGATGCTAAACTACTGCAAACAGATATTCATATGGTGGAAGAATGAGTTTGTCATTGACAAATAATTTTCACTTGGAAAAGTATCATATATCTGGATAAAATGATCAAATGATGAATATTGAGGGAATAGAATAAAAGCAAAGGGTGGGATTACTGCCCATAAATTGCCACCCATTCCAAAATGGAGTAGGGAGAAATAGGTCTCTCAGCCCTAGATTAGTGTTAATTCTGAGCAAAAATAAGCTTAATAGCTGCTGCCACTAAAAGCCATCTCCTACATTGAAGAATGCTGAAACAATTTAGGAAGAATTGCTGCCCCTTTGCAGATCTTCTGATTTGAAAGGGCAGCCCCACAATTGAAATGCCTAACTTGCACTCTTTTTAGGGAACCTGCCAATACGATACATAAAGAAATAAATAGGAGACATGTTGTGACACTACTCCTATATCAGTTGCACGCCATATAAATGCACCTGCATATTTCACAACAATTTACTTGCTGAGAAGTGGAGATTCATCATGGTGAGAGAGGTCTTTGCTCCAATTCCCCTGTCCAAAGGCTTGGGAATGTTAAGGAGAAACATCAGGCCCATAGAAAGTTCAGGGCTGTAAACGTACATGTCAGTCTCTATCCTTCCCCCTCCACATATTCTTCACCTGACAAAACAGGACCCATTTACCTTCTGCAACAGCTACCTAAAATGTTTCACTTTCCTACTTCCTGTCCCATCTTCAAAAGCCTACCCCAAACCTGTTCCATGATTTCAGTTAGCACTTCAAAGACTTCTATAATATGGCCCAATTTCTCCTTTATGAAACACCCAGAGAGGTTTTATGTTAAAGGCACTATAAAATTGTAAATCATTGTGAACAAGCTAAAAAGATACATTTTTAAGAAATGTTAACTGCTGTAACCATTTATGGACAAATTAAAAGGGTTTTCAAAAGTATTAATATGTTTGACTGCTTTAGGATATCCTTTTTAAAGTAGTAACTGCTGCTGGCTGCTCATTTTTGACTTGTGGTCAAAGTTGATGGTTGATAGTTTGGATTCCTGCTTAGTGCTTTGTGATTGATTAAAAGAAATATTCATGGGATGTGGGTGTCACCGGCTGGGCTAGCAATTATTGCCCATCCTTAGTTGCCCTTGAGAAGGTGGTGGGGCTTCTTGAACCACGGTAGTCCATGCTGATGACTAATTTGGTGTGATTTTCCAATGTTTTTAGAATATACAATTTGAACTAATGACAGTGTCACAGAAATTTGCAAATAAACAGTGAAGGACAAAATGTATGCAACAAAAATAGTCAATATAAAGAGGTTCACAGAAAAATTGCCTGTACTGTCCTTATGATAAGTGCACTTCCAACAAAAAAGTGAATTGATTTAAGGCACAGAACAAAGAACAGTACAGTACAGGAACAAGCCCTCCAAGCCTGTGCCGATCACGTTGTCCTATCCAGACCAATCGCTTATACCCCTCAATTCCCCGTTTGTTCATATGCCTATCAAGATAAGTCTTAAATGTGGCTAACGTAACTGCCTCAACCACCTTACTTGATATTGCATTCCAGGCCCCCACCAGCCTCTATGTAAAAATCTTCCCCCGCACATCTCCAGTGAACCTTTCCCCCCTTGTCTTGAACTTGTGCCCCCTTGTAATTGTCATTTCTGTTCTGGGAAAAAGCTTCCAACTGTTCACCCTATCTATACCTCTCAATTTTATAAACTTCTACCAGGTCGCCCCTCAGCCTCCATCTTTCCAAGGAGAATAATCCCAGTTTATTCAATCTCTCCTCATAGCTAATACCCTCCATACCAGGCAAAATCCTGGTAAACCTTTTCTGTATTTTCTCCAAAGTCTCCATGTCCTTCTGGTAGTGTGGTGACACAGTATACCAAATGTGGCCTAACCAATGTTTTATACAACTGTAACATAATTTGCCAACTTTTGCACTCAATGCTCCGTCCGATGAAGGCAAGCATGTCATTTGCTTTCTTCACAACCTTTTCCATCTGTGCTGCTACTTTTAAGGATCTGTGGACTTGTATTCCCTGATCTCCCTGTATGTCTATGCTCTTAATGGTTCTACCATTTATTTTATAGCTCCCACCTGAATTGGATCTACCAAAATGCATCACCTCGCATTTGTCCAGATTAAATTCCATCTGCCATTTCTCCGCTCATTTTGCCAGCTTATCTATATCCTGCTGTATTCTCTGACAATCTTCATCACTATCCGCAACTCCGCCAATCTTAGTATCCGCAAACTTGCCAATCAGACCAGCTACGTTTTCTTCCAAGTCATTTATATATATTACAAACAGCAGCTGTCCCAGCACCAATCCCTGCAGAACACCACTAGTTACAAACCTCCGTTCAGAAAAACACATTTCCACCGCTACCCTCTGTCTTCTATTGCCAAGCCTGTTCTGAGTCCATCGAGCTAGTTCACCCCTGATTCAGTGAGATTTAATCTTTTGTACCAGCCTACCATGAGGGACCTTGTCGAATGCTTTACTAAAGTCCATGTAGACAACCATCCAGTCCTTCCCTCGTCAATCATTTTTGTCACCTCCTCAAAAAACTCCATTAAATTAGTGAGACATGACCTCCTCAACATCTCAACATAAGGCACTTATAACTGATATTTTCCTATGCAGCATTTTTCTTCAATTTCAACAGGAAAATGTACTTAGAACTGAATGTTGATAAGAATAATTGCACAAAGAAATTTGGAATTAAAGAAATTCTTATATATGCAAAACAATGTTTTTGTACAGACAATGCAGGCTACAAGATGTTTTGGCCTGAAGTAGAATGCGTGCTATAGCGCAAATCACAAACTCGTGCATCTGTATATCTGCCAATTTGACACTTGTTCATTTGTCATAAAAATTGCTAATATTTGCGAACTTTCATATATGGCATATAAAAAACTTCATTTTCTGCTTCACATACATCTTAAACAATTCCAGTACCAGCTTTCTGAATCAACTATAGTACATTCATACATATACATTCATTTATTAGTCATCTTTACCTCGGTGCTTTCAGAAAAAACTTCCTCTGATTTCTCACAAAGCTAAGTGCAGTTCACCATAAGGTAAACAGAAAATCAATAAAACTTGGAGAAAGATTGACTTTTAAAATTAGAAAAGAGCACAAGCTAAAAATAGCTGTAAACATTCCAAAAGAAAATATACATGACTTCCATATATCATCATCTGCTATGTGGAATGTCTCTTTGTGGCTCAAGTAGGAGAGAGTTTGCTGCCAGTGGCGTTTAGTTTCCTCAAATTCATCTTCTTTTAACAGATTTTGGGTCATATCTGCAAATTAATTCAGATAATTAGCCTTGCAAAATGAAAATAAAACATACATGGTGACATATAAGTCGACATGGTGTATAAGACAACTCCTGATTTTGGATGTCAAAATGCATGTTTTGGGCAATACTCCCATTAGGAGTTGGCCTCAATTTTCCAGCTCAAATATATAATTGGGGTTATATTCGCCTTATAAATTGACCCTTGGAATCAAGCAGGCAGCATACAAGGTGATGCGCTGAGTTGAAAACACCCACACAAAGCAGGCCGCACATGGCGATGATAAACACATTTTTTCACTTCAAATGGCGACCATCCACACCAACACTAATGGTTCATATTTAATACTCGGCGTATCAGTCAAGTTGATTCTAAGGGTCAACTTATAAGGCGAGTACAATCCCAATTACATATTTCTGAGCTGGAAAATTGAGGCCAATTCCTAATGGGAGTATTGCCCAAAACATGCATTCTGACATCCTACTTTTGGAAGGATTTATCAAAACTTCAACGGTCAACGTATTGTCCATGATCGTAGGTTAAAATGCAAACTTAGCCATTTCACGGTGACAATGTAGAGTTAAGTGGGAACATTCTACAATGGATAATATTATTTTACATCAGCCTATATTTTGGCAGAAGTAATTTGAGAATTGTTTGACAATTTTGAAACTTTCACGTTTCTTACTTAATCTTAAACATCATTATTGATATGGTGAAAAATAAAGGGTCAAAAGGAAAAGAATTCTGACAGTCAAAGCTCAAAATTGCTATTGCTGAGGACAGTGACCAGAAAAAGCCTCTGCAAGGGACATAAAAGGTACAAGAGTGTCCACTAGAGAATCAGTGCACTATCAGAAGAGGTTTGATTTTATTTGCCTCTCATACTGTTTTCGATTTCAACAATTTTGCTGAGAGTAGAAGCAAGGGAAAAAAAAATCAGAATCCATTTTTACTAAGTGCCTACCATGCAAATTGAAGGAATAGTATTCAGTTATTTGAGTTAAACAATTGTCCTATTTTGCCATCTGCTGCTATGTGTCCACTGCAAGCTGAGGCAAACTGCTGCTCCAAATTAATCTCAACTGTTCAGTCAGCTGTGATATTCCATTGACACAGAATTCAAAGGACATGTCAGGTGGATATAGCAGCAGATTGAGAGCAGTGGACAGGAGCTAGCAGTAGATGGTAACACAATTCACTTAAATGTATTATCCAATTCATTTAAATTTTCTCATAAACATGTTGACTCATTAAAGAAACAGGAATTTTACACAAATATTTGCTTCATTTAAGTAGGGTTCACCATTCTAGTTTTGAGCTTTGAAAGAGGCAGTTTGTCTCAGAATTTCAGATCGGGTGTAACCTATAGAGAGGACCAATAATGACTAATTTTTAAGAATACGATAATACACCTTCAACTCTCTCAGTCATTCAAAAAAGAAAAAATAATACCTTCTTTCGCAAAGACCTAAAGTCAATCATTTAAGTAGGTAGTTTCGGTGGCAAAAGAATAAACTGAAAACTGTTTACCTTTGAAATTTGGCTTTAAACTTCTGGAAAACAGGGTTACAGTATTCTGAGTTTTATTCTCAGTAACATATTCTGAGTTTTATGGCAAAAGAGTTTGGGCAGGAAAATTTGGTGCTGATATATACAAGCTCAAGAATGAACAATTTTATGTAGAGAGATTATAGGATATTTATAGTGCTTAGGGCATGTTCTTTTTGTACTTGAATTGACAATTGGGACATCAAGGCTAATAAAGCATCTATAATGAGCTAGAAATGCCCAAAGGAATGTGCAAATGAAAAATATTCCACTGGGTAGCACTGTAACTACCACCTTTGACCTAGATAAGTACAAGTTATACACACACAGAAACACACACATACAAGTACTAGTGGTCTATAAACAAATTTGACTTTAATCAGTCTTAGCAATAACACTAATATTGCATTTCTGGCAGCAAGAGATTATCTATTATAAACAAGACTCCTGCAACCATCACAAAACCATTACAAAATTAGATTCATGTCTTGTTGACTAGTTTCAGCGCAAGTATTAACTGCAGTTGAGGTTTCTCGTATTCTATTATTTTATATCCTCGAATATAATCGTTTACGTCTACAGCACAGAATACCAACTGCTTAAATTTGGACTTAATGGACTGCATACATTTTCACAGAACAGTTTATGATCCATCTGTTTAGCTAAAGTTTGTTTTTTTCAATTTGCCCTAACAAAAGCAGAATCAAATCTACTAATTTAAAATTTAGTTGTATATCTTTATACTTAGTAAACTTCTAAACTTGTAAATTCTTTTTGCAGATGCTTCGGGCATCACTAATTCAAAGGGAAGTTCAATGTTGGCTACGCACCAATATACCTGACTTGAATTTAAATGAAAACATTTAAAGTATATTACATCCTTTATATTGAATATTTTACTGGAGCCAAACAAAACATCAGCATTAACACAGCAGTTAAATTATAGCATTAATTACGCTATATGTAAATACATCAATAGACTTCAAAACCAGCTTTACTGTTCCACATAGTTTCAGTAGGATGTGAAAATACACGTTGCCTAGGAGCACAAGAAAACTGCAAAAAACATGGCTGCCAAATCTAATACCCATTTGTGAAGTCTGAAGGCACTTTGCTAAACAGAATTTTCTAATGTGTATTGTTCAGTTAAATATGACAACACAGTACAGGATTAAAACAGAAATAATACAATTATAATTTTTTATGGTTGCCTAATGTTAGGAAAAGGCTTAACAAAATTACATTTATAGAGGGTTACGTTTGCTTGGAGAATATGGCCTTTCCCATTAATCCATGTGAAAGGAATGAGATTAAGGGCCTTGGTATGGAATTTTGACTGGGCTCCAAAAAGAATGCCTTTGGTCTTGTCAATGGTAAGCTGCTCTATGAATAGATAGGAAGGCTATGTGAGAATATGAAAGTTATTTTAATGGGACACTTCAATCAACTGAATGGAAACTGGGAAAACCGAAAAGGTTTACAGACAAAATTAGTCAGTGCAATGCATGATTGCTTGCTGGTTCTCTGTTTTGAAAATTATGAAAGACAATGCTCATTTTAACTAAGTTATCACTATTGACCCTACAAAGCAGGAAACAGAAATTGTAACATGCTTGAAGAACAGCAACCACAGAATGGCCAAGCTCAATGTGATTTTGGAAGCCAAAAATGAGTAAGTAAAAAGTTTAATTGATAGAAATGATGGAACAACTAAAGCAAATGGATTGAAAGGTTATTCAATGAAAATTCAGCAGAAGACAAGTGGATCATTTTTAAAGAATGCAGAGTATGGGGGGCAGTAGCATTCATAAAAAGCAAGAATCTCCGATTGAACAAACTTCACACTAGCTGGGTTAACAAATTTAAAAAGATAACTTTGACGACATCTTGCAAGTGAAGGCAAAAGTGAACAGTGAAAAATGCCAAATAGGCATTTGTGGTGCACACAGTCATTCAAAAGGCTTTTGAAATGTTACACACAAAAGGCTATTAATTAAATCCAATGCTAATATTAATACTCTGCAAATGGATAAGAACTTGGCTGAAGGATAGAAAGGGAGTATAATTTGGCAGAAGTACTGAAGGGGTGAGGGGGGGGGGGGGGGGGTGCCCTTAGATCTTGGTGTTGGGACCACAATTGGGATTTATATAAATGACTTGGATCAGGAACTAGTCAAAAAGTGGTCAAATTTGCAGATTATACTAAATGAAGAGTAATTAATTGACTTGGAGAAGGCAGCTCAGAAATTGTGTGAAGAGGCTGAATATGCAAATAGGCAAAATAATGGTAGTCAAACTTTAGTGAAGGCATGTGCAAAATATTGCAAATTAAATGAAAAAAGTCACTACATATATCATAAATTATGCTAATATAGACAAACTGAAAGAAAACCAGGAATTATAGTTGAAATTTAATGTTTCTGCTCAATGTAGAGCCAAAAAAGCAGACTACAAATCAGAGAAAGTTGTGACTGAACTGTATAATACCCTGGTCACATCACAATTATAAGGATTGAGTTCATTTCTAGTCACAGGACGCAAGGGAAAGATTCAAACTCTGAAATGCAATATTAAAAAAAACACACAAGATTGATCTCAGAGTTGAACTATGAGGAAAGAATGGAAAAACTAGTATTTTAACTTGAGAAGTGATTTTATAGAGATATATGAAATAGGGAATGGGAAAAGTAAATCCAAGTTATTTTAATTAAAAGTGAGTAGGACAAACACACAATAAATTTAGAACAAAGAACAGAGAACAATACAGCACAGGAACAGGCCCTTCGGCCCTCCAAGCCCGTGCCGCTCCCTGGTCCAAACTAGACCATTCTTTTGTATCCCTCCATTCCCACTCCGTTCGTGTGGCTATCTAGATAAGTCTTAAACGTTCCCAGTGTGTCCGCCTCCACCACCTTGCCCGGCAGCGCATTCCAGGCCCCCAACACCTTCTGTGTAAAATACGTCCTTCTGATATCTGTGTTAAACCTCCCCCCCCTCACCTTGAACCTATGACCCCTCGTGAACGTCACCACCGACCTGGGAAAAAGCTTCCCACCGTTCACCCTATCTATGCCTTTCATAATTTTATACACCTCTATTAGGTCACCCCTCATCCTCCGTCTTTCCAGTGAGAACAACCCCAGTTTACCCAGTCTCTCCTCATAACTAAGCCCTTCCATACCAGGCAGCATCCTGGTAAACCTCCTCTGCACTCTCTCTAAAGCCTCCACGTCCTTTCGGTAGTGAGACGACCCGAACTGGGCGCAGTATTCCAAATGCGGCCGAACCAACGTTCTATACAACTGCAACATCAGACCCCAACTTTTATACTCTATGCCCCGTCCTATAAAGGCAAGCATGCCATATGCCTTATTCACTACCTTCTCCACCTGTGCCGTTACCTTCAAGGATCTGTGGACTTGCACACCCAGGTCCCTCTGCGTATCTACACCCTTTATGGTTCTGCCATTTATTGTATAGCTCCCCCCTACGTTAGTTCTACCAAAATGCATCACTTCGCATTTATCTGGATTGAACTCCATCTGCCATTTCTTTGCCCAAATTTCCAGCCTATCTATATCCTTCTGTAGCCTCTGACAATGTTCCTCACTATCTGCAAGCCCAGCCATTTTCGTGTCATCCGCAAACTGACTGATCACCCCAGTTACACGTTCTTCCAGATCGTTTATATAAATCACAAACAGCAGAGGTCCCAATACAGAGCCCTGCGGAACACCACTAGTCACAGGCATCCAGCCGGAAAAAGACCCTTCCACTACCACCCTCTGTCTTCTGTGACCAAGCCAGTTCTCCACCCATCTAGCCACCTCCCCCTTTATCCCATGAGATCCAACCTTTTGCACCAACCTACCATGAGGGACTTTGTCAAACGCTTTACTAAAGTCCATATAGACAACATCCATGGCCCTTCCCTCGTCAACCATTCTAGTCACTTCTTCAAAAAACTCCACCAGGTTAGTGAGGCATGACCTCCCTCTCACAAAACCATGCTGACTATCGTTAATGAGTTTATTCCTTTCTAAATACGCATACATCCTATCTCTAAGAATCCTCTCCAACAACTTCCCGACCACGGACGTCAAGCTCACCGGCCTATAATTTCCCAGGTTATCCTTCCTACCCTTCTTAAATAACGGGACCACATCAACTATCCTCCAATCCTCTGGGACCTCACCTGTGTCCAGTGACGAGACAAAGATGTCTGCGTGGGTTTCCTCCGGGTGCTCCGGTTTCCTCCCACAGTCCAAAGATGTGCGGGTTAGGTTGATTGGCCAGGTTAAAAAATTGCCCCCTAGAGTCCTGGGATGTGTAGGTTAGAGGGATTAGCGGGTAAAATATGTGGGGGTAGGGCCTGGGTGGGATTGTGGTCGGTGCAGACTCGATGGGCCGAATGGCCTCCTTCTGCACTGTAGGGTTTCTATGATTTCTAAAGATTTGCGTCAGAGGCCCAGCGATTTCATCTCTCGTCTCCCTGAGCAGCCTGGGATAGATTCCATCAGGCCCTGGGGATTTGTCAGTCTTTATATTCCCTAAAAAAACTAACACTTCCTCCCTTGTAATGGAGATTTTCTCTAACGGGTCAACACTCCCCTCCGAGACACTCCCAGTCAACACATCCCTCTCCTTTGTGAATACCGACGCAAAGTATTCATTTAGGATCTCTCCTACTTCTTTGGGCTCTAAGCATAATTCCCCACTTTTGTCCCTGAGAGGTCTGATTTTTTCCCTGACGACCCTTTTGTTCCTAACGTATGAATAAAATGCCTTGGGATTCTCCTTAATCCTGTCTGCCAAGGACATTTCGTGACCCCTTTAGAACTGAGGTCAGGAAATTCAACAAATCAAATGGACTTCCAGAAATAGCTTTCAAGAAACATTTGAATGCTGAAATGCAGACTTTAGAATCCCTCTGGATGAATGTAGATGGGCCAAATGGCCTTCACAGTCCATGCCTAAAGATGTTTGAGCGGTCTTGAAAACAAAATCTGTTGGTTTTTGTAGTATTTTCTGACAACTTGCATTCATGCACGAATGGTTTGAGTTGATGATTTGATGACCAAGCTTTTATCTTTATAATTCTAACCTCCTCTTCAACCATTTTTTGCTTAGACAGAAAAATATCCCCATTTCTGAACAGAATTACGTCATCATTTAACCGGAGATTTATTTACAGGCAAACACTGTTTCTAAGCAACTTAAGCACATTGCCTTACAGCGTTCAAAGAATTTGCGCATTTGTAACGTCTATGTCAATATTTCTGAGCAGAGGTGAGATTACACTGACAAATATTGTTCTGTTTTCTGAAGTTCTAAGACAATCGCTGCGTCAATTTTTCGAAAAACACAACAACAGAAAATCTGAAACTTTATACAAGATTAAAATACCCTGGGTAAGAATGACAAAATAAAAGAGTTGCAGTATGCTAGATTTAGAAACCATCATACTTCTATCATACTGGAGCATTACAGTACTCTAAAAATAAATGTGGAACAGATTAATGGTCACAACTATCCCAATATCCCAGCATTCCATTTATGATTTTAAGGTTACAAAGGCAAGAATGGCAGCACGGTGGCACAGTGGTTAGCACTGCTGCCTCACAGCGTCAGGGACTCGAGTTCGATTCCCGGTTTGGATCACTGTCCGTGTGCTGTTTGCGCATTCTCCCCGTGTCTGCATGGGTTTCCTCCGGGTGTTCCAGTTTCCTCCCACACTCCAAAGATGTGAGGGCTAGGTGGATTGGCCATGCTAAATTGTCCCTTAGTGTCAGGGGGACTAGCTAAGGTAAATGCATGGAGTTATGGGGATAGGGTCTGGGTGGGAAAATGACCTCCTTCTGCACTGTAGGATTTTATGATTGTATGAAGTATATAAACGTAAACTTTTGGAGCTTGACTTTATTTAATAGTTTGTAGGCATACCAGACATGGGTCACATTTCATGTACAATCCCATCTCACCTAAAATACTGTGATGTAATTTGCTGTTCACTCTTTCCCAGTAGCTTGCAGTCTCAGGTAACTGACACAAGATATGCTCTATTAATGGGATAGTTAGGTTGATTCCTCAGCAGGGCACTTCTGATAAACCTCAGCACCTATAACCTCTGACTTCTGAATAGCATCCCCAGCAAGTGTGCTCAACAGGAGTACCTGATTGGGGAATCAGGCCTATGGTAACAACTTCTGTCAAAATTAATATGGTTGTGGTTGCTAGTGATGGGCAAAGATAAAATAAGTCACAATGTGCTCTCAGAGGGAGATAAACATATTTCTAATAAAAAAGGTAAAGAGGGATATGGGGAACAGGTGGGGAGGTGTATTTGAGACCAGAGAAAGATCAGCCATGATCTGATTGAATGGCGGAGCAGGCTCGAAGGGCTGAACTTGCATACTTCTGCTCCTAATTCCCAAGTTCATAAAATAGAAGGTGGAGTCAACATTTGAAGGCGAGGACCTTTTCTGCGACCCAAATTCCTCTCTTGACAGATGCTGTCTAACTTGTCAGTTTCTGTTTATCTTTCAGGTTTCCAGAATCTGATGTATTTCATCATTTTGTCAGGAAACTGGACATTGTGCCACAGGAGAGATTAGGAGAGGTGTCCAAAAGCTTGGTCTATAGGTCAGAGAGATCTGAGTGGGGAGTGTTGAATAAAAATGACAAGCAACTGGAATGGTGGAGCAAAGGGAAGGAAGAGGGGGGTCACAATGGAAGTTTTAAAACAGGAGGAGAAGGTGCTGGAGAGAGAAAGAACTATTCAGAATGTCAACCAACTCAGAGGCCCAGAATAAAAGTTGGGTAATAAACAAAGATGCTGGAAATACCACAGGTTCAGCAACATCTGTGCACAGCGAAACAAAGTTAAAATTTCAGATCGATGAACGGATGATGATCAGACACAACAGGCTTTAAAGAGCTGCTGAGACAGGCAAAGGGGAAGGAGAGGAAAGAACCAAAGGAAGGTCTGTGACAGGATGAAAACAGGAGAGGTTAAATATCAAATGGTTGATAATGCAAGCTGAATGGGATGATAATGGAAGAAGTTTCACCTAGGACTGCGAGGGCACAGGACAGTAAATTGGGAGGCGGTTAAAGGGCAAGTATTGCATCTCTTGCATGGGAAGGTGGGATGGGAAGGTGGGACATGATTGAAGAATGAACCAGGACCTTGTGGAGGGAATGATCCCCTCGGAATGCTGAAAGGGGAGGCAGAGGGAATGTGTGTTTGGTTGTACAGGAGGTGGCAGAAATAGTGGAGGATGATCCATTGAATGTGGTGCCTGGGACAGTGAAAGATGAGAACAAGATGTCCCCCAATCAGAAAATGACAATTTTCCTGTCATATAGATATTCACATGTCCCTGTTTTCTTTATGTTTCCACCCATTAATTAGATGAAATAATTTGTTATCATACATTGATGGTTCTTTGCTGCTTTTTTATTTTCAAATCCCCTTCCTCTTTCCAATTCTTGTAACATATATTTGTTCTTTGTTTCTGTTCAAAGGTTAAAATGCTGAAATCCTGATGGTTGGATCTCTCAACAGATGCAGACTGATCTGGGAATCCAGACTTTTTGCTTTCTTAAAGAATGTATAGATTGCACTAAAATTATGGAACCGTTAGGGACCAGATCAGAAATTCCAAGGTATATTATGAAGTTAGCCTAGACCCCAACTTTTTTTGATTTTGGCATTAGGATGAGTATAAGGTGTTTCGCTCCAGGTATGATTCAATTGACCCACTAGGAAACTTTTATTAAATCAAACTTTATTTAACAACACAGTTAAAATATGACAAAAACAATTGGCGTAGCTTTTACCAATTGGAATACTTAAACATGACAAGGTATAATTCTTAACAGCTAGCTATCTCTATAGTATCAATGCAAGCAAAATCCCCACATTCTTCTTCAGAATCAGTCAGCACAAAAACAGTTATGTTCATCTGGATTTCCAGCCTTTTAACCTGTCAGAACAGATACAGACAGACACCTGTTTGACTCCCATACAGCAGTTTCCAGCAAAAGAGACTTATTTCCTGACAGCTCCCAGTCTCGAAATCACGAGATGGAAAGAGAGGCACTTTTCTCCACCAATTCTATGCAGCAGCAGACTTGATTTCTCTGTGCAAGCCTAATCCCGTCCAATCACATAAATGTTTCTGTCAACCTAATCAAGCCCCACTCTGAAAAACCCCAGGGGAAAACACTAAGATAATAGAACTGCAATAGTCCAGATTGAAATAAACATTCTACAATTAGGACCAATTATGCTTCTGCAGTATCAACAGGGGCTGCCGGTCACAGACAAAGCGGCACCAATAAATAGAACTGACTGCTAAAAGCAATCCTGCGCAAGAAACATGGCCTAAATACATTTCTTAAAGGCACAGTATGATCACAATACTAGAAATGTGGCTGTATATGCACCATTTTAATACCCCAAATACATACTAATGTTCAGTGCTCCAAAGTCATTTCAGACGCAGAAGACTTAACAATGACAAAATAGTTCATTAAACTCCTTCATGGTCATTCTGAATTCTTATCTATTTCAACCCGATTCCTCCGCTATTGAGATGTTTCATTGGTGTGTAATATCATTTTATGAAGTAGCAACTAAGCTTATTAAAGAACAACCAGATTTGTATATTTTAGCTACTCAGACCAAAGGGGACAGAAACCACTATGGTTTAGTACAATGCTTCTGACCCCTCAGAACTAAGATTTATGGGCTAACCATTGTCATTTTATCTCTATAAAAAGGGAGGATAACACAGGGTGGAACTCACAGGAAGACGGTAGTCTGGTTGTGATGTCACTGGACTAGCAATTCAGATACAAAAACAGAAAATACTCTGAAGAGTCATCCAGACTCAAAACGTTAGCTCTGTTTTCTGTCCACAGATGCTGTCAAACCTGCTGAGATTTTCCAGCATTTTCTGTTTTTGTTTCAGATTCCTGCATCCGCAGTAATTTTCTCTTTGCAATCCAGAGACCTGGGCTAATACTCTGGTGATGGGATTTAAATTAAAATCTGGAATTGAAAGTTAGTCTCAGTTATAGTGACCTTGAAACTATCAATTGTCTAAAAACGTACCTGATCACTAATGTGCTTCAGGGAAGGAAATTTGCTGTCCTTCCCTGGTATGGCCCCACAATGTGGTCAACTTTGAACTGCCCTCAGAAATAGTCTAGTAAGGCAATCAATTCATGGGCAATTAGGGATCGGCAACAAGTGGTAGGCTTACCAGCTACATCTACAACCTATGCAAGAATAGGGGGAAAAAAATCAGTGGGTGGGGGCATTTAATCAGGTGTGAGGGAAGCCCGCTGCTTTCCCCCCTCCACCCTGAGAACCAACTCTCTGTCCTTACTGTCGATTCCCCCTTCCAGTTTCTTTGCAGATCCACCACAGCCTTTTCCCACCACTCCTGTGGCTTTGGATCCAACAATAATACTTGGCCTCAGGTGGATGCTGCACTGGCAGCAGCTACCACCTCACCAGTGGCACCGCTGTTGAACAGAGCTGACCTGGACAGCGGCTCTCAACCCCTGGGGTCTTCGATCCTGGGAAACACTGTCCAGTTAAGTGCCAGTGGGACACTTGATACGGCAGACCTGCCGAAAAAGAGGCACTATGGGCAGGGGGGCCTCTTGTCAGCTGGTGGGTGAGACTCCTGTCGCCTCCATTAATACTGTCCTTAATCTGCATGTCATTTCACTGGGGAGAAAGGTCAAACAAAGGGACAACAGCTACAGGCAGTTTTACTCAGGGGTGAAATAAAAACAGATTAAACCACCTTGTCATGCATAAACTAAATTCATAAAATGCTTTTGTTATAAAAGTATAGCAAAGACGATCTAAAAAAGGAAATAAGTGAGACAAAGAACGCCAGTACGAGAATAGATCAGCAGCTGATCTGCTCAAATGCATGTAGTGGAAGAAATAAAATCGGTAGGTCACAGGCACAAATTAAGCTGAAAGGGAATGAGACCATAGCTAGTACAGAGATCTGGTTAAAGCTGAGCAAAGTTGGGAGTACAGGGAAAGGCTTACAGAAATACACAGAAAAATTAAAGTTAACCAGACTGGGAAATCTGCATCAAGCAAAAGGATACAACGAAGTAGGAAGTTATACAAAAAGGGATGTGAAAACATTCAAGGAATATCAAAGCTAAAAGTAAAATGTTTTTATAAACATATTACGAAAAAGAGCGGTCAATTGGGACCTGTGCCCATTAAAGGTAGGTGCAGGCGTGACGATAAGGAAACAGCAGACTTGTTAAATGAACATTTTATATCATTTTCAGTGGTAGTGAACATAATACCAGTGGTACAAGGAAACCTAAAAAATAGGGGCTAAGATTAAGCTCGCTTATTGCAGTTTTTGTTCAAGTCAGCCATCAGACCGTTATTGAATTCTCAATTCCTGGTCAGGCTGTGTTAGTTGATCTTAGCTAGGGGAACAGTACAAACACTAAAATCAGCTCCAGCATACTTCTAATTGCATCAGTGAGCCTGAGGGCAAGTGTATGATTGTAGTCAATGCATTCCACGGTGATGCTCTTCGTAGTCAAATAACCAGAAACTCATTGTTTATATTGTACAAGATACCAAAAGATTGCCAATGTGGGACATATTCTACTAAGATTCCGCAATAATATTAAGTAGCGTGGGAGGGGAAAAAAACGAGCAAAAATAAAACCTATCACCTTACACAGGTCATGTCTCCAATCTGGCTATCCAAAAATCAGGGGTGTCAGAAAACTGGATATTTTTAATAAGTTGCTGTGCTCCAATTTTAATTGTTATTAAATGAGTAAAATAACAATATGGTAGGTGCTGCAGTGACGGGGTCACGAAAAAGCATTGGCCAGCAGGATTAAGGAAAATCCCAAGGCTTTTTATACATATATAAAGAGCAAGAGGGTAAGGACAAGGGAGGCCGAATGCCCGTGACCACTGAAGTGCTCCCCCACAGGAAGAGAACAGTCTTGCCTGGTGATTGTCGAGCGGTGTTCATTCATCCATTGAGTGAACACCGCTCGACAATCACCAGGCAAGATTGTTCTCTTCCTGTTGGGGAGCACTTCAGCGGTCACGGGCATTCGGCCTCTGATATTCGGGTAAGTGTTCTCCAAGGCGGCCTTCACGACACACGACGGTGCAGAGTCGCTGAGCAGAAACTGATAGCCAAGTTCTGCACACATGAGGACGGCCTCAACCAGGATATTGGGTTCATGTCACACTATCTGTAATCCCCACAGCTTGCCTGGACCTGCAGAGTCTCACTGGCTGTCCTGTCTGGAGACAATACACATCTCTTTAACCTGTCTTAATGCTCTCTCCACTCACATTGTTTGTACCTTTAAGACTTGATTCGCTGTAAGTATTCGCATTCCAACCATTATTCTGTAAATTGAGTTTGTGTTTTTATATGCTCTGTTTGTGAACAGATTTCCCACTCACCTGAAGAAGGAGCTTAAGGCTCCGAAAGCTTGTGGCTTTTTCTACCAAATAAACCTGTTGGACTTTAACCTGGTGTTGTTAAACATCTTACTGTGTTTACCCCAGTCCAACACCGGCATCTCCACATCATGACTACAGGGGAGGTCCCAGAGGATTGGAGAATAGCCAATGTTGTTCCTTTGTTTAAGAAGGGTAGCAAGAATAATCCAGGTAATTACAGGCCAGTGAGCCTTACATCAGTGGTAGGGAAATTATTGGAGAGGATTCTTCGAGACAGAATTTATTTCCACTTGGAAATAAGGGGACGTATTAGTGAGAGGCAACATGGTTTTGTGAAGAGGAGATCGTGTCTCACTAACTTGATAGAGCTTTTCGAGGAAGCGACGAAGATGATTGATATGGGTAGGGCAGTGGATGTTGTCTACATGGACTTCAATAAGGCCTTTGACAACGTCCCTCATGGCAGACTGGTACAGAAGGTGAAGTATCATGGGATCAGAGGTGAGCTGGCAAGGTGGATACAAAACTGGCACGGTCAAAGAAGACAGAGGATAGCAGTGGAAGGATGCGTTTCTGAATGGAGGGCTGTGACAAGTGGCGTTCCTCAGAGATCAGTGCTGGGACCTTTGCTGTTTGTAATATATATATATATATATATATAAATGATTTGGAGGAAAATGTAACTGGTTTGATTCGTAAGTTTGCAGATGACACAAAGGTTGGTGGATTTGCGGATAGCGATGAGGACCGTCAAAGGATACAGCAGGATATAGATCGGTTGGAGATATGGGCGGAGAGATGGCAGATGGAGTTTAATCTGGACAAATGTGAGGTAATGCATTTTGGAAGGTCTAAGGTAGAAAATATACAGTAAATGGCAGAACCTTTAAGAGTATTGATAGGCAAAGGGTTCTGGGTGTATAGGTACACAAGTCACTGAACGTGGCAATGCAGGTGGACAACGTAGTCAAGAAGGCATACGGCATGCTTGCTCTCATCGGCCAGGGTATTGAGTTTAAAAATTGGCAAGTCATGTTGCAGGTTTACAGAACCTTAGTTAGACCACACTTGGAATATAGTGTTCAATTCTGGTTGCCACACTACCAGAAAGATGTGGAGGTTTTGGAGAGGGTACAGAAAAGATTTACCAGGATGTTGCCTGGTATGGAGGGCATTAGCTATGAAGAGAGGCTGGAGAAACTCTGTCTGTTCTCACTGGAACGACAGAGGTGGAGGGGTGACCTGATAGAAGTCTACAAGATTTTGAAACGCATGGACAGAATGGATAGTCAGAAGCTTTTTCCCCAGAGTGGAAGAGCCAATTACTAGGGGGCACAGGTTTAAGGTGCGAGGGGCAAGGTTTAAAGGAGATGTACGAGGCAGATTTTTTTTACCCAGAGGATGGTGGGTGCCTGGATCTCGCTGCCGGGGGAGGTAGTGGAAGTGGATATGGTAGTGACTTTTAAGGGGCGTCTGGACAAATACATGAATAGGATGGAAATAGAGAAATAGAGAGATATGGTCCCCGGATGTGTAGGGGGTTTTAGTTATATCGGGCAGCATGGTCGGTGCAGGCTTGAAGGGCTGAAGGGCCTGTTCCCGTGCTGTAATTTTCTTTGTTCTTGGACCGCGCAGACTTGTTAATGGCTTCATGTGCTGGCCTTTTTTGCTCACCCTGAATGGCCCTTGACTGCAAGGCAAGTCAGCCAGATAATACCTTATTTCTTTATTATATATTTTTTCAAACTTTAATTTGGTTCCATGTGTTTCCTATTATTTGAGTTAAGGTGTTTTGGTGTTTTCTCCAAAAACCGGCAGAATCCAAATTCCAGCCCAAATCAGTCCAAAGGTTGTGGTATTGAGACACTGTGGGGGTGAATCTTCCTTCTGGAAGATTTCTGCAGACCTGGATTAGCATGGTCTGTGCTGGACGCCGGCCCCAAGCGCAACTCCCAGCGCCGGATTTCCGGCGCCATCAGCTCCCCGTCGGAAATAGGCGCAGAGCTGCATCAGGCATTCAAAGGAGCATTTTAATATAATTTAATTGTAATTAACGGACTTGGGACGAAAGTCTCTGGGCCCACTAGCCTCTCCCACCCCGGATTTCACTCCAGCGGGGTTTACAGCAGCTCCCCACTTGCGGGGAGTTAGCAGCCCAACCCTGCTGGAGTGACCGGTGGGGGGGGGGGGGGGGGTGCTGTGCCCCCTGGACATTGCCCCTTGGGCACTGCCAAGATGCCAGAGTGCCAATGCCCATTGGGCAATGCCAAGGGGGAAGGGCCTAATGGAGGTAGGGCCCCTCGGGGATGGTTGGTGGGCTGGGGGGTTCCCACTGCCACTTTGCACTTGGGCTGAGTGACAGAGGGAGGGAGGCTAGCGATTGAGGAGGGTTTGTTGGGGGGGGCGGGGTTACGGACACGCTTGCAGGACCAGCGCAGCGATCGGGCTCTGGGGAGGAGAGAGCCAGCATTGCCGGGATTGCTGGCCAACAATCGGAAGGCTGGCAGACATGGCCACTGCGCATGCCCCGATCTTGGCGCTGACAGATCAGAACATGCGCAGTGGCCCGCTCAGCACTATGCAGTGGGAATAGTCCCCGCTCACTGATTTTGAGCACGATTCTCACTGGTGCATTCTGCAGTGCACAGAGTGTGGGAGGTTCTTCTCTGAACTCCCACTGAAAAAAACAGCATGAGTTACTCCAGTTTTCACGCAAATTCGACACTTAAAATTTTTTGGGAGAATCCCGGCCTCTATCTATAAGAACTCTAAAGCAAATTCCAAAGGTTATTCCATAAAAGTAGTCAAAACCTAAAGAGAAAAGGCAACCTTGAGTAGGTTGTTGGATGTGGATTGGCCAGAAATCAATGCAGTGAGTTGGAAACTATTCCTTTTTTCAGCTTAGTAGTTACAGGGCATCAACAAGGCAGGGAAAAACCTCAAGGAAGAGCTGCTTAATGGTAATAACATTGAGCTAACACAGCATGGTGGAGGTACACTCCTCTTCACTTGTTTACACCATGCACAGTCCTTTAAAAATTACTTGCTCCTTACCTGAACAAGTCATCAGCAAGATTATCTTCTTTAGCTTGTTGGCTTTGCTCCTAGGTCAAACAAATTACAGAATATATTACTCTGCATGTAATTAAAACACATTCAGATTGAAGAAATATTTAGTGCAAGTTTAACAAATTTACTTTAAGCAGGGCTTTCTGCTTCTATGGTCAACCTGCCATGATTTTTCATGCACTGAAGTGAATTAAAAAAGGGAATTGCAGGCTGGTGAGCACAGAAGGATACCCAGGTCTTTATCACTAATCCACTTTCGTACCTCCACTTCTTGTCTTAACCATTCCTCCATTTCTGAGCACTTTTTGGTTTGATAAGCCTTCAGATCTGTGCCCCCAATAATTTTAGGAAGTTCTTCTGCGCCTGGGTACAAAATCTATAACAACGGAAAATAGTTTCAACAAATAGTTAGCTAAAATAACACAGCCAATCAATGCATAATGTTCAAACATGCATTTAATAAAAGGTCAGTTTTAAAAGATCAGTTGAAAGATGCTGAATGAGAACATTTTCCCATCAGGCAGCACATTCTCCTGTATAGTTGTCATTTAAGCAGGCCACAAGCAATCAGCTACCTTTAAGCACAAAACGTTTCTTTGGACAAAAAACGGGTGGAACTTGAATCACACGGGGACCAATATCCTGGCCGGTAGGTTGGCTAAGGTTACTGGGGAGAATTTAAACTAGATAGGTTGGGGGGAGGGGAGCTAGAAGAGTTGACTAGGATCAAGGAACTAATTGATGGGGTGGAGGATGCAGGGGTAAGGGGAATTACAAAATTAATGGTAGAGGAGAGGGTGCAAGTGAATGAAGGCGGTAATTTAGATAAGGGAGTAGAGGGAGAGGGTGTTCGCGACTCATCAAAGCGAGTCCAGATAAAAGCTGGAATAAGGACACTTTGCCTGAATGCACGAAGCATTCGGAACAAGGTAAATGAGTTGATGGTGCAAATCAGCACGAGTGGGTACGATCTAGTGGCCATTACAGAAACGTGGCTGAAAGGTGACCAGGACTGGGAGATGAATATCCAGGGGTATCAGGCGTTTAGGAAGAATAGACAGGAAGGAAAAGGTGGTGGGGTCGCGCTATTAATAAGAGATAATATCAGGGTAGTACTGAGGGATGACATAGGCTCTGAGGAACAAAACGTGGAATCGTTATGGGTAGAGATGAGGAATAGTAGAGGGAGAAAGACACTAGTAGGTGTGGTATATAGGCCCCCAAATAATAATGTTGAGGTAGGGAGGGCTATAAACAAGCAGATAAGGGATGCGTGTAAAAACGGAACGGCAATAATCATGGGGGACTTCAACATGCACATTGACTGGCAGACTCAAGTCGGTAAGGGTGGAATGGAGGAAGAGTTCTTAGAATGCTGTCGGGATAGTTTCCTTGAATAGCATGTTACGGAACCGACGAGGGAACGAGCTATTTTGGATCTGGTATTGTGTAACGAGGTAGGTAGAATTAAGGATCTTATTGTGAAGGACCCTCTTGGGTCTAGTGACCACAATATGGTCGAATTTCTGATTCAGATGGAAGAGGAGAAAGTTTGGTCCCAAACCAGTGTCCTCTGTTTGAACAGAGGGAAATATGATAGGATGAGGGATGAATTGGCTAAGGTAGACTGGGAGAGCAGGCTGGCAGGTAGGATAGCTGAGGAACAGTGGAGGATTTTTAAGGAGATCCTTTTCAGTTCTCAGCAAAAATATATTCCAGCAAAAAACAAGGATTGTAAGAAAAGGGAGAACCAGCCGTGGATAACGAAGGAAATAAAGGAGAGTATTAAAATAAAAACAGCTGCGTACAGAGTGGCCAAAAATAGTGGAGAAACAAGTGATTGGGAAAAATTTAAGAAACAACAAAGAGAGACTAAGAAAGCGATAAAGAAAGGAAGGATAGACTATGAAGCTAGGCTAGCAATTAATATAAAAAATGATAGTAAAAGTTTTTATAAATATATAAAAAGGAATAGAGTGGCTAGAGTGAATGTTGGACCCTTGGAGGACGAGAGGGGGGAGTTAATAGTGGGAAATGAGGATATGGCTGAGTCTTTAAATAAGTTTTTTGTGTCGGTCTTCACGGTGGAGGACACAAATAGTTTGCCAAATATTAACGATAGAGGGTTGGCAGCAGGAGAAATACTTAATACAATTAATGTTACCAGAGAGGCAGTGCTGGGTAGACTAATGGGACTGAAGGTGGATAAGTCCCCGGGTCCGGATGGAATGCATCCCAGGGTATTGAAAGAAATGTCAGAGGTAATAGTGGATGCGTTAGTGATTATTTATCAAAACTCGTTGCATTCTGGGGTAGTGCCGGTTGATTGGAAAACGGCTAATGTTACGCCGCTGTTTAAAAAAGGAAGGAGACAAAAGGCGGGTAACTATAGGCCGGTCAGCTTAACGTCTGTAGTAGGGAAAATGCTGGAATCCATTATTAAAGAGGAGATAGCAGGGCATCTGGATAGAAATGGTTCGATCAATCAGACGCAGCATGGATTCATGAGGGGAAAGTCGTGCTTGACGAACATGTTTGATTTTTATGAAGATGTGACTAGGGCGGTTGATGGAGGAGAACCGGTGGATGCGGTGTTTTTGGATTTCCAAAAGGCGTTTGATAAGGTGCCCCATAAAAGGCTACTGAAGAAGATTAGGGCACACGGAGTTGGGGGTAGTGTGTTAAAGTGGATTGGGGACTGGCTATCCGACAGGAAGCAAAGAGTCGGAATAAATGGGTGTTTTTCCGGTTGGAGG
Organism: Mustelus asterias; assembly: GCF_964213995.1. NCBI lineage: Eukaryota > Metazoa > Chordata > Chondrichthyes > Carcharhiniformes > Triakidae > Mustelus > Mustelus asterias. The sequence continues at coordinate 47,205,496 of NC_135807.1, read as the reverse complement.
AAGGTAACTAGTGGCGTGCCGCAGGGATCGGTACTCGGGCCGCAACTATTTACCATTTATATAGATGATCTGGAGGAGGGGACGGAGTGTAGGGTAACGAAGTTTGCAGACGACACAAAGATAAGTGGAAAAGTGAATCGTGTGGAGGACGGAGAAGATCTGCAGAGAGATTTGGACAGGCTGAGTGAGTGGGCGAGGATATGGCAAATGGAGTATAACGTTGAGAAATGCGAGGTTATACACTTTGGAGGAAATAATAACAAATGGGATTACTATCTCAATGGAAACAAATTAAAACATGCTACCGTGCAAAGGGACCTGGGGGTCCTTGTGCATGAGACGCAAAATCCCAGTCTGCAGGTACAACAGGTGATCAAGAAGGCAAATGGGATGTTGGCCTATATTGCGAAGGGGATAGAATATAAAAGCAGGGATGTCTTGATGCACCTGTACAGGGCATTGGTGAGGCCGCAGCTGGAATACTGTGTGCAGTATTGGTCCCCTTATATGAGGAAGGATATATTGGCATTGGAGGGAGTGCAGAGAAGGTTCACCAGGTTGATACCGGAGATGAGGGGTTTGGATTATGAGGAGAGGCTGAGGAGATTGGGTTTGTACTCGTTGGAGTTTAGAAGGATGAGGGGGGATCTTATGGAGACTTATAAGATAATGCGGGGGCTGGATAGGGTGGAGGCGGAGAGATTCTTTCCACTTAGTAAGGAAGTTAAAACTAGAGGACACAGCCTCAAAATAAAGGGGGGTCGGTTTAAGACAGAGTTGAGGAGGAACTTCTTCTCCCAGAGGGTGGTGAATCTCTGGAATTCTCTGCCCACTGAGGTGGTGGAGGCTACCTCGCTGAATATGTTTAAAGCGAGGATGGATGGATTCCTGATCGGTAAGGGAATTAAGGGTTATGGGGATCAGGCGGGTAAGTGGTACTGATCCACGTCAGATCAGCCATGATCTTATTGAATGGCGGGGCAGGCTCGAGGGGCTAGATGGCCTACTCCTGCTCCTATTTCTTATGTTCTTATTTCATTCCCCTCTATCCATAAGTCTCTGTGTAACATTTCCCTACATGACATAGGCTGTATCTTGCTGCGGTGGGAGATCGCTCAACATTTTTCTGCACTCTTCAACTCAAAAAGCTGCTCACAGGAGACCAGCACTTTTTTGCCACACGTCGTGTCACCAGCCGTTTCTACCATAGCTCAGCCAGTGCATCTTCTCGAGAAAGGCACTCACCAGAAGCAGCTGGCTCAGCACTATACTGATGGCACATAACCCGGCTCTGGAATTCCTAAGTTGAACTGGGAACACCCATTGAATGAATTCCTGCCTCACTCTGATGGTCAAGATTTTATGTGGGGGAAAGTGTAATATTGCAGAGACAGGATTCCCTCCAGGTTCCAGCCCACCCTGACCTTGCAGCGATCTTACGCTGTGGCGGGCAAGACCTCAGGCAGGAAGCCATCCCTTGCCCCACTAGAGGCCCTTAAGTGGCCAATTAATGGGTAATTTAGGGCTATTTTTGACCCAGCCTCAAATGATTGAAGCTCTGTAGAGGGAACCCAGAAAGTTTGATCTTGGGAAGGGGGAGGTGGGGTGTGTGCGCCTCCATCAGAAGTCACCTTTTGAGTGGGGCCCCCTCCCTTTAACACCTGGTGACCTCTGGACCACCCTCTCTTATCTGGCCTACTCTCCAAGACCCCAGTTTGTCCTACTCAAAATCTCCCCAGGCCTTCCTTTCTCTCCATGTCCTACGGCCCCTTGCACTTACCTCTGTTCCTGGGACTTAGTCTCAGGCAGCTCCAAACATTTCCTCTATTGGCCACTGCAGTTTGTGGCACTACATGGACTGGAGATTTGCTAGCCAATCAGAAAGGCCCCAAGATGGGCCTTTCTCCTGAATGAGGGGCAGATGTCCAACCTATTGTCAACGCTTATTAGAGCGTAAAATGGGAGTGCAGCAGTCAAGCGCCAGTGGGGTTGTGTTCCCTGGCAACTCTTCAGTTGGTGGGGGCCAAGCCCTTGCCAGCCTAAAAATTCAGGCCTGTGAAAATCAAGTACTGAGCTGCAAGATGCATCTTGGACCAGTGTTATACAGTCAGGCATCCAGCTTGCAGGCAAGTTGATTTTAAAAATCTTATATTTTTCCGTTGTAAAATGCCCAAACATGCCTGACATGGAGGTGCTGTGCTGAGTTCCTAGATTTGGCAGGGAGGGTTTCTGCATCCTCACAGGAGGCCAGAGCATTAGGTGACCTGTCCAAACAAGGTCTGGGGCAGCAGTGAAAGTGTCGCTGGTCTGCAGCACAACAGAGAGATGGAGACAAGTCTGCAGAGAGGAGAAATTCTATGCTATATCCTCTGTCAAAGGAGCCAGACTTCTCCATGCTCGACAGTGACAGGAGACTGTCTAGATGGCTAGCCAATAAACCAAGCATCGCGGTGTTCGTGCCATCAGCATCTTTCTGTATGCCGACCTATTGAGGTCATGAGATGAGACCTCAGCAACAGAACTAATCTACAGTTTTGCCTTCCCGTGAGCTAAGAAACAAACCACCAATTTGCATTGTTAGAATGCAAACTCCCTTCTTAATAACACTAGTGTTTCTGCAACGCATCACATCAACTGCAGCAGTTCAAGAAGGCAGAACACCACCACCTTCTCAGGGGCAGTTAGGGATGGGCAATAAAAGCTGACCTAGCCAATGATGTCCGCCTCCTATCAACAAACTTTAAAAAAGGTGCAGCCCACTCATGCCCGATGACTCACCATTTCCCAAATCTATACAAGCATCCGTGTTATGTGAAATGCTCGTATCTGAACTGGTGGCTGAGAGCACCAGGTCAAATTACATCTCTATCAGTGCTTTGCTGTTCTCACTTCCTTCTTGGGCCATCGTAGCTGGGCAGGTGGGAGTTTTTAAGTTACTTGAATGCGGAAAATCAGAAGGGAAAGAGATTTGGGGTGGGAAGCAAGATGTCCATGGTCACACCATCAGCAGATCTCAGAGTGAGAGTGAGTTGGGAGTTGAGAAGAGATGCAAGGTAAGAGTACCATTACCCTCAATTTTCTCAGTGAGACCTGCTGTCACAACCAGCCCCACCATCTCTTTCAGCGAGATCAGAGGTGCAGGTACCTTGTCCCCCACCAGCTCTGTTATATTGTGCACCACTCTTCCCTGCAGGAGGGGGCAAAATTTCAATTACTGTAAATTTGGGTGCTAGGCCTGCCAAGGCTAAAAAGCTGGAGGTCTGTGAAGCCAGTGAAAGGTGTGTGTGTATCTTGCAGCATTGGTAGTTGAGGGTGAGGCAGATGTTAGGAATGGGTCCAGAGTTCCAGGGAGTATTGATTGATGATGGTGAGGTTCTGGTGCATTAAGCAGCACGAGAGGCGGGTGTTGAGGTGGGTGTACCTACACCTCGGTGACTGCTGTGAATAAAGAGGACAGCTCTCTGCCACCTTCTCAAGGTCATCGAGGATCAGGCATTAAATGCTGGCCTAGCCAGCGATGTCCATATCCCGTAAATGAAAAAAAAGATGTCACGCGAAGATGTAGTCACTGAATTTAACCACCTGTGCGAGGTCATTAGACATGTTGCATTGGTGCCAGGTCCTTAGGGCCTGATGCTGGGAACTGATCTCCCTAATCACCTGCTCCCAATTCCTTCCGGGGTGGCTCTTCAATGCCTCCTGGACTTCCCTAACCCTGTCATTTCTCCTCCGGCTCACTGCCTCCAATGCAGCATATGTCATTCTTGACCTCTCTCTCTATTCTGTGTTTCATTTCCCTCTTTTAGATTCCAGCTATTCCATGCAGCTTCCCTTTAAGGAGAGATGGTTGCATAGTGATCATACCACTAGACTAAGAATCCAGAGGCACAGCTAATGCTCCGGGGACAGGATTTAAGTCCCACCACGGCAGTTGATGGAATTTAAATTCAATTAATAAATCTGGAAATGAAACGCTAGCCTCGGTAATGGTGACCATGAAACCATCGATAATTGGTGAAAAACCCATCCGATTCATTACTGTCCTTTACAGAAGGAAAGCTGCCATTCTTACCTGGTCTGGCCCACATGTGACTCCAGATCCACTTTTAACTGACTCTTAATTCAAGGTCAATTAGGCATGGGCAACAAATGCTTGTCTTGCCAGCAATTCCTGCATCCCATGAAAGGTTAAGACTGAAATCTTCCGGCTGTTCCCGCAAGGGGTACAAATGATGGGAAAACCTGTTGACAAGACAGGATTGGAAAACCCACCTCCACTTCTGCAAAACGTGCTGTGGTGGGGCTCAGAAAATCTCAACCGACGTAAAAGGTCAGACCGCATTTAAGAGCAAGCTCTGAAGATATGCAACTCAGCTCATTGCTTAATCCCTGAATTTACTGGTGGATTTACAAATTACAACGGCATCCTGGCAACCAACATTGATTTTCATGCAAAAAGCATAGATTAAAACACCAAAAACTAGTGAAAAAGTGAAAGTAGAGCATAATATGTTAACCTTTTTAAATTTTTTAAAGTTCTTCAATTGGCTCTCCTCTGCACTTGACGCAGGTATTCTCCCTCTTCCAGGTTGGCTGACAACAAGTGACTTGAACACAGTTAACAGAAGTCTGCTTGGAAGAGCCTCGTTATTTTCAGATTCATGCAGTAATTCCAAATGCTACAAAGCAAAGATGTTAGCATAATTATCACAGGAAATGCTGATTCAATTGCTCATTTGTTCACTGAGTTGATCACCCTGTCAAGTCCTTTCAGCGTTTCAATGAAATCATCTCATTGATCTAAATTCAAGAGACTTTAGGCCCATTCTACTCGATAACTCTTCATAAAACTCTCTTAACCTAGAATCAACCTAGTGAACCTATGTAGCGCCCTTCTAAGGCACGTACATGCCTCCTTGGGTAAGGAGATGAAAACTGCACACAATAATCCAGTTCTACTCTCAGCAAAGCCCAGTATAATTGCAACAAAACTTCCTTGCTCTTTTAAAAAAAAAGACACAGGCCCCGCCCCTATTCTGGCCCCACCCATTGGCACTGCCAGGGTGCCCAGTGAACACTGCCAGGCTGACAGTGCCAGGGTGTCATGCTGGCGCTGCCAGGGTCCCAAACAGGCACTGCTCCCACCCCCAACCTCCAGGGGGGCTTCAATGGCACCCAGTCCTCCTGGCAAGGCCACTGCATCAGGTCCCTGTTGATGGAGGCCATATGTGGTCCTCGCCGGCAAATGCCGTTAAGGCAAGTGAGCCCGGACGATTCCATCCCAGGTTCACTAATTATATTTAAATGTTGATTTAAATGTTTAAATCAGCCTCGCACCCTCACAGCGGAAATGTGGGGCCAGTAAGATAACGAGAGGAGAGAAACCGACATGAACACTGATTTGACAGTGCTCAGGCAAAAACTAATTTGAGAGAGATGGGTACTAGAATTTTAAAAATTCTAAACTATTTAACAATTAAGTGAAATGTTATATTTATCCACGTAGACATTCTTCTTCTGTACCATTTCACAATAGATGGAAATTCATTTATGACATATTAAATAAACAATTTCAAAGTCTAGGCTTGTCATTCAACAATCATAGAAATCATAGAAACCCTACAGTGCAGAAAGAGGCCATTTGGCCCATCGAGTCTGCACCGACCACAATCCCATCCAGGCCCTACTCCCATATCCCTACATACTTACCCGCTAATCCCTCTAATCTACGCATCTCAGGACACTAAGGGTCAATTTTAGCATGGCCAATCGACCTAACCCGCACATCTTTGGACTGTGGGAGGAAACCGGAGCACCCGGAGGAAACCCACGCAGACACGAGGAGAATGTGCAAACTCCACACAGACAGTGACCCAAGCCAGGAATCGAACCCAGGTCCCTGGAGCTGTGAAGCAGCAGTGCTAACCACTGTACTACCGTGCCGCCCTTAATCACAGAAAACTTTCCAGTTCCTGACATAGACTATAAAGTATGAACTTCACACTGGGACAACACAAGGTACCAAGCAAATCTGCCCTATTCCAGTTAATTTAGTTTAAAACCTGAGTATTTTTTAAATAGAAAATTTCCATGCACACGATTGGCCTCAGAATTAACGTGGACATTTTTTCTATTGCAGTCAAACTAGGGAACTAAGAATTAATATCACATAACCCAGGCATTAACCCATCCTGGATTAAGATCATTGCTTATTTTAGACTGACCACAATATAAGTGATCTTATAGAAAAGGGTAATCTAGATTGCTACTTAACTCGAAGGTGCAGAACCAAGTCTGATAATAATGAATCATAAATTCTTTTAGTAATGATTTAATACAGTTGGATTTACAATGGTGGGAAATACTTACATTACTTGACTCCTTATTAAGAGCTGCAGGTAATTCGTGCTTAATATCGGATTCCTGTTTTATTCGTGATGTCTTTGCATGTTTGGATACAAAGAAAAACAAGATACATTTACATTCCATAATTCCCACTCAATTATTAACATACCCCAAAATTTACCTTTTATGCAAACTGCATTGTAAATCTAGGGACCAAGGATATAGTTTTAATCATGGTTACATTTCTCTAAACAAATGTTATAAGTAGCAAAGATAGGACCAGTTGCTGAACAAATTTAACAAGAGTTGGTGGAGCAAAGCTTTTAACAATACCACGCACACATGGCATGCAATACAATTTTTTTCTTATGCATAATGGTCATCTGCATTATGACTGGAAAACTGACTAATCTGCATGGAATCTGTGAGCAAAAATGTTACGCCTGAAGTTTTATTACAAGTAATGTTCTAAAATAATATTCTCAAAATCCCAAATGTAGGCAAAACGCTGAGCAAAGATTAAAACAAATCAAATCAATACATTTTTTAAAAAACAATTAGATTTTCCCATCCCAATCTTACTCTGCCAAAGATCAAAACATTGGCATGGTAGAATTGGTAGGATTGATCTTCATTACCGACCAAAAAAATCCATAAAAAATACAACTCAAATGAGCTCCCCTGATAACTCAGTTAGCAAAGACAAAATGGTGAGATTTGCTCATGATCGATTTGTGGTCAATGCCAAATTAGCTGATCTCAACAAGGCTGGCAGTATGATGACTACCACTGGTCCTTGCTCCTCTGCTTTGGGAAGAGGAAAATTACCCAATGTTCCAACTTCTGATCACTATTTGGGACACATCAGGCAAAGACTCACAAAACCTTCAGAGAGGACCAAAAACTAAAAGAAATATGTAAATGTCGCCACAGTCCCAGATGACCATAGGTCACTCTCCCCTCTGTGAGGGAGCTGACTGGTGGTGGATATAACCTGAGGGTCACCACACCTCAGGCAAGGGGCAAGGTTGAAAAGACGAGCCTATACTTTTAAATTTAAACATATAACGGCTGGTGATCCTCTAATATTGGAGGATTGGCTGCAATCATTTCAAACATAATCACAGGTGGTTAGATTTAAGGAACAGCTATTTTGTCTTATAAAACTTGCATTTATAAAGTGTCAGTCTTGTGTTTGCGAACATTAGTCTATGTACACAAAAGATAAAACCATCAATTTAGAAAACATTACTCACAGATGCTTTAACTCCACTTTCTGATACAGCCTCATCTTCTTCATTGAAAGATAAAACCTCAGATTCTACCTTTCTCTTTTTATTCACTCCCAGCTGTTCATCCCTGGAGAGGATCATGTCATCTTTCAAATTTTCGTCTTCTGGGTCTTTTCTTTTTCGTACTGCCTTTTCACGAACAAACTCTGTTTTCGCAGAGCCCCGACTGCTGAATGTTTCTTCTTCACCAATTTGGCCAGGTCTTTCTTTTAAACTCTCAGCAAAGGCTCCAGTTTGATGGTTTGCAGACAAACATTCAGAATCTGTGCCCTGGCCAGTGACCTTGGAGCCTTTCTTTTCCAATGAAGAATCTGTGGTATACAATTGACGATCAGTGGGTAGATTTGGCTCCGCTGTTCTTGCAAATTTAGCCTGGGACGATTCAGTCTCCTCTCTTTCCCTGTTCATTTTTTGGAGAGGAAAAAAAAAAATCAATTTTAATACTTTTAATTTCAGTTCTATTCTTCCCTAAATGCAATTCTGGTAAAAGTAGGAACTGAAGAATACAAGAGATTAAGATAATAACATGCTATTTTTTTGGAATTTAGGATTGCCAGGTTGATTGTATAAGTCTTTTTGGACCTATATTCCTGGTTGATTTCAACTTTTAGGAAATATGTTGCAAACTGAACATGATAAAGCAACTTCCTAAAAAATATTTTGAACATTCACCTTTTTCTTCCCACTGGCTGAAAGAAGTCAACGATAGATTGCTTCTGTGAACAGATGCTGCCTTTCTTTTCAACATTTTGGAGTGTTTTTGCTGTGGATGGCTTTTTATCAACAGTGATGATTGTTTGGCTCTCTTTGCTCTTCAATTTCTGCCATTCATCTGTTGGAAGAAACGGTCTCTTACAGGAAGTTTCCTTCACCAACGAAGTATCCTGTGAAACCTCTTTGCTTTCCTTTTCAGGTGTTTCTTTTATCACTTGCGTGCTATTCGTGTTCATTCTGTAACAAGATTTGATAATGTTTCATGCAAGCTTCAGCTGTGAACAATTAAATTACCAAATTACTTTGATATTAAATTGAACATTTTCCCGATTTATAGTTACTCAGTAGATGCCACTATCAGTCACAGCCAAAAAACTTGAAATGCGAAAAAGGAAATAGCGTACTTAACAAAACATCTCTCTGATTTGTACATTGTTAATGGAGTGTGCCACGCATTGAGCTATAGATTTAATGCCACTGCATGCTGGCATACTAATATTGTGCCACACTTGTAGAAGCATTGTCATGGTTAATGCAGCTGAACAAATCAAGGAAAAGTGTGATGGTGGAGGAGAGAAAAAAATAAGGATATTTCTATTCAACTTGCAGTGGCCAAGTCTTGGCTAGCAATTCTCTGAACACAAGTTATCAACATTATCATCCACTAGGCTCCTCATGGCTGATGAGGGCAGGGAGTGAAATGAGGAAACTAAGGAAAGAGGCAGAGGAGCAGGCTTGTTTGGGGGAGCAGGAAGGAAGGTGGTAGAAATGAGATTACAGACTGAAGAAGGGAAATCTACATCAGGGGGGCATAATGTACTGAGACATTAATGGGAGAAGAAATGCAACAAGGAATCCAGTCAAAGGTGCAAGGAAAGCTACTACAAGAGGAAATAAAAGCTGCACTTGTGAAGGGTATCTTCAAATAGTAAAGACTGGGTTGGGAGTGGGGAGGGGGCAGCATCTTGTATTCAACATTACATTAAGTACCACCTAATTGTGAATAATTGGTCAAATAACATTACACTTACAGCACCACCTATTGCCAAATGACCTTTATATTTATTTATATATGGGGATGTGCGCACAGTAAAAAAAAAGATGTTTGTATTCAATATAATTTGTTTGATGCATTTTGTATACTTATAAAAAAATACTTTTAATAAAACTTAATCTATAAAATTAAGGTTCGGTTGCCAAGGTGGAGTAGTATTGTTATATTGATGTGTGTCGCATCTGTACTGATCTCGTGGCTTGACTCCAGGATCTTCGCTCTTGCTGCTTCATTGCCGATTCCTCAGATCAACCACACTAACATTCACACTCATTACACAACCCCACTGTACCCAAGGATCACTTTGCTCTCCACTCTCCTGCCCATGGATCAATTGGAAAACCTCCATTGTCTCAGCTTATACTTTATGGCTCAAAGAGCTCCTGAATCAATCCCTTTTTCACTAATGACTTCAAAACTGGACATTGGTTTGCGATGAATCTGGCAAAGAGTCTCACCCACTGACTTTGCATATCAGTAAACTGTAGCCATGTGTCTGCATTTTTCTAGTATTATCAAGAGGGAACTTTACTTGAGGTACTTGCAAATGGGAATACCTGATGCCAACACCAAAATACACTTCTTCCTCCACAATAATCTCTCTACCTCAAACATTTTCAATGAGAAAAAACAATTTAGAACAGTTTGAGAAACCTAGCCCAATCTTTTCCCACAATGATGGGATCCGATTAAGATGATTCTGGCTAGGGGGCTGCAGCTATCAGGAGGACAGGGGGTCTGGAGGTTGGGGGTAGAAAAAGAATAAAGGTAAATATCATATTGTTGACATAAATGTATGACTCAAAATAGTGAGACATGAGGTAAGGTTTATGCTCAGTAAATGCCTGCCATTAAGATTTTTAAAATATAACAATTTGTATTTATATAGCACCTTTAATAAAGTAAAGCAACGGGAGTATTAGCAAATAAAATCTGACACTCAGTCACATCATGAGTTAAAATTGTGATTATTAAGGAGCATCTTAAAGGAGAAAATAGAAACAGAGATGCAGAGAGATTTTTGGGAGGCAAATACAGAGCTGTGGGCTTCATTAGCTGAAGGCATGGCCACCAATGGTGAAGCAATTAAATCATGGATGCCAGACTCAGAGGAGAGTAGTCATCTTTGAAATGTAAAGTTGGAGAAGGTTGCAGGATAGGGAGGGAAGAGTCCATGGAGACATTTGCAAAGGATGCACATTTTAAAATTGAGGCGCTGGTAAAAATAGAATTGGTGAAATATTTCCTCAAATAGCAGTTTGCAATGTTTCAAGTCCCACATTCAATAGGAACCTTTCACCCACTCTACACAACCACGTTTTCTGAGAAAACCAATGTCTTGGTATCTTGCCATACATCAAGCATAATGAATGTTACCAATATCAGAGTGGTGTTGAATTCATGCAGCCAGCTACTCACCCTGATATTGTCTCTGTAGAATTGACACAAGGGTGTTCTCCCCACTGAAGGCAGCTACGGCAAGTCAAAGGCCACAAAGAGGAAAATACAACAATAATTTTTTTCTGCATTCAAGATAAATATTTTGCATGGTTGCCTGTTCAATTACAGCTACTTTGTAAATGTAAACGTGATGCTAATTAATTGAATTTGCAGTGAATCAATAAGGTTTAATTCTAGTCATTATTCAGCCAATTAATAATCTTTATCTGCATAATAACTCAAAAATAATTCTCTCCTCTATTTACTGGGGAACGGGCTTTAATTTTTGATAGACCATTATTATAGACTAATACACGCTTAATTTCTGTATTTCTTTTACTTTTTCCAAATAATGGACAGCAGTTCAGATTACAGATAGAAATGAACCCAACTCACTACGTATCTTCCTTTTCGTTGCATGGTCTAACCTTTCTCAGTATAAAACATTTTCTCAGTCTTTACCATCACAAACAGTATGCGCAAGGTTGACTGGCATAGGAGACCCTACAATAGGACAACTGCGCCATCTAGTGTTCACTTCAGGTTCCTTTAGAAAGTACCTCTGGTAATACTGCAACTTAAGAATCTATTTCAAAAAAAAGAATCTACTTCAGACCCTAGTTCACCTAATTGGTCAATATGTATTAATAATAAGGTAGCAAATCCAGGCAAAAATCAGCAGTGACATTTTTATTAAACTTACATGACATAATAAGTCATATGCTTTGAACAAAAGATGGTACAATTTGTTGAAAATGTTAAAATAGAGGCAATTTTAACAGGTCATATATAACCAATAAAATGGTTGTGTAATAATATTCCTCACATGCTTTCTCATAAAACTTGATAGTGTCAAGTGTTATAGTAGATAATCACAAATGTTTAAGCACAGAGGGAGAACATTCTGGTCCATTAATACCAAATCCACACTAAAACTAGCTATTCTCACCCTAGTTTCCTTTTCTTTTCCCCATACTCCTGTATTTCTAATCAAATGTTTATCAAGCTCTCTTTTAGACATACCTTGGCATCACATGGAAAAACAAAGTAACCATGAAACAGTCCTTTCTAGGGCAAACATGCTGAACATGCTAGTGCTAATCAAGCAAAGGCGACTTGGGCATGTGCAAGGGTTGGAAGATGTCTGCATCCCTGACGAGATACCATAAGAGAGGTAGCCCAAGTCAAGAGACCAGCAGGGCATCCAACTCCAATTCAAGGATGCCGTCAATAGAGACATGAATGCCCACGACATCAATCACGACAACTGGGAGCCTCTAGCTGACCATTAACGCAAAAGGAGACACCAGCTGCGGGCAGGGTTTTGCCACCACAATGGCATATGGTTTCAGAAGCTCCAGAGCAAACACCAGGCCCTGCAAATAAGCAGTCAACCGAGATCACCCCACACCACTGGCAAGGAATAACTTCACGTGTGCAGCATACTTTGCCTTTCCAGAATTGGCTTGTTCAGCCTTCAAGCAAGTGCATCAGATGTTCTCATCTGACCTCACCAAAGTTCAGAGGTTGTACTCCCATCAGCTCTCGCAGCTGCAAGGATGTCCAGCAGCTCTTAGATGCTGTGATTTAACTGCTTTAAACTGCCACTTGCAGTAGCTTTGATTAGTGTAACTCCTGAAAATATGTTCTAGCCTCCACCTTTACATTTCTAGTATTAATCCTAAACTTATGCTCCCTTGTTACCAATTTGGCAATTTGCAGAAATAATTTTTCACTGGTTATTCTCTAAAATATTGCTCATTTCCAGAATTGTAAACACTCGTATTAGATCTTCACTTAATCACTCTACTCCAATGAATACCATTTTCGTGTCTACAAGTCACCAATACTATACCTTCTAATGTCAAATATCAATTCGGTGGCATTTTCCATGGTTGCTATTTCCTTCCAGCAGTTCTGAGCACCTCACTGTATGTACTATTTACTCGGCCTACCATTTGCTTCTAAGAGACCTGCTGGACCTAGTAAGTAAATTGGCTGAAATATGTCAGATTGCTTTTCAATGTGAATAAATGCAGGATGATGCATACAGGAAGAGGTCAGGAGTGAACATCTGTAAGACATGAAAGGGTCTCAACCAAGAGGCTGAAAAGTAAAAAAGATCTTGGAGCTTTACCTAACTAGAATGGTGAGTGGATATGTGAAACACGTAACTATAATTATGTGGCATACAACTAATTTGCATTTCCCATCCAAAAGCGAGTTTTTCCTTTACCTTATACTGTGTTCTTGTGATGGCTGTGTATCTGGTACGTATGCAGTAATTCGTTCAGAATCTGGGGCAGTCATGTCGACCATGTCCACATTTTGAGAAAGTGATGGACCTGGAATTGTTGTTCTTGAAGAGGAGCAAGTTTCTTAAAAAAATAAAAATCACCATTTTTCAAAGCATGTCCGCAGTAAAACAACATTGGGTCGAAAATGCTTTGCATGAAAAACAGACTGAAACAAATGTTAAATAATTAGCCTCTTCAAAGAAGTGAAATGAGAATGGAAATGCAAGGAAACAATATCCTTGGTGCCTCGAGTAACTCATCAAAGTTTCTAACTGCAACTTTGTGGACTGCAAGGATTGTGTTCTCAGAACAACATTGAGCAGGGAACTCCAGAATTTTGACCCAGTGACAAGGTCAATTATGATGCAAATAATTACTGAACTTATAGAAGGTATGTTGAAATGTTGGAACTTAAGTGCATCCTCACAACTGCATGCATTTTTCACATTTTAATTTACATCGGAATAAGACATGACATTATAGGCCCTATTTTACCATTTTGATTCTAAGTGCTGCGGGGACTTGAAACTGGGAGTGTTTCAGATCTGACTTTCAGACCTGTTCTCAGGCACCCCCATACGGACTCTGCCTAAAAAAGTATCAGCGATTCCAAATGGTGCTGTTGAAGTCTGTGGGCGGGGCTTAACATGGCCAAACACTGCAGCTCTGATCGGCACCTCCAACTGCGCACGCGCAGACAAAAAAAATGATAGAATGTCGCTCCCCTGCCACATCGCTCCTGGGCCGGATAATGCCTCCACAAATATTGCCCCACCCCTCCAACATTACTGACCCCCCTTATCTGCCACCCCCCCCCCCCCCCCCCCACCACCACCACCACCACGACCAATCGCGGGCCCCTATCCCCCCCCCCCCCCCCCCAAGGATCTCAGACAGAGTAGCACAATAGCTGCAGACCCCCCCCCCCGCCACTGATCTCAGCCAGAATGGCAGCGGACCCCCCCCTTCCCCCTCCCACCGATCTCAAACAGAGCCGTTGGACGCTAGGCACCTACCTCCTCACTAACTGGAGCACCAGAATCGGACTTTTGTGGAGCATGTCTGTTTTGCGCCGATTCTGGATGGGCGAACGCGGTGGTAAAGGGGGAAGTGTCGCTAAGGTTGGGCATGCAGCCCATTAAGTCAATTTAAATACATGCAAACGCATTTAAGTGGCTGTCGCGCCTGTTTCGGGCACGGTCCCGATCACAGCCATTTTCAGGCCTTGGTAAAGAGGAAACCAGCGTGGAGACGGGTGCAGATCACGCTATTCGCCTCACGCCCGACTTTACCAAGTTTTTGCACCCAAAAACAGGTGCAAGGCGATGGTAAAATTGAGCCCTATGGGAAAATATTTTATACACTTACCATGATCAGGCTTTTTCTGGGGGTTGCAATAAATATCTGTTGAATTGTGAAGAACTGCTAAACCAATTTCTGCCTCCGGTATAGCACGCAATCTTTTTCTAATCAAGCAGAAAACATTATGGTTAATACGAATCACCAAAAGGACAGCTAACAATGTAATCACTTTAGCACAAGTTACATACCAATCCGCATCTAGGTTTTAAATGTATAATTCCAATTAATTAATTTGAAGAGGCTATTTATACCCAAGCAGGTTTATCAATCACTACAAATGGTATTAAGAACAACCAACTGTTTTGTGGGGCTGCAGTCATTTATAATGGTTATTGGGGTGACACACAAAATACAAGTTTATTAAATTAAATTTCATAACATACCATGATGTGACGTGAACTTTTGTCTCATGGATTCCTGGTCCAGTACCATATTGACTAGTCCCTTTCACTTTTTTTTTTTAAGTAGAAAGACTAAAAATTGCAATAATATTTCTTAATTTTTTAATTCATTCTTGGGAGATGGGCGTCGCTGGCTAGGCCAGCATTTATTGCCCATCTCTAGTTGCCCTTGAGAAGGTGGTGATGAGCTTCATGAATGGCTGCAGTCGATGTGCTGTGAGTTGACTCACAATGCCGTTAGGGAGGGATTTTGACCCAGCGACTGTGAAGGAATGGCGATATACTTCCAAGTCAGGATGTGAATTGTGGTGTTCTATAGGTCAGTGGGACTAGGCATAAAATGGTTCGGCACAGACAAGAAGGGCCAAAAGGCCTGTTTCTGAGCTGTAATTTTCTATGGTTCTATGTATCTGCTGCCCTTGTCCTTCTAGATGGAAGTGGCCGTGCGTTTGGAAGGTGCTGTCTAAGGACCTCTGGTGAATTGCTGCAATGCATCTTGTAGATAGTACACACTGCTGCTACTGAGCATCTGTGGTGGAGGGATTGAATGTTTGTAGATGTGGTACCAATCAAGCGGGCTGCTTTGTCCTGAATGGTGTCAAGCTTCTTGAGTGTTGTTGGAGCTGCACCCATCCAGGCAATTGGGGAGTATTCGATTACATTCCTGACTTGTGGCTTGTAGATGGTGGATAGGCTCTGGGGAGTCAGGAGGTGAGTTGCTCGCTGCAGTATTCCTAGCCTCTGACCTGCTCTTGCGGTGAATCCAGTTGAGTTTCTGGTCAATGGCAACCCCAACAGTGGGGGACTCAGTGATGGTAACACCATTGAATGTCAAGGGGCGGTGGTTAGAGTGTCCCTTATTGGTGATGGTTATTGCCTGGCATTTGTGTGGCGCGAATGTTACTTGCCACTTGTCAGCCCAAGCCTGGATATTGTCCAGATCTTGTTGCATTTGAACATGGACTGCTTCAGTATCTGAGGAGTCGCGAATGGTGCTGAACATTGTGCAATCATCGGCAAACATCCCCACTTCTGACCTTATAATGGAGGGAAAGTCATTGATGAAGTAGCTGAAGATTGTTGTGCCTAGGACACTACCCTGAGGGACTCCTGCACAGATGTCCTGGAGCTCAGATGACTGACCCTCCACAACCATCTTCCAATGTGCCAGGTATGACTCCAATCAGCAGAGAGTTTGCCCCCTGATATTCATTGATTCCAGTTTTGCTACGGCTTCTTGATGCCACACTCGATCGAATGCGGCCTTGATGTCAAGGGTTGTCACTCTCACCTCACCTCTGAAATTCAGCTCCTTTGTCCATGTTGGAACCAAGGCTGTAATGAGGTCAGGAGCTGAGTGACCCTGACAAAACCCAAACTGGGCATCACTGAGCAAGTTATTGCTGAGCAGGTGCTGCTTGATAGCACTGTTGATGACCCCTTCCATCACTTTACTGATGATCGAGAATAGACTGATTGGGCGGTAATTGGCTGGGTTGGATTTGTCCTACTTTTTGGGTCTGATTTTACCACCAATTTGCGCCCGTTTTCGGGTGCGAAATCGCGGTAAAGTCGGGTGTGAGGCCTTTATCGTGAAGGCACCCGCGTCCATGCAGGTCGCCACTTTACCGAGACCCGCGAATGGTGGGGATCCGTTCCGCGCCCAAATCGGGCACAACGACGATTTAAATGCATTTCCATGCATTTAAATTGAATGAATGAACTGCCCTCCCAACTCTATCAGCATTTCCCCTTTTACCACCGCATTTGCCGATCCGGGACGGCGCTTTTAGGGACCTGCTAAATGAAAGTCTGAGTCGGGTGCTCCAGCCTCTGAAGAGCGCGTTCAGAGCTTCCAATGGCTCTCTGACACAGATCAGTGGTTTGGGGGGGAGGGGGGGGGGGGGGGGGGGAGAGAGGCGGGTCAGCTGTATCTCTGGCGGGGGGGGAGGGCCGATGTCTGTTTGTGGAGGGGGGTGGGGAGAGGGCTGATCATAGTCTGGTGGTGGGGCGGGGGAGGAGGAGGAGGCGGGTCAGATGTATCGCTGGCACGGAGGGGGGGGCAATCGTTGTCTGGTGGTGGGGGGGGGGGGGGGGAAGGCGGGTCAGTTGTTCCTCTGGAGGAGAGGGGGAGTGAGACCAGACCATTCTCTGGGCGGCAGGGGGGTGAGGCCACATTGTTGTCCTGGGTGGGGGGGAAAGATGTATCTCTGGTGGGGGGGGGGGGGGGCAGATGTAGATCTGGGGGGGGGGGGGCAGATGGATCTCTGGTGGGGGGGGGGGGGGCAGACGGATCTTTGGTGGGGGGGGGGGCAGATGGATCTTTGGTGGGGGGGGCAGACGGATCTCCGGTGGGGGGGGCGCGCAGACGGATCTCCGGTTTGGGGGGGGGGGCAGACGGATCTCCAGTTTGGGGGGGGGGGGGGGGCAGACGGATCTCCGGTGGGGGGGGGGGCAGACGGATCTCCGGTGGGGGGCAGACGGATCTCCGGTGGGGGGGCAGTGGAGTCCGCTGCCACTCTGTGGGTGATCGGTCTGGGTAGTGCCACCCCTGCCCCCCCCCCCCCCACCGATCGCCCGCAGAGTGGCAGCAGACCCCCTGCGCCCCCCCCCCCCCCCCAAAGATACACCCCGGCTCCCGCTTATCGCTCCCGGGCCGCTTTATCTGGTTTCTGCAGCCTGGGAGTGATCCGACACGGGCACGCTTTTTCAATTTTTTTTCTAACTGCGCATGCGCAGTTTAGAGCTCCGATCGTTCCGGCAGCGCTAAGCCCCGCCCAGAGCGCAAATCGAACTGGAGATGGCTGAGAGCGTATGGGGGCGCCTGAAAGCGGATTTCTAAGTCGGATCTGTACTGCGCCCAGATTCGGCACTTGGAATGAAAATGGTAAAATTGGGCCCTTTGTGTACAGGACATATCTGGGCAATTTTTCACATTGTTGGGTAGATGCCAGCATTGTAACTGTACTGGAAGAGCTTGGCTAAGGGAGCGGCAAGTTCTGGAGCACAAGTCTTTAGTACTATTGCTTGAATGTTATCAGGGCCCATTGCCTTTGCAGTATCCAGAGCCTCCAATTGTTTCTTGATATCACATGGAGTGAATCGAATTGGCTGGAGACTGGCATCTGAGATGCTGGGGACCAAGATGGATCATCCACTCGGCACTTCTGGCTAAAGATTGCTGCGAATACCTCAGCCTTATCTTTTGTACTGATGTGCTGGGTTCCTCCATCGAGGATGGGGATATTTGTGGAGCCTCCTCCTCCAGTGAATTGTTTAATTGTCTACCACCATTCACAACTGGATGTGGAGGACTGCAGAGCTTAGATCTGATCCGTTGGTTGTAGGATCGCTTAGCTCTGTCTATCACTTGCTGTTTTTGCCATTTGGTTGCTTCACCAGATTGACACCTCATTTTTAGTTATGCCTGGTGCTGCTCCTGGCATGCCCTTCTACACTCTCCATTGAACCAGGGTTGATCCCCTGGCTTGATGGTAATGGTTGAGTGGGGGATATGACGGGCCATGAGGTTGCAGATTGTGCTCGGGTACAGTTCCACTGCTGCTGATGGCCCACAGCGCCTCATGGATGCCCAGTCTTGAGTTGATAGATCGGTTCGAAGTCTGTCCCATTTGGCACGATGATAGTGCCACACAACACTTCTTAATGTGAAGGCAGGACTTCGTCTCCACAAGGACTGTGCGGTGGTCACTCTTATCAATACTGTCATGGACAGATGCATCTGCAGCCGGCAGATTGGTAAGGATGAGGTCAAGTATGTTTTTTCTTCTTATTGGTTCCTTCACCACCTGCTGCAGACCCAGTCTAGCAGTTATATCCTTTAGGACCCGACCAGCTCGATCAGTAGTGCTGCTACCGAGCCACTCTTGATGGTGGACATTGAAATCCTCCATCCAGAGTACATTTTGCGTCCTTGCCACCCTCAGTGCTTCCTCCAAATGTTCAACATGGAGGAATACTGATTCAGCAGCTGAAGGAGGACGGTATGTGGTAATCAGTAAGAGGTTTCCTTGCCCATGCTTAACCTGAAAGCATGAGACTTCATGGGGTCCGGAGTCGATGTTAAGGACTCCCAGGGCAACTCCCTCCCAACTGTATACCACTGTGCCACCACCCCTGCTGGGTCTGTCCTGCCAGCGGGACAGGACATATCCAGGGATGGTAATGGTGGTGTCTGGGGTGTTATCTCTAAGGTATGATTCCATGAGAATGACTATGTCAGGCTGTTACTTGACTAGTCTGTGAGACAGCTCTCCCAATTTTGGCACAAGCCCCCAGATGTTGGTAAGGAGGACTTTGCAGGGTTGACAGGGCTGTTTATTTTGCCGTTGTCTTTTCCGGTGCCTAGGTTGATGCCATGTTGTCCGCCCGGTTTGATTTCTTTATTGAGACTTTGTAGCGATTGTTACAACTGAGTGGCTTGCTAGGCCATTTCAGAGGGCAGTTAAGAGTCAACCACATTGTTGTGGCTCTGGAGTTACTTGTGGGCCATACCAGGTAAGGACGGCAGATTTCCTGCCCTAAAGGACATTAGTGAACCAGATGGGTTTTTCTGACAATCGACAATGGTTTCGTGGTCATCAATAATTCCAGATATTTTTTGTTGAATTCAAATTCCACCATCTGCCATGGCGGGATTTGAACCTGGGTCCCCAGAACATTATCTGGGTTTATGGATTAATAGCCAAGCGATAATACCTCTAGGGCATCGCCTCCCCTTAATACATCTATTACAATATTTCTGAAAATAACAGATAAGATACAAAAAGTATAATTTCTAAATTCCTCAAAAATCACCTATGGTCAATGAATTAATAATGTCTGCCTAGTGTTACCTATTGACCAATATATTCAGTATAAAGATTGGTTATGTACCGTTGTAAAGTTTTCATCACTGCCTCAATCCATTTTTCTGCTGAGTTTGACATAGTTTGAGAATCTGACGTTCCAACTTCAATGACACAGCTTTCTGGTGCTTCAAGGGATGACATATCTGAGGTACAATTCTCGAGAAGTTTAACATCTCCTCCTCCAAGAGTGAGAGCAGAATACAGCCTCTTGTGCTGCAAGACAAGACACAGCCAACAGAAATTAACAGTATAAACTGCTGGTGGGAGTCCAATTGCACTAGGTGTGATGTTTTCATTAAAATATGCATGAAAAAGCTATGCTTAATACTAAATAACAAATTACCTGGTTATTTGAATTCAGCAATGGAACTAACATAAAATTAAGTTACATACATACATACAAACATATGAATTGTCAGATCATTTGAACATATGAAATAGGTGCAGAAATAGGTATTCCAATCCCACGAGCCTTCTCCACTAATCAATAAGATCTACCTCAGTTTTAAAACTATTCAATGATGCTGCCTGCACTGCCTTCTGAGGCAGAGTTCCAAAATCGCACAACTCTGAGGAAAATTCTCCTAATTTCTGCCCTAAAAGGGCAACCCCTAATTTTAAATCAGTGCCCCCTAGTTCTAGACTCACCCACAAGGGGAAACACCTTTTCTGTGTCCACCTTGTCGAGACCATTCAGGATCGTACATGCTTCAACCAAGTCACCTCTCACTCTTCTAAACTCCAGAGCAAAACAAGCCCAGTCTGTTCAACCTATCCTCAAAAAACAATCTGCTCATTCCAGATTTCAATCTAGTAAACCTCCTCTGAACCACCTCCGATGCAGTCAACAAGACAAACTGCTTTCACTGGCAGGCGGGTCAGTAACCACAGGACAGATTAAGGTCACTAACAAAAGATCCAAGGGTAAATGAGAGTTGTTTTTATGACCTGGAATGC
Source organism: Mustelus asterias (assembly GCF_964213995.1). Taxonomy (NCBI): domain Eukaryota; kingdom Metazoa; phylum Chordata; class Chondrichthyes; order Carcharhiniformes; family Triakidae; genus Mustelus; species Mustelus asterias. Next base: position 47,184,763 of record NC_135807.1, on the reverse strand, counting down.
ACTACCCAAAAGGGTGGTGGATGCGAATACAATAATAAACTTTCAATAGGGGCATGTCAAAAGTTCGTTTAAATCTAAGAGTAGCAGTAATTCCACCAAACAAATTAAAGGAGAAAACAATGCCACATCAATAGAAATACGAAAGTTATGGGATTGTTTTCATCCCCGTTTTCAGACAGCAAGGCAATAACAGGCTGAATATTGCAATGCAGCATTGACCACCCCATTCCCAGTGACATCCAGCTGACCTAATTTTTGAAACGGCCAAACACATGAGTAGCATGCCTGTCCAAAATAGGCAAAACACCTACTTAAATACACCAACATGCAAGACCTAAATATTATTTTGCCTGTTCCTTCCAACGGAATTCAATATTAAGCAACCAAACCTGCAATTTTGCACACTCCTCTATAAGGCTTTAGGTTCATCACGTATGCCACACCTGTAGCATAAGGAAAAGGCACGTTGGTTTTGAGAGTGCAGGAACAGATCACTGGGAAAGATGGACTTAGAGAACCCTGGGAGTTACATCAATCAAAAGGTTTACATTGATGCATCTGTCAAGGCTGAGAGGACAGCATTGCTGCTGGTGCTAGTCTGTGCTGCACTGCTGTTTCCTCATGGCTACATGTGCCCATGTGTATTGTGCTGGCTCTGGACTGTGTTTGCGCAAACGCAAACCATGTGACAGAAGGACAGAGATCTAGGACAAATAGCATTCCAGGGAAGCTCACTCCTGGAATATGGAACAGGAGAGCAAAATCCAAGACAGTCCCTAAAATCCAATACTGTTGGTCACCCTGGTCTCATTAAACTTGCTTTTTCAAGTTATTTTTTCAAGTGTCTTCTACTGTAGATATAAAATACTTACTACTTAACTTTTGTGCCATTTCTTTATTTTCTATTTTAATTTCCCCTGTCTCCACGTATACTTTAATTTCCCCACATATACTTTCATCATTCTCTTCCTTTTTACATACTTGCAGAAGCTCTTACAATCTGTTTTTACATTTCTTGTTAGTTTTCTTTAATATTGTGTTTTCACCTTTGCTATAAATGTTTTGGTCATCCTTTGCTGGTATGTGAACTCACTCAATCATCAGGCTTACTGCTCTTCTTAGTAATATTATAAAACTCGCCTTTTAATTAATACTATAATACAATTTGTAACCTCTTTAGTTCGCTCTTCCATTGCAGAAAGTTTCAGCCTGACTTTAAAATGATTTTTTTTAAAAATCCGATTCCAGTTTACATTGGAAGTACAGTACTACACAGTTACTTTCACTGAAAAGATAATGCTTTCCTTCACGCAATAATTAAACACAGAAATCTGGACATACCACGGTAACTTGAAATCGCTATTACATCTAATACTATTGAAGATTGTTCCTCTTCGAAATGCAACAATTACCTGTTTTCCATTCAAAAATATGAATGTTTTGCCTCTAAAGATCGATTTTCTCTCGGGCTTTATTGTAATATCCAGCTTTCCAGCCCTGATACCCGGTTCATCAATAGGTGGAGAAAAACTGCCAAGAACAAAACATATGTCATTGTTTTGGTTTTATTACAAACTTCAGGATGAATGTTGCAACACTACAGTTTTTAATATATGAAAGATTACAAGACAATTTCTAAAATCAGGAATTAAAAAAGGACAACTCTATATTTATGTTGCTTGCTTAATTTTCTTTTTCAGTTTATAATTTGACATTTCATTAACATAATGCTAATTACAGTTGCATTGCAAACGAAGTAATTGAAATAATACACTGGGTCTATGGTGATTATCATCCTTTGTTCTCTTATGCTTCTCAATTTGCAACCATTATTTCAAAAATGGCACACTTACACAGTTAAAAGTGTACATTGCAGGGTCATAGAGCAATACAGCATGGAAACAGACCCTTCAACCCAACCGGTCCATGCTGATCATGGTGCCTTCGCAGCTAGTCCCAATTGCCCGCGTTTGGCCCATATCCCTCTAATCCTTTGCCATTCATGTACTTATCCAAATACTTTTTAAATGTTGCTTAAATGCAGGCTGAAACTTTCTGCAATGGAAGAGCTAACTAAAGAGGTTACAAATTGTATTATAGTATTAATTAAAAGGTGAGGTTTATAATATTACTAAGAAGAGCAGTAAGCCTGATGATCGAGTGAGTTCACATACCAGCAAAGGATGACCAAAACATTTATAGCAAAGGTGAAAACACAATATTAAAAAAAACTAACAAGAAATGTAAAAACAGATTGTAAGAGCTTCTGCAAGTATGCAAAAGGGAAGAGAATGATGGAAGTATATGTGGGGAAATTAAAGTATACGTGGAGACAGGGGAAATTAAAATGGAAAATAAATAAATGTTGCCCCTCAGGTCCCTTTTAAATCTTTCCCCTCTCACCCTAAACCTATGCCTCTAGGTTTTCAATTTCCCTACCCTGGGAAAAAGACTGTGTGTTCATCCTATCTACGCCCCTCATGATTTTATACACTACACTGGAGATTGCCAAAGTTCTTACAACTTAATGAAACTGACAAATTTCCATTACCTTTCTGGACTGGGAAGCTGTCGTCTGTGCTGGATTGCCTCGGTAAGATTAACAAAAAATTCTGGTTTGACTATGGGTCGACAACAAATCATTGCACATATGGTCTTGCAAGAAAAAAAAGATTGGAGGTATTATTACAATTGGTATGTACCAACTAAAGCAATGCATGGACAGTCATGTAATCAACAGTTCAATTCCTTATAGAAGGCAAGTACAACTCAGTTTGCCAAAGAAATGAAATTGTCAGCTATTTACCTTAACCGAAGGGCAATTTGATCTGTGTATAACTAAGTCTTGATTTACAGCACATTGTGTCTGTCACAATTTAAGCAACATAATTGAAAATATTTGCATGTGTTAACTTGCATTTTGTATTCGGAAAATAACAGAAGAAATAGGTAATTTGACGATAAAACTTGAATGTACCCAATGCCTTTAACATAGTAAAACATTCCAAGGCACTTTAAGCAATTTAACGCTGAGCCACACCAGGTGGTATTAGGACAGTTGACCAAAAGCTTGGTTAAAGAGGTAGATTTTGAGGACTGAGGTGTGGAGAAACAGAGAGGTTTAGGGAGAGAATTCCAGAGCATGGGGTCCAGACAACTGAGGGAAAAATTGCATATATGCAGGAGCAAAGAAAGTCAGCAAAATGTAAGAGGCCAGAATTAAGGGACTGCAGAAAGCAAAGGGTTACAGAGCTAGGAACAGGTGAGACCATGGAGGAATTTGAAATCAAGGTGCTGGCAACTGTCGCTAAACATATCTGTGTTGCAGTCCTCTCCATTTTTCACAGTTACAAACACAACAACACCGAAGAAGAAAGCATGAATGTGTCATTCCACTCTATTGCTTCAAGACGGGTTACCAAGCAAACGTCAGAATGCTTGCAATGAAAAACCACACAAGCCATCTGAAAATGATCAATCCAGAAAGAGCAATCTTAGCGCACCACCATAATATAGCAGTACTTTGAAGAATCCATACATCTACCAAGTTTCAGTCAGGTTTTATAAAGTAAAGCTTCCTGGAAACTTTTCAGTTCATGGTTAAAAAACTAAAATGAAAATCAGCAGCAAAATAAAATTTTAAATGTGTTCCTATTAAAGTCAGAAATACTATCAATTATGTTCCAAAAGACAAAGGGTGCGATTTACCAGCCACTCACGCTACACTCCTGCTGCAGTGAGGTCGGAGAATTTGATGTCCAGCCAAATCTCTGTTCACTGCAGCGGGATGGGAAAATCCCGTTGGCCTAAACGTCCATAACATTATGGCCAAAATAAAATCCTGTAGAGCATACTGGGCATCTTTGGAAGACTTAAAACCACTTTGGGGACTCAGAAGACGATTCGGGTTCGTGGAAAATAATCTATTTATTTCAAAACCTGGGAGTTTCATTTTATAATGCTTGAAACTGAAAATGAAGAGCTTTATGTTCAATTAAGACAAAATTCTCAGTCAGTTGCAGCTGGCATTGATTAAAAGCTTCACAAAACCCGGTAATGTGAAACATTATTTTGTTTTATTCCATTCAGCTAACCTTCACAGTGACCTTGACTGATGACATGACAAGGTGAGTGTTAGCTTCTGTCCAATTGCTGCTATGATGCCCGCCAAGTTGTAGAATGGATTTGTTTAGCTCATTTTTTCCTGGCCCATCCAAACACGAAGAGCATACAATCAAGGGTTCATATTCCACTCTGAGGGGGAAAAATATATTTACTGTACTGCAAAGTATAAAAAGGGACATATGAATGGACAGGAAAATCAAGCAGTAGCAGCTGACACAGTTACAATGACTGCCATGTGATTCTCAGAAAGAATATATCATCACAATTGTTTCTTTAAAGATTACTCAAAATATCAAAACCAGTCAACTTGTAGTAGAGACAAAAGGTTACGTGGTCCCCTTGTAAAGAAATCGCGGGTGAGTCAAGCCCATAAAATCAGTTGTGCAAAACATTATTAGGGGATGCAATGATCTAGGGCTTTTATCGCTAGAACCTGAATTCCATAAAAAAATACCTGGAATTAAGAATCTACTGACGACTATGTAACCATTGTTGATTGTCAGAAAAACCCATCTGGTTCACTAATGTCCTCTAGGGAAGGAAATCTAGCCTACATGTGACTCCAGAGCCACAGCAATGTGGTTGACTCTCAACTGCCCTTGGACAACTAGGGATGGGCAAAAAATGCTGGTCGGTCAGCGAGGCCCACGTCCCACGAATGGATAAAAAAAATTGTTTCCTTTCTCCAATGACATAGTTTTGTAGGGTTGAAGGTAGATAGTCAGTTTCAGCATAATTGAGAATCATCTTCCAACCTTTCTAGATCAGGAAGGTGGTATAACAATAAAAAACACGTTACTTCCCCCCCCCACCACTAAATCCTTTAGCAGAAAGAAAAGAAACTTTTTTCTTACAAAGGAAACTTCAAAAAGATGTGGATTTAGATAAGTGAAAAATGGCCACGCTTGTAGACAAATTCTGTCAACATTTGGAAGTTCCTCGTGATGGAAAAATTTAATACAAGGATTAAGAGTCAGCAGAATGTTGTATGGTTTTAATAATTATTAAAATGCAGCAGCTAGTTTTCACTGAGCAAAGTTTCACAAAGAGTAAATGAGATAAATTATTTTGGTAGTGCTGAAGGTGAAGAACAATGACCAGGACACTGGAAGAACTCCTTGCTCTTCTGCAAAATGAGTTTTGGGATATTTTTTATCTATTCGTCCAGGTAGATAAAGTCTCATCTGGGATGGTGAAGAAAAGGAAATAATGCAAACCTCTGGCCTTTTAAATGACTCTGACTTTTAAATGTCTCTGGTTTCAATAGAACCGTTGCACAACCAGAAATATGGCACTCTCAATTAAATAGGGTTGACCAATTTGAAAGGTTAATCATGACAATTGTCTGTCCAACTTTGATAAAAAGGCAGTAAGCTATTACCTGAATTTGCTTTGGAAAAGTCCAAATGTGACCAATTCTCCCGACTTCAAGATCTTTGGGCTGTCACTCTCTAAGCGCTCCTCATTTACAAAGGTTCCATATTTTGAAGTATCTTTTAATGTCAGTACAGAGTTTCTAGCAGCTGGAGTCTTTAAAGAAACAGGAAATAAATTTAGAATGTTAAACATTCACTATCAAAATCTTTTCTCAAGGACAATAGTCAGCTGTTAAATTATTTATAATGGTCACATCACTCTACATAAAATAATTATTAAATGATGTGATTGTTTTGCTGAAAGTGACACTGCTATTAGGATAATCTCTATTTTAAAATGTTAACTACAAATCCAATTAACATGCATACATTGCAACCTGATGGATTTATGGTGTCATAAAGACTTTACACAATAAAAGTATATTACTGGATTATTTGGAATTTCTCAATGTTATGAAGTGGGGTTACTACACAAGTAGAACATAGAACATAGAACATAGAACATTACAGCGCAGAACAGGCCCTTCGGCCCACGATGTTGCACCGACCAGTTAAAAAAAAAAACTGTGACCCTCCAACCTAAACCAATTTCTTTTCGTCCATGAACCTATCTACGGATCTCTTAAACGCCCCCAAACTAGGCGCATTTACTACTGATGCTGGCAGGGCATTCCAATCCCTCACCACCCTCTGGGTAAAGAACCTACCCCTGACATCGGTTCTATAACTACCCCCCCTCAATTTAAAGCCATGCCCCCTCGTGCTGGATTTCTCCATCAGAGGAAAAAGGCTATCACTATCCACCCTATCTAAACCTCTAATCATCTTATATGTTTCAATAAGATCCCCTCTTAGCCGCCGCCTTTCCAGCGAAAACAATCCCAAATCCCTCAGCCTCTCCTCATAGGATCTCCCCTCCATACCAGGCAACATCCTGGTAAACCTCCTCTGCACCCTCTCCAAAGCCTCCACATCCTTCCTGTAATGTGGGGACCAGAACTGCACACAGTACTCCAAGTGCGGCCGCACCAGAGTTGTGTACAGTTGCAACATAACGCTACGACTCCTAAATTCAATCCCCCTACCAATAAACGCCAAGACACCATATGCCTTCTTAACAACCTTATCTACTTGATTCCCAACTTTCAGGGATCTATGCACACATACACCTAGATCCCTCTGCTCCTCCACACTATTCAAAGTCCTCCCGTTAGCCCTATACTCAACACATCTGTTATTCCTACCAAAGTGAATTACCTCACACTTCTCCACATTAAACTCCATCCGCCACCTCTCGGCCCAACTTTGCAACCTGTCTAAGTCTTCCTGCAAACTACGACACCCTTCCTCACTGTCTACCACACCACCGACTTTGGTGTCATCAGCAAATTTGCTAATCCACCCAACTATACCCTCATCCAGATCATTAATAAATATTACAAACAGCAGTGGCCCCAAAACAGATCCCTGAGGTACACCACTTGTAACCGCACTCCATGATGAATATTTACTATCAACCACCACCCTCTGTTTCCTATCCGCTAGCCAATTCCTGATCCAATTTCCTAGATCACCCCCAATCCCATACATCTGCATTTTCTGCAGAAGCCTACCATGGTGAACCTTATCAAACGCCTTACTAAAATCCATATATACCACGTCCACTGCCTTGCCCCCATCCACCTCCTTGGTCACTTTCTCAAAAAACTCAATAAGGTTAGTAAGGCACGACCTACCTGCCACAAAACCATGCTGACTATCACCTATCAATTCATTACTCTCCAAATAACTATAAATCCTATCCCTTATAATTTTTTCCAACATCTTGCCGACAACAGAAGTGAGACTCACCGGTCTATAATTCCCGGGGAAGTCTCTATTCCCCTTCTTAAACAATGGGACAACATTCGCTAACCTCCAATCTTCTGGTACTATACCAGAGGCCAACGACGACCTGAAGATCAGAGCCAGAGGCTCTGCAATCACTTCTCTTGCCTCCCAGAGAATCCTTGGATAAATCCCATCCGGACCAGGGGATTTATCTATTTTCAGACCCTCCAGAATATCCTGCACATCCTCCTTATCAACTGTAATACTGTCTATTCTACTCCCTTGCAACCCAGTGTCCTCCTCAGCTATATTCATGTCCCCTTGCGTGAACACCGAAGAGAAATATTGGTTCAATGCTTCACCAATCTCCTCCGGTTCCACACATAACTTCCCTCTGCCATCTATAACTGGCCCTAAACTTGCCCTAACCAACCTTCTGTTCTTGACATACCTATAGAACGCCTTAGGATTCTCTTTAACCCTATCCGCCAAAGTCTTCTCATGTCCCCTTTTAGCCCTTCGAAGCTCGCTCTTCAACTCCCTCTTAGCCAATCTAAAGCTTTCTAGTGCACTACCCGAGTGCTCACGTCTCATCCGAACATAAGCCTCCTTTTTCTTTTTAACCAACAAAGAAACTTTTTTGGTGCACCACGGTTCCCTAGCCCTACCAATTCCTCCTTGCCTGACAGGGACATACCTATCACAGACTCGCAGTAGCTGCTCCTTGAAAAAACTCCACATGTCGGACGTTCCCAGTCCCTGTAATCTCCTAGTCCAACCTATGTTTCCTAATTCTCTCCTAATAGCCTCATAATTACCCTTCCCCCAGCTAAAACCACTGGCCCGAGGTTCATGCCTATCCCTTTCCATCACTAAGGTGAACGTAACCGAATTGTGGTCACTATCACCAAAATGCACACCAACTTCCAAGTCTAGCACCTGGTCTGGCTCATTTCCCAGCACCAGATCCAATATAGCCTCACCTCTAGTTGGCCTGTCTACATACTGAGTCAAAAAACCTTCCTGCACGCTTTGAACAAAAACTGACCCCTCTAACGAGCTAGAGCTATAACAATTCCAGTCAATATTAGTCAAGTTAAAATCCCCCATAACAATTGCCCTATTACTTTCACTCCTAAGCAGGATTGACTCCGCAATCCTTTCCTCAACCTCTCTAGAACTTTTAGGAGGTCTATAAAAGACTCCCAACAGGGTGACCTCTCCTCTCCTATTTCTAATCTCCGCCCATACTACCTCAACAGATAAGTCCTCATCAAACCTCCTCTCTGACACTGTGATACAATCTCTGACCAATAATGCTACCCCTCCCCCTCTTCTACCTCCTTCCCTACTTCGACTAAAACATTTGAACCCCGGGACCTGCAGCATCCATTCCTGCCCCTGCTCTATCCATGTCTCTGAAATAGCCACAACATCGAAGTCCCAGGTACTGATCCACGCTGCAAGTTCACCCACTTTATTGCGAATACTCCTGGCATTGAAGTATACACATTTCAAACCCTGCTCCACCCCACCTCTGCAATGCCGTGCATTGCAGTCCCCATCCATGCATCCCTCACTTTCAGCCCCACTACTCAGGATCCCTCCCCCCCCCCGAATCAGTTTAAACCTCCCTGCATGGCCTTAGCAAATTTACCCCCCAGGATATTGGTCCCCTTCTGATTAAGGTGTAGACCATCCTTCTCATAGAGGTCACACCTTCCCCAGTACGAGCCCCAATTGCTTAAGTACCTGAACCCCTCCCTCCTGCACCATCCCCTCAGCCATGAATTCAAACCTTCCCTCTCCCTATTCCTCTCTAAACTATCCCGTGGTACAGGCAAGAGTCCAGAGATAACCACTCTGTCAGTCTTGGCCTTTAGTTTCCACCCCAAGTACTTCTTTCTTAGTCCCATGTTGAACTTTTGATTAGAAGCGGTCACTTTGTGCTGAATTTAATCAATGAAGTTCTGTTGTCATGACATCATGGGTGTCGAACACTGGCCTTAACCCACTGCTCTTATTTCTTGTGTTACATAAGTGGAGTTGCATAGAAAGGTTAAATTTCCAACACCTGGCCTAACCGTAAAACACTTACAGGGCCAAGTGAGACAATTCAGTAACAATGTAGTTTTCTTTTATTTAAAGTATATTGGGGCAATTTAGAGTGATATACCACACTTCTGACATTCTTACAACCCCACAGAGGAACAAAAATCAAAAGAAAATGTATGATCCACACAATGTACAGCTGGATCCTTTAGTGGCTGGATTAAAACTATCAGCTAGTTCACCATCAAATCGATATTACTTTCTGATAAAAAAAAATATGCAATTTGCCATAATCAGCAAGTCATGTTACTTTGTGACTATGTTTGCCTATGATCATTTACTTAATTAAAATAATCTGGTACATTCATCCCATACCGTAATAGCATCCTCTACAATGAATCAGGTCCTGAAATCATTTTGGAAAATTTAAAATTCCAATTGAAATAAAATAATTTAAAACAGTAGAATAAATACAGAGAGTTGGAATGAGATAATATAATTTACACTTCCTGAAAATGTTAATTTTGTTTTCATAAATTTCAGTTTTGTTCGCCCATGACCCAAATAGGTGCTGGACTGTGGCGACTAGGGGAATTTCACAGTAACTTAATTGCAGTGTTAATGTAAGCCTTACTTGTGACTAATAAATAAACTTTACTTATGCTCTGTTTTTGTCTCTATATGGCCCCCCTTCAACAGACTGCATATATCATTCACTCAGACTGCACCTGTTACCTGCTCTTCAAGGCTCATCTTCCAACCTAACTCCATAGTGAAGTTCATTACTCTATTACATTAACAGAATGTCAAATTTCCTGATTCCTAAAGATGCTACAAGATCACTTCTCATTGAAGACACTTACCTATGTTTCAAGTCCGTATGACACTTCTTCAGAGCTCCTGAAACAAAGCTCTTGGACACAAAATGAAACTCTGTTTTTCTCTCCACAGATGCTGACAGACCCACTGAGTTTTCTACCATTTTCTGTTTTTATTTCAGATTCCCAGCATCCGTAGTGTTTTGCTTTTAATTTATCTAGTTTTATTAAGCACTGAAAGAAAATAACTTTTTTTTTGCAGTTGCTTAACCCGCACTCCAAAGATGTGCGGGTTAGGTTGATTGGCCATCCTAAATTGCCCTTAGTGTCAGGGGGACTAAGGGTAAATGTGTGGGATTGCGGGGATAGAGTCTGGGTGGGATTGTTGTGAGTGCAGGCTTGATGGGCCAAATGGCTTCCTTCTGCACTGTAGGGATTCTATACTTCCTACCTATGGCAGCAAATATAATTTTTGTATTAATGACAATTGAGCTGTATGATTTTTAAAAATTGCAAGTAACAACTTAAGATTGAAACAAGAGGAAAGTAGAAGCATTTCATTCTACAAAAGCAAAATTGAAAAAAGTGATTACTCACCAGATTGGCAGCCGGGTGACTAACTGAAAGTGCAGCATGCGAACGACTAATGGACTGATCATCACGTAGAAGGATTGCACAGTTCTTTCGACCAACAATGTAATCTACACCAACTAACAAATGGTAAGGCGCTTCTGGAAATGAAAGAAATATTAATGGATAAAGCGGAAATTAAGTTTACAGTGAACAACTTAATCAAATACTTTAAATAGAGCAACAGTCATAAATAATAATCCTCATATTGACTGTAACTGTGAATACACAGGAATTATCAAGATAATCGGTTATACTTGAATTGTTGCAAGAAATGTATTCAAAGATAAATAAGGGATTTCCTTCAACAATAATAGTTTCTGGGTTGTGTGCATTGTCCATGCTAAATTTCCCCTTAGTGTCCCGGGATGCGTGGATTAGAAGGATTAGCAGGATAAACGGGGATAAGGCCTAGGTGGGATTGTTGTTGGTGCAGACTCGATGGGCTGAATGGCCTCCATTGCACTGTAGGGTTTCTATGATTTCTATGAACACCAGAACCTGGCCTGAGACATCAGTTCTCCACTACACGACTAACTATTACTGACCTCAGGGCACTTTGGAATAGGCAATGAAGATTGCTTTGTCATTGCTGATTACATCCAAAAGGTTAGATTTTTTTTTTAACTGTTGGATTTAGAGTGGTAACTCATGGTCAGCAATTTAATGCCTTATTTGAAAAAGGTTTGAACAGAAAAAGATACGAACAGAAAAAGATACATCACTTTAAAAAAAACTTTTCATTATAATTTTATTGCATTTACAGTATTAAAATGCTGTTGAACTCAATCAAAGAACAAAGAACAGTACAGCACAGGAAACAGGCCCTTCGGCCCTCCAAGCCTGTGTCGCTCCTTGGTCCAACTAGACCAATCGTTTGTATCCCTCCATTCCCAGGCTGCTCATGTGACTATCCAGGTAAGTCTTAAACGATGTCAGCGTGCCTGCCTCCACCACCCTACTTGGCAGCGCATTCCAGGCCCCCACCACCCTCTGTATAAAAAACGTCCCTCTGATGTCTGAGTTATACTTCACCCCTCTCAGCTTGAGCCCGTGACCCCTCGTGATCGTCACCTCCGACCTGGGAAAAAGCTTCCCACTGTTCACCCTATCTATACCCTTCATAATCTTGTATACCTCTATTAGATCTCCCCTCATTCTCCGTCTTTCCAAGGAGAACAACCCCAGTCTACCCAATCTCTCCTCATAGCTAAGACCCTCCATACCAGGCAACATCCTGGTAAACCTTCTCTGCACTCTCTCCAATGCCTCCACGTTTATATAAAAACACAGGACTGGTGATTCTTCTACTTTCAGTCCCATTAATTTGAAATAAATTTATTTCTGAACTTCTATTACCAGTGATGACATTTTTCATATTCTCTTCAGATATGCCTGTCGTCCAACTTTTATCTTCCAATAGGGGTGGCATAATGGTTTTATCACTAGTATAGTAATCCAGAGGCAGACCCAGGTTCAAATCACACCACGGCAGATGGTGAAATTTGAATTCAATATTAAAACTGGAATTAAGAATAAAACTATTTTCTCAAAAACCAAGCTTGTTCACTAATATCCTTTAGGGAAGGAAATCTGCCATCCTTAACTCGTCTCGTCTACATGTGACTCCGGACCCACAACTATGTGGGTCCGGAGTCCCTCTGAAAACACCTCGCAAGCCACTGAATTCGAGGACAATTGGGGATGGGCAACAAATGCTGGCCCAAACGGTGCCCACAACCCATGAATGAATTTAAAAATTGTAAGCAATTAAGACAAATATTTAATTTCCTCTGTTGCCAATTGGTCCCAGACCAATGACTGTTTCTACATTTATATGCTTCCAACTTTCTTCATTCACAATCTTTATATCTTAGATGCCCCTTTCATATGAAAAATAATTGTGCAGTATCTCTTTATTTTCTTCCTCTTTTTTAACATGTGTCTTTAAAAATATCGAGTGGATTTTTAGATTTCAGACTTGACAAAAATATTGGCTGATACTAAATGTAAAACCGGGGGAGTACTCGGTGTTACATTCAGAAATCATTTATAAGACATTAAATTGAGGTGCCCCATACAAGATCCCAATGAATTATTTAAAAAGCACGCAGCTCTTGATGTCTTGGGGGGGGGGGTCAAAGTCTGTGCAAATTGGCTATTATGTTTACTCGCAAAGTAATAACTGAGTTTTTAAAAAGTAAATAATGGGATGCATTTGTCTGATTAGGTGTCAATGAGTGCAACTTTATTTCTCTAATACTAATCCATTTATCTATGAAAGCACAGCTTTTGGTATGCATCCCTCCCTCCCCCCAATTTTTTTTGGGATTTGATTTATTATTGTCACATGTATTGGTATACAGTGAAATGCATTGTTTCTTGAACGCAATTCAGACAAAGCATATATAGGGAAGAAAAGGAGACCATTTATTCCCTTGCCTTGTTAGTCCTCCCAAAATGCGTTACTTAATAGTTTTCAGGATTAAATTCCATTTGCCACTCTTCTGTGCATCTAACCAGCCCCTCTATAGCATCCTGTAATCTAAGTCTTTGCTCCTCACTCTTTACCACCACTAATTTTGAATATGAATTTACTGATCATATCTCCTACATTCATGTCCAGATCATTAATGTACACTACAAACAACAAGATATCTAGCATCGATCCCTGCAGAACACCACTGGACAAAGACTTCCAGTCACAAAAACAATCCCTCCCATCATCAGTTGGAGCTGGCACCCCCACCTGCAATGGTCATTGCCGAATCCTGGCGTCCCACGCTCGTTGGACTGTTCCCAGCCCATAAGCATAGCAGCATTAACGCCCCCCCCCCCCCCGCCCTTAAGCCTGCCACTAGGGCCAGCCCCTTGGTACAGGTTGGCAGTGCCAGGCTGGCATGGTATCAACCTGTGGCAAGGGCATTGCCAGGACACTGTCTGGCCATCTTCCTCTCCCTCACAGGGCTATAGTTACCTTTATGCCCCTGGGGAGACCTGCATGACAGGTGCATACCTGAGTGAATATGCTGTAAACAACATTTACATGACATCATGCAAGTGCATCATCAATATATGGCAGGGGTGGCAGGTTAATAATACGGAAATGTATGCAAAACAGGTTCACGCCCAGTATGGGTGTGAATCTAACGACATTGCCAGCGAGGGACAGAGAAGATCATAGAATCCCTACAGTTCAGAAGGAGGCCATTCGGTCCATCAAGTCTGCACCGAAAATATTCCCACTCAGGCCCTAATCCTGCAATCCCACGTATTTACCCTACAAATCCCTCTAACGTACGAATCCCAGGACACTAAGGGGCAATTTAGCATGGCCAATGCACCTGACCTGTACATCTTTGGACTGTGGGAGGAAACTGGAGCACCCCGAGCAAACACATACAGACACAGGGAGAACATGCAAACTCCACACAGAGTGACCCAAGCTGGGAATCAAACCCAGGTCCCTAGAGCTGTGAGGCAGCAGTGCTAACCACTGTGCCACCCAGGCCAAAGTAATGTTCTCGCCAGTGAGAACGGCAACTTCCAATCTTGAGTCCCTGCTGGCAACCTCATAGATGTCAAATGCAGGCTCAAGATTTCACCCAAAGATGCTACCACGAGTGGAAAAATGCAACTGGGGGAAAAGATTGGATGGGTTGGGTTGGGGATGTTCTTGGAAAGGAGTGGCTGAAGTGAGATTTCATTGAGACATACAAAACTGTGAGGGGCCTGGATAGAGTGGATGGGAAGAGCCTCTTTACTTTAGCAGAAAGATCAGTGACTCAGGGATATCAATTTAAAGCAACCGATAGAAAAATTAGAGGGGAGTGGAGGAAAAGATTTTTCATTCAGATATGATATGGAGATGCCAGCATTGGACTGGGGTGGGCACAGTACAAAGTCTCACAACACCAGGTTAAAGTTCAACAGGTTTATTTGGATCAAGTCTGCCTATATATGCCATGTTTGTGAACCCAACTTTCCATTCACCTGATGAAGGAGCAGCATTCCAAAAGCTCGTGATACCAAATAAACCTTTGGTTGGACTTTAACCTGGTGTTGTGGGACTTGTTATTTCATTCAGATAGTTGCAGAGTCTTGGGACTCAACTGTCCAAAAGAAGCAGAAACCCTCAACTCGCTGAAAGCTGTAACCCACAGGGCTATGAACCGACGACTGCAAAGAGACTGGGTGACTTGTTTCATTTGGCCAGTGCAGACACGATGGGCCAAATGGCCTCTTTCTGTACTGTAATCATGAAATTTGAGATTTTATGACTTCACCTTTCCTGTCCAGCTTTTCAGAACCTGGCCCAGCCTCCTTCCCACCAAACACACATTCAATTGCTTTAATACATGGTCCAGATACAGGTCAACAAGATCCTCAACTGGCGGCCCACTCGCCTAATATTCCCCACCGGCGGCTGCAGCGACCGACCACTTCTCAGTAATTTATGCAGCAAAATGGGTGCAGGCGACACGCCCCCGTTAATCTCGGTTAATACATGCAACAGCCAACAGCGGCCCGGACCCTTAACAGATGTGTAAAGTGGACAAGAGACCATGAACAAACCGTGTGCCTACCTCCCGCCGAGGCCACTGGCACTAACGACCACATCACCGAGACAACATGGACCGCTCTGCCCGCATCAGCAGAGAACCCCACGTGACCGCCCCGATAGGGGGCGGAGCAAAGTCAACACCACGTGACTGCTCAGGCCCGGGGGTGGAGCTAAGATACAACCACGTGACAGCCCGGATGGAGGGCGGCGCAATGCTGTTCCATGCGATTGCAGTCGAGCGGAGCGATGCCACGTGACTCTACCCGTGGGGCGGGGCAACATGTTCTAATGGGCGGGGTCAGGGCGAGAGCGAGCTGCCTTTGGCATTGTTAATAAAGTTGGATCACTTTGAATCCGCCGTGAGGGAAGAAATGGCTGTGAGTTTGTGTTTGAGGCAGTGGCGCAGATTTACCATCACATCGACTGGGTTTAGTGGACATGAGCGGGTGAGATTCCGTTAGGAATATTTTATAGTCTGTCACCTGCGAACTTGGAAATGTTTCGGTTCATGTTCTTTCCGATGAAGGATTTAATTCACAATTAATTTTGTAATGATGTGGAGAAGTTGGGGTTGGACTGGGGTGGGCACAGTAGGAAGTCTCGCAACAGGTTAAAGTCCAACAGGTTTAT
Organism: Mustelus asterias; assembly: GCF_964213995.1. Taxonomy (NCBI): domain Eukaryota; kingdom Metazoa; phylum Chordata; class Chondrichthyes; order Carcharhiniformes; family Triakidae; genus Mustelus; species Mustelus asterias. The sequence continues at coordinate 47,168,738 of NC_135807.1, read as the reverse complement.
TTGGTAGCACGAGCTTTTGGAGCACCACTCCTTCACAAGTTTTGTGAGGAATTAGAATTGGAAAGTTGGAAATGTATAGCAGGTTACGCAGCATCTGTGGAAATGCATCATTGCATTAATGCTGCAGGTCGATGAGTTTTTCATCAATATTAGAAATTTACTTGGAGTTAAGTAACTCCAGGCACTGACAGCCTACATTTATAAAGCGCTTTAGACACAATAGTTACACCACAGGAGGAGGCTATTGGCAAGATGCAATTCACCTAGTGCCCTTGCCTATTCCCTATAGTCTTATAGCTCAATTTCTCTTGGTTGAATTTGCCTCCGCCACAATCTCAAGCAGTACTTTCTAGATCTTAACCACTGACTCAATTACCTTAAATCTCTGTGCTCTGGTTCTCAATCCCCTTCCACCAATGAGAACAATCTCGGCCTATCCACTCTGTCCAGGCTCATGAGTTTTTTAAAGTTTAGTATCATGAGTAGACTTATGTTAATACTGCAGTGAAGCTACTGTGAAAATCCCCTAGTTGCCATACACTGGTGCCTGTTTAGAGTTTATGTTTATTAAAGTTTATTTATTAGTCACAAGTGACAAATTATTTGTCACACATTAACATTGCAATAAAGTTACTGTGAAATTTCCCTCTATGCTTTCTTCACCACCTTTTCCACCTGGGCTGCCATTTTTAAGGATCTGTGGACCTGTACTCCCAGATCTCTGTATCTATGCTCCTGATAGCTCTGCCATTTATTTTATAGCTTCCACCTGAATTGTATCTACCAAAATGCATCACTCTCATTTGTTCAGATTAAATTCCATCTGCCATTTCTCTGCCCATTTTTCCAGCCAATCTGTATCCTGCTGTAGTCTCTGACAATCTTCTTCATTATCCGCAACTCCGCCAATCTTAGTATCATCTGCAAACTTGCAAATCAGACCAACTATGTTTTCTTCCAAGTCATATGATATATATATTGTAAACAGCAGAGGTCCCAGCACTAATCCCTGTGGATTTCCACTCCATCTGATGAAAGAGCAGCGCTCCGAAAGCTAATGGCATTTGCGACCAAATAAATCTGTTGGACTTTAACCTGGTGTTGTTAAAACTCTTACTGTGTTTACCCCAGTCCAACGCCGGCATCTCCACATCATGAACATCACTAGTTACAGACTTTCATTCAGAAAAACACCCTTTCACCACTATCCTGTCTTTTATGGCCAAGTAAGAAGTTTAACAACACCAGGTTAAAGTCCAACAGGTTTATTTGGTAGCAAAAGCCACACAAGCTTTCGGAGCTTTATGGCCAAGCCAGTCCTGAATCCATCTAGCTAGTTCACCCCTGATCCCGTGAGATTTAATCTTGCCATGAGGGACCTTGTCGAATGCTTTACTGAAGTTCATGTAGACGACATCCATAGCCCTTCCCTCGTCAATCATTTTTGTCAACTCCTTAAAAATCTCAATTAAATTAGTGAGACATGACCTCATACAAAACCGTGCTGTCTGTTGCATGCTGTCTATATTACCTTGGTTCCTAACTATTCTAGCCCATTCCTGGCTGGTCTCCCACGTTCTTCCCTCCATAAACTTTTAAGTCATTCAAAAGTCTGCCACCAATGCCCAAGGTGCCAAGCCCTATACTCCATCAAGTTTTTGCTCCCCAACCAATATTGGCCTTGGTAAAGCAAAATCTTAATTTTAAAATTCTCTTCCTTGTTTTCTAAACCCTCCATCGCTTTTGCAACCCCCCACCCTCCCCATCTCTGTAATCTCCTCCAGCTCCATAACCCTCTGAGATATCTCTTCTCATCTGTCTCTTGAGTATCCCTGATTTTAATCATTCCACTATTGAAGGTTGTGCCAGGAGCTTACTTCATGCAGTAACCTCCCTGTGCCTCTCTGCTTTATTTTCCTCCTTAAGGCACTCCTTAAAACTTACCTTCTTGACCTTGTCTTTGGCCATCTGACATATCTCCTTATGTGACTTAATGTCATATTTTAGGAACATAGGAATTAGGAGTAGAACTAGGCAAAGTCAGCCCTTCGAGCCTGCTCACCACTCAATCAGATCATGGCTGATCTCTCTCTGGTCTCGAATCCATCTCCTCACCTGTTCCCCACATCCCCTTATACCTTTTTATTAAGAATATATCTATCATCTTTTTGAAACCATTCAACGATTTAGACTCCACCACGCAATGGGGCAGGGAGTTCCACAAATTCACCACCCTCTGAGAAGTAGTTCCTCCTCATCTCAGTTTTAAATCTGCCGCCTCCCAACCTATACCTGTGGCCTCTTGTTCTAGGTTGCCCCATAAGAGGAAACATTTGGTCTACATTTACTTTATCAATCCCTTTTAAAATTTTATATACTTCAATCAGATCCCCACTCATCCTTCTAAACTCCAGCGAGTATAAGCTCAAACTGTTTAATCATCCTCATATGTCAACCCTTTCATCCCCAGAATCAGTCGGGTGAACCTCCTCTGAACTACCTCCAATGCCACCACATTCTTCCTCAAATAAGGAGATCCAAACTGGTCACAATATGCCAGATGTGGTCTCGCCAACACCCTATACAATTTCCACAACACTTAGAGTCATAGAGTTTTACAGCATGGAAATAGGCCCTTCAGCCCAACTTGTCCATGCTGCCATTTTTTTTAACCCCGAAGCTAGTCCCAGTTTCCCGCATTTGGCCCATATCCCTCTATACCCATCTTATCCATGTAACTAAATGCTTTTTAAAAGACAAAATTGTACCCACCTCTACTACTACCTCTGGCAGCTTGTTCCAGACACTCACCACCCTCTGTGTGAAAGAATTGCCCCTCTGGACACTTTTGTGTCTCTCCCCTCTCACCTTAAACCTATGCCCTCTGGTTTTAGATTCCCCTATCTTTGGGGAAAAATATTGACTATCTACCTTGTCTATGCCCCTCATTATTTTATAGACCTCTATAAGGTCACCCCTCAGCCTCCTACACTCCAGAGAAAAAAGTCCCAGTCTATCCAGCCTCTCCTTATAACTCAAACCATCAAGTCCCGGTAGCATCCTAGTAAATCTTTTCTGCACTCTTTCTAGTTTAATAATATCCTTTTTATACTCCAGTCCCTTTGCAATAAATGCCAACATCCCATTTGCCTTTTTTATTACATGCTGCACTTGCATACTGACTCTCTGCAATTCATGAACATAGACACCCAGGTCCCTCTGCCCAGACGCATTTTGATTCTGCTTTCCAGGGTAATAATTTGGTTTTCTATTTTTTCTGCCAAAATAGACAACCTCACACTTAGCAACATTAAACTCCATCTGCCAAATTTTGGCCCATTCGCCTAGCCTATCTAGATCCATCTGTAAAATCTTCAGGGCAGGCGTAGTGGTATTGTCGCTGGACCATTAATCCAGAAACTCCGTTAATGGTCTGGGGACCCAGGTTCGAATCCCACCACAGTAGATGGTGGAATTTGAATTCAATAAAAATATCTGGAATTAAGAATCTACTGATGACCATGAAACCATTGTCGATTGTTAGAAAAACCCATCTGGTTCACTAATGTACTTTAGGGAAGGAAACCTGTTGTTCTTACCTGGTCTGGCCAACATGTGACTGCAGAGACACAATGATGTGGTTGACTCTCAACTGCCCTCAAAAACGGAAATCTGGGATGGGCAGTAAATACTGGCCAGCCAGTGACACTCGTGTCACACGAATGAGTAAAGCAAAATCCTCTTTACTGCCTGCTTTCTCACCTATTTTAGTATCATCAGCAAATTTTGCAGTGTTACACTCTGTCCCTGTTTGCAGATCATTTATGTAGATTGTAAACAGTTGAGGTCCAAGGACTGACCACTGCGGCACTCCGCTAGTTACATTCTGCCAGCCAGAGAAGGACCCATTTATCCTGACCCTCTGCTGTCTGTCACTCAGCCAATCCTTAATCCAATCCAGTACTCTACCCCCAATTCCTCTGTGATCTCACCTTCTGCGTCAGTCTTTTATGTGGCACCAGATATACCATATCCACAGGTTCCTCACTATCCACCTTGTTGGCCATGTCCGAGAATCCCTACAGTGCAGAAAAAGGCCATTTGGCCTGCATCGACATCAATCCCACCCAGGCCCTATCCCTGTAACCCCATGTATTTACCCTGCTCGTCCCCCTGACACTAAGGGGCAATTTGGCAAGGCCAATCAACCTAACCTGCACATCTTTGGACTGTGGGAGGAAATTGGAGCACCTGGGGGAAACCCACACAGATACAGGGAGAATGTGCAAACTCCACATAGACAGTGGCCCCTGTGGCCAGAATTGAATCCGGGTCCCTGGTGCTGTGAGGCAGCAGGGCTAACCACTGTGCCACTCTGCCACCCCATGTCCTCAAGGAACTCGAGCGAGTTTGTCAAGCATGACTCATCCTTACCAAATGCTCATTCATCTCCTCAATGATTGATTCCAGCAACTTTCCCACTACAGAGATCAAGCTAACAGGCCTATAGTTTCCTGCATTTTGCCCCACTCCATTAGCGTGTTTCCAAATCACTGGGACCTTACAAGAATCCACAGAATTTTGAAATATCGCAACCAATGCATCCAGTATCTCTGCTGCCATCTCCTTTAATCCCCTAGGGTTCAGGCCATCAGGTCCTGGAGACTTATCTGCCTTTAATCCCATTAGTTTATTCAATACCTTCTCCCTGGTGATGGTTATTGCATAAAGTTCCTCTGCATTAACAACAGTTTTCAGAAAATTCTCATTATTCTCTACTGTGAAGACACAGGCAAAATATTGGTTTAGTGCCTCTGCCACCTCCATTCTTAATGGAGATAATTGTCTCTGACAGCCCGTCCCAAGTTATTCCTGCAGTACTTTACAACCACATTGTCCAGCATACCTATACAAAATCCAAATAGAAGGTTGATTGATACGAATTTTTAAAAAAGGCAGAAGAGATGACTCCCCATTAGTACCTCACCAATATTGTTCTCTAAAGGGACAACTTTTGCTTTACCTATCCTCTTCCTCTTTATATACTTATAGAAGCTTTTGGTATCTGTATTTATGTTTTCTATTAGTTTCCTTTTGTCGATCATCTTACCTCTTTTGATTCTATTTTAAGTAGCCTTTTGCTAAACCTTAAAGTTATTCCAATCCTCCAGTTTATCACTTGCTTTTGCAGCTTGTTATGCCTGAGTTTTTGCCTTTACGTCCTCTTTGACTTCCTTGTCTAGCCATGGATGATCTTATTCCTTTTACAATTCCTCTTCCCCTTCGGAATATACTTTAATTGACAGGTATTCACTATCTCCTTGAACATCCACCATTGTTCCTCAACTGTTCTGCCCTGAATTATTTGTGCCCAGTTTACTTGGGCCAACTCTTTCTTCAGGCCTGCATAATTACCTCTGCCTAACACTAAAAGTCTAGTATGGAACTTTGTCTTCTCTCGCTCAATCTGACGTCAAGCTTCTTCAGTGATATTGGAGCTGCATTCATCCAGGCAAGTGGAGAGTATTCCATCACACTCTTGACTTTTATGTGAGGCACACCTTTCGCCCCTTTGCTGATGATCAAGAGAAGACTGATGGATTGGTATTTGGGTGGTTTTGCTTTTCCTGCTTTTTGTTGACAGAACATATCTGGGCAATTTTTCACATTGTTGGATAGGTGCCAATTTTGTAGCAGCACTGGAGCAGCTTGGCTAGGGATGTGACTAGTTCTGGAGCACAAGTCTTCAGTACTACTACCGGGATGTTGTCAGGACCCATAGCCTTTGCTGTCTCCAGTGCCTTCAGCCATTCAGTCAGATAAACTGGAGGGAGGTCGTGCCTTACAAATTTGGTGGAGTTTTTTGAGGAAGTGACAAAAACGGTTGATGAAGGAAGGGCCGTGGATGTCGTCTATATGGATTTCAGTAAGGCATTTGACAAAGTCCCACATGGCAGGTTGGTTAAGAAGGTTAAGGCTCTTGGGATACAAGCAGAAGTGGCTAGATGGGTGGAGAACTGGCTTGGCCATAGGAGACAGAGGGTAGTGGTCGAAGGGTCTTTTTCCGGCTGGAGGTCTGTGACCAGTGGTGTTCCGCAGGGCCCTGTACTGGGACCTCTGCTATTTGTGATATATATAAATGATTTGGAAGAAGGTGTAACTGGTGTAATCAGCAAGTTTGCGGATGACACGAAGATGGCTGGACTTGTGGATAGCGAAGAGCATTGTCGGGCAATACAGCAGGATATAGATAGGCTGGAAAATTGGGCGGAGAGGTGGCAGATGGAGTTTAATCCGGATAAATGCGAAGTGATGCATTTTGGAAGAAATAATGTAGGGAGGAGTTATACAATAAATGGCAGAGTCATCAGGAGAACACTAGGTGTGCAAGTCCACAAATCCTTGAAGGTGGCAACATAGGTGGAGAAGGTGGTGAAGAAGGCATATGGTATGCTTGCCTTTATAGGACGGGGTATAGAGTATAAAAGCTGGAGTCTGATGATGCAGCTGTATAGAACGCTGGTTAAGCCACATTTGGAGTACTGCGTCCAGTTCTGGTCGCCGCACTACCAGAAGGACGTGGAGGCGTTAGAGAGAGTGCAGAGAAGGTTTACCAGGATGTTGCCTGGTATGGAGGGTCTTAGCTATGAGGAGAGATTGGGTAAACTGGGGTTGTTCTCCTTGGAAAGATGGAGAATGAGGGGAGATCTAATAGAGGTGTACAAGATTATGAAGGGTATAGATAGGGTGAACGGTGGGAAGCTTTTTCCCAGGTCGGAGGTGACAATCACGAGGGGTCACGGGCTCAAGGTGAGAGGGGCGAAGTATAACTCAGATATCAGAGGGACGTTTTTTACACAGAGGGTGGTGGGGGCCTGGAATGCGCTGCCAAGTAGGGTGGTGGAGGCAGGCACGCTGACATCGTTTAAGACTTACCTGGATAGTCACATGAGCAGCCTGGGAATGGAGGGATACAAACGATTGGTCTAGTTGGACCAAGGAGCGGCACAGGCTTGGAGGGCCGAAGGGCCTGTTTCCTGTACTCTTTGTTCTTTGTTCTTTGTTCTTTGTTTCTTGATATAATATGCTGTGAATCAAAAAGACTGGCATCTGTGATGCTGGGGACCTCAAGAGGAGACCAAGCTGTCTTCTGGTTGAAGATGGTCACAAATGTTTCAGCCTTGTGGAACCTTCTCCTCCAGTTAGTTGTTTAATTGTCCACCACCATTCAGGATTGGATGTGGAAGACTGAGAGCTTAAGTGTTCTCCTATCCCAAGTATACTGCAAAGACCAAGATCAAATGAATCTCCCTTCTCCTTCACTTTGCTCTTACTCTACTGATATTTAAGGCACTTTGTCAGTATATTTTCTATTGGTGATATAAGATACTGTTGGCTTGAGAGAGCTGTTCATAGCATTTTATTTTTGTCTGCAGTTTTTCAATCAAGGAACAAAGGTGCTTTACCAAAATAATGACTCTGCTCAAAATGTGAGGTTCCCTGCAATGAAAACACTGATGCTGCCTGCTGGAACATTTAAGGGTAAAGTGGCCTTTATCACTGGTGGAGGTACTGGACTTGGGAAAGGAATGACCACTGCCCTGTCGTCGCTGGGTGCTGAATGTATTATCGCGAGTAGGTGAGTAGATGAGGTGTGCACAGTGAACGCTTTACTTTAATTTTGTTTAAATGCAATACATTGTAGCCACATCTGCCTTTCCCAGTTACCCACTTAAGCTAAATAAAAAATCAATCAAGCAAGATTTGAGCAGGTTATTACAGTACACTTCTGAACCGTCTGATATCTTGAATCAATGTGTGGAATTTAATGCACTCCCTCAAGGCAGGTTTGGATATGGATGGGGCAGTTAATCAGGCACAAGGGATTGGTTCCTCATTGCCTTCCTGTCTCTGTCCCGATTCAGTCTGAGAGACACAGGCTGATAGATGGCCTTCCTGACTGCTGCCAAGTGCTCTCTTTAAGAGATTCATCACACCACACCGGCAGGGAAAAAAAACACCCCATCTGGTTTGCTTGGATCTGGGTGGTGGGTGGGGATGGTGGTAGGGGGTATTGCCTGTTATGAGGCCTGATAGAAGGACCTGGCAAAGGGAGGGGCATCTGAAAGCCACCCATCTTGCTGTTGACCTTTCTTGTTGCCCCATCATAACGGGACCCAACACAGGAGATTCAGCGACCCAGCCAAAAGTCTATTGACTTTGGGAGGGACCGGATGATCCTGGTGGTGGGTGGGGCTGAAAAATTGTGCTCAGTCATAGAATCATAGAAACCCTACAGTGCAGAAAGAGGCCATTTGGCCCATCGAGTCTGAACAGACCACAATCCCACCCAGGCCCTATCCCCTTATCCCTACATATTTACCCGCTAATCCCTCTAACCTATGCATCTCAGGACTCTAAGGGGCAATTTTTAGCATGGCCAATCAACTTAACCCGCACATCTTTGGACTGTGGGAGGAAACCCACGCAGACACGAGGAGAACGTGCAAACTCCACACAGACAGTGACCCAAGCCGAGAATTGAACCCAGGTCCCTGGAGCTGTGAAGCAGCAGTGCTAACCACTGTGCTATCATGCCGCCCATCAGTTTTGACCTTTGCATTAAATATAAGAGACGCTATTAAATTAATTTGTTCTGTAACTGCAAATTGATGACATAATTACTTGCATTTTAAAAATTTGCCTTCCAGAAAGTTGGATGCTTTGAAGCAGACAGCAGAAGAAATCTCATTGCAAACTGGAAACCAGGTACACGGTTATAGTTTGAGTTTAAAAATAACCTTGATTAACAAGTGAATCTAATGTTTATGTATCTCTAACTGCCCTGCACATGGTTTTGTTTGTGGCAGCTTTCAAAATTCTACCCTCTGAAGCTTGGGTAATACATCCAATCAATCTCGTTGTCACCTAAAATTTGTGTCAATCAAATTACATTAGTATGTCGGAGAAAATTTGGTCATGCTTTCCAAGTTTTGTACCTCTAAAATTATCATTCAATCCCTTTAATTTTTAAAAACATTCTATAAATTATGAGTTCGAAAGAAAAATAATATTGGACTCAACATTAACTCTGTTTCTTTCTCTGCAGATGCCACCAGACCTGCTGAGTTTTTCGAGCACTTTCTATTTTTTTTCAGATCTTAGCGACCAAGTACTTTGCATTGGGCAAAGCATTGGACAAAGATCTCAAATTATGTTTTTTAAAAATTGCAAATATATAATTTTTGAGGACAGTCATTGCACATTAATTAAGTTTAATTGTTAGCCAAAGATGTTTTTGTTCCACATATTATCATGGCTACTGCTGTTTTCCCAGCTTCACTTTTCATTTGAGTGGTAACATGCCATTAAATGTGCTATGTTACTAGAGTCAAAATGTTTTAAAATTTTACTGGGTGAACAGCTACAGTCTTTGAATATAAAATGCCACCACCATCATTCGAATGATTCTTCCAACAAAAACTTAAGTGATATTGCAATTTTAAGAAGTAGGCAGCACTATTAGCAGTAATATACTAGTATGCTGGGTGATATTTTCACTGTTAGTGCAAACAAAATATTCTTGTGTTAAACAAAGTGCAGCATAGGAACCAATCCAGCTTACATGCTTTGTTTCTCATTGTCTAGAAATCTACTTGTATCAACTTCTCCATAACACTGTGAAATAAGCATCAGTTAGAGTTGCAACTTGTACAAGATAAAATTGGGTGTTGAATTCAGATGAAAGTCTTGGTGCTTGGGTACTTTACAAATTATCTCTCCTGCTCAGGTGGGCAAAAAATGCTGGCCTAGCCAGCGATCCCCACATCCCATAAATTTTTTAAAATCTATAATTAGCTTCAATTTTTCATCTTCATGCTATCCCAGTCTTTACAGCTGATTTTCTGTTTAAGCACTAACTAAAGATTTCAAGCAAGAACAGAAACTGCTGAATTATGTCATTCAGCATCTGCAAAAGTTTTATATCTAGGAAGAGGCATGGCACCCTCTGGTAACATCATAAGTTACATGCATAAAGAATGGATTTACAATTTTCTTAAAAATAACAGGATAGTTTCACTCTAGTCTATTAAAGTAAAGTTTATTTATTTAGTCACAAGTAGGCTTACATTCACACTGCAATGAAGTTACTGTGAAAATCACCTAGTCGCCACACTCTGGCACCTGTCTGGGTACACTGAGGGAGAATTTAGCATGGTCAATGCACCCAACCAGCACAGCTTTCGGATTGTGGCAGTAAACCGGAGCACCCGGAGGAAACCCGCACCGACATGGGGAGAACATGCAAACTCCACACAGACAGTGACCAAAACCGGGAATCAAACCCAGATCCCTGTCACTGTGAGGCTGCAGTGCTGACCACTGTGGCACCGTGCCGCCTCTCACTCAGCATAGTTTAAGGGCTTTGAATGGTTGTACCTCCCTCAGTGCTAAACTGCGGTGTTATCAGAATATTGTCCGGTGTTGTGTTCTGCAATTCACCAGAACAATTGCAGCACAAAGACCACCGTATGCATTATTTCTCTCGGTTTCTCTGCTTCCCTTCTGGGTATGATTAATTTACCAAGGTGTTGACATAGTTCTCTCTTTTTTACAAGTGCATAATTTAAGTATTTACTTTATCTGTATGCAGAAATAATACAAGGGTTAAGTTTGCTTTAGTTCTCATTGTACTATGTGACTTGGGAGTCTGCCACTTTTTCCACAGGAGTGAAGTTATTTTACTGTGTCATTTGACTGGAGTGCCAGGACCAGCTGAGTTTCAAGTATTCAAGTGTTGCCAATTAGCCAAAATGAGGTTTTAGTTCTAATGTACAGATAAATAAATCTCGATACTTTATATGAAGTATGGAATTGCGCTATTTACCACAACCAAGGTAAAACTGACAGCACACTAGCATTAACAGAAAACGCTGGAAAATCCCAGTAGGTCTGACAGCATCTGTGGGGAGAGAATAGAGTTAATGTTTCAAGTCTAGATGACCCTTCATCGAGAGTCAGCAGAGACTTGTAGTATTGGGCTGAGGAGGGGGGTGGGGTTGTGGAATTGGACAAGGGGAATGTAAATGAGGATACAGAAGGTGCTAAAAGTGTCCATTAAGTGATCAGATTGCGGGAATGGCAGATCAGAGGTATAGATTGTTAAAGGACTGCCTGAGGAATGTGGCAGTTGCATGGGGGGGAGGGGGGGGGAGAGAGAGCTGTGGCGGAGAGGGGAGCAGGGTGTGGAATGGAGAAGTGGAAAAATAGAAGTGAAAAGGATGATAAAATAGGTGAATGAGATGAAATTAAATGAAATAAAATAAACGGAAATAGGGTGAAGGTAGAGGAGTGAGTCCATCCTCTGAAGTTGTTGAACTCCATGTTCAGTCCAGATGGCTGTAAAGTACCCAATCAGAAGATGAGGTGTTGTTCCTCCAGTTTGCGTTGGGGTTCACTGGAATGTTACAAAAGTAAGAAGTTTAACAACAGGTTAAAGTCCAACAGGTTTTATTTGGTAGCAAAAGCCACACAAGCTTTCGGAGCTCCAAGCTTCATGGGAAGGGACTTGGAGCTCCGAAAGCTTGTGTGGCTTTTGCTACCAAATAAACCTGTTGGACTTTAACCTGGTGTTGTTAAACTTCTTACTGTGTTTACCCCAGTCCAACGCCGGCATCTCCACATCACGTTACAAAAGACCAAGGACGGACATGTGGACAGTAGGTGTGTTGAAGTGGCAAGCGACAGGAAGGTCTGGGTCCTGCTTGCAGACGGACTGAAGATATTCAGTAAAGTGGTCACAGTCTATGCTTGGCCTCTCCAATGTAGAGTAGACCACATGGGGAGCAGCGAATGCAATAGACCCAGATCGAAGGAGGTGCATGTGATGCGCTACTTCACCTGAAAGAGGTGTTTAGGACCTGGGAAGGTGGATAGCGAGGAGGTAAAGGGGCAGGTGTTACACCTTCTACGATTGCATGGGAAGGTGCTGTGGGCAGCGGGTGAGGTGTTGGATGTGATGGAGGAGTGGACCAAGGTGTTCTGGAGAGAGCAGTCCCGATGGAATGCTGACAGCAAGGGGTGAGGGGAAGATGTGTTGGGAGTGTCATCATGCTGGCGTTGGCGGGAATGGCGGAGGATGATCCTTTGAATGGTGGGGTGAAAAGTGAGGATAAGGGATTCCCAATCCTGGTTCTGGGAGGCAGGGGAGGGGATGAGAACAGTTGTCCGGGGGATGGGTTGGACGTGGTTGAGAGCCCTGCCAACTATAGTGGGTGGAAAGCCACGATTGAGGAAGAAGAAAGACACATCAGAAGTGCTATTTTGGAAAGTAGCATCATCAGAACAGATGCAGCAAAGGAACTGAGAGAATGGGATGGAGTCCTCACAAGGTGTGGTGTGAGAAATGCTGTAGTCAAGTTGTGGGAGTCGGTGGACTTGTAATTGATAATAGAGTACAGTTTATCACCAGAAATGCAGACAGAGGTCAAGGAAGGGAGGTGTCAGAGATGGACCATGTGACGATGATTGAGGGATGAAAATTGGAAGCAAAATTGATAAAACTTTCCTTGCTCTAGACAAGACCGTGAAGTGGCACCGAAATAGCCGTCAATGTACCGATTAAAGGAGTTGTTGTAGAGGGCTGGAGTAGGACTGGAACAGAGAATGCTCCACATAACTCATGGAGACAGGCATTACCATGTGGGTGCTCATAGCCACACCTTTTATTTGGAGGAAGTGAGATGACTTAAAGGAGAAATTGTTGAATGAGAACACCAATTCAGCCAGACAGAGGAGAGTGGTGATGGATGGGGATTGTTCAGACCTTTGTTCGAGTAAGAAGAGAAGAGCTTTGAGGCCATCCTGGTGAGGAATGGAGGTGTAGAGGGATTGGACATTCATGGTGAAGAGGAGGCGGTTTGGGACAGGGAACTGGAAGTCATTGATATCGCGTAGGACATTGGAGGAATCGCGGACGTAGGTGGGAAGGGACTGGACAAGAAGAGAGAGAATGAGTCAAGATCGGAGGAAATGAGTTCAATGGGGCAGGAATAGGCTGACACAATGGGCCTTGCGCGGCAGTCCTGTTTGTGGATTTTGGGAAAGAGGTAGAAGCGGGCTGTCCGGGGTTGAGAGACCATGAAGTTGGAGGCTGTGGAGGGAAGATCTCCGGAGGAGATGATGTCATTGACAGTCCTGGAAACAGTGACTTGATGTTTGGTGGTTGGGTCTTGGTCCAGGGGGAGAAGGAGGAAGCATCCGAGAGTTGGCGCTCAGTCTCTGCGAGGTAGTGGTCTGTACACCAGACAACAACAGCACCGCCCTTCTTGGCGGGTTTGATGACAATGTCAGGGTTGGTCTGAAGAGAGCTAAGTGCAGCCAGTTCGGAAGGAGACAGGTTAGTGGTTGAGAGGAGTGGAGAAATTGAGAAGGCCAATATCACATCGACAGTTCTCAGTGAAAAGATCAAGAGCAGGTAAGAGGCCAGAGGGAGGGTCTAGGTGGAGGGTGAATGCTGGAAGTGAGTAATAGGATTTGCTGAACAGGGGGAGGACTCCTGTCCAAAGAAGTGAGCACGGAGACGAAGATGGCAGAAGAAGAGTTCAGCATCACGTCGAGCCCGAAATTTGTTAGGATGAGGGTGTAAGGGTACAAAACCGAGTCCTTTGCTGAGTACAGCACGCTCAGCTTCAGAGAGGGAGAGATCAGGGGGTATGGTGAATAAGCGGCAAGGGCTGGGTTTAGGAGGGATGGGCTCCAAGGGACAGGAGGCGGCGGAGGGTCCTGAATGGGTGTTGGTATCGATGAGTTGTTGGAGCTTGCGTCCCTTAACACCTAAAAAGAAGAGAAGGTTTTTTGTCGATGCGTCGGAAGAAACGAAGAATGAAGTGAAACCGGGGACCAGGACAGCATTTAGAAAGAGTGAGTCGGTGCTGCTGGAGAGCGATATTTAGCGTGTGCATATGGCTGAGCGTGGATCTCAGGATGCGGTGAGAACAGTAGTCTGGGGAGCATTGTATGTCCTGGAGATAGCTGTAATACTGGGTGGATTCAAAAGATGAGGTACGCTGGTACTGCTGAATCAGTTGCTTGTGGATACCGTGCTTGCTTTTTCCCAGTAATTTGAACAGAAAGGAAAATTGGTTTAGCTGTATAACTGGTGGAACATTCTGTTCTGCCAACATTCCACCCCACCAAAGTTGAAAGTACTGTCTATCATTGTGTTGGCATTAATGACTTGTTTTCATACAAACAATGATGAAACTCATATTTTACTGCATACTGGACCACTCCCATGTCAATTGCAAACATGGCTTTGATAACACAAGTGAATTCTAGATCACTGACCTATACTGGATTTTTTACATGTAACGTACTTTTCCTAACTCTAGTTTTGTTTTTTGTCCCCTCTATTTTCTGATTCTGTCTTTGAGCTTTGCCAAAATGTTTAAAAGAAAAATATAACTGAGTTTTAAGATATGCTGAATTGAGTTGATCCCTTAGCTGCTATGCAATTTGCACAATGTATCCTTCATCTAATTTATATATTTCCCAATGTTGATTGCCTATGCAAACATATTAGAAAACACATTGACTGAATTTTGTAGAACAATAATGTAATGGCTAACCGTGCACACCATTACTGGTAAATCAAACATCAACTTCATATGTAGTTAAATGAGGATGTTGGGAATTTGGTGTCTGATTTTTCCCTACTTTGACATGAGCTACACTACAATAGTACCCTGTAAAAACATTCGGCATTAAAATCCATGCAATACATACAAGAATGTGAAATTGCCATACGTATCCACTTTTATCCATTAAACATGTTTAGTGCATTCAGGTGTAAGTGAATTTAACTGGCATCATTGTTGTAAAAGCATCAGAGAAAAGGAGCAAGAGTAGGCTATACAGCCCTTGAGCCCTGCACCATCATTTAATAAGTTCAGGGCTAATTACTGCCAAACTCTCTGGCTCTGAAAATTTAACTTATTGTTGGAGATTTTTAAAATTAGGGCAGCGCAGTGGCACAGCGGTTAGCAATGCTGCCTCACAGCGCCAGAGACCTGGGTTCAATTCCGGCCTTGGGTGACTGTGTGGAGCTTGCATGTTCTCCCTGTGTCTGTGTGGGTTTCCTCCGGATGCTCCAGTTTCCTCCCACAGTCCAAGGATGTGCAGGTTCGGTGGATTGGCCATGCTAAATTTCCCCTAGTGTGTAGGTTAGGTGGTTTAGTGTAGGTTAGGTGGTTTAACTATGGTGGATGTGCTGGGTTGCAGGGTGGGCTTGGGTGGGATGTTCTTCGGAGGGTTGGTGCAGACTTGATGGGCCGAATGGCCTCTTTCTGCACAGTAGGGATTCTGTGATTCTATGAATAATTAAGATTTTTTAAAGAATAGCCTTTTTTATATCCTCTCAATTGGACCCACCTTCCTTCCCCCTCTTTATTTCACCGTCTATTTTTAGTTTTGCAATGAATTAATAGTTTACCTTATACATCCTGTTTCGGACTGCATGTCAGTGAAGTTGCTTCAGTTGGATTAGTTGAAGAGACAGGCTGTTGCTTGCCCTGGCAGCAGATACCTTCTGACAGTAAATTGCCGCTCAAAAGCTTGTGAAAAGTCTGGATAGCTGGCAAGTGTAGAGAATGGTGAGCATAGTTCTGTCTGCAAAATCCAGCCCATTAATTCTATCTTTCCCTACTGTAACAGAGAGGTGTAGGAGGTCTAATTCCTATCTTTGCTGATCTTGGATAAAACGGGCTAGAGGAAAAATTAGTGAACACCATATTTATACTAGCCTGCCGTCTTCGTTTTGTGGGAGAAATTGAAGTTATATTTTTCTTCTAGGTTCATGCAATTCAGTGTGATGTGAGCAATCCAAATTCTGTGACGTCTACTGTGGAGCAGATGTCTAAACTGACAGGACTTCCTGATGTGAGTACAGTCATTAAAGGATTTAAAGGCCTAAACTTCCTCTGTGTGCGATCCTAGCAGTTACCCTGGGACTGGAATCCAAAAGTGCCTATTGGAATGTGCAAGGGGAAATGGGAGGATACGCATTTCCATATGCTGACTACTGCATTCCGACACCACCAGATCTATTCTGTAAGAATTTGCATCTTAACTCCGTCTTGGGTGAAGGAAAGTGTCCAGGTATTCCTTCATCTTAGAAAAAACATTTTGCCACCTTGCAAGACGTCATCTACTAACTGTTTTTGAAAAGAAAATCAGTCTTTATCTTGAAGTTGGAGGCTGCATTCCTGCCCTGGATGTTACTTGTGTCTGAAAGCTAGAACCTCTCAAATCACCAACTCCAGCCAGTAGCAATTTACATCCTGGCCTCATGGGATCGTATTTGTCCTTAATTTTGGATGTAACCTCCCTTGGTTGCCCAGCAACACAGGACGCTGGACAATGAAATGGGAGAATGAGTCGCACAGACTCAAACCCATGTGACATTTGTCCGATCCCTAGAAAATCCTTTTGTCTGCTTTGTGCCTGTTATCAGTTTTGAGCTGTATAGTTCAATTGTGTTAGTGTTCTCAAACTATCATTGTGTTTTTTATTAGCCTAATTTAGCCCCCCTACATCAATGAGGAATTAAAATCCTCAGTGTAGGGAGCCTTCACTTTCGTGCCAACTATATTAAATAACCTTGTTTGGGTTGAATAGACACTAGACACTCCATACAAGGTTATTAGAAGCCCAAACAAAGCTATTAGAAATTTTTGTGTAAGGCCTGGACTTGGTGTATCCGAGTGTGTCAGAATGGCGAAATAAATTTGATTTCGATGGTGTTTATCAAAAAACGCTTGCATATATGTGAAAATAACATGTATGTACCAGAAATGCTGTTGCAGGGAGCTGACAGACGCAATGGGCTGAATGGTCTCCTTCAGTGTTATAATCATTCTATGATTCTATGAAATTTAAAACCAGTTAAAGCAACACCCAAGGCAAGCATTTTTCATGTGTAGTGATGTTTTTATCTAAACCAATATAAAATATCATGGTCAAGATCGATCTTTAGATCAAGAAGTTTCAACTGTGATATTTTAAGGTCAAGTTTCCTGTCATTTCCTATACTATAAAAGCATCAGTCAGTTGACTGTTAAATAGGGTTTTTGCTTGCTGCTGGTTTGAAATTCTAATGTCCTATGGATTTATCAATTTCAATCAACAGCCTTAATGATGTGAAAGGTACTCGGTTAAAAGCTGATGAATTGAAATATTGTCACTTGATTGCTCCTATTAATCAGTTTTCCAGCTGGACCTAGAAATTCCACCCACCTCTGCTCATATGGAAGCTTGACATTTAGTGACATCATCACTAATTTTGCTGTCCGTGTTAGCAGCATTTCACCAATATCCTGTCATCAGTATTGTAGGGATGGTTTGTTGAAGTTTCACCAATATTGTTCTGAGCAGCACTGGCATAGATTCCTCTGATGCAACAAAAAGGTACTGATTTATTTACTCATTCGTTGGTACTTGCCACTATTTTGCTTTTGAATGAAAAGGATCTTTAGCTTTAAGGTTTATGCTGTGAATGGTATGTACTTATAACTGAATGAGTTATAGGGAGTTCTGACTCTAAGAGGATGGGTGAAACCAATCGTTTCTTGAGGTGCCTTTTGACTTTATTTGTTGTATGTAATGCATGCATATGGAAGTGTTTGATATGCAATTTTAAATCTTTTAATTGACTTCCAATTTGGCTGAACTTATTGTGACATTGATGCTTAGTACCATGTCCTGGCATCAGATTCTGTCCTTTATACCACCTTTATTGATGCATGGGATGACACTGACCTGATGGGAAAGTTGTTGCTCAGATTTTCATTCACAGGAATACCCATTCTCTCAGCGCAACAAAACAGGCAATTTATGCCAAGGTAGTTTGAATGTAACTTGATAACTCCCCGTAGCATAGAAGATGGTGCATTATATAACTTGCTTTCTGTAAAATGCTACAGAAAAACATTAAATTGAAAAGCAAACAGCAAAGTTCAAGTATTAAGCATTCAATTTATATATTTGTTTTTGGTAACATCCTTTGTACATGACTGCAGATGAATAATTATAGCAGAAGTTCAGCTTCCTATTGTTTGACAGCATCAATTCAGTGCTATTTCTTTTATTTTTTTAATAACATCTGCAAGTTGGCAGTTCTCCTTCAGAGAGGGAGTTGCTAGCTTTCTTTGTGTAAACTGAAAGTCTTGATCACTTTAAAATGATTTATAAAAACAATAATTTTTGGGTAATTAACAATTTTACAAAGCATTCTGAAAGCCCAAGAAAACGCAGGATGTATATTTTGCATAGATGGTTATATTTTACATCTGGAGCTTTTGGTAGTGACCAAGATCCTTTATATGAATAGTTTAGTTAGTGGATTGACATCTGTTCCACATGCATATTACCTCATAATGATTTTTTTCTAAAGTTTGAAATCTGTTTAAAATGAATTCACCGAAGAAGTATATTACCAATCCAGGCTGATAACTCAGAAAAACACCCACAGATCTCCACTATAGAGGTTTTTCATTGCTAAATAGTGTCAAGGGTGCATTTGAATTGTCGATAAAGTGATCTTGCGATGTGCCTGATTTCCGTTACGTGTAATTGGTCTAATTAGAACATAATTTGAAAAGTCAATGACTGAGGAAGAGAAAATGTTACTTACAATCAGCCTGTTTTTAAAAAAAAGTTACCAATGTTAACTCAGAAGGGAGTACTAACGAAAATTGTACTTAAGCATTCAGCAGCTGTCCAAAAGGTTTTCTAGCTGCTAGTGCCATTTGTCTGTAGTGCCTCTATCATGTCCTATGCTAGGTGCCAGGACTGCCCTTCTATTATTTAAAGTTGGCCTTAACCATATTCACGAAGGTTAGCTCAGTGACCCCCAATCACATGGAACAACCACAAAGCAATCAGTTTCTTTACTAAATTTGGATGGAGCTTTATTTACCCATCACCTGAAACATCCACAGCAATTGAGTGCTAAGTCACATTGTACAGCTTCAATTCATTTAAATAGAAACTAAAAGTTTGGTATGCGACTATAAAAGCCCTGGCACAGAAACACTGTGGCATTTTGATGGTGCAGGCCACATTATGAACCAATAGTTTTACAGATTTTTAATGCAATTTTATTTCCTTGTACACTAGGTTATAATAAACAATGCTGCTGGAAACTTCATCGCGCCCTCAGAAAGACTTTCTACTAATGCTTTTAAAACAATTGTAGATATTGTTCTTAATGGTACTGCATACGTAACTCTAGAAATTGGAAAGGAATTGATTAAAGCAAAAAAAGGTGAGGAAAAGGTTTCGGTGTTTAAACTTTCTACAAAATCTGAACAGAATCTCGTGTATATTCCAACAGAACAGGTTGATTTTGATCAATATATTACGTTGAATTAAAGGTCATTTTGACACTGGTAGTACCTTTGTCTCTAAGTGAAAAGGCTGTGGATTCAATTCTCACTTCAAAAATCAAGCTTATAGACACAGCTATCTTAGATTATTGGACCAGTTTGTAAACTGGGATCCTGCCTGTAGGTTCGAGGGCATGCAAAATCTCCCACAGTGGTGGGGAATTTTGCCATTTTGAGTCTAAGTGCCAGATCTGGGCGTCAAATAGATCCGCGCCTAGAATCCTCTTTGCAGCGCGCCCATACGCGTTTTGCCGGCTCCGGCCCGATCCGTGCTGTGTGCAGGGCTTAGCGCTGGCGGACCGATCGGAGCTCTGAACTGCGCATGCGCAGTTCGAAAAAAATCTGACAGAGCGCCCGGGCGCGAAAAAAAAAAGCAGAAAGCGGAGAGAGCGGCTCTCTGACTTTCATCCTCTGGTCGGGGCGGTGAGAGGGGAGGGGGTGTGACCGATCATCCCCTGGGGGGTGGGGGGGGAGAGAGGGGGTGTGACGTATCATCCCCTGGGGGGGGTGGTAGAGAGGGGGTGTGACGTCTCATCCTCTGGTCAGGGGCGTTCTGCTGCCTGTCTGCAGCCGATCCCTCCTGGCACCATCACTGATACACTACCAGCCACAGCCATCTCTCCCGCTCTCTCGCACCTGCAGGGAAGAGTAATCTGTGGCTGGTAATGTACCAGTGAGGGTGCCAGGAGGGATCGGCCGCAGACAGGCAGCGGATCCCCCCCCCAGGGATGATCGGTCACACCCCCTCTCCTCCCACCCCCTTCCCGCCCCGACCAGAGGATGACCTGGGTCAGAGAGCCGTTGCAGTCCCTGACCCCGCTCTTCGGAGGCTGCAGCGGCGACTTCAGACTTTTATTTTGCAGGTCGGTAACAGCGCGGTCGTGGATCGGGCCAGAAGACGGTAAAGTGGGATTTGGTGGTAGAGTTGGGCGCGCAGTTCATTAAGTCGATTTAAATGCATGCAAAAGCATTTAAATCGTCGGGCCGCCCGATTCGGGCGTGGGCCGGACCTGTGCCCGAATCGGGTGTTGGTAAAGTCGCGATCTGCTCGGAATCAGGTGCAGATCGCGGTATAGGCTCGACGCCCAACTTTACCGCGATTCGGGCGCGAAGTTTTGGTAAAATCAGGCCCAGTGTTTTTAGCTTGTGTACTTTGCATTAGTTTCAAGAATGTTTATTGAGGCAAAGAAATGTCAGTGCTGGGGATGGATTACTTCACTTTTATCAGCCATCAGCATTATCAGGTGATCCCAGGGCAGGTATAACAGACCCAGTAGCAAAATAAAATTTTCTTGGAGTATAATTTTGTGTAAAATACAGAACATAATCATTTTTTTCTGGTCTTATAGATCCTGCTCATGAAACAATTTTGATGTAGAATTCACAGTTCATAAATACACTATTCTTACTGTTAATGGATGAAAATTGAATATACTGCAGTAGTAGTTCCTGTAAGAAAGTAACAGTTTTTGCAAACAGTCACTTAAAATTTGTTAGCTTTGTTTATTATTTAGTTCCTGTATATTTATTTTCTCGAATGTTTAATTACACTCTGAGTTCCAAAACATAGTGTCTTTTAGGTGCATCTTTCCTATCCATTACTACCACCTATGCAGAGACTGGGTCAGGATTTGTGATGCCTAGTGCCTCTGCAAAAGCAGGAGTAGAAGCCATGAGCAAGTGAGTAATAACATACAGCTTTTATTAAGAACAAGCGTGAATCTGTCAGCTATTATAGATTAAATTGGACAGCAACTTTTGGCATGTGCACATGGACAGTAGAATAGAAAAAGGCCGAGATTACTGTCTGATTTGTCCCTGCTCCTTCACGAACTTTACTACATCAGCCCCTCACCGATAGACCGATGGAATATGTGTAAGGGTGTAAAATTTATGGTACTTCGCCATTAGATTTCCACTAAACATGTCAAGAATGGTTAGTGTTTGTCCATTCAGATGGCAGTGATTATTTTAACACCATGGTACCTCTTGGCTACTGCCAAACAACCTTTTTACCACTGCAAATTAATTTTAATTATTGGAGATTTCTTAAAAATTGAAATTAAACATTGTGCTCTTATTGTTTCTGTCTCTTTTATTTCTCGATTCCATTTTTGCCCCTCATTAGTTTACTTTCTTCACATGATATACATTGATTTAAATATCTTACTTCCTGGTTTAGGCTGCATGTGGCTGTGAGGATTCTTCAGTCTGACTGGTTGGAGAGACGCACTGTTGCTTGCCGTGTTTACACAGACCCCACACCCCCCTGTATAAAATGTCATGTTGTTTCAGACGCTCGATAATTGAAAGTTGCCGCTCAAAGCCCCACAAAAAGACTGTGAGCAGCTGTTAACATAATGAATTGTGAACACTGTTTGCTTTCTGCTGGCTGTAAATCTGGGCGGGCCTTGGTATCAAATGGCCTAACATTTTCTGAAACATAAGCTGAAACTTAATGAAATTTAGATTAATTTTATATTTGCACTCAAATCTCTGCTGTATCCTAATTAGCAAGTCGTAGTCACTCGTTGCTCCTGTGCTGACTGTCCACATCGTCTCCCAGTCTGCCAATTCCTCCATTTTAAAATTCTCATCTTTGTGTTCAAGTCCCTTAATGGGTTCTCTGTCTCAGTAGCATTCACCAACCTTATAACCCTCCAAGATCTCTACTTTTCCTAAAAATTGCATTCTTGTTCCCTTTTGCGTCACCATTAGCAGACACTTGTGCCATCAACTTCCTTGGCCCTAAACGTTCCACCTAAATCTCTCAAAATATCCACTTTTGCTGCTTGAAGAACCTGCATAAATCCTCTGACTTTATTTTAGTTCCCTGTTCTAACAACTCCTTTGTCTGATTTTTGTTTTTTGTCTTATTTTGGTTCAGTAGTGTCTTGAGAAATGTTACTATGTTAAAAGCATTACAGCATATTAGTGCAGGATTGTTGTTGAACCCATTGCTCTCTTTATATTTGTACATGTCGAATAGGTCAGTTTCAGAATCTGAGCCTGTGTCCTCATCTCCACGTGGTCTGCAGTCCTGTCATTCTTGTTCTCTTTCATCTTCATTGATTCAAAATGCCTCAACATGTTGACTTCAGATTTCTCACTCTTATCTCCAATCATCTTCATGACCTTTTAGTGACCCCTTCAGTCATTTGCTCCAAAAAAGTTACTGAGTGTGGGAGGATTGCAGTGCGGTGCGTGCCTGAGACACCGGCATAGATCACTTCATTATTCTCATTGTTGAGCTGGACGATCTCAGAGAAATAGGGCAAGCAAGGACGAGAATGGATTGCAACGAGATAATTTAAAATTTTGAAGGACCAGGAGCCAGTATAGATCATTGCAGAGGTGGGAAATGTGCGAGAGGCACTTAGAGCTGGAGAGGATAATCACATCAAAGTATGAATGAGCTGAAGCACTTTCATTCCTCGTACTACTGACCCATTGTTATGTAACATCAATGTTCTATTTGACCTCGGACTGTGCTTTCAACCCATACTTACCCATCACAAAAAATGTGTATTTTATCCTACATAATTACCATTTGACTCCATCCTTCTGAAACTTTTATTCATGCCCTCATCACCTCAAGACTCTCCCTAAACTTCAGCTCATTCATACTCTGATGTGATTATCCTCTCCAGCTCCAAGTGCCTCTTCCACCTCTGCAATGATCTACACCTGGCCTTCAAAATTTTATATTATCTTGTTGCAATGCATTCTTGCCCTTGCTTTCCCTATTTCTCGGAGATCCTAACGCTCAACAATCAGAATAATGGAGTGACCTGTGCCGTGTGTCTCCGGCACATGCTGCATCGCAATCCTCCCACACTCAGTAACTTTTTTGGAGCAAAAGCAGAGAATGCTAGAAAAGAGTCAGGATAACCCTTCGTCAGCAGCTCTGACGAAAGATCATCTTGACTTAAACGTTGGCTCTATTCTCTCTCCACAGCTCTCTCAGCTGTCAGACCTGCTGAGATTTTCCAGCATTTTCTGTTTTTATTTTGCTTTTCACTTTTTTGGAGAGTTGGGAGTGCCAGTAAGAACCCCATGGTGAGCCTGGCTTTTGGGGTGGCACAGTGGTTAGCACTGCTGCCTCACAGCACCAGGGACCCCGGGTTCAATTCTGGCCTTGGGTAACTGTGTGGAATTTGCACATTCCCCCCCGTGTCTGCATGGGTTTCCTCCAGGTGCTCTGGTTTCATCCCACAGTGCAAAGATGTGCGGGTTAGGTTGATTGGCCATTGGTATCAGGGAGATTAGCAGGGTAAATATGTGGAGTTACAGGGATAGGGCTTCAGTGGGATTGTTGTTGGTGCAAGCTCAATGGTCCAAATAGCCGCCTCCTGCACTGTAGAATTCTATGATTCTGAGCACTCAGGCGCCAATTCACAAGGGCTCCCCAATCTCTCTGTGCATTGGAAGACCCCTCTCCCTCACCCGCGGACATCAAGACCCCCTCCTCCCCATCGGCGGCATGGTCCCCTTCTCCTCCCCACACCGAAACAGATTGTCGGCATCAGGGCCTTTCTGATAGGCCCCTCTGCTTGATCCCCGACATCCTCCCCCCCCCCCCCCTCCCAAATCAAGATCGCCTGCATGATTCAACCCCCTCGCCCCGTCAGAATCCACACCCCCAGCATAGCCCCCCGCACATACCGTCATGGCCCACACTAAGGCTCAAGCTTTGGCACTGCCCTGGCAGGCTGTCTGGTGCCCACTGCCAGTATGCCAGTTGGGCCCCAATAGGTGAGCATTACCCCATGGTCACTGCCCAGCCATGCCCCTGATGACAGGGGGGGCTTCAGTGGCCTCCCAGCACTCCCAGTGTGACCACCGCACTAGGTCTCCAGTATTGGAGACCAATACTGATTCTCGCCATTGTCACACTGTGCCTGGAGGCCGGTGAATTCTGTGCGCTGGGTTTCAAATGGGCTATGCATATTTAAATGCTACTTTCAATATGCTAATTGGCTTCATGCCTTTTCTGGGTGTGATCCAGTTTGTGCCATTAGAAAGAGGCCAGGAGAATCGCAAGCTGTTTGGCACTGAGTACAAAATGGATTTTTAGGCCGCACGCTATTCTCTGGGACAGGTGCGATTTAATGGCTGTCCCAGAGCAGCATCTTCATCCTACATGCAGTCCCATTTTTATTACATTAGCATTCCTAGTGACTAAAGCAGTTAATTGATGTGATCCTATCCTATTTGGCTTAAGGTATCGCTGTACTCCTTACATAGAACATTCCTGTACTGAAATGTAACATTTCCTGAATATGTTCCAGTTGCTTTGTTATCGATTGAAGTGAAAAATATTTTGCAAGTAATTGTCCCAGTCATAATTACCACATTTGTTTCAGGAATCCTAAGTAGGTATTGTGGTGTTCATTGCTTTTGACAGGTAACTTAAAACCAGCAAATGAATCTTTTTGAACTCGAGACATTTAGTTGTTTGATGTTCGGCATTTTGTTGAAGTATTTTATTCCTACAGCTGTGATGTATTGTAAAAATAAATCTGCAGTCCACACGTCCTTTCAACTTGCCTTCAATACAGTTAAGAAGCTGTCACCTTTGAGATTTTATAGTGTTTGTTCATTGAAAAGCTAGATGAAAGAATATTTTTTTGGACTCTCGGAATACTAAAAAGGTATTGATCGTCAACTTTTATCATAAATAATTTTATTAGAGTGCAGTGACATTTTATGTCAATCCAGCAGCAAGCATCTTAATTTACTTCAATTGCAGGAGGAGGGAGTGGATTTAGTGTTTTGGAAATAATTATGTCTGTAGATTGCTGTGCATAATAAATGTGCTTCAAATTTGGAATTTTTATTTCCTATTTTATCATTCTCGAGTTATCAATTCAAAGGTAATGTTTTTATTGCATGACCAATGCAGAAATGTTGCAATATTTTATCAATTTTGATTTAATATTACAGATCACTTGCTGCTGAATGGGGTCGATATGGTATGAGATTCAATGTGATTCAGCCAGGACCTATTAAAACAAAGGTATTGGTAATTGTGCTTAGTTAAAACAAACACTCATTTCCTTTGTCTATGAAATAGCCATTTGTTTTTACTTCAAGGATTTTCCTTCCTAATTGATTCCTCATGTGTTTCCAGATTGCAAAATACATTGTGCAAATGAATTTTAATGTTAGCTTAGTTTTTAAGAATAGAATCATGGAAGGTTTACAGCACAGAAAGAGGCCACTTGGCCCATCGTCTCTGTGCCAGCCGATAAGCAAGCCACCCAGCCTAATCCCACTGTGCTGCATTTGGTTCACAACCTTGTAGGTTACAGACCTTGAGGTAAATACCTGGATAACTTTTAAATGAGTTGAGCATTTCTGCCTTTACTAGCCTTTCATGCGATGAGTTACAGACCCCCAAAACCTGCTGGGGAAAAATGATTCTCCCGGTCCGCTGCGCCAGGGCCTCTGCGGTGCAGCGGAAATCAATGCAAAGCTGATTTAAATATTATAATTCTCATTTTAATATCCTAACTGAAGTCTCTGGATCCACTGGCATCTCTTCCACCTCCGCCTCTCCCCCCAGCCAAGAGTGGTTCACTCCAGCATGGTTTACAATAGCTCCCCACTAACGGAGTTGGTGGCCCAACCCCGCTGCAGTGAATGGAGGCCAACCCCAGTCGAGGGTAAGGGGGGAATGCCCCTAGGCATTGCCAACCTGGCACCACCCAAGGGACAAAGTGGCAGTGCCGAGGACATGGGGCCTATTAGGAGGTTGGGGGGGGGGGAGTTGCCCTGCCACTCTGCCTAGGAATTGGTGGCAGAGGGCGGGAAGGGTTGATCAGGGTTGGCCATCGGGGTGGGAGGATGGAGAGGCTGCCGAGGGGGAATGGTTTAGGGCTGCTGGGGGAATGGTGGTCAAGGGGTTTGGGGCTGCTGGGGGAATGGTGGTCAGGGGGTTCGGGGCTGCTGAGGGAATGGTGGTTAAGGGGTTCAGGGCTGCTGGGGGAATGGTGGTCAGGGGGTTCAGGGCTGCTGGGTGAATAGTGGTCAGGCGGTTCGGGGCTGCTGGGGGAATGGTGGTCAGGAGGTTCGGGGCTGCTGGGGGAATGGTGGTCAGGGGGTTCGGGGCTGCTGGGGGAATGGTGGTCTGGCGGTTCGGGGCTGCTGGGGGAATGGGGGTGTGGCAGTTCGGGGCTGCTGGGGGAATGGTGGTCTGGCGGTTCGGGGCTGCTGGGGGAATGGTGGGGACATCGGGTGGCCAGTGATCGGAGGGGTAGCGATGCTGTGTTACAGAGCTGGCCTTTGATCGAGAGGCCGACAGTGTGGGTCTACTGTGCATGTGCTAATCTCCACTATGACAGATCGGCGCATGTTCAGTGACCCACCCAGTGCTTTGCTGCCAGCCTCTTGGGTGGGAATAGGCCCCGCCCACTGATTTTCAGCGTCCGTCTCCCTGTGGCACTCTGCAGTGCACAGAGTGTGGAAGATTCATTTTGAAAATCCCGCTAAAAAAAACCAGTGGGAATTACTCCAGTTTTCACGCAAATTTGGCGCTTCGAATTTTTTTGGGAGAATCTCAGCCGTAGTTTTAATACATTTCCCTTCAGATGTGGTTTATAAATAAATGGACTAATGTATCATAATAGTGTTGTGCCCTCATTAATATGTAAGCCACTGAAGCAGGAACATAAATATGCTAAAACATCCAGACTGATGATGTATTTCCTTCATTACATTCTGAAATAATTGTATTTCAAGTGAGAGCTAAGCGTTTCTTTACTGAAACATATTTTGACTTTCAAATTAAATTTATAATGTATGCAGAGTCATTTGTATTTTCTGTTGTTTGTAGGGCGCCTTTAGCCGACTTGACCCAAGTGGTGCTTTTGAAAAAGACCTGCTGAAGGTTATTCCAGCCGGCCGCTTTGGTACAGTGAATGAAATTGCGAACCTTGCTGCCTATCTCTGCAGTGATTATGCCAGCTGGGTTTCAGGAGCGGTAAGTTAACACTTGGTGTAAAATTAAAACTGAAAATAGTAGGTCTGGGAGCATCTGAACTAATGAAAGTTTATCATATTGAAATATTAACTGTTTCTCTCTACAGATGCTGTTGAACAATCTGCTGAGTATTTCCAGCATTTTGTACTTTTAGTTCAGATTTCTCGTCTTCAATATTTTGTTTTAAAATTTGGGCGGCACAGTGGTTCGCATTGCTGCCTCACAGCACCAGGGATCCAGGTTCAATTCCAGCCTTGGGTGACTGTGTAGTTTGCAAGTTCTCCCAGTGTCTGCGTGGGTTTCCTCCGGGTGCTCTGGTTTTCTTCCACAGTCGTGCAGGTTATGTGGATTGGCCATGCTAAATTTTGCCCAAAGACTTGTAGGTTAGGAGGATCACCCATGGTAAAGTGCAGGGTTATGGGGATAGGGCAGAGGGTTGAGCTGCTCTTCCAGAGAGTTGGTGCAGACTCGATGGATGGCCTCTTTCTGCACTATAGGGATTCTATGGTTCGATGGTACTATTGTTTATTTAAAACATATGCTCTTAATAATGAGCCCATAAGTACCAGACAGTGACAATTTCCAATAAGACAGAACTTAACCACCTCCCCAACACTCATTGGGGTTACCATTGATCAAAACCTCTACTGAACCAGCCATATAAATACCATGACTTCGAGCTGGTCAAATGTTGGGTTCTTTCAATCAATTGATGGGAAAGTCATTCCTTTTTAGAAGTTATTGGTCACCATGGGGATCATAACAGTATCTTTGTTGCTGTGTCAGAATCCTTTGACATATTCTGTATCAGAACACGTGACAGTATTTTGCGCACCTTCAGCTCATGGATTGCAGAGGTTTAAGGAAGCTAACCATCAAAGGAAACTATAAAGGGGTAATATATGTTGGCCTTTCCAGCAACACACAGTGAGAGAATTAATTCCTGAATTATAACATCAAATAGTGGTGCCCCATGATATTGCTGAACCAAGCCTTGTATGAGGCAAGTTAGATAATCCAGTTTACTTTGGAGAAGCGTGCTATTTATATTATATATTAGTGATTCATGCTTCCAATATAGGTATGCAAGCTAATGCTTCAGGTCTTGAATGTCACCTTGGTTATTTGGGTGAAATTTCAAGGTTGAGATCTAAATTTTAAGATATTGGATACTCCAGTTCCACCAAAATAAAATATAAAATGACTTAACCAACTCTGACGTAGAAGTAGATTGACAATAATAGTGAATTAGAGTGATTTTTAGTTTAACATTTGAGTCTGGAATTGAATTGTAACAGTTTTTTATTTTGCAAATGTTATGAATGTTATTTTGGCATGAGTTCATTCCGTTCCCCTGCAAAAAAGTGTTTGCTCTTGAAGCAATGATGGAAAGGTCTTTCTCAAAAGCAATTTCCTATTCTGTTATGAGCTTGATATGTAGTAAAAAATATACTTTTCTAAAGTTTTAAGTCAAATGTAATTGAATATTAACCTTGTGATTATGTTTTAGGTAATAAGATTCGACGGTGGTGAATATGTTTCAATGGCTGGTCAATTTAACAATCTCCTGAAGGTATTATCAAATTCACCTAATATTCCATTGTTTTACAACCCCTCTCTCCTCTGATTAGTTTGATTTCCCTACATATAAAGGAAGCAGATTAAAATGGTTACAGACATCATAGCCATCAGCAGTCTTTGTATCAACCCAAAAGATTTGCTTTACAACAAACTACGTTTTTCTGACCCCAAGGAAGTGTATCACAACTAAGGACATGCATCAAATTTTATGTCCAAGAATTTGAGTACATAGAAGATAAAGTTCAAAATTCATGTTCTTATTACCAGTCGGTAGTGTAGTAAACCTGCTCCATATTACTTTGTAGTATAATTATTTAGTTTCCATGGTCATGTTTCAGGAATATGAAACTATATATAATGCATTTATCTCTGTTTGAATTGTGTTATGATCTTAATTTGACAAGTAACAGTAACAACATTTTTTAAATTCTAGGTTACAAGCGAACAATGGGATATCCTAGAGTCTTTGATCAGAAAAACCAAAGGCTCATAAACATGGCATAGATCTTGCAATCAGCTGAACAGAATTTACAATAATGCCAATCAAGAATATAATGTCAGGCAACTTGATCATTTTATTCAAGTAAAAGAGTTCTTGGTTTATCTTGAGTTATTTTAATTCACTTTATTTACTAATTGTTTTGAAACCTATATGTTGAAATATCTTTATAGGAACTATACTTAATTTATCGCTGGTTGTAGAATCGTAATTTGGGACAATTGCAATATTTCAGTTGTGCGAGTCTAATCAGCCCAGCCATAAGGCAGAATGAAATTGAGAAATTCTGAGAATTTTCCCTGGTAAAATGTAGTGGAATAGCACAGTCCATCATGGAGGCACGGTGATGCAATGGTTAGTACTGCTGCCTCAGTGCCAGGACCTAGGTTCGATTCACCGCTTGGGTCACTGTCCGTGAGGAGTTTGCACATTCTCCCCATGCCTGTGTGGGTTTCCTCCGGGTGCTCTGGTTTCCTGCCACAGTCCCAAAGACGTGCTGGTTAGGTGCATTGGCCATGCTAAATTCTCCCTCAATGTACCTGAACAGGTGCCCAAGTGTGGTGACTAGGGGATTTTCACAGTAACTTCATTGCCATGTTAATGTAAGCCTACTTGTGACTAATAAATAAACTTTAAACTTTACTTTTTACTTTATCTGATTCTTGCATGGTGCCGAGAGATGAGAATTGAGGATAATTGTTTAAATTTGTAAATCAATTTTTTTTGGACAGAAAGGATTACCATTAACACTGTGGCATGTAGTTCCTTTCAAATATATTTTGCAACAGTTTGAAAAGGTAATAGTTAAGAACGGGATTATAGGGCTTTGGTATTATATTTGGCATAATGAATCCTGTAATGACTTGTTTTAATTTTGAAATACGAGATTAAAAGTGAGTTTAAAACCGATGCTCTGTTCACTGATACTACAGTGATCATGTTATAAGCAAAAAGGAAGTTCATTACAATATGATGTATTTAATGTATAAATTAATTGTAATGGTGGATGGTTTTATGTCTGATAATGGCTATTTGTCTGTTTAAGCTTTCCTGTCTGTTCAGTTGCCCTATACTTCATGCATTTTCAAACTGTTTCCTCATTCTCTGCATCCTCTGTATATTCACGATGTTTCCCAACCACTTTTGTATATCCCAGAAGTAGGGGAAAAAAGGAACAAAACAAAATCTAAATAAAAGCAACAAGATATAACAGAATAAATAGGGAAAGAAACTGAATAGACTTTAACTTTAACTCATTGATAAATTATGCACTGCCGGATTCCAATTTGATTTTACTTGAAACAGGTGTAACCTGTGTACATGTTTTGTCTGTAAAGAACAGAGCATGTGTATTAATATATGTAAGGCGAGATCTTCCAGTCCTGCCAAAGGCGCACTCCCACTGAGTTTCCTGGCGGCATGGGGTGGATTCAATGGGAAATCCCATTGACAGCGGCGGGACCAAAAGATCCCACTACCGAGAGAAACACCGTGAGGAGGCCAGAGAATCACACGCGTATCTTCAGTATGTGCAAATGCACCACACTGAGCCCAACTGACAAACTTAAATTGGTTGTCAGCATCAGTAAAAAAAGACAGCTGACTCATTCCTCGGAGCAATGCCATGACCAATCAGGATCAAATTGCCTGGTTGTGGTTGGCACGGTGACACAATGGTTAGCACTGCTGCCTCACAAAGCCAGGGACCTGGGTTCGATTCCCAGCTTGGGTCAATGTCTGTAGGAGTCAGCACGTTCTCCCAGTGTCTGTGTGGGTTTTCTGCAGATGCTCCAATTTCATTCCACAGTCCGAAAGACGTGCGGGTTAGGTGCATTGGCCATGCTAAATTCTCTGTGTACCCATACAGATATTGGAGTGTGGCGACTAGGGGATTTTCACAGTAACTTCATTGCAGTGTTAATGTAAGACTATTTTTGATACTAATAAATAAACTTAACTTTGAACTTAAATTTCAAACAATGCTTGGCAGTTAACTGTTAGTCACCTGGTACATTCTCCATGGCAATGCCTCTACCAATCAATCAATCTCTTCTCATACAGTATAAATTGTTTTCCCCTTTTCTCGATATTCTTGCAAAGTGTCCTGGTGAGTGCAAGGCAACAAACTTTGACATCTCTTTATTTTTCAGCAATATTCAAGTTCTGTACTACCAAAATACAATGTATCCTTTAAACCTTCAGTGCATTTATTAAACCATCTTTTCAGCAGTTTTGTGAACATTTAATATAAACCCTTCTTTCAGTGCAGGACAAAAACAGATGTTTTTATGCCATATCTTATATTATCAGTTTCAGTCGTATACTTTATTGTATGAATTCTGTAGATACAAAAGCAGTAAATTACAAAGAGTATAGATACAACAGATCAGAAAGAATGTGTTGCACATTCTACTGATTAATCTATATGCAATCAGTGAACTTCACAGGTAGAAGGAAAGCATTTCCTACACCCTTTTAGCACACAGCTATCGTCACACAAATCACAAGCACATGAGAATGCAAGATATTTAAAACTCTTCAGCACAGAGGATTAATGCCAAATCTTGCCGAAAGAGTTTCCCTCCATCAGACAAAGCCATGATGCTTTTCTTGTATGTTGTAAGATTTTGAATGTCTAGGTCCTGAATGTAGAAAAAAGTCATAGTTAACTAAATTCCATGAACAACCTTTTGCATCTCATTAAAATTAGTGTTTTTTGTGAATGCGTTTTTTGCTACCTTTTTGTTCTTTTCGCAGAGATCCTTTAGTAGTGCATCTAATTCATTTTCATCTATGTATCCATTACCATCCTAAGAAAAAGATACAAAATTGTAGCATTTATGTTGTATAACGGTCTCTTAACAATCCCAATCTGTTATCATTACTGAATAGTCTACAGTGCATATGATATTTCTGAAATACTAAGTAACTGACAATTTACAGTTATCATTTGGTAAAAGTCTGACAAATCACATCCTGGTAGCATTTTTCAAAAGTACTTCAGAATTCTGTAAGTAATGTCCGCAACATTCACAATTGATGATTTTTTAAAAAGAATAAAAGTGATAACATTGAGCATCAAATATCATTTCTCCTTTGGAAATTTTCATGGGCAGTTAGCATTACAAAGCACATTTACTCTAAAGTGCTGCTAACTGTGTAGTTTAGCAATATAGATGTAAAGTGACATTGTCTAAACCAGGTGGCGAAAGAGTCTATAAAAAACTAAGCAGTTCAATGCAAACATCTGCACATTATTGCTAGTATCCATAGTTTTTAGTCATAAAACTCAAACTGCTGTGATGTTTTTGCATGAACATTATATAATAAACATAAAGAATAGAACCATAACTTATATAACTTGCATTAGAAATTGGACAAATCCTAAGCTGCTTCATAAGAAGCTCAGTTTTTAAAGGACGTATGTTGATTTTCTCACCTTGTCTTTATGAATCACTAACAGTGTATGTATATGGTGCCCTTAACATGGTAACACATCCCAATTAATGTGTTTCACAGGAGTGTCATCAAACAAAAGTTAATTCTGAGCCATATAAGAAAATGGTAGGTTAGATGAAAGAAGTGCTTTAAAGGAAGGGAGAGGTGGAGAGAGTAAGAAAAGGAATTCTAAAGCTTAGTGGCTTGGCAGCTGATGACGTGACCAACATTAGTGGAGGGATTTTAAATCATGGACGCTTAAACTGAGACGAAGCTATTGAAAAAGACTAAGCATGAATCAAAAACAAATTCATTTTGGAATGTCAGCGGAAACACCCGTAAATGTATTATTCATTGCACTCCTACAGGCTGAAATATCTTAGAACACTTCATATAATAATACAAAATCAAAATATTGCAGGTCCTAGAACTCAGAAATAAAAAAATAAAATCCTGGAAATACTCTGCAGGCTTGGCAGCAATTGGAGAGAGAATTCAGGTCTGTGATCTCTCATCAGAATCCAGTATGCATTGGTTTTATTTCACACAAGGTACACCTTATAGTGAATTCAAATTTGTTGCGCATGGAAACTTGTTACATCAAGAAGTTCTGCACCTTAATGCATTTGTAATAGTGCTCTCAATTCTAAGACCATGGAAGATTATTTACAGTAGCATAAAATCAAAATGTTTCCTGACTTCCTGTGTTTGTTCATAATAGGTGTAATATAAATAAGTAAAATGGAGTAGAGGCAAGAGACTACACAAAAAAAACTAGCAGTCTGATCAATGTAAACAGGCGTATTTATAGAGGTGGGCAAACAAAATGAATCACCGCTCTGCAATTCAGTGTATTGCTCCACAAGCAGCTTGTTATATAAATAGTAAGGCTTTTCCATGCTATATTAAATATAATCCTTTTAAATTATCTAATATGGACAAAATACAGCAGGCATAGCTTTCAAGTATGTTGGCACTCAAGTAGAAGCGATTTTGCTGGCTCAGACACTTTGGCAGGATGGAAGATGGACAGAAACTGAAGGATTTTCTGTAGGGTGAGGTAGCCTGAGCCAGAGACCAGTAGGACATCCAGAGCACTCCTTGAAAGAATCTTGCAAGCGCGACATGTAGGACGTTGATTTCCATACCTTGGAGACACTAGCTGATGACAGAGAAATGGTATAATCACCTGTGGGCTGGTGTGGCTACAGTGACTTGGCAATAGATGCCAACATTGGAACAACCACCCACAATGACTCCTGATAACTTTCATATGTGACACTTGTGGCAAAATGTCCCTCTTACAGATTGGTCTCTTCAGACATCAGGAAAAGTGCACCGTATGAAGCTACCTCATCCCGAACGGATTTTATTTGTTACATATCCATCCATCTTGTGTAGATGGAAGATGAACTTTTAAATCAATTAAATAATTGTAGGTCTTTCAGGGCAGCCACATTCATTTGTTCACAGGCTGTGGGCCAGCCTTAAACTGAGAGGCTTGCTAAGCCATTTCAGAGGGCGGCTAAGAGTCAACCACATTGCTGTGGATCTGGAGTCACATGGGCCAACCAAGTAAGGATAGCAGATAGGTTTTTACGACAATCGACAATGATTTCGTGGTCATCATTAGACTTTTAATTCCAGATTTTTATTGCATTCAAATTTCACCAGCTGCTGTGGTGGGATCGGAATCCAAGTCCCCAGAGCATTACGCTGGGCCTCTGGATTACTGAAATAAGCAAAATGCTGTGGGTGCTGGAGTTCAATGACTTTAGACTGTGACCTTTCACCTTTTTTAATATTCCATACATCACTGTCTCAATACAAAAATATTCCTTCCCCTGCACCTGCTCCTCTATCTCTTCATAGAATCATAGAAACCCTACAGTGCAGAAGGAGGCCATTCGGCCCATCGAGTCTGCACCGACCACAATCCCACCCAGGCCCTATCCCCACATATTTTACCCACTAATCTACACATCTCAGGACTCTAAGGGGCAATTTTTAACCTGGCCAATCAACCTAATCTGCACATCTTGGGACTGTGGGAGGAAACCGGAGCACCCGGAGGAAACCCACGCAGACACAAGGAGAATGTGCAAACTCCACACAGACAGTGACCCGAGCCGGGAATCGAACCCAGGACCCTGGAGCTGTGAAGCAGCAGTGCTAACCACTGTGCTACCGTGCCACCCTTGATCTTAAGATTGCTACACTTTTGTTCTAACAGATTCCACCCCCCCCCCCCTCCCCTCCCTCCCTCCCTCCCTCCCCCCTCCCCCCCTCAATTCTGGTGAGTCAAACATACTCAACCTTATCTCTGTTCTCTCTCACTAGAGATGCTGCCAGACCTGCTGCGTTTTTCCAACATTGTCTGTTTGTTTCTGGATTACTAGTCCAGTGACAATACCACTACGCCATCGCCTCTCCATATTTGCAAATTACTTTGAAAATTTTCATAAGTAATACCAAAAGTGGGTCATGTGGCCCTTCAAGCCTGTCCTTCCAATCCACAAAATCATAGCTGATTTTCTGCCTCAACTTCACTTTCCCGTCCCATCTTCAAATACAGTGATTCCCTTAATGTCCAAAAGTCTGTTCATCTCCGTCTTGAATATGCACAATGACTGGGCAGCCACACTCATCTGGGTACAGAATTCAAAGATTCACAACCCTCAGAGTGAAAAATATTCCCTTCATCTCAATTCTAAATAGCCACCCCTTTGTCCTGAAACTATGGCCCAGGTTCAAAAGTAAAAGTATTTTATTAATCACCTGTAGTAGAAGGGAAGCAGCCACTGTCTTGCTACAAAAGTAATACAAGAGAAGAAGTTTTAAAATGCACTTGCAACATTTATTGGCTGAAAGGAAGTAATAGAAATGGAATGCAAAATATTTCATTAAGTATATCTAAATCCTGGAATTCTGGTCTTCCATGGCAAATTGAATAACAAGGAAAACATGCTCATTTTGTTTATATGGCTCAGTGTCAAATTTTGTTTTATAATGCTATTTTAAAGTTCCTTGGGATACTCTATTATATTAAAGGTGCTATATAATTACAAGTTGTTATACAGCACTGAAGGCGACCATTACAACCATTGTGGCT
This sequence comes from Mustelus asterias, assembly GCF_964213995.1. NCBI lineage: Eukaryota > Metazoa > Chordata > Chondrichthyes > Carcharhiniformes > Triakidae > Mustelus > Mustelus asterias. Next base: position 47,132,679 of record NC_135807.1, on the reverse strand, counting down.
GCATCAGTTCTTTCAAAGAGAAATCCAATTACTCTTAATCTCCACTCTTTTCTCAAATCCTGATGATTTTTTTCTCCTTCAAATATTAATCCAGTTAGCCTTTTGAATGCAACTACTTTGTCTGGAAACGGCACCTTAATTAACAGTGCATTCCAAATCCTAACCACTTGTGTGAAGAATGGTTTCTTTACCTCACCTGTGGTTCTTTTGTCAATCACCTTAAATCTGTATTCTCTGGTTGTCAACTTCCAGACATTTTATCTTGTATTAGCTTAGCTTTATTTATTCTATCTAAGCCCTGCATGAATTTGAACACCTCATTCAATGGCGGCACAGTGGTTAGCGCTGCTGCCTCACAGTGCCAGGGACCCAGATTAAATTCCAGCCTTGGGTGACTGCCTCTGTGGAGTTTGCACATTTTCTCTGTGTCTGCGTGGGTTTCCTCCAGGTGCTCCAGTTTCATCCCACGGTCCAAAGATGCGCAGATTAGGTGAATTGGCCATGCTAAGTTGCCCCTTAGTTTCCCAAGATGTGTAGGTTAGATGTAAATATGTGGGGTTTGGGGGGATAGAGCAGGGTAGTGGGCTTGGGTAAGATACTCTGTCACAGAGTTGGTGCGGACTCAAAGGGCCAAATGGCCTCCTTCTGCATTGTAGGGATTCTATGATACAAATATCTTTCTAAACTTCTCTGTTTGAAGGAGAACAACCCTAGCTTCTGCAGTCTACCCACATCCCTGGAATCATTCGAATAAATCTTTTAGGTACCTTCTCCAAAGCCTTCATGTCCATCCAGTGTGTGGTGCCCAGAGTTAGCCACAATGTTTCAGCAGGAACTGAACTAGTGTTTTGTAGATCTTTAGCATAACTATCCAGCTATTTGTACTCTATGATTTTATTTATAAAGGCAAGATTCCATATGGACAGATTAACCTTTCCTGCCACCTTCAAAGGTTTGTGCACAACCCCTAGGTGTCTCTCTTCTTGCACTCCCTTTAACATTGTGCTATTTAGCATATAGGGCAGGATTTTACGGCCTTGCTCATCTCGAAACCGTAAAATCCTGCCCAAGGTCAATGGACCTTCCCATGGTCTGCCCCTCGCCCGCTCCGATTCCATTGGCAAGCGGGACGGTAAAATTCCAGCCACAGTATCTCTCCACATTCTTCCAAAATGTATCACACTTTTTCTATGTTGAATTTCATCTTCCAAATAAATGTACACCCACTGCACCAACCAACGTCCTCTTGAAGTGTATTGTTATCTTTCATACTTTTCACTCCACTCAAGTTCTGTGTCAACCGAAAATTTCATAATCGTGCCAAAGTCCAAGCCACTAATGTGTTTATATAACACACAGCGCCATCAAATTTTACAGAACTGAATAGGTACATCTGCACTTAGTTCCACACCCCCTTCTATTTTATCATCCTTTATACATTTGAATTTTTAAACATTTATACACTCCCCTTTTAAAAGCAATTATGCATTTTGTATCCACTGCCTTTTATGGCATATTATTCTACATCCTGAAAGCTCTGCATGATAACATTGCTCCTAATTTGTCTCTGGTGGTGATTCTACATTAATGCATTCTGTTTGCTGATTCATCAACCACTGCAAATAGTTACTCCCTGTTTGATCTGTCCTTCCCTTTTCCACCTCAATTCTGTACAGCTCTATGAAACCTTCTAATCTTCCTAAAGACTGTAAAGTCCTATTTATGGTCTCTCTTAATGACTAAAATCTCTCAGTCCAGTGTTTCACCTGTTCCGTCATTTGATAAGAGCACACCTAATCTGTTTGTGGTCTCTACTTTCCTGTCCATCTCCAATATCCTCTAGTCCCTAGTCAGTGAAGAATCTATCTAATTCAGACTTGAAAATATTCACTGACCCTGCCTCCATTGCTTTCTGGGGAAGAGAATTCCACTTACCAATGACCCTCGGAGAACAAATTCTTCTTATCTCCATCTTAAAAGAGGGATCACTTATTCCTTAACCGTGTTCCCTAGTTCTAGTCCCCACCGCAAGTGGAAGCATCCTTTTGGTATCTACCCTAGCAAGTGCCCTCAGGATCTTACGATCACCTCACATTCTTCTAAACTCCAATGGGTATAAGCCCAATCTGATAAACCTTTCTTCATCCCAGGAATGAGTCGTGAATCTTCTCTGAACTGATTCTAATGCAATTAAATCTTTTTCAAATAGACCAAAACCGTGCACAGTATTCCAGATGTGGTCCCACCAACGCCCTGTACAGGTGCAGTAAAACCACCGTACTTGTATCTTCCATTCCCCTTGCAGTAAATGACAATGTTACATTTGCCATCCAAATCACTTGCTGTACCTGAAAACTAACATTTTGTGATTCCTTTTCCAGGACACTCCGTTCCCTCTGTACCACCAAACTTTGCAATCTCTCTCCATTTAAATAGTGTACTGTTTCTCTATTCTTCCTGCCAAAGCAGACAAGTTCACTTTTTCTCTCATTATACTCCATCTGCCAAATTTTTGTCCACTCACTTAGCAGGTGGGATTTTCCAAAGATCCTGCTGGAGGGAAGAACTGGAAGATTCTCTATGTCAGTAATGGACAACTTAAGCTGGTGAGTGGGCTTTCTTAATCCCAGAGGGCCACAAGATTGAAATCAGGCATGTTCACTAACCATGACCCCATGATGCATTTAATACATGCTGAATATTTCATAAAGAGTTATAGAAAAGGTTAAATCATTTTTATATTACTAGAAATATCAACTTCAAATGGTAAAAACAAATGAAATATTTACATTTTGGATGCAGAGTAAGTGGACAGCTCTTACAGTCAATGTTATGTACAATCAGCATGACTCACTTCACTTGCCCTAGCTTTACATGTGTATCACTTCAGTCATACCGGTAGGAAAAAGACTATGTGGACAGAAATTAGCAGAATGTGGTAACCCTACGCATGGGCAACAATCAACAAAATGTCTTCAGGGCTGCACTCAAAACCCAGCATGTGGTCCCTGGGCCACAGGTTGCCCACTACTGCTTTACATTCTTTTGACAACTTACTTTCCTACCTATCTTTGTGTCATTGGCAAATTTAGCTATCATAGATTTTGGTTCCTTCATTCATATCATCGACGCAGATTGTAAAGTTCACTGGATTGTGAAGCAAGTGTTATTATTATGTTGCACAGTTCATACTTACTCAAAATTAATTGTCAATTGTTTTAATCTTAATAATTGACGGGATTGTTTGCCCAAAATTTTGCCAGATCTTGAGACTCTGGAGAGTGATCTTCCCATTTAGAGCAGAATTCCACAGTGGAACTTGAGCTCTTGTTCTGGCTTAGGGTTTCATGGGTCAGTTATATAGTGGAATACCTTCTGTGAACAGGAAGCTCGCCAATATCAGGGTTGAAATCCAGAATGCAGCAGGATTTTACTGCAGTAGAGATGGAAAATGATCCTAATAAGTCAGAAGCACATTGAAGATGGCAACTAGAATTCCACTGAAAAACTGAGCATCGGACAAGACGAAAGCTTTAAGCAGCAAAGTGCTTGATACAACTTAAGAGGTAGGAAAGCTCCTACAATGTAACCTCCCTCCATTATGCAAACTCAGTTATTCTGCAACCCGATGACACCTTCCAGGAAGGGGCAGTCAGTGGGGAGGACGAAATTGAGACTCTCCTCTTCCTGCCGCTGTTTGGATGCAGCATGAGAGAAAGGAGCAGTCAGTGAACGAGAAGGGGAAACCCTAATCAGTGATGAGAGCCTCACTGACCAGATTTTCCTTCAATCTTCATCACAATCCCATCTGATTTTGAGAAGTTCCCCGCTGAAATGTACAACAGAACATATTTTCCACATCTGATATTCACAATGTAAAATGTTTGGTTGTTAAATATTATTGTACTTTGTATAATGATCAAATGACATTTAGTTCCATTGAGCCCTTTTCATACGCGAAATGGCAAGTTTCCCCTTTGAGATGCTAAAACTGCTTCTCTTGTAGCAACATGTCCCTGATATATTTTGCTAATTAAAAGCTCATAGGTTTTTAAAAAAAACTTACCTGATCATAATAGTCAAAGATATCATTAAATTCTTTTGAAGTCATATTCACGCCCTGAAAAATGAAAAACAAATCCTGCTGACAGAATGACGAAGTAAATGATGGTTCCTCAACCTGCTATAAAACCGATAAATCTATGAATAGACATGATACAATTGATCCTTCTATGACATTCCCCATGGTATATCAGAGATTATGGAGATTGCTGAAGTGCTATTTAATATTTAAGGGAGGTCAAGTTAATGAGCAGTGGGTAAAATGAGAAAGAGGAGTAAGTGCTTGATGCGAATTCAGTCTAAATAAACATTGGTTTTCTACCGTAGCATGAAAAAATCTGTAGGAATAGTTTTAAAGTTCTCAAAACACTTATTCTTTCGTGGGCTGTGGGTGTTGCTGACTAGGCCAACATTTGTTGTGCATTCCTAATTACCCTTGCACTGAGGGGCTTGCTTGGTTATTTCAGTAGGCAGTTAAGAATCAAGAACATTACTGTCGGCCTGGAGTCACATGTAGGCCAGACCAGCTAACTAAATGTTATAACTGATTACTGCACAAAGTGGGAATTTGGCACCTGCCAATAAGGACATCCAAGAGGTTGACGCTGAGTTGGTTTCAGGTGGGATGGCACAGTGCCACCAGATTTGGAAGTGCATGTTAGAAAGACTTGTAGTGCACTGCCACCATCCTGGAATGGAAGCTCCAAGCAAGAGCAAAATGATAGTAAATTCCAGCAAAACAGAAATGTGTGATAAAAACAAATGTCTTAGTTCCAGAAAGTGCATGTATTTCTAGAATTTGAATATATCAGGTTATTTTTGCAGTGAAATGTATTTTTGTGAAGTTGAGGATATATTAATATTTTAATTGTCGAGTGGAGTGCCCAATAATCCCAATTGCTAAAAATAACAAAACTCTGTTTATCCATAATGGCATTTGCTACCAAATAAACCTGTTGGACTTTAACCTGGTGTTGTTAAAACTCTTACTGTATCCATAAATACAGATGGATGGATTTTGTCTTGTTTAGCTGTCAAATGTACTCATTCCAAAGATGATAGCACCTACCTGAAATTTGAGGAGAAAGTTCTCTTTGTCAGGAAGCAACCTATTAAAAAATAAATTTGACATATTTGTAGTTTATGCATTTAGACGGCCCAAATAATATTGTTGCTTTGAAAGATCAATGATATATTGAAAGTAACATACCTTGCCATTTCGCCCAGTCCCAATTTTCCATCATGATTTGAATCGAACATTTTAAGCTTAAAAAATAAAAATTAAAGTTTCCTAAAATGAATCAAACATTTATCTTTTTCAACAAATTTAAATGAAGATAGAATTTTAAAAACAAAATGTTGCATGAGGAAATGTACAGCTTTTAATGTTGCAGCACGACAGGTCTCTGGCAAAGAAGTTAAATGATAATTGTTTGAAGTCAAAATTCCTTTCGCAGTCTTTGTCTCCATGACCTGATATGTTTATGCTAATTATTCCACATTGCTGTTTTCTATTCTTGCGCCAGTATCTAACTTAAGAGATCCCCTAGTCAAACAGATACTAAGCTGTATTTTTTGACCATGATTGATAGCAGGCTGATATATGACCAGATTTGTACCGCAAAATGTTGATTTGAGCACACTATCATATTATTTACACCATGGTACTTCATGTACAGCAGAGAAATTGAGGCATGCAAACAAATCTATCGGAAAGACATGGCAGACATAACTTTTTCAGTACCAGTTTTCATTTCCTTTGCAGATTCCATACCTGTCAGCTTCTATCAAATTCCTGCATTAGTTCTATTCTTTAGTATCTTTCAATATGCAGCACCTTAGCATATTATCAACTGAAGATGAGCATTTATAGCTGGGAAATATAATAGTTTTCCATTTATTTTTAATCGATAAAGGTTGCTTATCAGATGTGTATTGTTTGTCGTGGGGTAGGGGAGGACCATGGGGATTTGTAATGCTGGTCGTTCGCGGTCGGTGCCGACCAACATGGCCGCTCTACCATTTTATAAAAGCCCGCAACCTGCCCTACTCGGTGGAGGATGTCAGGTCCATAACAAGAAGCTGTTGGGTATGCGCAGAATGCAAACCGCACTTTTACCGACCTGACCGGGCACAATTAGTCAAGGCCACTCGTCCCTTCGAGAGGCTGAGTGTTGATTTTAAGGGCCCCCTTCCCTCAACAGATCGGAATGTGTACTTCCTCAACATCATTGACGAGTACTCGAGATTCCCTTTTGTTATTCCCTGCTCTGATACATCCGCTGCCACGGTTATCAAGGCATTCCATGATCTTTTTACCCTGTTCGGGTACCCCAGCTACATTCACAGCGACAGGGGCTCGTCGTTCATGAGCGATGACTTGAGGCAATACCTGCTCTCATACGGGATTGCCTCGAGTAGAACCACGAGCTACAACCCTAGGGGTAATGGACAGGTGGAACGTGAGAATGCTACAGTCTGGAAGGCTGTCTTACTGGCGTTGAAGTCAAAAAGCCTTCCAGTCTCCCGTTGGCAAGAGGTGCTCCCTGATGCGCTCCATTCCATACGCTCACTCCTGTGTACGGCAACCAATGCTACTCCCCATGAGAGGATGTTTTCATTCCCTCGGAAGTCTTCCTCTGGCACCTCATTACTGTCTTGGTTGACGTACTCAGGACCTGTCCTCCTGCGGCGACATGTAAGGGCCCGCAAGTCCGACCCATTGGTCGAACAGGTCCATCTCCTCCACGCCAACCCTCAGTATGCCTATGTGGCATACCCTGACGGGCGAGAGGACACGGTCTCGATCCGAGACCTGGCGCCAGCAGGGGACGTAGGAACCCCTGTCGCTCCCATACCCCCTGTTACAAACCCCATAACTCTTGTTTCCCCTCCGGACACGGCGCGGGCAGCATCGGGACCATTACTTAACCCTTTTACTCCCGTGTACAGCTTGCCTGAGTCCAGAGGATGGTCGCCACTTCAGGGCGTGTCGGAACTCCATGGATTACCATCACCTCAGGGTCAACCGGCCCGTGAGTCTGTGGAGGAACAGTTGGACATCGCCTTGGGGAGAACGCCACCGCGAGTGCCTACTCCGGTGTCATCGCCGGTATTGAGAAGGTCACAACGATGGTGCGGTCCCCCTGACCGTCTGAACTTATAGACTGATGACAAATTATTCTGTTTTTCTGTACCCCGCCGGCCTTTGTCTTCAAAGGAGGGGTGAATGTGGTGAACCATTGCGACTAAGAGTAGGCGTTACAGCGCTGAGGATCGGATCTTCATTCGATCTGAAGTTCAGCGGCTCCTCAAGGAAAGGATCATACAACCTCGCGCTAGTCCATGGAGAGCTGCGTGTATCTATTAATGATCTGACTATAGTCAATGACCATCCGGGGTTTGTTCCCACTCTTGACCACCACGACCTGCGCTCTCCATGGACTAGCGCTAGGTTGTATGATCCTTTCCTTGAGGAGCCGCTGAACTTCAGATCGAATGAAGATCCGATCCTCAGCGCTGTAATGCCTACTCTTAGTCGCAATGGGCTTGCAGCCTGCCTACTCTTAGTCGCAATGGGCTTGCAGCCTGGCACAAGATTCTGGAACAAGGAGGGTGTGGTGATCTTCAGCGTCGAGAGGCTACAGGCGTTGGGCAATTTGGACGCTGCTGTTCTCCCACAGAAAGCGAAGGGAGTGGCCCACCGTACTGTAGGGTTACACTCCTCAAGTGGACCATGAAGTTTAGTCCGAGAAGTATTGGCGCGCAAAGGTGCGGCAACACTAGGAGCTTGAAACGCTCGTAAACTGTGCCTTGCACCGTTAAAGTTACCACGCAACTCCCTAGCACGGTGACAGACCGGGATCTTGATGCCATAGAAATTGTCTGTTTGACAGGTTGAATCCGGAGTCCACACCGCTTCATAGCGTCTGGGTGGATAAAACTCTGTGCTCCCGCTGTCAAACAGACAATAAATCAAGTGGTCGTTTACCTGAATGTCCATCATAGACTTGTCAAGTCTATGAGGCTTGGCCTGGTCCAGGATGATCGACGCCACCGTTGGTTCATGAGCGCCACTGCAGGCAGCTGAAATCGACGAGGATGTCCCCTGCTGGTCGTTCGCGGTCGGTGCTGACCAACATGGCCGCTCCCATAGGTCGCATGTGGGTGATGGCGCCAAACTCAGTGACCCCTGGTGGTCACACATCTCCGACTCCGTCGACCGTAATGGCGTCGTCCTGGCCTCGCACGTGGACAAAACCCTCGACGACGAAGAACCGGGCGCTGAGGAATCGCAGGCCGCACTGCTGTTCTGAGAAGCAGATTTAGAGCGGCACACTTTCGAATACTGCCCCTTCTTACCGCAGGCGGAGCACAACACAGCTTTAGCGGGACACCGTTGCCGAGTATGCTTCGCTCCCCCACAGAAGTAACACTGCGGGCCGCCCGGAGCTGCTGCCGTCATCTGGCCCGAGTGTGAGCACGCCATTACGCAACATTTCGAACCCGGGGGACGAGGAGGGATTGGCGACTGCTCCTGCCACGTTGTCTCCATGTGGTCTTCAGGATACAATACTAGGCTTTTGGAGGCCGTTTCCAGCATCTCCGCTAGTTCTATTGCCTGGGTGAGGTCAAGATTACCTTTCTCCAGTAGTTTGAGTCGGATGTAAGATGATCTGACTCCCGCCACAAACGCATCACGAGTGAGGTCGTTCATATTCTGCTCTGCCGACACTGCTTTGCAGTTACAGCCCCTGGCTAGCTGTAAGAGCTCGTTCGCGTATTCCTCCATCGTTTTGCCGGACTGCCGTCGTCGAGTGGCTAAGAGGTAACGAGCGTGTATTTCGTTGGGCGGTTTGATATAACGCTTCTTCAGAAGCTCGAGGGCCTTTGTGTAGTTGGTGGCCGCACGGATCGCGAGGTAGACGGTGTCGCTTACCCTCGCATGGAGGACCCGGAGTCTGTCATCATCTGTGGTGACCGCTGCGGAGGCTGCCAGGTAGTCCTCAAAACACTTCAACTAGTGGTAGAAGGTGTTAGAGGCGCCCACCGCACGTGGATCTAGTGTAAGGCGTTCAGGCTTCAATATCTGCTCCATACTCTATTTTTTCGACGAGAGTTTATTTACAGCAAATAAAATTGATGCGCGTTATCACACACGAGCCTTGATGCTCAGGAAATAAAGGCTTTTATTTGCTGTAACAAGGTAGCTACTAATTATATACACGATCCCAGACTGAGGGGTCCCAGACAGAGCAGAGACCTTTATACCTCTCCCAGGAGGCGGAGCCCGACTGGGATGTACCACAATAACTATAATACAAGGTGTAACAACCCAACCCTAACCCCAACAGCAACAAGTAGAACAACCCATCCCTAACCCCAACAGCAACATATATACATACTTGTAGTACTGGCCAGACCCTGGCTCAGTACTATCTAGTGGGAACCAACAGTACTATCTAGTGGGAACCAACGATGGTTCACCACAGTACTCAAACTGACTATGATTCAGTCCCAACTTAAAGCAAGTTTAAGTTTGCTTAAGCCAGTTTCTGTTCCAGAATCTTTCTTTCATAAGTGCAAAGTTCACCAAGAAAGCAATTTCAGCTTAGGTCAGCTATGAGATAGAATAGTATAATACAGCTTGATGCATAGAAGAAAATTTTTAAATGGCAGTAAGTAGGTGAATAGGTCACACCACAGGTTTAATGGTCCGTAACGTCCAGGTTCCAGGGCAGGTATGGGGGGAGGGGGGGGGGTACTCCAAAGGTGCATTGGGGAATTTCCACCCTGTAACCTGCACCCTCCCCCACCCCCCCGCCCCCGCCCCCCAGAGCCCCGGAGGTTTCCAGGGAAGTTTTGCATGGCAATTGCCCGTGAAGTTCCATCTTGCGATCAGCAATTGTGCTGCACTGTCAACCATCTAAAAACGCATTTCAGATCACAAACCTCTGATTGTTCTAACTGTTTACAGGAATCATAGAATCCCTACCGTGCAGGAGGAGGCCATTCGGCCCATTGAGTCAGCACCAACCACAATCCCACCCAGGCTCTATTCCCATAACCTCATATTTACCTTGCTAATCCACCTGACACTAGGGTCAATTTAATATGGCTAATCAATCTAACCTGCACATCTTTGGACTGTGGGAGGAAACTGGAGCACCTGGAGGAAACCCACGCAGATATGGGGAGAATGTGCAAACTCCACACAGACAGTGATCCACGCCGGGAATTGAACCCGGGTCAATTCCTGCATTCAATTCTGCTCCTATGTCTTATGGTCTTATGGAGTCCGAATAATTTTGTATCTATTAATCTTATATCCTATATAGTCAAATTATAGTCAATCTCATGTAAGAATCGACCCCTGACTTTTGATCAAAATAATTCTTAAATATTCATATGCCTTGTGTAAAAGTCGACCACTGACTTTCTAAGGACACTATGCTCCGACTCAGCTCACTGCCCACTCTGTATTTAGAGAAATACAGCAGAGACCAGGATTGGAAGCAGGTGTTTTCTGATCTTTCAGCACTGCTGCTAGATCACAGAGGGCAATTCATCCACTGAGACATCAGGAACTTTAGTAAAAGTTCACTTTCTTGTTGAAATGATGGAGGTAAGTTTGGAACAGTCTGTAGATTCAGTGAGCACCTGCCTATGAATGTGGAGTAACAAGCTGGCTGTGTGAAACGTGAGCATCGGTAGTTGAAAGTAAGTCCCTTGACAGTAAGCCCCTTGAAAACAAATTGGACCAGAAACTGGAAACCCAGCATGGTTCTCTGCTGGCTTTTTTGTTCTATTCATTCATGGGATGTGGGTGTCGCCTGCCGGGCCAACATTTATTGCCCACCTCTAATTTCTCTTGAACTGAGTGCATTTCAGAGAGCATTTTGTTAAGAGTCAATCACATTGCTGTGGGTCTGGGGTCACATGTAGGCCAAGCCAGTTAAGGACAGCAGACTTCATTCCCCAAAGGACATTCATGAACCAGATGGGTCTTTCTGACAATCGGCAATGGCTTCATGGTCATCATGGCTGTGTGCGCCGCAAGCACTGTTAGTTCAAGGCCCCTCAAAAACATTACCTGTGTGAAAGAAAACCCCTTAATTTTTGCCTAAGAAAATAGGTCTCATAGTAAGCAACAGGACACGCAACTTCTCCAACTTTTCAACTTTTAATTCTGTGGAATCAATTATAATTAATTCAAGCATCCAGCCATACAGTCTGCAAATCTTAGTGGAAATGGAGCAAAGGACTTGTAGAGGCCATTTTATGGTTCAGAAAATAGATATCCTCTTTGTCATAATTTTTCTGAAATGCACTGAACTCCTTTTAGTGAGATGTCTAATCCTGAGATTCCCAAACGTTTATCTGCTGAGTCCCTCTTGCCCCAAAATTTTCACACACATATTGGCCTCCCCGCTTCCCTCTTTTTGAGAAAGTAAGGGCAAAATTAGTCTTCATCAATAGTGATACTGAATCGACATTCCTTTTACACTGTTTGACTTTCTTATCCATTTAAGTCGACATTCAGGCATGGTGTAAAAAGGGCTGTTATTTGGTATTCAACGCTACTTCCATTTGTTTGCATAGATAAAGATAGTTTTACTTTCTCAGCTAACATATTATTTAAGACAGAAAACAAAGTAGTACAGTACAGTATCTCACTCGCAGTCACATCCTCCTGTCCCTGACCATGGACCAAATCAGGCAACTCTAGCCTAAGGGGGGGTGTGACTGCCTTCTGGAACAAGGTATCCAGGTAACTTTCCCCTTTCCTGGTGCATCACAGTGTATGCACAGCTCTGTCTCCAGCCCGTTAACTCTGAACCTAAGTTCCTCAAGCTCCAGATGGTTACTGCAGATGTGTTTGCCTTGGATCACATTTGTATCCTTCAGCATCCACATCCTGCAGCTGCAACACATCATCTACCCTGACATCTTTACTGTATTTTTATTAACCAATGAATTCATTTTTTTTAACTAATTCATTTTAATTGATGCATCTAGTCCTGCCTATGCTTATTTTGTATTATTTCAATTGATGTTCTAATGACCCTCTATTGAAATTCCGTGGGGTTTTTTTGTATTTTTATTCCAATTCAATCAAATCAAATCCAATTCAGAGTCTCAACAAGTTGAGACATTCCCGATCCAAGCTGACAAGACAGGGCTCTCGCCTCCTGTCTTGGGCTTGACCTACATGATCCAAGCTGATTGGAGTAGGCATAGCTCCTCCTCCAAGGCTCGATCTCATTTGCATCTTAGCCAAAAGGCTGAGATGCCGCTTTTAAAAATTGCTTCAAATGAAGCTAAAATGTAACCTAATGACTTCAACCAAGCACAGCATGTCGATACTACACTTGATCTTAGCCAAAAGGCCAAGATAAGATAAATTAAAAATACTCACCAATCACCTACCTGCTTCCTGTGATGCCACACCATGATTTTTCTTTGTAACTGTAGCCCTGATTGGCTCCTAGTTACCGGGGGCGGCGGCTGGCGCCATTCTGTGCTCCAAAGTCTCGCTGCTTTATGCCATGCTCACTGCTCCGAAGAATCGTTAACTTGGTGAGGGTTGGTTGAACCCATTTGCTGGAGCACAATTAGTGGAATTTTGTTTTGATTTGGCGAGTTTCAACCACAAACAAGTCTCTATATTCAAACTGCTTTTATACTTGTCTTTTGATGTAAATAAATTATGCAAATCCAGTTTCACGCATACGATGAGGCAAAGTGGATATGTATGTCGACAGCTCTTTGAGATATGTCGGGCTACTTGTTTTGCATTGAAAGCCGGAACCAATCGTGAGATGAGATTTTAGAATTGTCTCTCTAAACAGAGTCAAACCACTGCTGTGGATTCAATTCTCTGTTGGACTCTGCAATTTTGGCCTTTGTGAAAGTGTGCTCAGAAAACGGGTTTGAAATCCCAGCAAAATCCTGCAGTTCATTTGCCTCTCTTTCAGGAAAGCATTGATTGAATTTTGTGCAAAGTTGAGGCAAGTGTCTCAGAATGGCATCTTTAACTTCTCTGATCATTTTCCACTCTGTACCAAAGACAAAGGCAACATAGTTACATTGTCGTGCAGTATATATTCTGTGGAGAAAAGCTTTACGGACAAAACTCTGCTGTTCACGCATGATAAAAATGTTACATTACTTATCTTGCAAAGAAAGTTTAAATTTATTGCCATACAGATAGCCCAACAAAACCTGGAAGTAGTGGTCCAGGAAATGATGATGATTCAGAAAAGCCTCTTCCTTGAGTTTGCAGATTCTTGCTAATAAACGTTACCATGGAACAACCTTGGAACGTTTTTGATTATCGTCATCTGTCCTTTCAGGTGAAAGAGTTTTTATCTGGGAAAAAAAAATCTTATGGATTATTTTTGAGGGCAGGATGTTCAGTCTCCAAGTCACGTGTTAGTTTGCTTGGTTTCATGAACTGGAAGAGGGAAAACACAGACAACACACTGCAGCCAGCATTCTTCATTAGAACCAGAGAATGTGAACTCCATGTTCAGGCAGGAAGGATCCTATTTCCAGCTTTTCCTTTGCCTGGTTCTATTTGTTTCTTCCACATCCTCAGATGTATGCTTCAAAACCATTCTTTCCTAATTATCGGCTACCAAATATCAGAGCCTCCACGGTTATATTGCATTCAGAACACTTTAATGCCACAGATCAGTGAAGATTACAATTTTGGCATGACTTGTCCAGACTATTAGCAAAGTATAGAGAAGAAACACTTCTGAGCTGATGAATGCCTGCTTCTGTTCTTGCTCTGGCTGGTTTTTTCTCTCTCTTGCCGTTTACTGCTGTGGTGACTAGGTTACTTTAAACATTCTGCCGTTGCCTGAATCAGATTGTAACAAGAAGTTGAATTTCCATGGCTTTTCCCTTTTCAGATATTCTGAAGTTTGAATGGTGCTTGGTGCAATAGCACGCAATGTGATAAGGGCAGCCATTTCTCATTTACAGGGATCAACTTAAATCTAGTTTTGCTGGGCCTATTGACATTTTGTTTGTAACAGCACAGACTGCCACTGATGTAACTATATGCCAATTTCCTGCTATGGTAGGCTAGACAGGCAATCAAAATCACAGATTACAATGTTTGAATTCCCTCTAATTTCTAGAAGTTTAAAATTTATTTATTAGCACCACAAGTAGGCTTACATTAACACTGCAATGAAGTTATTGTGAAAATCCCCTAGTCGCCACACTCCAGCGCCTGTTCGGATACACTGAAGGAGAATTTAGCATGGCCAACGCACCTAACCAGCATGTCTTTTGGACTGTAGAAGGAAACTGGAGCACCCGGAGGAAACCCCACGCAGACACGGAGAGAACGTGCAAACTCCACACAGATAGTGACCCAAGCCGGGAATCGAACCCTAGCGTTGTGAGGCATTACTGCTAACCATTGTGCCACCGTGCCGCAGTGGAAGTTGGGCCAGTCAGGGCTGTTTCTGGCAAATAACTGACCACTGTGCACAAGATATTTTACTTGGTGCAACTTCTGTTCCTGGAATTTGTTCCTAAAATCAGCACAAATTCAGACATTGCAAATCGTACTGAGATCGCAACATGAGAACCTGCCCCAATGTATATTTCTTTCATTTTAAAATTAAGTGTGCACAGTGTCTTCAAATATAAGTAATTTCAGACTTTTGACGCACCTCCTTTATACATGGTGGGAGCCATCCTCCCTTCCAGCCTTTGCAGTTTGGGAACCGCTGCTCTATACTCAAAGTGTGACAACACGTTACAAACTGAGTGAATTCAGGAACTTTGGGAGGAAGTACAAAATAAATACTTGGAAAAGAGCATCAAGGTAAGCGAGGAATATCATTCCTTCTCAACCTGGGAATAAGGGAGTGACATATATGTATTTCATTGATGCTTCTAACTAAACTTGAAAAACTTAGAATGAAATAAGCAAATATTTGTAACACTAATGAATATAGTGTCGGGTAGTACATGAAGGTGTCTAATTTGGACACAAGGTAAGTGCATGGCGCATAGTTTCAACTATGCCTTTTTAAAGTTATTAATGAAAAATAAGTTTTAGCTCAATGTTATATTCCCATAAATTAGAAATAATCACACTTTAGACTCAAAATGCTGGTGCTTCATCGATTGTATTTCTTGCTGTTCTCCGTGTTACTGATTGACTCATACATTGTCACTTGACACATGCTCGCAGTGTGACTGTGAAGGTGGCACCCCAGGATATGTATTTACACAACAAATATTTCTTATCTCTTTACAAATAATATAACAATATAACACATTTGCATTAGTGAATGTCATTCCAGGCAACGCCAAAGCTATTCTACTATAGACCGAAGTATATACAGAGAAGCTTTTAACTTTGACTTTTTAAAGCCAGGAATGAAAATGATTGCATGAATATTCAGCTACATTAATGAATGTAATGATAATTGTAACATGAGCCAAATTATTTATTGCACAGATTAATTAACACTCATTTTGTGTTTTCAGGGACAGCATGTCAATACATGTTCGGAAGTTGGCTATCAGGCGGCCATATTAAGAAAAGACTGCTACTGAATGGACAATATATGAAGCAATCGAAGTGGAGGTAAAGATTGGAATATACTGGTCTACGGAGAATATAGGGATCAATAAATCACCTGGCATGTACAAATAATTCCTATTTTGTGATTTCTAGGTGCAAACTGGAAGTATTATTTGCCGAATACCCTTCTCGAGTTACCTATGGAAGCACACTTGCTGCGGTAGGCTGGTTTACCAACAGAAAATACTGTACCTTATCCATGTAAGTGGAACAGATGGATAAAGGGTTGTTAGTGGTGGAGACTGCTATTAAGTCGGAAAGATGTAAATATTAACAGTAATTATACAGGCCACATACACAGCAGTTAAGACCATCTCTCTCATGAGCATTCACACTGGTTCAAGCCCAAATAGGAATTAAGGCTGACTTTGGCTGATTAGATAGTGTCCTGGCATCCAAAATAATGGTATTTCAATTAAGGTAATTAAGGCCTGCTGTCCTGTGCCCAGGAGAATCATTTGCTCTCAGGAAATGGTGGCCACCAGGACTGGCAGCTGTAGAAGTTATTGAATGACAACATTGCCAGCATCAGAGCCATACTTATAAATAGGCTTACACAAGTGGTTACAGGGACCATCTCAAAGAATTAGATTCCCTGAGACAGCATAGGGAGCCATGTTTACAAATTGGCTGCAGAGGCAAGGATTTCAATATTTGACTCCTGGGAATTTCACCAGTTCGATGAGTAAGTAGCCACCACTGCTAATCTTTAACCTGGAGGCACTGTGGAAGCAGTGTCAGTTTCATGAATCACAAGGATCTCTAAGTGCTAGAGGGAAAAAGCTGAGAAGACTGACACCACATTTACTCCAGCAGCATATGTGTTCTATGTCACTTCAGATACATTTGACAATTTGCCATTTTATTGCACAGAAATGAAGTTTCATATTTAAGAAGCAGACTAAAATGAGCACATGTACTCTGAGACTGAATTTACTGTGAAAAATATAACATATTTTATAGCACATTTTACACTCTCAAAACTTCCCAAAACAGTTTACTTTTTGAGTAAAGTACTTTATGCAATGTCATCTCCAAGTATAAATGTGTCCAATACAGGGAACAATCACAAAGCTCACTTGAAGATCTAAGCAATTAAAGTAAACTTAAAGTTTATTTATTGGTCACAAGTAGGTTTACATTAACAGAGCAATGAAGTTACTGTGAAAATCCCCTAGTCACCACACTCCGGCGCCTGTTCGAGTACACTGAAGGAAAATTTAGCGTGGCTAATGCACTTAACCAGCACGTCTTTCAGACTATGTGAGGAAACCCACGCAGACACTGGGAGAATGTGCAGACACTGCACAGACAGTGACCCAAGCCGGGAATTGAACCCGGGTCCCTGGCGCAGTGAGGCAGCAGTGCTAACCACTGTGCCACCCCATGCTTGTGTCTGCATATATGTGGTTGTGCATTATATCCTGTTCTCTTGTGAGGACCATCTCCATGATAAGAATGTGCAGTATACTGTGACATTTTCCCCTTACCTTTACTGGGAAGTACTTCACTGAGACTCCTTCCACATGGCTTTATTGTTGGGAAGGAGGAGCGAGTACAGATAGAGGGAAAATCTCCAAAACCATTTTGCTAAAGGGGGGCACATAATTTTTGACACTTCCTATGTGATCTCCAATCATTTAAAATTCTCCAACTTTTTCCAAACGTATGTGCCCAAATTTCATTATGTGCTCTATTGAGAATACAAAGATGGAAAATGAACAAAAGAAATGACCAGCTATTAGTTATGTTTACTTCCACCTATTCTTTCTTTAACATGCAAAGATTCAAAAATTAACCCATGCTTTTTATTTTGCTTGTTCCACCTACTAAACCATGTTTATTATAAATAGTTTCCTATTTGTAAGTGGAAAAACAATTGTCTTAAAGAACATTTTTTAAAGCATAACTATAAGGCTGATTCCTTAATCCTGAGATGCGTAGGTTAGAGGGATTAGTGTGTAAATATGTAGGGAAACTGGGGTAGGGCCTGGGTGGGATTGTGGTCGGTGCAGACTCGATGGGCCGAATGGCCTCCTTCTGCACTGTAGGGTTTCTATGATTTCTATGAGCTTCGAGCAATCCTGGCAGAGAGCTCTATTTGGAAAATTATTGAACTCAACCAAAATATCAGATTTTATATCCATTTAAATTAAATGGAGAGATCAGTTTAGGTCCCATCAAATGGTGGGGCAAAGCAAGAATCGGCAGAAAGTCTATGGGATGTCCACCGGAATGATATCTAATCTTAGAGCTCTTAACAACAAGGAGAAATATAGAATTTAAGGTGGTATAAAAGCTGTTTTTAAAAAGGAAATAGCTAGATCTTTTGAATTAGTTAGGAATGGGAGAGGTAAGGGATATCACTACAAAATAAAGATAGATTGGAAGTACGCCTATTCACAGAGTATGGATTCACTGCAATCCCTCAAAAGCAAGCTGGGTAGGTTTGAAGAAGCTGAGGAGATCTCATGGCTAGAATTTTCCGGTCTTGCATGCTCCATTACCTCTGCCAGTGAAAACGGAGAATTTGGCACTCAGCCTTTTATTGGCCTTTACAAAGTTGGCTGAGTTCCAGGAAACCGAGTAATGAGGATCAGTTGATTTTCAGACTGGGGATAGCTTTACAGCGGTGTGCCTCAGGAGTATTAGGACCACTGCTTTCCTTGATATATATTAATGACTTAGACTTAGGTGTTCAGGGCACAATTTCAAAATTTGCTGAAGACACAAAAAACTTGGAAGTTGTGAGGAAGATAGTGATGGACTTCAAGAGGACAGAGACAGGCTTGAAGCAATGGGTAGACATGTAGTAGAATAAATTTATCACAGAGAAGTGCGAGGTAATGCATTTTGCTAGGAAGAATGAAGATGGGCAATATTAACTTAAAGGTACAATTCTAAAAAGAGAGACAACTCCAGATAAATGTACACAAATTGTTGAAAGTGGCAGGGCAGGCTGAGAAAGTAATTAAATGGGATCCTAGGCATAAAGCACAGAAGCAAGGAAGCTGTGATGAACCTTTAACTTTAGCAAGGATGTAAAGGCAATTAGAAATGAAACAGAAAAGATTTATGACAATGGTTACAGAGATGAAGGACTTAAGTTACGAGGGAATCATAGAATCCCTACAGTGCAGGAGGAGGCCATTCAGCCCATTGAGCCTGCACCGAGAACAATCCCACCCAGGCCCTATCCCCATAACCCCACGTACCTTGCTAGTCCCCCTGATACTAAGGGGCAATTTAGCATGGCCAATCAACCAAACCCACACATCTTTGGATTATGGGAGGAAACCAGAGATAGCACATTTAGGGAGTTAGCCAATACAGCAGACAAGTGATGTCGGTACTGTCGGTGTGAAATGGAAAACGTGGCTGGAGGAGTTTACAGACAGTTGCGGCCTGTTTCTGTGACGAGGTGGCAAGGGCTCAGGCTCAGAAAACACGGAAACAGGACTTAGTGCTGCTCAATGCAGGTGCTTTGGTGAGGGAAACTTCCAAAATGCTGTCTCCAATGGGAGAAAAGGCAGATTATGAAGGCTCAATGAATGCTTTGAAGGACCATTATGTGGTGATTGGGGGAGGGTGGGGGGGGGGGGGGGGGGGGGGGGGGGGGTTGCAGGGTCACCTGTTTGAAGCAAGCATCAGTCAGATGGATGAAATTATGTCATTACAGATCTGAATAACCAGACATTAGATCAAGTGGTCCAACATTCCAAGTCAGGTAAGTTGAGGTGTAAGCTGCTGGAAAGAGGAGGTAATGTTGAATGACACTTTTAAAAAGGGAGCAGCGGGTGGACGATTTCACATAGTGAAACTTGGTCCCAACTCTGCCATTGGCATGGCAAAAGCTTGAAGTTAATCAAGTGGCACAGCAGAATCCAGATCCAAGCGATTGTAAACAGCAAAAATCTGAGAGTAACTGTTTCAGATAGGGGTGACATGGTGGCGCAGTGGTTAGCACTGCTGCCTCACAGCTCCAGGGACCTGTGTTCAATTCCAACCTCAGGTGACTGTTCGTGTGGAGTTTGCACATTTTCCCCATGTCTGCGTAGGTTTGCTTGTTTTCATTAGAGAAGAAAAAGCTAAGGCGCAATTCAGAGGTGTTCAAAATCATGAGGAGTAAAGATAGGATAGATAGAGAGAGACTGTTTCCTTTCACAGTAGATAAAGAAAACAGATTTAAAATGATTGACAAAAGAATCAAATGGAACAAGGGAAAAAGCTTTTTACACAGCGAGTCCTTATGATCTGGAATGAACTGCCTGAAAGGGTGATCGAGGCAGATTTATTTGTAATTTGCAAAAGGGATTGAGATAGGCACCTGAAAGCAAAATCCTTGCAGGACTAAGGGAGAAAGGGTAGGGGAGAGGGCACAGCTAAAGTTTTCTCGCAAAGAGCCAGCAAGAACTACTTTCTGACCTTCAATGTTCTGTACCAACTATTTTGCAACTAATAAATGTTATGAAAGCAAATTAATAGAATTTCATTCTTACCGTTGTCAGGGTATACTCTTCTAGTTTCACTTCATCAAAGGGTCTGTTTGCTTTCTTTAGTAGATCTCTAAGAAAGCTCTGTTTAAAAAAAGCAGTAATGTGTTGAGATCTCATCAGCTGTTTCTAATGTCAAACACAGTTATACTGAAGTCTATTTTTCTGTATCGATGTGACCCTTGCAGTGTAAAACCATTATCATTTTGTTCTCAGTTATAAACAATAAAAATCAATACCTTGCCAAGTGAAGGCAAGATGGGATAAATATTGAACATGCTTTGAGATATTTGTAACAAATGCATTAGTATATGGACATGACAATTCTTTGTTATTTAGCTATTAGTTAAGTCATTTAAAGAAAGTAGGCCATTGAATGCATAAAACAGCATACAGCAGCGTTTCATAGGACTAAACTAATGCATATCAAATTGTCACTGAATATTTTCTGATTATAAAGCTCAGATTAATTTTGCTTCATTAATTTACCATAAAGATTTGAAATTCATTAGGATTTCAATGATTCATGAAATTGTGACAGATTAAATGCTCTAACTATAACAATAAAACCATATGATATTGAAAGAAGTCTCTCAACACCTGGTAAAAGTCCAACGGTTTTATTTGGAATCACGAGCTTTCGGAGCGCTGCTCCTTCATCAGATGAGTGAAGGAGCAGCGCTCCGAAAGCTCGCGATTGCAAATAAACCTGTTGGACTTTAACCTGGTGTTGTGAGACTTCTTATTGTACCCAACCCAGTCCATGCCGGCATCTCCACATCATATTGTATTGTGCTTTGATGGCATTCTAATCAATATTTAACAATGTGCACAATTGTCCTTTTACCTGAGAGTTTCCAAAATGATTTGATTATAACTTGAATTGAGGCTTCAAAGTTTATTAAAGCTGTGCAAACTTAACTATGCTGCAGGAAGTCTGGTGTCATTGGCTTGTCAGCAGTCCCTTAATTCCAGAATGACATCTACTCAAGATTGCGAATTTCTGTCATAGGTCTTCAGGTGATAGGTCTTCAGCTGATTCTGAACCCACACATCTTTGGGCACATGGGGCAGGACATCCCATGAGGTACTGGGATCCAGAGTGCAGGATCTACTTCCCTTTCTTTCCTTCACTGTAGCTGCTCTGTCTCATTATTAAGATGTTTTGCCCCAAAGTATGATGGACAAGTTGTCGCCGTTTTGAAGAATAGGTAGCCATCTCTTCCCAGTCATGAATATCAATGTTACTGTGCTTTCATTACTTCAGAGTATCTTAGTGCTTTCTTTGACCTCCCCGGAACTTTGGCTGATTGTCAGTTGAGAAACAAGACCTGATTGAAGAGTCACTTTTTAGCTATCTGAACACAGTGACCAATCCAGTGTACTTGAGTTTGTATGAGTTTTGCCTCGATGCTTGTCCAGCTGGCTTCAAAAAGGACACTAGCTTTTGTTTGATGGTTCTCCCATTATAGTAAGAGTTTTAACAACACCAGGTTAAAGTCCAACAGGTTTATTTGGTAGCAAATACCATTAGCTTTCGGAGCGCTGCTCCTTCGTCAGATGGAGTGGAAATGTGCTCTCAAACAGGGCACAGAGACACAAAAATCAAGTTACAGAATACTGATTAGAATGCAAATCCCTACAACCAGCCAGATCTTAAAGATACAGACAATGTGGGTGGACCCATCATTTTGCAATTCTATTCTTCCGCAAGTGAATCACAGTGCTTTGTTTGCTTTTCTATTGGCATTTGCTACTTTTAGTGATCTGTGTATCTGTACCCCCATTCCCTTGGTACCTACAGAGAGAATCTATTGATGCTCCTGGGAGCAAAAAATAAGTCGGGCAGGGGCACTTTATTTTGTGGGAGACAAAATGTCAGCTTCTGGAGGGTGGGATGCTATTGCATTGAGCTCAGGTGACAGCTGTCCAGGGTGGTTGGGGCATGGCTGACCATGGAAGAAAGGGTGGCTGCAGCTTCAGGAATCCAAGTGTAATAGGTGAGCTGCGAGTGGCAGTGGTTCAAGGTCAAAATCACCATCTGAGGCAAATAGAATGATGATGCTGGCTTGCAGGGAGTGGTTGTCTGGCAGGTTGCCTTTTAAATATGGTGGACAGACCTTTGACCCCATGAGGTAAGTGCAGTGTTGCCGACATTCTGCCCACTCCCGCTGCACAATAGGTCATGCTACTTGGCTTTGCATAGCTAATTGCCTGGCTGCTGTGTGATTGCATATGATCAAATATCCTGTCTCTGAGCGGAGGTTCCACTCACTTTTATTCCTGTCAACGGGACATTCACTGCTGCAACAGGTATGCAGTTATTTTCCAAAGTGTACGTGGCCTCCTTTTCCTACTAGCTGATACTTGGCTATATTGTTTATTTGTCCAATACATGCCCATTCTTCACTGTTGCTCTGTCAAAATCCTGGAACTCCCTTCCAAATAGTGCTTTAGGTGTTCATACAACATACGCACTGCAGCGGTTCAAGAAGGCAGCACATCATCTTCTCAAGGGCAATTAGGGTTGGGCAATGAATGCTGGTCTAGCCAGTGACACTCAAATCCCATGAATTAATTTTTAAAAATCTGTGTTAATTATCTTTCTACATTTTGTCACAGTTCTCCTCTATTAATTATACCTCATCAAATTTTGAATATGTACTTCCAATTCTTGAGTCAATATTGTTTATATAGATTTGAACAACAGTAGTTCCAGCACTTCCCAACATTTGTCAATCTGTAACAACCTTCAACTACTACATTCTGTTTCCTGTTTTGTGGCCAGCTTGCTATCCATGCTGCTACTCTGTACCCCCACTTGTTCTTAGATTGGTCATTAGTCTATTATGCCTTCAGGCTTTTCAAAATCCAAAATATTACACAACATTATCCTATTCTCCTAATCCTCAGGCTTGCTACTTTTTTGAGAACATTCTGTGACTCCTCTTTGGATTGATACTATCCTTAATTTCTTTTGTAAGCCATGGTTGGGCTGCTTTTCTTGTGTTTTTGTGCCAGAAAGAAAAGGATGTATAACTGTTGCAATGCATACATTTGTTCTTTAAATATTAGCCATTGCCTATCCACCATCATGTCTTTCAATGAAGTTCCTCAATCTATCTTAGCCAACTCATGCCTCATACATTCATTTCTTTTGTTTATGTTCCTTTTGTTCATGACCTGCAATATTTAGTTGCTTGGCCTATTCTTTATGTCGCCACATTTCAATTTTTCATCCTTCACCTGGTTCCTTGGTATGTGGTTATTGCCTCCAATTCCCCCGTTATATCTTGGATGTTGTGTATATTGCTGTATATGCGGATTAATTCATTTTAATAGCTGCGCCTTTTACTTCAATTTTAACAACCCTTTCATACTTCTGTTTTATCTTTGTATGGTAGTAACCAGAACTGTGGTGCTTAGTTTAAGTGTATTTGCATCAGTGACTGGAAAGAAACAGATTGGCACAGTGGTCAGGCCGACTGCCTCACAGCGCCAGGGACCGGGTTCATACTCCAGCCTTGGGTGACTAGATGTGTGGAGTTTCCCCATGTCTGCGTGAGTTTCCTCCGGGTACTCTGGTTTCCTCCCACACTCCAAAGTTCACACTCCAAAGATGTGCAGTTTAGGTTGATTGGCATGTAAATTAGGTAAATTGTCCCTCAGTGTCAGGGAGATTAACTGGGTAATTATGTATGGTTACGGGGATAAGGCCTGGGTGGGATTATTTTCAGTGCAGGCTCAATGGGCCGAATGGCCTCTTTCTGCACTGTAGGGATTCTATGACTCACTACTTTTGGCTTACTATTGACCTATTTAAATACATCCCAACATCTGATTTGCTTTGCTCATTTCTATTTAGCATTGTAATGATTGCTTCTAAATTTATCATCAATGGTCCCAATCTCTCTTATTTCCAATGCATCTTATTTTATTTCTGTTTAATTAATACTCTTATGGATATTTTATTCCCATGTGTAACATTTTCATTTCACTATGTTGAAGGTGGCTCGCCACCACCTTCTTGAGGACAATTAGGAATGGGCAATAAATGCTGGCCTATAGCCAGTGACGCTCATGTCCGGTAAAAGAATAAATTATCACTTATTCCTAAGTATATTCATAACCTCCTGTAACTTGCCCAGTTCAGCTTTGGAATCTATCACATTATTGATAGTTCAATTTAATTAAATTAGTTAATATAATTATCACCTGCAAATGTAGCCACTGTGCTTGCAATTTGTTGCTCCACATTATTTGTAAAAATATTAAACAAATGAGATTCCCAAGCAGACTCCTGTGAGACGTCCCCCACTTATAACAATCTCCCAGACTGTTAGCCTCCCACTGAACACACTTCTCAGCTGCATCTCTGTCTACAGCTTCAGCTAATGGTCGCCCCCTCCTCTGCTTCTGCACCTTGGTACAGTTGAGCACACCAATCCTGCTTGACCTGGATGTTAGCCCCACTGCATGTTCTACACCACAAGAAATCAACTAATACACAAACACCCATGTATTTGCTATTTTGCAGACAGAATTAAATATAGAAATTTATGGCGGCCACTCAGTCTGTGTCAGCTGAAAAAGCTCTTCCCCAACCTAATTCCAATTTCCAGCTCTTTGCCCATAGCCTTCTGGGAAATACCATTTCGAGTGCAGAGCCATACAATTTTTAAATGTGATGAGGGTTTTGCTCCTTGCTTTAAGGCAATGAATTCTTGAACCCCATAACCCTTTTGGTGAAAACAATTCTCAACATCTCCCTGGTCCTTCCACTAATTACTTCAAATCGATGCCAATTGATTATTGACTAAGAGGAATAGGTCCTTCCTATCCACTCTATCTTGGTCTCTTCTAATTTTTATACACTGCAGTTAAATCTCCTGTTACGCTCTATATTCCAAAGCACTCCTGCCTCTCCAATCAAATGATATGATCATATTTCACCTGTAATGTGATGATCTGTGTGCAGAACTTCAACTGTGGCCTAACTAGTGTTTTGTACAGTTCTAGTGCAACCTCCCTTCTCTTATGTTCTGTGCTTCAGCAAATAAAGAAAAGTCTCCCACATGCCTTCTTAAATACCATGGCCGGAATTCTCCAATATTGTATACCTCACCACCACTGCCAGTGACAATGAAGAATTTACTACTCAACCAAATCTTCATTCACAGCAGCAGGACTGGAGAATCTCAGCCGCGGAAAAGGTCAGAGCATCCCGGTCCATATCTATCCATCCTGTCACCTTCAGGGATCTGTGCACATACACTTCAAAGACCCTTTAATCCACTGTACTTCTCAGTTTCTTATCATTTATTGCGTAGAACGTGAAGCTTGAATGTACACTGAGATCTAGGGAAAATAAATCTCAGAAGGCGAGAATTAAACCCTGGAGGTGTCCAAGTAGGGGTGACATTTGGGAGAGATTTCCAAGGTGAGTTCTTCAAACATGGAGATTGAGAACCCTCGTGAGAAAGAGAATTTTAGTGAAATCTGTTGGTTCATGACATGGTGAACTTCTGGATGGGTTGTTGAGAAATCCTTAAAATCTGCTTTGGAATGTGGTGTGTGTGACCACAGTTCGTCACCTGTACTGCATACTTACCCTGAATATTAGAGTATAAGATAGATATGATAAATTGTTTTATCTTTCCAAATTTGTATGTGTCTGTGAAGGGATGGCTGGAATGAAGGAATCATGAATGTTTGAACCATTTTCTTGTGTTCATATTGAGATCTTTCCAACCTTATTGTCTGGGTGATATAGTGCATTTTTTTTGTTTAATAAGTACGTTATCCTTTGTGTTAAGTTTATCAGTAGACTCCTGTAAACTTGTTTAGTAACTTACCTCCATGGTTTCTAAAAACAAAGAAAAGTTAGGATCTACCAAGCCAAGTTTCACTCAGGGATTGGATTGTCCAGGGTTAACATTAGCTGGGATTGTAGCACTGACAATGTGCCAACTTCCTGCTGTCTGCTCAATTCAATGATTTCATTGCCCAACCAGCACTATGTTATTGATTGGCTGTAATTATTAATAGAGGGGCTAATGTTGTGAGTGGCAAGCACCTGCATTGCTTAAAGCTAGCCTGCATCTTCTAAAAGGGAGGTGGATTGTGGCTGGATTGGGTCCTGGCAGTCATGCATGAAGTAAATCTGACCTGGGTAACATTGAAGAATGGTGCAACATGAGAAACACTGAGGAACATACAGAGAGAGAAAGTATTAAGAAGATTAGCATTCTTGAAAGTGAATAATTCACTAGGATCAGGTGAAATGTACCCCAGGCTGTTAAATGAAGCAAGGAAGGTCAAACATAGCAAAGGATTACGATAAATGGGAGGATACTGAGAGATATAGAGGAAGTGAGGGACCTTAGAGTGAATGTCCACACATTCCTGAAGAGAGCAGGACAGGTTGGTAAGGTGGTTAAGAAGATACATGAGGCAGAGTATAAGGGCAGGGAGGTAATGCTTGAAATTTATAAAACATTAGTGAGGCCGCAACTTGAGTACTGTGTGCAATTTTGGTCTCCTCATTAAAGGAAGGATGTAATTGGTTCGAGAGCATATAGAGGAGATTGACGAGAGTCATAGAATCATAGGATCCCTACAGTACAGATGTTGCCATGACTGGAAAATTGCAACTATGAGGCAAGATTGGATCACTGGGGTTGTTTTCTTTGGAAGAGACGAGGCCGAGGAGAGATTTGATTGAAATATACAAACTTGAGGGGCAAGATAGAGTGGGTGGGAAGGGCCTTTTTACTTTAGAAGAGAGGTCAGTGACTAGGGGTATAGATTTAAACTGATTAGCAGAAAGATCAGAGGGGAGATGAGGAAGGCTTTTTTCACCCAGAGGGTTGTGGGGGGTCTGGAACTCGCTGCTTGAAAGGTAGTAGAGGCAGGAATCCTCAACTCATTGAAAAGGTGTCTGGATATACACCTCAAGTGTGGTAACCTGCAGGGCTACGAACCAAATGCTGGAAAATGGGATCAGGCTGGCTGGTCAGTTTTCCAGCCAGCGCAGACACGATGGGCCAAGTGGCCGCTTTGTGTGTCATAAACTTCCTGTGATTCTATCTGCAGTCACCAATCCTGGAAATAAACAGCCTTCTGTCAGCTATCCTGAGACCACTGGAGCAGCACTGTGTAGAGCCCCTTGGACAGGCAAAGACACATGGAAGGCTGGCACAAAGGGAACAAGGTAAGTAGTTGATATTTGCATGTAATATGAAATGATTTGATGTATAAATTTGATTTGGTATATTTATTTTTGTATTGTTGTCAGGTGGATACGTGATGCTCAGTGACAGAGGGAAGGCATGGAGTGGGCCTGTTTTTGAATGGAGGATTGATGTTACTGGTATTACACTTGGATGAGGCCAGTCAGAAATGGACTGTACAGGCTGCCTTTTCCTTTCCTCACCAATCTCCTCCTCCTCATACAGCTGCTCCTCAGCTGTTCACCATTGAGCTGGTGACAAGGGCTGCCCATTTACAATGGCAAACTTAATCTTGATACCCACTCTGCCGTGTACTGCAGGCCTCCTCCAGAACAGTCCAGACAGTAGAAACATTGGGCAGATTCTCCAACCCCTCCTGCTAGCAGGATCATCGCTTCCCACTTAAATCAATGGGATTTGAATGAATCATCGCATCCACCATGGGAACACCTGCTGTGGCAGGGCCGGAAAGTCTTGGCAATTGTTTCAGCTTCCAAATGATCAGTATTTTGTGTGGCTGCATGGCCTGCTGCATATGGATGCGTGACTTGCAGACCGGAATGATCAGACATGCAGTCAGTGATAACCCTTGCCATCTTTAGTTTGCTGAGATGTCTCAAATGTAGCTGGGCCAACGGAGTGCCACAGAATGAAGATTTTAATGGCTGCAGCTGATATGTGGCACCCAGAAAGTGGTGTACATACAGCCTGCAAGCTTAGTGAAGTCACGTGCCCACTCTGCTTGTTTCTCTCTGGAAAGAGAGAATGAAATGTATTTAGCACTCTCTGAATAGTGATGTCCCTTTTGCAACATTGAACAGTAAATTGTTCTACTCTAGCCTGGAACCATCCCGACATAAACAAGTTCATCGTCACTATCGCCTTAGAGTCATAGAGGTTTACAGCATGGAAACAGGCCCTTCGGCCCAACTTGTCCATGCCGCCCTTTTTGTTAAACCCTTAAGCTAATCCCAATTGCCCGCATTTGGCCCATATCCCTCTATACCCATGTAACTATCTAAATGCTTTTTAAAAGACAAAATTGTATCCGCCTCTACTACCTCTGGCAGCTTGTTCCAGACACTCAAAACCCTGTGTGTGAAAACATTTCACACAGAGGGTACTTTTGTATCTCTCCCCTCTTACCTTAAACCTATGCCCTCTAGTTTTTGACTCCCCTACCTTCTATCTGACCGATGAAACCAAGCATGCCAAATGCCTTCTTTACCACTCTGTCCACCTGTGACTCCACTTTCAAGGAGCTATGAACATGTACCCCTAGATCTCTTTGTTCTGTAACTCTCCTCTTCTGTAACTCTGAGTAAGTCCTGGCCTGGTTCAATCTACCAAAATGCATCACCTCGCATTTGTCTAAATAAAACTCCATCTGCCATTTGTCAGCCCACTGGCCCAATTGATCAAGGTCCCCTTGCAATTGGAGATAACTTTCTTCACTGTCCACTATGCCACCAATCTTAGTGTCATCTGCAAACTTACTAACCATGCCTCCTATATTCTCATCTAAATCATTAATATAAATGACAAATAACAGTGGATCCAGCACTGATCCCTGAGGCACACCGCTGGTCACAGGCCTCCAGTTTCAAAAACAATTCTCTACAACCACCCTCTGGCTTCTGTCAAGAAACCAATTTTGTATCCATTTAGATACCTCACCCTGGATCCCATGAGATTTAACCTTATGCAACAACCTACCATGCGCTACCTTGTCAAAGGCCTTGCTAAAGTCCATGTAGACAACATCAACTGCACTGCCCTCATCTACTTTCTTGGTTACCCCTTCAAAAAACTCAATCAAATTTGTGAGACATGATTTTCCACTCACAAAGCCATGCTGACTGTCCCTATTCAGTACTTGCGTCTCTAAATGCCTGTAGACCCTGTCTCTCAAAATACCTTCCAACAATTTACCCACCACAGATGTGAGGCTCATTGGCCTGTAGTTCCCAGGCTTTTCCCTGCAGCCCTTTTTAAACAAAGGCACAACATTTGCCACTCTCCGGCTTTGTGTGACTTCTGTTGACTCTCCCAGTTATGCTGTAATCCAACGGACTAGTGCACTCATGTCTGAAATCAGCCAAACATCACTCAGTATCTGCCACAGCACTTCCTGTGGACCTTTGTAACTTTAAACAACTATAGAAAGTATCATACATTTTTTAAAATTATTATTTAATCGTGGGACATGGGCGTCACTGGCTGGCCAACATTTATTGCCCATCCCTAGTTGATATTGAGGAGGTGGTGGTGAGCTGCCTTCTTGAATCACTGCAGTCCATGTGTTGTAGGTTGACCCACAATGCCGTTAGGGAGGGAATTCCAGGATTTTGACCCAGCGACTGCAAAGGAACAGAGATATATTTCCAAGTCGGGATGGTAAGTGGCTTGGAGGGGAACTTGCAGGTGGTGTTGTTCCCATATATCTGTTGCCCTTGTCCTTCTAGATGGAAGTGATCGTGGGTTTGGAAGGTGCTGTCTAAGGATCTTTGGTGAATTTCATTAGCAGAATTGAAGCTATAGCTAAAAAAAATGAACCAATAGCTAATATATAAGTAGTTCATGGTTCTTTTAAATAGCACTGCTGATGAATCCTTCCTGTTGTATGCTCAGCTGTGTGAGCTTAAGATAAAACATTAACTAGAGCATCGAGCTCCAAAATGGCACTGTGAATGTCAAATCAGCATTGCCTGCTGTTTGACAGAATCATCATCTGCCGGTTTTGCATACTTCTGGGAACAATCAATGCATGTGTGCTGATATCCATCACCAAGCTATGATTCACTTCAAAAGTATGTGCTCTACTTAGATGCTATTGCTAAGCTCTCGGGTGATTGTAGCACCAAAAGACAGATACGTACAATGCCAATTTATCACCAATCTTCTTTGGTCCTCACCAGAAACACTACACCTTTGCCATTGCCCTCCCTGTTTATTTTTTCCACATAGTTTGCAAACTCAGAATCCTAGTTGACTACTGTCCATCATAAAGACTGCTGTCTTCTATCTCACATGTCTCTGGCCCAGCCACTGAAACCTTCAGGTTTGACTATTCCAGCATTCTGCTTGCTGACTTCCCATTTTCTATACTCTAGAACCCTGCCATCCAGATCCTATCCCACTGTAAACCCTCGCTTCATTCCAACATTGATGGCCGTGCTTTACGTCATTTAGAGCCCTGATCTGAACATTTACTCTACAACTCACCCCCGATCTACTTAAGTTCTTAAAATCCAACTTTTACTCGAGGGTTTTGACCAGTCTTCCTTCTTTGCTTCAGCATCTATTTTTGTCTGGTTATGCCTCTGTGAATGGGATGCTTTTCTATGTCAAAAATGTCTAAAAAATACAAGCTGTTTATGCAGAATCCTTGTTAATCTAGGTTAAAAACAGGTGAAATTTCCAGTCCTTATTCTCGGTAAATTCCACGAGGTATATCACCACGGTTTAACATCACTTTCTTAATCAGTACTTGCAGCAGCATTCCTTTCCTCTAATTTCACATTCCTGCATCATTTTGCCTAAGAAACTGTCTTAATTTTGCATTATAGTCTTTCACGTAGAACTTCATTGAAAGCTTTCCATGTGTTCGTGTACATATTAAGCTGGATGCCCCATCGATTTTTTTTTTGGACTTCCACTACTCTCGCAACAAAAAACAACCTACACTTGATATAGTAAACTTAATGTAGAGTAATATCCCAAAGCACTTAATTGATAATGGTATAATCAAAAAACAAGCAAAAAAGGAACTATTGGGAAGGGTAACCGAAAGCTTCGCTGAAGCTGTGAGTTTTGCAGAGCATTTTAAAGGAAAAGTGGAGAGGAGATGGAGCTTGTGGTGAGAATTTGAGTGCGAGGCCGAGGTGATGGAAGGCAAGGCACCAATGGTGTAGAAAAGTCAGAGGAAAGGTTAATTTGAGCGCTGGAGTTGTAGAGCTGCAGATTACAGAAATAGGGATAGGCCAGACCCTGAAGGGCTTCAAGGACAAGAATTAAATTGTTTCAGTCAAGAAGTATTTATTTAGATGATAATTCTTGAGGGATTGTGCTGATCTTTTCATGGTTATTTCCTGCAAAAAAACACTTAAACTCATATAATTTTAAGCATGCTGCTGAATGATTAAGCTATTTAGGTGGCATTTTAAACGTTCTGAACTACTTCCAGTGAGACAATCTCACTTCCCATGGTTAAAACATTATTATTCTAAATACCATCAGCATTCAACCATTGTACTCACTGCCAAACAACAAAGAACAATACAGCATAAGAACAGGCCCTTCGGCCCTCCAAGCCTGTGCCGCTCCCTGGTCCAAACTAGACCATTCTTTTGTATCCCTCCATTCCCACTCCGTTCATGTGGCTATCTAGAGAAGTCTTAAACGTTCCCAGTGTGTCCGCCTCCACCACCTTGCCTGGCAGCGCATTCCAGACCCCCACCACCCTCTGTGTAAAATATGTCCTTCTGATATCTGTGTTAAACCTCCCCCGCTTCACCTTGAACCTATGACCCCTCGTGAACATCACCACCGACCTGGGGAAAAGCTTCCCACCGTTCACCCTATCTATGCCTTTCATAATTTTATACACCTCTATTAAGTCTCCCCTCATCCTCCGTCTTTCCAGGGAGAACAACCCCAGTTTACCCAATCTCTCCTCATAACTAAGCCCCTCCATACCAGGCAACATCCTGGTAAACCTCCTCTGTACTCTCTCCAAAGCCTCCACGTCTTTCTGGTAGTGTGGCGACCAGAACTGAACGCAGTATTCCAAATGCGGCCAAACCAATGTTCTATACATCTGCAACATCAGACCCCAACTTTTATACTCTATGCCCCGTCCTATAAAGGCAAGCATGCCATATGCCTTCTTCACCACCTTCTCCACCTGTGACGTCACCTTCAAGGATCTGTGGACTTGCACACCCAGGTCCCTCTGCGTATCTACACCCTTTATGGTTCTGCCATTTATCGTATAGCTCCTCCCTACATTATTTCTACCAAAATGCATCACTTCGCATTTATCAGGATTGAACTCCATCTGCCATTTCTTTGCCCAAATTTCCAGCCTATCTATATCCTTCTGTAGCTTCGTAAATATTCAGCTATTAGCTCTAGGTCCATAGATTTAAAATAAGTGTTCTTTCAATGTATTACTGCTTAATTTTTACCTGTGTGTTCAATACTTTGATATACCATCCACAGATCATAGAATCATAGAATCCCTACACTGCTGAAGGAGGCCATTCGGCCCATCGAGTCAGCACCGAGTCTTACCCAGGCTTACCCCCAACCTCATGTATTTACCCCACTAGCCTATATATCTTGGGACACTATGGGGCAATTTAGCATGGCCAATCAATCTAACCTGGACATCAGATGGAGAAGAGAGAGAGAGAGAAAATGTAAATCTGTGCTTTCCATTGGCCTTTATTAATGGAATTGGGAACTTCATGAAAAGGGGCGGCACGGTAGCACAGTGGTTAGCACTGCTGCTTCACAGCTCCAGGGTCCCGGGTTCGATTCCCGGCTCGGGTCACTGTCTGTGTGGAGTTTGCACATTCTCCTCGTGTCTGCGTGGGTTTCCCCTGGGTACTCCGGTTTCCTCCCACAGTCCAAAGATGTGCGGGTTAGGTTGATTGGCCAGGTTAAAAAATGTCCCTTAGAGTCCTGGGATGCGTAGGTTAGAGGGATTAGCGGGTAAAATATGTGGGGGTAGGGCCTGGGTGGGATTGTGGTCGGTGCAGACTCGATGGGCCGAATGGCCTCCTTCTGCACTGTAGGGTTTCTATGTTTCTATGAAAACAGTGATAGAAAGACGACACTGAAAGAAAATGACAATTTTCTTTGTATAGAGTTCTGTTGGCTCCATAGCAACTAAATTGTTGCTGCCCTCTTGTGGACGTGGTGTATGTCAGTAAACTGTAAAGTCAGTTATTTCTGTGCACGGTTAGTAACATGGTAGCCATGCACTTGTCTATAATGTAATGAATTGTGCCAGTGTACATTTCCTGTCCAACATCTTTCTCCATTTCCTGTCATCACACTTCCAGTTTCAATTTCTGCATTGGAAATCTTTTTTTAAAAGAACAACAACAATATGCAATTCTACAATGCCTTTAATGTAATCAAACAGCCTAAGGCACTTCAAAGGAGTATCAAAATACAAAAAAAGCAAAATACCGCTAATGCTATAAATCCAAAATGAAAGCAAAATAAGCTGGAAATACTCACAGGTCAGCCAGTTTCTGTGAAGAGCGAAACAGAGGCCCAAATATTCCGATATCCGTATCAAGGGTTAAGTAGGGCGATGCGATGCATGATGCACAAACATGCGCTCAAGTTTAAACTTCTGATAGGCTGATATCTCATGCCTGGGACTCACCACAAAAGTTTTGGATACTGAAATCAGTGTGAGAGACTTGGCCAGATACACTGGACTTACGTGAAACTTACCTGGAAATATTATGCTGGTTAATAATTTGTCTAACTCAGTGATTAGTCAGTGTAACTAAACTGAGCACCACAATCATTCCCCCATTGAGGCTTCTGACCCAACCAGACCTGATTCTTTCTCACCATCGTTCCCATGATTCAACTTCCCCCGCCCCCGACACAACCTGAACCAACCTGACTCTCTCCTACCAATACCCCTCCAACCAGACCTGAATGCTCACTCACTCGCCTGCCCACTTGCCCACCCACTGAAAGACTTGAGACCATGAAAAACTTAGCCTAATATGGTAGAGAATGTTGTAAAAACGGGGCATGTCCTCCCTTTGTCTGTCTTTTCTTCTGCTCATCAGTCTTCACAGGGATGGCGGCACATCCATCTGAGTGGATGACCCATCTCGGTCTCCTCCTGAGAACCCCAGCGTCACAGGTACCTGTCATCAGCCAATTAAAATCACTCCACGTGAATTCGCAAAAAGGCTGAAGGCACGGGATACTGTGAAGGCTGTGGGCCCTGACAATAATTCAGCAATAGTACCGAAGACTTGTGCTCCAGAACTAGCTGCACCCTAAGCCAATCTGTTCCAGTACAGCCACAACACTGGCATCTACCTGGTAATGTGGAAAATTACTCAGCTATGTCCTGTACATAAAAAGTAGGATAAATCCAACCCAGCCAATTACTGCACCATCAGTCTACTTTCAAACACCAGCATAACACATTAACAGTGCTATTAAGCAGAACTTACTCAGCAGTAACCTGCTCAGTGACACTCAGTTCGTATTTTGCCAGCGCCACTCAGCTCCTGAACTCATTACAGCCTTAGTTCAAACATGGACAAAAGAGCTGAAAGCCAAAGGTGAGGTAGGAGTGACTGCTTTTTACATCAAGGCAGAGTTTGGCATCAAGGAGCCCTAGCAAAACTGGAGTCAATGGGAATCAGGGGGAAAACCACATGCTGGTTGTGGTTGTTGGAGGTCAATCATCTCAGCTCCAGGACATCACTGCAGGAGTTCTTCAGGTAGTGTCCTCGGTTCAATCATCTTCAGCTGTTTCATCAATGACCTTCCCTCCATCATAAAGTCAGAAGTGGGGAGCTTCGCTGATAATTGCACAATGTGGTGCACACCCAATAAAACGTTAATTGCTGTGAATTAGCAGCAAAGGCCACTTACAGACCACCATCCCGCCCAAAGAGTCTAGTCTCAGAAGCTGCAGGTATCTGGAGCAAGGTAATGGCCAGCATTTTAAAGGGTCCCCTGGCACCTGACAGTGTCAGGTGACTGACCAGATGATCAATCAAGTGCATCTATTATAGATGGTGAAGATTTGTGCATCTTCCCGTCTGGTCAGGTAAGTAGATTTAGATATCAGCTCAAATAAAAGGAGAATACTGCAGATGCTGAAAATCTGAAATAAAGACAGAAAATACTGGAAAAACTCAGGTCTGGCGGTATCTGTGGAGAGACAAACAAAGATAACGGGCAGGATTTTCAGTGCTAAGGCGGCCCGCCATTGGCAGCAGAAGGATCTTTTGGCCCTGCCATTGACACCGGGTCTCCTGTTGAATGCACCCCTCGCTGCCATGACATCCACAGCAGTGGGGGAATGGAAGATCCCACTGGCATTACCGCATATAATTTCCAGCCAATGTTTCAACTCTGTATAATTCTTCTTTAGAGTTAGAGAGAGGGAGAAATACTCTGGATCTTATACTGTTGAAGAGATAGGGTGAAGCAGGTGGAGCAAAATAGTTAGTCCTAATGATGGTGTTAAAGACCAAGAAGGTGCTAATGGTGTTTTGAAGGTAAAATAGCAAAATGTGTTATTAGCAGCACAAGTGTAGATGGAGTCTATGGACGGGAGGCTGGTTTGTGTGATGGACTGGGCTACGTTCACAACCCTTTGTAGGTTCTTGGGGTCGCGGTCTTAGTCAGAGCAGGAGCCATACCAAGCTGCGATACATCTGGAAAGGATGCTTTCTATGGTGCATCTGTAAAAATTGGTGAAAGTCACAGCGGACATGCTGAATTTCCTTCACCTCCTGAGAAAGTAGAGGTGTTGGTGAGCTTTCTTAACTATAGCGTCATCTTGAGTGGACCACTACAGGTTGTTGGTGATCTGAACACCAAGCAACTTGAATCTCTACCATTTCCACTTCATCACCATTGAATTAGACAGGGGCACGTTTTCCACTATGCCTCCTGAAATTGCTGACGATCTCCTTTGTTTTACTGACACTGAGGGAGAGATTATTGTTGCCGCACCAGTTCACCAGGTTCTGTTCCTCTTTCCTGTACTTATTCTTCTAAATTCCAGTGAATACAAGCCTAATCGATTCAGTCTCTCCTTATATGACAATCCTGCCATCCCAGGAATCAGTCTAGTGAAATTTCACTATGTTCACTCCATGGCTAATATATCCTTTCTTAGATAAGGAGACCAAAACTGCACACAATACTCCAGGTATGGTCCCACCAAGGCCCTGTACAGCTGCAGTAAGACATCCTTGCTCCTGTACTCAAATCCTCTTGCAATGAAGACCAACATACCATTTGCTTTCTTAACTGCTTGCCGCATCTTTTTTAAAAATTCATTCATGGGACATGGACGTCACTGGCTGGCCAACATTTATTGCCCATCCCTAGTTGCCCTTCAGAAGGTGGTGGTGAGCTGCCTTCTTGAATCGCTGCAGTCTATGTGCTGTGGGTTGACTCACGATGCTGTTAGGGAGGGAATTCCAGGATTTTGACCCAACGATTGTGAAGGAACGGCGATATATTTCCAAGTCAGGATGTGAGTTCCTTGGAGGGGAACTTGCAGATGGTGATGTTCCCATTTATCTGCTGCATTTGTCCTTCTAGATGGAAGTGGTCGTGGGTTTGGAAGGTGCTGTCTAAGGACCTTTGGTGAATTGCTGCAGTGCATTTTGTAGATAGTACACACTGCTGCTACTGAACGTCGGTGGTGGAGGGATTGAATGTTTGTAGATGTGGTGCCAATCAAGCGAGCTGCTTTGTCCTGGATGGTGTCAAGCTTCTTGCATGTTGTTGGAGCTGCACCCATCCAGGCAAGTGTATTCCATCACACTCCTGATTTGTGCCTTGTAGATGGTGGATAGGCTTTTGTGAGTCAGGTTGTGAGTTACTCGTTGCAGTATTCCCAGCCTCTGACCTGCTCTGTGTTTATGTGCTGAGTCCAGTTGAGTTTCTGGTCAATGGTAACCCCAAGGATGTTGACAGTGGGGGATTCAGTGAATGTTAAGGGATGGTGGTTAGAGTGTCTCTTACTGGGGATGGTCATTGCCTGGCATTTATATGGCGCGAATGTTACTTGCTACTTGTCAGCCCAAGTCTGGATATTGTCCAGATCGTGTTGCATTTTAACATGGGCTGTTTCAGCATCTGAGGAGTCACGAATGAGGCTGAACATTGTGCAATCATCGGCAAATATCCTCACTTCTGCCCTTATAATGGAGGGAAGGTCATTGATGAAGCAGCTGAAGATTATTGGCCTAGGACACTACCCTGAGGGACTCCTGCAAAGATGTCCTGGAGCTCAGATGACTGATCCTCCACAACCACAACCATTTTCCTATGTGCCTGTTATGACTCCAACCAGCGGTGTTTGCCCCTGATGCCCATTGATTCCAGTTTTGCTACGGCTTCTTGATGCCACACTCGGTCGAATGCGGCCTTGATGTCAAGGGCTGTCACTCTCACCTCACCTCTGGAATTCAGCTCTTTTGTCCATGTTTAAACCAAGGCTGTAATGAGGTCAGGAGCTGAGTGACCCTGGCAAAACCCAAACTGGGCGTCATTGAGCAGGTTATTGCTGAGCAGGTGCTGCTTGATAGCACTGTTGATGACCCCTTCCATCACTTTACTGATGATCGAGAATAGACTGATTGGGCGGTAATTGGGGTTGGATTTGTCCTGCTTTTTGTGTACAGGAAATACCTTGGCAATTTTCCACATTGTTGGGTCAATGCCAGTGTTGTAACTGTACTGGAAGAGCTTGGCTAGGGGAGCGGCAAGTTCTGGAGCACAAGTCTTTAGCACTGTTGCCAGAATGTTATCAGGGCCCATTGCCTTTGCAGTATCCAGTGCCTCCAACTGTTTCTTGATATCATGTGGGATGAGTCGAATTGGCTGGAGACTGGCATCTGAGATGCTGGGGACCACTGGAGGAGACTGAAATGGATCATCCACTCGGCACTTCTGGCTGAAGGTTGCTGTGAATACTTCAGCCTTATCTTTTGCACTGATGTGCTGGGCTCCTCCATCATTGAGGATGGGGATATTTGTGGAGCCTCCTCCTCCAATGAGTTGTCCACCACCATTCTCGACTGGATGTGGAAGGACTGCAGAGCTTAGATCTGATCTGTTGGTTTTGGGATCGCTTGGTTCCGTCTATCACTTGGTGTTTTTGCCATTTGGCATGCAAGTAGTCCTGTTTGGTAGCTTCACCAGGTTGACACCTCATTTTTAGGTATGCCTGGTGCTGCCCTCCTGCACTTTCCATTGAACCAGAGTTGATCCCCTGGCTTGATAATAATAGTTGAGTGGGGGATACGCCGGGGCCATGAGGTTTCAGATTGTGCTGGAGTCCAAGAGCTGGAAAAGTGTGTTGTATGTAACAGTGAATTGGATATGTTAATAGAGGGATTCCTAAACGGAGGTCTGCGGAACATAGCGGGGGTTCTGCAGGAGCATCTCAGGGAGAGTGTGGCACTTCAGGCAGATTTGTAATAATTGAAAGATTTTGCAGCAATGCTTGTCCAATCAGAGGCTGGCTTCTGGGGAAGCTGGCCTCTGACTGGATGAACATAGTAAGAAGTCTCACAACACCAGGTTAAAGTCCAACAGGTTTATTTGGTAGCAAATACCATAAGCTTTCGGAGCGCTGCCCCTTCGTCAGATGGAGTGGTTATCTGTTCTCAAACAGTGCAAACAGACACAGAAATCAAATTACAGAATACTGATTAGAATGCAAATCTCTACAGCCAGCCAGGTCTTAAATGTACAGACAATGTGGGT
Source organism: Mustelus asterias (assembly GCF_964213995.1). Taxonomy (NCBI): domain Eukaryota; kingdom Metazoa; phylum Chordata; class Chondrichthyes; order Carcharhiniformes; family Triakidae; genus Mustelus; species Mustelus asterias. The sequence goes on along the minus strand of NC_135807.1, from coordinate 47,093,764 downwards.
GGAGGGAGCATTCAACACAGGTTAAAGAGATGTGTATTGTCTCCAGACAGAACAGCTAGTGAGATTCTGCAAGATCAGGAAGCAAGCTGTGGGGGTTACTGATAATGTGACATAAATCCAACATCCCGGTTTAGGCCGTCCTCATGTATGCGGAACTTGGCTATCAGTTTCTGCTCAGCGACTCTGCGCTGTCGTGTGTCGTGAAGGCTGCCTTGGAGAACGCTTACCTGAAGATCCAAGGCTGAATGCCCGTGACTGCTGAAGTGCTCCCCCACAGGAAGAGAACAGTCTTGCCTGGTGATTGTCGAGCGGTGTTCATTCATCCGTTGTCGTAGCGTCTGCATGGATGGAAAAGAAAAGAAAACCATGCAGACGCTACGACAACGGATGAATGAACACCGCTCGACAATCACCAGGCAAGACTGTTCTCTTCCTGTGGGGGAGCACTTCAGCGGTCATGGGCATTCAGCCTCTGATCTTCGGGTAAGCGTTCTCCAAGGCGGCCTTCACGACACACGACAGCGCAGAGTCGCTAAGCAGAAACTGATAGCCAAGTTCCGCACACATGAGGACGGCCTAAACCGGGATGTTGGATTTATGTCACATTATCAGTAACCCCCACAGCTTGCCTCCTTGGCTTGCAGAATTTCACTGGCTGTTCTGTCTCGAGACAATACACATCTCTTTAACCTGTGTTTAATGCTCCCTCCACCCACATTGTCTGTACATTTAAGACCTGGCTGGCTGTAGAGATTTGCATTCTAATCAGTATTCTGTAATTTGATTTCTGTGTCTGTTTGCACTGTTTGAGAACAGATAACCACTCCATCTGACGAAGGGGCAGCGCTCCGAAAGCTTATGGTATTTGCTACCAAATAAACCTGTTGGACTTTAACCTGGTGTTGTGAGACTTCTTACTGTGCTTACCCCAGTCCAACGCCGGCATCTCCACATCATGGATGAACATAGACAGCGCGGTAATGGGAATGGAGGATCTTGGAATGGAACTCAGAGTCGGTGCCAGAGTATGAAGAGGATCCAGAGTGGGCCTCGGAGCAGAGGGCTGTCCAGCATGGGCCACACAGCTGGAGGGGGGGAGGGTGTGCCTTCCAGTATGGGCCACAGGGTAGAGGGCCAACCATCATTGGGGAGGATGAGGGATGGAGGAGCAGGAAGAGAGTGTGTGTATGGGAGAGAGGGAGTGAGTGTGTGTGTGAGAGAGGGAAGGCCTGAGTGTGTGGGGAGGGTGAATGTGTGAGAGAGAGAGGGAGACTTGTATGTAGGAGAGAAGGGGATGTGTGTATGTGTGAAAGAGGTGTGTGCATGAGGGAGAGAGGCACCTGTGTCTGATGAGTATCAGCTTTCTAGCATCACTCTTCATTAAAAATGACAAAAGGTAAGAATTAAATATTTTTGACCTACTACCAGATTACCCACTTTGAAAGTAGATACTACTTCTAGGGCTAATGTTAAGGGACAATGGGAGTGTGGCTCAGCCAGGGGCTAATGTGAGGGGCCACATAGCTGGCGATTCTATTTGTGACTGTGTGCCTCTTCCTAATATATGCATAGATATAACTAGAAAATACTTATTTACATTTGATTTCTGTGTCTGTGCTTATTTTGTGGCAAGGAAAGCCATGTCAACATTATGAGAATGCTTGGGGTTCCCTGATGCACTTGGGAGGTCATTAGGGGTTGCGCAGCTTGGAAAGCTTGGGAAACCCCGTGTTAATTTATAGTGAATAACACACCCATCCGTGCACAAGGGATGACATCAAATATTCTCGGAAGCTCTCAGGTAGCCTCTCCCAGCTGAGGGTTCAGTAGATAACGCTGATGAAGCATGGATTTCTGCACAATCACCGACAAGGCTGCTCTAACCACACTTTAGCAAAGAAAGAAACAGGAACAAAGATTGATTTGAAACCCTCCTTGCAGAAATGACTCCTGTCAGAGTGAAGAACACAGTTTACCTGGCATACATCTTGTTTCCTAATGCTACAGCATGTGAAAATCTCATGCTAGCTGAGGCAGTTGTGCAGAAGGCAGCAGGATGTTGTACCAACAAGTATTGGATCAATCTATGCAAAGAAATACAAACCGTGAGTGACAATAGTAACCTTCATGCTACGTACTGTATGATGGTAAGAAAAGTGCACTCAGCCCAACCAAAGTTGCCCATTTAAAATCTGTAGGTCTTAAATACTGACCGACAGGCACTGGGTTGAGCACTACTGCACCAAATGTACCACTGGGTTGAGCACTACTCTAAGCCATACTCAAATGAGGCAGCTATCTCTTTGCTTGTGCTTGACAATCTTCTTCAGTTTTCTGTCAGTTATGAGCTTGATGAAAAACCCTCATTGTGAGCTTGAAAACGCTATTGAATCCCTGGCAGCAAGGAACAGAATACCAGCTGAGCTACTCCAATATGGAAAGCCCCAACTGCTGCCATACCTTCAGAACGACTTTCTCCTCTGCTAGAGAGAAGGCTTAGCCGTGCTGTATACATTTGATGCAAACATCATGATATAAAAAGAACAAAGATGATAGAGGGGATTGCAATAACTACCAAAGAATCTTACTCCTCAGCTGGAAGGTGTTTGCCAGAGTCGTTCTAAAGAGGCTGCATCAACCAGACAACAGAATATTGTTGGATGTGGTGTTAGAGCAGGCAGCTCTGTGGTAAATGTGATCTTCTCCTAAGTCAGTTTTGAGAGAATGCAGACAAAGCACCCCTCTACCTTGCTGTTGTGGATCTCACAAAAGCCTTTGGCACTGTGTAGCAGGACAGGTCTCCGCTGGATACTGGAGAAAATTGGCTGTGAGATTTGCAGTCTCTTACGATCTTTCCATGATAACGTGCAGGACCATTCACTTCAACAACTTCAGAAAGGGGTGAAGCAGCTTTGTCTAATCTGCTTGGTATATTTTTCTCTGTCCTACTAATTCATGCTTTCCCTACTGACATGGAAGGAGTAAATTTCAATACACAATTGGATGGGAAACACTTCACCTGATCAAGACAGAAAACCAAGACAAAAGTGAAGCATGTCCTGACCAGAGATCTTCTATAAGCTGATGATACTGCACTGGGTGCCCAGACAGAAGACCAGCTCCAAGAGCTCATGGATCATCCGTGCCATGCCAGTGTTATGTTCTCCCTCACCTTCAGATTCAAGAAAGCTGTAGTTAAGGGACAGGGTGTTGTGTCACTGCCTGTGATCAGACTCAACATACCACTGGAAGCAGTCAGCAAATTCCGCTACTTTGGATCTGCAGTGAAAGATGATCGGTCTCTTGGCGATCGTCTACTTACCCATTTGAAATGCAGCCGCTGATTTCGGCTGATAATAAATGGAGCCTGCAGGACCAAGATGTTTATCTATAATGCCTGTATCCTCAGCACATTGCAGCATGGCAGCAAAGTTTAGAAGAAAGAAAAGTTGGAGCTCCTTTCTCTACAGAAGGACTATACTGGTGTTTATTCTGCACACAAGTCTTCTCCCACTTTACTTCATTTCAGTCTATCTACTTTTTCTTTATGTCCCGATCTAATTTCCTCTTAAATTCAGAAATGCTATTTGCCTCAACTACTACATGCAGTAACAAGTTCTAAATTCTCACTGCTCTCCTGAGTAAGCAAGTTTTTTCCGGAATTATTTTTTGGATTTCGAGAGGTCTTTAAAATTATGAAAGGTTCAGTGGAACAGAGAGGATGTTTCTGTTTGAGTGTCCAAAACTAGAAATCATAAATACCAGACAGTTAATAATAAATCCAAAATATAATTCAGGAAAAAAACTTGCTTACTCAAGACAGCAGTGAGAATTTAACACTTGTGACCGCATGGAGCAGTTGAGGGAAATAGCATTTCTGAATTTAAGGGAAAATTAGACAGGGACATGAGAGAAAAGGTAGATAGGCTGAGATGAAGTGGGAGAAGACTTGTGTGCGGAGTAAACACCAGTATAGAACTGCTGGGCCGAATGGGCTGTTTCTGTGCTGTAATATTCTATGTAGTTCAATGAAATTTCTGCTTCTCCAATATCAGTTGTTGGACAAGTAGGTATAAGCAAGAAGAGATAGTGAAATGGTCAAGACTTGATGAGATAGAGCTAATGTTGTCATGTGAACAACAAATATATTTGCGTAGGCTTATTGTAATTGAATTTACTGAGATGAAATTTCAGCCTTATTAGGGTGGGATTATCCAGCTTTCCAGCAGCAGAGGCAGCTCACCATTGGAATCTTCCAGTCCCGCCGATGTCTACGGCATTTTGTGTGGCTTACCCGACCTGCCGCTGAAAGATCCCACCGGTGGTAAGGACTGGAAAATTCCACCCATGGCGTCACTCACAGATCAGGTTTTGGGCCAAGGATGTCATGACCTCAAACAGCATATTACATATATTACTAATGAAGAACTCAAAGTTAATTCTCAGACATTAACAGAAATATGGGATGGAAATTGAACGTTGTCATGTCTGTTTTCTGGATGTAACAAAGCACCCGGCTACCTACTTATGCACTAAATCAGTGAGTAGAGCAGGTGTTGGATTCTTCATCCTTCAACCCAAGTTGAGATGATCAAAAAGTTTATTTTTTAGTTAAAGGGTGTGGTTTATAAATGTTTCCCATAACTTCCTTGCTTTTGTAATCTATTTATGAAGCCATGTGTCCATCGGTTCCAACAGGTTTATTTGGTAGCAAATACCATTAGCTTTCGGAGCGCTGCTCCGTCGTCAGATGGAGTGGAAATGTGCTCTCAAACAGGGCACAGAGACACAAAAATCAAGTTACAGAATACTGATTAGAATGCGAATCCCTACAGCCAGCCAGATCTTAAAGTGTGTCCAACGCCGGCATCTCCACATACTGTGTTCACCCCAGTCCAACGCCGGCATCTCCACATACTGCGTTCACCCCAGTCCAACGCCGGCATCTCCACATACTGCGTTCACCCCAGTCCAACGCCAGCATCTCCACATCTTTAAGATCTGGCTGGTTGTAGGGATTCACATTCTAATGAGTATTCTGTAACTTGATTTTTGTGTCTCTGTGCCCTGTTTGAGAGCACATTTCCACTCCATCTGACGAAGGAGCAGTGCTCCGAAAGCTAATGGTATTTGCTACCCAAATAAACCTGTTGGACTTTAACCTGTTGTTGTTAAAACTCTTACTGTGTTCACCCCAGTCCAACGCCGGCATCTCCACATCATGACTTCCATCGGTTCCCCCAGCCTGTCTATGACCACTTGAAGTCAATCACTATCCTTGTAATAGTTCACAACACTTCAAGTTTTGTCATCTGCACAAATAATTCTAGGTTACTATAGATCAAGAAAAGCAGTCGTCCTATTACTGACCCTGCTATATTGATTTGATTTATTTTTGTCTCATGTATTAGTATACAGTGAAAAGTATTGTTTCTTGGGTGCTATGCAGACAAAGCATACCATACATAGAAGGAAAGGAGAAGGTGCAGAATGTAGTGTTATAGTCATAGTTAGTGTGTACAGAAAGATCTATGTAATACGAGTTAGGTCCATTCAAAAGTCTGACAGCAGCAGGGAAGAAGCTGTTCTTGTATCGGTTGGACGTGACCTCAGACTCTTGTATCTTTTTCCTGGCAGAAGAAGACAGAAGGGTGTATGTCCAAGGTGCATGGAATCCTTGATTGTGCTGACTGCTTTTCCGAGGTAGCGGGAGGTGTCAACAGTGTCAATGGTTGGGAGGCTGGTTCGTGTGATGAACTGGGCTTCGTTCATAACCCTTTATAGTTTCTTACGGTCTTGGACAGAGCAGGAGACATACCAAGCTGCGATACAACCGAAGGAATGCTTTCTATGGTGTATCTGTAAAAGGTGGAGAGAGTCATTGTGGACATGCCAAATTTCCTTAGCCTCCTGAGGAAGTGGAGGCATTGGTGGGCTTTCTTAACTAGTGTCAGCATGGGGGGACCAGGACAGGCTGTTAGCGATCTGGACAATGAGAAACTTGAAGGTCTTGACCAATTCCGCTTCATCCCTGTTGATGTAGACAGGGGCGTGTCCTCCACTACACTTCCTGAAGTCGATGCCTATCTCCTTCGTTTTGTTGACATTGAGGGAGAGATTATTGTTGTCGCGCCAGTTCGCCAGATTCTCTCTCTTTCTTGTACTCCGTCTCGTCATTGTTTGAGATCCAACCCACTAGGTGTCATCAGCAAACTTGAAAATTGAGTTGGAGGAATTTGGCCACACAGTCATAGGTGTATAAGGAGTATAGCAAGGGGCTGAGGACACAGCCTTGTGGGGCACCAGTGCTGAGGATGATCGTGGAGAAGATGTTGCTGTCTATCCTTACTGACTGAGGTCTGTGGGTTAGGAAGTCTAGATCCAGACACAGAGGGAGGAGCCGAGCCCCAGCTCACAGAGTTTGGAGATGAGTTTTGTAGGAATAATGGTGTTGAAGGCTGAGCTGTAGTCAATAAATAGGAGTCTGACATAGGTCTGTTATCTAGGGTTGAGTGCAGGGCCAGGGAAATGGCATCTGCTGTGGAACTGTTGCAGCAGTAGGCAAACTGTAGTAGATCCAAGTTGTCCGAGAGGCTAGAATTGATTCGTGCCATGACTAACCTTTCGAAGCATTTCATAGTGATGGATGTCAGAGCCACCAGACAACAGCCATTAAGACATGCTGCCAGGCTTTTCTTTGGTACAGGGATGATGGTCATCGTCTTGAAGCAGATAGGGACCTCAGATTGGTTTAAAGAGAGGTTAAAGATGTCTGTGAATATCCCCACCAGCTGGTCTGCACAGGATCTGAGTTCTCGTCCAGGTACCCCATCTGGGCCAGTAGCTTACCACATGTTGACTTTCGAGAAGGCTGATCTGACGTCTGTGGTGGTGACCTTGGATATGGGTTCGGCCAAGGCTTCCGGGGTGGAGGTCATGCTCTTGCTCAAAACTGGCATAGAATGCGTTGAGCTCATTGGGGAGGGATGCCGGCGATTCTACATGCTTTCATCTTGTAGCCTGTCATGCCTTGCAAACCTTGCAATTGTCGGTGGGAATCAGTGTGGCTAGCCTGGGATTCTAGCTTGGTCTGATTTTGCTATATACCTTCCTTCAGTCCAAAAAACAACCATTCACCACCATTCTCTGCTTCTTGCCACTCAGCCAACATTGTATTCATGCTGCCATTCTTCCTTTTATTCCTTGAGCTTCAACTTTGCTGACAAACCTGTTATGTGGCACTTTATCAAATTCCTTTTGGAGATAGATGTACAGCATTATTCTCCACTCATTTCTATTCTCCGATTACAAAACTCATTAATTAAAAATTTGCCCTTAAAATCTGTGCTGGTTTTCCCTAATTAATCCAGATTTGTCCAAGTGACTGTTAATTTTGTCCCGGATTTTTTGTTTTTGAAAGATTTCACACTAGCGAGTTTAAACTAACAAGCCTGTTGTTGCTGGCTTTATCTTTACACTCTGCTTTGAGTGTAGCATTTGCATTTTTCTAGTCCTCTAACACCTCTGCATTGAAGGAGCATTCGAATTCCCACCCTTCCTTCAGCATTCTCAGATGCATCAGAACAGGTCCTGCTGACTCTCCAACTTTAAATGCAACCAGTCTTTCTTTAACAATGCCTCTTTAACAATTTTTGACCCATCCTGTGTCTCATCTATCTCCTCCTTCACTTTGACTTGGGTAGCATTCATCTTCCTTTTGCAAAATCCCCTTTTAGTCCCTAATCATCCTTATTCCTCATTTTACCAACAGTTTACTATATATGCCTGTAGAAGACTTTTGGTTCCTGTTTTTATTGGCTGCCAGTCTCTTCTTATACTATGCTTTGCTGCTGTTATTGTTTTTTTCATCTCCTCTGAACTTTCTTATTCAGCTTGGTTCTCTCTTTTATTATCAACCTGACATTTCCTATAAACCCTTTTTCTGCTTCATCTTACTCTATTTTTTTGTCCAGGGAATTCTGGCTTTGTTTGCTCTGCCTTTCCCCTTTGTGGGAATGTACCTAGACTCCGCATTAGCCACCTTCTCTACAAAGGCAGCCCATTATACAATTACTCCAGCAATTTTCCTAGGCCAGATCCTGGGGGTTATCATTGACCAGAATCAAATCTAGAACAGCTGGTTAAATACTGTTACGAGAACAGTTCAAAGGCTGGGAATTTTGTGATAAATAACTCACCTCCTGACTCCTCAAAACCTGTCCACCATCTACAAGACACAAATCAGGAGTATGACAGAATATTCTCCACTTGGCTGGATGAGTGTGGCTCCAACTGCATTCAAGATGTTTGACACCATTTAAGACAAAGCAGCCCACTTGATTGGCACCCCATTCACCAACTCAAAGATTCACTCCCTCCATCACCATTGGAACAGTGGAAGCAGTGTGTATTATATACAAGATGCATTGCAGCAACTGGAGGCTTCTTCGAGAGCACCTCCCAAACCTGTGATCTCTGCCACCTGGAAGAATAAGGGCAGCAGACACATGGACACACCCTCCAGCCACACATTGTCCTCGCTTGGCAATATTAGCTGGATGTTCCATCCCCACTTGGAATGTTCGCTTCCGCCGAAAGTCAATGGACTTTTGGCCGGACTACCAAATATCCGGCAGCGGATCCTGGCCATATCATAATTCTTTCACTGTTGCTGGATCAAAATCTTGGAACTCCCTTCCTAACAGCACTGTGGTCGCACCTACAGCAGAAGCCCTGCAGTGGTTCAAGAAGACAGCTCACACCCACCTTCAAGAGCAATTAGAGATGGGCAACAAGTGATGGACTTGCCACTGATGCCCACATGTCAAGAAAGAATTTTTAAAAAATCAATAATGACCCCCATTGACATGGACCCTTCCCCAATTAATTGTTTTACTCTTGATTGCTCTTTGTCCTTTCCATAGCAAACCTTATGATAGAACGACCACTGTCCATAAAGGTTTACCCAATGATACTTGATCCACTTTACCCACGTCATTCTCCAGAACTAGTTCCAGCAATGCCTCCTTCCTAGCTGGACAGGAAACATACTGATGCAAAACATTCTTCTGGACATATTTTAGAAACTGTTCCTCTTATGTGCCTTGAACTATTAATAGCCCAGAGTGTAAAAGAATTTTTAAAAACTATAATTTTTCCACCACTGTATTTTCCCAATTTTGTTCTTCGATATTTTTCACACTAAATGATGAATATTCCATGTGGTGTAATGGTGTCTCTACTGTTTAGCTCAAGCCAAATGCACTCTGTCCTTGATCCCTACAGGACATCCTCTCCATGAAAGTTGCAAACAATCTGGTTTAGCCTCAGAACTTCTGCCAGGGAGAAGGATGAAGTCAGCAGCTAGAGAATGATGTTTAGACAGGGGACCGAAAACAATGGCCTCAGTCATAGCACTACTGACCTGTTACTGGCCTGTACTTGACCCCCTCCCATTGCCCCTTTCTCCCACCTCTGTACTCCCGCCCCAGGTCTTAATTGAAAGCAAGGTAGAAAATACAAAATTGAAATTCTGGAAATGAGTGATAACTGCTGGCAACTCATCCCAATTATTGAAATGAGGCCTGAAACTGGCCTCAGCCCTCCCAGTTGGAATGCATGCCTGAAAAAGTACATAACAAAATTTCAATCCATAAACTATTTAGTCAGAAAGAACATTTTGTCTACACCAGCAAAAGCTGTTTCTGTAACCAGGATCAGCACAGGATTCAATAGCATTCATATGAGCAACTCCATCACGTGTGGTTGTAGTATTCAGCAGCCCATTAAACTAGCCATATACACCGTTAATCACACCATGCATTCTGCATATTTTCTGTGCAACTCATTCACTGCAGAGATGAGTGTAACTTCAACTAGGAAGTCACGACTGGTTTCAAGCTCTTGGAGTATTAACATATATAACATTGTATGTTCAATAAGTCTTTACCTTCAGCTCATCTGCTTCTATGAAGCCACTATGATCTTCATCATACCTTCGCCATGTCTGAAAAAGAAAATCCTTTAGATACATAGTTCGTTTCAGTTAATTATGATTTACCCACATAATAACTCAAAACTCTGGGCATGTTTTGTAGTCGGATTGTTGCTCGAAATGACAAAATCTGTTTCAACTCTCATGTCATCAAGAACTACTTTATGTTTTGTTGGTGTGTGTGGCAACTTTTGCCTTTGTATGTTGGATTTTAATATGTATTCTAAAAATTTTTTTAACTATTTGTCTAGAAATTTGCCAAATTGCTTTTGCATTTTTGCTCGATATTTTTGGATATTTTTTTTATCTGTATGTTTAAAATCACATTTCTGTTTCATCCACCTGCTCTTAAACCTTACAACCAACCCAGTAAGTGCACAACCTACATCCAAACTGTTGGCACTGTTTTCTAGAACTGGCTTCCAGGACAAGTTCAAGGAGACCATGCAATCTTAGTCTGGCAACTTCCTGCTAAATCTTAAAATGTAGTTTTAACTTTTGCAACATTAAGGCAATACGTATCTTACAAATGTCTGAGAAGAATCTCACATTGTCTAAGCTGTTCCTACTCCCAACACTGCAAGAAAATCTTCCATTTTCACTGCTCCAGATTGCAGTGTTGCCTGTAACATGGGGGATCAAGTTTAATTTAAACCTTAAAATAAAGCATTGCATTTTCTTTAGTAACAATGTATGTTGCCGCATATTATGCAAATCCTGTCCATGGTCTTGTGTTGCTGATGCCACCTTGAAATTCCTTTCCATTTCTGCCTCAATTAAATCACCCAATGTTTTTATCATAATGTGTTGTTCATGCATATCCTTCATGGAGCATAAGATCATTGCAACTACCGCTACGTGCTGACACTTAGGGTACATTTTTATTTCTGTTGAGTGGTGATATCAACAAGATATCCAAACCACTTAAGAATAACATATTTGAATAAATAATTTCTCTACTCCTATTTTCTATATGCATACATCTGGGAAATAAGATTTTTGTACATTAAGTGCAGAATACCATAAGACATAGGAGCAGAATTAGGCCACTCGGCCCATCGAGTCTGCTCCGCCATTCATCATGGCTGATAGTTTTCTCATCCCCATCCTCCTGTCTTTTTCTCATAACCCCTGGTCTGTCTTAAAGACACTCAATGACCTGGCCTCCACAGCCTTCTGCGGCAAAGAGTTCCACAGATTCACCACTCTCTAGCTGAAGAAATTCCTCCTCATCTCTGTTTTAAAGGATCGTCCATTTAGCCTGAGGTTGTGCCCTCTGGTTCTAGTTTTTCGTACTAGCGGAAACATCCTCTCCACGTCCACTCTACCCAGGCCTCGCAGTATCCTGTAAATTTCAATAAGATCCCACCTCATCCTTCTAAACTCCAATGAGTACAGACCCAGAGTCCTCAACCGTTCCTCCTACGACAATCTCTTCATTCCAGGGATCATTCTTGTGAATCTCCTCTGGATCCTTTCCAAGGCCAGCAAATCCTTCCTTAGATATGGGGCCCAAAACTGCTCACAGTACTCTATATACAAGCCTTATACAGCCTCAGAAGTACATCCCTGCTCTTGTATTCTAGCCCTCTCGACATGAATGCTAACATTGCATTTGCCTTGCTAACTGCTGACTGAACCTGCACATTAACCTCAAGACAATCTTGAACAAGAACTCCCAAGTCCTTTTGTGCTTCTGATTTCCTAAGCATTTCCCCATTTAGAAAATAGTCTATGCCTCCATTCCTCCTTCCAAAGTGCATAACCTCACCCTTTTCCACATTGTATTCCATCTGCCACTTCTCTGCCCACTCTCCTAACCTGTCCAAGTCCTTCTGCAGCCCCCCTGCTTCCTCAATACTACCTGTCCCTCTACATATCTTTGTATCATCTGCAAACTTAGCAACGGTGCCTTCTGTTCCTTCTTCCAAATTGTTCATGTATATTGTGAAAAATTGTGGTCCCAGCACTGACCTCTGAGGCACACCGGCTGTCATCCTGAAAATGACCCCTTTATCCCCACTCTCTGCCTTCTGCCAGTCAGCCAATCCTCTATCCATGCCAGGATCTTACCATTAACACCATGAGCTCTTAACTTATTTAACAGTCTCCTATGCGGCACCTTGTCAAAGGCCTTCTGGAAATCTAAATAAATCACGTCCACTGGTTCTCCTTGTTACCTCCTCAAAGAACTCCAACAGATTTGTCAGACATGACCTCCCCTTGATGAAGCCGTGCTGACTCAGTCCTACTTTATCATGCACTTCCAAGTACTCAGATCTCATCTTTAATAATGGACTCTAAAATCTTGCCAATGACCGAAGTCAGGCTAACCGGTCTATAATTTTCCGTCTGCTGCCTCCCTCCCTTCTTAAACAGCAATGCTACATTAGCTACTTTCCAGTCCTCTGGGATCCTCCTTGCCTCCTGTGATTCCTGAAAGATCGCCACCAATGCCTCCACAATTTCCTCAGCTATCTCTTTTAGAATCCTAGGGTGTAGTCCATCCAGTCCAGGTGATTTATCCACCTTCAGACGTTTCAGTTTCCCCAGGACCTTCTCCTTAGTGATGGCCACTGCACTCACCTGTGCCCCTGATTCTCCTGGAGCTCTGGCATCCCACTGGTGTCTTCCACCGTGAAGACTGATGCAAAGTAACTATTCAGTTCCTCTGCCATTTCTTTGTTTCTAATTATTACTTCTCCAGCCCCATTTTCCAGTGCTCCAATGTCTATTTTTGTCTCTCTCTTCCCTTTTATATAATGAAAGAAATTCTTTCTATCTTCTTTTATATTACCAGCTAGTTTACACTCATATTTCATCTTCTCCCCCTTATATCTTTTTTAGTTATCCTCTGCTCGCTTTTAAAGGCTTCCCAATCCTCGCCACTTTTTATGCTTTTTCTTTTGCTTTTATGCTGTCCTTGACTTCCCTCGTCAGCCATAGATGCCTCGTCCTCCCCTGAGCATGTTTCCTCCTCCTTGGGATGAATTTCTGTTGTGCCTCCTGAATAACCTCCAAAAACTCCTGCCATTGCTGTTCCACAGTCTTCCCTGCTAGGCTCCCTTTCCAATCAGCTCTGGCCAGCTCCTCCTTCATGTCTTTGTAGTTACCTTTATTTAATTGTAATACCGTTACATCTGATTCCAGCTTCTCCCTCTCAAACTGCAGGGTAAATTCTATCATATTGTGGTCACTGCTCCCTAAGGATTTCTTCACCTTAAGTTCCCTAATCAAATCTGCCTCATTACACATCACCAAATCCAGAATTGCCTGTTCCCTAGTAAGCTCTGTCACAAGCTGCTCCAAAAAACCATCTCTTAGACATTCCACTAATTCCTTTTTTTGGGATCCACTACCTACCTAATTTTCCCAGTCAATCTGCATATTGAAGTCCCCCATGATTATTGTAATATTGCCTTTTTTTATATGCCTTTTCTATCTCCTGATTTATTTTCTGCCCCACATCCCGACTACTGCTAGGGGGGCCTGTACACAACTCCCATCAGGGTCTTTTTACCGTTGCAATGTCTCAACTCTACCCAGAGATCCTATGCTTTCTGATTCTATATAATTTCTTGCTATCGATTTAACTTCATTCCTTATTAACTGTGTAACCCCGCCCCCTTTGCCCATCTGCCTGTCCTGTCGATAGGATACATATCCTTGGATATTTAGATCCCAGTCCTGATGCCCTTGTAGCCACGTCTCTGTGATGCCCACAACATCGTACGAACCAATTTCAATGTGCGCAACAAACTCATTTACAAGGACAAATTGCTTAATTTATGACAAAAACAGGCAGTCTAAGACTAACGTATCCACTTATGTCTCAATAACCTCTATAGAAGGTACTGATGCTCACATAGGTGTGTATCATATAATCAGAATTTTAAAATGTTATGTATTTTTGTACCTGGTAATCTTTTCATTTACTATATCATTCCAATTGAGTTTCAAAGTGCATTCCAATACATGCAAAAGGAGTGACATTTCAGTAGGCATATTAAAATATTTGAGTAACGTATGTAACATTTAATAAAATTGTAATATGACAATGTTATGGACATTTTAGAAAGCATATGCAATCTTGATCTTTCCCTCAGCTGGGACATGAATGTTGTATGAAGAGTCACTGCTATGACCAAAAACTATTTAAATCACTGGAAAGGGCAATTATACCTCCATGAACTCTGTGCTTGACTTTAATTGTTGTCGAAAGAATAAGAAGAAGTTTTCTTCTGTAGGTAGAATCTGAGCAAGCTAGAAAAATGGAATATTAGGTTAACTCTTGGTTGTCCAATTAATTCCTTCAATTAAAATTAGTAATAAAAATATTAAACTGTACAACTTAAATCATACGTTATAAAATTCTAAAACATGGTCCCGTCTCTTGTGCCACCTTCTTTCCTTTACTGAATGATAACTGATCATTCTAATATAGCTTTCAGCCCCTCCACATTATACTCTGAAAAATTAGCCAATTTTATTCATATTTTGATAAAATCGTCGCACAAGAATTTACACATCTGTGTTTGTCAATGTACAGTTAAGTAATTTGACTGAAAGGCATGTGCCCGTTTAAAAATCAGACACCTCTGGCTTTATTATTGCATGGATCAACTTCCGAGTCCACTAAATAGCCAATGTAATATTTTGAAAATATATATCTAAAACCAAGATTTATGCCAAAGAATTTAGCTACTCAGTTAGGATCTGTGTGCGCTGTGGAGCTCTGTGTTGTCCTGACAACATACCTGATCGACAAACCTCACAAGTACATCCCTTATTGCACCAGTCTGACATGACATTATTTCCTTTGGCCATCTTTTGGGATCTAACTGCAAATTGTTAAATTTGTGCCAGTTATTGCAGAATGCATATAGATGCTCATGATATAGATCCAAGTCCAATGGTATTTGATTTTGACAGTCTAAACTAATTTTCATTGAGAACAGTAGCCCATGGAAACAGGAGACCTTCATATACTTCCAAGGTGTAAACATTGATCCAGGTAGATGGTGTTTAACATATTCCATTTAGAGTCAAGAAATTGATTAAACTGATGTGAATAATATCAACAAATTTACTTTCTATGACAGTCTATCATTTCACTGAAAACGGTTACAGAATAAAATAGCTTCTTTCAACCATTCTTATTATTTTGAACATTTCTGGTTGGGCTTTTGATTATGCATCTTTTACTGCCAAATTGGGATTTTGAAAATGTATTACAATTATGATATTAATCAGTTTACATGCAATTCCAAGTATCAATTTTCCACCAGATGCTATGTGAGCAAATAATAATTTTCTTTCTTCCATTATTATTTCTGCCAGTTTCTTTTTATCCTCTTTATTCCTCCCATGACAATCTGCTATTCCCTGTCTTCAAAAATGGACAAGCGATCTGCCATTAGACGTCTGCCAATAATTTTCTATATCCAACCACTAGACAGTGTCCCAAGGTGAAGAGTCTCAGATTGTTCCTCACTCTTTGTTTGCAATACTTCATTTCTGTTCAACTGCCTCTGCTGATTAGACAACCACTGTTTTAACATAAAGAAAACGATAAGTAAAAGCCAACTCTTGGGGCTACCATGTCCTTGTATAATAAACTTGTCATGCATGTTAGTTAATGTGCATTAAACATTCAGTCAAGATTGCCAAAGTCTAGGAATGATAATGATAAATTCCCGCAGTGATAATTTTCAAAGTTTATTTAAGATTGAGGTTCAGGGATAGATTATGCAATTTGGCACAATGCCCATTTTAAATGTAAGCAGTTCTATAAAAATTGACGTTGGATTTCATTGATATATCTAAAGATTTATAATCTTTTATCACAAAGAATTTATATTTTCCACAGGGATATCAATATTGTCCTGCTGTTATTAAGTGAGTGAACAAGAGCCATAAGCAACAATTTGCTTCTTAAAGTAACAACGAGGTCCAGCTTTCTCCCACATGAATTTATTCAGCATGAATGCGGTCAAGTTAAAACAAATTGAAAATTCTTACATCGGCCAGCTCTATCTTTCCATCAGCACTCTGATCATACTTCTCCACCAAGGCTTTCATCCCGTCGGATAATTCCTACGGATTGATCATGTTAGTCATGTTACCAATGATACTAACAGTGCGCAGTCCTGCAAAATACTGTTTAGTCAGTGTAGAACACAAGAAATAGGAGCAGGAGGAGACCCATCGAGCCTGCTCCGCCATTCAATACAATCGTGACTGATCTTCAACCCCAGTTACCCGCCCGCTCCCGATATCCCCTAATGTAAAGGAAAAGTACATCCTTGAATAATATGTGGGGAGTGGATAAATCAACATTTTGAATCAACATGCAGTTAGATAGCAGCACCGATAGAGAGTGGAACGATTCGAAAAATACCAATTAAACACGTCTCTTAATAACTGTCCAAAGAATATCCGGCGCCTTCGATTGTACAATCCACAACAGAAATCATTCCAACCAGTTAACTTTTTAATTATTGTGATTAAAGAAATCAGTGGTTTGCCTATATATATATATATATATATATGAGAGAGAGAGGGAGAGCGCCGTTCGCTTCCCCAGGATGTCCCAAAGCGCTTTGAAAGCGCTTGGATTGGGGCGAGGGGGATAATACACGAATATAAACCGTACACGCAACAGTTTTTGAATAGAGAGCTCCATCAAGTTAATGTTGCCATTAAATTATATCACATTTGCCCTGGGGGGAGGGCTTGCATTCCGTTTATCGGATCTAAAGGTGCGATTTTGTGACTAACTTGTCCATTCTGGCGCTGGGCTGTTGCGCCCCAGGTACGCGCTCATACCCTAACCCGGCAGAAGAATTTTCTGCGTTGAGAATCCCTCTGGAGGAAAATCAAATCAAAATTAAAGATAACGCAAGCGCTGCTCGCTCACTGGGAGATGCGTGCCGAATGGAAAGATGCTATTCAAAATTAGTGACTAATTAGTTTGGAAGTACTAAACAATGGCACATAATTACAGAGATTGAGACTTGCTGTCAGGCATTGTCGGTATTAATGACTGAGTTCCTCTTCTTACTGCCGCTTTTACAGGGAGTCTGTAGTCAAGGTAACAGTGGGTACCAAAGTATCCATTTTTTTGCCGCCTGTGATGGTGTCACACATCTGGGTTTTGTTAACGGGAATTCGGATTTATATGTTTATTTAACTGTTAACGCACATGTCAACACTCTAAATGTGCGTTAAAATGTCACTGTTTTGTTTAATTGTTCTCAGTGTTTTTATTTTCTTCAATTGCTGCCCCAGAAACATACCCCGTGAATAAAATCTTTGCTCTGTAACTGTTAGCAATGGTGTTAAATTGAACACCATTGACTCACGTTGTCTGCGTTGTGGATTTCAGCAGTGCTAACCATGTCTAATCATCACCCAAGGTGGAGCCAGGGAGAAAGGGTTTGTCAGTGACATTCGTCACCAAAAAGTGGATCTCGCTGCTTTTTGCAGCTTTAGTTACAATAGTTTTAAAAGTGTAATCCAGAATGCAAGATGTGTTCAGTGCGGGATACTTACGCTGAGGTTTTGTTTAAGGCTCCACATCAGTGAAAACGTTGCGGGGGAGGGGGGGGGGCGGGGGGAGTAGGCAGGAAAACTGTTCCCACTTCAAAAGTAAATGTCAAAAATAATTTCATCATCGTATTGCGGTGAAATTCCTGAAGCTTTGGTGGTTTTCTGCTAACGACCACGATCTTTGGAACGAAGCAAAATACAAACAAATTGTGTTTACAAACAAAGCGGCTGCCATAAAACTATTGTTTCAGTGTGACCAGCCTTTCATCACATGTACATTTACATCTCAATCATTTGGGTTGCAAGATGTGTCTATTCTACTAAGTGTGCTGCCCTCCAGTTGTTTAACACTTACTAAGCCAGTGCCTTTTCGAGCTTGCTGAAGTTCCCGAATGAAATTTTGCAGTTCGTTTCCTTCAATATAACCACGACCTAAAATAATAAATTACACTTTCACTTATAAGAAAGTTGAATCAGCTTTAAATCCACGCAGCCGGATTAAAGTAATTAGATGTGCCACTTGAGACAGTTAGATTTCATTTCTCAGATAAAATTGACATTTCCCACTTCAGAAATGCTTTGATAACAAGCGAATAAAATCAAGCTGGTTATTTTCAAGCATCTCATTGATCAAACAGTTTGTTGAATACAAACAGCATGCAGACGTTTACTTAAAAAAAGTATTCACTTGGCAATGACAAACAATACTCTGTGGAGTTATTAGTTTATTGCAAAATGAAAGTAGTTACCAGCATTGTCGTAGTGGTGCCAAATTTCCAGAAACTGCGTGGTGGACTCTTCAATCCCTTGCAGGTAAAGGTTGTGAGTGTCTGCCATGCTTGCTCGCTTTGCCTGCTCCCTCCCCACTCGCCTTGCACTGTGGAGCTCTCACTCTGAGCCAGCCCGGCCAGCGCGCGCCCCCTAAATGCGGCTCGTGCGCCGGAGCCCAGCCCTCAGTGCGCAGTGCGCACGCGCCGCCGCTCCCTCCAGCGGAGTGAGGTGAGAGCAGAGACATGGACCAGGCGAAAGTTGCTTTGTCTGCAGCAGAGGCGACGCTTGTTGCTGCGCTTCACTGTCGCTTTTTGCTCAATCGAGAAGAGAAAGAGAGAAAAAAGTGATGCACAATATTGACCCCAGTCGTGTGTGGGAAATGGACAAGAATGTATTTTTTTATAAAAAGCAAAATACTGCCGATGCTGAAAAACAGAAAATGCTGGAAAATCTCAGCAGGTCTGGCAGCATCTGTGGAGAGAGAATTGAGCCAATGTTTCAAGTCTGGATGACTCTTAGTCACAGCCTGTTGGCTCTATTCTCTCTCCAAGAATGCATTTTCATTCATTACTCACTGCATCTATAAGGTGCTGAAAACTTTTTTGTTTTAGCCACTCACAGTATGTGTAGGGCAGGGGTGGAAATGAACGACTACAGGAAAAACTTAATAACTGTTCCCTTTCTGTGCATGCTTCTAATTAACTATCCTCTAAACAGTGTCACAAGAAGGCTTACATTAACACTGCATGAAGTTACTGTGAAAATCCCCTAGTCGCCATACTCTGGAGCCTGTTCAGGTACACTGAGGGAGAATTTAGCATGGCCAATTCACCTAACCAGCACATCTTTGGACTGTGAGAGGAAACCAGAGCACCTGAGGAAACCCATGCAGACACAGGGAGAATGTGCAGACTCCACCCAGACAGTAACCCAAGTCGGGAATCGAACCTGGGTCCTTGGCGCTATGAGGCAGCCACCATGTGTATGGGAAAGAGGTAGATATCTCAATGACTATATGATTAAGACAAGAGGAGGAAAGCATTTTATTAAATATTCCTTTCATGTGTAGAAGAGAATATCTGCAAAGAACAGGAACATCAGTATACAAATGAGGGAGAGGAGTGGAAAGGCAAGAATAGTTCATTTAACTAGTAACTACACAGTAAGTAGCTTCTTGGACCTCGCTTCCCACCAGATATATAGTTCAAATTACTGTCCTCTTGATTTACGTGCAATGAGATGTATTCCTCTTTCCTATATGTATATTTATTAATCAAATTAATATCCCAACAGAGACACCAATGTATTTAATTAATTTTCAGTAAAAGGTTACTGAATTCACCACTTCTTCCTTCTAAAGCAGAGATGAAATAAAAACAGGAAACACCAGAAGTAACAGACCAGGCAGCATCTGTGGAGAGAAAAGCAAAACTAACATTTTAGGTCAATGACCTTTCATCAGTTCTAAAGAAGGAACAGCAAATATTGTATGGGAAACATAGAAACAGGATAGGCCATTCAGCTTCTCCCACCGGTTTCAACATTCAATTAGAACTATATGAATGGTCTGTGTCTCAAATTCTATCTACTCATCTTTATTTTGGATACCTTCATGAAATGATCGAGCAAAATTTTAATGATGTGTCATGAAAATTTCAATTGATCTAACATCCACAACCTTTTGTAGGAGAAAATTTCAGAATTCCAATGCACTTTGTGTGAGAAAAGCTTCCTGATTTCAGCCCTAAATGTGTTAAGCTCTAATGTTAAAATTGACAGAATTCTCCAATGAGAAGAAACAGCTTTTCTATAGTTACCAATTTCAGCTCCCTATATCAATTTGAGGATCTCAGTTAGATGTTCCCTCCCCCATCCAGCTATCTTTTTAAACCCAAAGACCACAAACCAAGTTTATGCAAATAGTCCTCAGAATATAACTTTTTAAAGCAATGAATTTACAGTGTGCCTTGTCCACAGTTTCAGTGTCCAGGAGTGAACATCAAGCAAGGTCTGCTCAAAGGTCTGTACAACAGAAGGCTTATTTTCCTCACTTTTGAATTCTTATTGGTGGCAGTCATCCACTTTGTAAGACAATGGTTTGTGCTGTGGTGATCAATACTGTATTAAGGTTGACTTGGCAAGGCTCAGGAGCCCCACTCTGGCACATGCCAGTCTTTACCGCATTTGCTGCACAGGAAGACAGTGGGCTGAGAAGGTGCACAATTTGTTGGCCATCTTTTTTTCTCTCGGGCAGCTGAGCTTTCCATTTCTGCTTGGCTCTTCCAATGCCATTCCAAATGGTCAGCCTAAAGAGGTCATGGCTGTCAGTAATGGGCTCTTCCTTTCAGTGTTAATGTCTTTTATTCTCGCTTACAGGTATCCATATGGTGGCGATATGGACACCCAGAAGATCATGACCCAGTGATCAATTCATTGTACAGAAGGACCTTGGATCTACTGTACTTGGATCTACTGTAGGATTGAGGATTGGCTATCTAACAGGAAGCAGAGAGTTGGAATAAATGGGTGCTTTTCTGGTTGGCAGTTGGTGACTAGTGGTGTGCCGCAGGGATCGGTGCTGGGGCCTCAACTGTTTACCATATACATAGACAATCTGGAGGAGGGGACCGAGTGTAGGGTAATAAAGTTTGCGATGATACGAAGATGCGTGGGAAAGCGAATTGCGTGGAGGATGCGGAAAGTCTGCAGAGAGATTTGGATAGGCTAAGTGAGTGGGCGAGGATCTGGCAGATGGAGTATAACGTTGACAAGTGTGAGGTTATCCACTTTGGAAGGAATAATAGTAAAATGGACTATTATTTAAATGGTGAAAAATTACAACATGCTACTGTACAGAGGGACCTGGGGGTCCTTATGCATGAATCACAAAAACTCAGTTTGCAGGTGCAGCAGGTGATCAAGAAGGCAAATGGAATGTTGGCCTTTATCGCAAAGGGGATGGAGTATAAAAGCAGGGAGGTCTTGCTGCAATTGTACAAGGTACTGGTGAGGCTGCAACTGGAGTACTGTGTGCAATTTTGGTCCCCTTATTTGCGGAAGGATGTATTGGCCTTGGAGGGAGTACAGAGAAGGTTCACCAGGTTGATACCAGAGATAAGGGGTTAGCTTATGAGGAGAGATTGAGTAGATTGGGCCTGTACTCGTTGGAGTTTAGAAGGCTGAGTGGAGATCTTATAGAGACATATAAGATAATGAAGGGGCTAGACAGGGTAGAGGCAGAGAGATTCTTTCCACTTAGAAAGGAAACAAGAACTAGAGGACACAGCCTCAAAATAAGAGGGAGTCAGTTTGGGACAGAGTTGAGGAGAAACTTCTTCTCTCAGAGGGTAGTGAATCTCTGGAATTCTCTGCCCATTGAAGCAGTGGAGGCTACCTCGTTAAATATGTTTAAGTCACAGGTAGATAGATTTCTGATCAATAAGGGAATTAAGGGTTATGGGGAGCGGGCGGGTAAGTGGAACTAAACCACTATCAGATCAGCCATGATCTTATTGAATGGCGGGGCAGGCTCGAGAGGCTAGATGGCCTACTCTTCTTATGTTCTTATACTGCTTTCATCAATCTGATGAACATCGCTGAGCCATTGCAGATATTATTGACTTAGCAATCAGTGTATGCTGATCGAATTGGTACACTCCAGGACCTCTGCGCTGGCGACCTTGTCCTGCCATTCTAATGAATTCCAATCCCCTTGAGATAAAGAACAATATTTTATTAGTCCCTTGATGAACTTTGCACTTGTGAAATAGCTTTTAATGATTAATGGTGAACAGGGACATAAATCCACTAAGCATCAACAGCTTCTAGTCTCATAATGCAGTAACGTAAGCCATACTTGTGACTAATAAAGTTTATTTGGAGAATCTTCAAATTTATTTTTCTCAGATCCTAATGAGATAACTCCCAACGTTAAACTTCATCCGTATTAATACATACATACATATTTCTGTGCATTTATATAGAATAAAATCAAATACTGCAGATGCTAGATATCTGAAATAAAAACAGGAAATGCTGGCAAAACTCAACAGGTCTGGCAGCATCTGTGGAGGGAGAAACAGTTCTGAAGAAGTCATATTGAACTAGAAACATTAACTGTTTCTCCATCCGTAAATGCTGCCATTTATGTTGAGTTTTGCCAGTATTATCTGTATTTCTATACATAATTGAATGCATGCTTGTAAAAAGTTAGTATGCATTTATATGTTCATGCTTGTCAAGATAGCTGAGTAATTCTATGCATTCAAAGTGCTACAGTGAAAATGGTGATTTGCATAGTTCAAGAGGTGATGACAGAAAATCTAATCTTAATAATTATGAAGGTCATATATATTGTTAGCCTAACTCATTCTTGTAAGGTGGGCCGCGTCCTTCCTAAGTATGCCTAATGTGAGTGCGCTTTCTCCGGGACCATGTTATGTGCGCATGTCCTTAATTTTGGCTGCTTAGGCTATTTAAATAATAATCTCCGAAATCAAATTCCAAGTTCATCAATCTCAATTGCAAGAGAAGCCTACAATACTCTTTCCAATAGTGAAGCCGAGTTTGAGAATAGGGGAATTTTCCGGAGCACTCTTTGAAAATCATCATGGGGGTGATATTTTATGTCCATATGTTTCCTGGCCCCGCAGTGTACACCTTTCTACTTATTGAAGTAATACAATGTTTTGCAAGCTATGTATCGTTCATACAACCGCCTGGTAGCCAATAATGAAACATATCATCCAAATAAAAGCAAAATATTGCGGATGCTGAAAATCTGAAATAAAGAATAGAAAACGCTGGATACAGAGTTAACGTTTGGAGTAGAGTCATATGACTCTACAACAAACTCTGATTCTCTCTCCACAGATGCTGCCAGACTTGCTGCGTCTTTGTAACATTGTTTGCATTATCTAAATGACGTGTGCCCGCTTCAGTCTGCAATGAGATCCGATTGGTTATCTTCTTCTATTTCTTCAGTTGAAAAATCACGCAAAGCGTGTTTATTAATAGTCCTTCATCCCTGCACGTTTAAAATCATTTCCTCATCGCGTCTGTTTTTTTTCAATGACCCTTCTTTTGCTCTCACTTCTGGGTACCCTCGCTTTATCTTTTAAAGTTCGCAAGACAGCTGACCTCTCCATTTTTGTCCATTGATGGGGTCTTTAAGACCCCGCCCCCCCCCATCCCCCTTACCTTTACCTTCATAACACATATGTGCACTTGAAAATAAAACAACTTGCATCTAGTTTCCTTGCTCTCGTCCTTTTGTCTCAGCGGGTTGCACCGTATTATTCACTAGCTCTGCCCATCCACATACATTTCCCGACATATTTCCTGTAAAGTCACCTGATAATCCATACTGGAACTCAAATGAATCGGCGCAGCGTCGCCCTCTTCTATGTCTTCCTGCAGTTTAAAATAACAAGTGAAACATGTTTATCCTTTCTTCTTAAGTTCTTTCTCTGTTTAACTGCTCTCAGTTTTCATTGTTTTTTGCCCACTCGCCAACCAAGTGGGCGACAAGTTTTCAAACACATTCTTAACTCAAAACTAACCATTTCACTGCCAACGTGTAATCTGACAGTATCTGGAGCAAACTAAGTTTCCAAGCCAGTATGTATTACTAGGTCTTATTTGAAATGAATATGCAGGCAAGCAAATCAGCGGCAAATTATTATGAGGCATCTCCAAGATTAAAAGTATAATATTCTATTATTCTGTAGAGCTCTGTTGAAGCATACATATGAAGGAAACGTGGAGAGACTGCCCAGCCACGGCAAGAATTTACTGGGGAGAAGGATAATGATCAGGAAAATATTGTCGAGTATGACAGGATTATGTGAAAAGTGATATCAAAATAGAAAATGTTGGAAATACTCAGCAGGTCAGCTGCCCGACTTTCCAGCATTTTCTGTCTTTATTTCAGATTTCCAGCTACTGCAGTGTTGTACTGTTGTACATAAGAAGTGATATTGTTTTGCGGTCTTTTAAAAATAATTTCCCTTTCTTAATGTGAAGCTTATAAGTCCCTCCCCTGCCAGTGACATCATGAATGTATCGAATATCCTTATATCGAATGATATAAAAAAAATCGCAGCAGATTCAGTCTCATCACCACGCTGGATCACAATCCTAATCCTCACCAAGGATGCCTCATTCACCTAGACGCGGGATCGATCGGATTATATTGGAAAATCATGTATTACTGGAAAGCTAACTCACTGATCCAAAGCCAAAGACCAGTGTGGAGAAAGCGTATTAAACTTGTGTTGTTTGCTCATGTAACTCTTCAAGCTTTGAGGCGTGGATCTGCCTATAAGTCAGTGGGCATTTTTCATAATGAAAGGTTGGAGTCCACCCTCAGTGCTCAATGGTGTCCCTGGGGTGTAAGCATTATATTATACCCTAGGGAAGTAAAGAAGCCTCTACATCAGGTATGAAGTGTTGTCAAAGTCAAGAAAAATGATCGTTTTTTAAAATTCAAAGTGCCTCATAATTTAAAATCCACCACTGCAACACTTCGGCAAGCAAAACTGAACAGCGGCACTGCATATTAGACAATTCATTTTGCTACTGATTTTACTTGTACCTTTAATGCGCAATCTTCAGTGGATATATAACGGCGACGAGGCGGACTGTTGGACGAAAGGAGCTTGCAGCTCCTTCGAAGTATCTGGCGATGCAGAACTTAACAAGCATTTCAAAATAAGTTGAGAACATTGCACTGTGATGTGAAGGGTCCGAGCTGGTTTTTGGTGACATTTGTAAATTATATACGAGACATCACACTGAGCCTTGAGGAACGAAATTGCTGAGTTTTGCTTGATTAATAAATTACAGTTCATCCAAAGAAAACCTGAATCGAACTCACTCACTGGCTCTTATCATGCAACATATTATGGAAAATGTTAAGTGATTAACCCATCCGTTAAAAGAAGTTTAAATGCAAGCTGAGTGTATATATCCTAAAGTGCATCACAATATGAAGCAACGTGTAGTTGTGGAGCCACTGCTGACGTGTCAGCGAGCTTCTTGGACCACTGAGAACTCCACAAGTTTCAGTTGGCTAATTCTATTAATTCTAAGTTTAGTTCAAAGTCTATGCGAATTATATAATTTAATTATTTAGCAGAGAGCATAGAAACACAAGAGGAATGGAAAATGTCTTTAATTTGATGAACCTTTATGCTATAATGTGCTATTTAGTGACTTGGCCGATTACCGGCCGCTCTACAATAAACAGGAAGCTAGACTTGGGTTGCAGTGACACCGTCCACACGCGGGCAGGCAAAACTCAGATGGCACATGCGCACACCGAAGTGGCACATCCCAATCTGAGTCCCAGGATCAGTGAAATCACAGAGTGTGAGTGAGACCCCCGACAACGGGCTGTTCAATTCCACCTGCAGTATAACTCCGGTCTGGTGCACAGCTCCCATTCAAAGTGTCACGTCACCCAACGAAAGGTTTATGAATTGGCTATCGGAGCAGATAAACTGAGGCATGTAGCTTTGAAGTTGAAAGATCACCCACAAGTAATTTATCTGTTCTGAGATCAGAATATACAACTTAGATATAGAATCATGAAATGGCCCAGGAACTAAAATTGTACTTTGCTTCAGTCTTCACAAAGCAATACATGAATAATGTATCGGAAGTTCTGAGAAACACAAGTTTTAGTGAGGAGCTGAAGGGAATCAGTATTAGTAGAGAAATAGTTTTGGGGAAATTAATGAGATTAAAGGCGGGTAAATCTACAGGGCCTGATAATCTTTATCCCAGAGTATTTAAGGAAGAGGCCCTAGAAATAGTAGACCCATTGATGGTCATTTTCCAAAATTCTTTGAACTGTGGAATAGTTCCTACAGATTGGAGGGTAGCTAATGTAAGCTCACTATTCAAAAAGAGAGGTAGAGAGAACAAAGAACAGTACAGCACAGGAACAGGCTCTTCAGCCTTTCATTCAGAAAAGCATCCTTCTACTGCTACCCTCTGTCTTCTATGCTCAAGCCAGTTCTGTATCCATCTTGCCAGCTCTCCTCTGATCCCGTGTGACTCACCTTGCGTACCTAGCATGAGGTACCTTGTCAAAGGCTTTACTGAAGTCCATGTATACAACATTCACTGCCTTTCCTTCATCTACTATCTTCGTCACTTCCTCGAAAAACTCAATCAAGTTAGTGAGGCACGATCCCTCCTTCACAAAACAGGGAGCTATAGAGCCATACAGCTTCCCCACTGAGCCTAATGTCAGTAGTGGGGAAATTGCTTGAATCTAAAATCAAGGATTTCATAGCACAGCATTTGGAAAGTAGTGGTATAATCAGATAAAGTCAACATGGATTTATGAAAGGGAAATCATGCTTGACAACTCTAATGGAATTCTTTGAGGATGCAACTCGTAGAGTTTTTGAGAGAGAACTGTTGGATGTGGTTTATTTAGACTTTCAGAAGGCTTTCGACAAGGTCTCATATAGTAGAATACTATGTAAAGTTAAAGCCCATGGGATTGTGGGTAGTGTCTTGAGATGGATAGAAAACTGGTTAGCAGACAGGAAGCAAAGAGTTGGAATAAATGGGTCTTTTTCCGATTGGCTGGCAGTAACTAGTGGGGTGCCGCATGGATCTGTGCTAGGACCCCAACTGTTCACTTTATATATAAATGATTTGGACGAGGGAATTAAATGTATTATCTTCAAATTTGCATATGATACAAAGTTGGGTGGGAGGGTGATCTGTGAGGAGAATCACAGAATCCCAACAGCACAGAATGAGCCCAGTTGGCTCATCGTGCCTGCATCGACAATGATCCTACCCAGACCCTAACTCCGTAACCTCACAAATTTACCCTGCTAGTCCCCCGCCCCCCCCCCCCCCGACTAAGGGGCAACTTAGCATGGCAAATCGACGATGGGAGGAAACTGGAGCACCCAGAGGAAACCCACGCAGACATGGGGAGAATGTGCAAGACAGTGATCCGAGACCGGAATTGAACCTAGGTCCCTGGTGCTGTGTGGCAGCAGTGCTAACCACCGTGCAGGATTCAGAGATGCTTCAGCATGATTTGGACAGGCTGAATGAGTGGGGAATATGCATGGAAGATGCAGTTTAATGTGGATAAATGTGAGGTTATCTGCTTCAGTAGCAAAAGAGGAAGGCAGATTATTTGAATGGGTGTAAATTGAGAGCAGTGGATACTCAGCGAGACCTTGGTGTCCTCATGCATCAGTCACTGAAAAAGTAAGTGCACAGGTACAGCAGGCAGTAAAGAAAACAAATGGTATGTTGGCCTTCACAGCAAGAGGATTTGAGTATAGGAACAGAGATGTTTTACTGCAATTGTACAGGGCAATGGTGAAGCCATACCTGGAGTATTATGTGCAGTTTTGGTGCCCTTATCTGAGGAAGGATGTTCTTGCTATAGAAGGAGTGCAGCAAAGGTTTACCAGGCTGATTCCTGGGATGGCAGGAGTGTCATTTGAGGAGAGACTAAATTGGTTAGGATTATATTCATTGGCGTTTATAAGACTGAGAGGGGATCTCATAGAAACGTATAAAATTCTAACATGATTAGACAGGGTAGGTTCAGAAAGAATGTTCCTGATGGCGGGAGAGTCCAGAACTAGGGGTCATAGTTTGAGGATAAGGGGTAAACCTTCTAGGATTGAGATGGGGAGAAATTTCTTCACCCAGAGAGTGGTGGATCTGTGGAATTCTACCGAAGAAAGTAGTTGAGACCAAAACATTGTGTGATTTCAAAAAGGAATTAGATATAGCTCTTGGAACTAAAGAGCTTGGGGGGGTGGCGAGGGAGAGAAGGAGGGGTGGGTGGAGGATCAGGCTGTTGAATTTGATGATCAGCCATGATCATAATGAATGGCAGAGCAACCTCGAAAGACTGAATGACCTACTCCTGCTCTTATTTTCTATGTATGTTTCAATGAATGAATAGTGAGTTAGAGTTGTGCACATGACCCTGAGTTGATTTGGGGAGGAAGTGGCATAGTGATATTGTCACTGGGTTAGTGTTCCAGAGGCCCAGGGCAATGCTCTTGGGACCCGGGTTCGAATCCCACCACAACTGATGAAATTTAAATAAAAATCGGGAATTAAATAATGACCATGAAACCATTGTCAATTGTCAAATATCCATCTGGTTCACCAATGTCCTTGTTGCTGAAATCTGCCATCTTTACCTGGTCTGGCCTGCAAGTGACTTCCGATCATAGCAATGTGATTGATTCTTAAATGCTCCCTCATGGGCAATTAGGGATGGACAATAAATGCTTGTCCAGCAAGTGATGTCCACATCCCCTGAAATAATTTTTAAAAATCATGTTATTATATCCACATGTGCACCCACAGCTCCAACACTTATGATTGACATAAGCTATGGATGAAATATTATGGCTGGAATTTGACCGTCACGGGAATCGGAGTGGGCGAGGGGCAGACAATGGAAAGGTATATTGACCTCGGACGGGCTTTTACGGTTTCGGGACAAGTGAGGCCGCAAAAATCACACCCCATGTGTCAGATTCCATCCAAATTGTGAGAATTCATATTTATTTGGTAAGTTGTTGCCTAATTCAATGATTTAGTTTTGTTAAAAAATGTATTTGCTTATTTTGAGGGCAGTTACAAGGAGAGTAATAGCAACACTGGCAAATTAAATGGTTCTTCCAGATTCCACCTTGCGTGAGCATCAAATATTCCCAATTCAGGTTCCTTCTACGTTGCCCAAAAGGGTGCCTTATTGCCAAACTTACAAAAATATTCACTACTGCATCAATGTGACAGTTCCTTTTAAAGTTTACTTATTAGTCACAAGTAGGCTTACATTAACACTGCAATGAAGTTACTGTGAAAATCCCTTAGTCGCCACACTTCGGCGCCTATTTACGTACACGGAGAGAGAATTTAGCATGGCCAATGCACCTAACCAGCACATCTTTGGAACTCTGGGAGGAAACTGGAGCATCTGGAGGAAACACACGCAGACACGAGGAGAACATGTAGACTCTGCACAGACAATGACCGAAGCTGGGAATCGAACCCGGATCCTTGGTGCTGTGAAGCAACGGTGCCAACCACTGTGCCACCATGTCACCCATTTCCTCACCAGTCACTCAAATGCCTCTTGAGTAAGTGCCAATCTTATGCCAGTTATCATTGAAATAAGCAATTTTGTGCTGTGGAACTGTGGCCAACAGGAAACATGTTGAGACTGTTGAAACTCATTTCACTTAGAACTCCTATAACTAATAGAGAAAATAGAAAAAAAAATGATTTTCATTCTCTGAGATTGCATTGAAATCTAGATTAGAGGTTTAGAAGGATTGTTATGAATCAGGGAGTGTTCCG
Organism: Mustelus asterias; assembly: GCF_964213995.1. Lineage (NCBI taxonomy): Eukaryota > Metazoa > Chordata > Chondrichthyes > Carcharhiniformes > Triakidae > Mustelus > Mustelus asterias. The sequence continues at coordinate 47,064,078 of NC_135807.1, read as the reverse complement.
GTCTTGCCCTTGTTTGAAAAATATGTAAGTAATATTGCATTGCATGCATTCACATAATGAGTGAGGCAATTTGAGTTTGTATTTGCTCAAATAATGATGCCACATCATAACAAATACTCTTCACAAATCCAGAATGTCCTCTATCCTCGGCTCTTCCTTATCTATCTATATATTAAGATCATTTGGCAATGGATTTCATATGTACGGTGATGACGCCAAAAATTAACTTTTAACCATTATAGTTCATTTTACAACTGTCATCATGCAGTGCAGTTGCTTGTCTCATGTCAGGTAATGAATGAGTTAGATGGTTTCCCCCAGTTTAAAATCAGCAGGACTGAAACAGAAAATGCTGGAAATTGATCTTGCAGAAGCACAAAGAGGTTAATGTTAAAGTTAATGTTTCGAGTTTAAAGCTTTTATCAAAACTGGAGACTGAAGGCTAAGTGAACTCCTACATAAAACTGGATGAAATAAATAAAGGAAGAAGTGTAGTGAAGCAAGGAAAGTATGGGTAGAATGTCAAGATGGATCTTTTGAAATGCTTGAAAGAGGCTACAACTTGTGGGTGGTGAATAAAAATGTTCTCAGTGAGATGACTAGAATGCACAAAATGGACAAAAGGATGTAAAAAATAGTTTAAATGTGCAAAAAAAAAAGGGGGAAATAGGGAAAAGTAAAAGTAACTTAAAAAAGTAGGGATTCTGAAACAATAGTGGAAAGTGCTGGAAACCGGGGACACAAGCTCTCTTTCTTCTGCATTAAAGGGCTCACTTTTGAATGAAAAAATTGTGAAACGTTAACTTTTTTTCCCGGACGCTGATGGGCCTGTTGTTCTTTCCACCATGTTTGTTTCATTTAAGATTTCCAGAATCTTTAATTTTTGTCTTCTTCATGACAAGAAGGAAGGTATTTTGTTAATCAACCATCAGAAACCTCATACATCAGACGATATCCCTTTCCAGTCATTTATTTATACTGAATCTGAAGATATACATTCTGGTCTGGATTGTTTGATTCTGAACTGGTCTCCAAGCCCTTCATTTTGTCCATCACTCAAACAGCTTTCTTCCATGTCTGGAATATCACACTCCTTCACTCCCAGCCCCCGCTATCACACCCCATACCTCTTCCCTTGCTTTCCCTCGCCCTAATACTACAGAAACTTTCAAGTATGCTTTTTACAGCTCCCAGGATAATCATTTTCTCTTGGCAGATTAACTTGCAAATATTCTCAACCTTGTTTTCAAATATCTTCACATTGCCTCTGAAATCTTCTTCAACCTATTGTTCTAACTCTGTCTTATTGTACATCCTTTCCTCCCTCCACTTCATTCTCCACATAGCTTTCACCCAACATGCCATGCACTCTGGAACTTTTTTTTTAACTTTGTAACTGCTTCAACTGAAAGTATTTTCTTTCAAAAATGCATTTGAAACATACATAGTGGCAACACTGGCTCATTGTAACAAACTTAACTTAGAATCAGTCGGCTGTGGATTTAAGCTGCGCTTCAAAGATATCATGAAATCATAGAATCCCTACAGTGCCAAAGCAGGCTATTCGGCCCATCGAGTCTACACCGACTCTCTCCGATTGAGCATCTTAACCGGACCCTACCCCCGTCTTCCCACAAATTTACACCACGAATCCCCTTAGCGTTTATTATCTCTAAAAGCCTTTCTTATGCTATGACATAAAGGAGACGACAATCATTTTCTCTTGGCAGATTAACTTGCAAATATTCTCAACCTTGTTTTCAAATATCTTCACATTGCCTCCGAAATCTTCTTCAACCTATTGTTCCAACTCTGTCTTATTGTGCACCCTCTCCTCCCTCCACTTCATTCTCCACATAGCTTTCACCCAACATGCCATGCATTCTGGAACTTTCTTTTTAACTTTTGTAACTGCTTCAACTGAATTCACCTGTATTCTCTTTCAAAAATGTATTTAAACCGTACACAGTGGCAACACTGGCTCATTGTAGCAAACTTGTTGGGTGAATGCTATGTGGAGCACACATATGAAATGTGATAGAGCAGACCATTGACATGCTAAAACTATAGGCAAAATTTTCCAGAAAATGACTGTGTTGTTTCCTGTGAGAAAACCGACGTGTTTCTCTCCAGAGAAATGGATTGGTTTTCTCTCTAGATCTTATGACACTCTGCCAAAAAAATCAAGGGAGTGTGGTTCATGCCGTCATATGATGGGGACAGGGCCTCAAAACCCAGCAAAAATCCATTGCTCAGAGATCGAAGTGCCATCGTTAAACAGCACCCCAATCAGAACCTGAGTAAATCTCCCCCTGAGCTCACCACAAATGTCTCCAGAGCTCCCCTCCCCGACTCTCAATCGGAGTCGGTGTTTCTCAACCAAGCAACTCCCCCCCGCCTCCCAAGCGCAGCATTGGCCCTTTTCCCACGCCCCCAGTCATCAGCCCGTTATTCTCCCCCAAATCATTGACCCTTTCATTGCCCCCCCCCCCCGATCATCGGCCCTTCTCCCTCCCACAATCATCGACCCTTTCTCCCCCACTCACCATTTATCGGCCCCCTCTCCATCCCCCGATCATCAGTAGATTAGTTAACTTCTCTTACCCCTCCCAATCATAGGCCCCTTCCCCCCTCCCCCCCACGATCAATGGCCCCCTCTCAACCCCATTGATCATCAGCCTCTTCTCCACCCCCCAATCGTTCCTCCCTTCTCCAGCCCCCTTGATCATCGGCCCCTTGTCCACCTTCCCGATCATCAGCTCCTTCTCTCCTACACCCCCAATCATTTGCACCTTCTCATCTCTTCCCCCCCCCCCCCCCCCCCACACACCCACACAGTCTGAGCTGGCATAGTGCCAACCTGTGCCAAGGGGCAGTGCCAGGGACATTGCTAGGCCACTGCGTCGCCATGTCCCTCTCCACCGGGGGCTTACTTACCTTTAGGACCTTGGGAGACCCCAAAACAGGTTCACGTGTAGGTAAATGGCATTGGTGTGATATCACGCCAGTGCCCCCTGAATATCCGGTGAGAGGGGAAGTCCCGGAGAGAATGCTTGCCAATGACATGCTGATGTATTAAAATGAACTTTCTGCAATTCCGCAGTGAGTTTCACGCTACTCCATTGGCAAGGGGCCGGTAAAACCGGAACTCGGAAACTCGCTGGTGCGAATAGTGCTCTCTGGATTTTGAGTACGTGCTGCCATTCCCACAGGCAGAGAGTGCAGGCTCAAGATTGCCCCCTATTTATCTGCTCCCTGGATCCCTCTGGAGATGCCTGATTTGGTATGAAATAGAGCAGGTGTCAGGATTTGTGGGGTCTGCTGAATACTACACAACTTCATCATCATGATGCAACACTACCTATTTGCTGGACACGTGAAAAGCAGGGGGATGAAGAAGAGGAATAGGAGAAAGAGGAAGGGAGGAGGTGACCAAGGCAGTATTTTCTAGCCATGCTGTCCCAGAAGAACTCACCCGAGTTCAATACCAGTTAACTACAAACCCAATTCCCAATCATCAAAGAAACCACACTTTACCTTCCCTCTGTCACTGACAAAGAACAAAGAAAATTACAGCACAGGAACAGGCCCTTCGGCCCTCCAAGCCTGCACCGACCATGCTGCCTGACTTAACTAAAACCCCCTACCCTTCTGGGGCCCATATCCCTCTATTCCCATCCTATTCATGTATTTGTCAAGACGCCCCTTAAAAGTCACTACCGTATCTGCTTCCACTACCTCCCCCGGCAACGGGTTCCAGGCACCCACTACTCTTTGTGTAAAAAATCTGCCTCATACATCTCTTGTAAATCTTGCCCCTTGCACCTTAAACCTGTGCCCCCTAGTAATTGACTCTTCCAGCCTGGGAAAAAGCTTCTGACTGTCCACTCTGTCCATGCCTCTCATAATCTTGTAGACTTCTATCAGGTCACCCCTCAACCTCCGTCGCCCAAGTGAAAACAAACCAAGTTTCTCCAACCTCTCCTCATAGCTAATGCCCTCCATACCAGGCAACATCCTGGTAAATCTTTTCTGTACCCTCTCCAAAGCGTCCGCATCCTTCTGGTAGTGTGGCGACCAGAATTGAACACTATATTCCAAGTGCGGCCTAACTAAGGTTCTATAAAGCTGCAACACAACTTGCCAATTTTTAAACTCAGTGCCCCAGCCGATGAAAGCAAGCATGCTGTATGCCTTCTTGACTACCTTCCCCATCTGCTTTGCCACTTTCAGAGACCTGCGTACCTGTACACCCAGAACTCTCTGCCTATCAACACTCTTAAAGGTTCTGCCACTTACTGTATATTTCCTATCTGTATTCGACTTTCCAAAATGCATTACCTCACATTTGTCCATCTGCCATCTCTCCACCCAAGTCTCCAACTGATCTATATCCTCCTGCATCCTCTGATGTTCCTCATCGCTATCCGCAAATCCACCAATCTTTGTCCGCAAACTTACTAATCAAACGAGTTACATTTTCCTCCAAATCATTTATATATATTACAAACCGCAAAGATCCCAGCACTGATCTCTGAGGAATGCCACTAGTCACAGCCCTCCATTCAGAAACGCACCCTTCCACTGCTACCCTCTATCTTCTTTGACTGAGCCAGTTTTGTATCCACCTTGCCAGCCCACCTCTGATCCCATGCGACTTCACCTTCTGCATCAGTCTGCATGAGGGACCTTGTCAAAGGCCTTACTGAAATCCATGTAGACAACATTCACTGCCCTACTCTCATCAATCATCTTCGTCACTTCCTCGAAAAACTCGATCAAGTTCATGAGACACGACCTCCACTTCACAAAGCCATGTTGCATCTCACTAATATGTCCACTTATTTCCAAGTGGGAGTAAATCCTGTCTCGAAGAATCCTCTCCAATAATTTCCCTACCACTGATGTAAGGCTCACCGACCTGTAATTATCTGGATTATTCTTGCTACCCTTCTTAAACAAAGGAACAACATTGGCTATTTTCCAATCCTCTGGAACCTCCCCTGTATGTGGAGATGCCGGCGTTGGACTGGGGTAAACTGGGGTTGGACTGGGGTGACCTCCCCTGTAGCCAGTGAGGATACAAAGATTTCTCTCAAGGCCCCAGCAATTTCCTCCCTTGCCTCTCTCAGTATTCTGGGATGTATCCCATCAGGCCTTGATGGGGTGTACCCCACCATACTGACCATCATAGTGTCTGCTTGGCCTCAATTCAAAAATAAAAGCCATGATAAATAAACATCTCAAATTAAATAAATCATGCCAAATAGCATATAAAATGTAAAATACTCAGCCTTAGACATTTCTTTAGTTGCTGTCTCTATATGCATTTGGTGGCGGAACCTCCTTGTTACCTCTCTCTATGGCAAGCTGGCAGTTACAATTGTCTTGCACTTTGACATGGTTGTAAGGTGCTCATGCCCGGTATTTCACCACATGCAGGTCCTGCCTCTCCTCCAAGTGTCTGCAGTGCCAATATTTAAGCTGGTGGCTGTGAGTGTGAAATCAACTGCATGTACTATGGCTTCATCATCACTCCCATATTGCTGTTCCTCCAATGCCTGGCCAGGTTGTTGTTCTTGAGTATCTGAAAGGAAAAAAGCATGATGATTGTGATGTGGGGATGGGGGAGGGGGGTGGGTGGGTGTGTGGAAATAAATTATGATGTGCATAATTTTTTTATTCTTTCATGGGATATTGGCATCACTGGCAAGATCAGCATATGTTGTCCATTTTTAATTGCCCTTGAACTAAGTGGCTTGCTTGGCCAATTCAGAGGACAGTCAAGAGTCAACCCATAGTGCTGTGGGGCTGGATTCACATGTAAGCCAGACGAGGTACGGATGGCAGATTTCCTTCCCAAAAGGGCATTAATGATCAAGATGAGTTTTTATAACAATTAATGATAGTTTCACGGTCACCATTGCTGAGACCAACCTTCTATTCCAGGTTTAAAGAACTGAATTTAAATTCCACCAGCTGCCTTGATACAATTTGAACCTGTGCCTCCAGAGCAATGGCTTGGTCCTTTGGATTACTAGCTCAGTGTCATTATCACTGTATGGCAGTATCTCCCCCAAGCTTACACCTGTCTAGCTTGTAAATTTAAACAGAATATGGGATGATGGGAAGTGGGAAGGAGGATTAGTTATGAGGATTCGGCTCCACAATTCCCCACATCCTCAGCAATACCTATCCCAAAGCACTGTCACCTCCATGAGGATTTGGACATGTCGATGCTTCTGTGTCCCTCTGGTTAGCTCCTGTTGCCTCCGGTTGTGCAGCACCTTGTCCTGAAGGAGAACAGAAAGCAGTAAGTGTTGTGCAGTCTGTCTGAGGGACATTTGTCATGGTTGAACTCCTGACACTGTCCAAGCTGTGAGATGTGAATGTGGAGCTGACAAATGCGTTAAGTATGTCAGGATGCAGTGAATGTTATTTATGACTCCTAATTGATAGAAGATGTTGGCAGATGAATGGTTCAGCTGCAGTACTTTGGACAATGTCTGACGCTAGTGATGTACTTGGTAGGATATGGCTTTTGAATCTAGATTCACTTACCATGGCCCTGTAAGGTCAGGACACCTCGCCTACTTTCCATCTCCTTCGTCAGAGCCTTGATGCACTGTAGGAATTCTATGATATTGAGTACAACGAGCCATACACTCCTATGTTATGCCATTTTATCAGATTCACCTCTTGCATTACTGCCAGCATCTGTTCCAACCCCCTTTAAGAGGTGTACTTAGTTGTAAGCACTGAAAGCTAGTTTTAGCTGGTGATAGTCCAAAGCTAACGTTTTTGGGCTCACTTGCTGCATTGGGAAGCCGGTGAACAACACAATTAGTGCTGGCCACAAGCAAAAGTAATTCTACTGAGCAGGCAGGGTGAAGTTGGTCAACCCCACATAATCATCCCTGTGCCTATTCTCAGAGGCTAACCAATCTGGTCCCCTTGATTTCCTGCACTGAAAGCATTGTTTCTGCTGAAAAGTGCTGTCGAATGCCCATAATTGAACAGTGTAAAATAAATGCAAGCTATTACTTGCTTTTGAATCTGTTCAGTATCTTGAAAAGAGTGACCTTGTCCTGTCAGCTGATGTTTCAGTTTCTGTATCAGTCTACTACCTTTGCGGTCTGGTGATTGGGAAGAAAAACACAATAGCATCTGCTCAGCTGACACGTACCTTTTCTTTGCATTATTTTTCTTGTCTGCAAGAGTTATCCAAATCCCCATCAATGCTTTTTATCATGGTCTTTATCAAAATAACAATTATCACCATTTCTACACTTCAGTAGGAGGTAACAATCCAGAAGCACAGCAGACAGAATAATATGTTTTTACATTAGGTATATTAATAATTCAAATAAAATTTATCACGAAGCAGGTCATTTCAACAGCAGTGCCCTACCACCCTATAAATGCCTCCAGTAACTCAGTTTGAAGCAGGCTTTGGCAATAGGTCATGGGGTGCAGTCTCTCAGTCATCTCAGAATCCTGATCCAGAAGAATGGGTAGCTAATGGCAACTTCAAGGAACTGACTTTTTTTATATCACTAATTACAGATGGGTGCCATTTCACAAGGGCTTCACAGCCACAGAAAAGGAACGCCAGACCCATAATTCTAGGCCTCCATTTGTTTTGTTCACAATGCACATTTTCAGTGAAGATTGGGATCAGGTTCTTCACTATAGTATAATGATGCAAAATTCTGTAATTATGCAATCATTTTCAAGCCATTATGCCAAGCCATAGCTACCTGCAAATCCTGCTCATGTATAATGGGCGTCCAAGGTTGCTAGGAATTGAACTGTGCATGACAGTGAATTTAAAAGCTTTAGTAAGAAGAGTCATTCAACACTCTTAAAGCTAAATCTGTGCTGTTTTTGTTGACTTTTATTTCTAATGGCCATTGGCTTCTCATGAACCTTTGTCTCAATTGGCGTCATTTTCTTCCTCCTTGGCGCCATTACCAGATGTCACATTCAAGATTTTTTGAGAATCTCCTTACACATAAGGGATTCAGAGAAAGCAAATTCTGGTTACCTGATTTTACAGAGTGCCATAATCCCTGCACCCGCCTCCCAATCCCCTCCTCCTGTCCCATGTCTGCCCTGCTGATGTTTATTGGTCAATTGGCCATTAATAAACTGGAGACAGGAGTTCCACTCCTCAGGGACAACAAATGACTTAAGGGCCTCAATAGGCACAAGGGTAGGGGAACTGTCAGATGCTTTTACTACCCCCTGTAAAATTTCATACAGGTCAGAAAAGGGAAGATGGGAAGGTCACACTGTGGGTTTTACATACCCCTCCCACCTTCAAATTGGATGGTACTTGTTTATAAAATGTACTGTAAAATGATTGGCCCTAAAGCTACAACAAAGCCTGATGTTCGAAGTACATATTACACATTGAGTTTGAGAATATGCAGATTACAGAAATAGAATTTTCAAGAATTGAAATTAGATGTTATGCATTGTTCACAAGGGTATATTTTTCAGAACCTGTTGATGTTATAATCCTTTGATATTCTACACATTTTCAACAAATTTCTTTCCACATCGAATTTCCACTTTGAAAGCTGCAAACATTTTAGGACACTTTTTTAATAGTGAAGTAGAAATTGTTTTAATTTTTCCAATACATTCTTACTGATGAATTTTATTATCTGTGTTATTCAGGAATGGTGAGGGTGATTTTTGTGCTAAACGTAAATCAGGTGGGGCTGGTGTGAGGCTTGTGTTGATAGGCTGGCATAGAAGGAGGAGTCAGTGTTAGACCCAACTAATTTTGGTCCCGAGTCCTCATTATAATATGGTAATGAACTGTCAGCACAAAACTGCCCTTCTAAAGGCAGAAAATCAGCCAGGGAAACATGAGTGTTGATTAAGGGCCTACAGAAGCACTCCAAAGAAATTATCATCCAGAATGAAAAGATGCAGTGTGCTAGAGCAACAGGCAACATTACTGTAAAATCTACAGCAGTTACTAATCAAAGTTATTTACATTTAAGGGGAAAACTCGCTGTAATGATTTTAATCAGGCAATTGAGGTTGGCCTTTTTGAATATGAACTCCTAAGGGCTAATTGATGGTCCAATCAGGGAGCCCCATGCTCTGTACTTAAACAGGCTTGTCAGTTCCTCTGGCACTCTAGATGTAGACTGCATACTGAGAGCACTCTGTATAGTGTTGTTGGATTCTGTAAATAAAGGAATTTTGTTGAAGGGACTTCTGCTTCTGAGGACTTATTACACTCACAAGAGTCTGTCATAAGACGTCTTCCAAACTGACTACAGCTAGAATAATATAATCCCTATAATTTTTCTTGGAAATGGTCACTTCCTGACTTGCAGCGTTGGTGATTTGAGGTGAAAAGGGACATCAGATATCTTAACTGTTGGCTGATTTTGATTTGCAGATAATGTATAAGCATGTATCACATGGAAGCACCTGCTAAAGTCAGTGCTTTCACCAGTCACATCATTTTATTACGACACTGCCCTGTTTCTAAATGGCACTGGCATGAGAGTGATGCACAAAGTGTCTCTAAATTTGTGATTGATTCGTGAAGTAATTTTGTTATCCATTAATTACTGTTTCCACTTCTGACATACAGCAGTGATGGATTGCTTTGAAAATATTAGAACCCCACGGAGTCACTGACCATTTTTGTGTAAAGATATCAAATATTGGAGGAGTGCCCTGACTCATCCTTTCAATCTGTCCAGTTCATTCTTTTGAACGCAATGGTGAAGAATTTATTTTTATTCCAGCAAGATATGGCTACTTCCAAACTTCATGAAGTTACAATGTCCATTGTGGTTTCAAAATACCTAAAATGCTGTTTAGGAGCGCAAACCACTAAATCATCAATCTGTGATACATCAATAAAACCATTTTCACATTTACAGTTTAGCCAGTCCATGGATCCTGCCGTCTTGCAGCAAATTATTGAAGATGCCATAATCTAGTATTTAGAAAGAGGGTAATTAAACAATATTGTTTTAATCTCACTGTTGAGAAAATGGTCAGTAGATAATGCTACATTTTCAGTCGTCAGTTGCTAATGGTTTTGTATAGTGTGGTGTCAAGTAACAGATAATATGCTGTCTGAGCATAAAATTGCATCGCTGTTGATGCATGTTATTTTGAGATGAGGGTATTTATTGTCAGTGTTGTTTTGTGAACTAGATGCACACCAACAATGGACTATACTGATTATCCCATTGCACAGTGACTGAAAAGAGGTTATTTTTCTGTTTCTTGATTTTTGCAGATTCGAATAGTGGGACTCGAGGCAGACTAACGTTGTCTATTGCCATTAGAGCTGCACAGATTGTTAATAGGAGCTGATAATACATAACATAGTAACAGAATTAGACTATTCAATTCCTCAAGGTTGTTTCTTCATTCAATTATATAATTGCTGGATTCGCACCTTAACTTACCCAGCCTTGATAAATATGCTTTGATACCTTATCGAATAAAAATTTAAAGTTTATTTATTAGTCACAAGTAAAGCTTACTCTCAATCTTTATTTTTAAAATTTAGTTGATCCAACATCCGCAGCAGTTTGTGGGAGCAATGTCCCCTCATTCTTAAGTCTGACCTTTGTTTCCTTACAGGATTACCACAGCCTTTAGATTCCAGTTCTTGACTTCTCCTGTCCCTTCAACCTCATTGTCCCAACTATTGTTGTTGCTGCAGCTGTAAAAATTGAAGCAATTGAACATCAATGTGCCCTATGAGCAGGAATTCCTGTATCCGTGAAGTTAATGTCCACAGTTTGCAGCAACAGTCATTTGGTTCGGTAAGTAGGAAGAGCTCTTGAATATGAGTCCAAGAGGAGATCTCAGCTGGGACAAACTGATAGTGGTATCATTTTGATTTAATTTATTATTGTCACATGTACTGGTATACAGTGAAAAGTATTGCTTCTTGTGCGCTATACAGACAAAGCATACCACACATAGAGAAGGAAAGGAGAGAATGCAGAGTGTAGTGTAACAGTCATAGCTAGGGTGTAGAGAAAGATCAACTTAATGTGAGGTAAGTCCATTCAAAAGTCTGATGGCAGCAGGGGAGAAGCTGTTCTTGAGTCGGTTGGTACGTGTCTTCAACTTCTGAAGATGGAAGAGAGTATGTCGGGGTGCGTGGAGTCCTTGATTATGCTGACTGTTTTTCCGAGGCAGCGGGAAGTGTAGACAGTGTCAATGGATGGGAGGCTGGTTTGTGCGATGGACTGGGCTTTGTTCACCACCCTTTGTAGTTTATTACAGTCTTGGACAGAGCAGGAGCCATACCAAACTGCGATACAACTAGAAAGAATGCTTTCTATGGTGCATCTGTAAAAGTTGGTGAAAGCCGTCGTGGACTTCTGAGTCTTCTGAGAAAGTAGAGGCGTTGGTGGGCTTTCTTAATTATAGCATCGGCATGGAAGGACCAGGACAGTTTGTTGGTGATCTAGACATCTAAAAACTTGAAGCTCTCAACCATTTCTATTTTGTCCCTGTTGACGTAGACAAGGGCATGTCCTCCACTATGCTTCCTGAAGTCGCTGATTATCTCCTTCCTTTTTATGACATCGAGGGAGAGATTATCCTCATCGCACCAGTTCAACAGATTCTCTATCTCTTTCCTGTACTCCATCGCGTCATTGTTTGAGATTTGACCCACTACGGTTGTGTCATCAGCAAACTTGAAAATTGAGTTGGAAGGGAATTTGACCACACAATCATAGGTGTATAAGGAATAGAGTAGGGGACTGAGGACACAGCCTTGTGGGGCACTGGTGTTGAGGATGATGGTGGAGGAGGTGTTGTTGCATATCCTAATGGGTTATATCCTTATCCTGTGGGTTAGGAAGTCTAGGATCCAGTCGCAGAGGGAGGAGCCGAGCCCCAGGCCATGAAGTTTGCAGAAGAGTTTTTCAGGAATAATGGTGTTGAAAGCTGACCTGTAGTCAATACATAGGAGTCTGACATAGGTGTCTTTGTTATCCAGGTGTTCCAGAGTTGAGTGTAGGTCCATCCGTGGATCTGTTGCGGCAGTAGGTGAACTGTAGTGGATCCAGGCAATCTGGGAGGCTGGAATTGATTTGTGCCATGACTAACCTTTCAAAGCATTTCATAATGATGGATGTCAGAGCCACTGGACAATAGTCATTAAGGCACACTGCCTGGCTTTTCTTTGGTACATCTGGAATGGAGATGGAGCAGAGAGCTCTTGGGAGTGGAGCGGATTAAGCTACAATGATATTTGGCTGCAAACGGAGATATGCATATTGAGCCCCTGGAATACTGTCCCGTTGGCATATCTGATTTTCAATGAGCGTGTGAGTGTGACCAAGTTTGGTTCTAAGGAGCACTAGCAAAACAAATCAATGCGAATTGTTACTGCTGCTGTTAAGGTTGAAGGAATTGAATATGAATATGTCCTGTGACTAGGAATTCCTGTATCTCTGAGAGTTCATGTCCACAATCTGTAGCCAGCTTTGATAAATATGCTTTGGCATCCTTACTCAACAAAAATCTACCTATGTCACAGGAAAACGGTAAGCTGATTGGTTGGCGAGTAACTAACATTAGAGACCATCTTTAAATAGCTGAAATGTAAATAACTAAACAAGATAACAGTTAGGGAACAAAGCTAGGAGGATAAAGGAGTAAAGAAAAAGTGAATCTAAGAGCAGAACCAGGTGGTTAAAAGACTGTAAGAAAGAGTGGTGTACAAGTTTACATCGCCTAAGGGAAACTAAACAAATGTTTGGGTGGGTACAATTGGGTGGAAACTTACTACTACAATTGGTCATAATTGTTAAGTTATCAGTCTCTGATTAATTGTTTGTAAGAAATATATTCTATAATAACAAAAAACAGAGGAAAGGGACCCTAGCTGATATTGTTTTACCAGGTTTACCAGGCTGATTCCTGAGACGACATGACTGTCATATTAGGAGAGATTAAATTGGTTAGGATTGTATTCATTGGTGTTTAGAAGAATGAGAGGCAATTTATAAAATTGCAACTTATAAAATTCTAACAGCTTTAGACAAGGTAGATTCAGAAAGAATGTTCCCGATGGTGGGGGAGTCCAGAACTATGGATCATAGCTTGAGGATCAGGGGCAAACCTTTTAGAACTGAGGTGAGGAGAAATTTCTTCAGAGATTACTGAATCTGAGGAATAAATAACCACACAAAGTGGTTGAGGTCAAAATGTTGTGTTATTTCAAGAAATAATTAGATTTAGCTCTTGGGGCTAAAGGGATCAAAGGATATGGAGGGAAGGCAGGATCAGGTTATTGAAGTCAGCCATTATCATAATGAATAGTGGAGCAGGCTCGAAGGGCCAATTGGTCTACTGTTGCTTCTATTTTCAATGTATGCTTCTATGTATGGCTAATTATTGGCCACTTAAAGGTCGTTTCTCACTTAGCCTCAAATTTTAGGCTTGTGGGAGGATTTATTTGGCATAGTGAGAGCTTGAAAACGAACGGGCTTAGATATGGGGTGGGACAGCTGGGACTTTGGGGGGGATCTCTACCAGGAGCCCCTATCTGAGCTCTGAGGATCCCCCACCCCTTTAAGGCCTGGTGGCAGCAGGATCACCCTCCTCCCTGCCCAGGCCTCTCTCCCAAAACCTAAAATGTACACTTTCCACCCCCAGGCCTTTCCTGCTCTCCCCACCTTGGGAGAAACATACCTTGGTGTCCAGTCCCAGAGCTTAGGCTCTGGCATGTTGAAGCAACTCCTGTTACATGCACTGTAGTTCCTGTCACTGCAGGCACAAGAGAGCTGCCAGCCAGTCAGATTATCTAGTAGCTCTCAACGATTGGACTTCTTCCCAAGTGAGTTGCAGAAGACTCCTGCAGCCAATTAATGCTAATTTGAGCGTTAAATTGTCACAGAGCAGTTGAAGTCAGCAGAAGTGTGTCCCCGCCAACTCTTTGGATGGCAGGAATGGAAACCCCACCATCCAAAAGATTCAGGCCCTTTAAGTCCCTCCCTGACAGCACTGTGGGTATACTCACACCACATGAACTGCAGCGGTTCAAGACAGCAGCTCACCACCACTTTCTTAAGGACAATTAGGGATTGGCAATTAACAATGGGCTAGCCAGCGGTGCCCACGTCCTACAAATTAATAACAAAAGTGGCATGAATGGTACTTTGGTTAAAAATTGCCCCAAAGCTACAAGTGAAATGCTTTTAGGAATTTTAAGGCTCTGTTTCAATTCCATTAATTGTACCAAAATATAGTGGCCATATCAAGAGACAGAATTTAAGTGGCAGATTGTTCTTTGCAGACTAAACTAACATTGCTGCATTGTGTGCACTCAGCAGCATAACAAATTTTATTTTGATTAATCCCTTCCTATTCTGGTTCATTATTCTAATTACGAAGTGAAAGATTACTGCCTTTATTAGAAGCTAAGTAGATGTTTTGTTGCCAAAAAACGTAAACAAAGTCGGGATGGCGATATGGAATAAAAACAGAGAATTCTGGATAAACTCAAGAGGTCTGGTGGCATCTGTGGAGAGAGAAACACAGTTAACGTTTCAAATCCATATGACCCTTGTAAAGAAACTGTATGGAAGTTTGGCTTCCACTGTATGTAAACCAATGTAAGAAGTCTCACAACACCAGGTTAAAGTCCAACAGGTTTATTTGGTAGCACAAGCTTTCGGATTGGACCTGAAGAAGGAGCGATACTCCAAAAGCTTGTGCTACCAAATAAACCTATTGGACTTTAACCTGGTGTTGTGAGACTTCTTACTGTGCTTACCCCAGTCCAACGTCCGAATCTCCACATCATGTAAAACAAGGAGCAGGCTTATAGATATTAACAAATAACTTGATCAGCTCTATCAAATATAATTTATTTCCTATCTACAGTTTCTCAAGCCTCCAATTTGTTTCCCCCATTTGGCATCCTTAATGATAGTGCATATAACCATTTTAATTCTACAATTATGAAAATCAGATTTGTGCACACTTGCTCCACAGATGGAAATGAGGGTGAGCCTTGATGATAAATACATGCACGTCATCCAGAGGTTATTTACTTCATATTTGATGACATAATTCAAATGCTCATGAAAGATAACTGATAATTAAAGCACTCTCATTGCTGTTGCTGAATAATTTCACTTTGCCCTTCCAACACTAAGATCACACAGCAAACCATATGACGGCAGCAACCACTTTAGACACATGAAAAAGCTTAAGTGAATATCATTATATCAACAGAAATCTTACACATCCAAAATAAAACTAACACCAGACGATTCATGGAGAACATTAATTTTGTTTGCCTCCATCAGGGATTTTAGTTTATTGTGGAAATTGTTCAATACCCTGCTCTACATCGGATAAATTTTCCAGCTTGTTTGTTTCTCAGTTATTGCTTTGGGAACACAGTTTGAATTCTGGTATTTATAACGACCCTAACAAGCAGTTAATTTGACAAGTCTTAATGAGATAATTAAAAAATGATCATGCTTAATAATTTGGATCTCATTCCCTAATCATCATTATTACTTGATTTTCAAAGCATCAGATTTTAATTGATGCAGATATGTTTTTCTAAAAATAAAACACCTTCCAACCAAATGCAATGCCATATTTTATTGTGTGATTTGTAACTCTTCAGAGAGTTTACAGAAGAAAAGCATTTTAATGCTATCTTAGAATAGTGCAAACTTCAAATAATAAAACATAATTTTGTCTCGAAAAGTTGAAAGTATATGAGTTTAGGACCTGATGTCCCAATATTTATTAATCATGCTGGGAAAGTAAGCATGAGTAAAGAGCGGCAGAATATCAGGAAATGATGATTCATCCAAGTTTAGTGCTGCCGAGTGCATTCCGAGCATATCGCAGTGGATCTGAACATATCACAAAACTCAGAAAGACTACCAGAGTTTTCTTTGAGTATGTAAGCAGCCTGGTAGATGTGATGTGCTTCTAAACTGTCACCATAAGCATCATGGGCTCATGAGAGTGGAGATGTTTACTGCAGCAACCACCTCCCCTCAAATTGGCAAATTCTCATCCACTCCCTACTCTGCCTCCGTCCTGCCTTCTGAATCACCCAGTTGTATGTACTTACATTGTCTATTTCTATAAGAATGAGAAAGAAAGCAGCGCACGTGGGTAGGAGTTTTGGAGTGTTCAGATAGAGGAACAAGAGGACGATCTTGCTCCAGGGGCTCTCGGGGTTGTGCTGTTTCTGATCATTCCCATCATCAGCTCACGTTGTTATTCTGCTTATCATCATCATCGACGTGAAATAAATGCCTTCCTTCTTTGCTGCACTTCCTCTTCAGCCACGTCTCTAGCTCCTCTGTCACTAATGGTGGTGATGGATCGACAGAAAAAGAGGATAGGGATAAACATATTGCTGGATATAAGAAAGTATAGCTTGGACAATTATTTAGTCCAGCAGCTTTGAATTTTACCTTCCCCTTTCCAGATGCTCCTTGCTGCACACTGTCCCCCATTTGACACAGCAGATAAGTGATCAGTTACCAGGATTCTGCCAATGCGACTCTAGAATTGAAACTGAAACATGCATAACGCCTGGATTGGCCTGCTGCTTGTTTCCATTCAGCATCTTTCTCAGGTGATCAGATTCTAATTAGGCTCTTACCAGGTGAAACACTGTAGGCATGAATCCAGGTTCTCATGATTTATTTATTGAAAACGCAAGTTTAATTGAATTGAATTGTTTGTATCATGCAAAAACCAAGTCCTGACTTTAAATGGTTTGAGGTAGGGGAGAAAACTACAGTAATATTGTGAATGGAGTTTTTTTCCAATGCCTGGTTAGTGGATGCAGTCTCTGCTTAGGATAGTTTGATTCCTCTTGAACTGACACAGCTAGTCATTTTTATTTGAACAATAAGAAGTCTCACAACACCAGGTTAAATTCCAACAGGTTTATTTGGTAGCATGAGCTTTCGGAGCACTGCTCTGGTGTTGTGAGACTTCTTACTGTGCCCATTCCAATCCAACGCTGGCATCTCCACGTCATGGCTACCACCAACACCGCAAACCGCCAGCTCAAAGTGGAGAGGATTTTCAAGAAGATCGCACATATTGACACAGACATCAAGTTTCTACAAAAATGCAAGAAAGCAGACATGATCCCAAAAGGACTACAGATCACAAACCCACTCAAATCGACTAGCAGTGCTCCGAAAGTTCGTGCTACCAAATAAATCTGTTGAATTTTAACCTGGTGTTGTGAGACTTCTTACTGTGCCCACCCCAGTCAAACGCCGGTATCTCCACATCATTTTTATTTGAAGACTGCAGAATTGTGCAACCAGGTGAAATTATTTATAGGGTGATTATAAAATAGAAAGAATTTGCCTTTATGCAGCACCCTTCATAATTTCAGGACATCACAAAGCACTACATCGGTCATGAAGTATTTTCAAGTTCAGTTACTATTGCAATGTAAGGAAACACTACAGCTAATTTGTGCACAACAAGTTTCCATAAATAGCAGTGAAATAGATGATCAATGTTAAATGAGACATATTGGCCATGACAACATCCCTGTTCCTCTTTGAATCATGCCGTGAGATATTTTACTTCTATCTCAGAAGGTAGGTTGGACCGTCCTCAGTACAGCGTCGAAATATTAGCCTGGATTATGTGCTCAAATTTCCAGATTGAGGTTGGAACATACAACCTTCACATTTCAAGGTGAGGGAGCTATTGCAGAGCCACACCAGGCACTTGGCTTCCACTACCAAACATGAACTGAGTGATGGGATAAACAAAATATATAAGGACATGATAAGAGATCACATAAACTGTATGGGATCAACTTTACCAATCACAAACATAGGACTAAATGTACCCAAAATAGAAATGGTGCAAGTTTGGTGGTCTTTTGCCCCTGTACTTCCTACATTATTAAAATTCCTCTTTATTTCACAAAGGAAAAATTAACTTGAAAACATCATAGGAGGAAAAAGGCAAGGAAATCTCTGCAGTGATATTGGGTCCACTACCAGAGGCAGTATTTACAAAGAACAAAGAAAGGTACAAGACAGGAATAGGCCCTTCGGCCCTCCAAACTTGTGCCGATCATGATGCCCTAACTAAACTAAAATCAAAACCTTCTGCCCTTACTTGGTATCCCCTCCCTATTCATGTACCCATCCAGATGCCTCTTAAATGTTGCTAACGTGCCTGCTTCCACCACCTGCTTTGGCAGTGCATTCCAGGCACCCACTACTCTCTGCCTGAAAAACTTCCCCTCCACATCTCCCTTAAACTTTCCCCCTTTCACCTGGAATCTGTGCCCCCTTGGAATTGACACTTCCATCCTCGGAAAAAGCCTCTGAAATTCCACCCTGTCCATGCCTCATAATTTTGTAGACCTCTAAAGGTCTCCCCTCAGCCTTCATCTTTCCAGTGAAAACAATCCTAGTTTATTCAACTTCTACTCATAGTCAACACCCTCGAGACCAGGCAACATCCTGGTGAACCTTCTTTGCACTCTCTCCAAATCTTCCACGTCCTTCCGGTAGTGTGGTGACCAGAATTGCAGGCAACACTCCAAATGTGGCCTAACCAAGGTTTTAAATAGCTGCAACATGATTTCCCAACTCTTGGAGTCAATGCCTTAGCTGATGAAGGCAAGCATGCCAAATGCTTTCTGAATCACCTTGGCCACCTGTGTTGCCACTTTTAGGGAATTGTGGATGTTCACGCCCAGATCCTTCTATTTGTTCTTGTTCCTAAGGGTTCTGCCATTTACAGTATAATTCACACCTAAATTTGATCTTCCAAAATGCATCAACTCGCATTTGTCTGGATTAAATCCCATCTGCCATTTCTGTGCCCAAGTATCCAAACTATCTATATCCTACATAAGAACATAAGAACTAGAAGCAGGAGTAGGCCATTTGGCCCCTCGAGCCTGCTAGGCCATTCAATAAGATCATGGCTGATCTTTTTGTGGACTCAGCTCCCCTTACCTACCCACTCACCATAACCCTTAATTCCTTTACTGTTCAAAAATCTTTCTATCTTTGCCTTAAAAACATTCAACGAGGTAGCCTCAACTGCTTCAATGAGCAGGGAATTCCACAGATTCACAACCCTTTGGGTGAAGAAGTTCCTCCTCAACTCACTCCTAAATCTTCTCCCCCTTATTTTGAGGCTATGCCCCCTAGTTCTAGTTTCAAAGTGGAAACAACCTCCCTGCTTCCATCTATTCCCTTCATAATTTTATATGTTTCTATAAGATCTTCCTCATTCTTCGAATTTCCAATGAGTATAGCCCCAGTCTACTCAGACTCTCCTCATAAGCCAACCCTCTCAACTCCGGAATCAACCTAGTGAATCTCCTCTGCACTCTCTCCAATGCCAGTACATCCTTTCTCAAGTAAGGAGATCAAAACTGTATACAGTACTCCAGGTGTAGCCTCACCAGCACCTTATACAGCTGCAACATAATCTCGCTGTTTTTAAACTCCATCCTGCTAGCAATGAAGGACAAAATTCCATTTGCTTTCATAATTACGTGCTGCATCAGCAAACCAACTTTTTGCGATTCATGCACAAGGACAACCAGGTCCCTCTGCAGTGGCGTCACGTTTGCTGTTGTCCAATCTGCAGGAACTGCCCCAGAGTCCAGTGAATTTTGATAAATTACCACAAGCGCATTTGGTATTTCTCCCACCATCTCTTTTAGTACCTTGGGATACATTCCATCAGGGCCAGGAGACTTGTCTATCTTTAGCTCCTTTAGCTTGCCCAACACTATTTCTTCAGTGATAATGATAGTTTCTAGGTCCTCACCTGCCATAGCCTTCTTGTCATCAATTTTTGGCATTTTATTTGTGCCTTCCACTGTTCAATGCTTCAACCATTTCCTCATTTCCCATTATTAAATCCCCGTTCTCATCCTTTAAAGGACCAATGTTTACCTTAGCCACTCTTTCATTTTATATATTTGTAGAAACTTTTGCTGTCTGTTTTTATATTCTGAGGTAGTTTACTCTCATAAGCTATGGCCTATAGACTACGCCTATCAATGACTTTTTCTCCTTACAATTACTAATTTCCACCCAAATGAATTCAACCTTTTTCTCCATAGAACCTATATCATCTCTCACTACCGCCCTGATGTCATCCTAGCCACACCACCTTCTTTACCTTCCTGTCTGTCCTTCCGAATAGTCTGATACCTCTGGATATTTAACTCCCACTCGTGGCCACCCTGCAACTATGTCTCTGTAATGGCCACTAAATCATACTCGTTCATGATGATTTGCGCCGTCAACTCATTTACCTTGTTTCGAATGCTACGAGCATTTCGGTAAACAGCCTATATGCTATTTTGTATACCTTCATTTTGAATCCTAGCACCTCCATTAATAACATCTCCTGAGTTCTCCTTCCTTTTAACATTTTCATAATTTTCCATGTAGTTGAAACCTCCCCCACATGCTAATCTGCCGCTTTGTATCTGTTGTATCCTCTGACAATCCCCGGCACTATCAGCAACTCCATCAATCTTTGTGTCATCCGCAAACTTACTAATCAGACCCCTTATACTTTCCTCCAGATCATTTATATATGCTACAAACAACAGAGGTCTCAGCACTGATCCCTTCAGAACACCACTAGCTACAGATCTCCATTCGGAAAAACACTCTTCCATCGCTACTCTCTGTCTTCGAAAACCAAGCCAGTTCTGTATCATAAGAACATAAGAACATAAGAAATAGGAGCAGGAGTAGGCCATCTAGCCCCTCGAGCCTGCCCCGCCATTCAATAAGATCATGGCTGATCTGACGTGGATCAGTACCACTTACCCGCCTGATCCCCATAACCCTTAATTCCCTTACCGATCAGGAATCCATCCATCCGCGCTTTAAACATATTCAGCGAGGTAGCCTCCACCACCTCAGTGGGCAGAGAATTCCAGAGATTCACCACCCTCTGGGAGAAGAAGTTCCTCCTCAACTCTGTCTTAAACCGACCCCCCTTTATTTTGAGGCTGTGTCCTCTAGTTTTAACTTCCTTACTAAGTGGAAAGAATCTCTCCGCCTCCACCCTATCCAGCCCCCGCATTATCTTATAAGTCTCCATAAGATCCCCCCTCATCCTTCTAAACTCCAACGAGTACAAACCCAATCTCCTCAGCCTCTCCTCATAATCCAAACCCCTCATCTCCGGTATCAACCTGGTGAACCTTCTCTGCACTCCCTCCAATGCCAATATATCCTTCCTCATATAAGGGGACCAATACTGCACACAGTATTCCAGCTGCGGCCTCACCAATGCCCTGTACAGGTGCATCAAGACATCCCTGCTTTTATATTCTATCCCCTTCGCAATATAGGCCAACATCCCATTTGCCTTCTTGATCACCTGTTGTACCTGCAGACTGGGCTTTTGCGTCTCATGCACAAGGACCCCCAGGTCCCTTTGCACGGTAGCATGTTTTAATTTGTTTCCATTGAGATAGTAATCCCATTTGTTATTATTTCCTCCAAAGTGTATAACCTCGCATTTATCAACGTTATACTCCATTTGCCATATCCTCGCCCACTCACTCAGCCTGTCCAAATCTCTCTGCAGATCTTCTCCGTCCTCCACACGATTCACTTTTCCACTTATCTTTGTGTCGTCTGCAAACTTCGTTACCCTACACTCCGTCCCCTCCTCCAGATCATCTATATAAATGGTAAATAGTTGCGGCCCGAGTACCGATCCCTGTGGCACGCCACTAGTTACCTTCCTCCAACCGGAAAAACACCCATTTATTCCGACTCTTTGCTTCCTGTCGGATAGCCAGTCCCCAATCCACTTTAACACACTACCCCCAACTCCGTGTGCCCTAATCTTCTTCAGTAGCCTTTTATGGGGCACCTTATCAAACGCCTTTTGGAAATCCAAAAACACCGCATCCACCGGTTCTCCTCCATCAACCGCCCTAGTCACATCTTCATAAAAATCCAACATGTTCGTCAAGCACGACTTTCCCCTCATGAATCCATGCTGCGTCTGATTGATCGAACCATTTCTATCCAGATGCCCTGCTATCTCCTCTTTAATAATGGATTCCAGCATTTTCTCTACTACAGACGTTAAGCTGACCGGCCTATAGTTACCCGCCTTTTGTCTCCTTCCTTTTTTAAACAGCGGCGTAACATTAGCCGTTTTCCAATCAACCGGCACTACCCCAGAATGCAACGAGTTTTTGATAAATAATCACTAACGCATCCACTATTACCTCTGACATTTCTTTCAATACCCTGGGATGCATTCCATCCGGACCCGGGGACTTATCCACCTTCAGTCCCATTAGTCTACCCAGCACTGCCTCTCTGGTAACATTAATTGTATTAAGTATTTCTCCTGCTGCCAACCCTCTATCGTTAATATTTGGCAAACTATTTGTGTCCTCCACCGTGAAGACCGACACAAAAAACTTATTTAAAGACTCAGCCATATCCTCATTTCCCACTATTAACTCCCCCCTCTCGTCCTCCAAGGGTCCAACATTCACTCTAGCCACTCTATTCCTTTTTATATATTTATAAAAACTTTTACTATCATTTTTTATATTAATTGCTAGCCTAGCTTCATAGTCTATCCTTCCTTTCTTTATTGCTTTCTTAGTCTCTCTTTGTTGTTTCTTAAATTTTTCCCAATCACTTGTTTCTCCACTATTTTTGGCCACTCTGTACGCAGCTGTTTTTATTTTAATACTCTCCTTTATTTCCTTCGTTATCCACGGCTGGTTCTCCCTTTTCTTACAATCCTTGTTTTTTGCTGGAATATATTTTTGCTGAGAACTGAAAAGGATCTCCTTAAATTGATCTAGCCAGCCTACCCCAAATCCCATGTGATTTTAGTTTGATCTGAACTATTTCCTTGTCTTTGCTGTGAAGCTAAAAAAAACTTTCAATAGAGTATTGAGGCACTATCAGTTGAAAATGGAGGAAATGTAATCAGATCTAAGCCTTTTATTGTCAATGCCAGGTGTTTTGTTTGACTCCAGGGAATACCAGTCTGATATTGAACCGTATATATCTAACAAGTTGTCAAAGGTTGCTGTTGAAAGCCTTCAATGGGTAGCTTGAGTAATGACACAACATTTCTCACTTATTATCTTGTACTATCTGGTGCTTCTGGTGATTTTGTTCACCAATAACCAGGCCAAACACTTAGATACTACCATTCCCTCATCGGAGGTGAATAGCTTTGATTCATAGAATCATACAGTGCAGAAGGAGGCATTCAGCCCATCGAGTCTGCACTGACCACAATCCCACCCAGCCTCCATCCCCATAATCCCTTGCACCTACCCTAGCTAGTCTCCCTGACACCAAGGAGCAATTGAGCATGACCAATCCACCTAACCTGCGCATCTTTGGACGGTGGGAGGAAACTGGAGCACCCGGAGGAAACCCACGCAGACACGGGGAAAATGTGCAAACTCCACACAGACAGTGACCTAAGCTGGGAATCGAACCGGGGTCCCTGGTGCTGTGAGGCAGCAGTGCTAACCACTGTGCCACCGTGCTGTCCCTGGACTTTTACAGCAATACACACTGGCTGAATCGTAGGATGCGATTGAGCCAACAGGAGCAAATTAGTATGTAAGAAAGATTGGAGCAAGAAAAAAATAATTCAATCCATCAAGTCTGCTTCTTTTACAGGCTGCACATAATAAACCATGGATTCCCCAACAAGATAATATTTTGCCCCCAACCCCGAAAGAATGAAACCGTTGTTTTGTGCGGTACTTGATCACCTCAGATTTTACCCACAGATGAGCTGTATTTGAACAAGGATGAATAGTAGTATCATACTTA
Source organism: Mustelus asterias (assembly GCF_964213995.1). Lineage (NCBI taxonomy): Eukaryota > Metazoa > Chordata > Chondrichthyes > Carcharhiniformes > Triakidae > Mustelus > Mustelus asterias. The sequence goes on along the minus strand of NC_135807.1, from coordinate 47,040,214 downwards.
ATTTCTGTCTGACTTGGGAGAGTTTGGGAGTGGGGTGTGGATTAACGTGCAATATGATTCTGTTATAATATGCAGTGAACACAGACCGAGGCCTTTCTCCAGCAATAATTCTCACCTTTTTGTCATTTATGTTTTTGAATTGATAACAAAGAGCGGAGTAAAGATGTACCTGATAAGGGGCTATGTTACACACTAAGCTATTTACGTTCAATAATGACCTTTAATTTTTTTCAATACCCATTGAAGTTGTTTTGACTTCCCGGCACTGTTGTTCAGAGTGGAGCTAAATCACGGTTTATTGGTTGCTGGTTCGTACACCTGCTGAGCACTTTGCCACACTTGAAGCAACTATCCCTGTAAAAACAATTTTAATGTGCTGGATTAAACAAGTGCAGGTAATTTGTATATTTAAATAATTTGTGAAACCTCAATTGTCAGTGTAAGTGCTTGGAATTGCTGTGGGCTATTCATTGGCAGTTGTTCAAAATGCTATATGGAAGAGAGTTTGTAATTAAATGCAGTAGATAATTGAAAGAGTGATGGGATGTATTTCAAACATAAGCAAATATTTTAAGTAATTATGTAACATTGACTTTTATGTCTGTATCAGGTAAAAGAGATTGAATTTTCCAAATCAGAACTAACAGTGAGATGCAGAATGTTTGAAGATCATGAGCAGCATATCAATACTTGATGGGCGGCACGGTGGCTAGCACTGCTGTCTCACAGCACCAGGGACCTGGGTTCAATTCCGGCCTTGGGTCACTGTCTGTGTGGAGTTTGCACTTTCTCCCCATGTTTACGTGGGTTTCCTCCGGGTGCTCCGGTTTCCTCCCACAGTCCAAAGATGTGCGAGTTAGGTTAGAATGTTAAGTTAGGTTAGAATAAGTTAGGTTAGAATGCTCTGTCAACATTCCGCAGAGACCGTTTCCCTGGGATAACCTAGTCCACTGTACCCAACATCTCTCCCATCACTGATGGCACCTTCCCATGCAATTGCAGAAGGTGTAACACTTGCTCCTTTACCTGTTCTATGTTTACCATTCAAGGTCCAAAACATTCATTCCAGCGTTTCACTTGCACCTCTTTCAATTTTGTGTATTGCATTCACTGCTCCCAGTGTGGTCTCCTCTATATTGGAGAGACCAAGCGTTGACTGGGTGATCGCTTTGCTGAGCACCTTCGGTCTGTACGCAATCAGGACCCTGACCTTCCGGTTGCTTGCCATTTTAACACATGATCCTGCTTCCATTGCCACATGTCTGTCCTTGGCCTGCTGCAATGTTCCAGTGAAGCTCAACGCAAACTGGAGGAACAGCATCTCATCCTCCGGCTCGACACTTTACAGCCTTCCAGTCTCAACATCAAATTCAACAACTTCAGATGAATTGCCTCGGCCCCCTTTGTTTTCATTCTATTTTATTTAATTTTTACTGTTCTCTACCTTTTATTTCTTCTTTGTCTTTCTTCATTTTTCTTTCCCCCCCCCAACTCTTTTCCCCTACTTCATCCCCCTTCCTTTACCTTTTACGGCTTCCCTTTTTCTACATTCTACCTCTGTCCCATTCCACCCCCTTCCCCCCCTCCCCGCCCCCCAACATCTCCATCTGCCACAGCTTACAGCTTCTTTGCCGTTTAGCCATTCACACCCTTTATTCTCTCTGTGGACAGCTATTAGCAGTCTTTCCCCCTGCTTTCTGTGGCTATGACTCATCTTTCATTCCTTCCCCCTGCAGTATAAATATCTCCCACTTACTATGCCTTTTAGCTTTGAGAAAGGGTCATCTGGACTCGAAACGTCAGCTCTTTTCTCTCCTTACAGATGCTGCCAGACCTGCTGAGATTTTCCAGCGTTTTCTCTTTTGGATGCGAGTTAGGTTGATTGGCTGTTAATTTGCCCCTTAGTGTCAGGGGGACTAGCAGGGTAAGGAGTCACAGGGAAGGAGTTTCAGGGAGGTAGGGGGTATTGACATCTAACCAGGAAGCGGGGCGAGCCCAAGACAGCGGTTGGGGGGAGGGGGGGGGGAGGTATCTGAGGTTTCCTTGTAAGATGTGGAAGAACATTTCTTCTCCTTCTGGCCCCTTTGAAAAAGTCAAGAAAGTCTTTGAAACTTATCTCTTTGTGCCTCTTCTCATCCAAGAAGCTTTGTGTTACTTCAGATTTTGCTGCTAAGGCTACCAATTCAAATACAAGGGAGGTCCTTATTTTGATTTTGATCTACACATTTAATGAAGAAGGATCCATATGGGTGACCTACCTTCCTGCCTTGTCAGTACAGTGGATTCAAATTCCAGGCCATTGGAATGGAGAAGGCATTGATGGTTTAGTCTCACGGCCAATTTTAATTACTCGACCTGTTTCTGCTAGGCCGCAATTGCTAAACATTGAATTGGATTTTGCCTACTTTATGGCCCATTACTATCCAGTGTGAAGCCCATTCAGGTGACTACAAGCGATGTATCACATTAAGATTTATACTGTAATAAAACATTTAATTTCAGAATGAAATAACTATGTACCTAATTATTAATAAAGTGTTATATGTGATAAATATCTGTTATTTCTATGAATGAACGTAGTGATCAAACATTGGAATTTTTAACTAATCAGCTATAATATTCGTACATGGCATCATAGTGATGTTTAAGTGCTTTCAATCTTTAACCATTTCCACATATGTAAAGCATTAGATTACCAAGTACCTTATAAAGTTTGTCAATGTAAAGAAAATAATTTATGTAGAAGACAGACAGAGCAGTTTTGACACAGGTCAGGACCCATCTGAGTGTACACTTGGGTCACTGCAAAAATTGTGAGGTACATTTTATGGTTGTTTCCAGCGACTACACAAGACGGCATTAGGCGATGCCAGGCAAATGTGGACTGGGGCATAGCACTTACATATTCCCCCGGAGATTCATTTCACTTTCCCAATGTCAGAAGCAGGTACTGAGCCTGCTACAGCTTCAGGATTCTTCAATGACAACCAACAAAAGGAAGGTTAAAAAGAAATTTGAAAGAACATTCCTATGCTCTGCTGACTCCAAAGTCCCTGTGATCATCTCACCCAGTTACTCACTGCTCCCAGACATCAGGCAGCTGCCAGCCAAGTGGCTATACATTCGCCCTCTTCCTGCGGATGAGCTGTCTATGGAAGCATGCCAGGGGCCAGCAGCAAGACATGTTAATAAAGGCAGAGGATGAATTTATTTCCTGCAGGCCTCAGGTTTCCCAACTAGGTGTGTGCTGCTGGAAAAACCCCGGTTATAGGCCTGCTAATTGAGTTGTAACCAATTTCTACTCAGTATTTTGTCTCCGACAAAAAAAACCCTTTGACTGAAAGGTTGGGAATAACCACATCCTGGATACTGCTGCTAAATAATACGCCAATTTGTTTCGAAATGCAAGTAAATTCAAAGCCAAAGGCCGGAATCTTACCACCGTTCACATGTTTCACCACCTTTTCCCATCCCACTGCAGTGAATGAAGATTTGACTGGCTGCCAAATTCTCCAACCTCGCTGCAGCATCAGTGTGAGTGAACAGCTGGTAAGATTGCGCCCAAAGTATTTAAACTTAAAATAAATAATGTAAAATTAAAACTAAACGAGTAAAAATACAACCAAGAGAATGATAATTAAGTCAAAACAGAAGAAGAAATAGAAGTCAGGTTCCGTTAAAATATTTGATAGCTTTTTACTATTCTTTAATTCGAAATAGTAATACATTAATCAAGTTTTTTGTGGCAACTGATCAAACTTTTAAAAAATTAGGAACACAGAATTCTACGGAACTGTCTACAATGTTTGGGTGAAATGTGTTTTATAATTGAAACAAAATATTTAATTAAAATATAATTTATATTTAGTGTAATAGGTTAAAGAAGATCAAATAAATTTAGTGACTAGATTCTAAGGTGAATAATGAGGCATTAAACAGAGACATGCACATGTATAATTAACAGATTGGACTTTATAAAAGTGTGAACTGAGTTAATCACTGTTAGAATAATTCTTGGATGTATGGTTGTTTAAAGCTTGGTACTTCAAGTGAATTTTTAAGCTTTATTAGTAAACAACAACATTGTAAATTCTGACAATTAATGAATCGTACATTAAAATGGTAAAACTCAAACCTTGAACATGTCCTTTCAATTTTATTGTCAAATGTACATATCTGCCAATACTCCCACTCTGAATCAGAGTCTCCCACTTTAGACCTTCCATCTCCCACACAGGTAATGTTTCTCTTACTTTCTAAGCTCAGGCTAAAATTCACAATATAATTATCTTGTTGAGATGATTCATACAGGTAGAATGACTCATAGAGCCTTTTATCATCATCGTATTTATTGTGTTTTGGCTGTTCAACCTAAAGAAAAGTGGCCTCAAAATTGTGTAACTATGAAAGTGTGTAGAATTATGATATAGATCATTTTATAGACATTCATCTTTAAAATTGATGTTTAGTCACCAGGTTAATGACGTTAGTCTCAATTTATCACTCAATAGAATGGACTGTGTGAAGGCTGCCATCCTCCACATCACCAAGGTGACTTCAGCCCTGATGAAACTTGGAAAGTCAAATAGAGTTTGAAGAAGAGGATTCCTAACCAGCAAATACGATTCGTAGGCAGAATGCGGTCCTTAAGAGAACAAGGGATCAGTAAAGAGTTAAATGATTATTGGGCAAGCTAACACAAACAGCTTACACATATGTGAATGCAGTAAGTGAATCAGAGCAAGTAATTATTATTTTATAACATATATGCTGATATTTTAAATGTATTGTTCACTTTGGTCAAGCAAAGTTACTGAAATGCATGGTGGTAAATGTCAATAGTTTAAAGCCAAAAGTCTGGGAACTGGTTAGACAGCAGTAGTCTTATCAGGAGGACTCCTATGAGTGTACGTTTTCTACCACATTTATGAATCGATGCATTCACTGCCCAGGACAAGGATAGATATGCCCCTGGGAGCAGGAACATATGTCTATTCAACTTGGCAGTGAACCGGTGGGAATGTTCACTTTGACCTTACGGTACCAGGCTACAGGGATGTAGTTAGAGCCAAGAATTGTAGTCACGCTGGGATTTGAAGGACGAATAGAATATCACCATACTATTAAGTATCATATGGCTGGCTGTGGTACTTGACAGAGATTTGTATTGATGTATGACTACTAAATGAAATTGATTTTGAGCTAATGAAAGGCGGAATTATTGATTAGGAAAAACTATAATTGATCTGTATTTGACTATGTACTTCAGATCTTTTGGAGAAGTTCTGTATGTTTAACCCCAGAGCTGTTTAACCCTTTGGAAGTTACCGGTCGGCTGTACGTTTGTTTGTCTGTTCTATGTTTCATGTTAAATAAATCTTATTATGTCTTTGCACAGAGACATTTGCCTTACAAGTTTTGAATTGTCTAAGTTAAGACACAATTGGCCACCTTGAAATTTCCACACAAGAGTTCCACAAGATGTCATAATACCTTGCGAAAGGCCCAATGTAGAAGATCCCTGGCTTCAAACTTCCCCAAAGTCATGAACAATTCAAAGTCACAGCCACACAAACCATGGCAGACATGAATACTTGATGCACAAATGAAAAAATCTTCAGCATTCTACTGTGGCCACCAAGAACAGATCAGGCAACATATAATGAGTCAATGCCTGATTCACATGTACAAAAGAGGCATTACAGCAATGCACTTCACTACTCCTGATGTAATTATCTGGCTATACCACTTAAATGTAAAATAATAGTCATTGTCTAATTTTAGGGCACAAATCTGCAGCTCTAAGTTTGGGATGCTGTTGGGGCCTATGGCCTTAGCTGTGTCCAGTCACTTTGGTCATTTCAAGATAAAGGGCAGGATTTTATGACCTCGCTTGGCTTGAAACTGTAAAACCCCACCCGAGGTCAACAGACCTTTCCATTGTCCACCTCTCGCTTGTTCTGATACCCTTGGTGGATGGGTCGGTAAAATTCCAGCCACAATGTGGAATGATTACAATTAGCTGAAGACAGTCATCTGTGATACTGCTGAAAATCTCAGGAGGAGGCTGAGATGTTTGGCTGAAGGTGTTTGATGAGGATGGGGATTTCACGGAACTCATTGTTCTTTAATTGTCCACCACAATTCCTGACTGAATGTGGCAGGACTGTAGATCTTTGACCTGATCTATTTGTTGTGGGATCACTTAGTTCTGTCTGTAATATGCTGCTTCAGTTGTTTAGCATCCATGGAGCATTATCAGGTTGACACCTCATTTTTAGATATGCCTGATGTGTTCTTAACATGCTCTCTTACACTTCCCATTGTATCAGGGTTGTTCCCCTAGTTTGATGGTAATAGTAGAACGAACAATATGCAAAACCATGTGGTTACAGTCTGTGGTGGAATATAATTCCACTGTTGTTAAAGGTCCATAGTACCTCGTGGGTGAACACCTTTGAGTTGTCTGATTTTTTCTGAGTGATCCCATTTAGCATGGTGGCAGTACCACACAACACAATAGAGAGTTTCTTCCATCAGAATATGGGAACTCATTTCCACAAGCACTGTACAGTGGTTACCCCTACTGTCATGGACGGGTGCATCTGCAACAGGTAGATTGATAACCATGAGGTCAAGTATGTTTTCACTTTTTGTTAGTTCTCTCACCATTCAGTGATGGTCTAAAAATAAAAGGACATTTTCAAGCATCAATTTTAGTAAGAACCCCATTAGCTGTCACAAAATGACCGTTTTTATTTGCTTCTATAAAAAAGCACATCAAAGGCATAATTGAATTGGGGTGGATTGACATTCGGGTCAACAAGGCCATCTAGCATTTCAGATACCTAACCAATTATCACAATTTCATTTATTAAATCAAATGGCCTTTATCAATCGAGGGATTAAGTTTAGGAGTCCGGGGATAATGATGCAGCTATATAAGACCCTCGTCAGACCCCACTTGGAGTACTGTGCTCAGTTCTGGTCACCTCATTACAGGAAGGATGTGGAAAAGATTGAAAGGGTGCAGAGCAAATTTACAAGGATGTTGCCTGGATTAAGTGGCATGCCTTATGAGGATAGGCTGAGGGAGCTCGGTCTTTTCTCCTTGGAGAGATGAAGGATGAGAGGAGACCTATTAGAGGTATATAAGATGCTGAGAGGTATAGATCGGGTGGACTCTCAGAGGCTTTTTCCCAGGGTGGAAATGTCTGCTACGAGAGGACACAGGTTTAAGGTGCTGGGGGGTAGGTACAGGGGAAATGTTAGGGGGAAGTTTTTCACACAGAGGGTGGTGGGCGAGTGGAATTGGCTGCCATCAGTGGTGGTGGAGGCGAACTCAATAGGGTCTTTTAAGAGACTCCTGGATGAGTACATGGGACTTAATAGGATGGAGAGTTATAGGTAGGCCTAAAAGGTAGGGATATGTTCGGCACAACTTGTGGGGCCGAAGGGCCTGTTTTGTGCTGTAGTTTTTCTATGTTTCTATGTTTCTAAATTAAATAACAAAATTTATGGAAAATGTGACCATGCCTCTCTGAGGATAATGTATTCAATGAAAGCCGAAAGACATGCCTCAGTCCTCCCTTTTAAACCTATTTCATTCATTATTATTTGCTAAGCCTGTGTATTCCACCTGTTCTGGTGGTGTGATATTTCCAGTGCCTTTTCTGACCCTTCTGTGTTAATGACAGTTATGATGTGGAGATGCCGGCGTTGGACTGGGGTAAGCACAGTAAGAAGTCTCACAACACCAGGTTAAAGTCAAACAGGTTTATTTGGTAGCAAATACAGTTACCAGTGCCCACTAGTAATATTAAGTGTGACCTTTCCTACAACACATTCATTAGGAGTTGATTGTCTTTGCTGAGGTAATATTATTCATTCCAATTCTTGTGGAACAGGAAGATTGCTCTCAAGCACTGATACACAGAATCACATAGTGGGAGGACAGAAACTTAATTTCCACCTTCCTATCACTTCGCAATTGGAAGATTTCAGAGAAATATCAAGCTGAGGCCACATCGTTGCCATGTGCACCACTGAACTGAAGAACATAAGGAAACTTAAGGGTTGGAAGGTAAAATTAAAATGTCCTGTCAGTTTGGGTGGTAACTTACAAGCCATCTGCCTGCCCAAAAGAGACATTATAATAATATTTCATTTTCTACAACAATGTATCGCATTCACATGTTTCAAAACACTTCACACAATTAATTGCTTTTGAAGTACACATTCTGAGCAGTAAAAGCATAAAGTCAGACAGATGAAAAGAAAATTCCAAGGAATAATGTAGACAGAAATACAAAGAACAAGAACAAAGAACAAAGAACAGTACAGCACAGGAAACAGGCCCTTCGGCCCTCCAAGCCTGTGCCGCTCCTTGGTCCAACTAGACCAATCGTTTGTATCCCTCCATTCCCAGGCTGCTCATGTGACTATCCAGGTAAGTCTTAAACGATGTCAGCGTGCCTGCCTCCACCACCCTCCTTGGCAGCGCATTCCAGGCCCCCACCACCCTCTGTGTAAAAAACATCCCTTTAATATCTGAGTTATACTTCGCCCCTCTCACCTTGAGCTCGTGACCCCTCGTGAACGTCACTTCTGATCTGGGAAAAAGCTTCCCACTGTTCACCCTATCTATACCCTTCATAATCTTGTACACCTCTATTAGATCTCCCCTCATTCTCCGTCTTTCCAGGGAGAACAACCCCAGTTTACCCAATCTCTCCTCATAGCTAAGACCCTCCATACCAGGCAACATCCTGGTAAACCTTCTCTGCACTCTCTCTAACGCCTCCACGTCCTTCTGGTAGTGCGGCGACCAGAACTGGACGCAGTACTCCAAATGTGGCCTAACCAGCGTTCTATACAGCTGCATCATCAGACTCCAGCTTTTATACTCTACTCCAGCTTTTACAGCACAGGTACAGGCCCTTCGGCCCTCCAAGCCTGCACCGATCATGTGTTCCTAACTAGACCATCCGTTTGTATCCCTCTATTCCCAGTCTGTTCATGTGGCTATCTAGATAAGTCTTAAATGATCCTAGCGTGTCTGCATCAATCACCTTGCTTGGTAGTGCATTCCAGGCCATCACCACCCTCTGTGTAAAATACATCCCCCGCATATCTGTATTGAACCTTGAACTTGTGACCCCTTGTGTTTGTCATTTCTGACCTGGGAAAAAGCTTCCAACTGTTCACCCTATCTATGCCCTTCATAATTTTATAAACTTCTATTAGGTCACCCCTCAACCTCCATCTTTCCAGGGAGAACAACCCTAGTTTACTCAATCTCACCTCATAGCTAATACCCTCCATACCAGGCAACATCCTGGTAAATCTTTTCTGCACTCTCTCCAAAGCCTCCACGTCCTTCTGGTAGTGTGGCGACCAGAACTGGACGCAGTACTCCAAATGTGGTCTAACCAACGTTCTATATAACTGCAACATCATATGCCAACAGAGCAGAATTTTCTGTAGAAGGACATCCAACAATCTGTCATTGGTTAGACTTACAGTTTATAAAACATTGCTGAAAATGTGAGCTGATCAGGATGAAGCGAAGGAAGCAGAGCATTTGGGCCCTGAGTGAACAAGACAACCAAGATATATCTTTAAACAATCAGGTTTGAGGACTAGAAGCAAGTAGAGGGTGCATTGTGGAGGAGGGTGAATTAAAGTGGATGAATTCAATGTCAAATCAGTCACAGAAAGAGAAGTAAAGAGTAAGAGAGAGAAAGAAATACTGGCTTATGAGAATGAGAAAAAAAAAAGAGGTAGGAAGGACGAGTAAGAAAAGAGTTGTCATTTTTGAAAGCTTCTCGGAAAAGTCAAAACCAGAAGTGGTGAGATGCAACACCTGGAATGGTTAATTTTTGGTGCGAGAAGAGCTGACTGTCAGTCATTAACATTTACCAGGCCATTAAAAGGTACTCCCACTTTTCACCTCAAGGTTTAACATTCTGTGACATGTTTACTGGGCATTAATGGACAAATCCAGCAAGTTCATTAATAACATGGAGGCCAAGAACAGGATGCCATTTTCACAGAGCCAGTAGCAAAACAACTTGACAGCAACATTTGTATACTCATATTAACCGTGCCTCTGTGCCCTGCCTGAAGTTGCTGCAACTTTTACCCATAGATAAAGGCAGGTTCCATTACTCTTATTATTTTGACAAGATCTAACCCGCTTTTTCAATGGCAGCTCATTAAAAGGAGCTATCAATCGCCTGCAATTAATGGGAGAGGGCAAACGTATCAGTGAAATTTGATCATTTTGATACTTAGTTGAAACTTATTTAAAAGTTATTTTTCACTCTTATGTTTATATTCATTAAGTTTGACATTCTCCTGGAAAGACTCGACACCAAGTTCTCATTTTGTCAATGGCTAGAATGTTTATTGTGTTGTTCAGAAGGAGATAGTCATCGACTTCAGGAAGTGTAGTGGAGAACATGCCCCTGTTGACATCAATGGGGACGAAGTAGAAATGGTCAAGAGCTTCATGTTTTTAGGTGTCCAGATCACCAACAACCTGGTCCCTCCGTGCCGACACTATTGTTAAGAAAGCCCACCAATGCCCCTACTTTCTCAGGAGACTAAGGAAATTTGGCATATCAACTATGACTCTCACCAACTTATACGGATGCACCATAGAAAGCATTATTTCTGGTTGTATCACAGCTTGGTATGGCTCCTGCTCTGTCCAAGGCCGCAATGAACTACAGCGGGTCATGAATGAAGCCCAGTCCACTTGGCACATCATACCATTCAGGGCTATGGGCCAAGTGCTGGCAGATGGGATTAGGTGGGAGTTCAAGTTTTTCTAATGTGTCGGTGCGGACTCGATGGGCTGAAGGGCCTCTTCTGCACTGTATGACTCTATATGATGTTTGAAAACGTATTATTCAAATGCATTAAAATTGAAACAATTGGGCCCAATTTCCTCTATTGCTATGTGTAACAAAATGGTTAACCTGTTGTTTGTAAATAGGTTTGTAATTCTGTCACATGTTGTATGGAGAGAAAGGCTTCCAAGGTGTTCTAATACTGGAACTGTCTTAATAAAAACTATTTAAACACATTAATTTCTCACTAATCATCACAATGAAATATTCAAAAGATTAAGGGGAAGTCAAGTGGTTGTTCATAATTTCATATTTTATTACCCCAAATTGACTCTTTCGCACCTTTCACTTTAGTTTAAGAATTTGAATTAAAAACACATTTAGAGACAATTGTACTAACTGTGAAATTAAATCTAGGCAGGATATATTGAGCTCATCCAGTGACATTAATGTGGGTGTGATATTGAATTTAAATCTGTGCTTGCTCCGTTTCATATTTTCGCCTTCACTATAGTTTAACACAGGTGCAGTTACCTTGGCTACCAATCCTTTTTCTCCTTCTTATCGCTTGGACCTTACTTGTGCCGTTTCTCAAATATTTTTTCAGCTGTGATTGTTCAGTTCAAATTACTATTAAAACCCTAAGCATACACATTACTGTGTTGATATGTCACACCACTGATTTGTTCACTTCCACTGTTGTTGAGCTTTCCTTGTTACTTCCACCAGAAAAAGAGAGCTGAATGCCAGGGTATGAAAAGAGAATAGTCTTGCGTTCATTACTGCAAAGCTTCTGATTTTGATCCGTTTCCCTCCTTCCAGCTGAGAAGAGGATTTTTAGCACCGGATTGGAGGTAGGTGAGCATGAAGATTAAGCATTGGCTAGGCCTCAACTGTGCCGACTACTGCACAGTTCTGGACAAAATACTTTAGGAAGGCCTTAAATGCAGAAAAAAATAACTAGAGTAGTACCAGAAATGAAGAACTGAAGTTATGTGGACAGACTGGAGAAGCTGGGGTTGTTCGCCTCAGAGCAGAGAAGGTTAAAAGGAGATTAGATAGAGGTATCATAAATTATGAGGGGTTTTGATGGAATAAATAAGAAGGTGCAATTTCCCATGACAGGAAGGTCAGTAATCAGTAGATATAAAATGAAGGGGATCAGCAAAAGAATTGGAATCAATGAATTGTTGTGATCTCGTATGCACTGCATGAAAAGGGAGCAAAGGGAAAGAATTTACATGTCATGGGACCAAGCCAAGATTTTGGACAAGTTAGAAAGCTCTCTCAAAGAGCTGGCACGTGTCTGATAGGCTAATTCATCTTCTGTGCTATAGCATTCCAGGACACTATGATTATACATTCAAATATAGGTGATAATCAGTTACAAACATTGAGCTATGTGGAATGTTTTCCAATCTGAACTTCTGAATCTGGTGCTCATCATTTATTCTATACAACGGGCTCCCTCTGGGATCTACAACAGGGAGCACTTTCTGTGCTGTTGCAGCCATTTGTAGGACTATAGCAATCTTTAGTGGAAATCTTAAATCGGCGGCACAGTGGCACAATGGTTAGCTCTGCTGCTTCACAGTGCCAGGGACTTGGGTTCAATTGCCGGCTTGGGTCACTGTCTGTGTGGAGTTTGCAGATTCTCCCCATGTCTGAGTGGGTTTCTTCTGGGTGCTCTGGTTTCCTCCCACAGTCCAAAGATGTGCAGGTTAGCTTGATTGAGCATGGTATGTTGCCCCTTAGAACCAGGGGGACTAGCAGGGTAAATATGTGGGGTATGGGGATAGGGTCTAAGTGGGATTGTGGTCGGTGCTGACTTGATGGGCCAAATGGCCTCCTTTTGCACTGTAGGGATTCTATGGAAAAGGACCATTGCATGAAAAATAAACTTAGCCAGTGTTATGGTTCAGGTCAGAAACTCCAAAGTGTTTTATGAAGCCAGCCTGGTTCACCAGTTTTGCACTTTGAATTTGGCTAGGATAAGCATGATATGTTTCACTTCAGGTATGATTCAAACGACCCACGAGGGAGCTTTTATCAAACAAAGTTAATTTAAGAATATAGTCAACGTGTATAGTAAGAATATTAGCAATAACCTTAATCAATTACAAACAAAACAAAGCAGACACAATAATGGGCAGCATGGTAGCACAGTGGTTAGCATTGCTGCTTCACAGCTCCAGGGACCTGGGTTCGATTCCCGGCTTGGGTCACTGTCTGTGTGGAGTTTGCACATTCTCCTCGTGTCTGCGTGGGTTTCCGCCGGATGCTCCGGTTTCCTCCCACAGTCCAAAGATGTGCAGGTTAGGTTGATTGGCCATGCTAAAATTGCCCCTTGGTGTCCTGAGATGCGTAGGTTAGAGGGATTAGTGGGTAAATATGTAGGGATAAGGGGGTAGGGCCTGGGTGGGATTGTGGTTGGTGCACTCGATGGACCAAATGGCCTCTTTCTGCACTGTAGGGTTTCTATGATTCTAATGTATAACCCTCAACAAATATACTAAAATGTTCCAATCAAATCAATCCCATAAACAAAACCCTTCCACAGATTTAACACAGCAAAGACTAATGCTCACATGATACTAAAACTGAGTCCTTTGTATGAATGCTGCAGTTCTCTTGATACACTCAGAACAGTTTGAAGGCAGAACAGCCTCCCAGAACACCAGGGAGAGACTCCGGTCAAGCCACCAACAGCAGATTCTCCTCTCCAGGAAGGCAATAAGCCCTGCTTTCAGCTAACCAGCAGAATTTCCAAAACAAAACAGGGAGAGGAGAGAGAGACACACTTCTTTCCGGCTTGATGTCCTTTCTAAAACTAAAACTAAAAATCAAATGGCAGCCAAACAGAAAATGAAATGTTAAAATCACTAGGAAGACAAAAATACTTGTCCAGAACCCATGACCTGCCTCCTAAAAATGCAGAGTCATAGATAGAGTCATAGAGGTTTACAGCATGGAAACAGGCCCTTTGGCCCAACTTGTCCATGCCGCCCTTTTTTTTAAAACCCCTAAGCTAATCCCAATTGCCTGCATTTGGCCCATATCCCTCTATACCCATCGTACCCATGTAACTATCTAAATGCTTTTTAAAAGATAAAATTGTACTCACCTCTACTACTACCTCTGGCAGCTTGTTCCAGACACTCACCACCCTCTGTGTGAAAAAATTGCCCCTCTGGACACTTTTGTTTCTCTCCCCTTAAACTTATGGCCTCTAGTTTTAGACTCCCCTACCTTTGGGAAAAGATATTGACTATCTACCTTGTCTATGCCCCTCATTATTTTATAGACCTCTATAAGGTCACCCCTCAGCCTCCTATGCTCCAGAGAGAAAATTCCCAGTCTATTCAGCCTCTCCTTATAACTCAAACCATCAAGTCCCGGTAGCATCCTAGTAAATCTTTTCTGGACTCTTTCTAGTTTAATAATATCCTTTCTATAATAGGGTGACCAGAATTGCACACAGTATTCCAAGTGTGGCCTTACCAATTCTTGTACAACTTCAACAAGACGTCCCAACTCCTGTATTCAATGTTCTGACCGATGAAACCAAGCATGTCGAATGCCTTCTTCACCACTCTGTCCACCTGTGACTCCACTTTCAAGGAGCTATGAACATGTACCCCTAGATCTCTTTATTTTGTAACTCTCCCCAACGCCCTACCATTAACTGAGTAAGTCCTGCCCTGGTTCAATCTACCAAAATGCATCACCTCGCACTTGTCTAAATTAAACTCCATCTGCCATTCGTCAGCCCACTGGCCCAATTGATCAAGATCTTAAAAGATCCCAAAGTAAAAATAAACAAACCCCATTTAAGTAGCAATAAAAGGACTCCTCGAGACAACTCGGTAGCAATGAGAGCTCCAGAGAACATGATTTAAATAAAAACGTCTCTTAAAGGTACATTAATGTCACACCAGTAAATTAAGTATGTAGGAAAGCAATAGAATGTTGCTGCAGATGAACTCCAGAGTTTACAGATGATAAAACACAAGTATCATTGCAAAAGCCTCCAAAGATGTGCGCATTAGGTTGATTGGCCATACTCAATTGCCCTTTAGTGTTGGAAGGATTAGCAGGGTAAATACGTGGGGTTACGGGGATAGAGACTGGGTGGGATTGTTGTCGGTGCAGGCTTGATGGGCCGAATGGCCTCTTTCTGCACTGTAGGGATTCACTGATTCTGTGAAATGCTTTGGAAATGTTGGATAAATCAATGACTCCAATCACCAACTCCTCCCAGTCATGCTATTCTCTGAGTGGAAGGAGGGCTACTCTGTGTAGCACTCACAGGCATTCTCCCTAGATGAGAGCAATGCAACATATCTGGAAGTGTTAACTAGGATCAATATTCTGTGCGGACCCAGAGGAAAACATGGAAGACCTTAAGAATGGCATCATGTTCCAGGTAGTTGGCTTAAAGGTACATTCTGACCATGAATAGGAGGAATAGTTACATTTAAGTAGAGCCTTTCACCAACTCAGGGTATTTCAAAATACTTTAGGAAAGAAGTACTTTTGGAATATAGTAACCACTGCAATGTAGAAAATATGGCAATTTGTGCACAGCAAGGTCTTAAAACAGCAAATAAACTACTTTAGTGATGTTGGTGAAGGGTTAAACTCCCCTGCTCTTCTTCAACATTGTGCCCTGAGCTCTTTTACATTCAATTGAGAGGGCAGAAGGAATTGGCTGGAATTCTCCGGTCTTGCACGTCCTGCTGCCGCTGCCAGTGAGAATGGAGAATTTGGCACTCAGTCAAATCTCCGTTCACTGCTGTAGGACCGGATAATCCCAGCTGCAGGCCAGGTCAGAGAATTCCGGCCGTTATCTCATTTGGCAGTGCAGTATTCCTTAGTGCTGGAGTTCCAGCCTTCATTTTGTGCCCAATTCACTGGGGTGATGCTTGAATCCACAATCTTCCGACTCAAAGGCTGAGCTACACCTGACCAATAAATGGCAATACCACAGGGCAGTGCAAATTTAAGCTGTAATTTATAACAGGATATCTTGCCAGATTCACACCTCAATAGGACTTCATACTAAAACCCTACTACAACTGATGCATGACAGGGGCTTCCCAATCCTGATGACTAATATCTTTTGTTTTGTCTTTTTCCAAAATTTGTTTAGTGACTCACTGAAATACACCAATGCACTAAAGTACAGTACCTATACATAAACATTTCCCTGTTAACAACGAGGACAGCTGCACAGTGGGGACTGGCTTGCTTTCTGTCTCAGCTGAGAAGTCTTGTGATTCAGACCTCACAGGATCTGCTTCCAAGAAAAGATTGGAAATATTCAGTTGATTAGGCATTTTTGGAGAGAGAACCAGAGTTAACACTTCAGATCAATGACATGAAAAATGGAATACTATTGTTGATGTGCAGACTTGCTTGTGCTCCTAACTATTGCACACTGGTTTGGCTTTGATATGCTGCTGGATGCCACATGGACTGCAGTAGGTGACTCAACACCACCTTCTCAAGGGCAATTAGGGGTGGACAATAAATGCTGGCCTAGCCAGCGATGCCTATACTGCATGAATGAATAAATAAAAACTTGAGAGAGCCTTCAAGCAGGGATTTATCTAGCTCTTTCCGCTGAGCTATCTGTTTTATTATAGTTGAGGGGACATGCTGAGGAAGTGAGCAGCAGCAGGAACATGTCAGGTGTGGATAAGGCTGCCTACACATAATACATAACACAATGACACATCTAGCCACCCACCCACACATGCACAGAAATGAGTGCAGATGCCCAGAATACAGGCAGCAGCTGTCATGCACCACAGAAAGTAGTTGAGGGTCATTTTAGAAACTACTAAAAGGGATTAGAGGGCCACTTCATTCCCAAACAGCTCCCACAGCGATGTAGCAGCTAGACAGTCCTTCCACTGGTGAGGCATTTACTAGAAGTCACAGGTTAGAAGAGAAAAAAACTTGCACCATACAGTTTCACTAAGGAGGATTAATGGGATGATAAAAACTAGCATAGCACTAAGTGGGAAAATAAATTGGTTGCACTTTATTTGACCTTTATCCAAAGATATCTTTTCTGAAGGTATAGAATAAAACAACAGCACAGAAAAGAATATAGCTGTATGCGATAGTGATGAACAGTGCTGGGGATGATGCAATGACGAAAATGAGGGCTTTATTATTTATGATGCATTTTGCTCCTGCCATTTATTTTTCTGTGAAGACACATACACAGTTTAAAACCAGAAAAGGACGAGGTTATTTTAATACACAATACTTCCAGCCACAATGGGTGTCTGATTTTCTTCTCTGCGATCCTGGTAGGTGGGGTTTCTGATCAGGAACATCAGAAAATTGCCCTATTGGTGTCTGCAACAAATCATTTAACTCGAATATACATTGTGGGGCTAACACTAAGAAAACCACAAAATACTGTGGAAGCTGGTATCTGAAACAAAAACAGAAAATGCCGGAGAAACTCAGAGTGTCTGATAGCATCTGTGGAGAGAGAATAGAGCCAACATTTCGAGTCAGGATGACTCTTCATCAGAGCTAAAGGAAAAGAAAATCAGACAAGATTTATACTATGAAGGTGAGGGGGGGAGGACTGTAATTGGACAAAGGGAATGTAAGTGGTGATGATAAAGGCATTGTGGGTTCCGTTGGTATACCTAAGTCGTAGCTATATGCTCAGCGTTTCTCTGTGATAAATATTTAAATTTTTTTGCTCCCAGTCAAATTTAAAAAGTATAACCTCAAATTTGGACACTTTTTCCGATTCAATCCACTCGAATGACAGCAAGCCTGGGAATTAGACCAATGCTAGTTGCTGCTGGGACTTGTTTGGAGCAGAACCCGTCAGCTCCTCCTTTTTCCATTACAATTCCAAAAAATGTTAACCATGATAGCGAGAGGGCTGGTGGATGGGGACATGCCAACAGAAGGCACTCCTAGTTCAAGAATTTATCTCTCCTGGACTGGAGAACTGCTTTGTGGTACATCATTAGAAGAGGCCACCTGGCATCAGATCTGTTTCCATGTATCGACCACAAAGAAAATCTACATTTAAAGTCAGCCCTAAGTACAGGGATCTGATAAGCCAATTCCTGTGGAATGGAGTCGGCCAGCTAAAGGCAAAGTACTTGGTTAGCTCCTCGTTTCCTGTCTTTCTCTTCTGGTCTTTATAATGCAGTAAGAAGTCTCACAACACCAGGTTAAAGTCCAACTGGTTTATTTGGTAGCAAAAGCCACAAGCATTCGGAGCGCTGCTTCGAAGGAGCAGTGCTCCGAAAGCTTGTGTGGCTTTTGCTACCAAATAAACCTGTTGGGCTTTAACCTGGTGTTGTGAGACTTCTTACTGTGTTTACCCCAGTCCAACGCCGGCATCTCCACATCATGACTTTATAATGCCACCAGTGTTTACCAACAAAACACAAATGAAAGAGCCTCTCACACACTCCAAAAGGGTGGAAATTTCCAACAGTTTCAAAGTCAAACCCACAAACAATCAGTTCCTGTGTCTCAGAATTAAAACATAGGAAACATTCTGAATGATGTAAGACCTCCTTGTACAAGCAGCATAACGGCACCAGGACTGAAATTTCCTCGAAATCAGTGACAGCCTTTCAGCAA
Source organism: Mustelus asterias (assembly GCF_964213995.1). NCBI lineage: Eukaryota > Metazoa > Chordata > Chondrichthyes > Carcharhiniformes > Triakidae > Mustelus > Mustelus asterias. The sequence goes on along the minus strand of NC_135807.1, from coordinate 47,021,723 downwards.
TTTGGGTCAGTAAATGAATTGAAGTTATCCCTGTTGTCTCAAAATTATTTATTTAAAATTACAGCTCCTGACAAAAATTCACCGGTTTCCTTCAGTGCCAGTGAGGTGCCTACTCCATTACATTTAAATGGAGCAAGTGATGTGGTTGACTTTCTGATTCATTACCTACAACTTCCACAGAAAATAACTTCTCTCACTATATAAGTAGCAACATCAACAACATCAAAGTATTTTGAAGTCTCTCCTTTTGCCTTCCAGATCCTCATGCTCTCTGTGCTTCACCCAGTGAAAATTTATCAAAGGGTTTCTAAGTACAAAGACTGGGTAGTGATGGGTTGATCCTGCAGCCAGTGAGATTATGGACTTAGTGGATTCTGGACATACCAGTATATTCAAATCTGAAAATGCCTCATTGGTCATCATGGTAGCCACCCACTTTTTCCATGGCCCCCAACAACTCCACCCCTCTCCCCCATCCATGGCAAGGTGAAAAACAGAAAATCCTTTTTAACTGCTACATTCTTCATTGAAAAAATAGGGAGCTGAATTTAAGTCCATTGCAATACTTTGAGAAAGCACACAAAGCTTGATACTCTCAGGGAATCTCTACTTGTCTGCCTATCATTTCAACTGCCCATCATGTGGACTCGCTTCTTCTCCATGGCATTATTCTGAGCAAACACAATGTTAAAGACATGAGTACAACATGAAGGCTTCCCCAAATGTAAAATATGCTGCCTTGTCTCATTAAAATGGGTTTGTGACGACTAGCAGAAGCCCCTTGTGAGTTAACGGAGTGGTTTTGAATAATGATGGTGTTTGAATGCTTGTAGGGGTTGTCCTTTGCATAGGTGAGTTTATTCGATACCAAGTTAGCAAGATTAAGACAGACAAAGAAAAGATTGAAATTTTGATCATTGTGACGGAAACTAGATTGGCAACAGTAATTTGACATGTCTTAAGGACTCCTATAAGGTATTTATACCAATCTCTGTAATGTTTAAGTTATTGAGGTGCTGAAGATAGTATTCACCGACTTTTCCACTTTGCTCTACACTGCTTGAACTATCCTTTATGGGGCTTCTAACCCTCAGTGCCCAATAGTCTCATTTTTCTGACCTGATTTCTGTTCAGATGCATCACAACTCTTAGGATACATCCTGAGAACTTAGCGGCTCATCCAGTTGACAGCACTATTGAGATGGCTGTTCTCTCTCAAATATTGTTTGCTCCTGTCTATTACTCTCTAGAAGGACATGTGTCCCTTTAATTGCTTGTTTTAAATGTTGTTGCACAAACTTTCCCTCCATTCCAGTGACAGCAAATCCATTTGCACCAATCCTGCTGTTGCACTGATGGCCCACTAATTAAAAGCAAATTTGAGCCCTATTTCCTGAGTCCGTCAAGTTGGCTGAAAACTGTGAGCCAATCTTATTAACTTTATTGCCAATCACATTGATTACACAGACCCAAAGCCAATCATACTTTTCCTGAGTCATAGGCATTGCCTTTGAACAATCCCAGTCATCATGTAATGCCTGATCTATTGGGATTTTAGAAGGGCCTGAATCACCTCTGTTATTACCTCCTTTAGACTCTGATCTTGAAGAGGGTTATTCCAGTGAGTGTAGTTTTTAGATATATGAAACTTTAACTTAAATCAAACTATTAATCTGCAGTCGGAGAATGCAAATGTTGAGTATATTGTTACAGAATAAAAGGAATGAATGGAGTGAAAAACTGATTTCAATAGTTTCAGAATTTCATAGAATCTACAGTGCAGAAGGAGGCCATTTGGCCCATTGAGCCTGCACTGACAACAATCCCACCCAGGTCCTATCCCCATAACCCTTCTAATCCCCCTGACATTAAGGGGCAATTTATCATGGCCAATCAACCTAACCTTTGGGCTGGAGGAGGAAACTGGAGCACCCAGAGAAAATCCATGCAGACACGGGGAGAACGTGCAAACTCCAGACAGACAGTCATCCGAGACCGGAATTGAACCCGGGTCCCGGCGCTGTGAAGTATCAGTGCTAACCACTGTGCCATTGTGCATAAAAGTTTCTTTGAAGCACTGAGAGTGGTATGATTTGGTGATGGTTCAATCACAGTATTTATTCTGCACCATAAAGTTACAAGTAAAACTAGTAACTAATTAAGAAGTAATTAATTGTTGGTTTAAACTTATAACAAAATTAGCTGCCAATATCATTCTCATGATAAGCAATGCCTAAAAGAAATTAGCAAACAAGTATCAGGGAAACAACAATATAATGCAGTAAAGTTAAATTAATGTCTTTATGAGTTTGAAAACGTTCTTCTTGCATGTTTGCTGGAATAAAAGCAATCATTGAAAAATCTTATTACAAAACATTAATTTGGTGACGGGCCAGAAACATGAAGGATTCTCATTTAGTTCTTATTGTTGACAACTTTTTATTTGGCAACTTTCCTGGGAGTCTTCTCTTATTTCAATAGTGAGGAGCAAAAGACAAACTTGGCTATTTACAAATCATATTGCATGACCAGCCGTAACCGCCAGAGTGGTGATCTTATTCAGTTGAACAAAAACAAATCAATACATTTTCAGTCTGAATGACTTTTGGCTCATCATTAATCAGCCAGAGTGAAGTATGATTTATGTTTTGAGGACTTTACTGAATGATTATTTCATGCCTCGATACTCTTGGTCCAGTATTCTAAATCAGGCTTGACGATTGTCGCCAAGGTGAAACGCACACTTTAGTTTAAAGAGCGAGTTCTAATTCAGGTTCATCTGATTGAAATACAGAATCAAAAAAAAGCTTAAATTGCACTTTACAAAACCCGATCAAATCAAACAAAGTGCACAACCTCAAAAGCTTCTCACAGACAGGGGACATCTGAGGCTGTTGAGGGAAGGGTGTGTAGCTGTAATTTTCTTTGAAAAACAGTGTGGTGACCATTTCTTAAACTTTTGATCTCAGATGCATTGTACCATGGAGGTAGCCCAGATGATGCACGGGGCACCCCTACTCCCCCAGGCTAATCCCTAACCCTCCAGATACCCTCATGTCCTGCAACACCCAACTATCCCCCAATTATCTTCCCTATCCCCATTTACCCCTGATTACTTACTGATTGCCAACGGGAAACCATGTCATATCCTCCAGCCCCAACCTCATTAATTATGCATCAAGGTGTTTTGTGCCATCTCCCATGGCAAGGTGGGCTTGATGGTGAGAATCTCATCATCATATCCAAGCGCCATATTTGAAAGGTGCCCGGAATCCTTACTGTCAGCACCTACCACTGAGAGGAGTTGTCAGGAAAGGGAGGTGAAGGGCTGGCACGGAAATCTAGGGATGTCTCCCCGTGCTTCCTCCCTGAGGAAGTTAGGAGGGATATTCTCTACCTGGTTGATGGTAGGAGGAAGACCAGCAGGGAAACTGAAGCAGCATGGGCTCCAATGGCCAATGCTGTAAATGCACGTGGGCTACGCAGGAAGTCGGCAATCTAGTCCAACAAGAGGATGAATGACCTTATTCACTCCACCAGGGCAAGTCTCATCCATGGTCACAGAATCCACAAAGACTCCAAAATGTCAGGATCCAAGAACCAGGACAACAGCCTTCAGCAGACATGGGACACTACATGGAGTGGAGGTGTGGGTGGACATTGTGGGGGTGGTGATTGGTTAAGAGGTGGACCTACATAGGTGCAGAGAGAACCAGCAACCTCCACATCACATGCATTTATGAGCTTTCCCCCTGTATGTGGATGTACTTAGCTTTCTGGGGGAGGCTGGTCCACAACCTCTGCCCAATGCACACCAGTAATGACCTGCCACACAGAAGTGGGCTATCTTACAAGGGGAGGAATGAGGGATGAGCTGATCCAATTCTCCAACTGTTGCAACACACAACCTCTCTCAAGTGTTCCCTTCTTTGTGCAGGAGATGTTCTGGCACAACTGAGCTGAACGAGAGAAAACTGTAGGAGGTCGACAACATCTGATGGCTCTAACCAAGTCCAAGGAGAGGGCTTCTGAGCTGATGGGAGTCAAGCAGGCAAGAGCCATCACCGATGGGGATCTTGGCCTTGTTTCTCAACCAAATAAGGGTTCATCTACATAATGCAAACCTTAGGGTCACCTCTGCCTCCATCTTGGAAGCAGCTGATGCTGTCACTTGCGCTTTCCCTTCTCACTTGCAATTGCTTCTAGAGAGAGACCAAGGCTCAAGGAGGAGGACCAAGATTCCTATTCCTGTCCCAGCCATAGTCCAGAGGGAAAGCGGAAGAGGAGAGCTCCACACTGTTAGAGGCATCATAGCACTCATTTGCACCCTCCAAAAGCTGAGGTACACAAACCTCGGTGGGTATTAATGGTAGTTCAGGAAGGGTCTCAAAATCTGATGTCCACAGCAGGAGGAGACATGTTCAGCCGAGCTCCCTGGCTCTCAGAGGACTGCAGGGGAAGAGGCATCTGTGATCTATGAGTCCGATGACGAGCCTTTGGAATCGGCCTTCCAATTCATGGTGGGGAATAAGCAAGAGGCGAGATAGCATCAGGTAGAGCTGTTAGAAGCCCTCATCAGAGTGGCATGCAAGACGGAGGAGTCCAACTGTTTGTTCCATCATGAAGACCCTAAATGATTACCAACTAAAGTCAAATTATCTTCAACAGAAGGTTCACTGGTTGCAGTGAGAGATGGTAAATAAACATTGACCTGTTTTGTTAATCCCTATTTGGGATCTCTCTTCTTCCTCCCTCTCTTAGTGATTAGCACTGCTCCTCAGTGCCAGGGACTCGGGTTCGATTCCCGGCTTGGGTCATTGTCTGTGCGGAGTCTGCACGTTCTCCCCGTACCTGCGTGAGTTTCCTCCGGGTGCTCCAGTTTCCTCCCACAGTCTGAAAGACGTGCTGGTTAGCTGCATTGGCCATGCTAAATTCTCCCTCAGTGTACCTGAACAGGCACTGGAGTGTGGCGACTAGGGGATTTTCATAGTAACTTCATTGCAGTGTTAGTGCAAGCATACTTGTGACACTAATAAATAAACTTTAAAACAACTGTATGGAGCCATTTCAATTCTTCAAACATTGACAAGGCACCTCCGTCATCCAGAAGGTCCGTTTCCTGAGACTTGGGTTTGGTCTGCGCCGGTGCATTTAGGAAGCTGCGGGTTGTGATCCACTGATGCAAGGGCAAGGGTAGGGAACTCAAGGGCTCCAGCCCCAAAACTGTAGCAATTACCCCAATATATCAATGAACAATATAAAGAGAAACTCATCTGTGAAACTCATCTCCAAACTCTGTGGCCTGGGCCTCGGCACCTCCCTCTGCGACTGGATCCTGAACTTCCTAACTCACAGACCACAATCAGTAAGGATAGGCAACAACACCTCCTCCATGATCATCCTCAACACTGGTGCCCCACAAGGCTGTATTCTCAGCCCCCTACTATACTCCTTATACACCTATGACTACGTGGCCAAATTCCCCTCCAATTTGATTTTCAAGTTTGTTGACGACACCACCGTAGTGGATCGGATCTCAAACAATGACGAGACGGAGTACAGGAATGAGATAGAGAATCTGGTGAACTGGTGTGGCAACAATAATCTCTCCTTCAATGTCAGCAAAACAAAGGAGATTGTCATCGACTTCAGGAAGCGTAAAGGAGAACATGCCCCTGTCTACATCAATGGGAACAAAGTAGAAAGGGTTGAGAGCTTCATGTTTTTAGGTGTCCAGATTACCAACAACCTGCCCTGATCCCCCCATGCCAACACTATAGTTAAGAAAGCCCACCAATGCCTCTACTTTCTCAGAAGACTGAGGAAATTTGACATGTCAGCTACAACTCTCATCAACCTTATAGATGCACCACAGAAAGCATTCTTTCTGGTTGTATCACAGCTTGGTATGGCTCTTGCTCTGCCCAAGACCGCAAGGAACTACAGAAGGTCATGAATGTAGCCCAATCCTTCACACAAACCAGCCTCCCATCCATTGACTCTGTCTACACTTCCCACTGCCTCGGCAAAGCAGCCAGCATAATTAAGGACCCCACGCACCCCGGACATTCTCTCTTCCACCTTCTTCCTTCGGGAAAAAGGTACAAAGGTCTGAAGTTACATACCAACCAACTCAAGAACAGCTTCTTCCCTGCTGCTGTCAGACTTTTGAATGGACTTACCTTGCATTAAGTTGATCTTTCTCTACACCCTAGCTATGACTGTAACTACATTCTGCACTCTCTCGTTTCCTTCTCTATGAATGGTATGTTTTGTCTGTATAGTGCGCAAGAAACAATACTTTTCACTCTATGTTAATAAATGTGACAATAATAAATCAAATCAGATATAAATATCCGTATAAATAACTATGGTATTTATTTTCAAAATTCTAAATAATGTTTAGCATGAAGTGAAGTTTAATATTTCTTGTTATATTCTGAGTTGTTCTCTCACTTTGTTACTTTCTATTTTAAAAACCTCCTCAGGTAATATATTTGCAATTTTAGCTTTTTAGCTTGAAATAATGCTTGACTTATAAGAGTAAAAGAGAGAGAGAGCATGAATCTTTAATATGGCGATTTTATATAAGTGACATCAACACTCCAAAATGGAGTTCTATTTTGAAATTTTGTCTGTCAGTCTGTGAAAGAAAAGCAGTTCTCACCCATTTAGTTCTGCACAATTGGTTGTAATTGTGATTCTTCAGAGTACTTGCTTATGACAGATTTATGGCAGTAGGACTCATGACAGCCTACTATACAAAATTAAATAGCAAAAGTGACTTTTCTTCACCTACAGTGGCTGGCATCGAGTTTGATTTTAAAAGATACTTTAGGATGTGGAGATTAAACAGTGTTATTTTAGTGCAAGACAATACATTTGAATTTGGTCTGTGGGGCATAAGAAGCATGGAGCTCGTCGAGACAAAGTGAATTCCCAACTCCCAATGCACACGTTTATACAATGTTTGATTGCATTGACATGCCTCAGAATGGTCCTCAGAATGAATTACTTATGGAGCTCCACATAGGTTTTTATGTGAACAAGTTCTGCTGTGTGATTAAAGAGCTGACAGAACCTCCCCCCAAGAAAGCAGCAGACACCTCATTATGCAGGATTTCTGTTGTTTACAGAAGTTTTATTGATTGCCTTCTAAAGGGAGGAACTTCCTAAGAAATGGAGATTGCCAAAGCTGCTCCCGCTTCGCCAGTTCCAAGGCAGATGACTTGCCAGGAGGTGAGAAGGCACAAGGGACTCTGCCTGCAGCCAGTTGGACAGTACCTCCCACCTGCCAGGTAGTCAATCTGGCTGGGTTGTGGGCTGGACTCTGCAGACTGCAGCAGGACCTCCAGGTATTGGGCACTTCAGGATGTGTTGCCCATTACTGCCCATAAATATCAAGGCCATTGTCTCTGAAATTGCACAGGCAGTTAGAAAACCTACATTGCAGGAGGCGGCTATTCAGCCCATCGAGTCAGCACCGACAACAATCCCACCCCAAGCCCTATCCCACAACCCCACACATTTTCCACGCTAATCCCTCTAGCCTACACATCCCGGGACACTGTGGGCAATTTAGCATGGACAATCAACCTAACCCGCACATCTTTGGATTGTGGGAGGAAACCGGAGCACCCGGAGGAAACCCACGCAGACACGGGGAGAATGTGCAAACTCCACACTGACAGTGACCTAAGCCGGGAATCAAACTCAGGTCCCTGGAGCTGTGAAGCAGCAGTGCGAACCACTGTGCCACCGTGCCGCCTTGGTTATATTGGAAGTACCTTGGTTATATTGGAAGTGGCTTTTGCTACCAAATAAACCTGTTGGACTTTAACCTGGTGTTGTGAAACTTCTTACTATATTGCAAGTAGGCAGCCAGCTCTCTTCATTACCGATGCTATTGGATTAAGGAGTCCTCAGATTGTGTCCCATCCTTTACAATGCTGGGGACCATGTTGTGCATGGATGGTGCTTCCATTCCAGACAAGGCCACTTTGTAACATCTGGTGGGAGTAGACATATCTGGGGCACTGGTGAGAATGCATCAGAAAAGCCGTGCAAATCGATAATCCTTTTTCATACAATGTAGTTTCTTTTCACTCTGGTGTTGATGTTGAAAGAACAAATACAATTTTGTTGATGTGATAACTGTCCAATCTTGCGCCTGAAAGAATTTGATCTGTAGGTCTTCTTGAAATATATATTTCAGTATGAACTGAATTGTTGACCAGAAAATGACCAAATATAATTTATCATATCGTATTTAAATATGGCACATGTAGATGCTTAGCCCATTCAATTTCACCCTGCCAGAAAACCCATTTTTCACCTTCAAGTATTTAAGCATAGAAACATAGAAGCAGGAGTAGGCCATTCGGCTCTTCGAGCCTGCTCCACCATTCATTTTGATCATGGCTGATCATCAAAATCAATATTGTGATCCCGCCTCTCCCCAATAACCCTTGATCCTTTAAGCCCCATAAATTTCTTAAATGAGAGCAGTGTTCTGATTTAAAGCATCCTTCATGCCATTTCCCTCCAGCTCTCAATCATTCTCTGTACAAACAGATGCATTCTGACCTAGAATCATAGAATCCTACAGTGCAAAGGAGGCCATTCGGCCCATCGAGTTTGCACTGACCACAATCCCACCCAGGCCCCCCTATCCCCATAAACCCATGCATTTACTCTAGCTAGTCCCCCTGGTACTAAGGGGCAATTTAGCATGGCCAATCCAGCTAACCCACATATCTTTAGACTGTGGGAGGAAGCCGGATCACATGGAGGAAACTCATGCAGACATGGGGAGAATGTGCAAACTCCACACAGACAGTGACTCATGCTGGGAATCGAACCCAGGTTCCTGGCGCTGTGCTGCAGCAGTGCTAACCACTGTGCTACCGTGCCGACCTGAATCAGGGTATTATCTCAGTGCTATATGCATTGCATGATTTTAAAGGGGTTGGCGATCAGATCATGGCAAGTTGGTCAGCTGGCCATAATGCTTATTACAGTGAGCTGTGGGTGCCAGTCGCAATTACAGAGTCAGCTCATCAATCATGGGGGGAGAGGGGTTGAAAGATTTAGGCAAGTGGCTTGCTCAGCTGGGATGTGTTGTTGTCCCTCCTTCTCCAAATTTTGCTTCACCCAGAACAAAGAAGCAAGGAAAGTATTATTGTATTGTATTGCACTGAGTAACACTAACACATGCTCATTCTGCAGGCAGCCATTGTTGAACTAACCTTATTTACACCTGCCCAACAGAAGGCAGCAGAGAAGAAAACATAACAAAATGCTTGAATTTTGCAATATACCACTGTACTTAAGTAAAGCAACTTATCGATTAAAATATGAAATGGTACATCCGGGGGTAATGATGCAGCTATACAAGACCCTCGTCAGACCCCACTTGGAGTACTGTGCTCAGTTCTGGTCGCCTCATTGCAGGAAGGATGTGGAAAAGATTGAAAGGGTGCAGAGGCGATTTACAGGGATGTTGCCTGGATTGAGTGGCATGCCTGATGAGGATAGGCTGAGGGAGCTCGGTCTTTTCTCCTTGGAGAGACGAAGGATGAGAGGAGACCTAATAGATGTTGAGAGGCATAGGTCGGGTGGACTCTCAGAGGCTTTTTCCCAGGGTGGAAATGGCTGCTACGAGAGGACACAGGTTTAAGGTGCTGGGGTGTAGGTACAGGGGAAATGTTAGGGGGAAGTTTTTCACACAGAGGGTGGTGGGCGAGTGGAATCGCTGCCGTCAGTGGTGGTGGAGGCAAACTCAACAGGGTCTTTTAAGAGACTCCTGGATGAGTACATGGGACTTAATAGGATGGAGGGTTATAGGTAGGCCTAAAAGGTAGGGATATGTTCGGCACAACTTGTGGGGCCGAAGGGCCTGTTTTGTGCTGTAGTTTTCTATGTTTCTATGTACATCAGTTCCCAGAGTGCAATATGACTAAAATCTTTCATGAACAATCACTGAAAATTGTGTTAGTAAATTGTTTTTACTGTAATCACCTATAGGACGAATACTATTAAGAATGATTTACACAGAATCCTTAGAGTGTAGAGGAGGCCATTCGGCGCATTGAATCAGCACCGACTCTCCGATAGAGGATCCCACCCAGGTCCTTTCCCGTAACTCCGCGTATTTACCCCGCTAATCCTCCTAACCTATATTTCTTGAGACATTGAGGGGCAATTTAGCATGGCCAATCCACCTAACCTGCACAGCTTCGGACTGTGGGAGGAAACCGGAGCACCTGGAGGAAACCCCCCCGAGATATGTGGAGAACATGTAAAAATAAACTGTTTTACTTTAATACCAGAGTGTGCTTAACAAAAATATCATAATTTGACAAGAAATAAAGAAAAGAACATCTTTTGCCTTTTTCCTTCCTTCAGACCTACCTGGCTTCTTTCCCTTTCTGTCTGGCTATCTCCTCCCATTTCCATCAGGTTGACTCTACTTTCTCAACATTTCTCTGTGTCAAATCTGAACTTTGACTATCAACTTCACTTAATGATTGGGACTGTGACATTGATTCATTTGCCTTCCTGACTCATTTTGCTCTACTGGTGGATTCTGTGATATTGGCAAACTTTCACTTTCTTTCTGACTTTCACTTTGGGCTGGAGGAGAAATTTGGACTTTAAAAGGTGCACCGTGCTCTTCCTTTTTCAGATATCCTTTTTCGAGCAAATGAACTACATGACACTGGCAGACTCTCTCTTCAATCTTCACTAGATTTGTGAATGCACTAAGTCTCTTCAAAGTGAGGCAAATGTATTAGCTAAGTCAGAGATTAACTTAGAATGACACACAACAATCCTTATGAATCTTTTAAGTTCTTCTTTGTTCTCTGGTCACTTTGCCTCCAAACTCCTCTCAGATTTCTCTTGCATTGGGTGGATACTTTCATCATTTATTTGGTGACCCAGGTATGTTACACTTGTGCTTTTCAGTTTTGATACCATTTTCTTGAAATCGATCTAGGACTTGGTTCAATCCTACCATGTGCTGTTTCTTAGTCTTACTGCAAATTAGAACGTCATCTAAGAAACAACACACCCCTTTCATCTCACTTAGTATCTGATCCATGATACTTTGGAACACTGCGGGTGCAGTAGACACTCCAGGTGGTAACCTTTCATATTGGTACAACCCTTTGTGTGTGTGAACCGTAAGCTGTGTCTTTGTCTTGTCAGTTAATTCCCAATATGCATTTGACATATCGATCTTACTAAATACCTTTCCATTTGCTAAATTAGATAACAAATCTTCACTGGTAGGTGAGTATCATTCTCAATCACCTTATTCACCATTTGTTTATAATGTCCACAAACTCGAGTGGACCCATCTGCTTTTTGAACCACCACAATGTGCACAGTCCAGTCACTGCTCCTCACCTTCTTATTTGCCCCTGTTCCTTCTAATTTTACTTACTGTTTCGAAACTGTGCATACAGACATTGTCCTTTATCTTAACTTTGGCCTTGTTATGGCCAATTTTATCATTTGGCCCTCCTTGTTCAAAAACACTTTGTGCTCACTTCGTACTTTCTCACAATCAGACGTATTCTTACTGTTACCATGGCTCATAATTTCCTGGTTCCCCAGCGTCGCCTTTGGGGAGGTATCCCAATGAGGCACAGGGGGATCTCTCTGGGAAGAAGTCATGTTAGTGTTTGCCCGGCAATTGTCCAGAAGTGTTAACTTCCCCAGGACAATTGTGCTGAGCCTGGAACCATCGAACAAAGCAATTTAAATCGCTAACTTCAAATGGTTCTGCCAGTTTTACCCTGATAATTACTTCAAAAGATTTAGAAGGAAAAAAAGCACTTCGAACTCCAGAGTAACTATTTACAAAACCCCACATGGGACAATCCCGCACTCCCCCAGGAGACCCTCATGCCATCCCAACCATGCACACACCCCGACCCAAAACTGGACACCCTCTCCCCACTAGTGCAACCCCTCTGACCACCCCTACCCCCTCCCAGTCCAACACCCACTTTCTCCCTGTCTGACCCCCCACAACCAGGTTCCCCTTTTCCCGGTTTGACTCCCCCCACCCCGTATATCGGTCTGCCTACCCCATCCCCTCCACAAGTCCTCATTCCTTCTCCAAGTACCACCCCCTTGCCTGTCTTTCTCTCCCCCCACCTCCCAGCCATCGGATCTCCCCCACCGTTCTTTTGAGGAAAACATTTACATTATCCTCATCTTCTATTTTATTCACCTTCAGCCAAACGAGTAACCATTGTTTGTAAGAATATCAGTCCTCTTTGCTAGTGTTGAATTCCACCATTGTCCTACAATAATTTCTTCAATGATGTCCTATTCTGATTCACTGGGTGGGATTATATGGCCTCACTCATCCCGAAATCGTAAAATCCCACCCGAGGTCAATGGACCTTTCCATGGTCCGTCCCTCGCCCGCTATGATTCCCGTGGCGGGCAAGATGGTAAAATTCCAGCCATTATGTTCCTTCAAATTGTTCAAGTTTCTTCAAAATCAACTTTAGGACTACCAAAAATGTGTCGCAATTGTCTTCAGTCCTTAATTTCTCAAATGAAGTGTAAAAGAAAATTCCATCCCATCTTTCACATTTCATTGTACATATTACATTGAATAAGAAGAATACATACTCAACCACAGGCATCCAGGAGTGAAGTAATTTCATTTACACATCCCAAACAGAGAGGGCAGCAGAGAGCGTAATATAACAGAATGCTCAGATCTTGCAATATAATACAGAATCCATTCTATTCAGTGAGTGCTCTGCACAAACACAGGTCCTTAACTGCTTGTCCAAAGCTTCCTGGCATATTGTCCATTGCCTCATCCTGAGCTATTTTCTTGGCATTTTATGCTGCAGGTATCCTTCATTTAAAAAAACAGACAACTTACTAAAGGGTTTACAAACAAAGTCATTTTTCTTTTCCATTGTCTTCAATGGAAAGAGAAAATCAGGGCTGTTCAGAAAAGATCAGATGAAAGAAAGGCTCCTGATTCCATCAGAGCTCATTTTGCTCTAAATTGGAGACTAATTTCACCTCCACTGACTCTGATTAATCAACTGATGTTAGTTTTCTGTGCAACAGTGATTGTATCAATACATCAGATTTGCCTGAACTTATTACAGGAAGATAATGCACATTTAATTGTGACAATAAATAGCTATCATACAATTTGCAACAACCTTGCAACTAACCCCAAACAGCTTAAATCACTGAACAACTTCAATCACTAGAATGATCATTAAAAAATAAATACTTACCATAAAAGCAACATAGTCAGTTTGCCAATTCCATAGTCAGTGATTTATTTCTATTTCAAACTTTATTGAAACCTGACTGCACATTGATTAATGCCGGTGTCTACAAAGCTCCAGAGGCTTCTGGCAGAATTCATCGTTGATACCAGTTTATTGACATGCCCACCTGATTTTTGTAACAAGCTATCAAACTCTTATGCAAGGTTGTTTTCTTGCTTTTTTTTGGATATGTTTATTGAACATTTTCTTATATTTTACATAGCAAACAAACACAGATACAGATCCACACAGTGCTCGCGTATACATTCTAACACGACTGGGACAAGCCCCTGGTACCCCCGGCGCCCACCCCATCCAAGTCCAATCAGTGACCTCTCCTTTAGGGAGGGGAGACAACAGCAGCTACTAGTATCTGCTGGGGCTGCTTAATGCATTGTTGATTAAAGTGCAAGAATTGTTCATTTATTACACTGAACACGAAAATATTTTCTGAGGTTCAAAGGGATATTTTATGAATTACTTGTGATGGAAAATGCACTTTGCATTTTGAGACATTAAAACTCATGAACTAATACTTTTGCGTGGTAGAGAGTGAGATAATGGAGTGAGCAGGATGCAGACTCTGGGCGAAGGAAGACAGGCAGGAAGATTAGATCATTATTTCCATCAGCTCTTGTTATTCAGTGTTTTTATGTTTGCCAATAAATTTCATCTCAGGATCGAGTGTGATAGCCTCTTAAACTGTTATCTAATTATTGGGGGGAACGAAATATTCCTGGAGTTTAACTACTCAGTCCAGTCTTGTTGCAGTGTGGCACATGTGAATTGCTTCAGTCTAAACAAAAGCAAACAGCAACCTGTACTAATCACTGAACAATTCCTCATGTAAAACATTCTGAATGTACTCCAGCAGCAAGGAAGGCAATTATGGATGGGCAATGAATGCAGACGTAGCCAGTGATGGCCACATCCTGTGAAACAATGAAACAAAAAACCTAAACTGCGTGTGGAAAACGAGAGGCAACAAATGTTCTGCATCAGTTCCCCAATTTGCAAAAAATAAGTGAATTTCCATTACTGTTACTATTTACCTGTAAATTTTAGGCTACAATTTAATCTGACTTGCTGGCAGGCCAATAGATATCCCAGGGTGGCCATGTCGTGAAGGGCAAATTTTTCCATTCCAACCGCCACGGGAATTGTAACAGGCGAGGGATGAGCCATGGAAAGGTCTGTTGACCTCGAACTGGATTTTCCAGTTTCAGGGCAAGCACGGCCGGAAAATCTCACCCTAATTGTTCACGTCACACAGTGTGCCACTGTTGTAATAACAAAGTTACTCAGGCACGGTGGCACAGTGGTTAGCACTGCTGCTTCACAGCGCCAGGGACCCAGATTCGATTCCCGGTTTGGGTCATTGGCTGTGGGGAATCTGCATGTTCTCTCTGTGTCTGCGTGGGTTTCCTCCAGGTGTTCCGGTTTCCTCCCACAGTCTGAAAGACATGTTGGTTAGGTGCATTGGCCGTGCTAAATTCTCCCTCAGTATACCTGAACAGGCGCCGGAGTGTGGCAGCTAAAGAATTTGTACAGTAACTTCATTGCAGTGTTAATATAAGCCTACTTGTGACAATAAATAATAAAGAGAATAAGGAGAAATAAAGATGTCAGGAGTATCTTTATTGAATATGCAATCCAAATAACTTCAAAAACAAACACAAAGGGATAGAAATACATCTTGGGAGACAGCCTAAAATGAGCAGTATCACATTAGCTGTTCGTTATTACTCCAATGCGACTGAATATCGGGTAGGATAACAGATGGCTGGTGTGATATTGTCCATTTTATGCTACCCCAAACATATACAAATGAAAGTGTATAGAATTACTTTTTATTCAACTGAATTGCCTTATATTTCTCTCTCCTTATCTCCTGCAGCACTTTTCTATTTCTTATGTTATATATGAAGGTTTACATGGAATCTGACAGGAATTCTGAAGATTTTGCTTGTATTATGTAATGATGATTAAAGGGTAAGGGCATGTTGTTGGGTTGGATGAAAAATATGGTTCTTTAGACACTGGGGAAACAAGAGTTTGGGAAATATGTATTGGTGATGTATCCGGTCCTTGTGGTTCCCGATCCTGGCCCTTTCCCATCTGGTGCAGAGGACCATATTTGGAGAAGATGGAAATTGTGCCCCAATCAAGACCTCCAGAAAAAGAGAACATAGGCCAATGTCATGGTCAATTTACCAGTACTTCCAAGGCATTCTTAGTCAAGTTATTGCCGGGGAGCATCAGAATGCCTGCACATTTTCAGGGCCAATATCTCCAGTAGGGGAGCGGAAACTCGGCAGCCCATGCTTCTCTGCAATCTAACCATGGCTGGCAGGCCACTGGATATATTACCCATGTGTTCCCAGATGCTAGGTAACCCCTTCTAGGAGCTGTTAACCTCAGTATGAGTTTCCTCAACAGCAAAAAGAGAACAATGGATTCATTGGGGAAAAAAATTACATTTTAACAGTGTAGATGCTCATGTACAGTAATGGGGTCGAGACTGGCTCACCACCAATTGCTTAGTTCGGGTGTTCAAGAGAGGGATTTTGCCGTACCTGATTCTTTGATAGGTTGTTTGGCTGCAATCCTCCTCTGGTACAAATCCATCTCACAATACAATTTTCAACTTATACATGGTAAAAAAAAAAGCCCTGCTGTTGCAAGCCTGAAAGTTTCAAAGCAAGAAAGATTTTGGTTTTGACACAGGTTTAACTTCTGCTGGGATTTTGATGATGGGAAAAATAAAGGACCCTTTGTCCCTTTCCAGTTAAGAGCCAAGGCATTATTACTATGCCTACTACTGTACTTGAACATCAACACTGTTATGATTGGTGGCACAATCCAAGTTTCTCCCACTGAATGCAATATCTCTTTTTGTTGTTGTGGACACCCATACTGAGGATAACAGGTAATGCCAGCAAGGAGCATCACCGGCCTTTGGCACAAATTGGAAACTTGTGTGCTATGCCTGATCTATGTAAAGTCAAAAAAATTCCCCTAAATCCTTAGATGAGCTGCCAGCCACACAATATCATTTGGAAACAAGAGGCCAATGGAAAACCGATTAGCAATTTTTTTGTAAGCACTTTTTTGGATAAGAGCAATCCATTGATCCTGCTTCAGCTCCCAAATAATTCCCTTGTTTCCTGACATGTTGCATCATAATTCACCTTTACAGGACCTCTTGTTTTCTCCAATAAAGCTCCAAGTTTCACTTCAAAAACCTACTGTTTTCCCTAATTCTATGTAGAAGGCCTCTTCCAGTAACTCCCTGTGCATCAGTGATTGGAAGCATCTATTGAGCTACACACTCTACCTCACCACAACAGAGAGCATGGGCCTTCACCAAATCCAAAAAGCTTGATCTTTTGCATAAAAATAAATTAATTTAACTATTTATGCAAAGTATAACACTTAGCTTTGACACTCCATAAATAATCCACTATCCTCCGACTGCAAGAGTGAGATTATAAAAGCATTCCCCTTCTTTCTTTACCTCTTGCACATGTTGTTCATCCATACGAGTAAAAAACTCATCCATATTGGGGGATAATTGTTCTGAGATCTTGGCAACCATATTCTTCAATGTTTAAGATTAGGTTATAGTGGAGGAAAATGGGTTATAAGAAGGAAAAGGATCTGAAGGAACATGGAAATAATGTGGTTATGTGGATTAGATTACTATTCCTTATCTTGAGGAGGGTGGGGTGGTTTAGCTCAGGCAAGAGCAGCCTTTGGTCATGTGGGACTATGGCGACTTTATCTTTAACTTACGTTACTTTTCCCGAGGAGCATAAAATCAACATGAACCTATTGGGCTAAATGGATTGTTTCTATATTGTACTTTCAATGTATTTCAGGTTCTTCTATTCAGGGATGGAGCCAATGATAAAGGAGGATATAATCCCTTTTGGAGGTTCCATCCAATGAGTTTAATCCTGGCTTTCTGGATTAAGGAGTGTTGTCGTCATTGATCCATCATAAGAAAAAAGTTATTTTAGCATTTCCTGGAAAAGCACATGTTCACTTGCACAATAGGCTGAAATAAGTTGCATGCTGCAAAATTGGTATCTTTTGGTTCTCATGCTTGTCTGGTTATTAATCGTGGTTAATATGGTTATATCATGATTGGCTATTTCCTTGGAACAGCTTCTACTTTTCACCCCTAACTTTACTGAAAGTGCAGCAGAAACCCCATCAATGGGGTGGTATTTAGTGCAAGCAACGAGGGTCTCGCCCACTAGCTGGAGTGAGAGCCCTGCATTGCCTCCTTTTGGGAAGACTCACCGAATTAAGTGTCAAGCAGGTACTTAACTGAATTGCGGTGGGTCTTTCCCCTGGATCAAGGACCCCAGTGGCAGAAATTCTGCCAATCATAGGCTGGAAGGTACGCATTGTTTGGCAGCATCAGTGGGAGTGGTGACTGGTGCTGGCAAAACACTCCCTAAAGCAAAGGGCATAGGCCACAAGGCACTAAAGGCAGAATGGATTTGTGGTGTGGGAGTCATGGGGAGGGGTATGAGAGGGCAGGGGAATAGTTATCAAGGAGACCCCTTGCCTTCCCAATAATGGCTTTTGAAGTAACGTGCCTGAGTTACACTAGAGTTACTCATGAGTAGAGGGAAACCTTCCTGGTACTTAAGTTGATCTTTCTCTACACCCTAGCTGTAACTGTAACACTACATTTTACACCCTCTCCTTTCCTTCTCTATGAATGGTATGCTTTGTCTGTATAGCATACAAGAAACAATACTTTTCACTGTATACCAATACATGTGACAATAATAAATCAAATCAAAACAAATAAAATTAAATCAAATCAAATTAGCCCATGAGACAACTTACAACCATGGTGGCAGCATGGTGACACCAATCTCATGGTGATTTGGTGTCGTTGACACAGCTAGAAACTGGAATAAGACCTGATAGTAGCGACCGTATCTTTGTGAGAGGCACACTGAGAATCGATAACGATGTCAGTATCAGTTGGGCTTTCACTGCCCATTCCATGGCTGTTTGAAAAATTTGAAGGTCCACAGAGAGACCAACATTCGGCACAGTAGCACAGTGGTTAGCACTGCTACTTCACAGCTCCAGGGATCTGGGTTTGAATCCCAGCTCGGGTCACTGTCTGTGTGGAGTTTGCACATTCTCCCTGTGTCTGCGTGGGTTTCCTCCGGGTGCTCCGGTTTCCTCCCACAGTCCAAAGATGTGCGGGCTAGGTTGATTGGCAATTCTAAATTGCCCCTTAGTGTCCCGGGATGCATAGGTTAGAGGGGTTAATGGGTAAATATGTAGGGATATGGGGATAGGGCCTGGGTGGGATTGTGGTTGGTGCAGGCTCGATGGGCCAAATGGCCTCTTTCTGCACTGTAGGATTCTATGATTCTATGAACATTGGGAGTTGTGGAGAAGAACTCCCTAAGGTATCGAGCAGCATTAAGTTTGCATGCCAACAGCTGAAACACTAGCTTAGTTCACTCCTTTACACCATAGGGCCTATCACTGACGATATCCTCTTGAAAGGGGGTAGAAAAGCCATTATTTTGCCACCTAATGGCCTCAATTGAGTCGCAGATGGGGAGAACCATGCTAATCCCCCACCCCAGGTATGATGAGAGTGTGCTTGAGGATGCTTGGACGGCCACCAAGAAGTTTAAAATCCGGAAATATGCCAATGGAGGACTGTAAAATCCCACTCATGATTTGCTTGATGCACTTGCAACTTTGGTTGGGTACAGAACAGGCTGAATGGCTTACTCTTATTCCTGTGGTCCTAATGTTGTAGATGTGTCAGTGGCAGTGGCAGATTAAAATAACCCTGTGGCTTAAATGTTATACTGGTTGTAACCTTAAAAGTCACTGGTAGAGATGTACATGTGGAGATGGTGGGATACAGGTCTGTTGGTAGCAGTTCTTTAAAAGCTTTGCTTGTAAAGTGAATACTTTAGAGGAATTATTCTTCTGCTGCAGCCTAGTGTCCATACATTGCTAATCCTGTACTTGTTCTTGTAAGAAGTAAAGATAGAGTACCTTCTGCAATGGGACAGTCCATTTGCCTTTATTGTAAAAGGAGCATGGGGGAGGGGGGGGGGGTGCGGGTGGGTAGGAAACAGAGGTTCCAAAGACATATGGTACAAAGGCAGCCGGTCAAATATTTAGCAACAATAGGCTGAGAATTATATGGTTTTTGTGTCTTCTAATGTATCGAGTAGTTCCTTTAAATTTTAAGATAATGCCTAGCAACCCTGGATACCCAGTCCACCAGTTATCAAAACAGAATATGCTGGAAATCGTCAGCAGCCCTGGCAGCATTTGTGGAGAGAGGAAGAAAGTTAATATTTTGGCTCAAAGATCTTTCATCCGATGATAGGAGATGGCAGGAATGACATCAACACGTCATTGCCACTTCAGTTGCATGTAACTGTCCAAAAGAGAGCAGCTTCTTCTGCTGGTCTCAAAAATGACAGTGGAAAATGAGCACAGATCCAGAGTAATTGGTTCCCATCCCATTTATTGCCCACTTAACCTATTATGGCTTCAAGCTCTGATGGAGTGCAGCAGAAAAACTGAATAAAAGTATCCTGCAAATCAACGGAGGAAATGTACTGATTAACATTCAAATATATTCGACCTTAAAGAAGTATCAATTAACTAAAACATAAGAACGAGTTCCAATGTACATATAAGGAATTCTGGTAAAGTTTAAAGTTTATTTATTAGTGTCACAAGTAGGCTTACATTAGCGCTGTAATGAAGTTACTGTGAAAATCCCCTAGTCGCCACACTCCGGCACCGGTTCGGGTACACTGAGGGAGAATTTAGCATAACCATCACGTCTTTCGGAATGTGGGAGGAAACTGGAGCACCCGGAGGAAACCCACGCAGACACGGAGAGACTCCGCAGACAGTGACCCAAGCCGGGAATCGAATGCGGGTCCCTGGCGCTGTGACGCAGCAGCACTAACCATTGTGTCACCATGCCACCCGGTAAATATTCAAATGCAGTATTTCAACTTTAAATCATTTAAATATTGCACTACTTCAGTCCATAGATCCCAACTTCTGTGGCACTGTGGTTGGCGCTGCTGTCTCAGAGCGCCAGGGTCCCAGGTTCAATTCTTGGCTTGGATCAGTGTCTGTGTGGAGACTGCACATTGTCCCCTCTCTGCACGGGTTTCCTCTGGGTGCTCTGATTTCCTCCCCTAGTCCGAAGGACGTGCTGGTTAGGTGCATTGGCCATGCTAAATTCTCCCTCAATGTACCTGAACAGGTGCCGGACTGGATTTTCACAGTAACTTCATTGCAGTGTTAATGTAAGTCTACTTGTGACATTAATAAATAAACTTAAAACTTAAACTTCTGAACCTTCAGAAAAATGACAACTTAGAAAGTGACAGAAATGCAAATTAGTTAGATGTGAAATAGATGGAACCTTCATTTTTTATTTTAAAATAACGTATAACTTTATTTGAATGCATTATACATCATTTTAAATGAGAATTTAACCAATGGATGCAAATTAAATACTTGCTGCGCATTCACAAGCCATCAGTGGCATCCCCGCCTTTGGAATACTCTGGTGGAAATGTGATCAATTTAGTGTTGGAAATTCATTCAGATCTTGAGGTTCTTCTGTCTAAAGTATCCCCTCAAAGCTCAATTCACTCCACATGGATGTGTTTGATGAATGAACATGCAGTCGAAGATTCTTTGGTAGAAATAAAACACCCGTAGGAGGTGTCGAACTGGTTCCTGATTCTAAGAACTGTATACTCAGTGAAATCAAAGACATTTAAATGTTGACCTTAGGCTCAAGGGTTGTAATTGTGTGATACATTGTTGGTGATCAGAAAAGGATCACTCGCACTCCATAGTGAGTGACAGTAACCACTGGAACCCAAGGAGTTGATAATTTAACGATCTGACATGTTTTCAATGAAAAGACAATCATCTACAATGAACAAAAAAATGAAATAAGAGCACAAATGATTCATTAAATTCCAAGTGTCGAATTTGCGTGAGAACTGGAGTAACTCACGTTGGTTTTTTCGGTGAGTGTTCAGAGAAAAATCTCCCACACTCTGCACTGCAGAGGCCACCTGCATGAATATCATTAAATTTCAGGAGGTGGGGCCTATTCCCGCTGGAAAGGCTGAAATCAGCGTGCTGAGCGGGCCACTGCGCATGCGCCGATCTGTCTGTTAGCGCAGCGGGATGGGAGAATCGTGGCCCACATTTTCCAAATTTTTAGAACTGATAAATATTAATTGAATCACATTTCTTGTAATGCATGATTTTAACACTCCCCCACCCCCATCTCCCTTCAGTCAGCTTTTCCCTTCTTTTATATTGCTCACAAGAGTGGGCAGGTAATTTAGCTGATGCCATTATGCACCAACCCATTCAGACGCCTGTGAGAGAAATCTGAGGTCAATCTCTCAGTGGGAAATTGTGTAGAGCAGAACTGCAGATTGATAGAATGTTACAGCACAGATGCAGACTATTTATCGCAACATGCTCCTACCATCAAGATTTTCTTCACATGAAACATTTAGACAAATCCCACTCTCCTGCTATGCCCATTCTTCAAGCAATTCCTCAGCTTCATTTTAAATGATTTTTCCTTCTCTGCAGAAGATTCTATGTTTTTTCCATATAAACAATATTTTCCAACTCCACCTTTTATTACTTGTTTAAATTCATGCCTTTTTATTGCCACCCTATTATTACCAACACTAATCTAGCACTATTAACTACTTCTAACAATCCTTTACAATCATATAGAGCTCTATTAGGTTACCCATGAACCTTCTAAGCCTCTGCTAAAAATAGCCATAAACTCTCACGTCTCTCTTATGAGTTGTAGCTCCTTTGTTCTGCTAATATACTAGTGAATTTATGTTGTATTTTTTCCATTGTGTCCCTCTTATAATGACTCCCAGAACTATAGACAATAGTCAGCTGCAACACAATCAAAATTCTGTACAAATTTAAAAAGGGATCGAAGGAAAGGTCAAACAATTATTGACCAGTTAGTCTTACATCAGTGGTGGCAAAATTAGTGAAATTAATTCTGAGAGAAAGGATTAACTACTTCTTAGAAAGGCATGGACTAGTCAGGAATGGTTAGCATGGATTTGTTAAAGGAAGGTCCTGCCTCACCAGTTTGACAGAATTCTTTGAAGAAGTGACAAGAAGGGTTGATGAAGGCAATGTAGTGTATGTTGTGTCCATTGATTTTAGCAAAGCCATGACAAGGTCCCACATGATGTGGAGATGCCGGCGTTGGACTGGGGTAAACACAGTAAGAGTTTTAACAACACCAGGTTAAAGTCCAACAGGTTTATATGGTAGCAAATGCCATTAGCTTTCGGAGCGCTGCTCCTTCATCAGATGGAGTGGAAAATAAACCTGTTGGACTTTAACCTGGTGTTGTTAAAACTCTTAAGGTCAAAAAAAGTAAATGCCCATGGGATACAGGGTAACGTGGCAAACTGGATAAAAAGTTGGCTTTACAACAGGAAACAAATGAATGCCCTTGCGAATGGGAAGTTGTTTCAAGTAATGTTCCACAGGGCTCGGTGATGAGACCCTTGCTGTTTGTGTTATATATGAACGATTTGGACGTAAACGTGGGGGGCACAATTGGCAAAATTGCAGAAAACACAAACAGTTATAGGGAGTCCGCAATAAATGGGAATATACTAAGAGGGGTTGATGAAGTAAGAGATCTCAGTGTACATGTGCACAGGTCCCTAAGGGCAGCAGTTCAAGTAGACAAGGTTGTAAAGAAGGTATATGGAATGCTCTCCTTCATTGGCAAAGGTATAGAATATAAAAGTAAGGATGTGGGGCAGGATCTCCCCAAAACAAAGTCTGTTATCAGGAATGCTCCACACTGGTCTTCTGGACGGGTTTGGCACTGCAATCTAAACTGTCAGGTTTTTTGGCAGCAGGGAGTTTTGTGTTGGCAGGGGCTGGGGCAGAGCCTAAGTACACCAGGGAAGCGGGCTTCAGAGCACTAGGGTGCCATTACATAGGACTCCCCGATCTCCCAGTGAACCAGGCGATGTCCTCCCACTGCCCTGCATGAACATTGGACCCCTTGTCCATCTTTAGTGAGCAGCATTGCTAAACCCCACACCGACACAGGTTGCTGGGATTGGGGAATCAGGAACATTCCGAAGAGTTGCCTGGCAGACCCCCTCCACAGCTCACCCCTGCATGCCCCTCCCCGCTTTCATGATCCTACCCCTGGCAAAGCCCCCTTCATGACCCTCCCCTGCATAGCTCTCCTGAATAATCTCCCTTGCATTGCCCCTCTAGCAAACCAGCCCTTGTAGAGCTCCCCTCCTGCATAAGCTCCCTTTCACCGTGAATACTACCTCGTCATAGCCCCACTCCCATTCAGGTTTCACCCACTGACTGGCCATGCCACCGACCACCCAGGGGTTTCAATGGCCTCTGATCTCCCCCAGTGTGGCCATGGCACCCGCTCCCGGCTACTGCAGAGCAGTGGCGAATCTCGCTGCCGGGATGTCTCGCCAGGGAGGGCGGAAGCAGCTGTGTGGGACCAGGTAAGTGCTTTCAACTTGCATTAGTTTTATGTAAACAGACTTCACGCTCTTTCTAGCAAAACAGGGCTGGAGGACACATAATTGATTTGCCCCGAGTGCAGATTTTTTTTTACCCTGCCGCACTATCTTCACGGTTGGTTGATCAGCGTGGTGAGCCAGTAAGATCACACCCGTAATGTTAGAATTGTATAAAACACTAGTGAGGCCACAGCTGGAGTATTGTGTGCAGTTCTGTTCACCACATGACAGGAAGGACATAACTGTTCTGGAGAGAGTGCAGAGGAGGTTCACAAGAATGTTGCCAGGGCTAGAAAAATGTAGTTAGGAGAAGAGATTGGATAGGTTGGGATTATTTCCTTGGAACAAAGAAGGCTGAGGGGTGACTTGATTGAGGTGTACAAAATTATGAAGGGATGAGATAGAGTGGACAGGATGAAATTATTTCCCTTGGCGGAGAATTCTAGAAGCAGGGGACATCGATTCAAGATAAAAGATAGAAGGTGTAAAAAGGACATGAGGAAGAACTTTTTATGCAAGGGGTAGTGAATGTCGGAATTTGCTGCCCGATTTGGTGGTGGAAGCAGAGACCCTAAACTCTTTTAAAAAGTATCTGGATCTGACACTTAAGTGTTGTAAGCTCCAGGGCTATGGGCTGCGTGCAGGAAGGGGGGATTAGAAAAGGCATCTGGGTGTCCTTGGGCTGGCATGGATAAGATGGGACAAATTACGTCCTTCTGTGCTGTAACCTATGGTTCTCCGGTTTTAAATTTATCATTGAGCCAGAATTTGCTGTCAAAGTAATGGTGAGAGTATTTGTGCTCGCAGCTGTTTATACACAAGTGGCAACTTCAGATGAGGGTAGATTCTTGGTTGAACACAAATGTATATTTATATATTTTATATATGTCTCTGTGGCACGGTGGCACAGTGGTTAGTACTGCTGTCTCACAGCGCCAAAAACCCGGGTTCGATTCCTAGCTTAGGTCACTGTCTGTGTGGACGTTCTCTCCGTGTCTACATGGGTTTCCTCCGGGTGCTCTGGTTTCCTCCCACAGTCTGAAGACATGCTGGTTAGGTGCATTGACCCGAACAGGCGCCAGAGTGTGGTGACTAGGGGAATTTCACAGTAACTTCATTGCAATGTTAATATAAGCCTTACTTGTGACGAATAAATAAACTTTTTTAAAAAACGATCTAAAGTTGTTGTTGGAGTTATGCTGCTTCATCGTTCACTTTGCAAAAACAATACCTTGCTGACTGCCTCACCATTGAAATGTATTGAATGACATGAAGTTGCTGCATTTGCTCGGTAGACATGAACGAACTGTCATGTCAAGTGTAAACACCACATTTAGCGACAATTAATGCCAATCAACATCTCTGCCACTGGAGGTTCATTCCCTTAGGCATTAATTGATGCTGGAGATTTTAAACATGTAAAGTATTAACATTTTCTTTATCTATTCACTTCTGTCACTTTTTCCTCTCTTTTAATCTAATCTATCTTTTACATGGAACATAGAATCCTACAGTGCAGAAGGAGGCCATTTGGCCCATCAAGTTCATACCGACCACAATCCCACCCAGGCCCTATCCCCATGACCCCATGCATTTACCCTAGCTAGCCCCCCTGACACCAAGGGGCAATTTAGCATGGCCAATCCATCTAACCCGCACATCTTTGGAGTGTGGAGGAAACTGGAGCACTCAGAGGAAACCCACGCAGACAAGGGGAGTACGTGCAAACTTCACACAGACAGTGACCCAAGCCGGGAATCGAACCCGGGTCCCTGGCGCTGTGAGACAGCAGTGTTAACCACTGTGCCACCCCCTTCCTCTCTTTATTTCTCATTCTGGATGTGATTTGACATTGAATTAACGCATTCTAATTCAGCCACCTTCTCAATCGTTGCTCTGTTTCTTCCCCAATCTTTAAGTCTGACTAGTTAAAGAATTATCCAGTTAATTGCCCTATTCATTCTGGCTTTTCATAGTATATACAACGCAGAGAACAGAAACAGGCCACTCAGGAGGCTAAGGAAATTCGGCATGTCCGCTATGACTCTCATCATTTTTCACAGATGCCCCATAGAAAGCATTCTTTCTGAATGTATCTCAGCTCGGTATGGCTCCTGCTCTGACCGAGACTGCAAGAAACTACAAAGGGTTGTGAATGTAGCCTAGTCCATCACACAAACTAGCTTCCCATCCATTGACTCAGAAAAACAGCCAGCATAATTCAAGGACCCCACTCATCCCTTCCACCTTCTTCTTTTGGGAAAAAGATACAAAAGCCTGAGAACACTAAAGTTTATTTATTAGTCAAAAGTAGGCTTACATTAACACTGCAATGAAGTTACTGTGGAAATCCCCTAGTCACCACACTCCGGCGCCTGTTCAGGTACACTGAGTGAGAATTTAGCATGGCCAATGCACCTAACCAGCACATCTTTTGGACTATGGGAGGAAACCGGTGTACCCGGAGGAAACACACGCAGACACAGGGAGAACGTGTAAACTCCGCACAGACAGTGATCCAAGCTGGGAATCAAACCCAGGTCCATGGTGCTGTGAGGGAGCAATGGTAACCACTGTGCCACCGTGCCACCCAAGACCCAGTGACTATCAACTGACTCAAGAACAGCTTCTTCCCTGCTGCTATCAGACTTTGGAATGGACCTACCTTATATTGGGTCGATCTTGTGCTGCACCCGATCTGTAACTGCAACACTATATTCTGCACCCTTTCCTTCTCCCCTATGAACGGTAAAAACAAAATACTGCGGATGCTGGAATCTGAAACAACAACAGAAAATGCTGGAAAATCTCAGCAGGTCTGACAGCATCTGTGGACAGAGAATAGAGCCAATGACCCTTTGTAGAGCTAAGAGCAAAGAAAATCAGCAGAGTTTAATACTATGAGGGTGTGGGGAGTGGGGTGTCCCAGTTATGCCTATCTCTTTATGGCTTATGTGGAGCATTCCCTGTTCCAGTCCTACTTCGGCCCCCTCCCACAACTCCTCTATTGGTACATCGACAACTATTGTAGTGCCGTTTCTTGCTCTCATCTGGACCTAGAAAAATTTATCAATTTTGCTTCCAATTTCCAGCCCTCTATAACTTTCACATGGTCCATCTCTGACATTTCTCTTCCCTTCCTTGACCTCTCTGCCTGCATTTCTGGTGATACACTGTCCACTAGTATCCATTACAAGCCCACAACTAACTTGACTACAGCTCTTTGCACCCCACATCCTGTAAGGACTCCATCCCATTTTCTCAGCTCCTTCACCTCCGTCGCATCTATTCTGATGATGCCACTTCCCAAAATAGTACTGCTGATATGTCTTCCTTCCTCAATCATGGTTTTCCACCCACTGTGGTTAATGGCTCTCAACCAGATCTAACCCATCCCCCGGACCACTGCTCTCAAACCGCGCCCCCCCCCCCCCTCCCATAACCAGGATTGGGTCCCCTTGTCCTCACTTTTCATGCCCACCAGTTTCCGCATTCAAAGGATCATCCGCCGCCATTCCCACCAACTCCAGCATGATGCCACTACTCAACACATCTTCCCCTCTCTCCACCTGTCAGCATTCCGCAGGGACCGTTCTCTCCGGGATACCCTAGTCCACTCCTCCATCACACCCAACACTCACCCCCTGCCCACAGCACCTTCCCGTGCAATTATAGAAAGTGCAACACCTGCCCCTTTACCTCCTCCCTGCTCACCATCCTAGGTCCTAAACACCCCTTTCAGGTGAAGCAGCGCTTCACATGCACCTCCTTCAATCTGGGTCAATTGCATTCACTGCTCCCAATGCGGTCAACTCTACATTGGAGAGACCAAACGTAGACTGGGTGACCGTTTTGCTGAACACCTTCGGTCCGTCTGCAAGCAGGACCCAGACGATCCTGTCGCTTGCCACATCAACACATCTACTGTCCACATGTCCGTCCTTGGTCTTTTGGAATGTTCCAGTGAACCCCAACGCAAACTGGAGGAACAACACCTCATCTTCTGATTGGGCATTTTACAACCTTCTGGACTGAACATTGAGTTATAGAATCATCATAGAAACCCTACAGTGCAGAAAGAGGCCATTTGGCCCATCGAGTCTGCACCGACCACAATCCCACCCAGGCGCTACCCCCATATTCATATTCATGCATCCCTACATATTCATGCAGAGTTCAACAACTTCAGAGGATGGATTCCCTCCTTTACCTTCACCCCATTTCCATTTATTTTATTTCATTTCATCTCATTCATCAATGTGATTGTCCTTCTTTCTCACTCCTATTTTTCCACTTCTTCATTCCAGTTCTCCTTTTGCACCCCCTCCTCCTTCTAGGGCAACTGCCATAATTCTCTGGCAGTCCCCTAACCATTTGTACCTCTCTTCTGCCATTCACACATTCTGATCACTTAATGGATACTTTTAGCACCTTTCTCAGCCTTCTTCATCCTCATTTACATTCCATTTGTCCAATTATAGTCCCCCACCCACCCTCATAGTATAAATCACTGCTGATTCTCTTTGCTCCTAGCTCTGACGAAGGATCATTTAGACTCAACATGTTGGTTCTATTCTCCCTCCACAGATGCTGTCAGACCTGCTGAGATTTTTCAGCATTTTCTGTTTTTGTACTCTATGAATGGTATGCTTTGTCTGTATAGCGCTCAAGAAACAATACTTTATACTGTATCCCAATGTATGTGACAATAATAGATCAAATCAAATCAAATCAGCTTAGCCAGTTCACTCTAGCATTCATCCTCCACTTGGGCCTCATCCCATCTTCCCTCATTTAATTCTATCACTGGAATCTCCCATTTCCTCAAATGCTTCTCCTTAAATGCATCTACATTATTTTCTTCAATCACTTCCTGTGACAGCAAGCTCGACATTCTCACTGCTCCTTGGGTGAAGGCATTTCTACTGAATTCCTTTTGGATTTCTTGGTGTCTATCTTATATTGATGGCTTTGAGTTATACTCTTCCCACAAGAGGAAGCGTTCTCTCAGTGTCCTCTCAAACAAAGCTGTTCATAATTTTAAAGGCCTCTATTAGGTTCAGCCTTCTTTTTTCAAGAGAAAATTGACCCACCTATCAATCCTTTCCTGGTATCTATACCCTTGCATTTCTGGTATCATCCTTGTAAATCTTCATTGAAATTTCTTCAGTACCTCTTTATCATTTTTATGATAAGATGACCAGAACTGCATGTTGTACTCATAAGTGTCGTCTAACCAATGTTCGATTCAGGTTTAGCATAACTTCCCTACTTTTCAATTCTATCTGACTAGAAATGAAGCCTAATACTTAATGTTTTTATAGCCTGCCTAACTTGCAGTGCACCTGTATTCTAAGATCTTTTTGTTCTTCAATCCCAGCCTCGACGCCCAGGTAATATGTGACCTCAATATTTTTCTCAACAAACTGTAGTACCTCACATTTGTCTGTGTTGAACTTCATTTGATTTTGATTTATTATTGTCACATGTACTAACATACAGTGAAAAGTATTGTTTCTTGCACACTATACAAACAAAACCATACCGTTCATAGAGAAGGAAACGAGAGAGTGCAAAATGTAGTGTTACAGTCATAGCTAGGGTGTAGAGAAAGATCAACTTAATGCAAGGTAAGTCCATTCACAAGTCTGACAGCAGCAGGGAAGACGCTGTTCTCGAGTCGGTTGGTACATGACCTCAGACTTTTGTATCTTTTTCCCAACGAAAGAAGGTGGAAGAGAGAATGTCCGGGGTGCGTGGAGTCCTTAATTATGCTGGCTGTTTTGCCGAGGCAGTGGGAAGTGTGGACAGAATCAATGGATGGGAGGCTGGTTTGCGAGATGGATTGGACTACATTCACAACCTTTTGTAGTTCCTTGCAGTCTTGGGCAGAGCAGAAGCCATACCAAGCTGTGATACAACCAGAAAGAATGCTTTCTATGGGGCATCTGTAAAAGTTGGTGAGAGTCGTAGCTGACATGCCAAATTTCCTTAGTCTTCTGAGAAAGTAGAGGCGTCGGTGGGCTTTCTTAACTATAGTGTCGGCATGGGGGGACCAGGACAGGTTGTTGGTGATCTGGATACCTAAAAACCTGAAGCTCTCGATCCTTTCTACTTCGTCCCCATTGATGTAGACAGTGGCATGTTCTCCTTTACGCTTCCTGAAGTCGATGACAATCTCCTTCATTTTGTTGACATTGAGGGAGAGATTATTGTTGCTGCACCAGTTCACCAGATTCTCTGTCTTGTCATTGTTTGAGATCCAACACACTATGGTGGTGTCGTCAGCAAACTTGAAAATCGAATTGGAGGTGAATTTGGCCACACATTCATAGGTGTATAAGGAGTATAGTAGGGGGCTGAGAACACAGCCTTGTGGGGCACCGGTGTTAAGGACGATCGTGGAGAAGGTGTTGTAGCCTTTTCTTACTGATTGTGGTCCGTGAGTTAGGAAGTTCAGGATCCAGTTGCAGAGGGAGGTGCCGAGTTTGGAGATGAGTTTTGTGGGAATAATGGTTTTGAAGGCTGAGCTGTAGTCAATAAATAGGAGTCTGACATAGGTGTCCTTGTTATCTAGGTGTTCCAGGGTTGAGTGCCAATCATTTGCCAATTATTTGCCTGTTCTGCAAGTTTGTTAATGCCTTTGTACAAATATGTTTTAAGATGCGATTATATTTGCTTCAGAAATGAGCTGCCATGCACTCACCAATCAGATACCATCAATCACGGCTCAGAGGATTTGAGTATGAGAACAGTTACCATGCAGCCATAGTATAAAACCAGGCTAAAAACCCTCATCACAACAGCATTGTCGGGAGTGAGACCATTAGTAGCTGAAGTCCTATTGAAATCGATCAGTCCTAGTCAGATCGGATCCAATTGGCCTGCAGACAACCTAGTTTGACTATCAAGGGGTAACTATGTTTTAAATCACTCTGTATTGTTTTCAAGTGCAAATTTTTGTCAATAAAACTGTTGGATTTTTGGTGAAGTTGTGATTCTCAATATTTTGGATTTCACACCCTCCTTAATTTATTGTATTGACCATCCCACCCCCAATTTGTGCCATTCACATTAGAAATTGTGATTTTGATCCTTGTGGAACACCACTTCCCAACTTTTCCACTCTGAATAATTACCCTTTCCTTCTCCCACTCTCTACTGTTTAAAAAAGGAAGGAGACAAAAGGCGGGTAACTATAGGCCGGTCAGCTTAACGTCTGTAGTAGGGAAAATGCTGGAATCCATTATTAAAGAGGAGATAGCAGGGCATCTGGATAGAAATGGTTCGATCAATCAGACGCAGCATGGATTCATGAGGGGAAAGTCGTGCTTGACGAACATGTTGGATTTTTATGAAGATGTGACTAGGGCGGTTGATGGAGGAGAACCGGTGGATGCGGTGTTTTTGGATTTCCAAAAGGCGTTTGATAAGGTGCCCCATAAAAGGCTGCTGAAGAAGATTAGGGCACACGGAGTTGGGGGTAGTGTGTTAAAGTGGATTGGGGACTGGGTATCCGACAGGAAGCAAAGAGTCGGAATAAATGGGTGTTTTTCCGG
This sequence comes from Mustelus asterias, assembly GCF_964213995.1. Taxonomy (NCBI): domain Eukaryota; kingdom Metazoa; phylum Chordata; class Chondrichthyes; order Carcharhiniformes; family Triakidae; genus Mustelus; species Mustelus asterias. The sequence continues at coordinate 46,990,223 of NC_135807.1, read as the reverse complement.
TTGGAGGAAGGTAACTAGTGGCGTGCCGCAGGGATCGGTACTCGGGCCGCAACTGTTTACCATTTATATAGATGATCTGGAGGAGGGGACGGAGTGTAGGGTAACGAAGTTTGCAGACGACACAAAGATAAGTGGAAAAGTGAATCGTGTGGAGGACGGAGAAGATCTGCAGAGAGATTTGGACAGGCTGAGTGAGTGGGCGAGGATATGGCAAATGGAGTATAACGTTGAGAAATGCGAGGTTATACACTTTGGAGGAAATAATAACAAATGGGATTACTATCTCAATGGAAACAAATTAAAACATGCTACCGTGCAAAGGGACCTGGGGGTCCTTGTGCATGAGACGCAAAAGCCCAGTCTGCAGGTACAACAGGTGATCAAGAAGGCAAATGGGATGTTGGCCTATATTGCGAGGGGGATAGAATATAAAAGCAGGGATGTCTTGATGCACCTGTACAGGGCATTGGTGAGGCCGCAGCTGGAATACTGTGTGCAGTATTGGTCCCCTTATATGAGGAAGGATATATTGGCATTGGAGGGAGTGCAGAGAAGGTTCACCAGGTTGATACCGGAGATGAGGGGTTTGGATTATGAGGAGAGGCTGAGGAGATTGGGTTTGTACTCGTTGGAGTTTAGAAGGATGAGGGGGAATCTTATGGAGACTTATAAGATAATGCGGGGGCTGGATAGGGTGGAGGCGGAGAGATTCTTTCCACTTAGTAAGGAAGTTAAAACTAGAGGACACAGCCTCAAAATAAAGGGGGGTCGGTTTAAGATAGAGTTGAGGAGGAACTTCTTCTCCCAGAGGGTGGTGAATCTCTGGAATTCTCTGCCCACTGAGGTGGTGGAGGCTACCTCGCTGAATATGTTTAAAGCGCGGATGGATGGATTCCTGATCGGTAAGGGAATTAAGGGTTATGGGGATCAGGCGGGTAAGTGGTACTGATCCACGTCAGATCAGCCATGATCTTATTGAATGGCGGGGCAGGCTCGAGGGGCTAGATGGCCTACTCCTGCTCCTATTTCTTATGTTCTTATGTTCTTATGTTCTTATGTTCTACATTTTACCTTGAAGCCAGCTAATAATCCAGTCTGCCCCTTGTCCCCTGACTTCACCTGCTCTGACCTTATTCATTAGTCTATTATGGGGCATCTGATCAACGATCTTTTGAAAATGTAGGTAAGTGACATTTACTCCATTACCATTGTCCACTCATACCTCATCAAAAAATTCAACAAGGTTGGTCAAGCAAGATGTTCCCTTTTTTGCCGAATCCATGCTATCCATCATTATATTTCTTGTTACTAGATGTTCTTTTATTCTCTCCTTTAGTAGGGATTCAATTATTTTCCTGTCACCAATGTTAATCTGACTTGTCTGTAATTTCCTAGGTATGTTTTGTCCCACTTCTTATCGATAGGAATTACATTAACTATCTGCCTGCCTTTTGGCAATACATTTTTTTTTGAGTGAATTATTGAATATGTGTAATCATACCTTGGCTATATCTTTCCTGGATTTAAAAAAATATGTGGATGCAATCCAATTGGACCAGAGGCTTTTTCCACTTTGCATTTGACTAGTTTATTCAATACATCCCCTTTTTTTAGTTTAAATGCACTTATCTGATAGTTTATGCCATGATTCAATGTCAAAGTTAATACCAAACCAAAATACTTATTTAATTTTTGAACCATCTTTCTATTGTTGCCTGTGAAATATCCTGTCCATACGTTAATAGTCTAATTTCATCCCAACCTTCCTTTTTTATTGCTTTGCCTGTAAAATATTTTACTCTTTTGATTTATGTTCCTTAATTAAATATTTATTTGTTCTATCCAAGTTCCTCTTTGTTTTCCTAACAATTTTTGACTTCTCTCCTAATCTGTTTTTATTGTCTCTTATCATGCACTATATGTATTGAAGATATACTTCTTTTCTAACCCTCAAATGTTTCCTGATGTCTTTATTTAGTAATGAATTCTCACTAATGTTTAGTTTGTTGTTTCCTTTAAGTGCATTATATTTTTCTTGAACTCCGTTCATCAACATTTTTAATGTTTCCTTTGTTGTTCTACATTGTTTGCCAATATTTTTGCCCATTTAATTTTCCCAAGTTCTATTCCCAGGCCCTCAAAGCAAGCTTTTATCCAATCTATTTGCCTGGTTGTTCTTCTCGGTCGTCATCTCAAAGCATAATATATTATGGTCACTATTGTCCAGATGTTCCCCTACTCTCTCTTCTCTTAACTGTTCTTGTTCATTCCCCATTACTAGACCCAATAGTGAACCTTCTTGGGTTTTTTACATATTGGGTTAGTAAGGAGTCTTGTGCCGATTGTAGAAATTCCATGCCCTTAACCTTCCTCTTCTGTCCAATTAACATTAGGGGAGTTGAACTTCCCCATGATTATTGTTCTGTGATTTTTACTCAATTCTCTAATTTGTCTGCATATTTGCCTCCACATTCCATCCACCATAAGTGATGTGTCAGCTGCACCTATTAGTCTGATTGATACTTTATTAACTCGTATCTCTATTGATATGAATGTTATTTTTCTCTTGCTGCCTCTCTTTTCTCTATCACCATTAAGTTATTCCTAATCATAGAATCTTGATAATGCAGAAGGAGGCCATTCAGCCTACTGAGTCTGCACCGACTCAGGCCTATCTCCGTAGCCCTACACATTTACTATGGCTGATCCACCTAACCTACATATCTTTTGGACACTAAGAGACAATTTAGCATGGCAAATCAACCTAACCTGCACATCTTTGAACTGTGGGAGGAAATTGGACCACCTGAAGGAAATCTACACAGACCTCAGAAGAACATGCAAACTCCACGCAGTCACCGAAGGCTGGAATTGAACCCAGGTCCCTAGTGCTGTGGGGCAGCAGTGCTAACTACTCTGCCATTGTGCCAACTTCTCTATCTCCCCTCTTTCCCTCCCTATCTTTTCTAAATATGCAAAACCACGTAATTACATTCCAGATATCTGATTTCCCACAATGCAATGTTATCAATTTGCATCTTCAGCCACTTGCCTGGCAAAAAATGTAAAGTTCTAAACATGCAAAGACAAATCTAATTACTATCTCAACGAAACATGAGCTAATAATTGTGTGCTTTTGTGCTGTTTTAATTGTTACGGTCCTAACTACATGCGTTGCCATTTTTAGTGCCTGGTGCTCCTGAACATCAAGGTGTCTTTTCTCCTCTACTTTACTTTAAATCTCATCATTTGAGGTATACTGGGGGAGAAATGTGATCTAATTTTGCCATCTTGTGAGCATAAATTGGGCAGGAACATCCCAAAATCAGGTTGTGTCTCTCATGCACAATTTTCTCTTCAAATGTGGTGCAATCTGAAATAAGCTTCTTCACAACTATTACCCAAAACTTCTTGAAATACTAGCAAGAGGGCTGCTTTTGCATAACAGGATTAATCCTGTCAGCTTCCTCCATTCCATACCCACCCCCTCAAGTAGTGGGCTGTTTTGATTATACAGTGCTTAATGGAATTCAGCCAAATACTGGAAAAAATAAAACTAACCAAGAGGACTGATGCTTAATCATAGAAGAATCCTACTGTGCAGAAGGAGGCCATTCGGCCCATCGAGTCTGCACCGAGCACAATCCCATCCAGGACCCACCCCCACATGCATTTACCCTTAGCTAGTCCCCTTGACACTAAGGGGCAATTTAGCATGGTTTTCCACCTAACTCGCACATCTTTGGACTGTGGGAGGAAACTGGAGCACCTGGAGGAAACCCACGCAGACACAGGCAAAATATGCAAACTCCATGCAGGCAGTGACCCAAGCCGGGAATTGAACCCGGGTCCCTGGTGCTGTGAGGCAGCAGTGCTCACTATTTGCCACCATGTCACCTTGGTCAAGGTGCAAATGTACAAAGTAATATATTAAGAATGCCAAGTGCTTGGTTAACCTGAATCAATGTTCTGCTTATTATCTTTATTTCCTGCATTATCTACACCAGCTTACTTTTCTTGTTACTTTTCTTTTATTCCTTCATCTTTGGAATTATCGTAATAATTTCCTTATCTTGGAATACAGCAGTGTAGGGGTTATGTTACTGACTCAATAATCCAGAGTCTTGGATTAATACTCAAGAGGGCATGAATATAAATCCCACTGTAGCAGCTTGAGAATTTGAATTTAGTTTAAAAAGTCTGGAAGCAAAAAGCTGGTATCAGTAACTGTGAACGTGAAGCTGTTATCATATGAAAAAAACAACTTATTCAGTAGGGAATGGAACTGCTCTCCTCACCCAATCCAATCATCTTTATTACTTCATATTCTTATTTTTATTTTTACACTTCTCCATCTTGTCTTCCATCTCTCCCCCTCCCCCCACCTCTTCCCCAGGCCAACTGCCACTTTCCACGGGTTGTCCTCTGACAATCTGTACCTTTGTTCTGCCATTCACACATTCCGATCTCTTAATGGATGCTCTGAGCACCTTTCTCAGCTTTTATCATCACCATTTACATTCCCTTTGTCCAATTACAACCCTCCTCCAAAGCCCCTCCCCCACCCTCATAACATAAATTTTGCCCTATTTTCTTTGTCTTTAGCTCTGACGCAGGTTCATCTAGCCTCAAAATGTTGGCTTTATTTTCTCTGTAAGAGTTTTAACAACACCAGGTTAAAGTCCAACAGGTTTATTTGGTAGCAAATGCCATAAGCTTTCGGAGCGCTGCTCCTTCGTCAGATGGAGTGGAAATCTGCTCTCAAACAGGGCACAGAGACACAAAATCAAGTTACAGAATACTGATTAGAATGCGAATCCCTACAACCAACCAGGTCTTAAAGATACAGACAATGTGGGTGGAGGGAGCATTAAGCACAGGTTAAAGAGATGTGTATTGTCTCCAGACAGATTTTATTTTCTCTCACAGATGCTGTTAGACATGCTGAGCTTTTTCAGCACTTTTTGTTTTTGTTTCAGATTTCAGCATCCACAGGATTTTGCCTTTATTGCAGAAACACTTCCCTATTTTTATATTTGATCTCACTTGCAATAAATACCAATATTACATTTGCCTTCCTAATTACTTGTTGCACCTGGATACCAACTTTTCATGATTCCCTCTGTAGCAGAGCATTCAACTGTCTATCTCCATTAAAATACAAACATGCAAACTCGGAGCAGAAGGCGGCCATTTGGCCCTTTCAACCTGCAACCTATCTCCAGTAACCTTTCACTCCCTTGTTAATTAAGAATCTATCTAGCTCTGGCTTAAAAATATTCAAAGACTCTGCGTCCACTGCCTTTTAAGGAAGAGAGTTCCAACGGCTCACTACCCTCTGAGAAAAACAAGTCATCTCACCTTTGTCTTAAATGGGGCGGCACAGTGGTTAGCACTGCTGCCTCACAGCGCCAGGGATCCGGGTTCAATTCCCGGCTTGGGTCACTGTCTGTGTGAAGTTTGCACATTCTCCCCGTGTCTGCGTGGGTTTCCTCCGGGTGCTCCAGTTTCCTCCCGCAGTCTGAAAGACCTGCTGGTTAGGTGCATTGACCCGAACAGGCGCCGGAGTGTGGCGACTAAGGGAATTTCACAGTAACTTCATTGCAGTGTTAATGTAAGCCTTATTTGTGACTAATAAATAAACATTATGAGTGACCCTTTATTTTTAAACAGTGACCCCCTAGTTCTAGATTCTCCCACAAGAGGAAACCTCCTCTCCACTTCAACACTGTCAAAATCCCTCAGGATCTTTTGTTTCTTTCAAATCGCCATTCTTCTAAGCTCCAGTGGATACAAGCCTAACCTGTCTAATCTTTCCTCATAAGATAACCTGGGTATTTGGTACTAGTTTAGTAAACCTTCTCTGTAATCTTTTTAATGCATTTACATCCTTCCTTAAATAAAGAGACAAATGTTGTACACAGTATTCCAGATGTGGTCTCGCCAGTGTCCTGTATGATTAAGCATAACCTCTCTACTTGTGTATTCAATTCCCCTTGCAATAAATGATAATATTCTATTAGCTTTTCTAATTATCTGCTGTAACTACATTCTGGCCGTCTGCGATTCATGTCTAGATCTCTTCAAACCTCAGAGCTCTGCAATTTTTCACTATTTAGATAATGTGCTTCTTTTTTATTCTTCCTGCCAGAACGGACAATTTCACATTTTCCCACATTAGACTCCATTTGCCAGTTCTTTGCTCACTCACTTAACATATCTATGTCGCCTTGTAGCCTCCTTATGTCCACTTCACAACTTACTTCCCTATCCAGCTACGTATCAACAGCAAATTTAGCAACCATGCCTTCAAACCCTAAATCCAAGTCATTTATAATGATAAGGAGGAACTACTAAATTGATTTTTGGTACTTAAAGTTTACAAGGCATTAGGACCAGATGAGATACATCCAAGGATAATGAAGAAAGTGAGAGTGGAAATTGCAGAGGCACTGGTCATAAATTTTCAGTCTTCTCTGGACTCAGGAGGTACCAGAGGACTGCAGAATTGCAAACATTTCACCCTTGTTCAAAAAAGGTTGTCAGGATAAGCCCAGCAATTACAGACCACTCAGTTTAACTTTGGTGTTGGGGAAGCTACAAGAAACAATTATTTTGCTAAGGATTAATAGTCACATGGAAAAATGTTGGTTGATTGATTTGATTTCATTTATTATTGTTACATGTATTGGTATACAGTGAAAAGTATTATTTCTTGTGCCCAAACAAACAAAGCATACCGTTCATAGAGAAGGAAAGGAGAGAGTGCAGAATGTAATGTTACAGTCATAGCTAAGGTGTAGAGAAAGATCAACTTAATGCAAGGTAGGTCCATTTAAAAGTCTGACAACAGCAGGGAAGAAACTGTTCTTGAGTCGGTTGATACGTGACCTCAGATTTTTGTATCTTTATCCCGACGGAAGAAGGTGGAAGAGAGAATGCCCGGGCTGCTTTGCCGATGCAGTGGGAAGTGCAGACAGAGTCAAGGGATGGGAGGTTGGTTTACTGGAGGTTGGTTAGGAAGAGCCAGCGTGGATTTCTAAAAGGAACATTATGTTTAACTAACTTGCTAGAGATTTTTGCAGAGGTAACAGGGAGTGTTGATGAGTGTTATGCTGTTGATATGGTGTAGATGGACTTCCAAATGGCATTCGATATAGTGCCGCACAACAGAGTTGTGAGCAAGTTATAGCTCATGAAATAAAAAGGACAGTAGAAACAAGTATACAAAATTGGCTGAGTAATGGGAAATAGTGAGTAATGGTTATTGGATACTTTTTGGACCAGAGGAAGGTTTGTGATGTAAACTCTAAACCGTGAGGAAGACAGTGTAAAACTTCAAAAAGACATGACAAGTTGGTGGAGTGGGCAGGTCGGTGGCAGATGAAGTTCAACACAGAGAAGTGTGAGGTAATGCATTTTGGCAGGAAGAACATGGAATGACACTATAATATAAAGAGTACAACTCTAAAGGATGTGCAGGAGCAGAGGGACCTGGTTGTGTACGTACATAAGTTACATTTTTTGGCCAATAATCTGCCCCAGCATGTTGGTGGTGAGGAACTTGATGCTGGATTGACATTGTCAACGGGAAGGGTTTAGATTATTTTTCTGAAGATAGTCATTGCCTGCCCCAGGTGCAGCATGAATGCTACCTTCCATTTATCACCCCAAACCTGTGTGCTGTCCAGATCTTGGTGAATGCAGGCACAAACTATTTCATTGTTTGAGGAGTTGCAAATAGAACTGAACATTGTGCAATTATTATTAAACATTCCCACTTCTGACTTCATAACGGAGGAAAGGTCTTTGTTGAAGCAGATAAAGATGTTGACCTCACTCAGTTAAAGTTTAAAGTTTATTTATTAGTGTCACAAGTAGGCTTACATTAACACAGCAATGAAGTTACTGTGAAAATCCCCTAGTCGCCACACTCCGGTGTCTGTTCGAGTACACAGAGGGAGAATTTAGCATAGCCAATGCACCTAACTAGCATGTCTTTCAGACTGTGAGAGGAAACCCACGCCAACATGGGGAGAACATGCAAACTCCGCACAGACTGTCACCCAGGCCAGGAATCGAACCCAGGTCCCTGGTGCTGTGAGGCAGCAGTGCTAACTGTGCCATCTATTTTGAGGAACTCCTCCAGCATTGTCCTGGGGTTGAGGTGATTGGCCTCCAACAGCCATAACAATCTTCTCTGTACTAGTTATGACTCTAGTCAATAGAGAGCTTTTCCCCCCGATCTCCACTGACTTCAGTTTTTCTAGAACTCCTTGATGCCACACTCAGTCAAATGTTGATGTCAAGGGCAGTCACTGTCACCTCATCTCTGGTTAGTCAACTCTTTAATCCCATGTTCTGGGCCATCAAGCATTATTTAGACTTTTCCTTGCCTGTTGAGGTTTTTAAAATGTTTAGGTGTCGCTGAAAGTGTGAACTGACACTGTTGCAGCGAGGGAAGCAGGGCATCCGAGTTCAGCAAATAACACATCCTATTAACCACCCAGATTGAAGAACTGTGAAATTAACAATGCAAACATGGGGAAGGAAGTGTAAGTTTTAATAAATGTCAAGCCAGGTACAGAAACTGAAATAAACAGAAAATTGGTGGATTATGAAAGAGAAAATAGAGACAGAAAAGGAAAGTAAAGAAAAATCTATTTTTAAAAAGTCGCCAACAATTAAAAATATGGAGGACTGGTACTCCACTGTTAATTTTCAGTGTTGGAGTGGTTGATCGTCAGTAATAGATATTTACTACAATATTAAGAGGGTGTTTAGACTGAAATAGACAAGATTTTATGTTCTGTGGCAAGATTGGTTTGTAATTACTGCACAGGTACAGTAACTTGACATTATTCAATTTATTTTGATGGTGAGGCATCTGTGAGATGATGTTTTTGGAAGTCTATGGTTTGTGCATAAACAATAATGAGTACCATTAGTGTTACTGTTATTTTGACAGAAAACTATGGGTCAGAGTTTTGAAGATTGGCAAGATACATATCCAACTGGTCCGAGAGCTTTAAAATTTATACAAGTGTCTTACTTGCTTGGTGCCCTCTGCTTTATCAATGGACACGTCTTGATGGGCAAGAATGCATTTCAGCTTCATTAGACAGACTATCAACCTAATAGAAATTTGTCAGCTATAAATAGATGTGTTACAGACAGACAAATCTAAATGTTTGGACACTCACTCCCATACCAACAAGCTAACAAGTTTCTATTGGATAGGTAATAGGGTTATATTAAATAGAAAACCCGATGTACTGCTACCATGTATAAATCAACCGACTGACACCACACGTTCATGATTGATTGACACTTCTTAATATAAGTGCAAGCAATCTCATTTTGGAAAGTGGAAACAACTTTATCTGTGAAAGCTCAATAACTAAATGAAGTTTTAAGGTTGGCTATTTTGGAATGTGCTTCCAAATCAAAATTTTCAACAACATTTCTTGTAGTATGCCATGTCTGTCACTGATGTTATGACCATTGATCTTGCCAATTTCCTCCATCTTATCCGTAACATTTTTATATTTCTCTTTTTTGAATTGGCTATAGATCTGACTCACTACAAACACCGATCCTGGATATTCACAAGTGTTGTTAAAATAATTGTCTCTACAATGTCAGTCACTATCTCTTCATTCTTTGATTTGATTTATCATTGTCATGTATTAGTATACAGTGAAAAATATTGTTTCTTGTACACTATACAAAGCATACCGTTCATAGAGAAGGAAACGAGAGAGTGCAGAATGTAGTGTTACAGTCACAGCTAGGGTGTAGAGAGTGATCAACTTAATGCAAGGTAGGTCCATTCAAAAGTCTGATGGCAGCAGGGAAGAAACTGTCTTGAGTCGGTTGGTACGTGTCCTCAGATTTTTGTACCTTTTTTCTGATGGAAGAAGGTGGAAGAGAGTATGTCCGGGGAGTGTGGTGTCCTTGATTATGCTGGCTGCTTTTCATCATAGAAACCCTACAGTGCAGAAAGAGGCCATTTGGCCCATCGAGTCTGCACCGACCACAATCCCACCCAGACCCCTACATATTAACCCGCTAATCCCTCAAACCTACACATCTCAGTACACTAAGGGGCAATTTTAGCATGGCCAATCAACCTAACCCGCACATCTTTGGACTGTGGGAGGAAACCGGAGCACCCGGAGGAAACCCACGCAGACACGAGCAGAATGTGCAAACTCCACACAGACATTGACCCAAGCCGGGAATCGAACCCAGGTCCCTGGAGCTGTGAAGCAGCAGTGCTAACCACTGTGCTACCGTGCCGCCCGAGGCAGTGGGACGTGTAGACAGAGTCAATGGGTGAGAGGCTGGTTTGAGTGATGGACTGGGCTTCGTTCACAACCCTTCGTAGTTTCTTGCGGTCTTGGACAGAGCAGGAGCCATACCAAGCTGCGATACAACCAGAAAGAATGCTTTCTATTGATTGATTTCCGCAGGTGAAAAGCTTACGCCCAACATCGCTGGCAAAGAGTATGGGTCTTGTTCTGCCTTTTACCAAATGACAACGTTCCCTTTGTCATTGTCACTGCCCTTTCTGCCTTGAGATAATTAAGGCCCCAACTAGAGACGATTTAGTTCTCTTGCCAGCATTTTGCTGCCAGAGCTACAACTGCACCACCCCCAACTCGCTTTTCAAGTTTGCTAATGATGCCACTGCAGTGGGTCGGATCTCAAACAATGGCAAGACAGAGTACAGGAAAGAGACAGAGAATCTCCTGAACTGGTGCAACGACAATAATCTCTCCCTCAATGTCAACAAAACGAAGGAGATTGTCATCGACTTCAGGAAGCGTAGTGCAGGACATGCTCCTGTCTACATCAATGGGGACGAAGTAGAAATGGTTGAAAGCTTCAAGTTTTTAGGTGTTCAGATCACCATCCTGTCCTGATCCCCCCATGCCGACACTATAATTAAAGTAGCACACTGATGCCTCTACTTTCTCAGAGGTCTAAGGAAATTTGGCATATCCACTATGAGTCACACCACCTTTTACAGGGGCTGAATGGCCACACACAGGAGACTCCTTGGGGCACTATGAAGGTCAGTGAAGCTGTTATCAACATGGGTGTGATGCATGTCTTTCATGGACAAGTGACAATGTTAATTTAAATGCTTGATGGAGAACAGAACTCAAAATACAGATGAGAGAAGTACATATCTCACAGTCCTGATGACATATTGCACATTCTCCCCGTGTCTGCATGGGTTTCCTCCCGCAGTCCAAAAATATGCAGGTTAGGTGAGTTGGCCATGCTAAATTGTCCACTAGTGTCCCAAGATGTGGAGGTTAGAAGGATTAATGGGTTATGGGAATAGGGCCTGGGTGGGGTGCTCTGTCGGACTCAATGGGCAGAATGGCCTCCTTCTGCACTGTAGGGATTCTATGATTTGTTCAGTTCACATCTCTGGCACCTCAAACAGATAATGATCACCTTTTGAAGTTGACAGAATAGAAGTGGTGGCCAAGAATCTAGGAGGCTTGAAGGCAGGGGAGCCTGTCACCGATTGTGATGTTAGTGTGGAGCCATTAGAGAGCGAGTGCCCTAATGAATGACAACAATACACCCTCTGGCAAACAATTAGCACAGCTCTCATGTGGCCATCACTAGTCACATGGAGCTCCAAAAGGTGAGTATTCAGAAGGATGTGTTGGAACATGCAATGTCCTCTCATCACTTTTTTTTCTCTCACAGGTAATGGACAAAAGCAGCAAGATGCCAAGCCCGCAGAACAGCCTCTGAGGAGGCGGGAGAGACCTCAGAGGAACCTCTGTGATTCCGTTCTTCTGTGTCCTCCACCAGCAGGTATACTCATGTCAGATGTGCACTTGTAGCATTGTGGCTGAATCCGGTCAGCAGCTGCATAAGGCAGTAATAGTTGTGGCTATTCATAACCAGAAGACAGTGGGAGGACATAATGATACTCACCTTCAGGCTGATGACATATCACTGTAGTCAATGACAATACAGCAGATACTGCAGCTGCGGCTTGTGATATGTGAACATCTATGGTGAGTAACGCACCTGCTGACTCTCCAAAGCCTGTCCACCATTTACAAGGCACAAGAGTGCAATGAACTAATCCCAACGTGCCTGGATAAGTGCAGCTCCAATAACATTCAAGAAGCTTGACATCATCCAGGACAAAGCAGCCTGCTTGATTGCTACCCCTTCCACAAATATTTACTCCCTCCACCACTGACACACAGTGACAGCTGTGTGTACCATCTACAAAATGCACTGCAAGAACTCACCAAGGTTCCTTAGACAGCATCTTCCAAACTCACAATCATTACCATCTGGAAGGATAAGGGTAGCAGATACATGGGAACACCACCAACTGCAAGTTCCCCTCCAAGCTACTCATCATCCTTACTGGGAAATATAATGCCGTTCCTTCACTGTCACTCAGTCAAAATCCTGGGACTCCCTCCCTAACAGCACTGTGGGTGTACCAGCAACACAGACTGCAGCAGTTCAAGAAGACAGCTCATCAGCACCGTGTCAAGGGCAATTAGGGGTGGGCAATACATGGTGGCCTAGCCAGCGACACCCACATCCTATTTAAAGATCTGACAGAACTCCAAGGGGTTAGGTGCACTGATGTGTGAACAATGGCGGAGTTTATGCAGGCAATGAGTACAGCCATGTCTTCCTCCACTAACAAAGTGGTGACCCTTTGAGAGCTGCATCCAGCAAACCACCCAGTGGATATCAGAGATACATGTGGACCTGCATGCCTTTTCATTCTCCCTGAACTCTAGGACCAATTGCTGGGTGAGAAGGGTATGAGGTGTCTGGAATAATCGCCAGGTGTTCATGCTCCTTGGGTGAGCAGGGAGGGACAGGTACATATTATGGCCCTGGCCCAAATGTTGCTGGAAAATTGGCTAAGTGAAGAAAGAGATACTGAAGGTTGATGGGAAATGTGGCTTAGTTATGAAATTCTACAAGAAATCTGTCACACAGAAGGTCCCTCAACTTCAAAAGGGGATCATTATCTGCTTGAGGTGCCAGAGATGTGAACTGAACAAATCATAGAATCCCTACAGTGCAGAAGGAGGCCATTCTGCCCATTGAGTCTGCACCGACTCTCCGACAGAGCATCCCAACCAGGCCCTATTTCCATAACTCTACATATTGACCCCATTAATCCTTCTAGCCTACACATTTTGGGACACTAATGGACAATTTAGCATGGCCAACTCACCTAACATGCATATTTTTTGACTGTGGGAGGAAACCCATGCACAGGGATAACGTGCAAACTCCAGACAGACAGTCACCCAAGGCTGGAATTAAACCCTGCTCCCTGGCGCTGTGAAGCAGCAGTGCAAACCATAGTGCCGCCATGTTCACGGGAAGTAGGAGATAACGATTGTGATGGATGGGAGGCCATTAACATGGACATCTGTGGTAATCTTAAGGTGTGGAGATGCCGGCATTGGACTGGGGTAAACACAGTAAGAAGTTTAACAACACCAGGTTAAAGTCCAACAGGTTTATTTGGTAGCAAAAGCCACACAAGCTTTCGGAGCCTTAAGCCCCTTCTTCAGGTGAATGGGAATTAGAAACAAAGAAACATAGAAAAACTACAGCACAAAACAGGCCCTTCGGCCCCACAAGTTGTGCCGAACATATCCCTACCTTTTAGGCCTACCTATAACCCTCCATCCTATTAAGTCCCATGTCAGCATTTGGAATACTGCGTCCAGTTCTGGTCGCCACACTACCAGAAAGACGTGGAGGCTTTGGAGAGAGTACAGAGGACGTTTACCAGAATGTTGCCTGGTATGGAAGGGCTTAGTTATGAGGAGAGATTGGGTAAACTGGGGTTGTTCTCCCTGGAAAGACGGAGGATGAGGGGAGACTTAATAGAGGTGTATAAAATTATGAAAGGCATAGATAGGGGGAACGGTGGGAAGCTTTTCCTCAGGTCGGTGGTGACGTTCACAAGGGGTCATAGGTTCAAGGTGAAGGGGGGGGAGGTTTAACACAGATATCAGAAGGACATATTTTACACAGAGGGTGGTGGGGGCCTGGAATGCGCTGCCAGGCAAGGTGGTGGAGGCGGACACACTGGGAACGTTTAAGACTTATCTAGATAGCCATATGAACGGAGTGAGAATGGAGGGATACAAAAGAATGGTCTAGTTTGGACCAGGGAGCAGCACGGGCTTGGAGGGTCGAAGGGCCTGTTCCTGCGCTGTATTGTTCTTTGTTGTTTGTATGTACTCATCCAGGAGTCTCTTAAAAGACCCTATTGAGTTTGCCTCCACCACCACTGACGGCAGCCGATTCCACTCACCCGCTACCCTCTGTGTGAAAAACATCCCCCTAACATTTCCCCTGTACCTACCCCCCAGCACCTTAAACCTGTGTCCTCTCGTAGCAGCCATTTCCACCCTGGGAAAAAGCCTCTGAGAGTCCACCCGATCTATGCCTCTCAACATCTTATATACCTCTATTAGGTCTCCTCTCATCCTACGTCTCTTCAAGGAGAGAATTCTGTTCACAAACAGGGCATATAAAGACACAAACTCAATTTACATGAATAATGGTTGGAATGCGAATACTTACAGCTAATCAAGTCTTTAAGATACAAACAATGTGAGTGGAGAGAGCATCAAGACAGGTAAAGAGATGTGTATTGTCTCCAGACAGGACAGCCAGTGAGACTCTGCAGGTCCAGGCAAGCTGTGGGGATTACAAATAGTGTGACATGAACCCAATATCCCGGTTGAGGCATCCTCATGTGTGCGGAACTTGGCTATCAGTTTCTGCTCAACGACTCTGCGCCATCGTGTGTCGTGAAGGCCGCCTTGGAGAACGCTTACCCGAATATCAGAGGCCGAATGCCCGTGACCGCTGAAGTGCTCCCCAACAGGAAGAGAACAGTCTTGCCTGGTGATTGTCGGGTGGTGTTCATTCACCCGTTGTTGCAGCGTCTGCATGGTTTCCCCAATGTACCATGCCTCGGGACATCCTTTCCTGCAGCGTATCAGGTAGACAACGTTGGTCGAGTCTCACATTGTTTGTATCTTAAAGACTTGATTAGCTGTAAGTATTCGCTTGTCTGGACAGAGTAGATAGGAAGAAACTGTTCCCATTGATGCAAGGTTCAAGGGCATAGATTTAAGGTAACTGGCAAAAGGAGCAATGAGTGGTTAGGATCTGGAATGCCTGTGCACTGGAGGCATGGTCAATTGAGGTTTTCAAAAGGGAATTGGATCATTATCTGAAAAGGAAAACTTTGCAGACTATGGGGCAAAGGCAGAGTAAGTGACACTCCATGAATTGTTCCTTCAGAGGGCCAGTTGAATGGGCTGAATGCCCTTCTTCCATGCTCCAACCATTCTGTGATTCTATTCTAAGGGGATCATGGTTCGATGGAATAATTTATTCTGACCACCCAGAATAAATGGATTAAAGGAAAAGGTAAAGGAAAAAATCCTTGCCATCACTGTTGCATTATTCTTTTCCTCCCGTTACTGAATTCCAATACTGGCTTCCTTAATGTTAGTTGTGTCTCTGTTTTCTTAACAAGCTCTTAATAGATGGTGAAATGCACTTTTTAGAGCTATTCCAAAAGGAAGATGATACAGGCCCAAATACCAATGTTTATGGAATATCGCTCCACAATGCAGAGGAGGTTTTTGCGCTATGAACAAAAAGCAGGATCTTGCCACATGCAGGGATATAATTGGTATTACAGAAACGTTGCAGAATCATAATTCATCCACCTTCCCTAAGCACCCTATAAATAAGTAAAGTAGACAATTAACACCCAATTACTGAAACCGCAGTCATCAAAATAAGAATACAAACCCACTGGTTCCAGACTGTACAAGATAAAATCGAATTTGCAGCACTCTCAGCCACAGCGGGTTACCTGAGCTTACTGAGTGTGGACAGTATATATGTGGAAATTAATTGAAGGCAGGGTATGTGACAGGCAGCTAGTTTGGTCCTAGTTTACTCCATTGAACTCTTTGGCGTCTGTGGCTAATTAAATTTTAAGGGTTATAGGAATGAAGCAGGACTAAGAAAGACAATTTCATCCCAGCCAGTTGTTAAACCTGCAACAAGTAGGTTTAAACCCAATCACCTGGCAAGGTTAATGTCATGACAGAATAAACCCACTGACTCGATAGTTGATCACATCAACTCAAGTTATTAGCTAAACTTGTAAGTTTGTATATTTATGTATTATTTTTGCTCTAATATGAAGTGAATGGCAAAATAAAATCAGCAGAAGCACAGAATTACCGCCTCGCCCGTCCCAGAATTGGGGTGGGCGAGGCTCGCAGAACGGCATTCTCCGTTGGTCTCGGGCGGGATCTTACGAGCCTCGGGCAGGCGAGGCGGTAAAATTCCAGCATATGAGTTTGGTCTAAAATGAACAGAAAATTTACAAAATGCAGATTTTGAAAAATAAATAATCCTCTCAGATTCGGATGTAAAAATGATGAAAGAAGTTTAACAGTTTGAGCATAAATTATGCAAAAGTTCATAAATCAAAATGAAATTCAAAATCTCACTGATTTGCTTTTGTTTAATGCTCCAATTTAATGTCTGAGATTTCCAATCAGAGAAAGCATTGATTACTGAAAGAAAAAGTTGCTCAATGTAATTTATTGAAGGCTCGAAATCTTTCCCAGTTTTCTTCTCAAGTGGGTTGCAGCTCTTACTTTTCTTTTTTTTTAAATTTCTGCCTCTTTAATTTTACTAAAATGGTCATTGCCATCTTTGTTATCCAGTATAAGTACTTTTACATTCTGGATAACTGGATGTAACAGTTAACAGCAAAAGGAGACATAGATTTTTTTCCCTAGGTGAGAGAGACCTGCAGAGGCTAATCAAGATACATTGAACTTGACATGGCAAGCTCTATTAGAATTGAAGTGACTCAGGTATCTTTTCACTTGGCAAGCATTGAACCTGACATGTATCCTCGTTCAGCTTTGTTACTTTAATGAACCCGGTGCGGATGTTAACTGGACTTGTGATATGTGTGTGGCAAACTTATCAGCCCTTTAAAAATTAATATTTACACCTTTTTTTTCAAAAGCTTGATGTCTATTATGGTTATGGAAAGAAGCATTGTGTAATTCTTATGTTTTCCAATGATGAAGTTAAGCACTGAAAGCCAGGTCTGAAGTTACCTTTGCCACTTACTTTATCCTGATAAAATATTTCCCTCAAGCCTAACAAGTGTTTTTCCTAAGGTGTTCCGATGCTGATGTGATAAAGCACTTGACTTCCGAAAAGGAGGCCATTAATTCGAGTCCTGGAGCTACCTGTCACTCAAAATCACTAGACAGCCCGATGGATTTAATCAATTTTCTATCAGGCAGATACAATCAGAAGCAAAACATACACCTTGAGAGAATAGAGTAGAAATAAATCCTCTTATATTTTGTATTTCCAATTAAACAATGCTTACTGTTAGTCAGGCATGGGGTCAAATTGTTATCATTCAATGAGATGTGCATGGCATGGACTATCTTGTTATCCCAGTTGGCAGGGTCAGGTGGGGAAAATTGACTTTCCTGGGAGAAAAATCAGGGTGAATCAAATAAAATACTTTCCCTGCTGCACCAAGATGACCACTTTTTGCTGATTTTATGTTTCAATAAGAACATGAGGCCATTCTGCAGAGCCTGTTCCTTCCTCTGTTCTAGCATGGTCCCTGACACATCTATTAAGTCTCCCGAAGGAAAGTGTTACACAAGTAATCCCTGATGGTAAAACGAATAAACTTTATTTATCCTCAGATTATACCTGAATCAATAATGAATCATTAGAAACAGCAGGAAAGTAAGTAAGGTTCATTAAGAATGTACATCAGTCAACCTCATCCTTTAGCTTTGCACAGGTTAAGTGGGGTCACCATAATGCTGGTTGATCATTCCTTCATTTCAACCATCATTTGGATTTGGCAGGTGTGGATCTTGTGGCCAGCTGCCCTTCCTGCTGCTAAGCCTCCTCATTTATCTGGGCTGGGGACTGGCACTGGTACACACTGGCTTGCCTGCACCAGAGTTGGGTTCTTTCATAGCCAACAAGTCCTGGAATGGGGCTTGAAGCCAGGGGCTTCTGGCTTAGAGGCAGGAAGACTACCTGGTCAGTCACTCCAGCTCCTATCATGTACAACAGGCATCCGCTGTCAATATTTGAAATTTCAAAGTTCATTCCTGGGATGTGGATATCTGGAAAGACTGACAGATATTGTCAATCCTGGGATGCCTTCAAAAGGCCTTTTATCTTGAATCATGCAGTCCATGTGGTACTCTTCCTGGTGGTTTGATACAACTGATCAGCATGCTAGGCTATTGCAGTGGGCAGTTGAGTTTCAACCATGCTGATGAGTGACATTTGGCCAATACTGCCTCTTTATTTGAGTAGTTGCTGCTGCTTCTTGGGATCTATCAGTACCTCCACAGAGAATTATTGTCATTGGTGAAGAGCAGGAAAATCCACTGGGGCCCCTGGCTGCAAACATTTACATGCCAATTAGTGACGGAATGGCGATCTGAGTGAAAACAATGGTTTTTAAAATATCCTTTTACGGGTGTCACTGGCAAAAACATTTATTGCCCATCCCTAACTGCCTTTAGAATCTGGTGGTGAGTCAAGTATTTGAATCACTTTAGTCCATGTGGTGTAGGTACACCACAGTGCTGTTAGAAAGGGAACTCCAGGATTTTTATCCAGCGTTATGGAAGAAATGGTGATTTAGTTCCAGTTCGGGATGGTGTGTAGCTTGGAAGGGAAATTGCAGGTAGTGGTATTCCCATACATCTCCTGTCATTGCCCTTCTAGGTGGTAGAGATTGGAAGATGCTGTTGGAGGAGGCTTGGTGAGTTGCTGCAATGTATCTTGTAAATGGTGCACATTGCTGCCACTGTATGTCGGTGGTGGAGTGAGTGAATGTTGAATGTGGTGGTTGGAATGCCAGCCAAGTGGGCTTCTTTGCCTTGGGTGGTGTTGAGTTCCCTGAGTGTTGTTAGAGTTGCACTCATGCAGGTAAGTTGAAAGTATTTCATCACACTTCTGACTTGTGCCTTGTAGATTGTGGACTTGCTTTGGGGAGTCAGCAGGTGAGTTACTTGCTGCAGAATCCCCAGCCTCTGATCTAATCTTGTAGTTACAGTATTTATATGGCTAATCCCCACAATGTTGATTGAAGGGGACATGGTTAGATTCTCTCTTGCTGGAGATAGTCATTGCCGGGCACTTATGTGGTGCAAATGTTACTTACCACACACCAGCTGAAGACTGAATGTTGTCCAGGTCTTGCTGCCTATGGGCATGGACAGCTTCAGTATCTGAGGAGCCATGAATGGTGCTGAACATTGTGCCATCATTAGCAAATATCCCCACTTCTGACCTTATGATGGAAGGAAGGTCATTGATGAAGCAGCTGAAGATGGTTAGGTATAGGACACTATCCTGAGGAACTCCTACACTGATGCCCTGGAACTAAGATGATTGGCCTCCAATAACCACAAACATCTTCCTTTGTGCCAGGTATGACCCCAACTGGTGGAGAAGATTCCATCTGAATTCCATTGATTCTAGTTTTTCTCAGGTCCCATGGTGTCATACTCGGCCAAAAGTTGCCTTGATGACAAGGGCAGTCACTCTCACCTCACCTCTTGAGTGCAACTCTTTTGTCCTTGTTTGGACCAAAGCTGTACTAACGTCAGGATCCTGGCAGAACCTAAAGTGAGCATCAGTGAGCAGATTATTGCTGAGCAAGTGCTGCTTGTTAACATTATCACGATGCCTTCCATCACCATTCTGATGATTGAGAGTAGACTCATTTGGTGTGATAATTGGCTGGGTTGCATTTATCCTGTTTTTTGTACACAGGACATAACGGGGCAATTTTCCGTTATGAGTGGAATCCTCCTGGAATCCAAGAGAAATTCTCCTGACTTTGACTGGGAATGTGGAGGAAAACCTGCTGAGGTTGAGTTATACATTAGCTCCTGCTAATTGTTAATCACTGTTAATATTTATTCAAGATGATATATTCATTTGTAAATACCAGAAAAAAACCTTGCAGAATAATTTGTTCATTTAGACTTTGAAATCATACTGTGCAAATATCAGTGTGTGGACTTATGTTCATATCAAATGAATTAGTGGTTTTGACTAAGTGTTAAGAACAAATTAAAGTTTATTTATTAGTCATAAATAAGGCTTACATTAACACTGCAATGAAGTTACTGTGAAATTCCCCTAGTCGCCACAGTCCGGCACTTGTTCGGGTCAATGCACCTAGCCAGCACATCTCTCAGAATGTGGGAGTAAACTGGAGCACCCGGAGGAAACCCACGCAGACATGGGGAGAATGTCCAAACTCCATACAGGCAGTGACCCAAGCCAGGAATTGAACCTGGGTCCCTCGCACTGTGAAGCAGCAATGCTAACCACTGTGCTACTGTGCCGTCCATTTTAATGCTTCCATTAATAGTAGGAAAAGCTATTCCATTAATTGTATGTTTGTATGGTCTTATTTGCATGGGAAACAGTCTGTCTTAAATAAATGCCTTTTATAATTCACAACCAATGAAATCTTTTTGTGTTATATGGGAAAACAAAGCATTCTATGTTCACTCAGCAAGGTGCCAAAATCAATGATGTGATAAATGGACAAAGAAGCTGTTATTTTAGTGTTGAAGACTGAGAGATTAGCCTGGATACCTGAGAAACACCTTTGGTCTTTTTTGAAGAGACTGATGCGATCTTACATGCCCACATGAGAGGGTTAATGGAGGCCTGCAAATTGTCTTATCATCTCATCCAATAGATGGCACCTCCAGCAATGCAGCAATCTCTCAGGACCTCACTCAACTGTTAGCCTATAATTATGTGTTTAAGGATCTGGAGTGGATGTTGAAACCATAAAATTTTGTCTCAAATGCAAGAGTGCTCCCAAATCAGCAGATTGCAAGGCTTTAATCACAAAAGATTTATTTGAGTAAATTTTGTAGATTTCAACACTGGCAATTAGGTTGATGGAGAGGATTTATGAATTCAGTACTGGGAATAGCAGAGAACTGGTGAATCAAAATGGATCTGCAGTAATGTTCCTTTCCCATTTCTAAGGCAACAAAATTGCTGGTTATGATGCAAACACTTGAAAAGTTAGTGCAACCG
The DNA here is from genome assembly GCF_964213995.1 of Mustelus asterias. Classification (NCBI taxonomy): domain Eukaryota; kingdom Metazoa; phylum Chordata; class Chondrichthyes; order Carcharhiniformes; family Triakidae; genus Mustelus; species Mustelus asterias. The sequence continues at coordinate 46,969,013 of NC_135807.1, read as the reverse complement.
GATGTGGAATTAAATAATCTTCTCCTGTAAAACTTGAAAATGTGGATAATTGCAATATTAGAAAGAAATAACTACGTGCATTTATATGTCATTTTTCTTGACAGATACGTTGGATGGAATTTTCCGGCTGCACTTTCCCCAAGGTTAGGCTGGAAATTCCCGCCCGAGGTCAACGGATCATTGCATGGTCTGCCCCCCGCCTGCGATAATTCCTGTGGAGGGTAGGACGGGAAAATTCCGCCCCTTATGTCCCATTGTGGTCTTCTGAATATGAACACTCTGATAGGATTGGTCACCCAGAGAGATTCCAGAACTGAAGCCCTAGCCATTGGCTCACTCGATGGCCAAATGTCCTGACCTGTCCACACTTGACCTGAAAGCTTACTCCCCAAGGGCTCAGGAGCGGCGCATCTAGTGAGAAGAAGTTGGGAAGCAAGGACATCAAGTGGGGCACTTGACAATTGAGTGCAGTTTTACGGATGTAATCTGGTACCATGGAAAGAGGAGCTGGAACATTAGATCAGGAAACTGACGCAGGATGTGAGGGTCAGGCCATTCACCTAACCCAGGGGCAAGCACTTTACCTTGTTTACCTTGCGCTCCAGGTCTGAAGGAAGTGTTCATGTGTCCTCTGCCACTAATACCCTGAAATAGAACTCTCCTCATACGAGGCAAGCAGGGTGGGAGGGACTGGGGAATCTGGCACATCCTACGTGGCCAGTGATTGCCGTTGTTCTGGCAGTGTCCCAAGCAATCAATCTGGCGCATAGACCATCCTGATTGACAGACTTCTTGGCCAAAGAGTGTTGTTGATCTGACAGTGAGTTGAAAACATTTGCCTGAGGACGGGCCTTGTGCAGTCACTTTTCCTGGGTGCCAGTCAGCATACATCTGAAAACAAAAGCACTAATGCCTTTGGATGATGTTGCTGAGGGACAGCATGTAGATGAGAAATAGAAGTAGGTAAAGGATAGATCCTCAAGGAGCATCAGAAGTTATGATGCAGAGAATAATGCTGTGGGACCCTATACAGCCAGGACAGGATGGGCCTCACTTCAACCCAAAAGCTGGCTCCTCCAAGGGGCAACAGTTCCTCACTATTGAACTGTTTTTTTGAATAATGTACTCAAGTCACTAACACAACTTGTTTTGTACATGATGAGACCTCGGGCCATAACCAAGTGAATAGAACTATCAGTGCTTTTGACTTTAGTAGGTGTTAGAAATCATTCTATAAATGAGTTTGACCTGAAAGAGATACCTGAGTGATACAGTGGAGCAGAGAGCATGCTCTTCTTCCTCTCATGCAGCAAGGAAGGTAGGCAGGAGGATGGAGGTTATCTAACCAGAAAGGACCAGGATGCCATCCAGTCACTGCAAAGGCAGTGAGAACAGGTAGTGGTCATGGTCAAAGCCAGAAGTCTAGCTATAGGGACATGGATGTAGTGCTGCCAGAAGTTCAATTACCTCACACATGGTCAAGGTCAATGCTATATCCCACCAATTGTACCACTAACTTCACAAACTTTTCCATTCACCACCGCACCTTCATTCAACTGCCAACACTCTTATCAATCATGATACACAACTAAACATTTCAGTTTCATCGCTCACATTTACTACTGCAAGCCTCACATCCACATCTCACAGCTTTCACATACTACCAGCTATTCAACACTGACAACCACATCATCCTAACACATTACATCACACTCGCTGACACACTTCTCTCTCTTTTGCAGGACAAAGTGACAGCATAACTATAGGCAGCAGCAGCTAACTGGCAGTGGACTGGAATGACTGCATTCCTCACCCCCCCGTGGAGGAGCTGGTGCTTGCCATCATCGAAGTGGCTATGACTGAGGCCATAACCAGTGGTGAGGCTGAAATCCTGAAGGTGACGGTGTATTCATATGAAAGCTCCTTCTCACACCCCAACTTCCCCCTCATCCCACAATCCTTTTTAATTTACAAACTGCAGATTATCTAATTATGCACCTCCTGCTTTTCCTTCTCTCCCCTCACCAAAACCCTTGTGAACTTCACCTTTCGGATACGCAGGAACTGCAATCTTACCAGTCTATGGTGTAGGAGCATGAAGTGGAAGAGGAAGAAGGGACTGATGAAGAAACACTATCACTCAATCACACACTCATAGCCACCAGCTCACCCAATGACACAGCTGTAAGTTAGAGGGTAGGTTAGGTGAATTCTGCATTGATGTGGCAACAGGAATGAAAGGCCCACAGTCGAGAAAAGTGGTGTTAAAGCTGTCAGCACTGATGGCGGCTTTCTCTGTCACATCGTTTGGGACAGCCTGAGCCCATCACCCACCAGCTATTTTGTTTTTTGAAGATCGGGGTGCCATTTTTAAAGGCCACCCTCATGTACAAAGGTTCGCTTGAAACTCCCCCACCCCCCCTCGCCCATACATGCACCACCTGCTCACTCTGACATTCAGACCTGAGGTCTACTCTCTCCACCCAGAGAGAGTTGTTCCCTGAAAACCAGAGGAATGTGCCACTTGGCTGACAGGAAGGCTCTTTTGAGATCTGCTCACTTCCCAAATCCCTGAGCAGCATGGGCCCTAAACTTCCATATGGATCTCCAAGGAGTTCCAGCTCAACCTTGCCTGAAAAGGAAAGCCAATGCTTATTTGTGTGGGCATCTTCCGGCTATGATTGTTCTTTCAGTTAATTTGAACTGGCAGGGAAGTCACAACTGCTTTCCAATTCAAGCCACTGGTTCCAAACAGTCAATGATCTATCTATTAAAGTTTATTTATTAGTGTCACAAGAAGGCTGACAACACTGCAATGAAGTTACTGTGAAAATCCCCACACTCTGACACTTGTTCGGGTACACTGAGGGAGAAGTTGACATAGCCAATGCACCTAACCAGCACTTCTTTTGGACTGTGGGAGGAAACAAGAGCATCCAGAGGAAACCCACGCAGACACAAAGAGAACATGCAGACTCCACACAGACAGTGACCCAAGCCAGGAATCAAACCCGGGTCCCTGACGCTGTGAGGCAGCAATGCTAACCATTGTGCCACCCTTATTATCAGATTATCATTATCGAATTATCATTATCAGATTACTCTCAAAAGGATAAAGCCATTTCTGGTGGGTGTTCTTCCCAGCTGGTCATGAAAAATGAAACTTATACTGGTGCATTATAGAAGGATTTTCCAAGCTTAGAGCTGAAGTACATTGGTTATTTCTTGCTTATCAATTGTGTATGTGTGTATATGCACACCTCATTTCAAAGCATCAATATTTTAAAACAGTAACAGAAGTTTTGCACAGCATGAAAAAGATCTCCATTTTATTTCCTTATTTCTTAATTATTTTGTAATATGTTCTTGTGCTTTAGTGATTGAATGATTTGTGTCTATCGGAAAAAGACAATTGGAGGAACAATATGCAAGCGGTTAACTGAAAGGAAAGAATTTATATACGCTATAAGGAAGATATGTTAACACTACATATTATTGTTCAAATGTTTCATAAAAAGGCAAGTTAGCTTAATATTTTCCTAAAATTGGATTTTAGTTATCAATATAAAATCCACTTTTAAAGGCTGATGTGCAACAATTGTAGGCAAGGCTGTTGAATCAATTTCTTTCTCTAAGGGGTATTATACTTTGTATTAATTTTGTAAATGGCATATTATAAATATAGATATGCTGAACTCGCTGAGGGAACCGTAAGGTAAATTATTCATGATCCATTATATCTAATTTGTTAAAGAAAATGCCAATTTACTCACAGATTTGATAACTGTAATGTGTCTCAGCCTGAATGAAAGGAGTTTGTATCAAATAAGCCAAACCGCAGACTCTCCCATATCTAAGTGAGATGTAGCAACTGATGAATGAGAAGAAAAGGAATGTAAAACCATGATAGAAAGTAAACATTGCAGCATGGAAGTTGATCAAGTCATAGTGCCTTCCTCCAAGGTAACAAGCATGTTTATATTTGTGGGTGATATGGATGAAGGGGAGCTATGCATGGAAAGTAGAAAATCCAATTTACTTCAATTGGAATTTTTTTTAACTAGAAACTAGAAAAGATGGGCCAGAGAAAAGCACAAAATGAATAAAATGTAAAACTATCATTTGGAAATGCTTGTGATGAGTGAAAGAGTGTGTGGAAATTAAATAAATTAATAATGAAGAACCCAAAGGTTGGGATTACTAGATATTTGTGAAACTTAAGTCTCGAAGTTAACACATCAAGGGGTGCAAAACGATGATTTTTAACGCCGCATTCATGGCAGGAACAAAGTGGTCAGACAATGAAAATCACTTGAAAACCTAACCTGCTGATGAATTCTCTCCAAAGCTTCCATCTGAACCTGTTAGCCTATAAAAGTGGATTTTATATTGAGAACTCCTATAAAGCATTAGTGCAAGATACATTTTTCGTACCAAAAGGGCACAGTCCCCAAATGGGATAATTCTGCCAATATCCCACAAACAGCAGTGAGTAATGATCTGCTTTATTTTAATATGGTCCTGCTGTTGTGGGACCTTGTTGTGCCCAGTGGAAATTGTTAATTTCAATGAAATTAGAATTGGGTAGTTTCAATCAGGGGCAACTGATCTGCAACACCATTTTTGTTTTTAGTACACTCATTGCTACGTATAGTAGGTACATTCATGCTCATGAAATTTGCCCTTGACACATGTTGGATGGTTTATATTTCAAAATGTTCCATTTATAGTCCATTAATCTCCCTCATTTATGACTACAGAAACTATTCTATATTAATCAGGTACCTCGGAGGCATTGAATGGACTCAATGCTCTTTAATTCTGACCTGCACATCCCTTTCCCTGGTGTGATGTACACTCTGGCTATTGGGGAATGTTCAACATAATTCTCACACTGGCAGGCCAAGGCAAATAATCATGAAATCTTCACTTGGTTTCCACACTGATGCTGTAGAAGAGACCAGCCAACCTCACCTCAATCTCTTCAACTAAATTCCCTGGGTTGCTGCATATTTAAGAAGTTCTATAAGTAATTTCATATAGCAAGATGCAAACTGTTGATTGGATATTTGTTTCTGCCTGAAACAGCTGTCACTCATAACTCGTATGTGGCAATTTTATAATTGAAAATAATAATGGCAAATGGTTTGTGTTAGTCATCTAATGTAAACAACTTATTATTCGAATGCAAGGAGTGTGGTCTTTTTAGAAATATTTGGGCTTGGGGATAGGGCACATGATCTCAAACTCTGCTGATGATAAATAAGTAGGAGGATGGACAAACAGTGAGGAAGGCTTTCAAAGACCTCAAGAAAGAATGGTGGAATATATAATTTATTATACAGAAGGATAAGATAATACAGTTTCAGAAGGAAAGAAATCCAGAGGATGATATCCTTAATGGAAGTCACTGAAGGATATGGACACAGAGAGAGAATCCTGAAAATGCAAGATCTGATTGATAAAACCACAAGACAACTGGGATATTCCAAAAAGAATGGCAAAGTGACAGATTCTGACTGAAAACCGATGTGTTTCTCCCCAGAAACACAGCCGCATTTTCAGTCCAGATCTTCTAACACTTTGTCAAAAAAAAGCAGGAGGGTTTATGTTTCACTGTCATCTGGCAGGGCAGAACCTCATTGGGCAGGCTGCTTTTAAATCAAAATTTAAAGGGCTGGGTATTTAAATAACTTCATAGTTTGGCAGTTCACCAGAACTGCTTCCCTTTTGTGAGCATTTTATTTATTGTAAAAAATTATAAGCCACACACTGCGGTACGAGTCCCTTGTTCCAGTAAGAATGTGATCTGTTTGAATTCAGCACATTCATAGAGTTCGAGTTTCTCCCATGTGAGAGTACTTCCCACCCATTCCCCCACTGGCAAAAATAGAATCTGTTGGAAATAGGGACAGGAATTTTAGTGGTCTCAGTGCCATTTTGGATAAAATTCAAAGTTTATTTATTGGTGTCACAAGTAGGCTTACATGAACACTACAATTAAGTTACTGTGAAAATCCCTAGTCGCCACACTCTGGCACCAGATTGGGTACACTGAGGGGGAATTTAGCATGGCATAGCACACCTTTCATACTGCAGGAGGAAATCGGAGCACCCGGAGGAAACCCACGCAGACACGGGGAAGAACGTGCAGACTCTGCACGGACAGTGACCCAAGCTGGGAATCAAACCCGGATCCCTGGCACTGTGAGGCAACTGTGCCACTGTGCTGTCCTAAGGCATGGAGTCTCCATGATTCCATGAAAATCTCAGCCTTACTTTAGCATTGTGCAAGCTCCAGATGGTTAGATAATTGATATTTGAATGATGTGACCTTCTCCAACTGCGCAAACTCTGGCAAAGCAATCAGAATATACATAAGAACAGGCGTAGGTCACTCAGCCGACACAACCCAGTCCATCATTCAATTAGACCATGACAGTTTTGAGCCTTAACCCTAATTACTCACCCTTGCCAAGCAAAAAATGATTAATGTCAGTCTTGAAAGATTCAATTGACCCAACAAGCGCAAACAATACCATTTAAAGTAAAGTTTAATTACAAGTAAGGCTTATATTAACACTGCAATTAAGTTACTGTGAAATTCCCCTAGTCACCATACTCCGGCGCTTGTTCCAGTCAATGCACCTAACCAGCACGTCTTTCGGACTGTGGGAGGAAACCGGAATACCCGGGGGAAACCCACAGAGACACGGGGAGAATGTGCAAACTCCACACAGACAATGACCCAAGCCGGGAATCGAAACCGGGTCCGTGGCGCTGTGAGACAGCAGTGCTAACCACTGTGCCACCTGAACTTCATTTTGGATTAAACAGATTGAATAGAACATGACAAAAGTATGCAGCGAGAGGAGGAAAGCTGCCATTCACTGAAATAATACCGGCATTTTGGAGGGGAGGGTTCCAGATTTCTACCCCCCCCTTGGTGTGAAAATGTGCTTCTGAATTTCACTGCTCAAAATGGCCCGCTCTGATTTTAAGATTACGCCAGAGTCCATAGGTGGGCGCATTCCACTATTTCCATCGAGTTCTATTGATTTCCGACCCTTGCATTTTAATTGTGCTGGATCAACCTTGACACATCCCATTTGAAAACTTCACTTTTAAGTATAAGATTGTAACATGAACGCTGGCATTTCTGTGCTGATCACTACGAGCATTGCTTTTTAATTTATATGCAAATTCATCTTTCAATGCTTTGAAACACTGAGATTTCTATTTCTGCTTCGTCAGGCTGCCTGCTTTGTTGTTTTCCAACTCATTTCCATCTTATATCTTATAAGATTACAAAATACTTGCCTGATGAGGGTCAAGATTCATTATTATTTAAATTAATTTTTTTAAAATGGCATTGCTGTAGCTCCAATCATGGCGATGATGGAAACATAGTTACTGTTAGCCCAGGCTAACTTCATGAACATAAAATGGCAAGTTGCCACTTCCATTGCTTAGACAGCATTTAAACCAACTGTAAAATAGACCACTTCTAATTTCACTAACCTTTAATGAAATATATTTGATGTATACAATGCAAATTGAGACACATACTATTATAAATACAACAAAGTACTGTGCACTCTACACTTGGCATATGGATTTGGATTTTGGGGTCAGTAGTGAAGAAGAGTGTTTGTTACTGACCTTGGACAAAGGTGTCCGCAAAAGGTTTCACTGGTTCTAGAGTATGTATTTCTCTTACCTGATGTGAATTTTAATTTGGCACAATCTGAGGCATCCAGCAATAGTACAAAGAGTTGACAGACTGATTAGCCAATTGAATTGAAGAATTCCCATAGGACTCAAAAAAGGAAATAAAATGCAAAAATTATAATAACAGTTTCAGTCATAGTGCTCAAATAGGAATTGGATGGATAGCTGAAGAGAAAAATTGGAAGACCATGGAGAATAGACAGGGAGTGGGATTAGATGAGTAGAACATGCAGAAAGTCATCATGGACATGATGGGTCCCCCCTTTCTGTCTTTTAACCATTCTATGATTCTACAATTCAGATTTTAGTCATTGTACAGAAGGCAAATGATAATTGGGACATACGCATAGGATTATAATAAAAGTTGAAGTGTCATAACAATATTTTAAAGAAAATTAATATTCAGTATTTTAAAAATCATGCAGTTCGCAAAAGTTCCTCTGAGGTAATGCAACTCCACTCTGTGTTTGTCAGGGACATTGATGCTGCTAAGCATTACTTAAGACTTGCATCGCATTAAAACCTCAGTTACACCTAATCAAGCAATGCTACAAATTTTAAATGGTTACTACAAAGCGAATATTGCTAAAACAATTGCCATTCATGTAAATTGACTGATTTTGTGTTAAGACCATAAGACATAGGAGCGGAAGTAAGGCCATTCGGCCCATCGAGTCCACTCCACCATTCAATCATGGTTGATTTCAACTCCATTTACCCGCTCTCTCCCCATAGCCCTTAATTCCTCGTTGATTGCATGTGATCTAACTGCAGGAGGAGCAGAGAGTGTGGGTATCACTGGCAGTCACTTCCAGATTTCCACATTTAACTGCAGTGCGAATGTCAGAAATTGATGTCAGTTTTGCACGATAATGATGGTGAACACTAACACTGTGACATTTATGTCAGGCTGAAACCTCTCTGCAGAAAGATAGAGAAGCTTCAGTTCAGCTCAGATATCCTGAAGAGTTTAGTAATTAATCGCAGCATGCAATTTCATAACACCTTCAGCACAGCTAACAGACTCAATGCTTGTCACACTGATGCTTTCACATTTCTCCCATTATTCACCTGGATTTTGGTCAATTCTACAATCTTTTATATTTAATGCTACGTGCCATTTTTTTTCCATTCATGGAATTATTGATGAACATATATACGAGTTAGGGGCAGGACTGGGTCACTCGGTCAATAAGATCATATCTGATCTGATTGTAACTTCAACCTCACATGCTTACCTACTCCCAAAAGCTTGTCAACCCCATGTTAATCTAGTCTATCTATCTCTGCCTTGAAAATATTTAGGGTCTCTGCTTTGAGGAAAAGTGTTCCAGAGACTTATGACCCCGTGAGAGAAAAAAGTTTCTGCTCATCCCTATCTTAAACGAGAGACCCCTTATTTTTAAAAAGTGACCCCCTAGTTCTAGATTCTCCCACGAGAGGAAACATTCTTTCCGCAACCTTGTCAATATCCCTCAGGATCTTATAGGTGGGGTTCTCTGGACCCCCGCTCCCCCCCCCGCCCGCCCCCGCCCTGCCCCCGCCCGCCCCCGCCCCGCCCGCCCCCCCTGCCAGCATGTTTCTCGGCAGCGCGAGATGGCCCACTGTTGGCTGGCGGCAGGATTGTCTGGTCCCATTGCTGTCAGTGGGGTTTCCCATTCAATCCACCCCACACTGCTGGAAATCCACAGTGGGGGTATACCATCAATGAGAGTGGATGATCCCGCAGGAGAAGGGTGGTAAAATTCTGCCACATATTTCTCTTTCTCTTCTAAACTCCAGAACAAAAGTTGCAATCTTACCTGCCATTCACACCATGCTCCTGGCAGCCAGCCAAATCTCCATTCACTGCAGCGGGATGGGAAAATCCCACTGGCGAGAATGGTGATAAGCTTCCGGCCCATCTCTTTGTTCCGATTCATATCTTTCTGAACGGTTGTATATTATTCTAATTAATACAACTTTTAAAGGTGGTCTAGGAGCAGATACCAAGCAGCGAATTGGGAGAAGTGTTAGGAGAGGTGATTAAAGGGGAGGCTGAAGAGGAGGCCGAGGAACTTAAAAGGGTTAGTGACAGTGCTGACATGTCTGATACACTGGCACCTGTGAGTTCTTTCCTGGGATTACTTGGAGACAGGAAAGAGCAAGGTAGAATGACAGCTGGCAAAATAGTGCATACCTATCACTTTCAATTGGAGAAGTTACCTGAGGGATTTATCATTGGTTTATTTGGTAGATAATGGACAGTATGTGTGAAAGAAGGGAAGTGCAGTTTATCACAAATCCTCAGCTGGCACTCGATCTCTTCTCTTTGACAGCACCTACGGCCCAGAATTTGGAGTGCTGTCTCCTCACAATGCCAGAAGTTTGGGGCCCCCACTCATCTCCTCCCTCATTTGATCCTTTTGATATGACTTTCACTTGAAAATGAAAGGAAAGATATGACATTACATTTCATCAATGTGAAAAGCAGTGGTATCCATGCAATCAGTCTGTGCGATATGAATTTGTGTTGCATACAAGGTGTTTCTGACATGATTAGATGAAAGAATATGAGAAAAGAAACAATTGCAGATAATGGTTGGAGATGGAGTGTGCACTGTGATGTTACATGAACATTGATAGCAGTGGTGTGGTGCTGTTGAAGTGCACCAGACCATCTTCCAGCACCTTCTATTTAAAACCGACTTTGTCAAGCTCAATGCAGCCACCAAATCTGACATTAAAGTGACCAGTTTTTGAAAAATGCTGCAAAGCTGCTCATCCAATTTTCTTTGTTCTTTTCCCCGGAAGGGGAGGGGGTTTAATTTAAGTCAAGGCAGCACGGTCGGTGCAGGCTTGGAGGGCCGAAGGGCCTGTTCCTGTGCTGTAATTTTCTTTGTTCTTTTTCAATCACCTCTCTGCAGTTGCTACTCTGATAGGCTCAACTAGTGATAACTCAAGAAAATGAATGACCTCCTACGAGCTGTAAGGATGAGTTCCTCCTCTCTCCCCCTCTCGCCAGTCCCGTCAGTCACCCCAGAATGTCACCATTAATCCATTCACTGCCACCTCGCAGTCTCTCAACACACAACCTCCCAGCATCTTCCTCACAATCCCCCAACACTCCTAAATCACAACCCCTTTCTGAGTGGGTGCAGTGCCCACATATGCCACTTGCTATAGACCCCTGACCCACTAGGCTCACAATGTCTTCTTTGTGCCCCCCAGAAAAAGATAACCCGTAATAAAAAGTAGAGGGAGAAGACAGCCTGGGGAATGTCTGAGTTACCCCCTATGAGGAAAGGCTGTGGCGATCACAGGGCCAAGAGGTTGCCCTGTGCCAGAGAAGTGAGGATCAATGGCATCCAGATGACCTGTCTCCAAGTGAGTTGTTTATTGATCATTGTGCTTCCCATGTAGTGAACCCATGTCCTTTGCCTTGCAGGATCACTATCTAATGAAGTCGGGTCATCCAAAGGCAGAGCCCCCCCCACAATCCTCGACAGCACCTCGGAGATCTCCGAGGAAGGCACAAAACAGGCATCACATCTCTCACCCGCATCATCCATCATTGCAAAGACACGCACCTCGGTGGGCGGAATTAACAGACAGGCTTCTGGGTCACTATCTGGAGAGCACCGCGCAGCTGCTGATGCACATCAGATGGAGACAGGAACATCCCAGGGATTGGGCTGTGCCTCTGGAAAAGTTTCTCCCTGAGATGTTGTTGGCATTACGTGGCATCCAGGCTAACACTTCAAGGGTACTGTCCACAGTGGAAAGCCTGGGGCATGAGGTCAGGTCCATGAGGGCAGAGCTCTGAAGCACGGCTCAGACCCTCAGGAACATGGCTGAGGGCTTCAACTGCCTGGTGCAGACAATGGTGGGCCTCCAGGACTGGCAGTGCCAGATGACAGTGAGGCCTCTGGAGTTCACTCCAGCTGCCCCTCCATCTCATGGATTAACCCAGGGCCCATGAATACTGAGAGGGAGGAGGATCCAGTGGAGCATATCCTGGGGCCTTCCACCCAGGAAGTGGCCAGCCAATCTGAATCCCCCATTCCTGAGACTAGTACAACTCAGGCACAGCGGGTAAAACAGGGTGATGCAACATCACCACCCAAAAGTAGGCCTCTAGATCTTGCCCCTCCAGAGGATGTCCGCCAAGGGCATCATGGGCACCACAGCGTGGAAGCCAGCTGGCCACCTCCACCTCTGATGTACATTTTTGGAATGTGCCTAGATGTCATGGAAGGGTTCGCAAGTCTAAGGAATTGTAGGATCTCAGCGGGTGAAGTTGGGCACTAGTAGTTGGGGGGCATTTTCACTTGTAACTTTTGGATAGGTCACTGAATTAAATGTTATTAAATGCTCACCACTTTAACGCCTCCGATTCTTTAACCCATCTCGCAGTGTCATGGCACTTCTCCCCATTAGAACACAAGTGTTCTCACTGGGCCTCCATGTCCACCAGATGATTAGGCCATCTCAGTGCGAATACTTCAATTATAGTGAACTCGAGACCCTCGCCCCTAACCCCCCTTCTAGGAGGAAAGGGACAAAGGAATGGAGCGCAGAACCTCACTCAGACATGAGTTGGGGGTCAGCTTCCTGGCAACAGGCAGACAGGAGTCAGACAAAAACAGTAGTTGAGGAGCATTGCAGACCATTCCTCACTGTGAGTCATCATCATCCTCCTGCATTGACCAGCCAGCAGCCACTCAAGGACTTTCCTGCCCCAACACCAAGGTGTTCAGTATCTTGGCCAATTTCATTCCCTGGACAAAGAGAGGTCATGATGTCCTGGAGGGAGGGGGGTCACGTTTTTGGACAGCGAGCTAGTTCTCCTGCCCCTCTGCACCCTTAGCCCTGGCTGGCCTCCATCCTCTGCACCTCACTGGACTCTTCCTCAATGTCCACCAGCACATTCTCCTCATCTGAGGACACTTGCTGCTCCTCAAGATCATCCTTAGGAAGCTCACTGAGCCGCTGCAGGTTGTGCAGTGGACCATGCCAATGTGGGAGACCCTCTGGGGCTGTATTGCTCACCGGACCTGTCGAGGCAGCAGAACCGCATCTTCAACAGTCCCATGCACTGCTCGGTGACAGCTCGTGTTGCACTGTGGCCTCATTGTACCTGACCTCCGCTGCAGTCTATCAGCCATGACCTGAGGGGATATTATCCCCAATGAGCCATTCCTGCAGGGAATGGGGCGTCCCTCAAAGATCCAGAGATTTGCAACTGGCCAAGGATGTAGCCGTCATGCACACTCCCTGGAAAACGGGCACACACGTACATGGAGTGCACCTGCTGGTCACACACCAGCTAAACATTGAGGGAGTGGAACACTTTCCGGTTGATGAAGGGTCTTCCTGGTTCCATGGGGCATGGAGAGCAACATGAGTCCAGTCAATCGCCCCCTGTTCCTGGGGCAGACCAGCTGTGTTTTCAAATACTGTAGCCCTTTCATCCTGCCAGGCCTGATCCCCATCAAAATGTATGTAGTCCAGAGCCTTGTGAGCTCACAGATGCAGATATGGGTGGATGACTGTGATATTCCACAAAGATTCCCCGTGGAGCCCCGAAGAACTCCATGACGTAGAGGTTGAGAACTGCCATGACCATGACGGTTATAGGGAGCAGATGTCCTCCGCCGCCATTTGGTGCCAAGTCAGCAAGGACATGGCACAGGTGCCACACAGTCTTCCCCGTGAGGTGGAGACGGCACATGTTGTCCAACATCTCCATGAAGGACATACAAGCCCTGTAGACCCTTGTGGCCTCCAGCTCCTGAACCTGCCCTATGGCCCCTTGTTCTCATTCTGCAATGTCTTCCCTTGGTGCAGCCGCATGTTGCTGCTGGAGTCTGAGCTCCTCCAGTGCAATGATTAGGAGGATGACCAATTCCATGCTGATATCGCTCACAATCGTGTCAGGGATGAGAGAGAGAGAGTTCAAGTTTGGTGTCGCAGCCACTGACCATCATTATCTCCCCTGACCCACTGGCCTTGCAGACCTGGAAGCAGTCAATCCCAGACATTAACCACCACCCACTTATAGCTGTGGTGCCCTCCTATCGCCAGAACAGGACTGACTCCACCCTCTGCCCTCATCCAGTTAGACTCACCTTCAGTCTCCTGTCTGGTTCTCCCCTCTCTTAGGCTCACTACCACTGGGGGTTCTGACAGGAGCGTGAGATGTCCACCCACCCCTAATGGGCAAGGCTAACTGGACGGTGATGCCTGCCTTGTGGGTTAATGCATCCTGGCTGACAGGCATTGGGGTCCCAGCAGAGAAGTGAGTCCAGTGCCTGTTGATCGCATGTAACCAAGCTTTGAGCCCTGAACCTTGAGGATTCACCCCATTACTTGACTTTGAGACTGCAGGATGCTGACATTGGTAAGGGTTAACTCTTAACCAATTGATGTGATGAGTATGAGTCTCAGGAATGTTAAAGGGCACAATTGCTTTCTGCTTGAGGAGCAGCAGAGCTAATAGGCACCCTTCTTATTCAGGCTGCATTATTCTCAGATATCATCATTGTCATGCCTCTACAATTAAGCCTCCTGGACAGTTATTCCAGACCCTTAAACATCCCTGATCCCCCCTGGACACCCCTCACCTCCCAGAACAATCCCTACGCCTTGCTGGAGCTGGCCAGTGGGCTCTGTCCCCTTGGACTCCCTGGTACTCGGTGGTGCTTACCTCCTTCTTCCCTCTTGGAGGTCATGGTGCCTGGTTCCCATTTTTAAAAAAACAGTAGTAATTCAGGCCGGTGTGACGTCACGCCTGGTGAGTGGGAAGATTCTACGCGAGCTGAAAAATCGACATTAACCCTGCTAAGTACATGTTAGTAGATTCAAATTCATGTTCCGAGGAAGCAGTGATGTAGTGGTATTGTCACTGGACCAGTAATTGCTCTGGGGACCAGGGTTCAAATCCACATCAGATGGTGAAATTTGAGTTCAATAAAAATCTAGAATTATAAGTCTAATGATAACCATGAAACCGGTGTTGATTGTTGTAAAAACCCATCTGGTTCATTAATGTCCTTTAGGGAAGGAGATTTATCGCCTTTATTCGGCCTGGCCTACCTGATTCCAGACTCACAGCAACATGGTTGACTCCTAAATGCCCTCAGGGATGGGCAATAAATGTTGGCCCAGTTAGCGCCGCTCACGACCCATGAACAAAACAAAAATCAGATTCGTGCCCTTCCTCGGCATCAATCTGATCGTGTCATCAGGGAAGACTCCGGAACATCACAATCGGAAATCTTGTTTTTGGCCTCTCACGATGTTTTGCGGCCATTATGGAATTTCCGCAAGTGGCCAATGGGCCCTCACAATCGCACCCATTGATTGTTTCTGTTTCCCCCACCCTCATGGGTCTTGAGTCCCAGATCATTATCGCTCTGAAAAAAAAATTCCTCCTCACAATCCTCCTGCATCTCTTGTCCAAAACCTTAAATTTGTGCCCCTAAAGTCCTTGTATTATCAGCTAATGGGAGAACTTTCTCCTTGTGTACCTTATCCAAAACTATCATAGGAGAAATCCTTGGATCTTTGCATAGCTCTATAAAATATCTTACATTTGTCTGACTATGCAGACAAGGTTTAATGTATCATTCAAAAGACTGTATCTCTGACAATACAACAGTCCCTCATTTACTCAGGTTAATTAGCACAGTTGAATCCACAACTGTAAGACTCAAAAATAAGTATGCTACCATCGAGCTAAACCTGCCTCAATGGAATACTGGTTTCCTGTCTTTATGAACTGAGGCAGTTCAATAATTGTCTTCTTGGAGAGCTTCCAAACACCTCAGCTATTACCCTGCTGGTCCCCCTGACATTGAGGGGCAATTTGGCATGGCCAATCCACCTAACCAACACATCTTTGGACTGTGGGAGGAAACCGGAGCACCCAGGGGAAACCCACGCAGACACGAGGAGAATGTGCAAACTCCATACGGACAGTGACCTAAGCTGGGAATCAAACCCAGGTTCCTAGTGCTGTGAGGCAGCAGTGCTAAACACTGTGCAATCGTGCCGCCCCGGGTTAGAGTTGTGATCGGCGCAGACTCAATGGGCCAAATGGCCTCCGTCTGCACTGTAGGGATTCTATGAATTCTATTACTTTTCAATTAGTCCCATGTATGACCATGTAAACCATTTCTCCCAGATATGGCTACTTTCTGGGAATGTTGCATCTTTTAATCCGAACTCCCTAGGAGCAACTGCCATATTGTTTCTTTCCTGCTGGATTAAGGGAAATGCATACTCCATTAATGCCAGCTCTGAGCTTGAACTGACACCATTATACGTAACAAGTTCTCCGAGGGATCAGAAATTGTAAAGTAGATTGACTAATTGGATCTTCCTGCTGAACTTTACACATAAGACATTAACTGATCTTTTGCACTCAGATACAGATTACCCTACTGTGCATTTCAACATTTTCTGTTTTTAATTGCTGTTTTCCCAGCACCTTGCGAGATTAGTTTCTGATATTACAAACCAGTGTCAGTATAAAGGTTAATGAGCAAAGATGTTTAAGGAAAAATACAATTAAACATTGATGGGTAATGCTGAACATTTAATAAAATACATTGGATAAAATGTAGGTCATTAAGTTGTCATTTCCTGTTTATTTCACGTTAATTAATGTTCTTCACATCCTACAACTGGCTTCATGTGCATTATAATCATGAAAACTTAAGTAATACAACAAGTAAATGTCTGTTCCTTTCCTCGCTGTCGGCCAAAATTTTGCCTTGCCATTATAAAATGTAAGCAATCATTCTGAATGTAAGCTCTTTCAGCTAACTTCCTCTGAAACAATTGCTGAACTGATTTTTCTAAGCATCTCATTCATTTTCTTCTCAGCTGTAAGTCTAAATCATAGGTTTGGTAATTATGGCCGCTGAATGTCATATCAAAGTTTGCATGAACAATTTGTAAGAGTGAAAACATTGTTCACTATTATAGATCATCTTAAGTTATGATAGTTATCCCTTTAAATGCACGATGTGACATTATTACTCCTTGACTCCAAAATAAATTGTGCAGCTATATTATTTGCAGCATAAATATAAAGAATAATGAATTATTGTTGAATGGATTGCGTTCGCTGTCTGTGTGGAGTTTGCACGTTCTCCCTGTGTGTGCGTGAGTTTCCTGCAGGTGCTCCGGTTCCCTCTCACATTCGGAAAAGATGTGCTGGTTAGGTGCATTGACCCGAACAGGCGTCAGACGTGGCGACGAGGGGAATTTCACAGTAACTTCATTGCAGTGTTAGTGTAAGCCTTACTTGTGACTAATAAATAAACTAACTTCTCCGGACCCAAGGAGAGCTCATAAAGGATTTTATAAATTTGGCATAAACGTGGTAAGCGTACAGTACAACCAACCCTTATGTCCAGGTGGTTAGATTATATTTTAAATCCAGTAAGGGCTGTGCATAAGTATCTCTGCTGTTCAATTGATAGCCAGATGGTTGACAAATTTAATACTTCACTCAGCAAAGTTTAATTTATCCATCCTTATCATTTGTGTAACTTGCTTTTTTATCACATCACAATTTTAAGACTGCATTTAATTTTTCATTAACTCTTTTGCTGTGGAAGACAACCATTACCAAACCATATCAATGCATTTGAACTATTCAAGGTACTAACTTTGTTGGTCCGCTATTAATCTCAGAGCATAATTGGTTTCTACCTTAGAGAGGATGACCTCAATTTTAACCACACCAACACCTTCACATTTCTTCAGGGACTTCTGCCTTTATCAGCTGGGTGGTAATCTGACAATTTCTTATTGTAAAACCTGCCTGATTTTCATGCCATTGAAATTAATGGAACGATAAACATGATTTCCAAAAAAAGTTTGACAAGCCCTTGCGGCAGATTACTGCTAGGTGATGGAGGTGAAAATGATCTGCTTTATTTTTGTACACTATGATTCATGAGGGGCTCTCTGCTAGAATTGTGATATATACTGGAAGTGAACCTCCAGAAAAGCTCTTCCACAGACTTAGCGAGCTGGATTCAATGTTCTGGATGTGGATGCCCCCGTAGCTCACAGTCGGAGAACCAGTGGGAAATCAACATGGTTTCTTTGGGAAAGGCCTGACCAAACTGAGTGCCTGAAGGGCATTTCAATGGTCAACACCAGGCCTTCCCTCCAAAATTTTAGTTTTAGTTTATTTATTTGTGTCACAAGTAAGCTTATATTAACACTGCAATGAAGTTACTTTGAAAAATCCCCTAATTGCCACACTCCGGCGCCTGTTCGGGTACAGTGAGGGAGAATTTAGCATGGCCAATGCACCTAACCAGCACATCTTTCAGACTGTGGGAGGAAACCGGAGCACCCGAAGGAAACCCACGCAGACATGGGGAGAACGTGCAGACTCCGCACAGACAGTGACCCAAGCCGGGAATCAAGCCCATGTCCCTGGCGCTGTGAGGCAGCAGTGCTACCCACTGATGGCAGAAATCCCACTCACCAATCAGAGACTGACAACTTTTAATTATTGGCAATGCCGAGGAGAATGATGGCTGCTCTGGCTGTGCCCTATGGGCTTCACCATAGATCATTATTGGATCTGTGGATTCAGATAAGTGAGAGTGTGTTGGGGATCATGGGGATGGGGCTAAGGCAGTGGGATGAAAGCTGGGCCGGAAGAAAGGGAAGGTGATTGGCCTTCAATGGCAGCCACCTTCCCAATGCCGGGACTTCCGATTGGACCCTGAATGCTGGAAAACAACGGATTTTTCCAGTAGGCTACTGGCAAATGCAGCAATGATATCTGAGTGGCATTCAGGAGGCACAGAAAAGCCATGTGACTCCTATTTAATCCACACACCTCCAATAAATTCCAATGGGCTCAGAAATAATTGGTGTCAATTGACTCATTAATGAGCTAAACTGACATTCCGACACAAGTGGCTCAGTGACTCACATTGGCCTCTTGCTGCCTCCAACTGAAACGTGGGAGAGCTTCCCGCTGCGTGGCATCTCCTGCGAAAAAGTGGACCCGGCCGTCATGTTTCTTGCTGCGACGGGTTGCGTTAAATTCCACTTGGCATTCCAGTGGTTGGTAAAGTTACAACAGCTTTTAACCTTTATGTCTCATACTCTAGTGCCGCAGGGAACTCAGTCAATCTGCAGCGCACAGCTGTATCACCAGATGACTAAACACTTGTGTGCCCCAGCAAGCAATTAAATGACTTTTCCCATATGCAGTCAGCAATAGCAGGAAAGTACACTGTTTCTTTGCCAAATGGCAGCATTCCCAAAGCTGAAGAGTATCATTGATCACATTTATGTGGCCCTACACACTCCTCCAACAATAGTTATGCATTCATGAACAACGAGAGCTATCACTTCGTCAATGTTCAGTTTGTTCACTTTACTGCAGTGATAATGGAATTTAATACTTATTTTCAAGGCAGAAATCTTCGTGCTATGCGTAAAGGCAATTTGCAGTGCTGCTGTAATGTGACTCACAAAGTAAAGTGCAAGTTTGGATCTTTTTAAGCCTAGGCTCATTTTGCCCATCACATCCACTTTTTCCAGATCCCATGTACAGAGCATCTTATGGCAGACTCTACCCCACCCAATTAATCACATGAGGCAAACATTCCCTGGTTTCCACAAGTAGTTAAACAAGACATCAGAATATTCATCCAAAGCCACATTTGCACTGTGAGAAAATTGGATGTCTAAACATGATTCGAATACGAGAAATAAAGCATTACAAGGGTTAGCACAGCTGCCTCACAGTGCCAGGGACCCGGGTTCAATTCCAGCCTTGGATGACTGTCTGTGTGGAGTCTGCATGTTCTCCCAGTGTCTGTGTGGGTTTCCTCTGGGTGCTCTGGTTTCCTCCTACAGTCCGAAGATGTGCAGGTTAGGTGGATTGGCCATAGTAAATTGCCCCTTAATATCTCCAAGATGTGTATGTTAGATGGGTTAGCCATGGTGAACGTGTGGGGTTATGGGGATAGGGCAGGGGACAGGGCCTGGGTAAGAAACTCTGTCAGAGTTGGTGCAGACTCGATGGGCCAAATGGCCCTCTTCTGCACTGTAGGGATTCTATGATGCTATGAATGCCACAATTCGATATGTCAAACAATAATATTACATTCTAATGGTGAAATTTATGGTGAAATATTTTGCCATGGCTAAACCTGACTCAGTAATACTACACTGGTAAGCATATTGTAAGCAGGCACACTAAGTCAGCAAAGTAAAATAAATGAATTCTGATTTTTAATGAAGTGCCAAAACACATCAAAATAAGACGTTCCTTGTTCATGGAAACACTGGCCAGGTATTTCCAGAAAATGTCAAGCTCTCCAAAGAATTTCATCTACGTATAAATTAACTTCAATGAAGCCTGAGATAGAAAGAAAACTTTGATTGAATACTTCTAATTCAAAATTGTCTGAACAAATATTAAATTTATTAAGAATGATGGTGTCAAGTTTTGAATAAGCAAATTAGCTGACCCGAAAATGCATTAAGTAAATTGGAGATGATTGTTGCTTTTTCCGAGTCTTGCCTATTCTGCAGAGACCGAATAAATGCTCAGTCACTTTGCATAATAAAGTATTATTTCATGCATATTAAAACTGCTATCATGGATAGATAATAAGGATTAAAGGATGCAGGAAACATTCAGAGTTTAGCTGTAAGTATCCCAGAGGCAAAGTATTTTACTCACAGGCAACATCAAATAATTAATAAAAAGAGGGAAACTGTTGTAAAAAGTCTATTGATTTTTATTCTCACCTTTCACCAAAAGATGCCACCTCATTCTGGGAGTCTCATTTACAAGGAGAGCTGTGACATCTAAACCCCTTTGAACATCAGTTGCTGGGAATTGGGTGCGCTATTGTGGTCTGGAATTTGGGTTTAAATTAGGTTTGGATTAAAAAGATAAAACAAATCCTTTTTTCTGTTAGCTATAATTGTCCGATTTCAAATGCATTTGGACAGTCTTAAGTTAGTTTCCAGTGGGTTTGGCATTCCACAGTATAAATCCGGCCACAATTTATCATGAATTAATAATCATGCCCTGCGAGGCCACAGCAATAACTAATGCAGAAAATAGAAAAAATAATAATTTATGGGCAGGGAAGTGGAGAACCATTCTGAGGCTGAGACTCTGCATTGTTATGTGATCCATATTTTGTATAATCTGGCAATGCAACTCTGCTGATATTTGATGCCCACATTGGTTTTTCATTACTTATCACCAACACCATAGGTCAATTTGATGAAATGTTAAAAACTAGCTGTTATAATAAATTCTGATTACCTCTAACACACTTCTGTCGTTTACGGACATTTGATTAAATCCCTCTTAGATTACCATGCACAGTTTTGGTCTCCATATAATGAAAAAGGTTATTGCATTTTTTGAACCCCACCTGATGAGGTTTTATCAGGTGGGTATGTTTTAAACGGTCTGTTTTAATTCAAGGGCCGGACTTTTTTCACATGTTGGGTGTGCACAGTTGGCGGGCTTGGAAGCGGGCGTGAAATGGGTTGCTGGCTGCAGTCGGTCCCAGAGTGCAATTTGACGCTGTCTGGCCAATTAACAGGCAACCAGCGTGAATTGTTCTCCGTGAAGGGGCTGAGCACTGCCAAGGGAGAACAGAAAGAGGGCGAGTGCCGAGAAAGGGAATGTGCAAGTTGGCTCCCTCAGAGAGACAGACACTGCAGAGCTGTCTGAGGGAGCTTCTGGCCAGTAAAAAACAAATTGCGATGGGAAAACTATGCAAACAGTGTGTATGAAGCATATTCAAACACAAATCTCAATGTCCAGACACCTTTTTAAAATTTTACTTCAATCCGGAGAGTTCATCCCACCTTGGATCGAGGTTGAAGCCAAAATGTAAAAGCCGGGTGGTCAGTTGGCCTGCCCGCCAACTGTAAAAGCAAATTGGTCAAGTGAAACTGCATTTAATTGGCCCCCTTAATGGATTGAATTACCTGCTTGATTGCTGGCGGGCGCACTGCTGACTCTTGCATGTGCTTGCCGACCGAAATATTGTGTGAGTGCGTGATGATGTTGAAATGTGTGCTCAATGTTTTTTCATGCAATGTCACGTGCTTCTGGGTTGGACGAGCAATGTAATTCTGGCCAAGGTAAAGTAAAGCAGGTGACTCCCTATTCATTCTGTCCGGTGATAAACCAATGTGAATGGTTACCATGGGGACTGAAAGCCAACATCAAGTCCCAGCTTAATGCAAGTGCAAGATTTAATTTTTGAATACAAAAGGGAAATAGTTGGCTTGGCGTTGTGTGAATTTACAGACCCAGAAACTCTGGATAGAGAGAGAGAGAGAGAGATATTGTTGCGGACATCAGGGGAAGAGACGGTTCTCTATTAGCCACCAGGCAGAATGTGGGTGAGAGCACATTCTCCGGTCAAAGAGCTAGGACCGTTGGAAATTAAAGCATCACATTAATATTTCAATCTACTTTGAGCCCCTTTCTGGGCGTGAAGCTAATTTCACCGGCAAAACAGGGCTGGTATGATTGGGGGAGGTGAGAAACTGGGCGCGTTTCTTATTTTTCACCTCTCGCCTGATCTTACCACCTCGCCTCGCTGAAAGTCGGGCAGGACAATGTCGTAAGATGTCATTTTTTGGGAGAATGGGGAGTTGTGCATCGGTTCTGGAAAGGATAGGGTCTAAACACGCCGGTGAACCTGGCTGCAAAGCGCTCGGGCACCATTTTGAAAGGGCGCCCCGATCTCAGTGCACTGGAAGACCCCCTCCCTCTCTCCATGGACATCAGGACCTCTCCCATCCCTCCCTCTATCCAGAGTTTCGCCAGGCTCTCCTGGACACTGATCGCCAGCATCGGGGCATTGGACTGACACAATGTGACCCCTTGAATGACTTCTAATATGCTCCACTGTCATGCCTCAACCCTTCATATCACCCCTGGAAAGCACCCTCTTTCTTAGCCCCCCTTCATAGCCCCCCCCCATGCCCCCCCCCCTCCACTCAGTCCCCACCCCCTTGGCACTGCCCCCAACATTTTGGCAATGCTTGGCATGTCCCCGACTGCCAGGGGTTTCAATGGCCTCTGAGCACCCCCAGCATGGCCATCACACCTGTGCTTGTAACTGGACCAGGGATGGAATAAAAATAAACTACAGAGCCTTTCAGGCAGACAGATAGCGGAGTAACCAGATGAGATTATCCAAGGATATTGAAGGAAGTGAGAATGGGAATTGCAGGGACGCTGACTATAATCTTTCAGTCTTCTCTAGACTCAGGGGAGGTGCTGAAGGATTGGACACTTGCAAATATTACACCCTTATTCAAAATAGGTTGTAAGGATAAGCCTTAGCAACTACAGGTCAGTCAATTTAACATCAGGTAGAGGGAGCCCTCTATCCAGCCCCGTAGCCCCCACAGTGCACCCCCCCACCACCCCCCCCCCTCCACACCCCACCACAACAGTATAAATATAATCATATTTTCAATTTTCTTCAGCTCTGATGAAGGGTCATTCAGACTTGAAATATTGGCTCCATTCTCTCTCTACAGATCCCCATGAGGTTTTACAGCACTTTCTCTTTTTGTTTCAAATTCCAGCATCCGCAGTAATTTGCTTTTATCTTACATTTTAACATCAGTGGTGGGAAAACTTCTCGAAACAATTATTTAGGATAGAATTAGTAGTCACATGGGAAAAATGTGGGTTGATTAGGATGAGCCAGCATGGATTTCTAAAGGGGAAATTGTGCTTAACTAACTTGCTGGAATTTTTTGAACTGATGACAGAAAGGATCGATAAGGGTAATGCTGTTGATGTGGTGTACGTGAATTTTCAAAAGGCATTCGATATAGTGCCACACAATAGCATAGCGAGGAAACTTATAGCTCATAGTACAAAAGGAAGAGAAGCAATGTTGGATGGATAATAGGAAAAGAGAGTCATGATCAATGGATATTTTTCGGGCTGGAGGAAGGTTTTTCGTGGAGCTCCCCAGGGGTCAGTATTGGGCCCTTTGCTTTTCCTGATATATATTAATGATCTAGATCTTGGTGTGCAGGGGACAATTACAAAGTTTGCAGATGATACAAAACTTGGAAGTATTGTAAACTGTGAGGATGGCTGTGTAGAACTTCAAAAATTCTCTGGCCATTCATGCCAACAGGATTCTCTGGTCCCACGAGTGGCACACTCCCTACCACGGCATTTGGGGTGGTTTCAATGGGAATTTCCATTGACAGCGGTGGGACCTGAGGATCCCGCTGCCAGTAAATGGTCCATTGCCTCCTGCCACTGAGATAGGCATTGAGGGGAGGCCAGAGAACCTCGCCCATAGACAAGTTGGTGGAATGGGCAGATTGGTGGCAGATGAAGTTCAATGTGGAGTACTGTGAGGTGATGCATTTTGTGGGAAGAACCTGGAGAGGCAATACAAAATAAGGCGTAAAATATTTGAGGGGATGCAGGAGCAGAGAGACCTGTGTATACATGTATATAGATCATTGAAGGTGGCACGACAGGTGGAGAGAACATTTAATAAAGCTTATAGTATTCTGTGTTTTATTAATAAGGGCACAGAGTACAAGAGCAAAGAAGTTATGCTGAATTTATACAATAGGTTAGTTAGACAGCAGCTGAAGAATTACATACAGTTCTGGGTGCCACACTATAGGAAGGATATGAACAATTAGAGAAAGTGCAGGAAAGGTTTACAAGAATGGTTCTAGGGATGAGAAAGTTCAGTTATGAGAATAGATTGGAGAACTTAGGATTGTTGTCCTTGCAGAGAAGGGGGCTAAGAGGCAATTTGTTAGAGATGCTCAAAATCATAAGGTGCCTGGACAGAGTAGATAGGGAGAAACTGTTCCCACTCACAGAAGAATCAAGAATGAGAAGGCATAGATTTAAATTGATTCACAAAAGAAGTTGATGTGATGTGAGAAAAAAACTTTTTCACACGAGTGGTTTGGGTCTGGAATGCACTGTCAGGAAGTGTGGTGATGGCAGGTTCAATCAAGGCATTCAGGAGGGCAATAGATGATTACCTAAATAGAAACAATGTGCATATGTACGGGGAAAAGACAGGGGAATGGCACTGTGTCATGGTGCTTGGAGTCCTGGTGCAGACATGATAGGTCAAGTGGCCTCCTTCTGCACCTTAACAATTTTGTGATTGTGTAGTTTAGTGTATTTGTTGACTAAACACTTATTAATAGGCAATGCTGGTTTTAGTTTGTTTTCGTGAAATCTTGTCATGCGATCCCTTTAAGTCAGTCACTGGGAATTCAAATCTGTTCTTAAAAGTTATCGATGGAATGGGAATGATAACAATATTATTTATTATATTACAAAAATGATTCACAAGGATGATATCAAAATTGCGAGGCTATACTTATCAGGAAAGGCTAGCAGTGTTGAGCTCTATTTCCCAGAAAAGGAATGGCTAACCAAATAGGAGTCGTTAAAATTATGAAGGGTTTTGATAGGCAAAATGTTTCCATTTGCGAAGATGACCTAAACTAGAGTCCAAAAATATATAAAGACCAATATTTCTACTTCTTATGTTTTTTAGTCATGGTTATGGAGGACAGGTAGGAAAATAGAATTGAGGCCTCAGTAAGAACATCATGATCTTATTGACGAGAGGAGTCACCCAGAGGCGCGGAATGGCCTACTCTTGCTCTAATTTCTCATGTTCTTTTTATGTTCTTAAATCCACTAGGACAATCAGGAAAAGTTTATTTACCTGCAGAGTGGTTACTGCAAGGGATAGTTAAGATGAACAGCATAGAAACATTACAGGAAAGTCAGTTAAACACATGTGGGAGAAAAGGGTAGAAGATTAAGCTGATAGATTTAAATGATGCAGAGTGGCAGGCTCACATGAAATGTAAGCAATAGCGATGATCAAATGGATTAAATGGCCTGTTTCTATGCTGTAGATTCTATGTAATTTTCTGTAATGTCTTAGAAGGGTCACTGAAACTTGCAGATTAATGAAATTGATTTAAGTAATACAATTGATCCTGAAACAATGCTGGGTTAATAGCTATCTCTGTCAATGTTAATTCAGCTTCCTCACGCTGTTAGGGTCCTATATGCTAATATATATCAAAACATGTAAATGTGCAAAAAGTGTTGAAGTGGACAGAACATGAATGTGGATTATGAGATTGACTTCTAGCTTCAACATGTACAGAGAGGGTAGCAGGTAGAGTGATTGGAATTTATCCCTAATGTCACCAGCAAGACATTAACCTTGAGCAAGTAAATTGACTGCACTGATGATGAGCAGCTCATCATTTTGTGGTTGGAGGGAAACTACGAAGGGAGAGGCGAGTTCAGCAAGTGGAGGGCTGGGATAATCAAGGAAGAGAAAGGGATGGAGAGCAGCATTGAAAATGGGAGCCAGAGTGAGAGTAAGACTGGTGGTGGAGGATAAAGAGAAACCGCAGGGTAGGCCTCACAAAAGCAGCATAAGCGAGAGCAGAGCTGGCGGTAGGGTATAAAGAAGGATGGCAGGCAGACTTGAGAGCAGTAGTGAGAGAGTGATGGGGTATAAAGAACATGGAGTTCAGAGGGGCTCAACTAGAAAAAAGAAAAGAGAAATAAACCAAAGCATAAGATCACAGGAAGGGCGGTAAGCGATTAGTTGGTGTGTATTGCTCTTTTACTCACTCTAAGTTAGGGCAATCATTCAAACCAAGAAACAGCAAATTAAAAGATTCAATCAAGGTAAATATAACAGTAAATGAATGAATTAATAGTAAAAGCATTGGCACAGTGAGTTCTAAAGTAATTAGTTAAAATTCATAGCTTAGACAAGGTACTAAGTTAGTTTCAAAAAAGTGAATAGAGAATTTTAGAACATGGAAGGGCAGTGAGACGTGTTGCTTGCAATTCCTACACTTCTTCTGGTCACTTTCTGTGTCTTATGGAACCACATGTGGAGCAACTACCTGAGCATGAGCTCAGGGTTTCCGAGCTTGAGGGACAGCTGGAATCTCAGTTGCCCCTTTGATGCCAGGATAAAGGAAATCACAGAGATGTGCAGAATATTCTGCAAGATGAAGGGAGTGAACCAGAAGTTGTGGTATAACATCAGCACCAATTACATAATGAGGGCAGGTATTGAGGCCCTCTAGGCAAATTTTCAGCAGCTGATGGAGGAAATTAAAAAGTAGTGCCAGGAGTGCAGTAATATCTAGATCACTCCTAGCAAGAGTAGAAATGAGAAGATATGTAGGGCATACATCTGACTTCAGGCATGGTGCAGGAGGGAAGGCTTCAGATTCTTGGAGCATTGGAACCAGTTATGGGGCAGGAGACACCAATTCTAAAGGGAGGAATTGCACCTTAGCAGGACTGGCACCAATGCTGTTGGGGAGGGTTTCAACTAAATTGTCAAGAGGATGGACACCAGCACATAGAAGTAGAAAAGAGGAATAAGATGCATAAAGTGGGTGTTGGATAAGATAAAGAAGGAAGCAAGGCCAGATTATATCGAAGCAGATTAAGAAAGACCATGAGGAATGCAAAGACAGGATGGGAATTCATGCATGTAAATGCACAATATGCAGTGAATAAGGTTGGTGGGCGACAACAATATATACTCATGTGGCAGTATGAATATGCAAATATGGAAATCACATGACCGTGGCTTAAAAATGGTCTGGACTAGTTACTTAATGTCCAAAATTGGAAAATGAAAAAGGATGACAGTACTGATTAGCGAAGAGATTGTAGTGTTGGAAAACAAAACACGCCCTTGAGGGGGCAAGGGCAGAATTTATTTGATTAGAATTTGGGAAGAAAAAAGGCCTTCAAATAGCGAATGAGAGAGAGAAAGAGAGAGAGAGAGCAAGAGAGAGAGAGAGAGCAAGCAAGAGAGAGAGAGAGAAGAGCAAATCTGCAGAGATGGGTGAGAAATATAGGCTGGAATTTTACTGCCCCATCTCCACAGGAATCGGAGCGGGCGAGGAGCGGACCATGAAAAGATCCGTTGACCTTGGGTGGGATTTTACGGTTTTGGGACGAGCAAGGCTGTAAAGCCCCGCCCAGAGAATGGTGGTCTTGGGGAACCTTACTTCTCAAATATCAGCTGGGATAATGTTAGAGTAAAGGGTAAAAGGAAGAGAAACTTCTGAAATATATTCAGGAGAACGTCCTTGATCAGTAT
Organism: Mustelus asterias; assembly: GCF_964213995.1. Classification (NCBI taxonomy): domain Eukaryota; kingdom Metazoa; phylum Chordata; class Chondrichthyes; order Carcharhiniformes; family Triakidae; genus Mustelus; species Mustelus asterias. Next base: position 46,941,090 of record NC_135807.1, on the reverse strand, counting down.
GTTCTTAGTTGCTCAGAAGATGACATTGTTGGATCTGGTGGTGTGGAATAAGGTGACCCAGTGGACCAAGTACCTGTGAGGGAACACTTGCTTAAGAGTAATCATTGAATCATAAGGTTTGTATTAGCAATGCAAAAGAGCAAGAAACAATTGAAAATTAGTTCAGTATAAAAATGAAATTAGAAGTGTAATATTCGACCTAGTTCCTATTAATTAGCAAGGAATTCAAATCCAATGTAGGGATTTCCCAGGATTTGCAACTCCAACATTTATTGCCCATAATTGCTCCTGAGAAGCTGGTAGTGAGTTGCCTTCTTGACAATTGAATGGTTTGCTGGGTCATTTGAGAGGTCAGTAAAGAGTGAATTACATTGTTGAATGTCTGCACTGTCATAGAGACCAGAGCAGGTAAGAAAAGCAGTTTTTATTGCGCTCACAATTCACTATGGCAGTTGCATTTCAAATTCCAACGTGGCCAAAGCATACAGGACAGGGGTACATGCAAAATTTATACCAATTCTACTTTTGACCCCTACATTTCATGCATTTATATAACTAAATCACAACACATCAAAATATGCACAAAACTACAGCATGGAACAAAGATGTATTTAGCCCATCCCAATCTCTCCTAATCATTATGTTACCATGGTTATACGATCCACTTAAGCTCTGCCAGTCACATTATTATAAACACAATGGCCAGACCAACATCCAGACCTTTAAGACATGGCTGTACGATCTACACTCATTCTTTCAATTCTTCAGCCTTGTCCTAGGTCTGCTTCACAAAACATTCCTTTTCATGATGTTTTAACTCATCTTGTGCTGACTTCACAAACAATGAACTACACAGGTAGTAAACATAGAAACAAAAAGCAGGAGTAGACCAGTTGGCCCTTCGAGTATGCTCCGCCATTCTTTTTGATAATTGAATTCAACATCCTGATCCCACCTGCCCCCCATATTCCTTGATCCCTTTAGCCTCTAGGGATGCATCTAATTTCTTCTTGAAATTAGACGACATTTTGGCCTCAACTACATTCTGTAGTAATGAATTCCACACATTCACCACCCTCTGGGTGAAGAAATTTCTCCTCACCTCAGTCGTAAAAGGTTTGCCCCCAATCTTCAAACTATGGCCCCTAGTTCTGGACACCCCACCACTGGGAACATTTTTTTCTGAATCTATTCTGTCTAACTCTGCTAGAATTTTATAAGTTTCTGTGAGATCTCCTCTCACTCTTCTAAACTCCAGTGAATATAATCCTAATCGACATAGTCTCTCCTCATATGACAGACCTGCCATCCCAGGAAACAGCCTAGTAAACATTCATTGTACTCCCTCTATAGCAAGGACATCCTTCCTCAGATAAGGACACCAAAACTACATACAATATTCCAGGTGTGGCCTCGCCAACGCCTTATAGAATTCCAGTAAAAACATCCCTATCCCTATGCTCAAATCCTCTCGCTATGAAGGCCAACATACTAATTGCTTTCTTTACTGCCTGCTGTACCTGCGTGTTTACTTTCAGTAACTGATGCACGAGGACACCACGGTCTCGCTGAGCAATTTATACCCATACCAATCTGTCTTCCTATTATCTGTACCAAAGTGTATCACCTCACATTTATCCACATTATACTGCATCTGCCATGCATATGCCCACTCAATCAGCCTGTCCAAAGTACATTCCCCACAGGTATCTGGATTACTAGTCCAGCATTGCTACTATTGTCACAAAGATGGGAAAGATGGGTGGCATGGTGGCACAGCGGTTAGCACTGCTGCCTCATAGTGCCAGGGATCCGGTTCGATTCCTGGCTTGGTGATGCGCGTTATCAAACACGAGGCTAGATGCTCGGGAAATAAAGGCTTTTATTTACTGTAATGAAGCAGCCAATAATTATATACACGATCCCAGACTGAGGGGTCCCAGCCAGAGCAGGGACCTTTATACCTCTCCCAGGAGGGGGAGCCCGACTGGGATGTACCACAACACTACAGTACAAAGGTGTAACAACCCCACCCTAACCCCAACAGCAACAAGTAGCACAACCCAACAGTAACATATGTACATTCTTGTAGTACTGGCCAGACCCTGGCTCAGTACTATCCAGTGGGAACCAACGATGGTTCACCACACTTGGGTCACTGTCTGTGCGGAGTCTGCACGTTCTCCTCGTGTCTATATAGGTTTCCTCCAGGTGCTCTGATTTCCTCCCACGGTCTGAAAGGCGTGCTGGTTAGGTGCATTGGCCGTGCTAAATTCTCCTTCAGTGTACCCGAACAAGCGCCGGAGTGTGGCGAGTAAGGGATTTTCACAGTAACTTTATTGCAGTGTTAATGTGAGCCTATTTGTGACACTAATAAATAAACATTTTTTAAAAATCAGAGGTAAGTTTTTAAAAAATGTTCATCTCTCTACTGCCCTGTTCCAATTGAAAAATGGGGTGGTAATGAGACAATAAACAAATTAGTATTTATTTATTTTCTAAAAGGGGTAAGTTATGTGGGTATTCTTCTTTATTTAGTCTTTAGAACTGCCATGAGGAATATGCTACAAAACACAAATTCTAGTTATTGGGTTATGCTTTATTTAAAATTCAACATTAAAATGAATCAGTTCTAATAACCAGCAATGACTGATTATGCAGTCAAATGCATTGTAATCAGATCTTTTCTCCTTTAACTCTGAGGGCACTAGGTTGCTAATGAGCTACCTTGCTGATTGAGTGGAGTTGTAAAAGTCCATCCAAAAATAGGATCGACAATTGAACTGCATTAAATTAAATTACCAAGTCAATTCTTGAAATGCTATGAATTGATTGATTGAAGATTAGAAACATTTGGAATTATTTTTTAATCAATCAGTAATTACATTTTTATCAACATACTCGCAGCAGGAATAAAGGCTGAATTCATGGAGGTACTCGATAATAGGTGAAAACAGATTATAAATATTTTTTTGCTGGGACTCTTGATTTTACAACATAGATTCCAGTAGCCTGCTTTGGTCACACTAATCTGTGTAGAAATTGATTGATTGGAAGATAGTAGTATTGGTTTTTGATTGTTGCTGATTATGTGTACTTTTAAAATAATTAAACAGATAACCAGTATTAAGCAGACCAGACAAATAATTACAAGACTTATTTTAATCTTTCCAGGAAAGATTAAATGGACCATTTGGCATAGTAGGTCTATGCCTATGGTTATGCATGATGTGGAGATGCCAGCATTGGATTGGGATGAGCACAGCAAGAAGTCTCACAACACCAGGTTAAAGTCGACTCACCTGATGAAGGAACAGCACTCCGAAAGCTCGTGATTCCAAGTAAACCTGTTGGACTTTAACCTGGTGTTGTGAGGCTTCTTACTATGGTTATGCACTACAAGATTACTCTCACCCTTCTTCATGCAACCCTATCATCAAATCTTATTCCTTTTTCTCTCTTTTGCCTATCCAGATTCCCACTAAATGCATGTGTGTTATTTGCTTCAACTTCTCTTTGTGATAGTGAATTCCACATTTTCACCAATCTCTGTATTAAATTTCCCCTGACTTCCGCATTGAATTTATTAGTGTTTATTTTATTTATAGCACCGAGTCATGATCTTGCCATCATGTTATTAACTTGCGATGACATAGTGATTCCAAATAAACCTATTGGACTTTAACCTGGTGTTGTGAGACTTCTTACTGTGCCTACCGCAGTCCAACTCCAGCATCTCCATCTCATAACTTGTGATTGCATAGGGTCAACTGCAAATTGACAATCAATTAATTTTAAACAGTCAGTAGTCATTCAACATATAGAGGGAACAATTCGTATTACCTCGGGCCCAAATAGAAGCAATTGAGGCACCGTCAGACTTTGTACTGGTTGCTCCTTTCCATGATGTGGCTGTGCACCCAAACCCTAGGCCTGGTTCCTGTGAAGCTATTAATAATTAAAACTAGTCTGCACTTCTTAACGCGAGGTGCACTTTGGCTGAATGTGACTGGAAATAACATTCTGAGCAGGAGGAAACCAAAGCTCTGGAGCAGCAAGTCAGAGGAAGGGTCCCTCAGCACTAGAGGTTTAGTGTAAAGGAGGAGTGAGTCCCTTATTTTTCAGGGAGCTGAAAGGCCCTCCAAAAATATGTTGTGAAGGCAACAGCAGCAGGTAGCTATGGAGATCCTTTACAAGGATTCCGGCCCTGAGGAGTTGGATAGAATGCTGAAAATGTTCAATGACATGTGTGTTCAGCGTGTATCAATGCATCTTAAAATGCTATCTCCTTCTAACTGTACCACCAACTTCACACACTGCTCAACGCACCACACCCCTATCCCTCACTCGTCAACAATCTCCAGCGATCAGGACTTTCACATAACGTGCATATGCTCCATATCACTCTCATGCAATTACAACATTTGCAAGCCTCAGACCTTCTCACAGTTGTCACATACTTTCAACTATTCAGCTCTGACAGGCACATCACCCTAACACATTGTAACACTCTCACTGAAACACTTCTTCCTCAGAAGGAAGCAGCAAAGAACTGGCAGAGGGAAGACAGGGCTGCAAGTCCTCACTCACTTGGAGAAAACAGTGCTCGCATTATTAGTGCATTATTACTGAAGCCATGGCAACTGGTTCTGAAGCCATCCAGGGTGATGGTATGTTCCTACCTATGCACTTTCTCAAGTCCTATTTCACCCTTATTCCACAAGCTGGTATGATGTCTAATCACTTTTTAAACGTTTTGGAAGGCGCCTTCCTCTGGGAGTATGTGTAGGAAAATTGTAAACCAATTTATAAACAATTTTGTTTCATACGTCACACTGAGCAATTCTTCCCCATTTCATTATCCAACAACATTTACAAAGCATGTTAAGAAAAGAAATCAACTTGCATTGTTAAGTGTCAGAAGATCTGTGGTGAATAAGTCTTATTTTCTATTTTATCATAATAAAGAACTGACATCAGAATTGAATCGCAGTCCTTGAGGTACAGAAAGAATGCTGGCAACGAACTTAAGTATTTCTGAGCAAAGTCTGTACAACAATTTCTGCCACCTCAAATAACACATCAACGATATTCAAACAAAATAAATATTTGATTGCAAGCATGTAAAGACCCAAGTTGTATCTCTTCTCCCTTTCATTCAGATTCCCTGCATCCATTTTTGGCTAGCGGAGCGAAAAATGAATCACAATTTACTCAACTCAACACAGTTGAGTGCTCAGATAAAGAGAGACAATTCTACTGGAGAGTGTGAAGCACAGAATAGCCAATTTACAGGCGATGAATCATCCTGTTTCTGTGTGGTTGCGCGCAGCGATTTTTGACAACCTAATCAAAGTGATACAGCCTGATTTTACAATGTTATCCAAAGTTGTTATTCAATGCATCGAGCAAATTGTTTTATCATACTCCTATCATAATTATCCCATGTCCAGATAGGATAACTTACTGTAGGCCTGAGCTAGAGTTCATGAAAACGTTTAAGACAAATCATAAATTGCTGAAATGGAAGATAAGTGCAGTTATACCTTTTTACTTCTTCACACAGCAAATGGTTAGGATGTGGAGTGCTCTGCCTGAGAGTCTGGTGGAGGCAGATTCAAGCAAGGCATTCAAAAGGTAATAGGATAATTATCTGAAAAGAAAGAGATTGCATGGATCTGGGAAAGAGCAGAGGAGTGGAACCACGTGACTTACTCTTGCAGAGACACGACAGGCTGCATTGATATTTCCAACAGCATCTCGGTGAAAGGCTTTGACAGCCTGATGACCACCAGCAATATGAAAATCAGCAAGGCAAAGGTGCCAATGAATGTCCATCCCTGAATCAAAACCACCGCTGCTATATTCAAAATTCCTCCCCCCTCCTACCCCCATGTTAACATTGTGCAACTGAACATGATCGAAGCATTGAATCCCTACAGTTCAAGAGGCCATTCTGCCCATTGAGTCTGCACTGACTCTCCAACAGAATATCTTACCCAAGCCCTTTCCCTCACCAATCCCTGTAGCCCCACACATCTACCATGGTTAATCCATCTAACCTACACATCTTGGGACATTGAGGACAATATAGCATGGCCAATCTACCTAACCTGCACTTCTTTGGATTGTGGGAGGAAGCGGGAAAACCCATGCAGATAAGGGAGAATGTGCAAACTCTACACAGACATTCACCCAAGGCTGGAATTGAACCCAGGTCCTTGGCGCTGTGAGGCAGCAGTGCTAACCACTGTGCCACCGTGCTGCCCACGTGATATTGAATAGAATGAAGGATTCAGCCCACTATTTCTATTTAAAGTGATCATGTGGTTCTTCCAGGTGAGATGTATTATTTCTTGTTGGTGCAATTCTGCATGTCCTTGGAGTTTTTCTATACTTGACTCAAGTTTGAATAGTCTACAGAGTGTTCTGGCAGTATTTTTTTGTTGCATAAAATATTGTGCTGAAACAAGATATTTCCAGGCCTGGTCGAGCCTCTTCTGGGAATTGAACAAGACAAAGGAGAATGAAGAGAGGCCATCCAGGGAAGAACAAACTGCTAGAGGAGGGAAAAGGGGCAGAGGGTCTCTCAGCAGGAGATAATATGTGCTGAACATCTTTACGGCATTTTTCTCCCCATCTCTACTTCAGTGAGCAACAATGTACGAGATCTCTTGTGAGACTGTGAATTAAATTTGCCAACTCCTGCAGCCATAGCTGCAACCACAAAACCTCTATTCCACATGGCAAAGTGAAGCATGAGGAATGGGTGGATGCCAGCTTTCCTTGCTAACATTATAATGAGATCTTTGCTGAGAATCTGCTCTAACCATTTGTCAGTATGTATATTCCTTTCTCTTTTGATTATATATGAATTGGTTATGTGCTTCACTTAACTGACAGTGCTGCAAACCTTAGAATTAAGTTTAAAATTGCCTTGACCTGTGGTCACTTTTCTGACATAACTTTAGAGATGGCGCATTTTCATTCTTGAGGAACTATTGAATTAAACATTATTACGGTTGGCCAAACTTTTACTTAGTTTGGCTTTACAGGAGGCAATAGTTGTACTTAGGCTTGGGCTGATAAGTGGCAAGTAATATTTAGGTCACCCAAGTGCCAGGCAATGAACATCTCCAACAAGAGAGAAACAAACTATCTCTTCTTGACATTTAATGGCATTAGAAATCATAGAAACCCTACAGTGCAGAAGGAGGCCATTCGGCCCATCGAGTCTGCACCTACCACAATCCCACCCAGGCCCTATCCCCACATATTTACCCGCTAATCCCTCTAACCTACGCATCCCAGGACTTTAAGGGGCAATTTTTAAACCTGGCCAATCAACCTAACCCGCACATCTTTGGACTGTGGGAGGAAACCGGAGCACCCGGAGGAAACCCACGCAGACACGAGGAGAATGTGCAAACTCCACACAGACAGTGACCCGAGCCGGGAATCGAACCCGGGACCCTGGAGCTGTGAAGCAGCAGTGCTAACCACTGTGCTACCGTGCCGCCCCACTGTGAAGCAGCAGTGCTAACCACTGTGCTACCGTGCCGCCCCACTGTGCTACCGTACCGTCATTGAATTCCTCACTATCAACTTTGTGGGTCTCATTGGCCAGAAACTGAACTGACCAACCGTATAATTCCTTTGGCTGCAAGAGCCGATCAGAGGATGAGAATTCTGCAGCAAGTAACTCACCTCCTGACTCCCCTGTGTTTAGCCACCTTAAGGCACAAGTCAGGTGTGTGATAGAATAGCCTATTGCCTGGAAGAGTGCAACTTCAACAACACTTAAAAAACTCGGAACCATCCAAGATGGGGTACACCCCATCCACTGACAAACTGTGGCAACAGTGTATACCATCTACAAGGTATACTGCACAACTTGCTAAGTCCCCTGTGGCAGCGCTTTTCAAACCTGTGATCTCTGCCACCTAGAAGGACAAGGGTAGCTGACAACTCTGAAGTTTCCCTCCAAGCCACACACCATCCTGACTTGGAACAATACCTGTATTGCCATTCCTTCACTATTCCTGTGTCAAAATCCTGGAACTCCGCTAAGAGCACTGTGGATGTACCAACACCAGATGGACTACAGTGGTCCAAGAAGGCAGCTCACCACCACATTCTCAAGGACAAATAAAGAATGCAGGCCTAGCCATGTGCCCACATCCTAAGTAAAAGTAAATAAAATATAGTCAATATGGTAACATTTTGGTCAGATTTTATTTTTGTTTATATTTTCACTATATTTGTATCCTGTTCTCTGATGTATTTCCTGTATATGTGTGAATACTCCCCAGAAAATAAATAATTAAATTGCTTTCTTTTGTTATAATCTGCCCTTTCTTCCTACACAGCTATTTTAACATAAAGTTGTAGTGAATCACTCACATTTTACAGTTTGCCTTTATGAAAGTGGGAAAAAGGTGATAGAGAAATGTCATAAAGGCAGAAAATGCTGGAAATACTTAACAGGTCTGGAGGCATCTTGGAAAGAGAAACCAAATTAATGATTTGTGATCAGGGACCTTTTATTAGAGAATTAGTAGCCTGTTTTATAGAATCACAGAATCATTACACCACAGGAGGCCATTCAGTCCATTGTGTCTGTGTCAACTTTCCGAATGAGCAATTCACCTTGTGCCATTCCCCCGCCTTCTCCTGTAATATTACACATTCTTCCTTTTCACATAATAATCCAATTCCCTCTTGAATGCCTTGAGTGTACCCGCCTCCACCAGCTATGCACATGACCCAATCATTCAAATCAGAGGGAAAGAAAATTGGGTGAGCTGTAACCTGTTTTGAAATATCACCAGAGACCAATTTCAGCACAATGTCTTTTTTCTCCTTGTTCTTTTACTTCTTTTGAATTTTGTTTCTCATAGTTTCAAACAAAACAGAGTCTGAGCATTTCAGCAAGAGAAAGGATATCCAAAACTTAGAACACTAGAAAGATCAATGCAATGTGACAGGAGTGCCACACAGTCTTGGAACTCACCGAGGGACTCCACTGCCCAGGGTCTTGTGATAACATGGCAACAACATTTCTGTATTTTTACTGGATATTAGAAATGTCATTCAGTGGTCACTCTCAGATTTTATTTCTCCTTATATGAACTGAGTACAGAGAGAATAGGACAACTTGTGTTTCTGCAGTGTTAAACCACTTAAACGGGAAAAGCATGATTTTCTTTTTGAAATACCGAAGGAAACCATTCCTTTTTATTCAACACAACTAAAATGTCAAGGTACTCTATTACAACTTGCATTTTCCAAAAATAACAAACATGAAAACTTAGACATTTTAATTATTGGATAACATGCTGTGTTTGCTAAACCTTTATTCATTATTAATCAGTAGTTTCATTCAGTTCATTAAGACAATCTGTAATCAATGAATTTTGAACCAGAAAGTGTAAAAATGTTCTTTAAAGTGAAAGGGTTTTTCTGTCACAGTTTTGATTCATTATGAGGTAATTATAATTTAACCTGCTGTTTGGCAAATGGACAAGTTTGGGTGGATTTAACATTCTGCTAAGTTTTACCATTTTAGGGGGAAATTTTAAAGTAGTGATGTCTCCTGTGGGAGGAAGGGCCTGATAGTGCAAGAGGAACCTGGAAGCAAGTGTAGAGCATCTGTCAATGTATTATTAAACCGACAGCTGTATTTGTAGTTTCCCCACCAATCACTAAGAGCGTGTTTGATGATGACGCGCGTGAGTTGATTTTCAACAGAAGTATTTAACAGTTCAAGATGATGGTTGATTGATTGTAGAGGCAGGGGAACAGAAGAAGCCACTGGTGTTCCAGAGTCCCATAGTGGCAAGGTTGTGCTTTGAATCTAGCCGATTACACTCCTCATGATTCCTGATTTTTGAAACATATAAGTTTCTGAGGGGAGTTGACAGGGTCGACACTAACAGGATATTTCTCTTCATGAGGGAGTTTAGAAGCCGGGAGCGCAGTTTCAAAATAAGATGGATATAAGGAGGAATTTCTTCTCTCAGAGAGTTGTTAGTCTTTGGAATTCTTTTCCGTAGAGAGCAGTGGAGATTGGGTCATTGAATATATTCAAGGCTGGGATAAAATGATTTTTGATCTTCAAGTTGAGGGTTATGGGGAATGGGTGGGAAAGTTAAGGCCACAATCAGATCAACCAGGATCTTACCGAATCGTGGAGCAGGTTTGATTGGCTAAATGGCGTACTCCTGCTATTATTTCTTATCATCTTATGATTCTCACAGGTGTCTCCCTACATTTATGTTGTGGTCTGTAAGTGCCTGCAGGGGGATAACCTTCCCTGTGGACAGGAGGAAAAGGCCTGCCACAGAAGACAAAAAAGCTGGAGGTTGACGAGGAGGTGAACAGCAGGAGTGTGGAGACATGTTCCTGGATATAATTAGGGCAGGAAAGACGAGTCCAATGGGGCATTCTTGCTGTACACATCATGTCAATCTCCCCTCACTCTGCCTCTCCAAGTACACTCCTGCACACCACTCCTCACACTGACTTACCTTCGCATCCATCCTTCCCTATCTATGCACTTCCTCACATCTTCATCTGTCTAACCATACTGTAACTCATCTTTATCTTTATGAAATGTCACATCTGTCCTTAATAATCACTCTCAAGAAATGTTGATCATACATCCATTGAACACATTGCATTGCTCTCACTCATCGTTCTCTTCTTTCCATCCATGCTGCAGTAGAGAGCACAGAATATTAGGGAGAGGCAGAGAACTAGAGATGGCCTTCCAGCCATCTTGAACACTTTAGAGATGGATGCATTGGAGATAAGCCAAGAATTGGCACTTTACCATTGGAGATGGAGAGATTAAGTGATACTTGTTACTTACTGATAGAATTACACATTAGACAGCCACATGAGATACAACACTTACTCATATTGACCTGATGACAACTACCAGTGAAATATGATCATGTACATAATGTTCACCTCAAACAGTCATTACTTCAATCTCCCACAAGCCCATCAAGGTCCCAAAGAGCTGATCCAGGAAGATTACACATGACAGACTATGCACCTGCTCAGATACTCACACAACATGGTAGCAGTAATCAGTTAACCAATCACCTTTATTGTCCATACAGAAATTCATTTTGGGCACATTGCTTGTTCGTTAAAAATTACAAATAAACGAATGACAATAAAATAAAGAAACTTGCCCTATCATAAAGATCTAAGTGCACAGTGGCACAGTGGTTAGCACTGCTGCCTCACAGTGCTAGGGACCCGGGTTCAATTCTTGGCTTGGGTCACTGTCTGTGTGGAGTTTGCATGTTCTCCCCGTGTCTGCGTGGGTTTCCTCCCGGTGCTCTGGTTTCCTCCCACAGTCCAAAGATGCGCGGGTCAGATGGATTGGCCATGCTAAATTGCCCCTTAGTGTCACGGGAACTAGCTAGGGTAAATGCATGGGGTTATGGGGATGGGGTCTGGGTGGAATTGTGATCAGTGCAGACTCGATGGGCCAAATAGCCTCCTTCTGCACTGTAGGATTTTATTCTATGTAAAACTATTCCAATATATTAACAAAATCAATCAGTGAGTCCCACCCTGAGTGCATATTCCCATCCAGACATCAAACTCATTTTAAAGGTTCTTTTGTGAAGGGCACAAAAGATTTCACGAACTGACTTGTCCCGCATCTAAATGATTGTAGCCTTTTCCCTGAATGCAACCGATAGTATTACTGAGACAAGGAGTGATTCTTATACAGCCCTGAGAAGATCCAGTATTCATTAACATGGGCTCTGGGTTAATTCCAGAAACTAACATCCTTTGGGTCCTTTTGTGAAGGAAGTCACTGATCCAAAGTAGGAGAGTAAGATTGACATCAAGATTTCTCACTTTTCCAATAAGCTGATAGTTGCATCGTATCAAAAGCTGAAGAGAAATCAACAAAGGTAGAGCGAGCATAATTGCCTTATCTATTTGTGTGTTGTTGGGTCAGATGGACAAAGGGCAAGACAGTATCATTTACTGCCTTATGAGGTTGATCGGCAAAATGTGACAGATCAATATGTGGAACAAGAAGATCTTAAAGAAGCTTTGACACAATGTGCTTGAAACATTTCATGATAGTGACGTCAGAGCAACTGGTCAGTAATCATTCAGACAGCAGGTTAAGATTTCTTAGCAACCTAGGTGATAATGATTAATATCCAACAGCAAAGAACAGCATGCGTGTCGAATGATTTTCAAAAGACCAGAGAGAAAGGAACTGCCAACTGATGAACACATTACGTTAGCATACAATTGGGTTTTTACTTGGCATCCCACACATCACAAGTGAGCAAGAGCAGATGGTAGACAGGAACAACAGTGAAGACATCAGAGGGATGCACTTGGCTCTGCTCAGTTGAACTCAGATGCAGAGCTTCAGGGGAAGTTGATGAACAGGAGACTGCTGGAGCAATCACAAAGAATGAACAATGTATTGACAGGCTTTCCAGCTGCACTTTGGATGCACTCTCAGTTAACGTTCAAAATCCCTGTCGCATAGGCTCTAATCACCTATTAAAATGTTCACATTGACAAACTACCTCTCACAAAGGGATTCCAGGCATGCAGCTTAGCATTTAAGTGCAGAAATCTTCAGCTTGAAGCTGTCTTCCTAAGATGAGGTCAATTTTAGCCTGTTTAACTTCCATTCGCTCTTGTGGACACTTGCGGGAGTTCGATTTTCACCTTTACTCTCAATTGAAGTCCATGGCATGTAGAGTGGAAAACATGGGGCTCAGGTTAAAATGACCACCACTGTCAATTTTATTATGAAAAGAGCTATGGTAGTGTGGAATCCTTTGAACGATGAGTAAGTGAGACAGGGATCATCTCTTTTAAGGGAAGATTAGATGAAACATTTGCAGTAGACAAACGTACAGGGGTGTTGCATGGGAGAGCAGAGTTTGGATTGGCCTAGAAAACTACCCATGCAGGCATGATGAACTAAATGTCCTAGTTGTACACTATTAACCTCTAATGTTCTGTTCTTCTCAGTCAATTCAAAGACCGATGCGGGAAATATAAATCAAATTCCCAAGTTGTGTTTTTAGTACCAATGGGAAAATATTTTGCAATGACCATTGATTTTGAGAGACAATCACACCAGAATTTCCTGGTTCAACTCTTCTGCATATCCACTGCTGTACTGATTGATGCAAGTCCCGTGTCAAGTGGGAGTGATCTGCCAAAAGGCAAGGAAATTAAAGTGCAGCATTATAAAAGCTACATGTAGCTGAGGTCTGCAGCATCAGGCTGGGACGCAGTGAGCAACAATGCTTGGATCAGTGAATTGACTGCCAGCCAGCTTGACTGAATGTCCCCTGAACCTATTAGTGGTTTTTTTCCCCCAAGGTTTTTCCGACCTCAAGAGCAGCTGCTACAGAAGAATGAGTGGTGATCTTGTAGAAACATATAAGATTATGAAGGGAATAGATAAGATAGAAGCAGGGAGGTTGTTTCCACTGGCAGGTAAAACTAGAACTAGGGGGCATGACCTCAAAATAAGGGGAAGCAGATTTAGGACTGTGTTGAGGAGGAACTTCTTCATCCAAATGGTTGTGAATCCATGGAACTCCCTGCCCAGTGAAGCAGTTGAGGCTACCTCATTGAATGTTTTTAAGGCAAGGATAGATAGATTTTTGAACAGTAAAGGTTATGGTGAGCAGAAGGGTAAGTGGAGCTGAGTCCACAAAAAGATCAGCCATGATCTTATTGAATGACGGAGCAGGCTTGAGGAGCCAGATGGCCTACTCCTGCCCCTAGATCTTATGTTCTTATGTTTAGGCAAACAAGGCATGCTAGCAGAAAAAAATGGTGACACAATGGGCACTATTTTTCCATTTTGATTCTAAGTGCTAGGCAAACTTGAAATTGGGAGTGTTTGAAATCTGACTTTTAGACCCTTTCACAGGCGCTCCCATATGCATTCAGCCTGCAAAAATATCAGCGATTCTGAATCACGCTGAACAAGCTCGTGGGTGGGGCTTAACGTGCCCAAAATCCTGCAGCTCCAATCGACGCTTCGAACTATGCATGGGCAGAAAAAAAAGATAAAACGCTGCCCCCCTGCCGCGTCCCTCCCGGGGCGGATAATGGCTCTCCCTGGCCCCACAGACATTGCCCCACCCCCACAACGTTACTGACCCCATTATTGCCCATCCCCCACCACCTAGACCGATCACAGGCCCTTCCCCCCTACCATTCTCAGGCAGAGTGATCTACCTTCCCCCTTCCTCCCAATGATTTCAGGCAGAATGGCAGCAGACCTACCTTCCCCCTCACTGGTCTCAGGTAGATTGGCATTGGACCCCCCTTCTCCCTCACTGATCTCAGGCAGAGTGGCAGCAGACCCCCTCCCCCCACCCCCCACCCCTTGGCCTCCACTGATATCAAGCAGAGAGCCGTCAGACCCTAGGCACTTACCTCCTCACTAGCTGGAGCGCCCAAATTGGACTTTTGTGGAGCATGTCTGTTTTGCTTCGATTCTGGATCGGTGAATGTGGTGGGAAAAGGAGAAGTGCCGGTAAGGTTGGGCAACTCATTAAGTCAATTTAAATGCATGCAAATCTGGTGCAGTCTTGATTGTGGCCACTTTAAGGCCTTGGTAAAGGGGGAACCGGCGTGGAAGCGGACACGGATTGCACTACTCACCTCACGCCCAACTTTACCAAGTTTTCGCGCCCGAAAACAGGCGCAAAGCGATAATAAACTCGGGCTCAATTTCTCAGAGTCTGACAAATATGCCCTCCTTGAAAAAATACAGATCAGGAAACACAAGCTGCCAGATGTCCATGACAGGAAACCTGTCAGAAATGCCAGTCCTGCTACCTGGTGGGAGGTGGCACTGGCCACCCTCCAAAATGCCAACAAATGCCGAGAAAACTATATATTTTTAAAAAGAGGGTTTAAGATGGAGGAGAAAGGTCACAGTCTCAAGTTGTTGAACTCAACATTGAGTTCTGAGGGCTGTAACGTGCCTAATCGGAAAATGAGATGCTGCTCCTCCAGCTTGTGTTGGGCCTCATTGGAACATTACAGCAGACCAAGGACGGACATGTGGACATGAGAACAGGATGGTGAGTTGAAAGGGCAAGCAACAGGAAGGCTGGGGTCTTGCTTGCGGACTGAACGAAGGTGTTCCACAAAACGGTCACACAGTCTGCATTTAGTCTCCCCAGTGTTGAGGAGACTGCATTGGGAGCAGAGAATACAATAAACCAAGTTGAAGGAAGTGCAGGTAAAATGCTGTTTTACCTAACAGGAGTGTTTGTAGCCTTGAATGGTGAGGAGCAAGGAGGTGATGGCAGGCCAGACCTGAAAGGCAGAATGGCCTTCTCCTGCTTCTATTTTTTATTTTTCCAGAACCAGGGGTCATGGTTTGGGGATAAGGGGTAAACCTTTTAGGACTGAGATGAGGAGAAATTTCTTCACCCAGAGGGTGGTGAATCTGTGGAATTCACTACCACAGAATGTAGTTGAGGCCAAAACGTTGTCTGATTTCAAGAAGAAATTCGATTTGGTTTCGGGGGCTAAAGGAATGAAGAGATATAGAGGGAAGGGGGAATCAGGATATTGAATTTGATGATCAACCATGATCAAAATGAATGGCAGAGCAGGCTCGAAGGGCCGAATGGCCTACTCCTGCTTTTAGTTTCTAAATTTCTATGTAACTGGGGCAGGTGATGCACCTTCTACGCTTGCATGGGAAGGTGCCGTGGGAAGGAGATAAGGAGTTGGGCAAGATGGAGGAGTGGACTAAGGTGTCATGGAGAGTGTTCCCTGTGGAATGCTGACGGGGGGAGTAGGGGGGAGAGAGGAAGATATGTTTTGTGGTAGCATCACATTGGCGATGGCGGCTGATTGTTTGAATGCTGAAGCTGGTAGGGTGGAAAGTGAGGATGGGGAGACCCTATCATGGTCCTGGGAGGGAGGAGAAAAGGTGAGGGGGCAGAGGTTCAGGAAATAGTTCGAACCTGGTTGAGAGCCTTGTCAACCACATTTATGTTCAATGAGGCAGTTACAAAACGATTGGATATAAAACAATTGTTATTCTCATTGGACATAAAGTAATACTTCATCATTAGGTAATGATGACAAACATTCACATGGGATTGGTATGTTGACAACGCTTATAGTAAAATTAGCTATTAATTTATGGCACAATTCAGATAATGAAGTTGTTAGTGTAACATAGGCAAGCTGTAAGTAAATCACATTATTGGATGTGTGCTAAGCCACCCTGTCACATTATTAAAAGGAGTGTTATACTGGAGTATCCAATCCTCAATCTTTTCCTGCAGTCGTCATTTACTGCCATTTTGGCTGGGCAGTACACATATTAATTATTTAGTCAATGGTATTTTTAGGGAATAGGTTACTCCATTCTGACAAGTGAGAATGTTACTGTAATGCAGATAGACATAAAATGTACCAGTTACTTTTGAAAAATTATGTGAATAAGTAACCTGATGGCTGCAGCTGCGATAAGATTAAGACTGCCACAGATTGCAAGATTTTATTAAATTAACACAGCTGTCTAATTATGATATAAATCACTCAGATTATCAAGGGAGCTTTAATATAATGATAATATGATTAAAAATCTCAATGGACTGTCACTTGTGTAAATGTTCTATGCTTTGTCAATCTCTGACATATGCCCATATTTAATAGTGTGCAATCACAAAATAAGCATCTCTGTGTCTTTACAAAATTTTTTTGCCAATGAAGATATCAATTTGTTTAAAGCACAAAGATCAAGGCATCCACTGAAATAACAGACAAATGAATTTCACATTAACATTTCTATTCTAATATTCTTCAGTGAGATTTTTTTTTTATTCTGGGATTTGGACATTTACGGAAAAGTCAACATTTATTTCCCATCCCTTGCACAATAACCCTTCTGGCCCTATGGCCTCTGATGGAAGGGTTTATTTAGTAGGACTCACCAGGCGGTGCAGAGGTTTTTAAGGTTGGACAGTAGTGTTTATTGATAATATATAAGTATATACATATGTGCAAAGTATAGCCCAAACTAAGAGCTACCTCCATGTTGGCTCCTACCCGAGTCTTTCCAAACAACTCTGTCTCCTGTCTACTTCTATGTGTCTCTCTACTTCACATTGTTCTCCTGTCCCACATTAACCCTTGCTATGGGCGGCACAATGGTTGGCACAGCTGCCTCACAGCGCCAGGGACACGGTTTGGGCCACTGCCTGTGCGGAGTCTGCACATTCTCCCTGTGTCTGTGTGGGTTTCCTCTGGTTTCCTCCCACAATCTGAAAGACGTGCTGATTAGGTGCATTGGCTATGCTAAATTCTCCATCAGTTTACCGAACAGGCGCCTGATTGTGCCGACTAGGGGATTTTCATAATAACCTCATTGCAGTGTTAATGTAAGCTTACTTGTGACACTAATTAATAAACTAAACTTTATACTACATCTCCCCCTAAGTCTTCACCTAACGTACGTACAGATTCTTTCTTTACTTGCTACTCCTTCTCCCCACCTGTTTAAATCTCTGACTTTATAAATTTAGATGGGCTGGAGGCTTGACAGTTCTTCCAGATCTCATTCTGGTCACATTCGGAGGAATGGTTGGATCAGTTGTTTTGGGCAAGCTTTGTTGGCTTGGAGTTGAAATTGTAGTATTCAGTATTTCCAACACTTGATTGTCGCCGTCTGATTCACTTTTTCCGCTCGTTGAAGTTGAAACTTTCCTTATCAACAAACTATTTGTTTTTTCACACACCATAGGCCTATCCTGTTTCTTCCATGGGGAGTGTTCACTCCATTACATTGTGATAAGAACATGGGTTTCCTTTGCCCATGGCGTCTTCCATGATCTTTCTCGAAGTTAACATTTCAAAAGTGCAACTTTCATTTCTAATTGCTTCACAATATCACCCAGATATTTGTTTACTCTCTTATTTGCTGCCAATTAACAGCAAGGGTGGGTTATAGACCTTCAACTCAAATCCTTGGGCTTCATCTGCGTGATTCTGGACATCCGGTGTGAGGGATATGTAATTCCCAGCCCTTAGGCACGTTGCATCTGTGAAGACCATTATGCAGTGGTGTGCAGCAGGCTATGTGATGCCACCAAGGTCTCTAGAGGCTGCATGGAAGCAGCCTGTTATGAAGAAGTTCAATGCGACAGTGACCTCACCTGATGAAGGGGCAGCACTCCGAAAGCTTGTGCTACCAAATAAACCTGTTGGACTTTAACCTGGTGTTGTGTTACTGTACATTTTTTTTGTTTATTCTTTCATGGGATGTGGGCATCATTGGTAAGGCTGGCATGTGTTGCCCATTCCTAACTGCCCTTGAACTGAGTGGCCATTTTAGAGAGCAGTTAAGAGTCAACCACATTGCTATGGGTCTGGTGTCACGTCTAGGTCAGACCAGATAAGGATGGCAAATTTCCTTCCCTAAAGAGCATTAGTGAACCAGATGGGTTTGTACGACAATCAATGGTTTCATGGTCAATAATAGACTTTTAATTCCAGATTTTTATTGAATTTAAATTCCACTATCTGCCCTGGTGGGATTCAATCCTGAGTCCTCAGAGCACGACCCAAACAATACCACTACACCACCTCCTTCCCAGTTAACACTTCAGTGGCTGCAGGAAGTGGTTGAAGGAGTGAGTAGATTAATCATTTAGAGATTGAGTTGGCGAGCTCACCTCTGATTTTTTAGGCCCTTCAGAATGATATTTTTTCTTGGCCATTTCACGGGGGTGTAAAGTCTCTGAGACAAATGGGAATTATGTTCCCAGTTGAAGATACAAAGTACAGTGAGGAGGAGAGAATACTTAGGAAGAAGGAGGAGAAGAAAGGTGGGTGGAAGAAGGGATCACAGGGAGGGTCAGGATGCTGTGATGTTGCAGGAAAGGGACAGAACAGTGTAGAGACCTCAAAGGTCAGAAGGAACTCAGAGATCCCTAATGGAGAAGCAGAAAATATTATTCAACATCAATTCACCATGGTGATGCTTGGATCATGGAATCCTTACAGTGCAGATGGAAGCCATTTGGCTCATCGAGTCTGCACTGCCCACAATCCCACCCAGGCCCCATTCCTGTAATCCACATATTTACTTTGCTAATCCCCTGACACTAGAGTTAATTTAGCACGGCCAATCAACCTAACTGCTCATCTTTGGACTGTGGAAGGAAACCGGAGCACCCGGAGAAAACCCATGCAGACACGGGGTGAATGAGCAAACTCCACACAGACAGTGACCCGAGGCTGGAATTGAACCCGAGTCCCTGGCACTGCGAGGCAGCAGAGCTAACAACTGTGCCACCATGGTAAAGTACATAAGGTGGGTGTTCGCTGGCAGTTAAGTGGCAGTGTTCTCACACATTAGGATGGTGTCTATCTTCAAATGAATTTTACTTTTTGGGGGGAAGGCATAGGAAAGATTGAGTTGTATATGCTTTCTGCTTCTAATGGCCAGACTGTAATTCACCCAATCTCTTGGATTTATTAAGACTACAGGTTTGGAAATTCATGTTTTCCAGTATAGTGTGTGAACAATATTGGTGTACAAATTTCCCAAGACTGTTAGTTCTGTTAGAGTTTAATCAGGCAAGACCATGTCATGCAAAGGGTTAACTTTAAAATTCAATCATTTGCGTACTGTTCAAGATGAAATATTAAATAATATGTTTGACTAAAGTAGTTTAATTTGTCAGTAATAGTCCACAGAAAAGCTGTTACTGGCATCTTGGAGAGTTCTCTGATATCGATTAGGGCTCCATTGTCATTTACCTCTTGATTATTCAGTGAATAATCTGAAGCTCTCAGCAAAGAACACATTGTTCAACTTTTTTTTCACCGAATAGTCTAGAGAGAGAAGAAAATTTCCAGTTGGGGCTGGACGGAATGGGGACTTGAATCAGTTTGGGTTTTGATATCAGGAGCAGAATCAAATTTGTTGACACAATGTTGGAGATTTGACAAACAGTGGAAAATGCAATAAAAAACATTGGAACAAAGACAAGCTGGTAGATTGAGGAGGCAGGTGGCTATTGCAAATTAATCTGGATACTTGTTAGAGAAAAGGCAAGGAATGGGAATGTGTTTTTAATGGAAAGGTATCCATGGTGTGGATGAGCAGAGAGGACACCTAAAAACCTGAAGCTCTCGACCAATTCCACTTTGTCCCCTTTGATGTAGACAGAAGCATGTCCTCCACTATGCTTCCTGAAGTTGATGACTATCTCCTTTGTTTTGTTGACATTGAGGGAGAGATTACTGTCGTTGCACCCGTTCACTAGATTCTCTATATTTAAGTAGTTGCATGATTGCTTTAAGAGCAGATCACATGATTTGATGGTGATGTCATTGGGGTGTTTCAGAGGCTCTTGCTTTTAGCTTAAGTCTGTATTCTGTGCACAGACCATCTCTTTCATTAAACCTATTATATGTTGCTTTCAATCTATATGTACAAACCACACTTAAAATCCACAACCCCCAACATAGTTAGAACATGACAAACGGCACAGGGAAGAGGAAGGGTGAGATTAGTTTTGGGTTTCTCTAACAAGGAATTGGCTCACAGGATGGACTGAGTGACCTCCTGGAAAGTTCTTTGGTTCTGGGGAATTTGACATAAATATGGAAAATGCAGGCCCAGATTTGAAGCCCCAACATCCTGAAGGTTCACACTCACATTAGCTTCCTGGAAAGCTGAGATAATTTATATATTTTCAAAAACAAATAATTCTGAATTAACTAAGAGAATAATATAAGCAAACAAAAACTATCCAATTGTTTACTGTATTAAGTAAAGTGTGTTTAAATGTCATAATAATAAGCAGCCCCAATATGATGTTGTGTAAAATAATGTTCAAAATCATGAGGGAACTGGACAGAATAGAATAGATAGTGAAAAACTGTTTCCACTCGTCAAACTACCAAAAACAAGGAGGCAGATTTAAAGTGACTTGCAAAGAAAGCAAATGTGACCCGAGTAGTTCGGGTCTGGAATGCACTGCCTGGAACTGTGGTGGAGGTAGGTTAAATTGAGACATTCAAGAGGGAATTAGATGATTATTTGAATGGAAACAATGTGCAAGGGTATGGGGAAAAGGCAGGGAAATGGCACTGAGACATAATGCTCACCTGGAGAGCCGGTGTAGCCACAATGGGCCAAATAACCTCCTTCTGCACTGTAAAAATTCTGTGATTCTGTGCAAAATTATTTTCATCCTTGTTTTAGTTCAACATTGTTAAGTTAGTTGATAACAGGTTCACTGAGGTTGTCTTAAAACAAAGTAATGTTTACCAAGTCCTTAAACAATGAGAACTTAGAAAGCTCACATGGTCCAACATGTCCATAAGATAGTCCAGTCCCACTGCTAGACCAAAGGCTAGGTTTAGACACCCAGCACCTTGGGGTCTCCAGAAGCTTCAATGAAGCATGATTTGTGAAGTCTTTGGTTTTGATTTCCTGAATTTCAGTTAATTTATACAGTTTACAAATCCTCACGCACTAGGAAATAACATGAATTGTTCGGAACAATTTGCAACCGTTACTGGGGTTGAATACTATTAGACGCAAGGGATTTGTTAATAGATTCTGGTGTGACAGTCTGGTTACAATATCAAAGTAACAGCTGTGTACTGCAAACAGATTCTCTAATCTTGCACCTCACTGACATTTTACAGTACACTCTTGCCCTGCTGTGATACAGCTACAACACACAGCCAGATCCTGGAAATTGGCCCAGATCTTCTGTTCTCTGGAGGGTTATTCCCCGGAGGTAGCCCAGAAGATGCACTGGGGGACCCCTCAAGAAGTCCCCAAGCAAACACTCTGCGGGAATTGCCTGGGAAGTTTGAACTTCGGTCGGTCAATCATCCTGCAGCTGAATCCCTCCAAGACTTCAGATGGTTCTGAATTACTTTGCAGAATAGTTACCCAGAGGTTTTCTTGGGGAATTTTCACAGTACCTTCATCGCAGTGTGAATGTAAGTCTACTTGTGACTAATAAATAAAACTTTACTTTAGGTTAGAAGGATTAAAATCTGTTCTAATTCCTGGATAACTAAATTAAAATGTATCAATGACTGAGCAACTCTTGTTACATTTGATAAGCCAATATAATTAGCTGTACTTTTTTCGTTTGATGATGAACTATGATTGGATCCAATGCAAAAGTGAGTGTTTTGCGTCTAGACTTACCATTACATGCTAAATCTTAAGACCTAGGAAAGGAATGCAATGTTTTTTTCTCTTTCAATCAACACTTGAAACAAACTAGCTTATTTATTTAGACGTTGCAGTGCCAGAAGTGTAATTGTTACTGTAATAACACAGAAAAAAATCAGGAAAATGTCATATTCCAGTGTCACAAACCTTAGCAGTAAAAAGACAGTGTTGGATGGTAGAACAATGATCAGAGACCAGCTGTCAATTTCATGCTGCCAAATCATTTCCAGCAAGGGCTTACGTTGGGGACTCACCATTTCACTAAAACCTGAGCAACACTGATATTAAAGTTAGAATCAGCAAAATGATTGGTGATAGACTCCTCGTTACTCGTGTACGTCCAAACTGTAAGTGACTTCATCCTCTTAGTATTGAAGAGTACAGATGAGACCATCTTGGATGACCACAGAACTGGCAGTTCACATTGTTATTGTTGGTGCTTGTGGGGACTTATGTAACTGCGGTACCTCCGACCTTCCTTTGTATGTTGGAAGTTGTGAGTTTGGCGTAGGTGATCTTCGAAGCATACTGAACCAAATTACCTCCACATGGGCTGCAATATTTTTCCAAGAGAGGAGGGCTGAAATGCAGTGGTTTGTAAGGCTCTTTTTTAGAGCATAAGAACTCTCTTTTTTAGAACATAAGAACTAAGGAGTAGGAGTAGCCCCTCGAGCCTGCTCTGTCATTCAATATGATCATGGCTAATCTCATCTCGGCCTCAACTCCACTTTCCTGCCAATTCACCATAAACTCTTACTAATTAAAAATCTGTCCACCTCTTCCTTAAATTTACTCAAAGTCCCGGCATCCACCAGACTCTGGGATAGTGAATTCCACAGATTCACCACCCTTTGAGAGAAGCAATTTCTCCTCATCTCTGTTTTAAATCTGCCATCCCTTATCCTAAACCTATGATAATTTGTTGTAGTTTGCTCTACAAGAGGAAACATCCCTCCCACGTCTACTTTGACAATGCCCTTACCCTCTCGTACACCTCAGTTAGATCTTCTCCCATTTATCTAAACTCCATGGAGTACAGGCCTAACCTGTCCAATCTCTCTTCATAAAATAAACCCCTCATCTCTGGAATCAATCTAGTGAACCTTCTCTGCACTGCCTCCAATGCAACTACATCCCTCCTCAGTATGGAGACCAAAACTGTACACAATATTTTAAGTGCAGTCCCACTAATGTTTTGTAAAGTAGCAGCAACACTTCACTACTTTCATATTCTATTTCTTTAAGCAATAAATGCCAAGATTCCATTTGCCTTCCTTATTACCTGCTGTACCTGTATACTCATTTTCTACAATACATGCACAAGGATACCCAGATCCCTCTGCACAAAGCTCTCCAAAATTCCTCTCCATTTATATAACAATTTGTCTCTGTATTTTTTTTAACCAAAATGGATAACCTCACACATATCCATTTTAAATTCCATCTGCCAGATTTTGCCCCATTCACTTAACCTATCCACATGGGACATTGGAACTGGTTCTGGGGAGGTGGGACCAGTACAAATCGGATGGTCTGCACCTGGGCAGGACTGGAACCAATGTTCTAGGGGGAGTGTTTGCTAGTGCTGTTGGGGAGGGTTTAAACTAATGTGGTGGGGGATGGGAAACGATGCAGGAAATCAGAGGGAAGTAAAGTGGGGACAGAAACAAAAGGCAGTAAGGGGAAAAGTGAAAGGCAGAGAAAACCAAGTCAAAAATCAAAAAGGACCACATATAGAGTACAGAGACTGGAGAACTCCAATAGAGAAATAAAACACAGGGAGAATGGACAAAACATGAATGGGCAGATGGTCTGAGAAAGCAGGGCAGAGAGCAAGGGAAGTCTAGATTAAAATGCATTTAATTCAATGCAAGAGGCCTGACAGGCAAGGCAAATGAACTCAGGGCATGGATGGATACATGGGACTGGGATATTATAGCTATTACTGAGACATGGCTAAGGGAGGGGCAGGACTGGCAGCTCAATGTTCCAGGATACAGATGCTGTAGGAAAGAGAGAACAGGAGATAACAGAGGAGGGGAAGTTGCGTTTTTGATTCGGGAGACCATCACTGCAGTACTGAGAGGAGATATATCCGAGGGTTCGGCCACTGAGTCTATATGGGTAGAACTGAAAAATAAGAAGGGAGAGATCACTGTGATAGGATTGTACTACAGGCCCCCAAATAGTCAGCAGGAAATTGAGGAGCAAATATGTAGGAGATTACAGATAGCTCCAAGAAAAATAGAGTGGTAATAATAAGGGACTTTAACTTTTCCAACATTGACTGGGAAAGCCATAGCATTAGGGGCTTGGATGGAGAGAACTTTGAGTGTATTCAGGAGGAATTTGTCATTCAGTATGTGGATGGCCCGACTAGAGAGGGGGCAAAACTTGACCTCCTCTTGGGAAATAAGGAAGGGCAGGTGAAAAAGTGTTAGTGAGAGATCATTTTGGGACCAGTGACCATTATTACATTAGTTTCAAGATAATTATGGAGAATGATAGGTCTGGCCCAAAAGTTAAAATTCTAAATTGGGGCAAGGCCAATTTTGATGGTATTAGACAGGAACTTTCAAAAGTTGATTGGCAGGCAAAAGTAAGTGGGAAGCTTTCAAGAGTGTGTTAACCAGCTTTCAGGGTAAGCACATTCCTTTTAGAGTGAAGGGCAAGGCTGGTAGAAGTAGGGACCCCTGAATGACTCGGGATAATGAGGCCCTGGTCAAAAAGAAGACGGAGGCATATGACATGCATAGGCAGCTGGGATCAAGTGGATCCCTTGAAGAGTGTAGAAGTTGCCGCAGCAGAGTTAAGAGAGAAATCAGGAGGGCAAAAGGGGACATGAAATTGCTTTGGCAGATAAGGCAAAGAAGAGTCCAAAGCGTTTCTACAAATACATAAAGGGCAAAAGAGTAACTAGGGAGAAAGCAGGGCCTCTTAAGGATCAACAAGGTCATCTATGTGCGGATCCGCAAGACATGGATGAGATCCTAAATGAATATTTCTCATCGGTATTGAGAAAGGCGTGGATGTTAGGGAACTTGGAGAAATAAATAATGATGTCTTGAGGAGTGTACATATTACAGAGAAGGAGGTGCTGGACGTCCTAAAGCGCATCAAGATAGGTATATCCCCAGGACCTGCTGAAGTGTATCCCAGGACGTTGTGGGAGGCTAGGCAGGAAATTGCAGGTTCCCTAGCAGTGATATTTGAATCATCAACAGCCACAGGTGAGTTGCCTGAAGATTGGAGGGTAGCAAATGTCGTGCCTTTGTTTAAGACGAGCTGCAGGGAAAAGCCTGGGAACTACAAACCAGTGGGTAAGTTTGATTTGATTTATTATTGTCACATGTATTAACATACAGTAAAAAGTACTGTTTCTTGCGCGCTATATAGACAAATCATACCGTTCATAAAGAAGGAAATGGGAGAGTACAGAATGTAGTGTTACAGTCATAGCTAGGGTGTAGAGAAAGATCAACTTAATGCAAGGCAAGTCCATTCAAAAGTCTGACAGCAACAGGGAAGAAGCTGTTCTTGAGTTGGTTGGTACGTGACCTCAGACTTTTGTATCTTTTTCCCGAAGGAAAGTGGAGGAAGAGATAATGTCCGGGGTGCGAGGGATCCTTAATTATGCTGGCTGCTTTGCCGAGGCAGAGGGAAGTGTAGACAGAGTCAATGGATGGGAGGCTGGTTTGCGTGATGGATTGGGCTACATTCATGACCTTCTGTAGTTTCTTGGAGTCTTGCGCAGAGCTGGAGCCATACCAAGCTATGATACAACCAGAAAGAATGCTTTCTATGGTGCATCTGTAAAAGTTGGTGAGAGTTGTAGCTGACATGCCAAATTTCCTTAGTCTTCTGAGAAAGTAGAGGCGTCGGTGGGCTTTCTTAACTATAGTGCCGGCATGGGGGACCAGGACAGGTTGTTAGTGATCTGGATACCTAAAACCTTGAAGCTCTCAATCCTTTCTACTTCGTCCCCATTGATGTAGACAGGGGCATGTTCTCCTTTATGCTTCCTGAAGTCGATGACAATCTCCTTCATTTTGATGACATTGAGTGAGAGATTATTGTTGCCACAGCAGTTCACCAGATTCTCTATCTCATTCCCGTACTCCTTCTCGTCATTGTTGAGATCCGACCCACTACGGTGGTGTCGTCAGCAAACTTGAAAATCGAATTGGAGGGGAATTTGGCCACACAGTCATATGTGTACAAGGTATGGGACTGAGAACACAGCCTTGTGGGGCACCGCTGTTGAAGATTATCATGGAGGAGGTGTTGTTGCCTATCCTTACTGATTGTGGTCTGTGAGGAAGATCAGGATCTAGTCGCAGAGGGAGGTGCCAGGGCCCAGGCCACGGAGTTTGGAGATGAGTTTCGTGGGAATAATAGTGTTGAAGGCTGAGCTGTAGTCAATAAATAGGAGTCTGATGTAGGTGTCTTTGTTATCTAGGGTTGAGTGCAGGACCAGGGAAATGACGTTTGCTGTGGACCTGTTGTGGCGGTAGGCAAACTGTAGTGGATCCAGGTAGTCCAGGAGGCTGGAATTGATTCATGCCATAACTAACCTTTCGAAGCACTTCATTATGATGGATGGTATTAGAAGGTTGTTAGAAGGTATTCTGAGAGACAGTATATACAGGCATTTAAAGAGACAAGGACTGATTAGGGACAGTCAGCATGGCTTTATGAGTGGAAAATCATGTCTCATGAGTTTGATTGAGTTTTTTCAAAGGATAACCAAGAAGGTAGATGAGGGCAGTGATTTGGAAGAGAATATAGGAGGCATGGTTAGTAAGTTTGCAGATGACACCAAGATTGGTGGCATAGTGGACAGTGAAGAATGTTATCTACGAATGCAGCGGGATCTTGATCAATTAGGCCAGTGGGCCAATGAATGGCAGATGGAGTGTAATTTAGATAAACATGAGGTGATGCATTTTGGTGGATCGAATTGGGGCAGGACCCCTTCCTGTTCCTAACCTCCACCCACAGAGACTCCGTAGACAATCCCTCCATGGTGTACATCTTTTCTGCAGCCATGACACTATCTCTGATCAACAGTGCCACTCCCCCACCTCTTTTGCCTCCCTCCCTGTCCCTTCTGAAACATCTGCTAGCTGTTGAAGGAGTGCTGCCAGCATGCTCTGTGTCATAAAGAACCACTGGAG
Organism: Mustelus asterias; assembly: GCF_964213995.1. Lineage (NCBI taxonomy): Eukaryota > Metazoa > Chordata > Chondrichthyes > Carcharhiniformes > Triakidae > Mustelus > Mustelus asterias. The sequence continues at coordinate 46,913,646 of NC_135807.1, read as the reverse complement.
ATTATAACTTGAATGCAGCTAGACTCCCCTTGAAGCTCTACTCCCTCAGAGCTGGCAATATTTAAATTTGAAAGAATTTTTGGAAAGTTTATTTTTGTCTACTTGTTCCTCACAGAAATATTGCTAAGTTCAATTGTGCCAGCAGGATTTTTCATTGAAACATAGAAACTAGAAGCAGGAGTAGGCCATCTGGCCCTTCGAGCCTGCTCCGCCATTCATTTTGATCATGGCTGATCATCGAATTCAATATCCTAATCCCCCTTCCCTCCATATTCCTTGATCCCTTTAGCCCCAAGAACTATATTTAATTTCTTCTTGAAATCAGACACCAATTTTGGCCTCTACTACTTTCTGTGGTAGTGAATTCCATACATTCACCACCCTCCTCACCTCAGATCTAAAAGGTTTACCCCTTATCCTCAGACTATGGCCCCTAGTTCTGGACTCCCCCACCATTGGGACCATTCTTTCTGAATTCTAACCCTGTTAAATTTCATAAGTTTCTATGAGATCTTCTTTCACTCTTCTAAACTCCAGTGAATATAATCCTAACTGACTTAATCTTTCCTTATATGACAGACCTACCATCCCAGGAATCAGCCTTGTAAACCTTCACTGGACTCCCTCTATAGCAAGGACATCCTTCCTCAGATAAGGACACTAAAACTGCACACAATATTCCCGATATGGCCAACACCCTCTACAAATTGCAGCAAAACATCCCCATCCCTATACTCAAATCCTCTCGCTATGAAGGCTAACATACCATTTGCCTTCTTTATTGCCTGTTGTACCTGTGTGCATACTTTCAGCATGAGGACTCCAAGGTCTCGTTGAGTATCCACCTCTCTCAATTTACACCCATTCAAGTAATAATCTGTCTTCCTATTATTGCTACCAAAGTGGATAACCTCACATTTATCCACATTATACTGCATCTACCATGCATATGCCCACACATTCAGCCTGTCCAAATCACGCTGAAGCATCTCTGCATCCTCCTCACAGCTCACCCAACTTCATATCATCTGCAAATTTGGAGATAATACATTCAGTTCCCTCTTCCAAATCATTAATATATAATGTTTCCTGTGGAGCTATCACTGTTGTTTTTATCTTTTCTGGAGTTAGAAGAGGTAGAGGGATGAAAATCAATCTATCATCACAAGTGTACTTGCTACACCATCAACTGTAACCAAGTCACAAATGTTTATCTATTTGAGACACCGCTGCCCAAATATGTCAGACGCTTGCTGCTTCAGAAGGCTATACATCAATAAAAGTGACAGAGTTCTGTCATTGTTTCAAGTGAACTTGCAGTTATGATCCATCACATTCACAATGCTGCCAGAGACAACAAGGGGAAACTATTGCCTCAATTACTGTCTATCAGGATTCTTCAGGCACCCACAGTGATGTTATCCGTACTGTCTTAGACTGAGGAACTGTAAGGAATGTAACTTCCTCACTGTGCAATTTGTGTATGAGCACAGAATCATGCATGTCAATACCTGCAAACTTAGCAACAGGCACAATCACTTCCTCATCTGCGGGTCATTGCTAGCACTCTCACCTCTAAATCAGAAGATCATGTTCAAGTCCACCTTCAGAGACTTCGATGAAATCCTTTCCAGCTTCGGAAAACTCCCCTTAGAGAGATTCCCCATGTCAGGTGTTGATTGGTTGTTCAGACCATGTGACCTTTACATGTTATGACTGGTCTTAAAGTGAAAATCACCACGGTAGGGCAGTTTTCCTGAGTGTACTAGCAAATATTTATCACTGAAGTGACAATACCAACGTCTGCTCATTATCATGCTTACCTGGCAGACCAAGTTAGGACAGGATTGGCTGCAAGGTCTTCACCTAGTTTAATTCATTGTGCATTAACATCTTAAAATGTGCCATGGCATTTTACCAAGGAAGAAATAATGCTGAGTAGCAATAGAAGAGTTTGGAGAAATGGAGACAAAAAGGAAGAAAATTGTTTCAAAATGTAGGTACATCAAAGTGTATTTCTGTTCACTGAGTGCTTCTCCATATCTGTTCCACACAGTTAGAATGTCTACTCTTTAATAATTCCTATCACCAACCAAAATAGCCCCTTAATTTGTCAGCAGCATTTCCTTTTTAAATATATATTCATTCAGATTTGGGAATCCTAACGTCAAAGGATTAAGTTTATGCCATTTCTGTGAGGTTCCCAAGGGTCTAAAAAGTTTGAGGCACCATTGGGAGAATCTCCAAGGATATTCAACCCAAACAACTGAACTGCAGTGGACTACTGGATATAGTAAAGTAGAAATTAGTGGAAAAGACCACAAGATATAGGAGTAGAATTAGGCCATTTGACCTATTGAGTCTGCTCCACCATTCAATCATGGCTGATAAGTTTCACAGCCCCATTCTCCCACCTGTTCCCCCATAACCTTTGATCCCCTTACCAACTAAGAACGTAAAGCAGGAGATTTAATGGACATCTGAAAATTAAATCATCCTCATAGTCCTGCCAATTAAGGAAAGCAAAGTGGCCTCCAAATCAATGATTGACACAGAAAATATTTGCAGCTTTTGGCATGTCTGCAGATAATGAAAGTGATTGTTTATATTTATATCTTTTATATTATTATATTATACGATACCATTTATATTAACTGTTCTTCATTTAATGTGATGATATTTGGAAGGATATTCACAGCATGGTAGGAAATGGAATACAAACTCCCACTGATTTTCTTAGATAGCACCAGTGTTGCAAAAAGAATAGAAACTATCCCAAGCTGAGCTGCATCAGGGGAATGAGGAAATGAGGAAATGAAAACTTTTGCACTGAAAAATTAACAGGGCAATCAAAGTCAAAATAAAGATTGTGAGTTGCTATCTTAATTTTCCATTGAAATGAAATGAGGCCATATGGAGTCACACAGTCCCATATCTTTCCTGAATTAGTTTCACAAAACTAATATATCCCGTGAAATGTAATTTGGAACTACTAAATCCATGTGACCAATGGTTCATTAAAAGAGGGACAAATGCCATTTTGATGTTTATTTCAATAAAAATCTGAAGGTTGGTTCAGATGGCAAAGTTGTGTGGAAGACCGCACTTTGAAGTCCATTAGTGGCCTCAGCAATGACCATGACTAACTAAGGAAGTTAAGGATGGTGTCAGATTGAACAAAATGGGGTACAATGCTGTGATGATTAGAGATAGGCCATAAGATTGGGAATATTCTAGATTCAAGCAAAGGATGACAAAAAAAAGTAAAGATTAAAAATGAGACTGAACTAGCAAGAAATATAAATATGAACGGCAAAAGCTTCTACAAATAGGTGACAAGGGAGAAAGTGGCTAAAGTAAATGTGGGCCCTTGGAGACTGGGGAATTAACAATGGGGAAACAAGGAAATGGCAACGAATTTGAACAGTCTTTGGTAACTTCACAGTAGAATCAAAGGGCCAAGTGAGGGAGGAATTAATATCACAATCATTAGAGGAAAGATACTAGGAAAGCTAATGAGACAAAATACTGACAAGTCCCCTGGACTTATGGCCTTCATCTTTGTGTCTGGAAAAAAGTGGCTGCAGAAACAGTAGATTCATTGGCTGGAATTTTCCGGCTGTTCACACCGGTGGGATCTTCTGGTCCCGCCAATGGCACACCCCCACCACCGGCCAATGGTGGGCTGCCTCCTTCGCCACAAACGCAAGGCAGGCTGTGCGGAAAATCCCGCCCATTGGTTGTAATCTTCCAAAGTTCCCTAGATTCTGGTAAGGTCCCAACAAATTGAAAATGTAACACTTCTATTCAGGAATTCTCCGGCTGTTCACACTCCTGTCGCTGCTGCCAGAGAGGATGGAGAGTTTGGCCAAATCTCTGTTCACTGCAGCGGGACAGGAGAACCCCGGCTGCAAGCGAGGTTGGAGAATCCGGCCCCCATCTAACAGCATTGTGGGGTATCTCCACCAAATGGACAACAACGACTTAAAAAAATTGTCCATGGTCACCGTTTCAAGAGCAGCTAGATACGGGCAATAAGTGTCAGCCTTGTCTGCAACCTCCATATTCCAAGAATACAGTTCTCACAATGCTACACTTCCAAAACATGAATTAATTGCTCGTCACAGAATACTCAGACAATGAATGCTCAAATAACCTGAGCATTAACACTAATGGTCACATTATATCCTACCTTTTCATTACTTCTGGTAGCAAACAAATTATTCACGTAAAATTCCTTAGTGTGTATTTTAACACAGTTGTAATGTCATTCATTTGGCTAAACAATTATGTTAAAATAATACACAAAGGAATTTGATGCAAATACAAATAAGCATCCATTAACTGATATTAAATTTCTTGAATTTGGTGAAATAGTTCTATCTTTCCCTGTAAGAAATGAGCAAAATGTAATTTTTACACACAGAAAAGTATGTTGTCATTTGTGTAACTCCCAATAATATACTGTTTATGTGTTTACATTGTTTGCAATTTTATGCAAATATACTTGTATATGTGTAGGATCTCTGCGTACAGCTGTTTCTGAAACTGATGAATACACTAATTATCTGCTTTATATCCCTGTTAATGATATTTGTGCCTGATTACATGGCCAATTTATGCCAGTAATGAAGCCTGATTGAACATAAGTACATGTGAAACTGATAAAACATTTGTAACATTGCTCTGTCACTGGGCCACATAAGTTGGGAGACTGTTTTTTTGTCAAAATGCAAACACAGGAGAGGGAGGTAAAGGCAGAGGGAGGGGAGATGGCAGGATGGACATTTGGCCCTGTTGCAATGTCAATGGAACTAGATTGCAACACACATTGGCCAGAATTTTACCGGCACGCCCGCCCCAATTCCGCAGGCGGATGAGGCTCGGAAATGACATTCTCCATTGGCCTCGGGTGGGATCGTACGAACCTCGGGTGGATGTGCCGGTAAAATTCCACCCATTGTGTGAGGCAGTATTGTATCTGAATTCAATTGTGGACATTAATGCTGGCTAGCAGTCTGTTCCCTGAAAATCGGAACATGCTGTGGGAATGGGCCAGCTACTAGGGTACACTAGGCTGATTCCTGGAGAGATTGTAAATGGGCTGGAAGTGAGCTGAAGTTTTTGTCTCAGTCCAGGAGAAGTTCTTTTCTTCTACCAACCCTGCAAAAAAAAAATCAAACCTACTTTGGCTGCTTTTTGAGTGATCTCTGGCAGTTGCTTTTAGAATGACTGTTTAGGCTGCTCAAAATGTCTGGTAGTCCTGCCTAGTTCTACGGATCTTAGTCTGGGGTCAGGGCAAACACAGGTGGAAAAATAGTACTTCAGCCTCACTTTACTCACCTCTCAGAAATTCTTCTTTCAAGTCTCTGTGTGCGCAAGAGGAATACCAAAGGAATATGCAGCTAAATTGTTGCTGCAACGAGAATTACAATTTGCTGTGATAAGAAAATCCAAAAGGAAAGGTAAAATAAGACCGCAACATAATGCAATAGAATATATAAAATTAATGGCACAATAATTCAAAAGAACTGGTGTAGAAAATTAATTCCAGCAGATAAAATTACAACACTACTAAAAATAATGACCTACAAAGCAATAATATGTCTTCCCTCCAGGCCATGTTTTATAAAGGTGTCTAAAGCTGTTGGTGCCTTTCCAGCTAAAAGATGAGCAAATTGTGGCTGTTAATAATTCACATAAATTTTCATTCATTCTTGTACGCTTTCTAAGAGAGAGAGAGAACTCTACTTGACTTGGTCTCCTCACAAGGAAATTGCATGCTTTAGGCCTCAGGACTCCATGCCGAATTTTCCAATCCCTATTCACTATAGCTGTTGATTAGGAAACCTACCCTATAAGCCATAACGAGCAGGACTTTACAGCCCCGTGCAACCCGAGACCGGAAAATCCTGCCCGAGGTCAACAGACTTTCCCATTGTCTACCCTGCGCCTGCTCCGATTCCCGTGGCGGGCAGGGCAGTAGAATTTCAGCGAACATGTTAAATTTGCACCAGTTTGGTAATTGTTTGAGTTTTGAAGGGGATTACCTTGCATAACACTCCGTTACTGTGAATCAGCCCTTTAAGCCTGCTTAACTATTCAATAACATTCATGGCTGATCTTTTTGTGATCACAGCTACTTTCCTGTCTGCCCCACATAATCCTCGACTCCATTCCCCAACAAAAATCTAACTCAGCATTGAATAAATTCAATGACCCAGCCTCCACTGCTTTCTGGGGAAGAGAGTTCTACGCTCTTGACTCTAATTTCAACCACAAGGTGAAATGCCCTCCCGGTTTCCACCCTATTGAGTCCCCTCCAGACCTTACATGTTTCAATAAGATCACCTATCATTCTTCCCAACCTCAGTGGGTATCAGCCCAACCTGTTGAGCCTTTCTTCATAAAAAAAGCTCTTTATTCGAGGAATAAGTCAAGTGAACTTTCTTTGAACTGCTTTTAAAGCAATTACATTGGCCGGAATTCTCCAGCTGTTTATGCCAGCAGGATTCTCCAGTCCCACCAGCAGTGCACCCCCGCCCATGGGTTTCGTGGCAGCGTGGGGTGACATCAATGGGAATCCCCATTGTCAGCGGCGGGACCAGAGAACCCCACCACTAGCAAACAACACACTGCCTTCCACAACCGGGAAACATGCGGTGGGGAGCCGAAGCATCTTGCCCATCTTTTTTCAAATAAGGAGATCAAAACAGTGTGCAATATTCCAGATGTGGTTTTACCAAGGCCCTGTACAGCTGCAGTACAAATTCCCTACTTTTATATTCCAAGTCCATAGAATCCCCACAGTGCAGAAGGAAGCCATTCGGCCCATCGAGTTGGCACCGACTTGCTGAAAATATCTAATAGTTTAGTTAAACACCAGTTCCCTTTCTCAAAGCCATGTTGGCTCTGCCAGATCCCATCACGCTTTTCTATTGTTCTGGCTAGTGACAATTCTTTGCCCTCAGGATGAAATCTTAGTCACCTTGTTGTTCAAAAAATTACTAAGTATAGAAATTTACTTCCATCAGTATTTGGATACATTGAATGTGATAAGAATCTGAATTGTTTTTTCTGGAGTCTAACTTATCTTAAAAAATTTTTTAAAGTTTCCGCCTCTGCCCGTCCATTTCAATCTGAACCATTCATGCAAGTAACTGGGCAACGCAGTTCACCATTGGCATAGTGAACTTCTGAAATGCCGGCATTCATTTTACAGTGTGAGAGAATACATGATGCTTATTCATTTTTCTTTTATCTAACACAATGAACTGAAATTCACGTTTTTTTTGAAAATGGATGAAATACATGCTTTTTGTCATGGTTGACAAATTACTATTGAAGGTGTTTAGCCTTGTGAATATATGACTCAGATACTGGCAATGAAAATGTGCCACTTAAGCTATAACTTCATCGCTTCTCAGTGACTGATCAGCAGATGGATAATGAAACATATGATGAGAATTATTCCTGTTCTGGAGTATGCATTTATCATAGAAAATGGATTAGTACAAAAAAAGAAAATGTTAATGATAAGGTATTGTTAGTGTGCAAGAGCTCTGCAATGAAGCATTGTTGGGATATTTTTAATGAAAATGATGGTGCCAAACAAATAAAGGAATATGATTAGAGAAGCAATTTAACCGACTTTGCAAATGGAATGGGGTTTTATGAGGTGACTGGGAGAAGGTTAATTCCTCTGACTGGTGATCCAGTGACAAGGGGTCACCAACATGAGAAGAAAAGTTAGTTTACAGATTATGAAAGGTTTTGTCACATGAAATTGTTGAAGCAGAAGCTATTGTATCTTTTGAGAAAAAAATTGAGAAAAAATAGATATGCATTTGAAACCAGATTAACATATCCAGCAAACGCAGGGAAATGGGATTAGATTTCATTTGCTTTAGCAGAGATCGAGGGCTAGATTTTCTGCTCTCTGGATGGTCAGAGCCCAGACATATCTCAGAAAATGCGCTACAGGACACCTCTGAAATCCCGACACAAGGACTCTGCGGGAATTGCCTGGGAAGTTTGAACTTCTGATAGGCAATTCCCCTGCTCTCTAGTACCCACTGAAAAAGGTCTTCCTACAGCTATATAAATACTTTAGTTACAGGAGTAGGTCACAGGCTAGGAATTCTGCAGTGAGTAACTCACCTCCTGACTCCTCACTGTCTGCAAGGCACAAGTTAAGAGTGTAATGGAATACTCTTCACTTGCCTGGATGAGTGTAGCTCCAACAACACTCAAGAAGCTTGACACCATCCAGGATAAAACAGCCCACTTGATGGGCACCCCATCCACAAATATTAATTCCTTCTACCACTAACGTAGAGTCACATCAGTATGTATTGTCTACAAAGTACACTGCAAGAACTCAACAAGGTTCCTCTGACCTTCTAAATCCATGACCACTATTATCTGGAAGCTCAAGGGCAGCAGGCACATGGGAACACCACCACCTCCAAGTTACTCACCATCCTGACTTGGAAATATATCACCATTCCTTCACTGTCGCTACTCAAAACCCTGGAAATCCCTAACTGCACTATGGGTGTACCTACACCACATGAGCCGCTTTTTCAGTCTACATCTACACCAGCAGTGTGAAATGGGCTTCAAGTGAATCAACAGCCAATTATTATACAGTGCACCTTCTTTCCGCTCATTTTTAATTTCAAACCAACTAAAAGGGATCATGAGACTAGGAAATGAAACTCGAAAAAAAATTTCAATTGTTATTCTGTGAATTCATTAGAAAGAAAATTTGGTGTGGTGAAAAATCAGTTGCTGATTTGCTATAAACCCTTTCACGCTGCGGCTGTAGATTGATTTCAACTCCATGACCCCCTGCTAATGAACCTTGTCCTCCTCCTCTCTCATCCAGCTGTTTTGCCTGCTTTGTGTAACCTCTGCTCATTCTGCCTGACATGCTGTTTTTCAAAAAAAAGGCTTATTTTTGTAAACATATCTGAGAGCAATTGTTTTCTGCAGAAGCCCTGAAGTCAAGAGCAAGATCAGGGTGACACAGAAGTTAGCACTGCTCAGGGACCTGAGTTCAATTCCAACCTCGGGTGACTGTGTGGAGTTTGCACGTCCTACTTGTGTTTGCGTGGGTTTCCTCCGGGTACTCCGGTTTCCTCCCACACCCCAAAGATGTGCGGGTTAGGTTGATTGGCCATGGTAAATTGCTCCTCAGTGTCAGGGGGATTAACAGAATAAATACATGAGGTTAGGGGGTAGGGCCTGGGAGGGATGGTTGTCAGTGCAGGCTCTGATGGGCTGAATAACCTCCTTCTGTACTGTAGGTGTTCTATGATTCTATGAAATCTTTCAGCACCTGACCCACTACTCCCTTTACATTAGAACAATTGAAGTAACTATTGAAAGCATTAAATACTTGTATAATTGTAGAATGAGGCAATGGAAACCAATCAGCAACTACTGAAAGTAATTTGCCCAGTGTGCTTAATTCTGGTGGATGTCCTTTGCACGTGTGCTAACCCTTTATAATATGTTAATCAGCACAACTTACACATATACCACAAATGCCATTTTACAGCTCTTAATCTACTCACAGCACCCAAAGCACAAGTACAGGGCATTCAAATTCAGTGCCAATTAACTTAGTATTTTGTGGCTACTGCTTGGATTAGTTTTAATTAAATGATATTAAATACACTACCTGCACTTTTAGAGATCACAGTGTGTACACATGAAAAGGCAATGGAAACAACATATCGCCTTGTTAATCATTTTGTTTCTCATGATTCATTTTCTTGTGGAAAATAGAATGATTTTCAGCAAAATATTTCATAATAAAAAAACTGCACTGGAACTGCTGGAAGAGGCAAAGGACTGAAAGATTAAATTTGACTAAAATATGATTTTGGGATAGATGAAACAAAATAGAGCAGGTGCTATTTGAACAGAGAATGAGCGTTGCCAAACTGTGGATAATAAACACAATTCAGATTTGGGCATTGCACATAGACTTTCTGATCCAAAATTCATGTTGGATTGTCATAAAACTAAAATGGCACTGGGACTTGCATAAATACATTTATAGCAGACAACAAATAAAATTCAGACAGTTTGTAATTTTCCACAACCTTCACAGCAGAGTGAGGTATTTCTACTTTGCAAAACTTAAGAATGCCGGTATAATTCTAAAGTAAGGTCATGAACCTGGCTCTGGAATAAATGAAGGCAAATCCAAACTGCTTTCCCAGAATACCATCTGGAATGTACCAACAAAGTATATTTATATAGCACCTTTAATGTAATAAAATGTCCCAAGGCACTTCTCAGGAGCACTCCAATATCAAATACGGCATCAGCCCACATGAGGAGCTTGACCAAACAGGTAGGTTTTAAAGAGTGCCTTAAAGGTGGAAATTGAAGCAGAGAGACAGAGAGGTGCAGGGAGGTTATTCCACAGCTCAGGGGCTCAGCAATCAAACATGCAGCCACTAATGGTGGAGTGTGATTACGATCGGGAATGCTGAAAAGACCAGAGAAGTGAACATTGGAGACTTGTGGGGTTGGAACAGATTACAAACACAGCTTTGGACAGGGTTACGAAGAGCTTTTATAACAAAGATGAGAATTTTTAAAAAAGCATTGCTTGACTGGGCTAATGTAGGTCAGCGAGCACAGGGGTGATAAAAATCACAACATTATTACTGTGCAGAAGGAGGCCATTTGGCCCATCAATTCACACTGGCGGTCTGAATGAGCCACACACCTAGTTCCATTCTCCTGCCTTTTCCCCGTCACCCTATACCCTTCTTCTCATGTAACAATCTAATTCCCTTCTGAATGCCTCAATTGAATCTGTGTCCTCCACACTCTCAGGCAGAACATTTCAGACTCTAGCCACTTGCTGTGTGAAAAAGCTTTACCTCGCATCACTTTTGCTTCTTTTATGAATTAGTTTAAATCTGTGCTTCCTCATTCCCAATCCTGTTATGAGTGGAATAGTTTCTCCCTTTCTGATCTGTCCAACATTTGTAAAAATTCATTCATGGGACATGGATGTCATTGGCTAGGCCAATATTTATTGCCCATCCTTGTTGCCCTTAAGAAGGTGGTGGTGAGCTGCCTTCTTGAAACGCTGCAGTCCACGTGCTGTGGGTTCTCCAATCTATCTTCATAACTGAAGTTCCTCATCCCAGGAACCTTTCTTGTGAATCTTTTCTGTACTCTCTCCAGTGTCTTCACATTCATCCTAAAGTGTATGGTGCCCAGAACTGGATGCAATACTCCAGCTGAGGCTGAATGAGTAATTTACGCAAGTTCAACATAACCTCTTTGCTCTTGTACTCTATGCCCTTATTAATAAAAGTTAAAGTTTATCTCTTAGTCACAAGTAGGCCTACATTCACACTGCAGTGATGTTACTGTGAAAATCCCCCAGTCACCACACTCTGGCACCTGTTCGGGTACACTGAGGGAGAATTTATCATGGCCAATTCATCCAACCTGCACATCTTTGGAATGTGGGAGGAAACCAGAGCACCCGGAGGAAACCCACACAGACACGGGGAGAATGTGCAACCTCCACACAGACAGTGACCCAAGCTGGGAATCGAACCCAGGTCCCTGGCGCTGTGAAGCAGCAGTGCTAACCACTGTGCCACCGTGCCTCCCCAGGGTATTGTATGCATAATTAATGCTCGCAACCTGCCCTGCAACCTTCAATAATGACTTATGCACATGCACATCCAAGTACTCTACTCTTGCATGATCTTTAAGTTGTGCCCCCTATTTTATACGGTCTCTCCATGATGTTTTGACTAAAATGAATCACTTCACACTTCTCTGCATTGAACTTCATTTGCCACCTGTCTATCCATTCCATCAACTTTTTAATATCTTTTTTAAAGTTTTACATTATCCTCCTCACAGTTCACAATTCTTCTGAGTTTTTATCATTATCCTGAAATTATACCCTGTACACCAAGATCTAGGTCATTTCTATCAGGAAAAGCAAGGGTCCCAACACTGACCCCTTGGGAACTCCACTCCAAATCATCCATTAACCACCACGTGCTGGTTTCTGTTACTCAGTCAATTTCATATCCATATCACTCCTGTTCCTTTCATCCATGAATTGCAACTTTGCTCAAAAGTCTGTTGTGAAGCACTGTATCAAATGTCTTTTGGAAGTTCATGTACATCAACTGTAGTGCCCTCATCAACCCTCTCTGTTGCCATTTCAAAAAACTCCAGCAAGCTAGCTAAACATGATTTTCCCTTCAAAAATCCATGTTGGCTTTCCTTAATTAACCTGGACTTGCCTGTGTGGCTATTACCTTTGCCCTGGATTGTTTCAAGAAGATCCTCCACTACTGAAGTTAAATGGACTGAGCTGTCGTTGCTAGGCTTATTCTTACACCCTTTTTTGAACAATGGAGTGTAACATTTGCAATTCTCTAGTCCTTTGGCATCACTCCTCAGTCTGAGGAAGACTGAGAAATTATGGCTAGTGCCTCTGCATTTTCCACTCTTGCAGTATCCTTGGGTGCATCTCATCCTTATCAACTTTAAGAACAGATAACCTATTCAATGCTGCCTCCTCTTCAATATTAAACCATTCTACTATTTAAATTACCTTATCTTTTACCATGACCTGGGCAGCATCCTCTTGCTTGGTAAAAACAGATGCAAAATATTCAGCTATGCCCATCAGTTGCCACTTATAAATTCCCTTTATGGTTTCTCATCATCCCTTCTCCCTTTAACACTTTTTTACTATTTATATGCCTAGACAAGTCTGTGGAATTTTCTTTTATGTTAGCTGCCGGTCTCTTTTCATGCTCCCTTTCTGCTTCTATTCGTTGCTTCTTTATTTCCTCAGAACCTTTTATATTCAGCCAGTTTCTCAATTGTAGTTTAAAATTTTGATAATTCTACTAAGTTTTAGGGTTTGTTATTGTTCTGTAACATATTTACATCTTATTCTTTTACCACAGTTTAAATTAAATGGTTTAGTTTGAATTTATGGTAGTGGTATAATGGACAGTCAAGGCAGTTGGGATAACTTGCAGCTATCGCTTGTGAGAAACTACATTTGATTGTCCTACGATCTAAGTTGCTGAAGAGTCATATTTAGCAGCTCAGTTTGAAAATGGCTATGTGGTATTTTTAAAGGATCGGTTTGTAGACTACGAAGGCACAAACAAACAAGAACTTTATTGGAAAGGTACTTACTCTACAGGCTGTTAGGATAGACAAATGACCGATGACATCATCAGGACATCATGTGATCATCCCTTAAAGTGACCTTGTTCCAACTTGGAGCAAGATGAATACACAACAGGCTATAAATAGTTTGTTTTTACAATATATTTAAACAAATCATACATTGTCTTAACTGATCTGTACCAAAAAGAAACCTTTATTTTCTGATGTTATGATAGCAAGTGGTTTTAATGGTTTTAGTATTTGTGGGATTGGATTAAAATATGTTGACAAGAGAACGTGACTTTGTTTGTGATTATTATACATAGCAGAAATGTATTATTTGTTTGGAATGGAATGTAAACTCTGAGGGGAAACAAGATATGAGCATTTTTCTTTAGCTGATATTGCTCTAGTTACAGAGGTGGGATGATATGAGATCGCTCACATCCAAAGCCGATTGAAGAGGTAAATTTGAGCTAAGAGAGGATGAATAATGATAATGAAGTATAAAAGTTGGAAAATTGGAATCTTTGTTGGCACAACGTTGCCATGGCAAGCGAATGGAGTTTATAGCAGGGACCAAAGACAATGGGTGGAATTTAACCCAGTCAACAGGGATCTCACCTGCCGGCTGGAGAGCAGGTGAGAGCACTGTGTTGCAGAGGTAGCTGCCATTAATGCACCCACAAGTAACCCAGGATTGGTGAAGGAACCAGGCTATAGGTGAGTGAGATGGGGTCCCAGGGAGAGATTTGCAGGCTAGGTGGGGCCAGGGAGGTGGTTCCCAGCTGCCCACACAATCCCCCCCATCCCAAAGCACATATGCTGATAATGGGCCCCACAATGAGTGCCTTTGAAGGAGTTACCTCTCTGGTATCCCACGAGTGATGAACAAAGCATCGTAGCTGTGAGGGACAGCTCGGTGGATAGGATATTGGTATGTAGATAGGCTGGAAAATTGGGCGGGGATCCTGGATTCAGGATTCAATCCTGGACCGGGGAGCGGCGCGGGCTTGGAGGGCCGAAGGGCCTGTTCCTGTGCTGTATTGTTCTTTGTTCTTTGTTCTTTGTTTGAGCAAACAGAGTGTGTTTGCTTTTTGGGCTGCACTTGTGGTGATGTCACCTGCAGTCACTGGTTGAACAGCTGCAGCAAGATGAGGACCCTAAGTGGGCACCAACAGCCTCAATTGATGTTGGGAGAGGAGGGCCATCCATAAGCATTCCTATCCAGATGTAATTAGGGTAGAGGTGGGAAGGCAGTGGGGTCCCCATCTGGGAGCCTCCCACCTGATTAAATACCTTCCCTACCTCCAAACTCACCTTGAGGGGAGAGGGCATTCTATTCCACCCAATGACTTCGGCTTTTCCAACAAATAATTGGATTGCACAAGTAATCTGATAGTTAGGAATGGATAAAGTGTGAAGAGAGTTGCTGGTAAGAACTCTGGGCCATCAGCATATTGTGAACAATAATGCTGTGTTTTCATGGTGGGGCAGCATGTAACTGGGAAATAGGAGGAGATAGGGATAAATAGGGATTGGAGAGCACCAGAGATAATGCTGCTAGACTGAGAAGAAAAACCATGCAAATGATACTCTGGCTGTGCTTAGATAAATGAGAATGGAATAAAGTGATACATGCCCACCCAGCTGACAACAACAGAGACGTATTGGAGGAGAATGATTTGGTCAACTGTGTCATAATTTGAGAGTGCCAAACCTTGTTTAAAATTTGTTCCAGACTTATCAGAATGCATGGATATTGCTATTGGCATAGTCAATATATTTAAAATCAATCACACACGCAACTCCTTCCTTGCCTTGAGACTCAGGGTTTGCAAACAGACATAGATAAAGTACTGCAGGCTGCACTAATAGTCACTAGCCTGAGATTGGGAGCGATAGTATAATCGGTGTCTTAACCTGCTTTACAATGATTAAATCTTAATGGTTATGGACTTATTTCATTTTACATTTAAATCCCCTGATTGCAACTCAGACAAAATATAGCTACTAGTTGGGGAAATTGACATAATTTGCATGTGGCGTTAGAATGGCACCTTCTGGATGGTGCTTGGAGTCTCAAATGCACTATACTGGAATTTTGTTAGAGACCATGCAAATATACTCAGTGATCCCAGATGTATCTGAAACAACAATATAAAAATCAATTTGATCATAATTGTGAAGATTGAAAACAAGCTCATTACATAAACGCGTTGATGATAAGGCAGTAACAAATCACACAGCCTATCAAATCTCAAATCTCCTGTGCCATACGCTGCAGACTCATAAATATTGCTGAAAAATCAGGAGAACATTTCATATCACATAACCTCATGATATGCATCATCCCACAGGAATAATACAAACCTTCTCCAAATGTAATTACTCTAGTCCTGAAAGCCAGCATGAAGTGGCTGGCATGTCTGGAATGTGTCAATCTATGATTTGTTTGAAACTAAGTCTATCACCTCACCCACATAGAATCACAGAATCCCTACAGTGCAGAAGGAGGCCATTTGGCCCATTGAGCTTGCACCGACAACAATCCCACCCAGGTCCTACCCCACATATTTACCCTGCTAATTCCCCTGACACTAAGGGGACAATTTAGCATGGCCAATCTACCTAACCTGCACATCTTTGTACTGTGGAAGGAAACCAGAGCACCTGCAGACATAGGGAGAATATGCAAACTCCACACAGTCACCAAAGGTCGAAATTGAACCGGGGTCCCTAGCACTGTGAGGCAGCAGTGCTAACCACCGTGCCACCCATAATGCAAGTGATCTGAGAATGGCAATCCTGTGTCCAGATTTGACCTGCTCATCTAGGGCTTCTCAAAACTGGCGGGCTCAGATGCCAATTCTGCCCACAGATTGGACTTGGAAGAGTGGAGTGGAGGTGAAGGGAAAGGAGATGAATGTGGGCCAGCAGCAGGTAGGCGTAGTGTTCTGCAGCTCTTTCTCACCTTGGCTTCAGGTTGCAAGGCTAAAGAAAAACTAAAACTTACCTTTCCTTTGGCAGCTTGCAGCAGTCTCTTTAAGGGCTGATTGTTAGGCAGAATACATTGCAGCATGTGTGATCTGCTTTAAACAGGCATTTCAGGCATTCAGGAATCACCTGCTCTCAATCTGACAAGTGATATACTCCCAGAAAGAATCCTGAAGTTCTCATCTGAAACAGCATTTATGGGGACCAATTTCCTTCCCAGTAGTTTAAATTGTTTAAATATTTGCACTTATTATGGAGAACAAGCAGAGTTATTACCAGAACTGGTAACTTTTAGAAAATAAACTATTTTCATCTTATATGGCGTTTGTGATTTCTGCAGATAGCATAACTTACTCCTGATCAAGTATTTTTTTCAGAAGGGTTGATTTAAATATCAATGATTGTGGAACATTTGCAATATCAGGTTGTCTGTGCCTCATCCAAATTTTTACTTGCTCTCAGTCAAAGGTGTACAGCACAGGAGGCCAATCTGATATTTCCCATTCCGGTAATCATGGCTGATAAGTTTCTCAACCCCACTCCCCTGCCTTTTCCCATAAGCTTTGATCCTCTTGAGATGGAGTACAGGAAAGAGATAGAGAATCTGGTGAATTAGCGCGATGACAATAATTTCTTCCCTCGATGTCAGCAAAACAAAGGAGATAGTCATTGACTTCAGAAAGCGTAGTGGAGGACATGTCCTTGTCTACATCGTAAGAAGTCTCACAACACCAGGTTAAAGTCCAACAGGTTTATTTGATAGCAAATACCATAAGCTTTCGGAGCGCTGCTCCTTCGTCAGATGGAGTGGAAATGTGCTCTCAAACAGTGCACAGAGACACAACATCAAGTTACAGAATACTGATTAGAATGCGAATCCCTAAAGCCAGCCAGGTCTTAAAGGTACAGACAATGTGGGTGGAGGGAGCATTAAACATAGGTTAAAGAGATGTGTATTGTCTCCAGACAGAACAGCTAGTGAGATTCTGCAAGCCCAGGAGGCAAGCTGTGGGGGTTACTGATAATGTGACATAAATCCAACATCCCGGTTTAGGCCGTCCTCATGTGTGCAGAACTTGGCTATCAGTTTCTGCTCAGCGACTCTGCGCTGTCGTGTGTCGTGAAGGCCGCCTTGGAGAACACTTAACAGAAGATCTTCAGGTAAGCGTTCTCCAAGGCGGCCTTCACGACACACGACAGCGCAGAGTCGCTGAGCAGAAACTGATAGCCAAGTTCTGCACACATGAGGACGGCCTAAACCGGGATGTTGGATTTATGTCACATTATCAGTAACCCCCACAGCTTGCCTCCTGGACTTGCAGAATCTCACTAGCTGTTCTTTCTGGAGACAATACACATCTCTTTAACCTATGTTTAATGCTCCCTCCACCCACATTGTCTGTACCTTTAAGACCTGGCTGGCTTTAGGGATTCGCATTCTAATCAGTATTCTGTAACTTGATGTTGTGTCTCTGTGCACTGTTTGAGAGCACATTTCCACTCCATCTGACGAAGGAGCAGCGCTCTGAAAGCTTATGGTATTTGCTACCAAATAAACCTGTTGGACTTTAACCTGGTGTTGTGAGCCTTCTTACTGTGTTCACCCCAGTCCAACGCCGGCATCTCCACATCTTGTCTACATCAACAGGGATGAAATGGAAATGGTCGAGAGCTTCAAGTTTCTAGGTGTCCGGATCACCAACAACCTGTCCTGTTCCTTTGATGCCAATGCTATAGTTAAGACAGCCCACCAAAGCCTCTACTTTCTCAGGAGACTAAGGAAATTTGGCATGTCCATTACAACTCTCACCAACTTTTATAGATGTTGCATCACAGCTTGGTATGGCTCCAGCTCTATCCAAGACCGCAAGAAACCACAAAAGGTCGTGAATGAAGCCCGGTCCATCACGCAAAACCAGCCTCCCATCTATTGAATCCGTCTACACTTCCTGTGCCTCAGCAAAGCAGCCAGCATAATCAAGGACCCCATGCACCTCTGACATACTTCTGAAAAAGATACAAAAGTCTGGAGTCGCATACAACCGACTCAAGAACAGCTTCTTCCCTGCTGCAATCAGATTTTTAAATGGACCTACCTCATATAAAGCTGATCTATCTCTACACTCTAGCTATGACTGTAACACTATATTCTGCATCCTCTCCTTTCTTCCTCTATGTACGGTATGCTTTGTCTGTATAATGTGCAAGAAACAATATTTTTCACTGTATACTAATGCATATGACAATAATAAATCAAATCAAATCAAATCAAAAAGATTAAAAACCTATCTATCTCTGTCTTAAATACACTCAATGACCTGGCATCCACAGCCTTCTGTGGCAATGAATTCCATACTTCATTAGTAGTCAAGTATCTATAAAAGCTGTGTGTTCAATAAACATTTGTTATTAAAGCAACATTTGTTCTTAAAGAAACTTATCTCCCTGGAAAGACGGAGAATGAGGGGAGATCTAATAGAGGTGTACCAAATTATGAAGGGTATAGATAGGGTGAACGGTGGGAAGCTTTTTCCCAGATCAGAAGTGACGATCATGAGGGGTCACGGGCTCAAGGTGAGAGGGGCAAAGTACAACTCAGATATTAGAGGGATGTTTTTTACACAGAGGGTGGTGGGGGCCTGGAATGCGCTGCCAAGTAGGGTGGTGGAGGCAGACACGCTGACATAGTTTAAGACTTACCTGGATAGTCACACGAGCAGCCTGGGAATGGAGGAATACAAACAATTGGTCTAGTTGGACCAAGGAGCGGCACAGGCTTGGAGGGCCGAAGGGCCTGTTTCCTGTGCTGTACTGTTCTTTGTTCTTTGTACATGGCAACTGACCAGGATGACAATATCTTATACTGCCTTTCCAGCTCTTGGTGTAATTACAAATCAATTCTTTCTGAATCTACCCTTGCTTAATTTTTGCAAGGAATCTCATTGGTTTGGATTTTGCAGTAAGCGGCAGAGGAACAATTGTCACCGTTTACCTTGAAAAAAGCAGCCCACAAAGTTTAACCAGGCTATGGAGCACAAACTTCCTCTTTTCTGATGTATTTTTGAATTTGGTGCCTATGCAGTGGATCTGTGAACAGATTAAACTGCAGAGTGGCTAATCAACCAATCAGCTTGCAGAATCCTCACTTATGGCAGAAAATAAAAAAAGGACATATAAATTACATTTAAATCAGTTCCCAGAAAGAAAAATAAAGATTGGAACATAGGCATGGGATTGTGGTGGGAATTTAAAGAACAAAGTATAAACTCATGAAAGAATAAAACCAACAACAGCAATTAGCTTTCTTCTGAGGGAATGAGAGTCCACACTTGCAAAATTAATTTTCTGAGCAAGAAAGGTTGTATAGTATTAATTATGAATTTCTATGCTATTAAAACTTCAGTGGAGGCTAGATTGCATAGCCCTTGAAAACAGTCACAGTGATCACAATGTGAAATTACCCTATGCCTCTTCAACCCACAGCAGATAAGGAAGCTATATTCTTCAACCATGCTAATAATCATTATTGATGCAGGCAATCTATGCTAACTGTGCTGTACATTGGCTGCACATATCAACAAAAGCTCGACATTGTTATTTGTTAGTGCTGCTTAAAACCACTTGCACAGCCGGCATTGCACCTTTTAAAGGGAAGTTGCATTGTGGCTGCTGGAGGTACTGACATCTTCAGTGTTGTGCATCAAAAAACAAATGGCTGCTCATGGGAGAAAGTGCGCACCAAGAGTTTCTGACGTTACACTGGAAGCTTTGATGGAGGAAGTGGAAAGATTGAGAGAGACCCTGCATCAGCCTGTGAGGTTGGGATAGTTGTTTGAAGGCAGGAGACATCCTTACACACAAAGAGAAGGCAGCTGGAATAGATAACCACGGAGCAATCAAACTTTGGTTTTCTGGGGAGGGGTTGATGATGGCAGATTTAAAGGAGAGAGGGACAACGCCTGAAAAGAGAGAACAATATTGGCTAATATGGGGAACAAGAGGCAAAGTTGAATGGTCAACGTTTGGTGGTCCCTTTAAATAGTGTGACTTGGGAGATCTTTCATGCTCCTTAACACACAGGCAGCTGTGCAATGTTAACAGAGGCTGGAGTTTTGAGCTCCAAAATGCTGTATGAAATCAGTATTACCCACTGATTGATGACATGATCTGCAGGCTCTGCATAGTTCTGGTGATTGTTAAGTGCGTATGCGAATGTATGTGTGTGTACATGACATCTGGTGTCCTCATGTCAGAGGTCTGTTTACATGGCATGCATCCCATTTTGGAACACTAAGTCCCAAATAGCACCTAAATAATGATGCTACCAAGCTCAATGATCCCTCCTCAGTTATTCTTGATTGAATTAGGCTCAAGTTGTTTTTATTGATCTTTAGTGCAATATTAATGATAATTTGTTTAAGCACTGTGGTGTTTACATTGATGAATGGTGCAAGAATGTAGCCTGTGAGGGAGCAGGCCATTACTGATAGCAATGTCTATAATTCTGTTTATCGGCTTATGTGCAAATGCCAGGAGATGTCAGTTTTACCTCATGATAAAGTACTAACAGCCTTGCATTATTACAGCTGTTATCTTGCCCATCAGCAGATGTGAGGAGAAACTCTTATGCCTCCTTCGAAAATCCAATTTTCCCGTAATACTTTCCTCTCGACTTATTTTAATCTTTTCAAGGAAGGTATGGGTAATTGGGTGAACTATTGGGGATACCTTGATTTAGGTCACTGCAAGCAAATGAAATTCAAGGAAAATAACGTCTGACAAGATCTCATGAATAAAATCATTTTACAAGGTACTTGGCCTGTTTATCAGTTTAATGGTCCCACTTCTCAGGACAAAGTCCCATTTCCCCTGGTCGCTAAAAGCCCTTCTCCAAAAACTCATTCTTCAAAATGGCAATAGAGTGCAATTTACTATTCGCTCAAATAAATGTTGAGAGTCTGTAAGTGGCATGCGCTGCCAAAAAAACTCAAACCCTTTACACCCACAATCATTTCAACAATCCCACAATCTCAAACTTCCTTGGTCAACATGTTTTGTAACAAAGTACACCTCTGTAGTCCTCAGAAAGTATTTTTGATTTCAAATGTAACCCTTTTCTTTGAGAACATCAGCCTAGACGTTGGCTCAATGGTCAAGTGGAGACACACACTGCTGACCATTTGGAGCATTATGACCCTAGTCTGGTTGTTGGCTGCAGTGGGAACTCACTCTCCTGGCTGCAGCCAGCTAGGAGATAACATACCTGCTTTTAGGTGAGTGTTTCATAATAAACCTATGTAGACACGATT
The DNA here is from genome assembly GCF_964213995.1 of Mustelus asterias. NCBI lineage: Eukaryota > Metazoa > Chordata > Chondrichthyes > Carcharhiniformes > Triakidae > Mustelus > Mustelus asterias. The sequence continues at coordinate 46,892,149 of NC_135807.1, read as the reverse complement.
GGGATTTTAAAACAATGTTCTGTGCACTGACTAACTGCGAATGCCAGAAGACTGGCATTTATGACTTGGTGGAGAGGGCTGTATTAGAATGCTGTCCCTGTGGTTGCTGCGATAGAAGTGAATGCTGTACTGGAAGAGTGCACTGCTGCAGAGGTTTCTCTGGGGTAGATCCCTCCATGCTTGAATCATGAATAAACTATTATAACCTATCCCTGGATCTCCTTCAGCACCCCGGGCTCACCCCAACCCCAGCATCCCCATATCTCCCTCACCAGTGCCTCCAGCTCTCCCCCTCTATCCTCACCCTCAGCTTCACACCACCATCTCCCCTGAGCCCTGCCTCATCCAATTCTCCCTCTGTATGTCAACCATGACTCTACTCCGATCTCCCACATTGGCTCCCCCAGCTCTTCTCCGACATTGCAGGACTCAGGAAATAGGATGCAGAGGGGTGCAAGGATGGATTGGTACCAGTAGAGCCAGTGGTAGTGGGGGTGGGACGGGGGTGAGTTGGGGCAACAGAGACAGTCACACAGGGGTGGGAGCAGAGCTGAATGAAGGAAGCTGGGTGTGAAGGCAGGGAGAGCTGGGTAGTGATGGGGATTGAGAGTCAGGAGTGCTTGAGAGAGGTGCCAGGTCCCAGGAAGGTATTGGCAGGAGTGAAGACAAGGGTGCTGTGGAGGTGGGGAAGGGTGGGGGAGGGGGGAGCAGCATTCCTGGGCTAGCCAGGTTTGCTGGGGAAAGAGAGGGCAGCTGTGGTTGCTGGGGTGGTGGGAACCGGGGGAGAAGTGGGAGAATGGTTTGGGTGGGGGCAATGGGGAGAGAGGGAGGTGGCTGTGACCTTGGGGTGCAGGACAAGGGATAACTTGGGGAGCAGGGGTAGACAGAGGCAGAGGTGCCAAAGTGAGGCTGGAATGCAGGGATGCCAGGAGTGTGGGCAGGGTGGGGAGTGTGGAAGAGTTGCGTGTTTCAGAGGAACAGCAGTGTTTTTACACTTGTTGATTTAAAGGGCTGAGTTTCTGAGAAGGCTGTGTATCTGCTAAGAGCAGCCCAAAATAAATCAATATAAAAACTACTTTAAGGACTGTACGGTCAACCCAAGTTTTCAGGCTGGAAGGTTCCATGAGCATGAGCTTCTCTGGAGCTCATTCAGACGCACTACAACCTCTGGAACAGAGTGTAAGTGGGCTCCCAGAAGTTGCAGTGCCATCCCGACCCTCAAGAGCAGCAAACTTCTCAGCTCTATTGCTGCTACCATCAGAAACATAATGGTGTGGACTGCAAATTCCACTCCATTATGTTTCTCATGGTAACTTTCAGGATTGTCAATGGAAGGGCCATTATTCATGTATGGGCCTGGACATTTGATATTTAAGACGCCCACCCATTCAAAGCAGTATAGTGACACTTCAAAAAATGTTGGGAAGGATTTAATGCCCATGTTTCATCATTGCTGTGGTTTCTTCTCTAGAGTGTACCACTGGGTGGTTGTAGGCCATTTAAAATCCCATATCAGGGTTCATGATGTACAGTGGCACAGTAGTTAGCACTGCTGCCTCACAGCGCCAGGGACTCGGGTTCAATTCTCGGCTTGGGTCACTGTCTGTGCGGAGTCTCCATGTTCTCCCCGTATCTGCGTGGGTTTCCACCAGGTGCTCCAGTTGCCTCCTGCTGTCTAAAAGACATGCTGGTTAGGTGCATTGGCCGTTCTAAATTCTCCCTCAGATGCCGGAGTGTGATGACTCGGGAATTTTCACAGTAACTTCCTTGTAGTGTTAATGTAAGCCTATTTGTGAGATTAATAAATAAACTTTAACTTTAATAGGATCCCAGGTGCTCATTTAGGACAGCACTGGACTGAATGCAAACTGGCAGCCCAGCAAGTCGGTTCTGGTCTGAGTTTGCCCCACTCTCCCACACCTCCCTCCAACCCACCACTCCTCCTTCTCCCACTTTAGCCATACTTCCCTCTTCCAACCTTCCACCTGGCTAACATTCCTGTGGCTGACTAGTTTGGTACCCAAAGCCGCAACATTGGATTCAAATAAGGCTCAAAATTCACTGCTGGGCATGCACTCTGTTGATTGACCATCCAAAAGTCAAATTGTACCTGTATGTCTGTACACAACTCTTATAAGAACATTGCAGCCAAGATCTTTGGCCTAGCCAAGTGCCTGGGATACAACTGGAGGTCATTGGATGAGGCTTAGTAGTAACAACTCCGTGGCTGATTATCCCATCCTGATCTTGAACATTGGCCTAAATTTCATGAGTGAAATGGAAAGAATAGCCTTCCCTCTGGGTTCCTGCCCACCCTGACCTCGCAGCAATTTTACGCTGGGAAAGGCAAAGCCTCCGACCTACCCTTACTCCAATTGAGGCCCCTAAGTGGCCAATCATTGGCCATTTGAGGGTCATTTCCCACCCAGCCTCAAACTTTGGGCTGGTGGGAGGATTTAGCTGGTGTAGGGGATGCCCGAAAATTAATGGGCTTAAATTTTAGGTAGGATGGCGAGGGTGTGCTTCCATCAGCATCCACCATCTGATTTCAGGTGTCCTTAAGGTCCAGTGGCCGCTGGACCTCCTTCCCCAAACACCCCAATTGCCCACTTTCCACTCCCACCCTGGGACTCGCACAACCTATTTTGCCGTCCTATCCCAGAACTAGGCTCTGGTATGCTGAAACACCTCCTTTTCTGTCCACTGCACTTCCTGCCACTGCAGGGACTAGCAGCTACTAGGTTGGCCAGCAGCTCCCTCAGGCAGGACTCCCTCTTGAATGAGGGGTGGAAGTCTCGCCTGCAGTCAATTGATGCTCAGTTGAGCGTGAAATGGCTGCGGGGCAGTCAGAGTCAGCGGGATGTGTCCTGTGCTGAATCTTTGAATGGCAGGAAGGGAAACCCTACCCATCCAAGATATCCAGACTATGAATACAGCTACAGCTCCATTGTCAATGTGATTCATTGCCACATTAGATGGTCCAATTATCCATCCTCTATTTATTGGGGAATATGATATTGTATTTCCATTTACAAACATGAAATTAGATTAAACCAAAAAGCAAAACTTTCCTACCTGTCAACATTTGAAGTTTGAATCACAATGTGTATGTTATTGCAGCGGGTATCTTTTCTTTTCAAATTTAAGCTTTCGAAAGTCTGTTGACGCTTAATTATATTTTTGTCAGAAAAATGCCTACAGTTTGAGTAGCATTATTCTATTTAAGATCAAAGAAGTGTAAAAAGGAACAAGGAGAAATGCGCTTGAAGTAAAATCAACTGATCCAAAAACTATCAGCTCTTGTCTACTCAAGGCTTTTCGGCAAGTCAAGCTTTGTACTCGGAGCAGAGTCTTGTTAAACACGTTTGTTTCCAAGTGTAAACCTTATTGCGCTACGTGGAAAAAAATCTGACAAACTTGCGTTTTTACCTGACATCCTTACATATGTCGTCAAAGTTGTCATATGTTGTTTGAAGATTCTACAATGCAACAAAGAATAACAATGTTTCCTGCATAATTCTGGTTTGAAAACTAATTTCTACGTTGGTCATGTGGTGTGGAATAATTTCAACGGATGTTTTGGATTTTTCAACTTATTTTGGGAAATTAAAGAACACTTTGTCAGCAATTGCTGCCCCACATTTTTCAGTGTCCCTCCGTCCTGTTGCCTATCTACAGTAAACAATTTGAACTCAACCGTGACATCTGACGGCACAGCAATTGTTTCCAATAGTCTCCGAATATGTGATAAATAGCTGTGGCGTCAACCTATGCTAATTTTACTGGTGTTAATGAATGGAAATAAACGTCTCATTATTTTACCTAATTAAACTGCTGTTTCTATTGGGTTGTGAATTTGAGTATCATATGGTACACTTGTAAATTATTCAATGCACACATCCCTTGTCAGAGAGGTGCATATTAAAGAAAAAGCTAAATCAGGATGATCCATGTTTAATTATTTATGGTGCGTTCGCGTTGTCACAATATTGAATATTTTCTATTGCAGCTCTCTTAACGTTGATATTGATATTTAAAATAGCTTTAATTAAATGTTTATTTCTTCTTATTCATATATTCATTGATTTACTGAAGTGCTATGGAGGTTGTATCTTTGACCTGATGGGAAACTCAATTGATTATTTCTTGAATTGGCAATTATAGGTATGAACATGAGCTATATAACTAGCTTATTAGTCTAACTGATAACCTCCAGCCACTACTGCTTCCACTCACCTGCAGCATAAGCTGCAAATTTCTGCCATTTGAATATAGGCAGTACCAACACATTCGGGACAATGAAAATATTAAAGATTCTACTTACATTAAGAAGTAAGAAGTCTCACAAAACCAGGTTAAAGTCCAACAGGTTTATTTGGTATCACGAGCTTTCGGAGCGCTGCTCTTTCATCAGGTGACCCACCAGGTGATCCAACGCTAGCATCTCCAATCATACATTAAGAAGAAAATAGCGATAAGTTTTGTCATTAAATTTCAAAAGATTTTCAGTTACTTTGAAAAGTGGTTTTTATTTCAATTCATCGGGTTACAGTTAAAGTTCTTTGAACACGCTTTTGGTTCTGATTGTTATAACAGACAACCAGCCAAGAGGTTGTGGTTCATCCCTAACCTTGTGATCAGATAACCAAGCTGCATAGACCAGGGCTAATAGTTACCCTATGTCGTGCTCTGAAAGCTATTACCATGAGTTCTGATTTGCCTCTAATAGTTGAACAAATTGTGCCACTCACTGTTAGTTTTGTCTAAACCAAAATATAATTACCATCTTGCTGTGAGCCTCCCATTATGTGTCACATCTGGATTTGCAGCACTAAACTGAATTATTCTCGCCACTGCCAGTAGAACCAGTAATCCGGATCTTAAGGACACTGTTAATGACATGAATGGCCTCCCCTGTTTCTATTTTCTATGTTTCCATATCAGGTTATTGAGTTGGATGATCAGTCATGATTATAATGAATGGTGGAACAGGCTCGAAGGGCCGAATGGCCTCCTCCTGCCCCTAATTTCCATATCTCTATGTATTGTACTGTTATGCCACTCAACCTTGGAAATCCAGAAAAGAAACAATGGAATCAATATTCCAAGAGGGTTTTAGATTGTTTTAGAATTTGTTTTTACATCTCCTTTCATTTTCTTTTTACCTCTCCTTTGTAGTCCAATCTATCTTTCCATCTCTTTATTTTTCTTTCTTTATCCAATTTGACTCTAATTCACCCTTATTCTGGTGCCACCATTTACTCTGGTTCTTTCTCTATCCTTAAATTTCATTGGATTCAAAAGATAACCCAATGGACCTGATATTCATGAGATCCAAGATGCCCTATCGACCTGACCATGCCTTTATCAATTCACGTTTCCTCTGGTTTCCTCCCATAGCCCGAAAGACGCGCTGGTTAGGTGCATTGGCCATGCTAAATTCTCCCTCAGTGTACCTGAACAGGCGACTAGGGGATTTTCACAGTAACCTCATTGCAGTGTTAATATAAGCCTCCTTGTGACAATAATAAAATAAACTTTACTTTAAATAAAATTTTGAGCAATTGGTGGTACGGTCTGAAGGATAAGGTAAAAAATCCAATTCACAGCCCTCACTGAGGGACATGCTGTTCCAACAGTTTCTGGCCCATGTAATGCCAATGTTACGTATTTATGTGCCAAAGCAAGATTTTTCAATACCCAGTGGTAATATTTGATGATACATTAAACAGGTTTAACTATGCATTTTATATTCAAAATTCCACCTGTTATTAAAGAATAAGATGAAGCATGTTGCCTGAAGTCTTTCTGCAGCAGTGAAAGCTACTCTGATTGAGACTTACAATAACTGATGGGGCATGGGTTTTGAGCTATTGGAATATGCAGTTTTGTAACTGGATGTTGCACCTAATAATTGGGAAATGATGCTTTATATTCAGAGTGCAATATGCCCCTTGGTATCACTGGGAAATACAATTACCAACATTGAATATTCACCCAATAACTTTTGGCAATCAGCACATGAATGATAAATGTACTATAAAATATAATCTTTTTATGCCATCTGTGGAGCCATAAACAAATGATTTTAACTCGTGCCATATTAAATGAAGCTGTTTTACATGTTTCTTTGTAAAGGAACAACAAACAATCCAGGTTACATTATTTTCTTGCATTATGGAAGTTGTTCAGGTAAAGTAACCCACTCAACTTAGATATTTTAAAGTTATTAGGATGGGCACAGCTCAAGTCAGATTCAAATCAATCTGTTAGCATATCAAGCATTCCAATATTTTTAAACCAACATTTGAAAACATGTTAGCAATGCTGCATGTGAAGTATTACAGTATATGGGTGGCTCTGCTGTCTCACAGCGCTAGGGACCTGGGTTGAATTCCAGCCTCAGGTCACTGTCTGTGTGGAGTCTGCACATTCTCCCCGTGTCTGCATGGGTTTCCTCCGGGTGCTCCGGTTCCCTCCCACACTCCAAAGATGTGCGGGTTAGGGTGATTAGCCATGATAAATTGACCCTTGGGTCAGGGGGATTAGCAGGGTAAATATGTGGGGTTACGGGAATAGGGCCTGGGTGGGATTGTAGTTGTTGCAGACTCGATGGCCCGAATGGCCTCCTTCTGCACTGTAGGGATTCTATGATCTATTCTAAGTTTAGAAAGAACGATACCAATACTTGATAGCAAAAGCTGCCAGGAGATGATTAATTAGCCATCTAGAATCTTTCTAACCAACTAGTTAGCGTCTGAAAATGCTCTTCACAAAATGTTAACCACCACAGCTGGCAAACTGTGTTGTGAATGAAGTAATAAGCCATGTCAGCAGATATATTTAACAGGGTCTATATCACAGTCTTAGCGATTGATTTTGAATTATTTTGCCTACAAAACAAAGTTGCATTGTCTCTGCACGCCCCATGTGCTGCTTCTGGTGCTTAAGCTGATGATCTTTCTGCATCTGTACTTTTAGGTTCCTGATAATCCTTAATGCCAAAAGTCTCTACATCAAAGAGCTGAGAAGTTGCTTGCTGGTCAATTTAAATTCAAGGCCTGCTGTCAAAAGAGCGATTAATAAGAGAATAAAAATCTGAGCAGCAGGTGTTGAGTTTGGACCACGAATTTATTGAAATGACTTCTCAGCATGGTTCTCCATCTGAATGAAAAGTGAAATCAAACTGGGAACAAACGTTAAGTATGTGCACTATTTATAGATAGATTACATGGCTCCTTTTATTTCACTGCTGGACAAAACTGTGTAGAACCAGTTGCTTGTGAATATTTCAACAAGTAGGCACAAATTGAAAATATAACTGTCCTCATTCATGTTAACTAGAAGTACTGCATAAACTTTGGGGACCTGATCAAATCGGTAGAATTTCCATATAATTTTATTACTTCATTCCCAAGTTTGCAGGATGCACTGATCCAAAGGTACAGCAACAAATACAATAATGAATTGCAATGATTGTACACCATCATAGAAATAAGTAAATAGGATTCTATGAGATAGGGAGCTTGTGGTGCAGTGGTGGCTTACCTCTCTCAGAACGAGAAGCTCTGGGTTTGAGTGCGACTCTAGGACTTGCTGGCCATGGAGGGTGGGATTGTGACATGGTCAGAGAAGTTGATTCTCAACCTGCAATTCCTTCCCAAAGATAGACTGTAAGAATGGGAGAGTCTCCTGTTCAGGCAGAACCTGCAGAAGGCAATGCCAAACCTTGCACTACTTTCCCAAACATAAACATGGACCAACACATGGAAGTCCTTGATTGCCAATGCCCTCTTGAGGCATGCCACCTGAAGAGAAGGAGAGAGGATAGGGAGAAACTGTTCCCATAGCTTGAAGGATCAAGAGCCAGAGGGCACCAATTTTAAGGTGTTTGGCAAAATAAGCAACAGTGACTCAAGGAAAAACATTACATCGTAAGTGGTTAAGCCTTAGAATGTACTGTCTGAGAGTGTGGTGGAGGCAGTATCATGGCTTTCAAAAGAAAATTGGATCATTATTCGAAAAGGAAAAAAGAAAACAGGGCTATGGGGAAAAGGTACGTGGGTATGACTAGGTGAATTGCTGTGGCAGGGAGCCATCACAGATATGTCTGTGCTGTAACCATTCTATAATTCAACATTGCAGATAAGGCACAGCAACAGGCCATTAGGTCCAACCTGTCCACGGCAGCTTTGTTCTTCACTAGAACCTCGTCCATCGTTCCTCATCTCAATCTAGAATTATAACCCTGGATTTCTTTCTCCCTCATATGCTTGCCTAGCTTCCCCTTATAAATACATCTATAATCTTCACTTTAACCACTCACTGCGGTAGTGATTTCTTCATTCTCACCATTGGTTGGGTGAAGAAGTTTCTCCTGAATTCCCTATTTGATTTCTTGGTGACTATCTTATATAGATGGCCTCTAGTTAGGTTCTTGCCCACATGAGGAAACATTGAGTGGAATTTGATTCTGCCAGTGTGGGTCACAACTGCGGATGCAGAATAGAACAGCATTTATATTTGGGGCAGGGACAGCTGACTATGATTACATTGTGGGTGAACAACAAACTCAGCAGAGGCGCGGGCTCACACCCTACAAATTGATTACAAAGCAGCAGTGTTGGCGTCACAGAGGCTGATAGAAATCCAAATCATCACTGAGCTCTGGACTCATCCATCTCTGCCACTGAACCCAAGATCATCACCCTGACATCCAAACCCATCCTTGTCTGCACTGATCTGTGATTTATCTCAAAAAGGATGGCTCAGAGCTCCCCTGATTAGAAAATAAGAACATAAGAACTAGAGCAGGAGTAGGCAATTCAGTCCCTGGAGCCTGCTCCAGCATTCAATATGATCATGGCTGATCTGATCTCAGCCTCATCTCCACCTCCTGCCCATTCTCCATAACCCTTCATCTCACTAATTGAAAACCCATCTCCTCCTTAAATTTGTTTAGTGTTTCGGTGTTCATAGTAATCTGGGTAAAGAATTCCACAGATTCATGACCCTTTGAGTGAAGTAATGCTTCCTCATTTTTGTTTTAAATCTGCCACTCCTTAGCCTAAAATTAGGGCCTCTTGTTCTAGAATGTGCAACAAGGGGGAACATCCACTCCATACCTACCCTGTCAATCCCCTTTAGCATGTTATATAACTCAATTAGATTTCCTCTCATCATTTTAAACTCCAGTGAGTATAGGCCTAAATTGCTCAATCTCTCTTCATAAGACAATGTCCTTTAGGGAAGGAAGTCTGCCGTCCTTACCTGGTCTGGCCTACATGTGATTCCAGAGCCACCGCAATATGGTTGACTCTCAACTGCCCACAGGCAACTAAAGAAGGGCAATAGATGTCGGCCAGCCAGCAACGCCCATGTCACATAAATGAATAAAAGAAGTCCTTCATCTTTGAAATCAATCTAGTGAACCTCCTCTGAACTGTCTCCAATGCATTTATGTCTTTCCTCAAGTAAGGAGACCAAAACTATGCATGGTACTCCAGATGCAGTCTCACCAAGGACTTTACAGTTGAAACAGCACTTCCCTACTTTTATATTCTATTCCATTGAATGTGAAAATTCCATTTGCCTTCCTATTAACTGCTACACGGAAGCATTTAGATAATACGTTGCCTTTTTATTCCTCTGATCAAAATGGAAAACCTTACACTTATCCGTGTTAAATTCCTTCTGCCAAATTTTCACCCACTCACTTAACCTATCCAAATCTATTTGTAAGTTTCTTATTTCCTCATTGCAACTTGCTTTCCCATCTATTTTAGTGTCATCTGCAAATTTGGCTATTGTATACCTTCTATGCCTGTATCCAAGTCATCAATATAGATTGTAAGTAGTTGGGTTCAAGGACTGAACCCTGTGGCAACCCATTAGTTGCAGCTTGCCAATCAGAAAAAGACCCATTTATGCCCACTCTTTGCTTTCTGTTGTTTAGCCAGTCCTCTAACTAAGTGAATATATTATCCCCAGGCCAATGGGATCAGTCCAAAGATGTGCGGGTTAGGTTGATTGGCCATGCTAAAATTGCCCCTTAGTGTCCTGAGATGCGCAGGTTAGAGGGATTAGCGGGTAAATGTGTAGGGATATGGGGATAGGGCCTGCGTGGGATTGTGGTCGGTGCAGACTCGATGGGCCGAATGGCCTCTTTCTGCACTGTAGGGTTTCTATGATTCTTACCTTGTGTATTAACCTTTTGTGCGGCATCATATTAAATGCCTTCTGGAAATCCAGTTACACTGCATCTACCGGACCTCCATTATCCACTTGGCTTGTTACATCTTGGAAGAACTCCAGAAAATTAGTCAAACATGAGTTACCCTTCATAAAACCATACTGATCCTGACTGATTGCATTTCAACTGTCCACATATCCCATTAATACGTCCTCAATAATGGATTCTAACAATTTTGCAATAACAGACGTTAAACTAACTGATCTATAGTTTCCTACTTTTTGCCTTTCTCCCTTTTTGAACAGGGCCATTACATTAGCCTTTTTCCAATCCTCTGGAACCTTTCCAGAATCCAGGGAATTTTGGAATATTAGGTTTAGCAATGCCTCCCTGCAGGTGGCCTCACTCCTTCCAGGGCTGCCTGGGTATTGGGGGAGGTACAGTTTTCCATCAATGGCATCAAGAGACCCTCCTACCTTGGTCAATGATTTGTTCCACACTGCCAGAAATATCATGACACTGTCTTCAGAGGAATTGATTCCCATTGATGTCACTCTACATCGATGGGAAACTCACATATGGGGCTGTGCTGCCAGAGGGACCGGAGAATCCCACTGGCGTGAATGGCCGAAGAATTCCAGCCCTTATCATTGTTCATCCATGGAGTCTCACTAATGTTCTCCCCTTTTAGCAGAATATGTAATAATTGCAAGGATGATCGACCACCCGTTAGTATAACAAACTATAAAGGTTTATTTAGAAGCAGATATAGATGGGCCCTATGGGGCGAAAACATGGTAAAGTCGGGTGTGAGGCCATTAAGGCAATCCGCGCCCGCGCAGATACCCACTTTACTGAGACCCGGGAATGGCCACGATCCGATTCGCACCCGAATCGGGCGCAACGGTGATTTAAATGCATTTGCATGCATTTAAATTGAATTAATGACCTGCCCGCCCAACTTTATCAGCATTTCCCCCTTTACCACCGTGTTTGCCAATCCGGAATCGGGCCGAAATGAACCTGCTGAATAAAAGTCTGAATCGGACGCTCCAGGTGCTGAAGAAGCGAGTTCAGAGTTCATTCCACCCACCACAGGAATCAGGGTGGACCATGGAAAGGTCTGTTGACCTCGTGTGGGATTTTCCGGTTTTGGGGTGAGCGTGGCCAGAAAATCCCACCCAAAGTGTTTCATTCTCTAGCCAAGAGAACTTTGAGCAAAACATTTATATTTAAAAAAGCATCAACAGATACAGAATTGCAATCGGGACTCTGAATATTATTTATCATTTCTCTTTCCAATGGCTCTCTGACTCAGATCGGTGGTGGGGGGGAGGCGGGTCAGATCATTCTCTGGTTGGGGGGTTGGGGAGGGCCGATTGTTGTCTGGTGGTGGGGGGGGGAGGGCCAATCATTGTCTGGTGGTAGCGGGGGGGGAGGGAGACAGGCCAGATCATTCTCTGGTGAGGGGTGGGGAGGGAGGAGGAGGCGGGTCAGATGTTCCTCGGGGGTGGGGGGGGGGGAATGAGGCCAGATCATTCTCTGGGGGGGCGGGGGTGTGAGGCCAGATCATTCTCTGGGAGGGGGGGGGGAGTGAGGCCAGATCATTGGGGGGGGGCGAGTGTGAGGCCAGATCATTCTCTGCGGGGGGAGTGAGTGAGGCCAGATCATTCTCTGAGGGCAGGGGGGTGGGCGGAGTGAGGCCAGATCATTCTCTGGGGGGGGGAGGAGGGAGGCAGGTAAAATGTATCTCTGGTGGGGGGGGAGGCCCGATCACTCACTGGTGGGGGGGGTCAGATGGATCTCTGGTAGGAGGCAGGAGAGGGCAGGGGGGTCCGCTGCCACTCTGCCGGCGATTGGTGGGAGGGAAGGGGGCAGGGGTTGCGATCAGTCTGGGTAGCTGGGGGTTGTGTGGATAAGGGGGCAGTGATGTTTGTGGGGGCCATCACTCCCGCTTTTCGCTACCGGGAGTGATCTGACATGGGCGCGTTTTTTCAAATTTGTTTCTAATTGCGCATGTGCAGTTCAGAGCTCCAATCGTTTTGGGTGTGCTAAGCCCTGCCCACAGCGCGAATGGGACCCGCGATTTTTTTTTCAAGTTAAGTGCTAATGGGGGCGCCTGAAAGCAGATTTCCAAGTCGGATCTGAATTGCTCCCAGATTCAGCACTTAGAATCAAAATGGTAAAATCAAGCCCATACAGTGTGCTTTCGCAATGTTAACACTTCCAGCTGTGGGATCCACACTGGTTGTAACACCCCATCAGGTGATTGGGTCACATGTACACTCCAGGGGCCAGCTACAACAAATACCTTTCTCTTTCACTCTGCTGAACACCATTTTACATGGCACCCATTGTTGCCCTATATCATTGACATGGTTTGCCAATATTTTCCCCAAATTTTGTTTCCTGAAGTTGCATTGTCAGCTTCTCAATATCAACTGTTCTCCAAAACTCATTAACCTGGTTTTAATCCTACTATGTTCTTCTCTATCATTATCTTGAAGCATATTATATTATGGTCACTATTGCCGAGTTGTTCTCCTACTTTTACTTCTCTAATCTGTTCTGGTTCATTCCCCATCACGAGATCCAATTGCAAATATTCCCTGTTGGACTTTTTACATATCGGATTAGAACTATTTTACATATTGCAGGAACTCCATTCACTTAATTCCTGTTACCCATCTCTTCTGCCCAATTAATAACAGGGTGGTTGAAATCCCTGTTAATTATTATTCCATGCATTTTACTCAATGCCCAAGTTTGTCTGCTTGTTTCTTTCCTCCACCTCTCTTCCACTATTAGGTGGTTTGTAGACTATTAGTCGAATTCCTTTTTGTCACTACCTTTTATCTCTTTCCATATTGGTTCTATTTTTATCTTGCAGATAGCTATCTCTCTTTTTTCTGCTGTCATTATGTATCCTTGATAAGTACAGCTACTCCAGCTCCCCTTCTTCTCTTTCTATCATTTCTAAATATGTTGTACCTGCTATGTTTAATTCCTGGCCCAGATCTTTCTGTATCTGTATCTATGTCTGGTTCCTCCCAACACATGAATGCTTCCAGCTTCCATTTTAACTGTATGAATTGCTGTACAGACATTTTGGCCAGAAATTTCCAGTCTTGCCCACCGTGGGAATTGTAGCTGGCGGGACAGAAAATTCAGCGGACCATGTAAATGTCCATTGATCTTGGGTGGGAATTTCTGGTCTTCTGGCGCACTCGTGGTGAGAAAATCCCACCCTGTAACTCATTTTAATAGGGTAGCCTCCATTATTCCCTTGCCATCAAGGTCCTCTCAAATCATCATCTTCCCTATGCTCCCCATCTCTGTTTTGTTTGCATTTAGGCTGCCAATGTTTCTTGTAGGTTACTTCTCCCAATTGATAATTTGCCTTTGCCACAGCACTATTTACTTACGCTTATTTAGGTAACTTGGACCTTGGTGCTGGAACCACTGTTTTGCCTCAGAACTGCAATGGAAACTTATCCAGGTTGCAGATAAGAGCAAAGTAAGGGGGCAGTGGAGTTGGAAGAGTCAGCTCAGCACATAAGAAATGAATTGGGCGTGTGTAGGCAAAACTATGGCAGATAAGTAACAAGAAATCATGCCACACCAATGCCAGGCAATAGCCATGACCCCTTTGAATTTAACAATGTTAATATAATCAAATCTTCCATTATCAATAACATGGGGTTACCATTGACCAAACATTTAAGTGAATGAGCCAGATAAATAAGATTGTCACAAAAAGAGTTCAGAGGCTAGATAGTTCACATTGAGTAACTCACCTCCTCACTCTCCAAAGACTTTTCACCATCTACAGGGCATGTCAAAAGTGTGATGGAATACCCTCCACTTGCCTGGATGAATCCTGACAATACTAAAGGAACTCAATATCATCCAGGCCAAAACAGTCCACATACCTGCCAATGCCAATTACCTTATGCAAGTTCCCCTCCAAGTGACACATCAGACTTGGAAATATATTGTTGCTCCTTCTCTGTTGCTGGGCCAATATCCTGGAACTCTCTCCCTCACAGCATTTTGGATATACCAACAAGTTATGGCAGTTGAAGAAGGTGATTCATCACTTTCCTTGGAGCAATTAGCATCATAGAATAGTTGAATTAAATAGTGAATGAGAAGGCCATTCAACCTGTCAGATTTATGCTGGCTCTTTTGAATGTGAGTGGCAATAAATGCTGATCTTGTCAGTGATGCCCACATCCCATGAACAGTCTCCCATGGCTCTCACCTTTATGCAATCTCACCAACCATATGCTAATGGCCCAGTCATCACTGGACCTCTTGTTGGGACAATTGGCACCAGAGCACAGCGAGTGGGGAATATCTGTCACCGGTCTAAATATGGCTTATGAATGCTGGATGCATAAGAGACCAGAATTAGAGCAATGGAGGGATCTCATACAAAACCATAACACATCCAAAGCATTCAACACAAAAACAGAATCAAGTCAACTGCCTTCTATTGCCTCATGAAAAACATGGAAGCAAACAATATTTAGTGATTCAACAAAGTGAACTGTAAGGAGAACAGAGTGTGCTTTTACGGTGTGTGATCTGATAGAAATCACAAGCAGCGTAGTACCATGGATAAAAGAGCAGATTTGATTAGAAATCATTGATGTGGGGAAGGAATAGCATAAACACGAGAACATAACCCGAAAAAGTTGCTGAAGAAAGATTTAGAAAACAAACTATCATTCACTACACAAATGGAACAACTTGAAATGAATCTAAAGTTTAAAGTTTATTTATTAGTGTCACAAGTAGGCTCACATTAATACTGCAATGAAGTTACTGTGAAAATCCCCTAGTTGCCACACTCCGGCACCTGTTCGGGTACACTGAGGGAGAATTTAGCATAGCCAATGCACCTAACCAGCACATTTTTCAGATTGTAGGAGGAAACCGGAGCACCTGGAGGAAACCCACACAGAAATGGGGAGAACGTGCAGACTCCACACGGACAGTGACCCGAGGCCCGAATTGAACCCGGGTTCCTGGAGCTGTGAGGCAGCAGTGCTAACCACTGTGCTGCCCATAGATGATGATGGTGATGGTGATCTAGATGGTGATATAACTGCAGCTTACATAGATATAAACAATGGCAAACGCTTTGCCAATGTGCACATATGTTGACAAGTAAATAAAAAAGTTTTCAACAGGAATTTCCAGAGTCAAGAAGATGAAGCAGTCCTATTGAACTCCAAACTGGTGATTAATGAGTTCAGTAAGAGATTTTAATTTCCTTTTGGATAGTTCGTTCTCTGAATTTTCAGCAGAATTTTCCCCTGTTGAAGTTTGCAATGTGGTGGTGAAGATGTTGGAAGGGGAAGCAAGTATCTTCCAGCTATTATGGCACAATGTCAGTAGATGGAACATCAGCAGTGTGTGACTGCTCAATAGGTGGCCAATTAACCCACTTAAATGGCCAAATAAGGGCTACATCGGGCTCACCACCACAAGAGAAGGCCGTTGAGATTCCTAAATGTTTGAGGGTGGAGAGGAGAATCTCCTGTCATGCCCGCAAACCACCAGTGCATCACTAGCACACATCTCCCATTCCACCCATCTGAATCACTGAGACATATCTTTGAGGGTACCTCAGCATTCAGAGGCCCTCATTCTGGAGCAACAGCCTTAGCAATGGCCACTGCTAATGTTGGCACTGCTGAGGCTGCTGAGCTACCACTCCTCTGAATAAGTCAGCTGCTCTTAAGAGGCAGGTTGGTCTCATGTGGACCGTGGTCTTGGCGGCAACCTGTTAATTTCCCACTGCCAGCAAGATGCCACCCTCGACTTCAAGTTTTTAGGTGTCCAGATCACCAACAACCTGTCCTGGTTCCCCCATGCCGACACTATAATTAAGAAAGCCCACCAACACCTCTACTTTCTCAGTAGATTAAGGAAATTTGGCATGTCAGCTACGACTCTCACCAACTTTTACAGATGCACCATGGAAAGCATTCTTTCTGGTTGTATCACAGCTTGGTATAGCTCCTGCTCGGCAAGAAACTACAAAAAGGTCGTGAATGTAGCCCAATCCATCACGCAGCTTCCCATCCATTGACTCTGTCTACACTTCCCGCTGCCTTGGCAAAGCAGCCAGCATAATTAAGCACCCCATGCACTGCAGACATTTTCTCTTCCACCTTCTTCCGTCGAGAAAAAGATAGAAAAGTCTGAGGTCACATATCAACCGACTCAAGAACAGCTTCTTCCCTGCTGCCATCAGACTTTTGAATGGACCTACCTTGCATTATGTTGATCTTTCTCTACACTCTAGCTATGAATGTAACATTACATTCTGCACTCTTTCATTTCCTTCACTATGAACTGTATGCTTTGTCTGTATAGTGTGCAAGAAACAATATTTTTCACTGTATACTAATACATGTGACAATAATAAATCAAATCAAATCAAGCCAAAGCAAACCCTTTACAATCAGGCAGCAAGATTATTCAAGTGAATGCAAAAAGCATCGCTAAGATGGGAGTCACCTGAATTGATGCGAGCCTATTTTTAACCATTGGTAATATGTTCCATCATACAACAACAATGGAAATTGACAAAATTATCTATACCAAACAGACTGCAGTGGTTTAAGAAGGCAGCTCACCAACGCCTCCTCATGGATAGATAGGACTGGGGGAGAAATGCTGAACTTATTAGCAACGCCCATGCTTCATGAACAAATAAAGGACGAATGAGCCGTATATCAGGTAGACAGAATGGACCATTGAAATTGTACTGGGTCTCTGCCATTCCCAGCAGTTTCCTCAGTTAAAATGGGAATGAGGGAGGAGGGAGGCTGTGGCTCTAGGCTGAAGATTCCCCTAAACTAGCATTTTTGTGGCACCAATATGTCAAATCAGTGAAGCTGCAGCACCCACATCCCTAGGAGTGCATCTGAGCTGCCCAAATACACACCCACACTCCTGCCCCCTGACAGACTCAAGGCCAAACCAGCAACCTGGAATTTAAGTTTAAGTTTATTTATTAGTGTCAAAAGTAGGCTTACATTAACACTGCAATGAAGTGACTGTGAAAATATCCTAGTCACCACACTCCGGTGACTGTACGGGTACATTGAGGGAAAAATTAGCATGGCCAGTGCACCTAACCAGCACATTTTTCAGACTGTGGGAGGAAACCTGAGCACCCAGAGGAAACCTGAGCAGATACGGGGAGAATGTCTAGACTCCTCACAGACAGTGACCTAAGCCGGGAATTGAACCCGAGTCCCGAGCACTGTGAGGCAGCAGTGCTAACCACCGTGTCATGAAAGTTATTCAGATTGGTTCATTTATGGAACTCATATTTGGCTCTTGTACCCACCTATCTCATACAATTTAGGTACAATTCTGCTAATTGCGTAAACTCTGGTGAAATTAGCACTGGGAGGCATTTTCAGGCACAATGCTGCCATAATTACTGGGATCATGATCTGAGGAATATTGAGGCCAGTTGTTTCTGAGACAGCTCATGACTTATACTAATAGACATGTGACACTGTGTCCTATTACAGCACTGCTGTGACACTGAATGTCACTACATGTCATATGTAATCAGCATTAATTTATTTCAATAACTTGTTCCATTATTAAAGTATAAAATGTAATCATATTTACGCAATGAGGTTTCATTGACTTGCATTTCAAATCTAAGGAACTTCTATTCAGGAATGTAGAAAAGGCAAATCTAATTTGCCAATGATTTTGATACATAGTTAGAAAATGACACTGCACCCTCAGTACGAGATGTGATTATTTGTTGCCTGAAGGCATCAGCACCACCAACTACATTAAATGGATCTCAATTCTCGGCTTTGTGAGGCTAGTATTAAATTACCTCGCATGCTCAAGTACCTGACTGAGTACTTCCCACTACCAAGCAGAGCCATATTTAGTTGGATCAAAATAAAGGAAAAAGTA
Organism: Mustelus asterias; assembly: GCF_964213995.1. Lineage (NCBI taxonomy): Eukaryota > Metazoa > Chordata > Chondrichthyes > Carcharhiniformes > Triakidae > Mustelus > Mustelus asterias. The sequence goes on along the minus strand of NC_135807.1, from coordinate 46,873,989 downwards.
TATTTAGACATGCAAAGGATCTGTTTTTAAAAACTAGACTTCAGAACAATAAGCCATAAAACTAAGACATGGGAATCTCTCCTCAGATAACGATCCCAATGATTTAGTTAAAAGTCAGAGATGTGGAGACATGGTCATCTGCAAACTACGCCTAATAAACAGAATAGTCTAATACTAAATCACAGGAAATATACTTAGCTGAAATAGATGAGAGAAAATTGGGTGAAATCTCCTGTTCTGGAATCTAAGTCCAATGGTGGGCAAGGAAGTCGGAGTGATTCCCACCTTGTGGAGGGATGGTTGAATCTTCTGCTGTTCTACTCATTAAGTATGCATCTGTGAGGAGCATGATGAATCTCACTGCAGGGTAGGTAGGAAGTCACCCGCCCTGCTGTTACCTCATTGGATTGAAAGTCCTGATGCCATATTTAAATGGCACCCGGACAGTTATTCACTCACTGCAGGCCAGGAACTCCACACATTACTCATCCAGTGTTCTTACAGATGCAGCTCAACCTGGAGAAGCTGGCAGATGTGAACAACCACATCCTGACCTTTTCAGGGTCTCCACACTGTCATTCACTCAAGTCGAGATAAGAACACAGCCAATTGTTGCCATCGCAGTAGACCCCGTTCACCAGCATCTTCACCCTCTTGAGGCCTTGCTGCCTCTTATTGCCCTGGTCTTTGCTCGGCCTGGCCCTGTGCCAATCTATGAAGGGCCCTCCTCCTCCTCATCTGGATGAGAGCCAGTACCAATGCAGGGTTACCTGCAACCTGCATCTTGGTTACCTCAGTGGATCCATGAATGAATTGAAGTGATACATTTAGTGAGCATGTCCTTTACATGTTTCCCTCCATCTCAAAGCCGTGACCCCTTGTGTTTGTCACTTCCGACCTGGGAAAAAGCTTCCCATTGTTCACCCTATCTATGGCCTTCATAATTTTATACACCTCTATTAGGTCGCCCCTCATCCTCCATCTTTCCAGGGAGAATAACCCCAGTTTATCAATCTCTCCTCATAGCTAAGACCCTCCATACCAGGCAACATCCTGGTAAATCTTTTCTGTACTCTCTCCAAAGCCTCCACATCCTTCTGGTAGTGTGGCGATCAGAACTGGATGCAGTATTCCAAATGTGGCCTAACCAACGTTCTATACAGCTGCAACATCATATGCCAACTTTTATATTCTATGCCCCATCCAATAAAGGCAAACATGCCATATGCCTTCTTGACCACCCTCTCCACCTGTGCTGCCACCTTTAAGGATCTGTGGACTTGTACACTCAGGTCCCTCTGTGTGTCTATACTCCTGATGGTTCTGCCATTTATTGAATAGCTTCCCCTTACATTAGATCTACCGAAATGCATCACTTCGCATTTATCTGGATTAAATTCCATCTGCCATCATGATAAATAAATTCCATCTGCTCATCATGATAAATAAAGCAAGTTTGTACATGTTACAGCAAATGATAAATCTGGAAAAACAGTTTGAGAGAGTTAAGAACTGAATTTCTAAAGAAATATTAGGCTGTAGAAGCATGGAATGGTTACAGAATAAAAAAACACCATTTGACCCATCATATTTATGCAAGAACCCGGCGAGAGCCACTCCCATGTTCTTTCCCTGTAGCACAGCAAGTTCTACAAACTCTCCTCTCAGCCTTCTCTTCCCTAAGGAGAACAGCCCAAGCTTCTCCGATCTATCCTCATTACTGAAGCCCTTCGACCCTGGAACCATTGTAACCCTTTTCTGCACTTTTTCTAATGCCTTCACGTAATTCCCAATATGTGGTACTGAGAATTGGATAAGCCAAATCAGTGCTTTATAAAGGTTCCCTTTAACTTCTTGCTTTAGTACTGGATGCTTATATTTATACCCAGTATCCCATGTGCCTTCTAGCTACTTCTCAACTTGCCCTGCCACCATCACAATTTGTGCACATACAACCCCAGGTCCCTCTGCTCCCACAGTCATTGAGAATTGTAGCCTTTATTTCATCTTGTACTCCAACAAAATGTAACATTGTATGAAATGTCATTTGCCCATTCCACCAGCTTACCTATCTCACTTTAGAGTTTAACACTGTCCTCCTCACTACGTTCTGCACTCTCTTGTTTCCTTCCCTATGAACGGTATGTTTTGTCTGTATAGCGTGCAAGAAACAATACTTTTCACCGTATGTTAATACATGTGACAATAATAAATCAAATCAAATCAAATCAAATCCTCACAATTCATAATACTTCATCTGCAAATTTTGAATTTGTGCTGTGCAACACCCAAGTCTAAGTCATTAATATAGATCAGGGAAAGCAGTGGTCCGATTACTAACTAATGGGGGACCTGCTGTATACCTACTTCTAGTTTGAAAAATAATTGTTCCCCACTATTGTCTGTTTCCTGACACTCAGCCAACTTTGTATCCATACTGCCACAGTCCTTTTAATCCCATGGGCTTTGGCGTTGCTGACATGACTGTTATGTAGAATTTTATCAAACACCTTTTGAAAGTCCATGTACACCACATCGACTATATTAGCCTCATCAACCTCAAAAAACCAATCATGTTAATTAAACATTTCCCCCCCAATATCTTGGGGGGGAAATTTGCTAATGCTCTTCAGGAGGGTTTAAACTAATTCAGCTGCGGGGTGGGTACCTGAATTGTAGCTCCGGTGTGCAGGAGGTTGAGAGTAGTGATGTCATGGATGAGGTTTCAGGGTCACAGGAGTGTACTGACAGGCAGGAAGGTGGTTTGAAGTGTGTATACTTCAACGCCAGGAGCACCCGGAATAAGGTGGGTGAGCTTGCAGCATGGGTTGGTACCTGGGATTTCGATGTTGTGGCCATCTCGGAGACATGGATAGAGCAGGGACAGGAATGGTTGTTGCAGGTTCCAGGGTTTAGATGTTTCAGTCAGTGCAGGGAAGGTGGTAAAAGAGGGGGAGGTGTGGCATTGTTAGTCAAGGACAGTATTACGGTGGCAGAAAGGACATTTGATGAGGACTTGTCTACTGAGGTAGTTTGGGCTGAGGTTAGAAACAGGAAAGGAGAGGTCACCCTGTTGGGAGTTTTTTATAGACCTCCGAAAAGTTCCAGAGATGTAGAGGAAAAGATTGCAAAGATGATTCTGGATAGGAGCGAAAGTAGCAGGGTAGTTGTACTGGGGGACTTTAACTTTACAAATATTGACTGGAAAAACTATAGTTCGAGTACTTTGGAGGGGTTGGTTTTTGTCCAATGTGTGCAGGAAGGCTTCCTGACACAGTATGTAAATAGACCAACAAGAGGCGAGGCCACATTGGATTTGGTACTGGGTAATGAACCAGGCCAGGTGTTAGATTTGGAGGTAGGTGAGCACTTTGGTGACAGTGACCACAATTCGATTACGTTTACCTTAGCAATGGAAAAGGATAGGTATATACCAAAGGGCAAGAGTTACAGCTGGGGGAAAGGAAATTATGATGCGATTAGGCGAGATTTAGCTGGCATAGGTTGGGGAAGGAAACTGCAGGGGATGGGCACAATTGAAATGTGGAACTTGTTCAAGGAACAGCTACTACGCGTCCTTGATAAATATGTACCTGTCAGGCAGGGAGGAAGCAGACGTGTGAGGGAACCGTGGTTTACTAAGGAGGTTGAATCTCTTGTGAAGAGGAAGAAGGAGACTTATGTAAGGATGAGATGTGAAGGCTCAGTTAGGGAGCTTGAAAGTTACAAGTTAGCCAGGAAGGACCTAAAGAAAGAGTCAAGAAGAGCCAGGAGGGGACATGAGAAGTCTTTGGCAGGTAGGATCAAGGAAAACCCTAAAGCTTTCTATAGGTATGTCAGGAGTAAAAGAATGTCTAGGGTAAGATTAGGGCCAGTCAAGGACAGTAGTGGGAAGTTGTGCGTGGAGTCTGAAGAGATAGGAGAGGCACTAAATGAATATTTTTTGTCAGTATTCACACTGGAGAGGGACAGTGTCGAGGGGAGTACTGAGGTGCAGGCTGTTGGACTGGATGGGATTGAAGTTCATAGGGAGGAGATGTTAGCAATTCTGGAAAGGGTAAAATAGATAAGTCCCCTGGGCCGGATGGGATTTATCCTAGGATTCTCTGGGAGGCTAGAGAGGAGATTGCAGAGCCTTTGGCTTTGATCTTTGGGTCGTCATTGTCTACTGGAACAGTGCCAGAGGACTGGAGGATAGCAAGTGTTGTCCCCCTATTCAAAAAGGGGAGTAGGAACAACCCTGGTAATTATAGACCGGTGAGCCTTACTTCTGTTGTGGGCAAAGTATTGGAAAGGATTATAAGAGATAGGATTTAGAATCACCTGGAAAGGAATAATCTGATTAGGGATAGTCAGCACGGTTTTGTGAAGGGTAGGTCGTGCCTCACAAACCTTATTGAGTTCTTTGAGAAGGTGACCAAAGAGGTGGATGAGGGTAAAGCGGTTGATGTGGTGTATATGGATTTCAGCAAAGCGTTTGATAAGGTTCCCCATGGTAAGCTTTTGCAGAAAATACGGACACATGGGATTGAGGGTGATTTAGTGGTTTGGATCAGGAATTGGCTAGCTGGGAGAAAACAGAGGGTGGTGGTTGATGGGAAATATTCATCCTGGAGTTCAGTTACTAGTGGTATACCGCAAGGATCTGTTTTAGGGCCATTGCTGTTTGTCATTTTTATTAATGACCTGGATGAGGGCATAGAAGGATGTGTTAGTAAATTTGTGGATGACACTAAAGTCGGTGGAGTTGTAGACAGTGCGAAGGGAAGTGGCAGGTTACAGAGGGACATAGATAAGCTGCAGAGCTGGGCTGAGAGGTGGCAAATGGAGTTTAATGTGGAAAAGTGCGAAGTGATTCACTTTGGAAGGAGTAACAGGAATACAGAGTACTGGGCTAATGGTAAGATACTTGGTAGTGTGGATGAACAGAGGGATCTGGGTGTCCATGTGCATAGATCCCTGAAAGTTGGCACCCAGGTTGATAGGGTTGTTAAGAAGGCGTACGGTGTGTTAGCTTTTATTGGTAGAGGGATTGAGTTTCAGAGCCAGGAGGTCATGTTGCAACTGTACAAAACTCTGGTGCGGCCGCACTTGGAGTATTGCGTACAGTTCTGGTCGCCGCATTATAGGAAGGATGTGGAAGTGTTGGAAAGGCTGCAGAGGAGATTTACCAGGATGTTGCCTGGTATGGTGGGAAAATCGTATGAGGAAAGGCTGAGGGGCTTGAGGTTGTTTTCGTTAGAGAGAAGAAGGTTAAGAGGTGACTTAATAGAGGCTTACAAGATGATCAGAGGATTAGATAGGGTGGATAGTGAGAGCCTTTTTCTTCGGATGGTGATGGCTAACATGAGGGGACATAGCTTTAAATTGAGGGGTGAGAGATATAGGACAGATGTTAGAGGTAGGTTCTTTACTCAGAGAGTAGTAAGGGCGTGGAATGCCCTGCCTGCAGCAGTAGTGGACTCGTCAACATTAGGAGCATTCAAATGGTTATTGGATAAACATATGGATGATATTGGAATAGTGTAGGTTAGATGGGCTTCAGATTGGTTTCACTGGTCGGCGCAACATCGAGGGCCGAAGGGCCTGTACTGCGCTGTAATGTTCTATGTTCTATGTTCTATGATCAACTCTGAATAAATCCATGCTGGATTTCCTTAATGAATCCAAGTGACTGTTAATTTTATCCTAGCTTATTATTGCTAAAGACTTTCCTATTGAGGTTACACTGACTGGCCTGTAGTTGCTGGGCTTATCCTTCCAAAGACTTTGAACAAGGGTGCAATATTTACAATGATCCAGTCCTCTGGCACCACCCTGTATCCAAGAAGGATTGGAAAATAGTGGACAGTGGTGCTAACTTCCCTCCATATCCTCACATAAACATGATCCTATCCTTGTCCAGCCAGCCTTTCTAACACCATCTCTTTATCAATGCTTAGCCAATCCAGCATCTCAGTTACCTCCTCTTTCTCTATGATCTTGCCAGCATTGTTTTCCTTAATAAAGATAAATGCAATGTACTAATTCAGTACCTCACTTGTCCTCTGTCTCCATGTGCGAAAAATCAACAATTATTTTGGAAGTCAGTAAACAGAATGGTAACATAAACAGAGTTTTGCAGCATTTTTATGAAGCAAGTTTTTTTTAAAGTAACCCAGATAGTAGAATGGTAAACCTTATTGTGATAACTTATGAATTGAATCATTTTGAACTTCTCACCTGACTGTACCATATTCTTGACAGAATATGATTGATTTATTTTATAATGATGATTTGATCTCTCAGTTGGCACCCATAAGTCATGGAATTTGGAGTGCAGAGTGTCACAGAATGGAAGCTTTGCCACTCCACTCCACTTGAGGAGCACTGAGTGTAGCCAAGCTCCACACTCCACAAAAAAGGGGGAAATAATCATTGCAAGGCAGTTCCCTTGTATCTCTCAATAGCCCAAGAAATGAATGGGTGGAGTCCTGAGCAGGTGAAGCTTTTGATACAGGGACTGGTTGAGAGTTATAAAAGGGAAGAAAGCTGTAAAAACAAAATGCATTGTCCCCAAATAAAAAAAATAAGTGAATGATAACAGTTGTAAGTTCACCTTTGCTGCAGTAACTCAATTCTGTCCAGTCAGTGGGAAACCTGATAATGTTGCAAGGTCCGCTTTGAGCTTATTGCTGGAGACACTGCCAAACTGAAAGACTTGAGCCCTGCTGCATTCACAAATTGTATTGAAGAGTTCCTTACTGAAGGTTAATAGTATGATACTTATCCTTTTCTTAGGAGTTATTAAAAATTCAAGAACTCTGAAGACATCTAATTATGACTATTTAAAAGTTTAGCAACACCTCATGATTTAAACAGCATAGCCTCGAAATGTGATGATGGTCGATCTGTTTTTTAGGTGCGAAATGGGTGCCTAATCATCTAAAATGGCAGGTACAGTGCTCCGAACTTATGATGTGCTGCAAGTGCACTACCTACCATGTTGGAAAAGGCAGAAAAAGAGACATCCAGGACAAGCACACGAAACAAGCGATAGGTCTTTTACATATGCAAATAATAGGCATTTGCAGCTCACCCTCTCATACAGATGTAGAAAAGATTGGCTTGAATGATACAAGAGTGGCTTCCATTGTGTGGAGAGACTGGAGAAGCTGGCCTAGTTCTGCCTAGCATAGAAAAGCTCAGATGGAGATTTGATAGAGATGATCAAAATCATAAATAGTTTTGATAGAGCCAATAAAGAAAAGTTATTTCCAATAGTCAAAGGATCAGCAATCAGAAGACACAGGCTTAAGGTGATTGGCAAAAGAACCAGAAGTGACACACAAAACAGCAACCTCTTGTGATCTGCCTGAAACAGTGGCATAAGCAAATTCAATAGTACCTTTCAACATGGATCTGGAAAAAGTTACAGGGTTATGGGAAAGAGCAGGGGAATCTGATGCATTGGATGATTGTTTCAAAAGGCCAGCACAAGCATGGTGGGCCAACTGGCTTCCTTTTCTGCTGTATGATTCCATGACGTTCCGTCACTCAGAGCTATTACCATCAGAATCTGCACTGATTTTTAATAATCATAAGTTCACAAAATAAATGTGAATGATTAATGCCATTTGGTACATTTCATGTGATCTTCCCATTCTATTATGTAAAGACTATGGGAGCGGAAGTTTTATGCTGGTAAGATATGCACCTCAGGCCCCAATTTGAGGGTCCAACACGCTGAGTCTCCAGGGCATCTAAAACATATCTGATCCCAAATTTAACGGGTATTTCACAGACATTGAGCCTCTCACATAATGAAGGACCTAATGCCTGTTCTTGGATTCATGTGCTACATTGGACAGCCCTACTGATGCGCATCAATTGGACACGAGGCTCGAAGCTTCAGTAAAAGAAGGCTTTTATTAACTAACAATGGAGCTATCAGAACTTTAACACACTATCCCAGACTGAAGGGGTCCCGTCCGAGCAGGGAGTCTTATACCTCTCCCAGGAGGCGGAGCCCGACTGGGATGTGCCACAACAGTAACAAACACAGGTGTAACAATCCCACCCTAACCCAACAGCAACATTAGTACAATCCCACAGTAACCTATATACATTCCTGTAGTACTGGCCAGCCCTGGCTCAGTACTATCCAGTGGGAACCAACGATGGTTCGCCACATTCACCCCTCCTTTGAGAACAAAGGCCGGCGGGGTACGAAAACAGACTAAAATGTCAGCAGATTATAAGTTCAGATGGTCTGGAGGACCGCACCGTCGTTGTGACCTCCTCAATACTGGCGGTGACACCGGAGTAGGCACTTGCGGTGGCGTTCTCCCCAAAACGGCGTCCAGCTGTTCTCCCACGGACTCACAGGCCGGTTGACCCTGATGAAACAGTAGTGCAGGGGATCCTGACACATTCTGCGATGGCGACTATCTTCGGGGCTCAGGCAAGCTGTGCATTGGAGTAAAACTGTTAAGCAATGGTCCCGATGCTGCCCGCGCTATGTCCGGGGAAGAAATAAGAGATAATGGATTCGTGACTGGGGGTATGGGAGCGACAGGAGTTGCTACGTCCCCTGCAGGTGCCAGGTCTCGGATCGAGACTGTGTCCTCTCGCCCGTCAGGATATGCCACATAGGCATACTGAGGGTTGGCGTGGAGGAGGTGGACCTGATCGACCAAGGGGTCGGACTTGCGGGCCCTTACATGTCGCCGCAGGAGGACGGGTCCTGGGTACATCAACCAGGCTGGTAAAGATATCCCCGAGGAAGACTTCCGAGGGAATGAGAACATCCTCTCGTGGGGAGTAGCATTGGTTGCCGTACACAGGAGGGAGCGAATAGAGTGAAGCGCATCAGGGAGGACCTCCTGCCAACGGGAGACTGGAAGACCTTTGGATTTCAACGCCAATAGGACAGCCTTCCAGACTGTAGCATTCTCTCGTTCCACCTGTCCATTACCCCTAGGGTTGTAACTCGTGGTCCTACGAGAGGCAATCCCGTATGAGAGCAGCAATTGCCTCAAGTCATCGCTCATGAACGACGAGCCCCTGTCGCTATGGATATAGCTGGGGTACCCGAACAGGGTAAAAAGATCACGGAATGCCTTGATCACCGTGGCAGCTGATGTGTCCGAGCAGGGGACAACAAACGGGAACCGGGAGTACTCATCGATTATGTTCAGAAAGTACACGTTCCGATCTGTTGAGGGAAGGGGGCCCTTAAAATCAACACTCAGCCTCTCGAAGGGGCGAGTGGCCTTGACCAAATGTGCCCGGTCAGGTCGGTAAAAGTGCGGTTTGCATTCCGCGCAAATCCGACAGCTCCTTGTTACCGACCTGACGTCCTCCACCGAGTAAGGCAGGTTGTGGGCTTTGACGAAGTGGCAGAGCCGAGTGACCCCAGGATGGCACAGATCATTATGGAGGGCGTTCAAGCAATCCTCCTGAATACTAGCGCATGTTCCGCGCGAGAGGGCATCCGAGGGCTCATTGAGTTTCCCTGGACGATACACGATATCGTAGTTATAGGTGGAGAGTTCAATTCTCCACCGCAAGATCTTGTCATTCTTGATCTTGCCCCTCTGCGAGTTGTTGAACATGAACGCCACGGACCGCTGGTCCGTGATCAGGGTGAACCGCTTTCCCGCCAGGTAATGGTGCCAGTGTCTGACGGCCTCCACAATGGCCTGGGCCTCCTTCTCCACCGCTGAATGCCGAATTTCGGGGCCTTGGAGGGTGTGGGAAAAAAACGCGACGGGCCTGCCCGCCTGGTTAAGTGTGGTGGCCAGGGCGAAATCAGATGCATCGCTTTCCACCTGAAAAGGGATGGATTCGTCTACCGCGTGCATCGTGGCTTTTACGATGTCGTCTTTCAATTTCTTGAAGGCCAATTGGGCCTCTGGCGTGAGTGGAAAAGTCGTGGACTTAATAAGCGGACGGGCTTTGTCCGCGTAGTTGGGGACCCACTGCGCATAATAGGAGAAGAAGCCTAGACATCTTCTCAGTGCTTTTGCGCTAGCGGGCAAGGGAAGTTCAGCAAGGGGGCGCATACGGTCTGGATCAGGGCCAATGACCCCGTTTTCCACCATGTATCCCAGGATGGCTAACCGGCGCGTACGGAATACACACTTCTCCCTGTTATAGGTCAAGTTCAGGCAAGATGCAGTGCGTAAGAAGTTATGGAGATTTGTGTCATGGTCCTGCTGATCATGGCCGCAGATGGTGACATTATCCAGGTACGGGAAGGTAGCCCGCAGCCTGTTCTGGTCCACCATTCGGTCCATAGCATGCTGGAAGACCGAGACCCCATTGGTGACACCAAATGGAACCCTAAGAAAATGATACAAACGACCATCCGCCTCAAAGGCCGTGTATTGTCGGTCCTCTGGGCGAATGGGGAGTTGGTGGTAGGCGGACTTGAGGTCTATGGTGGAGAACACCCGGTACTGCGCAATCTGATTGACCATATCAGATATGCGCAGGAGAGGATACGCATCCAGCTGCGTATATCGGTTAATGGTCTGACTGTAATCAATGACCATCCGGGGTTTGTTCCCGCTCTTGACCACCACAACCTGTGCTCTCCACGGACTAACACTGGGCTGTATGATCCCTTCTTTGAGGAGTCGCTGAACCTCAGATCTGATGAAGTTCAGATCCTCAGTGCTGTAACGCCTACTTTTAGTAGCAATGGGCTTGCAGCCTGGTACCAGATTCTGAAATAAAGAGGGTGTGGTGATCTTTAACGTAGAAAGATTACAGGCGGGGCGCGTTGGGCAATTTGGAGACTGCAGCTGTTCTCCCACTGCCAGCGAAGGGAGTGGCCCACCGTACTGTAGGATCACACTCCTCAAGTGGACCATGAAGCTTAGTCTGAGAAGAATTGGTGTGCAAAGATACGGCAACACAAGGAGCCTGAAACGCTCGTAAATTGTGCCTTGTACTTTCAAGGTTACCACACAACTTCCTAGCACAGCGACAGACCGGGACCTTGGTGCCATAGAGATTGTCTGTTTGGCAGGTTGAATCTGGAGTCCACACCTCTTCACAGTGTCAGGGTGGATAAAGCTCTCAGTGCTCCCGCTGTCAAACAGACAATAAAGCACATGATTGTTTACCTGGATATCCATCATTGAACGATCAAGCCTGTGAGGCTTAGCCTGGTCCAGGATGATCGACGCCACCGTTGGTCCATGGACGTCACTGCAGGCAGCTGAAGTCGATGCTGAGGACCCCTGTTGGTCGCTCGTGGTCATCGTCGACCAACATGGCCGCCCCCATGAATTGCACATGGGTGAGGGCGCAAAACTCAGCGACCCCTGGTGGTCATACTCCTCCGACTCCGTCGACCGCAATGGCATCGTCCTGGACTCGCACGTGGACGAACCCCGCGAGGACTTCGACGACGATGGTGATGATCTCAGTTCCGAAGAGTCGCAGGCCGCACTGCCGTTCCTGGGCTTCGATCTGCACACCTTTGCATAATGCCCCTTTTTACCGCATGCGGTACAGATTACCGCTTTAGCGGGACACTTTTGTCGGGTATGTTTTGCTCCTCCGCAGAAATAGCACCGCGGGCCGCATGGGGCTGCAGCCGTCGTCTGGCCCACATGGGAGCAGGCCATAACACAGCACTTCAAGCCCGAGGGGCGAGGAGGGATTTGCGACTGCTCCTGCCACGTTGTCTCCACGTGGTCCTCTGGATATAGGACTAAGCTCTTCGAAGCCGACTCGAGCATTTCAGCTAATTCCATGGCTTGGGTAAGATTGAGATTCCCCTTTTCTAGCAGTTTGAGACGGATGTATGAAGACCCGACCCCGGCCACAAACGCATCTCGGGCGAGGTCGTACATGCTCTGCTCAGCCGACACAGCTTTGCAGTCACAGCCCCTGGCTAGCTGTAAGAGCTCATTGGCGTAGTCCTCCATAGTTTCGCCCGACTGCCGACGTCGTGTAGCGAGGAGGTAACGAGCGTGGATCTCGTTAGGAGGTTTCGTATAGCGCTTCTTTAGAAGCTCGAGGGCCCAAGGGTAAGTGGTGGCCGCAGGGATCGCGAGGTAGACTGTATCGCTTACCCTCGCATGGAGGACCCGGAGTCTGTCATCATCTGTGGTGACCGCTGCGGAGGCTGCTAGGTAATCTTCAAAACACTTCAGCCAGTGGTCGAAGGTGTTAGAAGCGCCCACCGCACGTGGATCTAGCGTCAGACGTTCTGGCTTGAGGATTTGCTCCATACTCTCCTTTCTTTTTTCTTCCGTCGAGAGTTTAATTTTAGTTAATAAAATTGATGCGCATCAATTGGACACGAGGCTCGAAGCTTCAGTAAAAGAAGGCTTTTATTAACTAACAATGGAGCTCTCAGAACTTTAACACACTATCCCAGACTGAAGGGGTCCCGTCCGAGCAGGGAGTCTTATACCTCTCCCAGGAGGCGGAGCCCGACTGGGATGTGCCACAACAGTAACAAACACAGGTGTAACAATCCCACCCTAACCCAACAGCAACATTAGTACAATCCCACAGTAACCTATATACATTCCTGTAGTACTGGCCAGCCCTGGCTCAGTACTATCCAGTGGGAACCAACGATGGTTCACCACACCTACCAGGCTTGTCCTGGTATCACAATACTCCTGGAGCCTGGGATCAGCACCACCCCTGTCCCCTTGCTCCCTGAGACCTACAGGAGGATTGTTATAAATGAGGCAGAGGGCTTGAAATTCAAATCTCCGGTTGGATGAGTTACCCGTAGAGCAACACAGCTGCTGACAGTTCTCCACGATCATGAAGATGAGGCCCAGGTCCTCAATCTTCAGCCCCAGCAATCATTCCTTTCATCTATTCAGCACTGCAAAAACTGACCTTAACCAATTTCTAGGCTATAATTTATATTTGTGTTTATTGGTTGGTGTCTTTAGTTAATTGACAAGCAGTAAAAAGCTCTCCTGAGATGATTTTTCTCAGTGCAGAAGCTATTCAAAAATGTGATTTTCACTTCACAACAATTTGATTTCTGATGGAGGACTTGAAAAGAGGTGAACAAGCTGACATTAGCTTTACCATTGAGACACTCACTAAAAAGAGCTGCAAAAATTAACATTATAATTAAATGTTAATAACATCAATCATAACAGAGAAAACTATTTGGAATGTGTGTGCTACCAGAATAAAATTGTACTGTACCCTTTCAGACAGTGCATTGTAGGTCATCAAATCTCACTCTGAAAAAAGTAGTTCTCCTTTAAATTTATTTATTAGTGTCACAAGTAGGTTTCCATTAACACTGCAATGAAGGTACTGTGAAAATCCGGCGCCTGTTCGGGTTCACTGAAGGAGAATTTAGTATGGCCAATGCACCTAACCAGCATGTCTTTTGGACTGCGGGAGGAAACCAGAGCACCCAGAGGAAACCCAAGCAAACATGGAGAGAAAGTGCAGACTCCGCATAGACAGTGACCCAAGCGGGAATAGAACCTAGGTCCCTGGCACTGTGAGGCAGCAGTGCTAATCACTGTGTCACCACTGTGCTGCCCATGACAACATGAAAGATAAAAATTAAGTTAACTGAGTTTTTAAAAATTCTTTCATTGATTGATTGATTTTTATTATCACATGTATTGGGATACAGTGTAAAGTGTTGTTTCTTACTCACTATGCAGACAAAACATACCATTCATAGAGTACAGAGGGGGAAAAGGAAAGGATAGGGTGCAGAATAGAGTGTTGCAGCTCCTGATTGGGTGAGGAGAAAGATTAGCTTAATGTGTGATAGGATCATTCAAAAGTCTGATAGCAGCAGAGAAGAAGCCATTGCCCAAACCTGAAGAGTTATCCAAGATAATTACCTAGATTGCAAGTTTTTAATTTTCTACCATGGTGGCACAGTGGTTAGGTCTGCTGCCTCACAGCGCCAGGGACCCGGGTTCAATTCCAGCCTCAGGTCACTGTCTGTGTGGAGTTTGCACGTTCTCCTTGTCTCTGTGTGGGTTTCCTCCAGATTCTCCAGTTTCCTCCCACATTCCAAAGATGTGCGGGTTAGGTGGATTGGCCATGCTAAATTTCCCCTTAATGTCAGGGGTATTAGCAGGATAAATACATGGGTTAAGGGGATAGGCCCTGGGTGGGATTATTGTCGGCGCAGGCTCAATGGACTGAATGGCCTCTTTCTGCACTGTAGGGATTCTATGATTCTATATATTGCATTTTAGACATTCTTCACTTACACTTCCCCAACAGAAAGGGAAGCAGTGAGGGCCGTATACCAAAATGTCCAGTCCTTGCAATGTACAATAATTTTGTAATCATTCTGTGCTTATCTGTGCTTCTGGCTCTGCCTGAATCATATGCTTGTGATATTTTGAACTTAAAAAAAAACATTTCTCAAAATATTTCTTGCTTATCACAGCTTGTGCGATACACATTGATTTTTGCATTTATTGCATTGAGTTTAAAGTGCTTCGTGAGAGATTAGCCTCCTCCATGAGCAGGTCTACCCCTTCATTACACGAAGATTAATATTTCATTTCCTGTAACATCCTTTCACTTGAGTGATGTGCACTCTTATTTCTACAGATGCTCGATAACTTCTGAATAGGTGAATCAGGTACATTTGGAGCTGAATTAAAATTCATTTGATTAAAGTCAGTGTCTGTTGGAGCTTTGCATATATTAGCATTTATTCATGGAAATTATCCTGAGAGATGCATTTAAAATCTACGCTGAATCACTTATTTGACCAGACAAAAAAATTAGATGAATAATTAGTAATATGTTTTATGCTTGCATTTTCTGTGGCTGTAATTATTTTCTGACAGCCTCTCAATGCGTTCTACTTAAAGTTAATAAATGTCAGTGCTGACAGTTCACATAAAATGACAGGAGATTCTATCATTTTCTTCTGTGTAATCTATGCCCAAAGTGACCAGTGATGGGGAACTGTTCTAAATGACAACTCCGTTCCAATAATAAATATGGATTTGAGTTTTATCACTGGTGAAATTATCAAATGTTTCATTTTTAATTTATTTATCATTTATTTTGTTTTTGGAACTATTACAATCCTAACATAATTTTAATTTCAAATCTATTCATTTGAGTTATTTTCCATTCTGAAGAACAATAAAAAACAAAAAAGTATCTATAATTATTTTATGATGAATTACCGCACTAAACTTGAGTTCACTTAACAGCTTTATTGGAACCTATACAGTTTTTTGCGGGGATTCTCTGGGGCCACTGATCCCTGGAAGGAATTGTGATGGCCCATTGAATTGGGTGTTAGGGCAAAACCGGGATTCTCGCCAGGCATCAAACCCATTGCAAATATCCCTGCCCTCTGCGCCGGCCCCAATCAGATTCCCGATCAGAACGGGCGGGAACCTGGTGAATACCAATTAATTATCATTTCCATGTCATTAATAGGTTTGAGGCTGACTGATCCAGCCTTCCGGTATGTTTGCACTACCCCTGGCGGGAGGTCCACTGATCGAGATTTGGTGCAGTCCTGACAAGCATGGACCTGGCGCCTTGGACTCGGAGGGGGGAGAAATAGGTAAGTTCTTTGCCCATGTGCCCCTCTGCCACTGTCAGGTTGTAGAGGGAGGGTCCCCCAAGGGACGTGGGTGGGAGGGGAAGTTAACCTTGGGACTCTTCCCAGGATGGGGGTCTCATGGCTGGACCACTCGTTCTTGCCCTGGGAAAAGTGGGAATCATTCTTATAGCATGGTGATTTCAAGTAGCTTTTTATTAAAAATCTTTATTCTTGTCTGTGTACTGTGAAACCTTTGAAGTGGCCTGGTCACATTGATATCCATGCTCCTTGGACACCTGGAAGCCATCAATATCACAACAGCATTCAGGTCTACATAAGGGATTTTCCTTGCTCTCTATCAGAAGCCCCAAGTGTGAGCAAACCCCTTTTGAAGTCTTCTGACCACAGGAGATGTCAGTTTCACTAGGGAGGTTCCCTTTTATAGCCTGGATGAGCTGCAGGTGCAGCCTGGCCACTTTGAACTAATCTGATTGCAGCTCCAGAGCAGATCAAACAGTTCATTGTTGGTACAGTCCAGTAAGCCTTAAGTACTTCCTTTTTTCACCACAGCTGTTCAGTCAGTCCAGTCTTTTAACACTGCCTTTTTACTCGAAAGTTCAAATACTTTGAAAAGCTTTGTTTACATTCAGTTTCACATCCAGTACCTTTAAATAGCCTCTTGATTGACCAGTGCAGACTATTACACAGCAGGGAGGAGCTTTGTTTATTTTTGTTTCCTTAATCGTTGAATACATCCCAATTATTTCCTCTTTTCTAATTGCAGTGTTTACAAACAGGTTTGTTCTGATTGACAGGTCCAGGCTATTGCACAGCAGGTAGGAGCTTTCACTTCCTCTTTTCCAACTGCAGTGTTTATTATAAACAGACTTATTATTTAACCTGAAGACTTTGGCTGATTGTTTCCATGCTTCTTCAACCACTCATGCAGAATAGTGTGCTTGCACTGGAGGTAGCCAAAAAAGAGACTGGCACCAGTCCCCCAGCCACGCTGTCATTGAAACCCTGGCAGTCACTGCACTATCCACAACATGTTAAAACAAAAAAAAATCAATCCACTTTATCTCTCAATGTTAACAATTCCGTTGAAAAATTCCAATAGATGGAATTGGACCTGTATCCGCATCTTCACCAAAAGCAAATCAGTCCTTCCTTGAGCCATACTCTATGCATGTAATAATAGTCAATACATTTGTTAGCTTTTTGAATAATCAGGTTTTGAAATTAATATTCTTTTGCGTCTCATACAGTTCCCAGCAGTCTCAGGCCATCTTGTCCCTTTGAAGAATCTATCAGGCAGCAACAAGACGAAGAGTTATTTGAGGATGCAATGTCACAGCGCACCATTCACCCAAGGTATCAGTATCTGGTTGGTTCCAAGCGTGCAATTAGAAATGGTGAGGCTCAGCACTCAAGTGCAGGAGGAGGTGCCTGAGGCAGAGGCATTTTTGACCAGTCTCCCTCAGAGGAGGGGGGGGGAGTCACAGTGGAGCTCTGCTGGATAGTGTGGAAAGGCCTTGGGAGTCACAATTTGGGGCTCATTGCTTGGAACAGGAGAAGATGTGGCCTTCTGTCAGAGTTCCCTAAAGTGTTCGGGCTCACTTTCCTCTTTATTCTTTCATGGGATTTGGGCATCATTGGCAAAGTTAGCATTTTGTCGCCCATCCCTAAGTTCCCTTGAAATGAGTGGCTGCTAGGCTATTTCAGTAAAGAGTCGATCACATTACAGTGGATCTGGAGTTACATGCAGGGTAGACTCAGTAATGGGTGTTCTTCCCTAAAGGTCCTAAAGGACATTAGTGAACGAAATGGGTTGTTACAACAATCAATGATTGTTTCATAAAATAAAAGTGAATTACTGTGATTGCTGGAATATGAAACCAAATCTGTATTCATAGAATCATAGAATACTACAGTGCAGAAGGAGGCCTTTCGGCCCATTGGGTCTGCACCGACCACAATCCCGCCCAGGCCCTATCCCCAAAACCTCATACATTTACCCTAGCTAGTCCCCTTGACACCAAGGGGCAATTTAGCATGGTCAAGCCACCTAACCCGCACATCTTTGGACTGTGGGAGGAAACCGGAGTATCCGAGGGAAACCACACGGGCACGGGGAGAATGTGCAAACTCCACACAGACAGTGACCCAAGCGGGAATTGAACTTGGGTCCCTGGCACTGTGAGGCAGCAGTGCTAACCACTGTGCCACTGTGCTGCGCCATGTTCTTTTCCGAGCTGCACAAAAAGGCTGCTACCAGAAACAGATACGGGACTTGCAACCACCATTTTCTTTCCTGTTCCAATGCTATTCCTTCCTGATTCGGGATGTGAAAATCTTGCCCAAGGTTTCTGACTCTCTGAATCACTGAGTAACTGGCACTGGTAAATATCTGTGCTCAATGTATTCATTCCATGCTCTAATACATGTAACCAAACAGACATTATTTCCAATGATGAGCGTGACTTCATTACCAACCAGTGTCAATGCTTCTCTGAAACAGAAGGCAGAAAAGAAGAATGTGTTTCCACTTCTAAGAAAATCTTGATTTATTTTTTATTAGATTTCCTAGCTTGCAGAAAGATTGTTTGAGTCACCATCTGCTTCAGCAGGTGCTTCAATGATTAAAGCTAGAGTTCCGAGTTACAGTAAGGCAATCGTGTACTGATTCTGGCTTTATCGATGAAAATAAGTAATAACTGAAGCATAACTGGAACATTTTGACGATGCTAGCATTCCAAATTAGAGTTATATCGTTAAAAGTATTTGAGAAATCTCAGTTTATTGTGATGGACGGGATCTATGTATTACTTTGTACTGACTATGATCAGAATGTTGGTATGTAAATGTGTGTGTTTTTTTACTCTCAGAATGAGAATCACAATCAAATAATTCCAGCAGCAAGCTTTTGTGAGTTTTAAAAATAAAGCAGGTTATTTATTATCACATTGGCCAAGCGTTTTAAATGTGATATCTCACTTACTTACTTGACACACACTCTCACACAAACAAAGATTAGATACAGATAAAAGTAGAATAATAGAATTGCAACTGTTATGACTAGGTGAGAATAGGTAGAAAAATTACCTCTCTTGTTCCCACTCCTCAATTGATTGGAATACTTCTTTTAATTCAAAAAGATGAATGTGCCAATTTGGTGTACAGTACTTGGCTGGCATGATGGCACAGTGGTTAGCACTGTTGTCTCACAGTGCCAGGGACTTGGGTTCAATTCCCGGCTTGGGTCACTGCCTGTGCAGAATCTGCACATTCTCCTTGTGTCTGTGTGGGTTTTCTCTGGGTGCTTCAGTTTCCTCCCATAGTCCGAAAGACGTGGTGATTAGGTGCATTGGGCCATGCTAAATTCTCCCTCAGTGTACCCGAACAGGCGCCAGAGTGTGGCGACTTGGGGATTTTCACAGTAACTTCATTGCAGTGTTAATTTAAGCCTACTTGTGACACTAATAAGTAAACTTTAACTAATTGCGAGGAACTCAATCAGACAGGTTTTCTTGAGTTTAAACAAGGGGTTAGTTTTTATTGTGCTAAAATCCCATCCATGTAAAGACATTAAGATATTGGAAGAGGTAAACATGCATCCTGTTGTCACAAAACACACACACACACACGCACACGCGCACACACACTCAGGGATGCAAAAATACAAGTTACAAAGTTGAGGAGGTGAACTTTTCATCAGAATAGATTTCAACAAAAAAGGCAAATAAATAGTCCTTGGTGTTGTTGTTCGCACCTAATGTAATTTTTAAAGTGTGGTCCTTGTTTATCCCCTTGGAAATGCCACTGTGGAATTTGAAGTCTTTAAGATTTCTTTGTCTGCTGTCCACAGTCTGTTATAAGCAAACAGGATTCAGTTTAGTTAAAATAAAGAGAGAGAGAGACAAGCAATCTTTGGCTGCTAGTGCCTTCAGTTTTCCTGATGTTCTTCTCCAGACTGCTAGAAGATTTTTGTGATAAAAGAAATTTCAAAACAGTGGATTTGATTACATGACATATATCTCCATGATGATTGGGTTTTCCATTGAAGTTATTTGATTACCACACACCTGGAGAGATCTTGGCCATTTTGTAATAGCCTAGGTGATTACTTTTTTAAATGTCTAAGCCATCAATTCTGAATGGTCCAATTTCTTCCAAGTGATGAGCTGGGAAGAATATATCCACACCTCCAGGGTAACCATTGTTTCTGCACACTCTCTGTCTCCATCTTGATGAATTGGAATGCAGTTATACAGTGACAGCCATTGTAAGTTGCAGTCCATCCTTGAAGTAATCATTGACATTAGCAGGTGTGAGATTCCGCAGGAGGGTTTGTGCATTACAAATAGGCATGAACTATTTGTAATGCACATTTGAAGCTTGACCGAGGTACAGCTGCAGACAGGTCAGATGATGTCTGGCACACATCAGTCAATGTCCTTAACAATTGAAATTGCCTTTTATAAAAGATCCAGATGTGAGTCCAGCGGATGAAATTGAAAATTAATATTTGACATCAACACACATTTGTATCACAACTTGTCTCAGTCTCTTTTGTAGCAGGCATGTAGTTTTAAGATAGAACCGATGCTTTAAAGTTGAAGTGAAAGCCCGGTAAAGCCAAGATTCTGAGTAAGCTGCTCCATGTTTCTTAAAGTCACTTTTCCAAGAGGTTGGTTCTCAGTTGAGGTCAAAGTTGGAGCAGGTTGTGGAAAGTACTTCTCTCATTTTCAAGGTATTGCTGTTAATTACCGTGTCCGCTCAAATGACTTGCAACTGACTTGATGGCTTTACGTGGAATTTTCTCTCTGTCTGCAAATAGCTTCTGTTAATTTAATAAAAGCAAATTACTGCAGATGCTGGAATCTGAAACCAAAAGAGGAAACTCTGGAAAATCTCAGCAGTCTGGCAACATCTGTAAGGAGAGAAAAGAGCTGACGTTTCGAGTCCATATGATCCTTTGTCAAAGCTAAAAGGCATAGAAAGTGGGAGATATTTATACTGCAGGGGGCGGGAATGGAAGATGAGTCATTGCCAAAGAAACCAGGGGAAAAGACTGCTAATGGCTGTCCGCAGAGAGAATAAAGGGTGTGAATGGCCAAACGGCAGAGAAGCTATAAGCCGTGACAGATAGAGATGTTGAAGGGGGAGGGGGGATGGGCGGGGGAATGGGACAGAGGTAGAATGTAGAAAAGAGGAAGTGGGGGAGGGGGGAGAAAAGATAAGGGAAGGGGGATGAAGTAGGGGGAAGGAAAGAGTGGGGGGGGGGGAAGAAAAATGAAGAAAGACAATAAAGAAATAAAAGGTAGAGAACAGTAAAAAATTAAATAAAATGAAAACAAAGGGGGCCGAGGTGGGGTAGAGCAAATCAGCTGAAGTTGTTGAATTCAATGTTGAGACCGGAAGGCTGTAAAGTGCCGAGCCGGAAGATGAGATGCTGTTCCTCCAGTTTGCGTTGAGCTTCACTGGAACATTGCAGCAGGCCAAGGACAGACATGTGGGCATGGGAGCAGGATCGTGTGTTAATCTCATCTTTCATTCCCTCCCAATGCAGTATAAATATCTCTCACTTTCTATGCCTTTTAGCTTTGACAAAAGGCCGTCTAGACTCGAAACATCAGCTCTTTTCTCTCCTTACAGATGCTGCCGAGATTTTCCAACATTTTCTCTTTTGGTTTCTGTTAATTTAAAATGACTACAAGCATGGCTCCCTCATCATGTGACTTCCCCAAATTCAAAGTACATTTTTCATCAACAAATGGTGTGTTGATTACACATCCTGTCTTGTGATGGAATCCCTACAGTGCGGAAGGAGGCCATTCAGCCCATTGAGTCTGCACCGAGGCCCTATCCCCGTAACCCCACATATTCACTCTACTAATGACCCTGACGCTAGGGTCAAGTTACCATGGCCAATCCACCTAACCCGCACATCATTGCACTGTGGGAGGAAACCAGAGCACTCGGGGGAAACACACGCAGACATGGGGTTAATGTACAAACTCCACACAGACAGTGACCCAAGGCCAGATTTGTACCCGGTACCCTGGTGCTGTGGGGCAGCAGTGCTAACCACTGTGCCACCGTGCCTCTGTCCTTTGACAGCTTGAGAATGTGAGACCGTCAGTGCCTTTGTGTTTCAATAGCCCATTCAATTCATAATACCCTTTTGAATTAGCTTTAGGAAAAGACATTAATTCAACATCAGTCTCAAAGTTTCTTTCAGTTCCCCCTTGAGACAAGGGGATGTTTTCAATCCACAAAAGAGTACTGCTCCAACAGCCACCATTTCAGCCGTTTGTTTTGCTTTTAAAAACGTAAAGTGTTAACAGTAACTTCTTACTATTCTGGAACCTGACATGAGAGTATTAGTGCTAATTTGGGATTTATTACAGATACCTATGTGGAACAAATGTAAGTTAATATTGGACCAACTGAGTATGCTATTTAAATAATATTATCATGATGTATTAGACAGAGTGGAATTATTTTAAGCATCAACTGGAGTATGTGCAGAATAAATCGTATTTATAATTTAAACCAAGGAGTAAAATATGTGACATATATTTCCTATTAGTTTCCCTAATGAGAGGATGATAGAATTTTCACTTGTACAATGCAATATCCAGAATAAAATAAACATATAGACAGGCAAACTGCTGTCAATACTACTATCATGATTGACCCAAGGTGCTTCTGTTTTTCCATCACTTCTAATGGTAATCATAAGGGAGGCTATGTTGGATAGCCCCTGAAATCAGCCATGGCGAGTGCAATGTATGATTAATTGGGTTCCGTTCAATATAATGCAGGCAACATGCCAACGTCATGCTACATGCTCATTTGAATGATGATTGTGTGTAGTCAATGCTGACTATGCAGTTCATTGGCTATGTTGATTTCTTTAACAGTATCAGTATCACAGTCCTTCTCCTTGATTTCTATACCCACATCATCTCTCTCACCAGTGGACACCGACACAAATAATTCATTTAGAACCCTACATACATCCCCTGACTCCTAACACAGATTACCACTGTGGTCCTTAATGGGCCCTATTCTTTCCCTAGTTATCCTTTTACACTTAATGTACTTGTGAAACAACTTAAGATGTTTCTTTATTTTACCTGCCAGTATATTTTCTTGTTCCCTTTTTGATCTCCTAATTTCCTTTTTATTTCCTTGCAGATTCTCTACTCCTTTAGGGCTTCTGCTGTTTTGAACCCTCAATTTCTGTCATAATCACAGAATCACAGAATCCTACAGTGCAGAAGAGGCGCTTTGGCCCATCAAGTCTACACTGACGCATGAAAGGTGTAAGACTCCCTTTTTCTTTTTATCCAATGCTGGATATCTCTCGATATCCAGGTTTCACTAGATTTGTTGTTCTCACCTTTTTCCTTTATTGGAACTTGGCCCTGTACTCTCCCTATTTCGTTCTTGAATGCATCCCACCTAAAAGTGTTTTCTACCATTCCACTCTGGTCATATCATATCTGATCTTAATAAAATCAGCCTTCCCCCAATTTAGAACTTTGATTTCAGGCCCATCTTTGGCCTTTTTCATAACAAGCTCGAATCTAACGGAGTTATGATCACTGTCTGCAAAATTCTTCCAACCACTTGCCCGGCTTCATTACCTAAAATTAAATCCAGGATGTCCCTCCCCCCCCCCTCCCCCACCCCTCCACTCCCCCTCCACGCACTTGTAGGATCTTCTACATACTGGCTTAAAAAGTTCTTGTGGACACATTTTAAGAATTCTGCTCCCTCTAAACTTCTGAGGACTGGTAATCACAGCATGCCTTCCACCATAATTGGCCTCCCCATTGATTGTGTAATACCTTTATAACATGCCACCAAAATGTCAGCATCTGATTTTCCTCACTGATGGCTAAGATTAATCAGGTTATAGGGTATGTTTTTACTCTATTTACTTGGCAATACCAAGATGTGTGGGTAGTTAAAATCCCCTGATTCAGTTACTGTGGAGTATCTGAAAAGGAAGACTGTGCAGGGCTACAGGGACAAGGCCAGGGTATGGTACCAGGTAAATTGCTCTTTCAGATCTTCAATGAAACATGGAAGGCCAAATGGCCCCGTTTAATGCTCTAACCTAGGATTTTAGAGGCCCAATTCTCCCATCCCAACGCACACGTTTTTTTGGTAAGTTGGGTTGGGAGATGCGCATGTTGGCCATTTTGCGGATTTTGTGCATGCGTTCCCAACGCATGCCCATCTCCCAAAGCCGGAGAGCAGGCGCAGTCAGGTCTGTGCTGGAAACTGGCGGGAAGACAGGTAAGTGATTTAAATCTGTTTTTAATCTTATTTAATGTCATTATCGGGCCTGGCATGGAATTCCCCAGCCCCAATAGAATCTCCCACCCTGCCAGGAGTATTTCACTCCAGCGGGGTTTAGAGTAGCTCCCCACTTGCGGGGAACTAGCGGGAAACCCCTCCGGAGTGAAGGGGGGGCAATGAGGGCCCCCAGGGGATCGAGCGGTGGGGGGGGGGATGGTGCCCCCTGGGCACGGGCACCCTGGCAATACCAGTCTGTGCCCCCGGCACTGCCCAAGGAGCAAAGTGCCCATGCCTAGGGGGCACCTTGGCACTGCCCACCGGGCACCAGGCAGTACCAAGGGGATGGGGCCAATGGGTGGGCCCAATCAGGCAGGGCCTCGGGGGCAATCGATGGGCGTTGGGGGTCCCGCTGCCAGTCTGCAGATAGGATCAACCAGGGCTAGAGGGAAGCCAGCAAGGGCTGGGGGAGAGGTGGGTCTGCCGGGGGGGGGAACGGGTCTGCCTTCCGGGGGAGGGTGGTCAGCAGGGAGGGGTCTGCTGGGGGGTGGAAGAGATTGGCACTGCTGGAAGGGGGGGGGGTTTAGCTGGAGATTGCAGCGCACCAGGACGGGGAGGGTGGGTTGGGGCTGGCCCGGGAATGCTTGTGCAGGCCGCGATCAGGCCATGGGGGTGTCACGAGGGGCAACAATGCAAGGGTCCCGGGCTGGCCAGCGATCAAGCTGGCAAGCAAACTGCTGTCTGACAGTTCAGGGCCACTATGCATGCACAGAGGCTCGGAACTGTCAGATTCTGGTGTGAACAGGCCCCGTCCCCCCGAGCTTTTAATGAGATTCACGATTGTGACCTCTCCATTGCACAGAGTGTGGGAGATTCGAGTCTGAACTCCCACTGAAAAAACAATCGTGATTCACACCACTTTTCTCACACTTAGAATTTTTTTGGGAGAATCGGGCCCTTGGATTCTGTGATTTCTTGTTGGCCCAAGTTGTCACATTAATTCCACAAAGCCACTGTGACTTTCTCTCTCCTACTCCTCCTCATAGGGATGTTATAAAACTGCAGAAACTTTCTAAATATTAAAAAATAACCCAATTTCTTCTGTATGCTGCAATCACCTTGCAGAATGTGCAAACAATGGCAACTGAAGTTCAACACAGATAAATGTGAGTTTGCACATTTTGGGAGAAGGAGTAAGAATGCCATTTGTTATTTGGAAGGTGCAAATTTAGGTGGGGTAGAGGAACAAAGAAATCCCAGATACACGAACATCAATCATTCAAAGTTGTGCCACATGTTAGCAAGGCCAGAAAATATACACACAGGGTGACAGGGTGGATGTAGATGAGATGTTTCCCCTGGATGTCTGTACCTGTAAAGTACCTTGATTACCTGTAAAGACTCGCATTCCAACCATTATCTTGGAAATTGAATCTGTGTCCATGCATGCCCTGTTTGTGAACACATCGCTTCATTCAGCTGAAGAAGGAGCAACGCTCCAAAAGCTTGTGCTACCAAATAAACCTGTTGGACTTTAACCTGGTGTTGTGAGACTTCTTACTGTGCTTACCTCAATCCAACGCCGGCATCTCCACATCATGGTGAGTCTAAAACCAGGGAAAATAATCTCAGCATAAGTGGTAGGCCATTTAAGACTGAGATGAAGAAGAATTTCTAGTCAGATAGTGGTAAATCTTTTGGAATTCAGTACCCCAGAGAGTTATGGAAGCTCGATCTCTGAGGATGTTCAAAACAGAAATCAGTAGACTTCTGGAGTCTAATGATATCAAGGGATATGGAGAAACCTCGGGAAAGTGGCATTGAGGTATATGATCAGCCATGATCTAATTGATCTAATCTGATCAATCTTAGCCATCAGTGAGGGAAATTGAATATTGAGGGTGGTGAGTGTCTGGAATGAGCTGCCAGAGGCAGTAGTAGAGGTGGGTACAATTTTGTCTTTTAAGAAGCATTTATATAGTTACATGGGTAAGATGGGTATAGAGGGATATGGGCCAAATGCGGGCAATTGCGACTAGCATAGTGGTAAAAACTGAGTGGCATAGACAAGTTCGGCCAAAGGGCCTGTTTCCATGCAGTAAACCTCTAAGTAGCCTTACATTAAAACTGCAATGAAATTACTCTGAAAATCACCTGGTCACCACACTCTGGCACCAGCTCGGGTACACTAAGGGGGAATTTAGCATGGCCAATGCACCTAACAAGCACATCTTTCAGACTGTGAGAAGAAACCAGAGCACCCGGAGGCAGCCCTAGACACGTGCAGACTCCGCACAGACAGTGACCCAAGCTGGGAATTGAACCTGGGTCCCTGGCACTGTGAGGCAGCAGCGCTAACCACTGTGTCACCATGCTGCCCATAGCAAGGCAAGAATGACATTGTCAGTAGCCATCAACGTCACCATCACCCTCAGTTTGTACATATATAGATCCTTCCATATTTCAGCTGACATTAATCTCCATTATCTAATTGTTAATACATAAAAAACATACTATTTACATATTATTCAAATAAAAGCTCGTCCTGCTCTGGTTATGAACTATTTACCATGAGCTCCAAATCTTGTGAATTCTTCATTTGATCTTGCTGATTTGATGGATAATGCTGAGATCATTCATCGAGGTATCAGCTAATGCATTGTGACATTGAGAATGAACCTTTTAAATTCAGAATGTTTCTCGTGATAGAGAAATGCTGGAATGAAACGTAAGACAAAATAGCAACTCGAATCATTTGCTTGCTGTTTTTATTGTCACTATCGTAAGTATATAATCAGCAAGAACTGCATGTAAAAAATTGTAAAAGCATCCTTTGAAAACACCTAAACTGCTGTTTTAAAATCCGAATAAAGCGCTTTTTCTGTTTTGCAATATAAAGAATGCATTTTTGTTCTTTGTGCTACATGGGAAACAAGGTTGTGTGTCACACCATTAATACGGAGATTGGAATTCTGATTTATTCTGAAATTGTGTCTGCATTCTAATGCTCCTTTTAATACTGCGTAAAATTTTTGAATTCAGTCAAACCAATTTCTCTTTCCTGCTGACTATAATTTAAAAACAATAAAAGAATCAAATGCTTTCGAAGGCGATGTGGTAAAAAAATTCCTAATCCTTGCCGCACTTTGTGATGGCAACGGGAGTGCCGCTGAAGGAAAATGTTAAAAATGTTCATGTTCTGGATGTGGGCAATGCTAAAAAAGCAACTATTGTTACCCACGTTTGCCCTTTTGAAGATGGCGGTGAGCCTTCTTCTGAAGCTGTTGCAATCCACAAGCGTATGTACTCCCATAGCGCTCCCAGGTAGAGATTTGCAGGACTTTGGCTCAGTGCTGATGATGAAATAGTGATACATGTTCAAGTCAGGATGGTACATGACTTGAAGAGAAACATGGATTTAATAATGTCCACATGTTCTTCCTGCCCTTAATCTTTCAGATGTTGGCGGTTACAGACTTGGCAGTGCTGTTAAAAAAGCCTTGATATGTTGCTATAATTCAACCTTTGACTGGTACACATTGTTAACTGTGGCTCAGTTGAAGATGAGATGACTCTCACCTCTAAGTCATATAGTTCTGCGTTCAAGACCCCCCGCTAGAATTTGAGCTAACATGCCAGTGCAGTATGGAGAACAGTGCTAAGCCGAGGTCCCATCTGTCAGGTAGCTGCAAAAGATTCCATGTATTACAAGCAGATCCCAGGTGATGTTCCCCAAATTTGTTAATCCAGGCGAGGTCCTCAATTTGTTACTATCCAGCTGGGTTACCCCCAAGTTGTTATGCCCCGGGTGATGAGGAATGAACTGGCTCCCTTTCTTTATTCAGCCCCCTCTGCTGTTTGCAACAAGAAATCTAAAAGGATCCCTCCCCGACGTAACCATCACATCTGATCCCCGTTGGTGGGGACCATGCAAAGCATGTGATTAATGTTAAAATCGGCTTTGCGTCCATTTTGGCAAGGACTGGGAAGATGGCTTTCAGTGTAAGACTGGTTTGCGCCCACTGCGAAAGCCTCGTGTGCTATCTTCCCGGCTCACTGCGCCAGTCGATCGGTGCAGCTGGTCGGAAAAATCGCGCCCACAATATCTAACTCAGTACGTTTATTTTGCTTCATGGAATAAGCTTCAAGTTTATCCAATTGAACATTGTGGTGAGGTGCGTTGCTGGTGGAGTAGATTTCGGAGGAGGGGTGTTGTTGGGTGGGTTCCCTGACCAGCATAGATAGATTGTGTGATTCATAACTTTGCAAGTACTGCTGTTTTTGGAACCTTTAAAACTTATTGTGGGTTCCTGCGTTTTCAATGAAATGAATGCAATTTTACTAAAAGTTTGGAGGAACGGTATTTCACAATGTTAGATTTTCTTCAAAATTCACCAAAATGTGTCATTTGTAATGTATAATTCACAGTTGTCTTTGGCATGCTCCAGCTCCCCAGGAAAGTACGCACCTATGCACTCCATTAAGGAAGCAACAGCATTTACAAAGGAGTGCTTGCTACATGCATTTCTCTGAAATATTTCTTGTCACTCGTATTGGCATCTGTTGTTGCCAGATTATGAATAAGGTGATGAAAAAATAGTACAGAATAAAATTCTGCTACACTAGCCTAAAAATATTCTTTAACCCAAATTGTGGATCACCGTTTCCTACAATAATTAGTGCTGCTTGCTGTTTGATTTGGTGTCAGTCAGGAGCTGTTTTGAGATAGTTATTGCTAACAATAAATCTTTTCCTGTCTATTGGAAACAAATGCAACAGAGGAGGAAGGCGAAAGGAGAACCAAGAGGATGGAGGACAGTCGATGCAGGATGCAAAAAAAACCATCATCATAAAGATTAACTGGTCATTTATCTTATTGCTGATTATGGAATCTCGCTGTGTACAAATCGTCTGCTGACTTGCTTACAGAGCAACAACAACCCCAGTTCAAAAGTAGTTGCTTTGTTGTGACTGTAAGGACATGAAAGACACTAGATAAATGTGAGATAGATCTCTTTTAATATTTTGAATGGCCGCTGCGGTACCAACTCAGTGAGATCCATTTCAAGAAATTCCCCTTTTTCTGGTGTGTTACTTTCTTCAGGAGATAGAGGAGGCGATCTTGAGCCCGCTGGAATGGCGCAGGGGCTCAAGATGCGTTCGCAATGGGCATGAACCTGATTTAAATATATTACAATACATTTACATGTTATTAAAGATTCCCTCCGTTGCTTTATATTGAGCCCGAGGAATATTTTCAAACCTCGCCGATGTGATGCCACATCGGCGAGGTTTACAACAGGTTCACCTAGGCATGAACCTGTCATGGGATTTCCCCCGAGTGGGAGAGGGACAAGTTCAGGCAGTGGCCTGAAGAAGATCCATGTACAGATAGACATGTGCAGCTCCAGGTATGAATGGAGGTGATAGAAATAAACCGAAAGATTGATTACTGGAGAGAAGAAAACCAGTATTAACATTTGAAAAAAAAACTTTTAAAAAGACACTTAAAAGTAGCAGGAAATCATAAAGGTGCAAAATGAATCCTATGGACAAGCAGGTCGCTGGGGTAGTTTAAAGAATCCATCCCTCACAGAGAAAAGCACTTAGATCAGATTTGGCAGTGCCAACCTGGCAGTGTCAACCTGTCCCAGGGGCAATGCCAGGGGGCAGTGCCAGGGGCTGATTCCAGTTGGAGCCCCATGGGGGAGAAGGGGATTCATTTATTTGTGGTGGGGCAGGTGGGTGGAGTGGATGTGGGAGCTAGGGATGCCGGCGATGGCCGTTTGGGGTGTTTGGGTGTTGGCATTGACTTTGAGGGTGGGCATTGGGGGGAAGGTGTTCGATGTTCGGGGGGAATGGGGTGGGGTGGGTGCTGGCATTGACTGACTGTGTGCGTGGCCTTGTGGAGGGGGATGAATGCCAGCTCTGATTGCCAGTGTTTAATGCCAACTTTGATCATTGCCAGGTGAATGCTGGCTCTGATCAGGAGGGCGGGGCACCCCGGTCTCAGTGCTGCCATGCTTTCCTGCCCATTTGCATTAAACACACCTGCCTTTTTTGTGACAGAGTGTGGTAAGATCTGGAGAGAAAAATGCCATTTTTCTCACTGGAACCCTGCCATTTTTTGGTAAACTTTTGCCTATATTGTTGCTGAGGAATTCAAATGATAACAAAGCCACAATGCCAATAGTTTCCTTACTGCCCTGACAAGTTCATCCATTGCAGTGAATTCCCTCTTGTAACAAGTGATAAATTCATCTCTTGAGGTTCAGATGAACTTGTTTAAAATCCTTCAATTCAGGGCCAGAAAAAAGTATTAAATAAATGCATGGTGATAGCTTAGTTTCTACCTGAAATCATCACTATCCACATTTTGTCCTTTGTCTCAGGTGACCATTACTGCTCTCTTGATGACCCTCGCACATATTAGAAATGACAAATTGAATCAAACCCCTAATTATTGGTAAAGTATAGAAGCTGAAACTACCCCAGCTGATCTCAACAAGGCTGGAGATCAAAGTCTGGTCAGAAAGCTCACTGAACTCTTTCAGCCTACTTTTGAGTAAGGAACCTGATGCACATCAATTGGACACGAGGCACAAAGCTTCGGTAAAAGAAGGCTTTTATTAACTAACAATGGAACTAACAGAACTTTAACACACTATCCCAGACTGAAGAGGTCCCGCCCGAGCAGGGGGTCTTATACCTCTCCCAGGAGGCGGAGCCCGACTGGGATGTGCCACAACAGTAACAACCACAGGTGTATCAATCCCACCCTAGCCCAACAACAACATTAGAACAACCCAACAACAACATTAGAACAATCCCACAGTGGGAACCAACGATGGTTCACCACAGAACCATCCTGAAAGAATAGGAAGAAGCCTCTATTGTCCACCTGTACAACTCGTCCAAATCTCAACAACAAGACTTCTATCCTTTTTGCAGCAGAGCTTTCTGAGCACAGATCAGCTTTAGTACCTACTGGAAGCCTAGAAGACACCCAGATCATAGTCAATTTCACCTTGACATAGTCGTCTTCATCTTGAAGGAGAAGTAGCAATGGCACTTGCAGATATCTTCCTGATATATATTAATGACCTAAACTGTGATGTTCAGGACACAATTTCAAAATTTGCAGATGATACAAAGGTTGGAAATGTTGTCAACTGTGATGTGGATAGTGCTGAATTTCAAAAGTACATAAACATGTCAATAGATTGAACAGGCAAGTGGTAAATGAAGCTCAATGCAGAGAAACTTAAATGAGGTGATTCGTTTTGGCAGGAAGAATATGGGCAGACAGTATAAACTAAAGGGAGAAACTCTAAAGGAGGTGAAGGAACCGAGGATCTTGGTATTTATGCATAAAATTAATTGAACATGGCAGAGCATGTTCAGAGAACAGTTAATAAACATATAGCACCCCAGGCTTTATTAATATAGGCACTGAGTACAACAATAAGGTGCTGAGCATGTATAAGATGCTAGTGGGGCCTCATCTGGAGTACTGCATCCAGTTCTGGGGGCCATACTTGAAGAAGTATTTGAAGACATTGGGAAGTTACAGTTGAGATTGCCACTTGAAAAGAAAGACTGTGTATTAAGGAAGACTGGGAAATAAGGCAGGGGAGTGGGACTTAGGTAGAATGCATTTTCAGAGAGCCAGTGCAGACTTGATAGCCGAATGGCCTCCTTCTGCACTGTAAAGAAAAACAAGAAAAAGTTTATTTATTAATGACAAGTAAGGCTTACATTAACGCTGCAATGAAGTTACTGTTAAATTTCCCTAGATTCCGTGAAAGATTCCATGAAAGGAGCAGAAACTGGCTTTAAGTTGTGCAAGTCACTCATGTACTATCCCCCTGCAAATGTGTCCAGCTAATGAACGGGGTGGTCAGTGCTGACCAGATGCAGCGAGCATTCAAATGAGCAGGCAGCAAGACGTTGGCATGCTGCCTACATTGCAAACCCTGAATTCTGCTCCTTTCCACAATCAACTTACTTAAACTTATTAATATGACCAACTACTCCATTAAAGCTACTCACATGACGGTATTATACATCAACGTTTTGAAGGTTGAAATATATTATGTCATGTTGATGATATATGTCAAAGGAAGATGAATATACAATAATTCCAGAATGGGGTGGGTAACTTGACGCTACTTTGAAATGCTTCACTAATATTCCGATATACACTGGTTCAATTTTACCAAAACTTCGCGGTAAAGTTGGG
Source organism: Mustelus asterias (assembly GCF_964213995.1). NCBI lineage: Eukaryota > Metazoa > Chordata > Chondrichthyes > Carcharhiniformes > Triakidae > Mustelus > Mustelus asterias. Next base: position 46,841,905 of record NC_135807.1, on the reverse strand, counting down.
CGTCGGGCCTATACCACGATCTGCACCCGATTCCGAGCAGGTCGCGGCTTTACCGACACCTGATTCGGGCACGGGTCCGGCCCACGCCCGAATCGGGTGGCCTGACGATTTAAATGCATTTGCATGTATTTAAATCGACTTAATGAACCGTGTGCCCAACCCTACCGCCAAATCCCACTTTACTGTCTTCTGGCCCGATCCGCGTCGTAATTGACCTGCAAAATAAAAGTCCGAAGTCGCCGCTGCAGCCTCCGAAGAGCAGGGTCAGAGATTGCAACGGCTCTCTGACCCAGCTCATCCTCTGGTTGGGGGGGGAGGGGGGTGGGAGGAGGAGAGGGGGTGTGACATCTCATCCTCTGGTCAGGGGGATCAGCTGCCAGTCTGCGGCCGATGCCTCCTGCTGGAGTGGACGTGCGGCCATGCCATCCCACAAAACCTTCAGGATGAAGCGATTCCTCGCTAAGAAGATGAAGCAGAACTGGCCGATTCCACAGTGGATCCGCATGAAAACTGACTACAAGATCAGTACAAGTCCAAGAGGAGACACTGGGGAAGGACCAAGCTGGGCCTGTAAAGGGATACACCATCACTGGTACACTACCAGCCACAGATTACTCTTCCCTGCAGGGGCAAGAGAGCGGGAAAGATGGCTTCCCCCCCCGACCACAGGATGATCGTCAGAGAGCCGCTCTGTCCACTTTCTGCTTTTTTTTCTTTCGCGCCCGGGCGCGCTCTATCAGATTTTTTTCGAACTGCGCATGCGCAGTTCAGAGCTCCGATTGGTCCGCCAGTGCTCAGCCCCGCCCACAGCGCGGATCGGGCCAGAGCCAGTAAAACGCGTATGGGCGCGCTGGAAAGAGGATTCCAGGCGTGGATTTATTTGACGCCCAAATTCAGCACTTAGACTTAAAATGGTAAAATTCCCCCCACTATGACAGAAGGGGAACACTGGTTAACTTTATATAATATTGATTATTGTCAATAAAGCCTACAATGGCTGGTGTTTTAATTACATCAATGACAGCCGTGATTTATTCCAAAGGATTCACAAGTTTCACTGCATCCTCGAGGTTGTTTACTCCTCTCTGCCTGTGGTGCATCTTCGTGATCGAAGTACAGATTTCCTGTAGCTCACATCTCATTCTATCTGCAGCCTGATTTAGTGAATTCTGATCAAAGCATGGACACTGGAGTTTTGGTAAAAGGATTTATTTGCACCACAGGTGGGTAGATTTCAGTATATAGTGTAGAAGCTGACTAGTCAGCCCAACTGCTCCATACCAGTGCTTATGCTTCAAGTAAGTTTCTTCCTACTGTAGTTGTCAGATCTTCCCATACTGATTCAATTTCCCTCCATTCCCTTCGCCTTGTAAATGGATCACGCCTCGCCCTAAATGTCACAACGTTATCTGCTTTGATCACCCTATTTGGCTCTGAAATCTAAATTCTCACCACTTCCTGTGTACAAAAATTTCTACTATTTTTAAAATCTGATCTAAGTGTTTTTCTCTGTGGGAGGTGGATTCTTCAAACCATTTCTGCCACCTGCTTGCCCACAGGACTCATTTTACACCGTTTATGATTTCCAGCTACTTTTCAACATCTTTTAAAAAGATTTCTACTGTTAATACATTGCACTTCCCTCCAGTAATCAATCTTTCAGGTTATTTCTATCACCTCCCTTCATACCTGGAGCTGCACATGTCTATCTGTAGATGGAGCTTCTTCATTTTCAGACGCTTAGGTAACAATATTTCCTCCATTTATTGTAAATGTAAAGTAATTTTGGACCATGCAGTGATATTGCAGCTCTTCATGCAGCATCCCACCCTCCCAGTTATCACAACCTTGGCAATGCAGGTGGACTAGGTTTCTGAATGGAGGGCAAGACACACCCAGCAGTCAGTGCCGGATTTAGGCATAAGCTAAACAAGCTACAGCTTAGGGCCTCACAATCCGCAGGGGCCTCACAAAATTTCAGAAGGTTTACAATGAAGAGAACATTTAAGAGCGGATACCAGAAAAGAAAAAGAAAGCACCAGCTTGAAGAGCAACTCAAAAAATTACCAAAATTACCAAAATCTATGAGAGAGATCAAGCCAGCCAAATGATAAATATGTAATCAGCAAATGCATTCATTTCAAAATAATTTGTATTTTTCATTTTAAATACCTTGCTATTAAATAATTAAAAGGCACCTTTGTGAGACTTTTTGGCGTAACTTTTTAACAAGGGGCCTCCAAGCTTTATATAGCTTAGGGCTTCACCAAATCTACATCCGGCACTGCCAGCAGTATTCCTGGCACACATCAATATGATGCTGTCTACAGCAGAGTAATTCAATATTCTCTGCATTATTTAATTTGATCCAATCATTGTCAGTGTTACGATGCGGAGGTTGTTCCCCTTTAAGGCGTAACGCTGAATCCCCAAAAAGGAATATGTGGGAAGGTGAACTGACCTTCAGTAACGTTTAATGGGTAACTAACAGAAATACCTGACACTCACTTTAAAATGAACATTTAAGATTTATTTATTTAACTAACAGGGAACTTTAGCTAAACAAGTAACATACTGAATAAAATAAGGTTCTACTGGAATGCTGTTCAAATAAATACAATACTCATTCATTAACCAAAAATATAATAATAGAATTCCGTCACTCTCAAAAAAATAGGTTTCGTGGCTTTCGGAAACTTCTGAAGTTCTTCTGTGGATTCCCTCTGTCTGTGAGTTCTTTTAAATTTGGTACCTTTCGCTGGTTAGAAGGCAGGGTGGAGAGCTACTCTCTCCCTCTCGACTTGAGAGATGGCAGTTGCTAACTCCTGTTTTTCCCCTCTTTGCACTTTCTTTTATACCTGTGATAACCTATTAATTTCCTACAATAGGATTGGTCTGCTGTTGTCAACAACATCAAATTAAAATCTTATATGTTCTTGGTAGCTGAGTGCCTGCTTTAAATTGATTGGGCAAAATTCAACCATTCAAATGCCTGAAGCCTGTTACCAAGGCAATCCTGCTGCTTGGCTTTGCATACAAATGTTTCAGTCTGGGACTCTGTATGTACGTTGCATTTTAAACCTCCAAGTACTGAAACAAAACCAGCTTTTAAAGGGACCACGCAATGTTTGGTCCCTCTAGCATTTTCTTTCCATTCTTTACATCTTTACAAACTCAACTTCACAACATCAGGCAGAATCCAGAGCTTGTCTGCTGAATGCTCAAATTTCCAAGTTCTGAATGCTGGATGCAATGGGGAGGCAGTGGTGTAGTGGTCATGCCACTGTGCTAGTAATCCAGAGGCTAATGTCCTGTGGATATGGGTTCAAATCCCACAGTGGCAGTTGGTGGAATCTAGATTTTATTCATGAATAGAAAGCTGCATGGCGTCATTCTGGGGACCCATCAGAGGTGTTCCCATCTCTTTCCAAGGTGTTAGGCTACCATTGACCAGAAACTGAACTGGACTAGCCATTTGAATAATGTAGTACAAGAACAGGTCAGGGACTAGGAATCCAAAAGTGAGTAACTCACCTCCTGACTCCCCAAAACCTGTCCACCATCTACAGGGCACAAGTCAGGAGTGTGATGGATTGCTAGGATCAGTTCAGCTCCAACAACACCCAAGAAGCTTAACACCATTTAGAACAAAGCATCAGCTTGATTGGCATCACTTCCACAAGCATCCATTGCCTCCACCACTGATGCACAGTAACAGCACTGTGTACCATTTACAAAATGCACTGCAGGAACTCACCAAGCTTTCTTAGATGGCACCTTCTGAATCCGTGCACACCACTGCCTAGAAGGACAAGAGCCACAGATACGTGAAAACACCATCATTTGGAGATTCCCCTCCAAGTTACTCGCCATTCTGACTTGGAAACACATCGCTATTCCTTCAATGTTGCTGGATCAAAATCCTGCAACTCCCTCCCGAACAGCACTGTAGGTATACCTACACTACAAGAACTGGAGCAGTTCAAGCAGACAGCTCAGCTTCTCAAGGACAACTAGGGATGGGCAATAAATGCTGGCCTAGCCAGTGACGCTCACATTCCATGGGCTGAGTTTTCTCATTTGGTGACTAAGTGTCAACTCAGGCAGGAAAAGCAAGGTGCATCCCACCAGCTGAACTACCAGATTTCCTGCCATATTTTTTGACACAGCCAAAAAAAAAATCAAGGAGGCGTGCCCCATGAAGTCCTTCTGAATGAGCCCACTCTACCAGCAACCTCGGCTCTTGACAGAGGGTTCCCCAATATGAAGAAAGATAAAAATAGAATAGCGAAAACCTGGCCCACCACAGAACACATCCCAACAGGGCAATCCATCCCCCAGACACAGAACATCCAGCACCTGCCCCACTGAATTCCTCTGGCACTGCCCCCGCTTGGGCAATGTCTTCATGGATAGAGAGTCCAATGTAGGGGGAATATCAGGTGTAAACGTCTGCACAATCAAACAGATGCAAATGGGGATGCTGACTTTAAAAGTTGGGATTCCCATTATGTTGTTGGTGGGGGGTGAGGACAAGTGAGTGGAGAAATCCCAATGGTGTAAAAGCCATTTTTGGATTCCCACCGTTTCTTTGCTCCCTCTGCCATTCCTGCCTGTCAAGAACAAGGCTGGAAAATCCCCCCTCATGAATGAATTTTTAAAATATCTCCAGCACTTTGGCCTATTTACATATACCCCAGGACTCTGTTCCTGCACCTCTTTTACAATTGTACCACTTAGTTTATGCTGTCATTCCTCTTTCTTCTTACATGTCCCTTTGGTCTTGAGGATCTCCAGCAGTGACTTCCTGCAGCTGAGATGAGTGGTTTATAATGCAATCCTGTTTCAGATAATTTTCTGATAAAGGAAAGCATTATTATGTAATGAACACATTCATTGCGAATGGATTGGCTTATCCACCATCCCAATCAATAAAAAATAACAATGCATGATTGGAAAAGCCCAATGCAGGGCACTTAGAAACATAGAAAAACTACAGCACAAACAGGCCTTTCGGCCCCACAAGTTGTGCCGAACATATCCCTACCTTCTAGGCCTACCTATAACCCTCCATCCTATTAAGTCCCATGTACTCATCCAGGAGTCTCTTAAAAGTCCCTATTGAGTTTGCCTCCACCACCACTGACGGCAGCCGATTCCACTCGCCCACCACCCTCTGTGTGAAAAACTTCCCCCTAACATTTCCCCTGTACCTACCCCTCTTTGTGAATTCACTTTGTGAAGAAAAAGTTTTGAGACTTTTCAACCAATGTTTTCTAGTATGTTTTCAGTATGATGCCTATGTATCTCCCATTGTGGCACTGTTGATGAATTACCACTTATTGCATTAATGATGTTCGGCTGCTATTTTTGTCGAGGCGTTAATACATTTCAAATAAAAGCAAAATACTGCGGATGCTGGAATCTGAAACACAAACAGAAAATGCTGGAAAATCTCAGCAGGCCTGACAGTATCTGTGGAGAGAGAACAGAGCTAATACTGTTTCGAGTCTGGATCAGAGCTCTGACGAGCCATCCAAACACATTTCAATCAATGGGTTAACTCTTGGACAGAGAAGTATTCTATGAAGCAATTGTCTGCCTTGAGGTAGGCTGCAAGGTTTAACGTGCTGATTCTTATTAAATCTCAGAAGGAAAAGAAAAGAAAGAAGTTCCATCTTGGAGGTGGCGACCTTTTCATTTTTGATTTTATTCTTCTATCGATCTGGTAAAAAGTATTCAGTCTGAAATAATACCTAATGAATGCCCAATGCATTTGTCTGACATGCCTCCCTCAACCCATTAACTTAGCTGCTCTAATAATAAAAAGAAGAATTTCAGGTGACCATGTTCAACATTTTGCTAGTATCCCACAGCACTAATTCAAACCTGTGTGACTTGGAAAGTGTGTGTGGGGTTGGGAGTGTGGGGGGTGGGAATGGAGGTGGTTGTGGGGGTGCGACGGTGGCCTTTCTCCCGTACTTTCAGTAAGGGACCAGCAAATCTCTCAAAGACACAGCTTAAATATTCATTTTCAACACATCATTTGGGGCGTTTTGCTGTCCTCCAGCTGAAGTTTTGACAGGATATCAGAAGAACCCTCACACAAAAGTTTAGGTTCTGATATGATCTAGTGCTGGTTAATTTCCAGGTTTTATGATTGATTTATTACTTCTACCAGGGAAAAAAATAAACAGTGAAAAATTCTCCGACCGCGCTCACTCCAAAACCAGAGAATCCCTCCCAAGGTCAATGGATCTTTGCGTGCTCTGCCTGCTACGATTCCCGTGGCGGGCGGGATGGGAGAATTCTCCCCGTCATCTCCCTCTCAGCTGCACTTCTTCACTTGAGCACGCACAACGAGTCTAACAAAAATAAAGAAAGAATTGATACTTATTCTAAACTTCATTACCTTCTCAGGATGACCTAAATTGTGTTAAACATTTCAAGTCTAATTATTTCTGCTGATTCCTGGGTCTTTGCTCTTCAACCCATGAGTAACAATGCAAGAAATGTCTTGTTATTTTTAATATTTTAAATTTTCATTCATCATAAAGCACTTACTGGTGTTTGGAGGACATTTGAAATGAAATGGTGTTTTCATAGAATCAAAAGAAACTTACAGCACAGAAAGAGGCCGTTTGATACATCATGCCTGCACTGGCTCTTAGAAAGAGCAATCGTGCTTAGCCCCACATCACACTGTGTCTGGTTTGTACTTGAATGATCTTCCCTGTTTAGCCTGCATTGCTCTGTTCTTATTTTACCCTGTAATCATCTGTTGACATCTACCTGTGCGAGGGTCCTTAAGTCACGAAAATTAGCTCAACCCTAGTTGGGCGATTCTACCTTTGATGTTTTCTGGTCTCTTTGCATAATTACTTCAGCCTGAGTTGTGTTATGATCAGTGTTAACTGAAGGATCTCTCACACATTCCACTCGCCCTACTTCATTATCCAAAATCAGATACAACGCTCCTTTTTCATTGTTGAAGTGGGGATATGTTGATCAATAAAGGGCCAAATCTTCCAGTCTCCAAATCCTACCCTTACCCCCTTACCCACCTCACCTATTCCCCCCAAACTACCCACCTTATCTACTTCCCCCATTTACCCACCACCCCAATTTACCCACCTCACCCACTTACCCACTTCATCCACCTCCCCCCTACCCACTTACCCTACCTCACTCACTTACCCACCTTACCTATCTACTCCCTACCCACTTACTCAACACCACCCCATCTGCCTACTCCAAAGCCACCTCAGTCACCAACCCACTGACTCACCTCACCCAGACCTACCCATTTACCCACATACCCAACTACCAAACTCACTACCCTACCACTTATCCACCTGACCCACTTACCCGTCTCATCCATTTACCCATTTCACCCACCTATCCATTCATCCACTCACCCACTCAACTATCCATTCACTCACGTTCAAACTGGATCTCTAAAGTTACCATACAGCAGTTGGTGCTGTAAAAAGGGAGCATGCCCTGTCTTTCCATAACTCTGAGGTACCCCGAGGGACACTGCATTGCACGTTTCCGTGAAGCTGGGTATGGAAGATTCTGACAGAAATTTGAGAATTTACAAGTGCAGTGGAAATCCGATGATCATTGCTGCTGCTTAGAAGATCGAGGCCAAAACTCTCCTCTGCACACAGAAATTCCTCTCCTTCCCTAGATTTTCTCCATCTATATTGGGGTAAATAAAGTCTCCTAATGATACTGCTCTATTTTTAATTACATGCCTCTGAAATGTTTTGACAACATTTGCTCACCTATCCCCTTATGATCCCTGGAATGAAGAGCTTGTCCGTATGAGGGACAGTTGAGGACTCTGGGTCTGTACTCATTGGAATTCAGAAGGATGAGGGGGGATCTTTTTGAATACTGCAAGGCCTGGATAGAGTGGACGTGGAGAGGATGTTTCCACTAGTAGGAAAAACTAGAACCAGAGGGCACAACCTCAGGCTAATTAGATTAATAAGGGGACCCGGGGCTACGGGGAAAAGGCAGGAGAATGGGGATGAGAAAAATATCAGCCATGATTGAATGGCGGAGCAGACTCGATGGGCCGAGTGGCCTAATTCTGTTCCTCCTTATCTTATGGTCTTATCACTATATTAAAAAATCCTCCAAAATGCAACAGCTCTCCCTCTGCTCCTCAACTTAAGCCAAATAAATTAATTCTATGAACCGTCTGTATATTCTTTCTATTTAAAATTATAGCATTATCCTTAATCAATATAACCATACCCTTTTCTTTTTCTTTTCTATCATTCCTAGAGATTTGGTAATCTGGAATATTAAGAATCTATTCCCGGTCTTGTTGAAGCTGTGTTCATGACAATGTATCCATGTTGTAACATCATTAGCAATTTACACTTTCAGCTCACCAGTCTCCTTAATTTACACAATGGGCATTGACAGAGAGACAGTTTAATAGCTCCTTGAACACTTTTATTATTTTCCTCAATCTAGTCCCTGCAAATATTAGGATATTGCTAATTTTGCTACACATTTCCTCTCTCCTTTGCTCTCATTTCTGCTCCATTCTGCTATTTTCTGGTTTACCTCCCACAGCTAAGTTAGTTTTAGTTTTCTCCAACATTACAAGTTAACCCAATAGTCCCAATTTTGTTCAGATGCAACCTATCCATCTTCTACAGCTGCCACTTCCCCCAGAACTGGTCACATTACCCAAGAATCTGAAACACACCATCCAACCAGTCATTTGTCTGCACCATCCTCCTGGCTAGGACTTGATGGCCCTTCCTATCCGGTAAGGTATTATTGTCCTGCCTAACTGAATGAAGATTTAAATGGCTCATCGCATCTGCTGGGGTAGACACACCAAGGTGCTGTGAAGACTTCCAAGGGTGCCACAAAAAAGATTCAAAATTCATGTAATCAAACTAAAACTAACCTTTGTCTCCAATTCAGTGGTTGGCATCTCCAAGGCCCGATGAATCTTGGGCCTCCTGCGCGACTGCCGACTGGGAATGAGCTGCACATGCGTGGTGTAGACTGTTTATGTTGGTCAGGCCCATGTGCATGACCAACAGGACTTGGAGCTGAAGACAAAGTGCCTGCACAAAAAGCAAAAACTCAAAAAGAGTGTAAAAACCCTGGGGAAGGCGAGAAAAACAGGGAGAGGTTAAGAAAAAAACAGGTGAGAAGACAAGGGAGAAGTTAAAAATGAAGTTCCCAGTAAGGGAAGAAGACAGAGGAAATAGGAGGTGTGCCTCAATTTTTTTATAGCATAGAGACATGCCATGACATATAAAAGGTTGGGAACCACTGCACTAGTACATGCCATTTCAAGTAATCCTGGGATTCCCACTTATGTGGCCCTGTTTCCTAATCTTTCTCCTAGTTCCAGAAAATCTGCTAGAAGGACTACAACATTTTGTTTCTACCTAGGTCATTGGATCCATCATGGGCCATGACATCTGGCTGCTGTCCTTACCCTTGTAGAATGTCTTGCATCTGCTTGTTGATATCCTTTGTACCCTGGCACCAGAGAGACATTTGTGAATAATGTTAGCAGTTACAAAAATTCCTGACTATATCCTTAAGTATTAAATCCCTTATTACAACTGTGTTTCTACCATTCACTTTTTCCCTCTGTGCAACCGAATCTTCTGTGGTGCCAGGGTTATTTTGATTCTTACTGCATTTCTCTATGGAGTCGCTCCGCTCCCTGATAGTAATAACCACCCTCTGAATTAATTATTTTCATGGTACAAAACATGATAAGAAGTCTCACAACACCAGGTTAAAGTCCAACAGGTTTATTTGGTAGCAAAAGCCACGAGCTTTCGGAGCACTGCTCCTTCGTCAGGTAAGGAGCAGCGCTCTGAAAGTTAGTGGCTTTTGCTACCAAATAAACCTGTTGGACTTTAACCTGGTGTTGTGAAACTTCTTACTGTGTTCACCCCAGTCCAACGCCGGCATCTCCACAACAAAACATGATAACAGCACATTTAGAAATGTTTTATAGTTAGTCACTCATTAATAAGGTATCACCAATGTTTGATATCACCAATTATTGCAATGGCTTTAGCTCATTATTTACAACTTTATTTGCATTCATCCACCAGACATCCAAATGTTTGATTTCTGCTTTCATGCAACTCCTTCTATGGGGAAGTGATGGCCTAGTGGTATTATCGCTAGGCTATTAATCCAGAAACTCAACTAATGTGCTGGTGACCCGGGTTCAAATCCTGCCATGGCAACTGGGGTGGAATTTGAATTCAATAACAATACCTGGAATTAAGAATCTACTGATGTTCAGGAAACCATTGTTGGAAAAACCCATCTGGTTCACTAATGTCCTTTAAGGAAAGAAATGTGCTGTCTGTCCTTACTGGTCTGACCTCCATGTGACTCCAGAACCACAGCAATGTGGTTGACTCTGAAATGGCCTAGTAAGCAGCTCAGTTCAAGGACAACTAAGGATGGGCAATGAATGCTGGCCAGCCACTGACACCCATGTCCCACCAATACATTTTTTAATACAGCCACTATAATCGTGCTTTTGAGAATTATTCATCTAGTACTTTCTGACTTTACTGCCATGATGATGCTACTCCCAGAATATTCTTTTGTTCTTTTCATTGTCACCGGTTGTGCGATTGGACAGTGTTATTTAGCAAGCCTGGTGAGTTGCAGATGTCCACAGCAGAAGCAAGGTTGTGATGAGATCTGGAGGATTCTTGTTGGAGCCTAAACTGAGGTTTGGGAAGATCTGATTTATGAGTAGTTGCTTCTGGATAACACTCCAGATGAATGATTGCATTGTTTAGTTGATGATTTGCAAAGGGATGAAAGGGCAGTTCAACCCATTAGAATTGATGATCGCTATGTACAATTCACCAATTGCCATTCCTGCTGAGCAGGAATTAGAGTTAGGGTTAGAATTGACCTGCTGTTTGGGAATGGGACATACCTAAGACATTTTAGTTATTGGTATTATTATATTACACAATGCCCAAAAAATTCAACTGACAAGAAGTTATAAGACTTAATTGGATTAATAGGATAGAGCGGACATGAGGAAGAACTCTTTTAAGCAAAGGATGGTGGGTGTCTGGAATTTGCTGCCCGAGTTGGTGGTGGAGGCAGAGACCCTAAACGTTTTTTAAAAAGTACCTGTATCTGCAGCTTAAATCCTGTAGAGCGACAGGGCTATGGGCCGGGTGCAAGTAGGTGGGATTAGAAAGGGCACATGGGTGTCCTCGGGCTGACATGGAGAAGATGGGCCGAATGGTCTCCTTCTGTGCTGTAACTTTTCTATGGTTCTATGGATTAAACCCAAATAATGTGACCACAAAGTTAAAAGATGTGCGGGTTAGGTTGATTGGCCAGGTTAAAAATTGTCCCTGAGATGCGTAGTTAGAGGGATTAGCGGGTAAATATGTGGGGGTAGGGCCTGGGTGGGATTGTAGTCGGTGCAGACTCGATGGGCCGAATGGCCTCCTTCTGCACTGTAGGGTTTCTATGATTTCTATGATTTCTATGAAAGTTGGTTGAGTTTCCAGGCCAGTTATACCTGTATTGTCACAAATGCTTAACCTAACAGTTTTATGAAATGATTAACAGTCATGATTGTACAGTACAAATCTCCTTCAAACTGAAACTTACCCATTTTCCCTGTTGTCACCTTTCCTTCTTAAAACACCCTCATGTCAATATCCATGTCATACATGCTGAGGCATCACTCATCATCAGGAATGTGCATGTGTACAATAACTACTTCTCAAGGTCACATCACATTCAGACCATCTATCCTGCTGCACCAATGATAATAGATGAGCTAGATATTAGACAAGACCCCAGGACATTGTCACCATGTGTAAGGTAGGGGTAATTGCATGGGCAACTCATGACCAGAACCTAGAAGGTATAGATCCCAAGCAGTTTCCACTGAAGCTCTTAACCAGCCAGGATAATGATTCCTTTCATTGGGGCATCTTATAAAAGATGTCAAAGATTTCAGAGCCAGAACTTGCACACAATGCACCAACATTACAGGAGAAAATGCGAACGTCATTGACACGTAACGCAAGGTAGATGAATACATTTTTAAAGATTCTTTACTTTTTCAAAGGCTTCTTTTGATTTGTGATTGCTATTAAGCAAAGAATTGGCATTGATTGGAGTGAATGCAGTACCAAGGATAATGTGGGGGAAGATGTTTTATAATATTGAATGCATGTAGGCAGCAGGCGTCATTATAAAGTGACCTCAGGCCCTTAGCTGAATATGCCCATGTGCGAGCGTTTGATATTTTTTCCCCTCGGCTGCTGGTGATACTGCAAGAGTTTCCTCTTAGTGAATGACTATGTCCTCTCTGTACTTGATTGTGGGTGCTTCCCCTAGCTTCCTTCACTTTTTCCTTTTCTTGTATATCAAGCTCTCTTTGAGCATACAACACAGTACACTGATTTTGGGTACACTAACCGAGATATACATATACGTTGATGCATCTGAAAGGCTGTTACAAAATTCTTATTGTGTGCTCTATGACTATTTTGGTGCCTGAATTTGCCTCATTGTATCCGTGTTCAGTTTGTGTCTAGTGCAAGGGGTGTTTAATCATGTCTGAGTGAAGATAGCTCTTGGCCATGAGAAACTATCCTTAAATGAAGGTAGCATAAATGAGTATAGTACCTTAAAAAGGAAAAATTGTGATAATTGCTTGGAAAACAGGGTATTGACTTGCAGAATGTGTTACTGATCATCATTGATAACTATACGATGATGAAATGGGACTTGGACAGTCAGTTGGATCCATTGAATAACTCCAAATACCTCGAGGAATCCAGTAATGCTTGAAAGCTAAACAGTGCTGTCAGGCTGCTATTCAGTCCAATGGGAAAATTCACCCTGCTGACTAATGTAGCAATCACCTATTTAATCGTCCTCTCTACTGCAAATTAATTTATAGTGTATGGAAGGAATCTGAGACATGAAGCCAGAAAATCCCTCCCATGGTAACTGGAAATGTCATCCCTGTCATTAGGATTGTCTGCTGGTCTACTTGCAATAGCTGGCACAATTGCTACTTTATTGAAATCTGCAAACGCAAATCTCATCTGCCATTTCCAACTAGATGTGCCACAGCTAAGTACTTTGTCATTGGTAGGTCTGGATAGTGCGTGTCAGCTGCAATCCGATCTGTCTAGTATTCTTTCTTTGATTATCTGAATTCTTTGCAGGCTAATTAGATTCCGATGAGCTGCCTGGTATGTCCTTGAGCTGTTGGGTTTTCTATGGATGAATTGGAAAATTATTGAATATTTGTACCAATTTAAGAAAAACTTGGATGAGTAATATGTGTATATGTATCTGTTTAATAGTAACTTTCTTTGTTCATTTCTTTTATCAATCTGTAGAAAGGGAATGTGTTCTGGTAGAAAGTTACCATATTGGAAAGTGGATGGAAGATAATGTATACCTAGAGGATAATGTCTTAATTTTGTGAAAAAAACAACGCCTAAGGCCAATTTTACCCCATTGTTATTAATGCCAAATAAAGAAGGAATATTTAACCCAATCTGGAGAATAGAAGTACAGTGGCTTCAGCACACTATCTTCTGTTCCAGCACTTTACATCTGTTCTGCAGACAGGGTTAGCGTCACATGGATTAAAGAGAATCAACAGCCCGTTTTACCACATGTCCAATTATATTTTTTGACTGAAGACTAATTTCACCTCAACTACATGTGATTTACCTGTGTCACAAAATATAAAACTGCAATATTTAGAGCAATCTGGATTTAATCCTGAAATCTGTGAGCTCGATTGCAGGGTTTATTAATAACCAGATGCTATTTCCTTTGCTGCTGATGAAAAGTCGGTGAAAAATCGCAACAACTAATGTCTCCATGATGAGAGCCACAGAAGAGGACAGAGTGCTTCATTTTTGAGAAGGTGCTCTTGAAGGTAATTTTTCCACGGTTTCACATTTAATGGAACTTTTGCTTGGCCGGAATGACGATTGGTGAATCGTACATAGTGATCATCGATTTTAATGGGCTGAAAACTCAGTGCATACTGAATCGGGACATAAATTTCCAGGCCAATGATCTCTGACATCAAATGGAACCCTTGTATGTTTATTCCTAAAATGGTTTCTAATTGTTTGGGTTTCTCTTTTGTGTCCAACTCTTTTTTCATAATAATAGTACTTAGCTGTTTATAAAATTCAAATGCCCCCAAAAAATGATGTTCCAATAACTAGGGTGATTTTGCTAACAATTCTCACACTTTTGAACAGCAAAAAAGAATAAAACTTGTTTTGGATGATTCTTTTCACCTGTCTAATACCAGTTCCCTCTCTCTATCCTGTCTCTATTTTCTATGCTACTATAATCAATATTCCATACTATGCTCTAACTTACTTCTTTTTTCAAAGAACCAAATATGCTATCCTGTTTTCTCTAACTCCTGTCTACATCTTCACTGTTGAAATCAAACTTCATTGTACTCTCTCCTAAACTTAATCATTGTCAGGACTGCTCAGTTTCTTCTTCATTCTATGGCCTTTGGGGAACTAACAGGAAGGGCCACAGATATACAGACGTTGGACAGAGTGAAAAAGAGAAATCAGTAAGCTGTGGTCAATCCTATTTCTTCTGCATCGATACATATACAAACTTTGATATACAAACTGGTACAATACTTAAGTTAGCCTGACAATTGTGTGCTCTTTCTGGTACAAACAATCCAATGGTGCATGTGGCAAACCTGGGCCTAACCACACAGATCCTTTCAACTCACTCAGTTAGTCCATCAGCCTGCAGTTTGCCTATATTCCTCACAGAATGAGATATTGTGGTGCTGCATAAATCTTGACATTGTTACCAGTAAGACTTTTGTTTATTCTTTCACGGGACAGGGGCCTCCCTGGTGGGGCCAGCATTTTTATTGCCCATCTCTAATTACGCTTGAGAAGGTGGTGGTGAGCTTCTTGAGCCACTGCAATCCATGTGGTACAGGTACACCCAAAGTGCTGTTAGGGAGGGAGTTTCATGATTTTGACCCAGCGATAGTGAACTAATGGTGATATAGTTCCAAGTCAGAATGGTGTGTGACTTGGGAGGGCAACTTGTAGATTGTGCTGTTCCCATATATCTTCTGCCCATGTCCTTCTAGGTGGTAGAGGGCATGAGTTTGAAAGATGCTGACAAAGGGGCCGTGGTGAGTTGCTGCAATGCATCTTATAGACGGTGTACATTCCTGCCACTGTGCCTCAGTGGTAGAGGGAGTGGATGTTGAAGATGATGGACGGGTGCCAATCAAGTGGGCTGCTTCGTCCTGGATGAGTCAAGTCTCTTGAGTGTTGTTGGAATTGCATTCATCCAGTCAAGTGGAAAATGTTCCATCACATTTCTGACTTGCCCCTTGTAGATGATGGACAGATTTTGGGGAGTCAAAGGGTGAATTATTCTCTGCAGATTTCCAGCCTCTGACCTGCTCTTGTAACCATAGTATTTAGATGGTTGGTCAAGTTCAGTTTCTGATCAATGGTAACCCCTAGGATATTGATAGTGATATATGTGGCATATTAACTGACAAATATTAACATATTTGAACCACCAAATTAAAAAATACATACATGAACATATCACCATTCTTGCTAATAGAATGCTATTTAATTTGATAGATGTTCAAAGGATTTAATAACATAGATATGGAGAAACTATTGATAGAGTCAGTTAGAGTGGGGCAACATGGTGGCACAGTGGTTAGCACTGCTGCTTCACAGCGCCAGGAACCTGGGTTCAATGCCCCCCCCTCGGCTTGGGTCACTGTCTGTGTGGAGTTTGCACGTTCTCCTCATGTCTGTATAGGTTTCCTCCGGGTGCTCTGGTTTCTCCCCCCCCCCCCCAAGTCCAAAAATGTGCTGGTTAGGTGGATTGGCCATGCTAAATTCTCCCTCAGTGCACCTGAACAGGCGCCGGAGTGTGGCGACTAGAGGTTTTTCACAGTAACTTCATTGCAGTGTTAATGTAAGACTACTTGTGACTAATAAATAAATAAACTTTAAAAAACTTTACATTTTAAAATTAGAGGAGAGGATTCAGGGAAAAAATCAGGAAGCAATTCTTCACATAAAAAGTATTGGAAATTTGGAAAAAAGCATGGGGCTGTTGAGTCAGTTGGATCTTTCAAGGGAGATAGATTTTTTTTAAGTAATGGCATCAAGAAATTTGGAGCAAAGTGTGAAAATGGAGTTGAGATACAGATCAAGCACAATATAATCAAATGGCAGCAGACCATTGATCAATCTGAAATTGATTTACCAGTAAAACGCCTGGCCAAAATGTAAACCCAGCAGTATCAATGCAGGAGTCAAGGATCAACAGTCCTTGTGTTATTATTATGCCAATAATATTGTAATATTGGGTCTATTGTATATCAGGAGATCTTATTTTGAACATTTGCACCAGTTCATAAATAGCTGTGAAAAGCTGGAGGACCAGTAAAGATGGCTAGGATGCAATGGAGCTTGAAATATCTGTGAACAGAGTGTGGAAAATCAAAATCGATTGGTCTAGATGCGACTGCAAAGATAGTGGAGTTGACAACAGTCGTCACAAACATTACAATGGCTGGAACTACCCTTTGAGCTGCTCCGACTCCACAGCTCTAGCTTTGCTGGAAGTAGTAAGGAAACCCTCTTTCAAGTGGAAGGGGATGAGCCATGAGGAAAAGCACAACCAATGACATTTTATGATCCAAGTCCCAATCAACATAGCATAACATGAATGGAAGTTGAAAAATAAACTTCCACTCATATATAACTGACCTGAGGAGGCAGTGGTGTAGTTCTATTTCACTGGACGAATAATCTAGAGATCCAGGGTAATGCTCTGGGGGCCTGCGTTCGAATCCCACCATGGCATATGGTGAAATTTGAATTCAATAAAGATCTGGAATTAAAAGCCTAATAATGACTATGAAGCCATTGTTGTAAAAACCCATCTGGTTTACTTAGGGAAGGAAATCTGTCGTCCTTACCTGGTCTGGCCCATATGTGGCTCCAGATCCACAGCAATATGGTTGACTCTTAATTGCCCTCAGGGATGGACGATAAATGCTGGCCCAGACAGGAACGCCTACATCCCATGAACGAATAAAAAAAAAATCTTTATTATGCTTGATTAAAATTTTGGAATAGGCATTTGATTCTCAAACTTATTTTGAATGGAATGGCCCAGTATCCCAATAGCACTACCTTCCATACCCAATCTGCTATCACATTATTTCATAACTATCTGTCATAGATTTATAGATTCATAGAAAATAGCCATTTGGCCCTTCGAGCCTGCTCCGCTATTCAGTATGATCATGGCTGATCATCCAACTCAATACCCTGATCCTGCCTTCCCCCTATATCCTTTGATCCCTTTTGCCTCATGAACTACATCTAACTCCTACTTGAAAACATTGGCCTCAACTGCATTTTGTGGTAGCAAATTCCACAGGTCTACCACTCTCTGGGTGAAGAAATTTCTCTGGTCTCTGTCCTAGAAGGTTTACCTCTTATCCTTAGACTATGACTCCTGGTTTTGGACTCCCCCACCATCAGGAGCACCCTTCCTCCATCTACTCTGTCTAGTCTTGTTAGAATTTTATAGGATTCTATGAGATTTCCCCTCAATCTTCTGAACTCCTGCAAACATAATTCCAGCCGACTTAATCTCTCCGCATATGTCAGTTCCTTCATCCCAGGAATTAGTCTGGTAGACCTTCTCTGCACTCCCTCTATAGCAAGAACATCCTTCCTCAGATAAGGAGACCAAAACTGCACTCAATATTTTGGGTGTGGCCACACCAAGACCCTGTCTAATTGCAGCAAGACATCCCTGCTCCTGTATTTGAATCCTCTCATGGTGAAGGCCAACATACCACTCGCCTCTTTTACTGCCAGCTGCACCTGCATGCTTACCTTCAGATACTGGTGTATGAGGACACCCATGTCTTGTTGCACATTCCCCTCTTTCAATTTATCACCATTCAGAAAATAATCTGCCTTCCTGCTTTTGTTGCCGAAGTGGATAATCTCACATTTATCCACATTGTACTGCATCTGCCATGCATTTTCCACTCACTCAACTTGTCCAAATCTGGAGAATCTCTGCATCCTTCTCACAGCTCCTCCTCCCACCCAACTTTGGGTCATCTCCAAATTTGAAAATATTGCATTTAGTCACTCATCTAAAACATTAATATAAATTGCCAATAGCTGGGTCTCAGCACTTACCCTTGGAGTACCCCACTAGTCACCGCCTGTTATTTGGAAAAAGACTAATTTATTCCTACTCTTTGTTCCTTGTCTGCCAAACAGTTTTCTAGCCATCTCAATACATTATCCCCAATCCCACGCACTTTAAGTTTACACACTAAAATCTTATGGTGGGATTTTGTCAAAAGCCTTCTGAAAGTCCAAATAAACCACATCCATTGGCTTCACCTAATCAACTCTACTAGTTACATCCTCTAAGAATTCCAGTATATATTTCAAACATGATTTCCTTTTCATAAATCCATGATGACTCTGTCTAATTCTGCCAGTGTTTTCCAAGTGCTCAGCTAAAATCACACTCATAGGGCAGAATTTTCCAGCTGTGCTCACCCCAAAACCGGAAAATCCCGCCCAAGGTCAATGGGCCTTTGCATGATCCATTCCCCCCAACCCCGTCTGCTTCGATTCCCATGGTGGGTGGGATGGGAAAATTCCCCCCAAAGTGTTCCTATGTTTATGGAAAGTACTGGGGCCCTCATTTTAAGTATTATCTGTCTGTTGCTTGCTCCCCATCTTCCCAAGTGAATCCTAACAATCAAGATATTTCAATCCTTAAACCTGTCCCACTCACAGTCCATAAAAACCCATATGAAAAACACATGCAACTTTCCCTCAAGCAGAGTGCAATCAAAAATGATGTGACAAAACAACAAACAACATGTGTATGTGCATGTTAAAACTGGAACAGTGGAAATAACAAATGATTCATTGCAGAAACATGACACTGAAGGAGACCATTTGGCCCAATGTATCTGTCCTGGCTGAAATAAAGTCAGCCTGATCTCACTTTCTAGGTCTGTCTGTACCCCTGTAGGTTACAACACCTCAGGTGGATATCTGAGCATTTTTTAAGTGCGATATGAAGTTTTTTTCCTCTTCCATTTTTCAGTCAGTGAGTTCGAGAGCCCCACCACACACTGGGTGAAAACGAATGCTGCTCCAATTACTTTAATTTTATTTCCCTTGGATATTGACCTGTCCTGGTCCCTCCAATCCGATGCTATCATTAAGAAAGCTCACCAATGCCTCTACTTTCTCAGAAGGCTATGGAAATTCAGCATGTCCACTACGACTCTCACCAATTTTTGCAGATGCACCATAGAAAGCATCCTATCCAATTGTATCACAGCTGGGATGGCTCCTGCTCTGACCAAGACCACAAGAAACTACAAAGGGTTGTGAACGTAGCCCAGTCCATCATGCAAACCAGCTTCTCATCCATTGACTCTGTCCTCACTTCCTGCTGCCTTGGAAAAACAGCTAGTATAATCATGCCCAACACACCCGGGGCATTCCCTCTTCCACCTTCCTCCGTCGAGAAAAAGATACAAAATTCTGGAAACATGTACCAACCGACTCAAGAACAGCTTCTTCCCTGCGGTCATCTGACTTTTGAATGGTCCTATCATATATTAAGCTGATCTTTCTCTTCATCCTATCTGTAACTGCAACACTATATTCTGCACCCTATCCTTTTCCTTCACCCTATCCACTTCATGAACAGTGTGTTCCGTCTGCATAGCATGCAAGAAACAATACTTTTTACTGTATCCCAGTATATGTGACAATAAATCAAATCAAATATTTACCTCTCTACCAAGGAAAATAAGTCCTTCCTATCCACGCCACCTAGGTTCTTCGTAATTTTGTACAGCTCAATTAAATCACCCCCTCAGCCTCTTTAGTTCGAAAATAACCCACCAGCCTATCCAAATTTATCTTTTAGCTAAAATTCAATTTCTAGCAATATCTTTGTAAGTCTTCTCTGTATCCTCTCTCGTGCAATCACCTCTCACAAAGCTGTTTTATATTCTTTCTGAACATACTCAGCGAATACACCTGTAAAATCTTAAATTGTTCATTTTTCAATGTCAATTTCATCTTCCTTGGTGTTCTTTCATGCCTCCTCCATGTTAACTTACCACCTCCATGTTCATTGTTTCTTCTCCTACAGTGTTATTATTCCACACTGCCACCTCTCCTCCACACTCTATTACCATTTGCATTTACATGCCGTTCTTCACACAGTCTTTCATTCTGCTCTGATTTGGCATTAGCATGAGTATTGTCTCTCCTACATAGTGCTATTATCACTTACTGCCACCTCTCCTCCACACTAGACTTTCATTAACATTTGCATAGTGGTCTTCGCACAGCCCTTTATTTTATTCTCTCTAGGTATTAGTGTGAATATTGTCTTTGGTATTTCACTTCTAGTACTCAACATCTGGGTTCCATTGCAATTATTTGCTTTTGTTCCCTTCCGTAATACCATCACTGGCTCACGAACCACCAGATAAGTGCTCAGTTTTATCGACATACGTTTTAACTGGAGATATATAGTTACACTTTTTGACAGTCACTAAGATTCAAAATTATGTTCCTATTAAGTTCAATAGCTGCATATTGTTTTTTTAAAAATAGTTGGATTGATATGCTGTAGTAAACCCTGGGTCATCAACATATGATGTGGAGATGCCGGCGTTGGACTGGGGTAAGCACAGTAAGAAGTCTCACAGCACCAGGTTAAAGTCCAACAGGTTTATTTGGTAGCAAATACCATAAGCTTTCGGAGCACAGCTCCTTCGTCACTCCACTCCACTCCACTCCATCTGACGAAGGAGCTGTGCTCCGAAAGCTTATGGTATTTGCTACCAAATAAACCTGTTGGACTTTAACCTGGTGTTGTGAGACTTCTTACTCATCAACACATGACAGTTTGCATTATTCCCTTGTTGATGATGTAGGAAGGTTTAGCAGATAAAGTCACATTGTACAAATGGGTTAAGTTCTTGAATCTTAAAATCGGACAGCATAATTTCACCCAATACTGTAAATATTTCCCTTTTCTAGACCAGGTTATTCAGGCAGCTATTGGACATCAGGTGCTCCATTTTCAGCTGAAAAAAAATTAAGTTTAGTTTATTAATTAGTGTCACAAGTAGGCTTTCATTAACACAGCAATGAAGTTACTGTGAAAATCCCCAAGTCGCCACACTCCAGCACCTGTTCAGGTACACTGAGGGAGAATTTACCATGGCCAATGCTTCTAACCAGTCTTTCAGACTGGGAGGAAACCAGAACACCCGGAGAAAACCCATGCAGACATGGGGAGAATGTGCAAACTCCATGCAGACAGTCACCCAAGGCAAGATTCGAACCCGGGCCCCTGGCGCTGTGAGGCCAACCACGGTGCCGCCATGCTGCCTATGCGACCAAGAGGCTGCATTTGTATTCATTATGGCCATTAGACTAATAGCTTAGTTCCTTTGAAAAATATAAAATTGGGCCCAGTCAGCTCAATGGTCACAGGTGGGCTTTATCTGCACCATCATGACAAAAAGATTCATCTGTAGTCTTAGAAAAGTGTCACATGCCTTTTCAGTCAGAAGTTGGCTTTATTTTTCATTCTTTCAATTCAGGAGATCTATAAAATTCAGAAGAATTGTGTGTCATGTTCTCCATTGGGAATTGGACCGCAGCTGAAAACACCAGACCTAATGGCCTCAGTGACGGACTGACATTTGTGTTTTGTCCTGTCGAACAGAATAGCTGTCAGTCAAGTTTCCAACTTTGAATTCAGTTCACAGATAGGGTTAGTATCATAAACAATAAACACTTACTGTTAGAAATAGCAAGGCTGTGTGCTGTATATCATGCAAGTACTGGAACTGTTGGCACACTGTTCACGTAATATCCATTCACGTTATTTTCCCTTAATTTGACTAGACATTTTTTCTATAAATTGAAGCATGCACATTTTAGAACATAGAACATAGAACAGTACAGCACAGAACAGGCCCTTCGGCCCACGATGATGTGCCGAGCTTTATCTGAAACCAAGATCAAGCTATCCCACTCCCTATCATCCTGGTGTGCTCCATGTGCCTATCCAATAACCGCTTAAATGTTTCTAAAGTGTCTGACTCCACTATCACTGCAGGCAGTCCATTCCACACCCCAACCACTCTCTGCGTAAAGAACCTACCTCTGATATCCGTCCTGTATCTCCCACCACGAACCCTATAGTTATGCCCCCTTGTAATAGCTCCATCCACCCGAGGAAATAGTCTGAACGTTCACTCTATCTATTCCCTTTATCATTTTATACACCTCTATTAAGTCTCCCCTCAGCCTCCTCCGCTCCAGAGAGAACAGCCCTAGCTCCCTCAACCTTTCCTCATATGACCTACCCTCCAAACCAGGCAGCATCCTGGTAAATCTCCTCTGCACTCTTTCCAGCGCTTCCACATCCTTCTTAAAGTGAGGTGACCAGAACTGCACACAATATTCCAAATGTGGTCTCACCAAGGTCCTGTACAGTTGCAGCATAACCCCACGGCTCTTAAACTCCAACCCCCTGTTAATAAAAGCTAACACACTATAGGCCTTCTTCACAGCTCTATCCACTTGACTGGCAACCTTTAGAGATCTGTGGATATGGACCCCAAGATCTCTCTGTTCCTCCACAGTCTTCAGAACCCTACCTTTGACCCTGTAATCCACATTTAAATTTGTCCTACCAAAATGAATCACCTCACATTTATCAGGGTTAAACTCCATTTGCCATTTTTCAGCCCAGCTTTGCATCCTATCTATGTCTCTTTGCAGCCTACAACAGCCCTCCACCTCATCCACTACTCCACCAATCTTGGTGTCATCAGCAAATTTACTGATCCACCCTTCAGCCCCCTCCTCTAAGTCATTAATAAAAATCACAAAGAGCAGAGGACCAAGCACTGATCCCTGCGGCACACCGCTAGCAACCTGCCTCCAATCCGAAAATTTTCCATCGACCACCACCCTCTGTCTTCGGTCAGACAGCCAGTTACCTATCCAATCGGCCAACTTTCCCTCTATCCCACACCTCCTCACTTTCATCATAAGCCGACCATGGGGGACCTTATCAAACGCCTTACTAAAATCCATGTATATGACATCAACTGCCCTACCTTCATCAACACACTTAGTTACCTCCTCAAAAAATTCTATCAAATTTGTGAGGCACGACTTGCCCTTCACGAATCCATGCTGACTATCTCGGATTAATCCGCATCTTTCTAAATGGTCGTAAATCCCATCCCTAAGGACCCTTTCCATCAATTTACCAACCACCGAAGTAAGACTAACCGGTCTATAACTACCAGGGTCATTTCTATTCCCTTTCTTAAACAGAGGAACAACATTCGCCATTCTCCAGTCCTCTGGCACCATCCCCGTGGACAGTGAGGACCCAAAGATCAACGCCAAAGGCTCTGCAATCTCATCCCTTGCCTCCCACAGATTCCTAGGATACATTTCATCAGGCCCAGGGGACTTATCGACCTTCAGTTTATTCAAAACTGCCAAGACATCCTCCCTCCGAACATCTATTTCCTCCAGCCTATTAGCCTGTAACACCTTGTCTTCCTCAAAAACATGGCCCCTCTCCTTGGTGAACACTGAAGAAAAGTATTCATTCATCACCTCGCCTATCTCTACTGACTCCATACATAAGTTCCCACTACTGTCCTTGACCGGCCCTTGAACCAGAATAACTTGTAAGCTCTACCGGCACTCTAAGATAATTGTCCTTACTTATGCCATTTGTGTTGTATTTCCTGAGTTTGAACTCCTCTGTTCCCAACAATCCTGCCACTAAACAGTGCCCACTGAAGATGCTGAATACTTGAAGTGCTCTGAGCTAATCTAATACATATTATGGGATTCTGGACGGCCTGTCTGATTTTCACATGCAATGCAAATATCTCAGAACTTTGAAAGGTTTAAAGACCAACCCAGACATACACCAGTAAACCTAAAAAAGTGACAAGAATAGTCATCGTAACAAGCATGACTATAATAACAAGATGCATGCCTTACTTAATGACAGGTTCAAATTTGTATACATTGGATCTGCCATTTAACCTAATCAGACAGGCTTGCCTTTTATGCCCTATTTTGTCTATGACCACTTCTGCACAGCATGAATTGGCCAAGTGGTTGGGTGAATTGTTCCCACCCATTTTGAACAAGCTTTCCAGATACATGGTGAAGGATTCCTTCACATTTGCAAAGACCATAAGAGGACTTGCATATTGATAGCAATGCTGTGTCCATGGGCTCATTTGATGTTGCTGTCCTATTCATCAATGTTCCACTTAAGGAAGCTATAGATATTTGCAATGTAGCACTATATCATCACAATCTAGACCCGCCACGATTGCATGAATCAATACTCATGGAGCTCATGAACTCAGCAACTTAGAGTCATAGAGTCACAGAGATTTACAGCATGGAAACAGGCCCTTCGGCCCAACTTGTCCATGCCGCTCTTTTTTTTAAACCCCTAAACTAATCCCTATTGCCTGCATTTGGCCCATATCTCTCTATACCCATCTTACCCATGTAATTATCTAAATGCTTTTTAAAAGACAAAATTGAACCTGCCTCTACTACTGCCTCTGGCAGCTTGTTCCAGACACTCACCACCCTCTGCGTGAAAAAATTGCACCTCCGGACACTTTTGAATCTCTCCCCTGTCACCTTAAACCTATGTCCTCTAGTTTTAGACTCCTCTACCTTTGGGAAAAGATTTTGACTATCTAGCTGATCTGTGCCCCTCATTATTTTATAGACTTCTATAAGATCACCCCTCAGCCTTCTACGCTCAGAGAAAAAAGTCCCAATCTATCCAGCCTGTATAATGTCATGGGATCCCTCGTAGGCATAACTCTCGCAAACATCTTTGTTGGGTTCCAAGAGATAATTGTCTTTGTTGGAATGACACCTAACCTCCCACCCCTCACACATTTCCAATATGTGAATGATACATTTACTATATTTAAATTTGCATTTACATTTCAGCAACAGTGAAGCTAGCTGTTACTATTCAGTAGGAACATGAGTGATATTCACCACTAACAGGATGCTCTTGGCAAGCTGAAAAGAAATTCTGCCTATCACACAAACCATCAAGTCCTGGTGGCATCCTAGTAAATCTTTTCTGCATTTTTTCTAGTTTAATAATATCCTTTCTATAATAGGGTGCCCAGAACTGTACTCAATACAGTTGTATGGCTGTATGGTTAAGTTCAATTTTAATGGCAACACGTAGGCACAAATAAATAATGTCATGGGATCCCCTCTTAGCAAACATCTTTATTGATTTGATTTGATTTATTATTGTCACATGTATTAACATACAGTGAAAAGTATTGTTTCTTGCACACTATGCAGACAAAGCATACTGTTCATAGAGAATGAAAGGAGAGAGTGCAGAATATAGTGTTACAGTCATAGCTAGGGTGTAAAGAAAGATCAACTTAATGCAAGGTAAGTCCATTCAAAAATCTGACAGCAGCAGGGAAGAAGCTGTTCTTGAGTCGGTTGGTACGTGACCTCAGACTTTTGTATCTTTTTCCCGAAGGAAGAAGGTGGAAGAGAGAATGTCCGGGATGCGTGGGGTCTTTAATTATGCTGGCTGCTTTGCCGAGGCAGCGGGAAGTATAGATAGAGTCAATGGATGGGTGGCTGGTTTGCGTGATGGATTGGGCTACATTCACAACCTTTTGTAGTTCCTTGCGGTCTAGGGCAGAGCAGGAGCCATACCAAGCTGTGATACAACCAGAAAGAATGCTTTCTATGGTGCATCTGTAAAAGTTGGTGAGAGTTGTAGCTGACATGCCAAATTTCCTTAGTCTTCAGAGAAAGTAGAGGCGTTGATGGGCTTTCTTAACTATAGTGTCAGCATGGGGGGACCAGGACAGGTTGTTGATGATCTGGATACCTAAAAACTTGAAGCTCTCGACCCTTTCTACTTTGTCCCCATTGATGTAGACAGGGGCATGTTCTCCTTTACGCTTCCTGAAGTCGATGACTTCAGGAAGCGTAAAGGATTGGGTTCCAAGAGATAATTGTCTTTGTTGGAATGACATCTAACCTCCTACCCCTTGCATATTTCCAATATGTGAATGATACATCTACTCTATTTAAATTTGCAGCAGTGTGTAATAATTTCCTCGCATGTTTTAATGAGCCTATCCTGCACTCAAATTCACTTTTGAAATGGAGCAGTCAAATGAACTCCTTTTCCTTAAGTACTAGTTGAGAAATCTGCCAGGGAGTTCCCTATCAGTCTACTGCAAGCCTAACTTCAGTGGTCAATATATACATTGGTATTCTTTCAGTTCCACATCCAATAATATTGGCCTTATAGGCAACCTTGTACATAGGGCCCTAGCTATATGCTCACCATGCTGCTGAAATAGGGCACATCAAAAACTTGCAGGATAATGGCGACCCTGATCAGATCATTTCACACTGCATGTTGTGCAAACTCACGACTAGGCCTAAGGCCATCACTTTCGGCCCTGAAAAGTGCCCGACCTACCTCAGAATAGCCTGGAAAGGCAAAGTATCTCAAAACACTTCAGCAACAGGTGAAGCATCAGCATCAGCACTTCAGCATCAGGTTCCTACTATTCAGTAGGAACCTGAGTGATATTCACCACTAACAGGATGCTGCTGTCAAGCTGAAAAAAAGTTCTGCCTATCACACAAATGAGCAATATGCTATAGGAATTTCAGTAACAGTATGATGTGAGTTATGTATGCCGTACATCCCAAAGACTGACGGCAGATCACATCAAACAACATGTTCCTTCATTTGTTTGCAACGGGCAAAGTACAGACTGTACCCAACCAGCCCGTGATTGCAAATCTCAAAACAGTGTTCAACATTCAATTGCAGTTCCGAAATTGGATAACATTTGCAAAAGAATCTTCACTGTGTTAAAAATTATTCTGTGGTTAAGCCTCTCAGTTGCAGTCCAGTAATAAAGATGACGCAAGTCCAGCTTCTTCACAAACTCACTTTATTATCTTTTACAACTCCACATACACACAGCCAACACCCAGTGCCACCTGTAACACCTTCATATATCCTGGTGAGTATTATTAAACAATTAACATACAAATTAGGTCTAAAGTGGAATGTTGCAGTTAACCCATTCCTGACAGCTGACACACAATTTAAGATTGTCAATCAAGCTCACAGTGTAGTAGTGCTGCAGCTATATATATATATTAATACACAGGGCCCTGTTCTTTGCAGACAGAAACAACATGTACACATGTTGTGCCTTATTTCAGCTAAACCAAATAAGTGATAACCATTTGTATTTCATTCCTCAGGGCAATGCTTTAACCAATCAGAGCCAAGCTGCCTGGTTTAAATTTTCAAACTATGCCTGGCAATTAATTGCTAAAATTAAAGCAAAATATTGCAGATGCTGGAATCTGAAACAAAACCAGAAAATGCTAGAAAATCTCAGCAGGTCTGGCAGCATCTGTGGAGAGAGAAAATAGAGTGCCAGGGTGCTGTGTGGGCACTGCCAGGGTATCAGGCTGGCACTGCCCAAGGGGTACTGCCCCCAACTTCCCAGGGGGCCTCAATGGCCCCTGTCCACACCAGCAGGGTTGATGGGGAGCAGCTTTAATCCTTGCTGGTGGGAAGCTCTCCCAGCGGGGTGGGAGATATTAGCGAGCCTCGATGATACTGCCCTGGGCTCGCTAATGATATTGAAATTGAGATTTCAATATTGTAATCAGCCTCTTGCTGATTTCCAGTTCGAGGCTGATTACGTTAAGAAAAATGGCCCGGAAGAGCCACGTAATCAGCTGGTCGCGAATCCCGCTATAGGCACACTGCTGATGTCTCTCCGCTATTTAAGCAGTGCAGCGGGCCGGAAGAATTGCCCCCATAATTCCCAACCTTGCATAGCAATTAAGTGCACAAGAGAGAATGCATAACAACAAGATTTGCATCCTGACAGACGCCTCAAAAATGATGCCAAACATGATATTGAATAAGGGGAGCAGTGTCAGCTATCACCATCTTACTTTGCCTGAGGAGTCTCCACAGTGTGAGTTGTGTACTGTTAAGGCTTGAATTGAAAGACGCATCTACATTTTGGGGGCATGGTGTTCCAAAGGATTAACCTTTGTCCCCAGACTGTGAAACTAGATCTAGCTGTGGATATTAAACTGGCTTGCTGGACTCCTCAAACGGGCGGCATGGTAGCACAGTGGTTAGCACTGCTACTTCACAGCTTCAGGGACCTGGGTTCGATTCCCGGCTTGGGTCACTGTCTGTGTGGAGTTTGCACATTCTCCTCGTGTCTGCGTGGGTTTCCTCCGGGTGCTCCGGTTTCCTCCCACAGTCCAAAGATGTGTGGGTTAGGTTGATTGGCCATGCTAAAATTGCCCCTTAGTGTCCTGAGATGCATAGGTTAGAGGGATTAGCGGGTAAAATATGTAGGGATATGGGGGTAGGGCTTGGGTGGGATTATGGTCGATGCAGACTCGATGGGCCGAATGGCCTCTTTCTGCACTGTAGGGTTCTATTATTCTATGATTCTAAATAATCATCAGTTAGTCATTCTGGCAACAACATTCATCTTGACGACTGCGCTAGACCGCCCACTCGCGACTCTCCAATCCTCTGTTGCCCCAACGTGATCTACACCTGGTGCAACATGGCCAGAAAATCACGGCCCTATCTCCCAGCCCACTTTCCAATTACCAATAAAACTCTTGCCGAAAAGTCATCAAAGGTTTAATAAATGGGTTAAATGAATGAACAAAAATTTAGCAGATGGAGCATAATATGGGAAAATGTGAGACTATCAACTTTGGTAGCAGGAGTAAAAAGGCAATGTGTTATTTAAAAAGAAAATACAAAATGCTGCCATATAAAGGGGCCTGAGTGTCAGAAAAAGATAACATGCAAGTACAGCAATTCATCAGGCAGGCAGATAGAGTGTTAGCCTTGATTGCAAAGGTAATGGAGTATAAAATTAGGGAAATCTTGTATTAAGTGTATGGGTCATTGGTGAGACTGCACCTAGTGTACTGCATACGGTTTTGATCGCTTTATTTATAGAGTCATAGAGGTTTACAGCATGGAAACAGGCCCTTCAGCCCAACTTGTCCATGCTGCCTAGTTTTTACTGCAAACTAGTCCCAGTTGCCTGCATTTGACCCATATCCCTCTGTACCCATCTTCTCCATCTTTAAAGAGGGCTCAGTTTGCAATGGAGGCAGTTCAATGGATGTTCATCACATTAACTCCTGGGATGAAAGAGTTGTCTTATGAAAAAATATTGAGCAGGTTGCATCGATACTCATTGGAGTTCAGAAGAATAAAAGGTGATTTTATTGAAATATTTTGGATTCTGAGGGAGCTGCTGAGAGGATGTTTCCCCTCATGGGGAAATCTAGAGAGCAAAGTTTCAAAATAAGTTGTCTCCCATTTAAAATAGAGAGAAGGAGGAATTTATTTTCTTAGTGGTTGTTAATCTTTGCAGTTTTCTATTCCAGAGAACAGTGGAGGCTGGGCCATTGAATATACTCAAGGCTGAGTTAGACAGAGTTTTGATTTACAAGGGAGACAAGGGTTATGGGGGGGTGGATAGAAAAGTAAAGTTAAGACAACCATCAGATCAGCCATGATCTTATTAAGCAAGCTTGAAGGCTCAAAATGCCTGCTCCTGCTTCTATTTCTTCTGTGTGTCTGCTCTTATGAGCAAGAAAATTTCACTAATTTGTTTTTTTAAAAGTTTAACGTTTATTTATTTATTAGTGTCACAAGTAGGCTTACATTAACACTGCAATGAAGTTACTGTGAAAAGCCCCTAGTCGCCACACTCTGGTGTCTGTTTGGGTACACTGAGGGAGAATTTAGCATGGCAAATGCACCTAACCAGCACGTCTTTTGGACTGTGGGAGGAAACCGGTGCACCCGGAGGAAACCCACACAGACACGGGGAGAACGTGCAGACTCTGCATAGTCAATGACCCAAGCTGGGAATCAAGCCCAGGTCTCTGGCGCTGTGAGGCAGCAGTGTTAACCACTGTGCCACAATGCCGCAGTAATTTGGGTAGCTTGTGCAAACAACTGGCACAGACACAATGGGCTGAATGGCCTCTTTCTGTGCTGCATGATTCTATGATTTTTGATAACTATAGGAACAAATATTGTCGATATTCTGAATCTGAAACAAAAATGCTGAAAACACACAGTGGGCCAACCAGCATCCGTGGAGACAACAGGCAAGTTTACATTTCAGGAGTGAAACCTTCTTCAGAACTCCTGCTGAAGTTTGTTTTTATAAATTCTATTTATTAACACAAGTCATTAACCTCTCTTGTGCAGAACTGATGCCAAGATTGTTCAGCTATTTTCTGATTTATACAAATATAACAGCAGGGATGTAAATAGTTATCATCTAGCACATGGAGTAATGCTTCAATATAAATTCCCATCAATTACAGTACACTCCGTTACTTCCATTATAACTGATCTTATCAAAGTGGTAAAGATGAATATATAACCTAATTATAGTAATTTCCAAACCTAAGTAGGAACACTACATCAGTATAGGGAAAGAATCAAATTGCTAAATCAGCAACGCTATCTCTTTGTGATACTGTTCACAGTTGTTATGGCAATCTGTATGATCTGCTACTGTCATATGAAAGTTTCTTTTTCCTTTTTTTATAATAATTCTCAACTGCAGTTCGAAAGACTTGTTGGTTAGGTGCATTGGCTATGCTAAATTGTCCCTCAGTGTACCCGAACAGGCACCCGAGTGACTAAGGGGGCATTCACAGTAATTCCATTTAAACCTACTTGTGTCACTAATAAATAAACTTTAAGTGAGCCTGCAATAATCAAATCGGACAAGGTTTGCAGTGATGTCTACAGCTACCGTGTAAAAACAAATTTCTGTGAATCTACAGGTTCTCCACTATCAACTCTTCAGTCATGTTATTGAAGACAGAATAATTACAGATTCTGTAAAAAAAATAGAGTCAAGTCCTCTCCGCTGTAAATAGCAGCCTCTCAAATCGAAAACTGCATCAATCAGGCCTCAGGGAAAACTCAAGCCAATCTCAAATGCCTAAGGTAACAGGATGTGATATATTTTGTACAAAGATTGACAGGAAATTGCTGATTGCAATTTCAAACACTGATTTAGAATATCTATTGAATGACCTACAATGACAGAACTATGAGAAAATTGTGTTTGGTGTGATAGCTGACAGCAGACTTAATAAAACACTCCATACCTTTACACCAAACGTTAAAGGGAGAATTTTAATGTATCCTCCCCCTCTCTATATCCCTCTCCCACCATCTCAGTTGGAATGGGGTGGGGTTTGCAGTTAAATTAGGTAAAGGACACTGACCTCTTGGCTCCTCCTGGATTCCTGCCCACTGCCATCTTAACCGTGCATTTTCCAGGCGGTCAGCAATGCTTCATGGATTCAGTTGAGGTTCATTAGGACATTGATGGAATTTTAACAGGAAATAGTGGCTGTGCAAACAGAACCAGACCCATTGAGTAAAAGCTGGTGAGATTGGTTTCAGAGAGCCACTGAAAACTGTACCTCAGAAGCGCTCAGGGGCAGGCATTGCACTCAGAGGGATTTTGTGTGCTATGGTTTGTTTTGGTTTTACAAAAGATATTTGAGTTTCTTTCTAAATGATTTTGCTTTAATGGCTAAATCACCAAGCTCTCATTCTGCCAAGGTGAACAATTTTGAGTGGAATTCTCCCCAAAAAATTCTTAGTGCCGAATTCGCGTAAAAACTGGAGTATCACTGGAGCTTTTTTCAGCGGGATTTTCAAAATGAATCTGCCACACTCAGTGCATCACAGAGTAGCCCCGCACTGCCGGCCTCACATTCGCTGGCCAGCTTGGTTGCTGGTCAGCACAAAAACCCACCATCGCTGCCCCTCCGACCCCCGCCATGCCCGGATTGCTGGCCTCCCAGATGTGTCCGGGCCAGCCTCGACTGCCCCCGCCCCACACAGTGTCACCTTGAGCTCATCCCCCCCCTCCCCAGCAGTCCTGATCTCCCCAACACACACACACACACACACCGCCCCCCGGAGCCCCGATCGCCCCAGCAGGCCGACCACCCCACCACCATGGCCAACCTCGATCAGCCCTT
Source organism: Mustelus asterias (assembly GCF_964213995.1). Classification (NCBI taxonomy): domain Eukaryota; kingdom Metazoa; phylum Chordata; class Chondrichthyes; order Carcharhiniformes; family Triakidae; genus Mustelus; species Mustelus asterias. The sequence goes on along the minus strand of NC_135807.1, from coordinate 46,809,569 downwards.
CCCTCCCTCTGTCACCAATCCCAAGTGCAGAGTGGCAGTGGGACCCCCCACCCCCACTGATCTCCCCAGAGGCCCCATCCCATTAGGCCTTGCCCCGTCTTCCCCACCCCCTTGGCACTGCCTGATGCCGAGTGGGCAGTGCCAAGGTGCCCCTTGGGCATTGCCACTTTACCCCTTGGACAGTGCAAGGGGGCAGGCTGGCACTGCCAGGCTAGCAATACCCAGGGGGACGCCCCCTTACTCCCGACCTCCTGGTGGGGCCTTCATGGCCCCCCCTTCACTCCAGCGGGGTCGGTCCACCAGCTCCCTGTCAGTGGGGAGTTGTTGTAAACCCCGCTGGAATGAAACATGCCTGGCAGGGATGGGGGGAGAGGCTAATGACATTAAAATTTGTAATTAAATATTTAAAGCAGCTCCGCGCTGATTTCTGGTGCGGAGCTGATGATGTCAGAAATCTGGGGGCCGGAGATGTGCAGAAGCCATCGCGCCCAGCGTAAAGCCTGCTACACAGCCTCCGCTTATGTCCCCCTGCCCATTGAGCTGCTACAGCAGTGCAGCGGGCTGGGAGAATCACCCCCTTTGTCTTCCAATCCCCTTTCCTCACTCGATATCACATTTCCAACTAACATTAATCATTTAATTACAGCACAATATTTAAAAGTAAAATTGGGGTATAGAGTGTAACTGAATTTTGGTTATCTCCTTGCTTAGACTGTTTTAAAGTTCTAATTAAAGTTCTAATACCAGAGTTAGAACACTTTTGTTACCATACAAGAAATAAAGGTAGAGATTTGAATTGGAAAACTTCATGCAATAGCGATTAACACATCTCTGTTGCCTTCCCTTACTGCTAATTTTCTGCAGGTTTTAACCCATTTAAATTAATATGTTAATGTCTGCACAGAAGAACATAATAAGCGTGTTAAGCTTTTTTACATAAAATCTGTTAATCAGGTTTTCTACCCTACTTGTGTTTTCAACACCACATGCTCTCCTCCTATTTGTCAATTCGATTACGTCGGTATCAATCAATCCTGTCTTAATCTCTGCTCCAATTTCGTCATCTCACAGATTGCAAGGAGCAATCAAGTTTTATTTTGATGCCTCAATCAAGTTCAAATCAAATAGCTCCAAGAACATTGAACTTGATCCTAGGTCAAATTAAGCCATTGAATACATTACTCTCCATGATAATATCTTGATATTTTGCTATTGATAAGGCAGCAATGTAATGAAATACGTACACAACGCACCTAATATTAAATGTAACTTTGTTTTGTCCATATCGTCAGTGTAACATTGAGGCCCAAGTCCATTCAGGGTGTCTGTCCTCTATGTATCAAATGCTCCCTTTTTTGAAAGAAGGTCTACGATAGCAGCTAGCTTCTTGTTTTGGTCTTGACTCTTCATCAGTACCTCGTTAATGTTACTACTGATGCTTGGTCTAATTCCCAGCGATAGTCAGCAGGAATATAGTGACAGAATTGAGAAATTAACAAAGAAACAAATATACAGCATCGGGTATAATGGTAAATCTGAGGTTCACTGATAAAGCAATAAAGTTAGATACAATCAAAATGAAAAATTCTAATGTGTAAACAGCTCCCTCAGTTTATTTAGGTTAGGCTAAAGGCCTGATTTTATAATAATGTAAGGAATTTTGTTTGAAATGCTTATAAATAATAATGAGGTGTTCGATTCCCGGCTTGAGTCACTGCCTGTGTGGAGTGTGCATGTTCTCCCCGTGTCTGCGTGGGTTTCCTCTGGGTGCTCCAATTTCCTCCCACAGTCCGAAAGACGTGCTGGTTAGGTGCATTGGCCATGCTAAATTCTCCCTCGGTGTACCTGAACAGGTGCCGGAGTGTGGTGACTAGGGGATTTTCACAGTAACTTCATTGCAGTGTTAATGGAAGCCTACTTGTGACTAATAAATAAATACATAAATCTAAACTATTGAAGAAACATGTGTAAGGAAGGAATCAATGTAAAAGACTAGTAAATGACTTACAAAGCATTTGGCCGATCCCAGGTCGGAATATCTTTCAATCACACACTCCTTCAAATAGCTACTGCTCTTCTTAAGCTTTTCCAAGCTAACTGCCTCAGCTTCCACTGTTTCCTAGATAGTCTACTCCTCATAATTACTTCCCTCTGTATAAATCAATTAACTCTAAAGTATCTGGGTACAATCTCTCTTCTAAGTTTGAGTCCATGTCCTATGCTTGCAGAATTTGTGGCAACCTTGACCAGTTCTTCCATTGTCCTTGCTTTGTGACCATACAGACCTATGCCTTTATTGTCCTTCTACTTCCACAGCCTATTTTCTGAAATTTCTATTTCCATTAGTTCTCCTGCTCAACTCCTCCAGGAATTCAACTCCATGCTGCAAAAACAATAGTAAAGAATTTAGAATCATAGAATCCCTATAGTGCAGAAGGAGGCCATTCAACTCATTGAGCCTGCGCCGACAACAACCCCACCCAGGCCCTATCCCCGTAACCCCACATACATTTACTCTACTAATCTCCCTGACATCCCCCAACACTAAGGAGCAATTTAGCATGACCAATCAACCTAACCCGCACACTTTTGGACTGTGGGGGGAAACCGGAGCACCCAGAGGAAACCCATGCAGACATGGGGAGAATGTACAAACTCCACACAGACAGTCACCCAAACCTGGAATTGAACCCGGGTCCCTGGAACTGTGAGGCATCAGTGATAACCACTGTGCCACCCTATTTAGTTTATTTGTTATTCTTGATCATTTGATATGAATTGGGTCAATTTTCCTCTGCTTTACGCCTAGGTGAAAGAAGTCAGCTGATGTGACTTTTGGACTTTTCAATGGTCCAATATTTATTTTTATGCATATGTACATGTAGACATGTTTAACAGTATGCCTCGTATTTTCTTAATTTGTTCTCAGGATGTGAGTGAGGCTAGCAAGGTTTCATTTAGGGCTGGACCTAATACAGCCCATTGCAGCTGCGTGGCCCACTTAGTCATGGAAGAGGCTCCACATTCATTTCCTGCTGGCAACAAAACCTTCCCTGAGTAAGTGGGAAGACATGTTGTGAGATTCCCAGTTGGCAGTGGCGGCATGTCACTCAGGTTCATTAATGAGCCAACTAACACCCATTATCCCTGAGCCCAATGCAATTTAGTAGTCTTTCTTTTAAATTAATTTTACAAGATGTGGGCATCACAGGGTAGGCCAGCATTTGTTGCCCATCCCTAGTTTCTCTCAAGGTGGTGGTGAGCTGACTTCTTGAACCATTGCAGCTCCTAAGGTGTAGGTACATCCATAGTGCTGTTAGGGAAGGAGTTTCAGAATTTTGACCCAGTGACAATGAAGGAACAGTGATATATTTCCAAGTCAGCATGATGAGACTGGCTTGGAGGGAAACCTCCAGGTGGTGGTGTTCCCAGGTATCTGCTGCTCTTGTCCTTCTAGATGGTGGTGGTAATGGGTTTGGAAGGTGCTGTCTAAGTAATCTTGGTGAGTTCCTGCAATGCATCTTGTAGATAGTACACACGTCTGCCAATGTTTGTCGGTGATGGAGGGATTGAATATTTGTGGAAGGGGTAGCAATCGAGCAGGCTTTTTTGTCCTGGATGGTGTCAAGTTTCTTGAGTGGTGTTGGAGTTGCACTCATCCAGGCAAGTGGAGGGTATTCCATCACACGCCTGACCTGTCTTTTGTAGAATGTGGACAGGCTTTGGGGAGTCAGCAGGTGAGTTACTGGCTGCAGGATTCCTAACTTTGACCTGCTCTGGTAGCCACTATATACCATATATATTTTATGTATATATACTTGATGAGCTCTCGGCAGTGAACAAGCATGACCAGGCAGCTTACCAATCAGGTATGAAACTTAGCAGTTCCTTTACAGAACCGATCAGGAAGTGAATCACAAGAGGCTGGAAAGAAAATCCTGGAAAAAGGGTATCGAGGGCATGAATGGATGGTTGGTGGATATTTGAATGATCCTTCTGGCCACACAGTAATAAAAGTTACAGCTTTTTAAACATTTCTCCAGAGCAGCCCCATAAAGGACAGATGGTTTGGCCACTTAATGCTCAGGCAGAATAGATTGAAGGACATGCTCTGCATAGTGAATTATCAAAATTACATCAGGGTCTTTAAAAGGCCCGGAGTTAAATATTTTAATAAGGCTGTTTCAGGTGGAAGCGTTTGCCAACCATTTCAATGTCTGCTCAAAAACTAATTAATGCTGCCAGTGACATATTTTACAGATACTTTTACAGATGCACCATAGAAAGCATTCTTTCTGGTTGTATCACAGCTTGGTATGGCTCCTGCTCTGCCCAAGACTGCAAGGAACTACAAAAGGTCGTGAATGTAGCCCAATCCATCACGCAAACCAGCCTCCCATCCATTGACTCTGTCTACACTTCCCACTGCCTCGACGAAGCAGCCAGCATAATTAAGGATCCCACGCACTCCGGACATTCTCTCTTCCACCTTCTTCCATCGGGAAAAAGATACAAAAGTCTGAGGTCACGTATCAACCGATTCAAGAACAGCTTCTTCCCTGCTGCTGTCAGACTTTTGAATGGACTTACCTTGCATTAAGTTGATCTTTCTCTACACCCTAGCTACGACTGTAGCACTACATTCTGCACTCTCTCGTTTCCTTCTCTATGAACGGTATGTTTCGTCTGTATTGCGTGTAAGAAACAATACTTTTCACTGTATGATAATACATGTAACAATAATAAATGAAATCAAAGTATTTTAATTTCATATTGAAATTTGTTCCCAATGTCATTTTTCCAAATCTTCCTTTTCACCCCCCTCACCTCCCCCCACCCCCTCTCATCCAATGCACCATTTTTTGTGTGCTTTTCTTCCCACATGGTAAATGTTTATTTTGTGCTGGGTTGCATTTCTTCGCTCTTTTCAATATAATTCTAATGCTGGAAGAGGGCAAATAACATTTTGTAGCTGGAAATGGACAAGAGGATCTTCATAATCCAGCCTGATGATGCAATTTATTGCACTTCAGTATAATCATGCTTAACAACCGAAGTGCCTCTACAACAGACAATATCATACTGGAATGATACAAACTGCTTCACTTTAAATAGTTATCCATACCTGTACTTGACACATCAGACAATCTGCAAACAACAGTGATAACCCTTTATGTGTTAAATTATCCACACTAGATAATGTTCACCTGTGCCTAAACTCTTCTTGTAACAGTGAACTAGAGTCTGTGCCGGCATTATGTGCAATAACAATCCCTCTTTTTAAATTATTTTGAATAATGTTTCATTTCCATGGCCTCTTTGTCAAAGCTGCTCTTGATGCAGTTCACAAGTTTCAATGGGGAGAAGAGGAATTAATACTTGTCAGTCTCACAGTTTACCAATATCAGATAATCCCCAGGACATGTTGGTTTTTGAACCATAAAGGGTAATTTTAACCCAGTTCACTTGGTTGAAGGGAGGCAGGTGGGCAGTTAAAGTTGTTCAGGTGAAATATCTATCGATGTCCCACACCAATTCCACTTTAAAACTGTTCTTCTAAGCAGGTCAAGGGCACCTACCTTGAATTGCTGGCTTCCTCCTTTAAGTATGCAAAGTAAGGTCCAATGATGTCACCAAGTTGTGGCTACAATTTTAACCACTGGCCTGAGCAGATAAGAACATAGAAATGAGAAGAAAGGCCATTCAGCCCTTTGAACCTGCTCCACCTTTCGATATGGTCATGGCTGATACCATACTCCCACACTCTCCCCATACCCCTGTGACACCTCCAGAAATCTCTCTCCTTCTTAAAGATATTCAGAGGCTTGGTATCCACAGTCTTCTGTGGTAGAGAATTCCACAGTTTGACCATCCTCTGAGTGAAGAAAATCTCTCTTCACCTCAGTCCTAAATGGCCCATCCCGTATCCTGAGACTGTGACCCCTTTTTCTAGACCCTCCAGCCAGAGGAAGCAACATCTCTGTTTCTAGTCTGTTCAGCCCTGTCAGAATTTTATATGTTTCAGTTAGATCCCCTCTCATTCTCCTATTCAGGAGCAGAAAAATTACAAAACCAACAAGTCGCTTTATTTTGTTTTTGGGGCTGGGGAGAGCAGGGCTGATTCCCTGAGGCTCACCAGGAATCTATACATCTTTGCTATCCAAGGCTCCTCCCTTTCCATCCCATAAGACTTCTCAAAATCCTGTAAACTTACCTTGTTGTCAGCAATGTTTCCTTTAATGCCAGCTGGCAGCCTCCCACTGCCCAGAATTCCAGCCCACCACTGTTTGTTACCCATTTCAGGCGGGCAGCAGACCTGTGGCATGCAAATGAAGCCTCGGAGTCAAAATTACCAACCCTCATGTTGTGAAGTTCGGGGTGTGGTGCTGACTTCACAATTCCCCCCAGACCATCTGCCTGGTTAAAACTGGGGCTGCTCTCTGTCCTCTATATAATACATACACTAATGGGGCTAATTTCCTCACAATCCTCGGGATTGCTGCCTGTGCCGCGGGAGAGTGAGAACAGGAATCGGTGGAGAATGAATGCGTGGCTGAGGGACTGGAGCAAGGGACAAGGATTTGGGTACTTGGATCATTGGGACCTCTTTAGGGGCAGGTGTGACCTGTTTAAAAAAGACGGGTGGCACTTGAATCCCAGGGGGACCAATATCCTGGTGGGAAGGTTGGCTAAGACTTTAAACTAGAAAGGTTGGGGGGAGGGAATCGAAATGAAGGGACTGAGAGCGAGGAGGTTAGCTCGCAAATAGATAAGGAATGTAGACAGGGTAAGAGGGAGGTTAGACGAGTGATGGAGAAGGGAAGTGCTCAGGCTGAAGGTCTGAGATGTGTCTATTTTAATGCCAGGAGTGTAGTGAATAAAGTGGATGAGCTTAGAGCGTGGATTGCTGCTTCGAATTGTGATGTGGTGGCCATTACGGAGACTTGGATGTCTCAGGGACAGGACTGGGTGCTTCAGGTGCCGGGTTTTAGATGTTTCAGGAAAGACAGGGAGGGAGGCAAGAGAGGGGGGGAAGTGGCACTGTTGATCAGGGATAGTGTCACGGCTGTAGAGAAGGTGGACGCCGTGGAGGGATTGACTACGGAGTCTCTGTGGGTGGAGGTTAGGAACAGGAAGGGGTCGGTAACTTTGCTGGGTGTTTTCTATAGGCCGCCCAATAGTAACAGAGATGTTGAGGAGCAGATGGGGAAACAGATCCTGGAGAGATGTAGGAATAACAGAGTTGTCGTGATGGGAGATTTTAATTTCCCAAACATAGATTGGAATATCCCTAGGGCTAGGGGTTTGGATGGAGAGGAGTTTGTTAGGTGTGTCCAGGAGAGTTTCCTGACACAGTATGTGGATAAGCCTACTAGAGGAGAGGCTGTACTTGATCTGGTGCTGGCTAATGAACCTGGACAGGTGGAGGATCTCTCGGTGGGTGAGCATCTTGGGGATAGCGATCATAATTCTATCTCCTTCACGATAGCATTGGAAAGAGATAGGATCAGGCAGGCTAGGAAAGTGTTTCTCTGGAGTAAAGGGAAATACAGTGTCATCAGGGAGGAAATTAGACGGGTAAATTGGAAGGAGGCATTCTTGGGGAAAAGTACCGAAGGAAAGTGGAGGATTTTCAAGGAATGTTTGTCTGGAGCTCTGCATGACAACGTTCCGATGAGACAGGGGGGTGTTGGTAGGGTACGGGAACCGTGGTGCACGAAGGTTGTGATGAACCTGGTGAATAAGAAAAGAGAGGCGTACAGAAGGTTCAGAGAGCTAGGAGGTGTTAAGGATTTAGAGGAGTATACGGGATGTAGGAAGGAGCTTAAGAAGGAAATTAGGAGAGCGAGAAGGGGTCATGAGAAGACCTTGGCGGGTAAGATTAAGGAGAATCCCAAGGCTTTCTACAAATATGTCAAGAGTAAAAGGATGAGATGTGAAGGCATAGGACCCTTAAAAGGTGAAGGGGGAAAAGTTTGTGCGGAACCGTTAGAAATGGCGGAGGTGCTTGATGAATACTTTACCTCGGTATTCACGGTGGAAAGGGATCTGGGTGGTTGTACTGCTGGTTTGCGGTGGACAGAAAGGATTGAGCATGTGGACATAAAGAAAGAGGATGTGTTGGAACTATTGAATGGCATCAAGGTTGGTAAGTCGCCGGGACCGGATGGGATGTACCCCAGGTTACTGTGGGAGGCGAGGGAGGAGATTGCGGAGCCTTTGGCGATGATCTTTGCATCGTCGATGGAGACGGGAGAGGTTCCGGAGGATTGGAGGATTGCAGATGTGGTCCCTATATTCAAGAAAGGGAACAGGGACAGCCCGGGAAATTACCGACCGGTGAGTCTAACCTCAGTGGTTGGTAAGTTGATGGAGAGGATCCTGAGAGACAGGATTTATGATCATCTAGAGAAGTTTAGTATGATCAAAAGTAGTCAGCACGGCTTTGTCAAGGGCAGGTCGTGCCTTACGAGCCTGGTTGAGTTCTTTGAAAATGTGACCAAACACATTGACGAAGGAAGAGCGGTGGATGTGGTCTATATGGACTTCAGCAAGGCGTTCGATAAGGTCCCCCATGCAAGACTTCTTGAGAAAGTGAGAGGGCATGGGATCCAAGGGGCTGTTGCCTTGTGGATCCAGAACTGGCTTGCCTGCAGAAGGCAGAGAGTGGCTGTGGAGGGGTCTTTCTCTGCATGGAGGTCAGTGACCAGTGGAGTGCCCCAGGGATCTGTTCTGGGACCCTTGCTGTTTGTCATTTTCATAAATGACCTGGATGAGGAAGTGGAGGGATGGGTTGGTAAGTTTGCTGACGACACCAAGGTAGGTGGTGTTGTGAATAGTTTGGAGGGATGTCAGAAGTTGCAGCGAGACATAGATAGAATGCAAGACTGGGCGGAGAAGTGGCAGATGGACTTCAACCCGGATAAGTGTGTAGTGATCCATTTTGGCAGATCCAATGGGATGAAGCAGCAGTATAATATGAAGGGTACCATTCTTAGCAGTGTAGAGGATCAGAAGGACCTTGGGGTCCGGGTCCATAGGACTCTTAAATCGGCCTCGCAAGTGGAGGATGCGGTCAAGAAGGCGTACGGCGTACTAGCCTTCATTAATCGAGGGATTGAGTTTAGGAGTCGGGAGATAATGCTGCAGCTTTATAGGACCCTGGTTAGACCCCACTTGGAGTACTGCGCGCAGTTCTGGTCACCTCATTACAGGAAAGATGTTGAAGCCATTGAAAGGGTGCAGAGGAGATTTACAAGGATGTTGCCTGGATTGGGGCGCATGCCTTATGAGGATAGGTTGAGGGAGCTTGGTCTCTTCTCCCTGGAGAGACGAAGGATGAGAGGTGACCTGATAGAGGTTTACAAGATGTTGAGAGGTCTGGATAGGGTAGACTCTCAGAGGCTATTTCCAAGGGCTGAAATGGTTGCTACGAGAGGACACAGGTTTAAGGTGCTGGGGGGTAGGTACAGAGGAGATGTCAGGGGTAAGTTTTTCACTCAGAGAGTGGTGGGTGAGTGGAATCGGCTGACGTCGGTGGTGGTGGAGGCAAACTCGTTGGGGTCTTTTAAGAGACTTCTGGATGAGTACATGGGATTTAATAGGATTGAGGGCTATAGATAGGCCTAGAGGTAGGGATATGATCGGCGCAACTTGTGGGCCGAAGGGCCTGTTTGTGCTGTGGCTTTCTATGTTCTATATTTTAGTAGAATTGTGCGCAGGTTGCACAAATTCCTGTTCTACACTCTTCGAACCCATTTAAAGTAGATTCATAGGCCGGAATTTTACCGGCACGCCCGCCCCGGAATCGGGGCGGACGAGACTCGGAGAATGGCATTCTCAGTTGGCCTCGGGCGGGATCGTACGAACCACAGGCGGACATGCCCAGTAAATTTTCGCCCATAGAATCACTCCAGTACAGAAGGAGGCCATTTGGTCCATCGAGTCTGCACTGACTTTCCGACAGATCATCCTATCCAGGCCCAACTGCCGTAGCCCCATGTATTTGCCCTGCTAATCCCCCTAACCGACTCACCTTGGAACACTAAGGGACAATTTAGCATGTCTGATCAACCTAAGCTGCACATCTTTGAACTGTTGGAGGAAACCAAGAATCTGGAGAAAATCCACGCAGACACCGGAAGAACGTGCAAACTCCACACAGGCAGTGATCCAAGCCGGGAATCGAACCCGGGTCCCTGGCGCTGTAAGTCAGCAGTGCTAACCACTGTGCCATCCTTTTATTAATGCATCAATTGAAATAACACATGAACTTATAAAAATGCATTAGGAGCTTGGTTAAAACAGTAAAAAATAAACACTGGTAATTTTGGGCAGTGTTATTCCATTGGTGACAGCGTTTAATTCTGCTGGCTGTGTGTTATAAAAGACTCCTGCGATGATGACTTCACATAACATGAACTACCATTATATTTGTTTTTCTTACACTGCAGCTGACAGGGAAATAGAATGCAAAGAGTTTGCTATTCCCTGTAACATGCAATGACATAAACTTAAATAAACTTCATTTTAGATCAAGTGAGCAGTACAAAAACACATCATTTATAAAGAAGAGAATTAGTGATAGGAGTTTGCTGTTGCTGTTTGTGAAATCCACCGTTAACAGAAGAGTTCTCACCAAAGATGAAGAAAACTCACTGAATAATGCTTCCTTGACAGTCTAGTACAGTGATGGACAATCTAGGCTGGTGAGTAGGCTGCACAAATGGCCCGCTCTTCATCTCAGTGGGCCACAAGATTGAAATTGGCCTTGTTCACTAACCATAACCCCATGAATAAGATTAAATTCATTTAACACATGCTGAATATTTCATATTGAGTTATAAGAAAGGCTTAATCATTTATATATTAATAGACTTATCGTCAATTCAAATGGTAAAATCAAAATAAACATTCACAGTTTGAATGCAGAGGGAGTGCACGGCTTTCACTGTCATTGTTGTGTGTACTCCGGTATGACTGAAGTAATATGCATTAACTTTATGCGCATATCACTGGAGTCATTCCGGTAGGAAAGAAAATCAGCTTAGATGGAAATCAACAGAATGTAGTAAACCTGTGCAGGGGCAACAGCCATTAAAACATCTCTCAGGCACACTCAGAACCCAGATGGGCCGGATGTGGTCCCCAGGCCGCAGGTTGCCCACCGCTGGTCTAGTAGATAGACTAGTAGATAATTCTATTGATCATGAACCACATATACTAACAGAGTACTGATTTAATTTTCAATCTCTTTTGGATTTACATATCTCAATCTTGACAGCACAGTGACTCTCGTTAGGGTAGGCTAAATCAACCTTTTCTCAGATGCTGCTTTCTGTATGCAAGCAGTACCTCTCATTGGGCCTCACAATGCCTGTATTAGAGGAAGAAGTGGAATTCTTAGAGACAGAGGAGAGGTGATCAGGACCCCAGTGTACATAGAATAGATCATAGAATCCCTACAGTGCAGAAGGAGGCCATTTGGCCCATCGAGTCTGCACCGACCACAATCCCACCCAGGCCCTATTCCCGTAATCCCACATATTTACCCTGCTAATCCCCATGACACTAACTTCAATTTAGCATGGCCAATCAACTTAACCTGCGCATCTTTGGGCTGTGGGAGGAAACCGGGTCACCCGGAGGAAATCCATGCAGATACAGGGAGAATGTGCATACTCCACACAGACAGTGACCCGAGGCTGGAATTGAACCCAGGTTCCTGGCGCTGTGAGGCAGCAGTGCTAACCACTGTGCCGTGTTGAAAGAGACTGATTTGTGCTGTCTATGGTTTAGCAGAGAAGCAAGTCAGTCTGTGCTGTATGTTGGAGTATGACCTTCAGATCACATCCAACACAGAAACAGACCTGCTAAATCACCATTGCATTAAACTTTTATGAAGCTGGTTCATTTCAAGCCACTATTGATGTCAGTCATCCATACACCAATGCCTTGAATAGGTCACAGTTGCCTTGATAACCAGGCAATGCTTTTGTCACTCCTATGCAACAGATGAAGAAAATGGGAGAAGAGCTTGCACTTCTCGAAGTATGACCTCCACTACAAATATCCAGAGGTTAGTCTTTGTAGTAGGCAATGTGATATAGGTCAGTGTCAATTCTCTGCCGATGATTGTGCGCAACCTTCTTTGAAATAGGAAAGAGAGTTTCCGCATTGGGAAGTAAAAGGTCATCCAAAGAGCATCCTGGGTTCAGCTGATCTGAAACAGTCTGGCTTTATTTGGAGGATTTCTCTTTGTCCCCCAAAATGCCATTTTACTCAGTGACACATTCTGCCAGTAAATTTATAGGTTCAGTTTAAAGTCTGGGAGCTCATAGAACCATGTTATCCATTAATTCACCCTTGTTGGGGAACAAAGATGCTGCCTTGATTTAAAATCTAGCTGTTTTTTGTGGGAGCATGCAGGAAACTACGCCGGGAGATTATATTAGGTATGTCAACAACGAGATTTGATCACAAGGTAGGCTTCAATACTCAAATTGTGGGAGCTATCTGTTAAAGGTACACTAATTCACAGTCAGGGCTAAGACTGCCCAGGAGGGTCCCACACTGGGTGGAGCTAATAGCGCAGGGGTCACCTGACCCATTCTCTTAAAGGGGCACTCCGCACTCCAAACCCCAACATGCTAATATATACATATATACACATATATATATATATATATATATATATATATATATATATATCATACATGGGAGCATATGCAAACATTTTGGCCCTTGTGTGTTTAGAAACTTTTTTTAGAATTGAAACGCTAGCATCTTTTAATATTGTAAGAACTGCTTCCACCATGAATTATTATTGAATTGATTATACCACTGAGATAATTCAATGGTTAATTTTAATTTTCAGTGCTGTGTGGGTTTTGGAATGGATGAGAGGTTAAATCAGAAAACTTGACAGCCCTTTGGGAAGCCAGCTATGAGGGACAAATTCTGGGTTTCACTGCAGTACATGAGGCTGTGTATGAGTAACCCAGTCAGAAGAGACAGGTAGGCATTTAACAAATGTTAATTGTTCAATTGCAGCAGCATTGATACAGACTTTTCACTTTAACTTTGGGTGCACCATTTTCCTGGAACACACCAGCGAAAACAAAATCAATACATAGCCCCGACTGATGAATCAATATCAGGGAAGTACACCATTAAGTAACTTTCTACCTGTTTGTGGAAAAGGGTTTACCTACAGTACAGTTTGGGAGTTTCTCCAACACTTTGGAAGTTTGGGGATTTGATCTTCACTTTGGTGGTCTGATCTATCAGACCAGGATGATGCTGTTTATTCTGTCTCAGGTTGAAGTTCAGATGAGGGCCAAGATGCTCAGTAACAGCCTGGCAGTCATAGACCTGCAGCTCAACAAGAGAATGGCGGGGAGCAGCAATGGGTAGCTGGAGGCCACAGCCAGCGCACAGGGTCTACAGGCTGAGGATGAACTTCCTCAAAATGTTTGAACACCAATGTCTCAGGAGGTTCAGGGTATTGTGTCAGTTGTGGCAGATATTTGCAGCCTAATGGAACAAGACCTGCTGCTGAGTAGACCTGATATCCATGGTTTACCAGTGACTGTCACTCACCATTATCCCCAACCTTTTTTTGCCTGTGGATCCTTCCAGGGTTCTGCTGAAGACATAGCAGTCTGCAAACCCATCAAACAGGTGACTGAGGGCTAGCTCGCGTGGACTGGCAATTATGTTCAGTTTATCTGCTATGACGTCAATCAAAACAAATGGATGTTCAGGTTTGCAGCTCTGTTTGCCTTCCCGCAGGTGCAGGATGTGATCACCTACATACGTGTGGCAATCCAACTACCTCGCAGAACACCCAAGAGTATTCATCACCATCGGACCTTCCACTGCATTAATCTGCAGCTAGTTTGAATTAACAAAATGCTCTTTATACAGGTATGGAGAAGATTTCCAGGAAGATGCCATGATCCCTTTATCCTGTGGCAGTCCAATCTCCCAGCCATCTTCGTATCTGGAATCAGAGTTAACTGGTAGCTGCTCAGAGACATGGGAGACCCACTTAAAGTTTATTTTATTAGTGTCACAAGTAGGCTTACATTAATACTGCAATGAAGTTACTGTGAAAATATCCTAGTCACAACACTCCGGCACCTGTTCAGATACACTGAGAGAGAATTTAGAATGGCCAGTGCACCAGACTGTGGAAGGAAACTGGAGCACCTGGAGGAAACTCACGCAGACTCTGGGAAAACATGCAAACTCAGCACAGCCAGTGACCCAAGCCGGGAATCAAACCCGGGTCCCTGGTGCTCTGAGGCAGCAGTGCTAACCACTGTGTCAACATGCCGCCCTGTGGCTGTTAACATTTCTAGATATCTGAGGAATAACACACTTGGACTGAAAGCCAATAAATCTCCAGTGACTGATAATCTACATCCCAGGGTACTAAAGGGGATGGTCATGGAAATAGTAGATGCAATGGTTGTCATCTTCCAAAATTCTGCAGATTCTGGAACAGAATTGGAGCGTGGCAAATGTAACCCTGCTTTTAAAAAGGAGGAAGGGAGAAAACAGGGAATTACAGTTTTTTGAAGATTTAACTAGTATAATAGATAAGGATGAACTCGTGGATGTGGTGTATTTGGATTTTCAGAAAGGATTTTGACAAAGTCCCACATAAGACGTTAGTGTGCAAAAGTAAAGCACGTGGAATTGGGGGTTATATGTTGGCTGGATTGAGAATTGGTTAGGAGACAGGAAACAGAGTAGAAATAAATGGGTCTTTTATGAAGTGGCAGGTCATGACTAGTGGGGTCCCACGGGGATCAATGATTGGGCCCCAGCTATTCACAATATACATCAATGGTTTGGATGAAAAAATCAAAAGTAATATTTCTAAATTTGCTGAAGACATGAAGCTTGGTGGAATGTGAGTGGTGAGGAGGATGTTAAGGGACCTCAAGGTGATTTGTACACGTTGAGCGAGTGGTGAAGTAGAATATAAAGTTATCCATTTGGATGGAGAAACAGAATGGCAGAGTATTATTTAAATGGTGATAGATTAGGAAATGTTAATGCACAAAGGGATCATGGTGTCTTAGTACACCAGCCACTGAAAGCAAACATGCAGGTACAGCAAGCAGTTAGGAAGGCAAGTGGCATGTTGGACTTCATTGCAAGTAGACGAGTACAAGAGCAAGATGTCTTACTGCCACTGTTACAGGGCTTTGGTGACACCACACCTGGAGTATTGTGTGCAGTTCTGGTCTCCTTATCTAAAAAGGATATACTTGCCATAGAGGGAGTGCAACAAATTTCACTAGACTGATTCCTAGGGTGGCAAGATGATTGTTTGAGGAGAGATTGGGTCAATTAAGCATGGATTCACTGGATTTTAGAAGAATGAGAGGGGATGTAAGAGAAACATATATATTTAGGAAGGAAATAGATTTCTAAACTCAAGGGGTATGGCGATAGTGCTGGCATTGAGATAGAGGATCAGCCATGGTCATGTAGACTGGCAGAGCAAGCTGGAAGGGCTGAATGGCCTACTCCACTCCTAATTTCCATGTTTCTATGTTAAACTTAAGATAATTACAATGAATTCATATGACCATTGGAAATGTCATTGAACAAACCATTGACATGCTGGAGACCGATCTAGAGGTGCCCTTCAATATGAACCATCCAAGATCTTTAGAGTTGTTATGATTGGTCAAACTTTGCCCAGCATTGCCCAGCAGAAAGGTTTGGATCTGAGAAGGGCTATGCCACAGACCCTCGAGCAGGATTCTGAGAAGGAAAAAAAGGAGAAGGAAGACATGGAAGAGAGGGAGGACGACGAGAAGATGGAAGGCAATGAAGGCAATGACCAGAACATCTGCACAATGCTGCCCAGGGTGCCCTGACTATTGTGATGTTCACTTGGGTTGCACCAGTCCATCAAACTCATAACCTCATACAAAAGCCTTTTTTTACACCTCCACCTCCCTTCCGACCCTCCCTCCAGTCCCTCCC
Organism: Mustelus asterias; assembly: GCF_964213995.1. Taxonomy (NCBI): domain Eukaryota; kingdom Metazoa; phylum Chordata; class Chondrichthyes; order Carcharhiniformes; family Triakidae; genus Mustelus; species Mustelus asterias. The sequence goes on along the minus strand of NC_135807.1, from coordinate 46,793,558 downwards.
CTTCCCACTCCCCCATCAATGTTACTGACATAAAGCAATTCCTGCAAACAACAAAATCCTTTCACATACCCGATTGGTCAATTCCTGTTCGGATTTTCCCATTCATCACTAAATTTCTCCTATTCTGCTAAGAAAGTCGGAACCATCTGAAATCAGAATCATAGAAATCCTACAGTGCAGAAGGAGACCATTCAGCCCATCGAGTCTGCACTGACAACAATCCCACCCCAAGCCCTGTTCCCACAACCCCACATATTTATCCTGCTAATCCTTCTAACCTACATATCCCGGGATACTAAGGGGCAATTTAGCATGGCCAATCAACCTAACCCGCACATTTTTGGAGTAAATCTCCTAATTAAATTGGAGTATCGGAGGGTTCCAATTCATCGGAAGTTTAAACTTCCAGGGAAATTCATTCCCGTGCAGTCCTTGCATGAGGACTTCTGATTCTGATTCCAAGTGCAGATTCTGGGATGCTTGGAGAGTGCTCTGCTCTCTGACACCGGCTCTCCGCTGCTTCCCTTCACTTCACCATCTGCGTTTTGCTGCCTTGTGATGTGGAAATCACAAGGTAAAAATTCAACTCTCTCTCTTATTGGTCCCACCAACAACAACAGCCACTTTGTTTCTATATAGCTTCTTTAACGTAATAAAAGGTTCAATACTCTTTACAAGACTGTTATAAAACAAAAATTGCTACCATATATGGAGATATTGCAACAGATGTCTAAAAGCTTGATCAAAAAGTTAGGTTTTAAGGAGGGTCATAAAGAAGAAAAAGGTGCTCGACTGGTGTAGAGGTTTAGGCAAATGTCACGGACAATTTAAAAAGTATTTTCCAAAGTCACCCATAAACAAAGTATTAGTGTATATTTTATCTTTGGAGTGAGTAGTTCAAATTTAAAATAATCCAGCAGCAAAGCCTTTTTACTCAAAAGGTTCATTTGTTTCACACCACTGCTCTGGAAGTTACTTAAAAACACAAGTTACTAACACATACACGCACTAAGATTAGTTACAAATGCAAATAATATGTTACTTATAAATATGAATGGAGGTTATTCCACATTTGGTGCAGTGCTGATTGTTTTGAAGTGGAGGTGTTGCCTTGCCTGAAGTGAAGGTCTTGATGTTGTAGAGTTGTCTCTGTAGTTGCTATAGTTTCCATTGTCCAATTGCCAGAGATTGCTTTAACAGGGGAGTTCAGTCGATGGAATCGGGGTTTACAGGGAGGAGAGTAGGTACTGTTCTTCTGTTGTGCAGGTGGAGTACTTTAAGCTCTCTGGTTAATTTACAGCAGGCCAGTAACTGCTTTTAGATCTCTTTCTTCGGCTCTACTTGTGTTAAAGCCTTTTTCATGATGGTTCTCTGTGGATCTGCCACTACTTCCACGTTTCAATGCTTGTACAGGTAAGGCAAGATGTTCACCATTATCATGTGACCTGCACCAGAATGCCAAGTCACTTTCCATTTAAAGCAACATCGTTACTGCAACTGCTGTAATTCTATTACAGATATCCAAAATCTCCATATCCCTGTGTAATGATCCAAAGGGTCAAGATTGTTCACATCTTACAGTGGCTTATCAGTGTTCAGAGGAAAAGCCATGAAGTCAACGAGTTTCTGTTCACTTTTTTGGAACACCCATTGAATTTTAAATGTAGATGTCTGAGGAATACATCATTGTCTCCTTGGGAGGTAAGAGAAAGGTAATTGAAATCGATGGTTTTGGCTGGTACCCTGGAGCCATTTTGAGAACAATCTATAAACTTAGTCTAAGGTTTTTTTAAATCTGAAACGGTTTTTCTAAAAATGTTTAATATCATTACTGAAAAGCGTAACATAAAGAACTCCAGAGCTTAGGGCCTTGCCAAATGAAGCTACAGTTACCAATGAAGTGATTAAAAATTGGAATTCTTTAAGAATACATAATTAGAGGAGAACAGGTATCATGGAGGATTGTGAAGCTGGAGGTTACAGAGATAGGGACAAGGCCATATAATAATTTGAAAACAAAGATGAACATTTTAAAATTGAGGTTTCAGTTAACTGGGAGTCAATATAGGTCAACAAACACAGGGATGATGGGTGAAGAGGAATTGGTGTAAGTTAGGACACAGGCAGCAGAGTTTTTGATGAGTTCAAGCTTACAAAGGTTGGAATGTGGGAGGCTGATTATCAATGTGCTGGAATAGTCAACGTAGAGTTAACAAGAGCACGGATGAGGGTTCCAGCAGCCGATAAGCTGAGGCACAAGCGAAGTCAGGTGATGTTATGAAGATAGAAATAGGTAGTCTTAATGATGGAATGGATCTGTGGTCAGATTATCTTGGAGTCAAATGGAACATCAAGCTTGCAATTGGACTGGTTCAGCACAGGTTAGAGAGAATAGAATTGTGGCCGTGGAACGGGATTTGTGATGGATCCAAGATAACTGACCTTGGTCTTTCCATAATGTAGAGGAAAATCTGCTAATCCATTTCTGGATGTTCAACAAGCAGTCTGGCATGTTAAAGTCGGGGAAGGGTGAAGAGAGATGGTGTGAGGTATGGTTGGGTGTCTCCAGTGGACCGACTGAAACTGATGCAGTGTTTTCAGATGATGTAATCAAAGCAGAGCAGAAAGTGAATGAAAAAAAGGAGTAGATCAAGGATAGGACCTTGGGGACACCAGAGATAATGATGCAGGAGTGGACAGAGAAACCAGTGCAGGAGATTCTACAGCTACATTTGGGTAAGTGCAGTCCCACCCAATTGAAAAAATAGTGAAGGGGCAGTGGAGCAGGATGGTGTGGTCAACCATATCTAAAACTGCAAAAAGGTTGAGAAGGATAGTTTCCCTTTGTCACAGTCATGAAGGCTGTCATAGAATCATACAGTGCAGAAGAAGGCCATTCGGCCCATCAAGTCTGCACCGACCACAATCGCACCCAGCCTCCATTCCCATAACCCCATGCATCTACCCTAGCTAGACCCCCTGATACCAAGGGGCAGTTGAGGATGGCTAATCCACTTAACCTGCGCACCTTTGGACGGTGGGAGGAGACCGGAGCACCCGGAGGAAACCAACGCAGACATGGGGTGAATGTGTATTTGTGACTTATCAGCTACTGTGACAGGAACCCTGATTGGAGGAATTGAAACATGTCGTTCTGGAAAAGATGAGAACCCAGTTTGGGAGGCAATAACATATTTAAGGACTTGAGACTGGCAAGGCCAAAAGGGCTAAGAACTGGTTTTCACTGTGAGAATACTTCTGATAACAAATGCCAACACCTTCAACTTGCATATTTGGATCATTCCTTTCAATACTAAAGTTGAAATTGTGTCATCACATCCATTGCCACTAGTTGGATGGGAAAGTCAAAAATAAAATGCAAATGAAATGGCTGCATTAAAAAAGCCTCTGACTGACACACATTAACACATTTTCAAGTTACCCATGCACTATCGAGTACCCGGCAACCTGCACTGGACCCCATCACATCTCCCCCATGATCCATCCCTCTGAATCCTTGCAGTGATTTTCCTATACTATCCTGCACTGTATGGATTTGACCTCACCCCAAAGAACAAAGAAAATTACTGCACAGGAACAGGCCCTTCGGCCCTCCAAGCCTGCACCAACCATGCTGCCTGACTGAACTAAAACCCCCAACCCTTCCGGGGACCATATCCCTCTATTCCCATCCTATTCATTTATTTGTCCAGACACCCCTTAAAAGTCTCTATCGCATCTGCTTCCACTATCTCCCCTAGAAGTGAGTTCCAGGCACCCACCACCGTCTGTGTAAAAAAACTTGCCTCGTACATCTCCTTTAAACCTTGTCCCTCACACCTTAAACCTATGTCCCCCAGTAATTGACTCTTGCACCCTGGGAAAAAGCTTCTGACTATCCATGTCCATGCCTCTCATAATCTTGTAGACTTCTATCGGGTCGCTCCTCAACCTCCGTCATTCCAGTGAGAATTAATACTACTGACAAAAAATTGTTTCATAATAGGGTCAACTTACATCCACAAACTGTCTACCAATTTAATTCCATCTAAAATTCAAATATGACCTCTTTTAACTTCATTATCTAATGGATGAGGCAATGGTACACAATCAATATCCCAATTTATAGGACAGACTAGAAATCATTTTCAAAACTCAGATGGCAATGCTTAGTAGCTTTAATCCTTATGCCTCTGATGTATGGTAGTATTCAATCATGCATGTCTTTATTTTATCACACTTGGAACTGGAGCATCAGGATTGTTTTATAGTTCTGTGATATCTATAATCCCTGTTGCTAGATAAATTGCTAGGCAACATGATGTCACATTGCACTGTAGTAATGTTTACTGCAAATGCCTGAAGTGTACTGTTCCCTGTTGTTAAGTTAGATAATATATTAAACTATCCATTTGACCAACAAATACTTCTACCTTCTTACTTCTGATGAAGGGAATAAAACAGAGAGAAACAGTTTTTTCAACACAAAGTCAAGAAGAAGGCAAGGTTGATATAGGTTTGGATATGAGAGATTTAGGACAGAGAGAAAAACCTGGGATTAGTGATTGAAGAATTTGCAGAGCTGTTCTCACTTCTCTGCTGTACATTTGTTACTGTGAGTTAACCCACATAATAATAATGCAGCTGACCCCAATATATATGTGGCACTGGTTTGAATTTATATGAGATGCCTCTATTTTGGACTTGGAGATTGCCTTTAATTACTCGATTGCAATACGTTTGTGAATGTAGCCTGAATATTAACACTATAGCATCTCATATTACAGTGATGACAGTGGCCAATTCCTCTTTCTTGAGTTGAAATAATGCTGCTAATAATAAGCAAATAATCAAAATCCTTTAAATAGGCAAAATTTTAAGTCCCTGTAATACTCAGGTTGGAGGCAAAATAAATATCAATAACCTCAGGATGGCTAGGAAATGCCTTAACATCTTGAACAATTGAAAAGTATCTGTGGAGAATGCTAGCAGCAAAAATGTCAGATCAACTGATTACATGACAACTAAAGGCCACTGTGACGGAAGGATGGTAGGAGTTGACACAAAAATATGGCAGCATGTGTACCCAATCTGCAATGTGCTGATTCCATATATATATATTGGGGTCAGCTACATAATTATTACATGGGTGAACTTACAGTAAAAAATGTACAGCAGAGAAGTGGGGACAGCTCTGCAAATTCTTCAATCACTAATTCTAGTTGTTGCTTTCAGTCCTAAATCTCTCATATCCAAACCCAAATCTATTTTTCCGCCTTCCTGACATGCAAGAATTGGAAAGAATGTTTCTATTCGCTCTGTTCCATCCCTTCATGACTTTAAATTGCTCTTCTTTTGTTCTTTGGGAGGTGAGCATCGTTAGCTAGGCTGCCATTAGTTGTTCAGCCCTAATTGCTTTTGAAGCCACGGTAAGCCATGACCAGCCACAGTGAAGGTACACGACTGCTGCCACTCTGCACTGGTGGTGGAGGGGGTGAATTTTTAGGCGGTGTATGAGTTGCTGATCCACTGGCTGCTTTGTCCTGGATTGTCTTGAGTTTCTTGAGTGTTGTTGGAGCTGCACTCATTCAAGCAAGTGGAGCGTACTCCATTACATTCCTGACTTGTGCTTTACAGATGGTGAACAGGCTTTGCAGAGTCAGGAGGTGAGTCACTCACTGCAGAATTCCAAGCCTCTGACCTGTCACAATATTTGTATGGCTGGTTCAGTTCAGTTTCTGGTCAATGGTTACCCTCTGTATGTTGATGATTGGGAATTCAGCAAAGATAATGCCATTGAAGTCGAGGGGAGATAGTTAGCTTCTCTCTTGCTGGAGATGGTTATTGCCTGCACTTATATGGTGCAGATGTTGCTTGCCACTTACCAAGCTGAGCCTGAATATTGTACATGTCTTCTGTATGTAGACACAGATTGTTTCAATGTCTAAGGAGTTGTGAGAGATACTGAACATTGAGTAATCATCAGGGAACATCCACAGTTTTGAACTTATGATGGAGGGAAGATCATTTGATGAAGCAGCTGAAGATGGTTGGGCCTAGAACATTATCCTGTAGAACTCCTGCAGCAATGCCCTGGGACTGAGATGATTAACCTCCAACAACCAGAACCATCTTCCTTTGTACAATGTTTCCAACCAGTGGAGAATATTCCCCTGAGTGTGATTGACTTCAATTTTAGGGCTCCCTGATGTCACACTCAAACAATTGCTGTTGTAATGTCAGTCACTCTCACCTTAGCTCTTGAGTTCTGCTCTTTTGTCCATGTTTGGACCAAAGCCATAATGAGGTCAGGAGCTGAATGGCCCTGGTGAATGTGAGTAGGTTATTGCCACGTAAGTGCTTCTTGATAGCACTATCAATGACAACTTCTACCACTTGGCTGATGATCAAGAGTAGACTGATGGGATAATAATTGGCCAGGTTGGATTTATCTGACTTTTTGCATCCTGAATATTGTGGGCCCGATTTTACCATTTTCATTCTAAGTGCTGAATCTGGGCGTAATGCAGAACCGACTTAGAAATCTGCTTTCAGGCGCCCCCAAACGCACTCAGCCTGAAAAATAAATCGCCAGTCCCATTCGCGCTGTGGGTGGGGCTTAGCGCGGCCAAAACGATCGGAGCTCTGAACTGTGCATGCGCAATTAGAAAAACATTTTTAAAAGTGCGCCCGTGTCAGATCGCTCCCGGGCCACAGAAAGCGGAGAAAGCGGCTCGGGGCAACAAGCGGGAGTGATGGTGCACACACACATCACTGTCCCCCTTATCAACCCCCGTCACTACCCACACACATCACTGTCCCCCTTATCAACCCCCCCCACTACCCACACACACATCACTGTCCCCCTTATCAACCCCCCCCACTACCCACACACATCACTGTCCCCCTTATCAACCCCCCCCCACTACCCACACACATCGCTGTCACTCTTATCAATCCCCCCCACTACCCACACACATCGCTGTCACCCTTATCAATCCCCCCCACTACCCACACACACATCACTGTCCCCCTTATCCACCCCCCACTACCCACACACATTGCTGTCCCCCTTATCAACCCCCCCACTAACCACACACATCACTGTCCCCCTTATCCACCCCCCCCCCACTACCCACACACATCACTGTCCCCCTTATCAAACCCTCCCACTACCCACAGACATCGCTGTCCCCCTTATCAACCCCCCCGTTTCCCAAACTGATCGCCATCCCTGTCCCCCCCCACCAACCGCCCGCAGAGTGGCAGAGGACCCCCCTGCCCCCCCGCACCCCCACCAGAGATCTATCTGAACCCCTCCACCAGAGAGCCATCTGCTCCCCCACCCCCACCAGTGAGCGATCAGGCCTCCCCCCTCCCCCTCCACCAGAGATCCATCTTATCCGCCTCCCTCCTCCCTCTCCCCCCCACCCCCAGACAATGATCTGGCCTCACTCCCCCCCCCCCCCCCCCCCCCCCAGAGAATGGTCTGGCTTCACTCACTCCCCCTCAGACAACGATCTGGCTTCACTCATCCCCCCCCAGAGAATGGTCTGGCCTCACTCACCTCCCCCATCCCCCTCAGTCAACGATCTGGCCTTGCTCACCTCCCCCCCCCACCCCCCAGACAACGATCTGGCCTCACTCACCTCCCCCCCCCCCCCCCCCCCCCGCTCCCCACCCCAGACAATGATCTGGCCTCACTCATCCCCCCCCACAGAGAATGGTCTGGCCTAACTCACCACCACCCCCCCCACCCAGAGATACATCTGACCCGCCTCCTCCTTCCCCCCCCCTCCCCCACAACCAGACAACGATCTGGCCTCACTCCCCTCCCCCATCCCCAACCAGAGAATGATCTGACCCGCCTCCCTCCTCCCCCCACCACTGATCTGAGTCAGAGAGCCGTTGGAAGCTCTGAATGCACTCTTCAGAGGCTGGAGCACCCGACTCAGACTTTTATTTAGCAGTTCCATTACGGGACGGTTCCGGATTGGCAAACGCGGTGGTAAAGGGGGAAATGCTGATAAAGTTGGGCGGGCAGTTCATTAATTCAGTTTAAATGCATGCAAATGCATTTAAATCGCCATTGCGCTCATTTTGGGCGCGAAGCGGATCGCCGCCATTCCCGGGTTTCGGTAAAGTGGCCATCTGCGCGGACGCAGGCGTGGATCGCATTAATGGCCTCACACCTGACCACATTTTCGCGCCTGAAAACGGGCACGACGCAATGGTAAAATCGGGCCCTGTGTGTAATTTTCCACATTGCCAGTTAGATAGCAGTTTTGTAACTGTACTGAGACAGTCTGACTCCAAAGATGTGCAGGTTAGGTGGATTGGCCAAGCTAAATTGCCCCTTAGTAATCCAGGATGTGTACATTAAGGGGATTAGTGGGGTAGTTTTAAGTTTATTTATTAGTTTCACAAGCAGGCTTACAACAAACTACACTGCAATGAAGTTACTGTGAAAAACCTCGAGTCGCCACACTCCGGTGCCTGTTCGGGTACACTTACGAAATTTATCATGGCAAAGTGACTTTTATGTCAAGGGGTATATATTACAAAATTAACCCGCTAATTCCCCTAACGTACACATCCTGGAACACTGAGGGGCAATTTAGCTTGGCCAATCCACCTAACCTGCACACCTTTGGAGTCAGACTGTCCCAGTGCTTTTTATATCCTTAGCCATTCGAAGTACCTCTTTCAATGTCCTGTGAACCTAAAGCACCTAAACTTCTCTGCTGTTCCACATTACTCATCTTTCCTCTGTTCAAACTATAATTATTACATCTATTTAGCCAAAATGCCCCACCTCACACTTACTGACATCCATTGAATTCAAAATGCCATTTTTATGTCCTTTTCACCAGTTTATCATTATTTCCTTCTTTGGTCAGAATCATTCACCATTTCCCCAATTTGTATGTCATTTGAAATCGTGGTCGGCAATCATTCTAGTCCGAAATCTAATTTGATACGCACACTGAACCACCTTGACCTATCTCACTTCGAATACGTTTCAATTTAATTTAAAATTATGAAGTAAATCGAACACACTCGTCAACAAAGCAGAAACAGGGTCATCCGAAAGGGTTAACTAACTTCTCTTTTGTATAGAGACTGAAAGAGATCATGAAGTTTTCTTTTCTCTTTCCTTTGGTGTTCGGATTATTTTGATGGGGGTGGCTGTGTGTGTCAGGAATAGTGAGTCAATATGAGTGCAGAGAATGCGCTACTTCCACTGTGTTGATTGTCATAGTTTGAAAGAATGTAACTGGGAGTAGGCGTCACTTGAAGTAGCTCCTTATGACAAAGATTTGGACCACTCTCGCTACCTACACACCAACTCTCCATCTCTGACTCCTCCTCCTCCTCCTCCTGTTCCTCCCTTCATTGTGTGGGATTTGCAGCCCCATTGGCCTCCTCATCCTCCAACTGCATGCTCATCCCTCTTTGAACTGCATAATCATGCAGCATACAGTAGACTGTCAAGATTTTGCAAATTTTAAATGAACTGTACAGCAGAATGTTGCACGAACAGTCTAAGTAACAAAATAATATCCTGCACAGTAACTCAAGTGGTGGCAGGAGCCTGCGTATAACTACACACAGTAGCTGGCTGAGGAGTTTCTAATTGGGGTCAGAAATCATGGATATAATTAAAGCCGGATCTCTCTAGAAGCAAACAACAACAAACAAAGAAAATTACAGCACAGGAACAGGCCCTTCAGCCTTCCAAGCCTGCACTGACCATGGTGCCCAACTGAACTAAAATTCCCATTCCTACCGAGGACCATATCCCTCCATTCCCATCCTATCCATGTATTTATCAAGACGCCCCTTAAAAGTCACTATCGTATCTGCTTCCACTACCTCCCTCGACAGCGAGTTCTAGGCACCCACCATCCTCTGTGTAAAAAAACTTGTCTTGTGCATCTCCTTTAAACCTTGCCCCTCACACCCTAAACCTCTTCAACCCTGGGAAATAGCTTCTGACTATCCACTCTGTCCATGCCCCTCATAATCTTGTAGACTTCTATCAGGCCTCCCCATAACCTCTGTCATTCCAGTGAGAACAAACCAAGTTTCTCCAACTTCTCCTCATAGCTAAAGCCCTCCATACCAGGCAACATCCTGGTAAATCTTTTCTGTATCCTCCCCAAAGCCTCCACATCCTTCTGGTAGTGTGGCGACCAAAATTGAATACTATATTCCAAGTGCGGCCTAACTAAGTTTCTATAAAGCCGCAACGTGACTTGCCAATTATTAAACTCAATGCCCCAGCCGATGACGGCAAGCATGCTGTATGCCTTCTTGACTACCTTCTCGATCTGCGTTGCCACTTTCAGTGACCTGTGTACCTGTACACCCAGATCCCTCTGCCTATCAATACTCTTAAGGGTTCTGCTGTTTACTGTATATTTCCTATCTGTTTTAGACATTCCCAAATGCATTACTTCACATTTGTCTGAATTAAACTCCATCTGCCATCTCTCTGCCCAAGTCTCCAACCGATCTATATCTGCTGTATCCTCTGATGGTCCTCATCGCTATCGGCAAATCCGCCAACCTTCGTGTCGTCCGCAAACTTACTAATCAAACCAGTTACATTTTCCTCCAAATCATTCATATATATTACAAACAGCAAAGGACCCAGCACTGATCCCTGAGGAATGCCACTTGTCACAGCCCTCCATTCAGAAACGCACCCTTCCACTGCTACCCTGCCTTCTATGACCGAGCCAGTTCTGTATCCACCTTGCCAGCTCACCTCCGATCCCATGCGACTTCACCTTCTGCACCAGTCTGTCATGAGGGACCTTGTCAAGGCCTTACTGAAGTCCATGTAGACAACATTCACTGCCTTACTCTCATCAATCATCTTCATCACTTCCTCGAAAAACTCGATCAAGTTAGTGAGACACGACCACCGCTTCACAAAACCATGTTGCCTTTCGCCAATACGTCCACTTATTTCCAAGTGGGAGTAAATCCTGTCTCGAAGAACCCTCTCCAATAATTTCCTTACCACTGCTGTAAGGTTCACTGGCCTGTAATTACCTGGATTATTCTTGCTGCCCTTCTTAAACAAAGGAACAACATTGGATATTCTCCAATCCTCTGGGACCTCCCCTGTAGATGGAAGTCATGATGTGGAGATGCCGGCGTTGGACTGGGGTAAACACAGTAAGAAGTCTCACAATACCAGGTTAAAGTCTGACCTGGACTTGTTGGACTTTAACCTGGTGTTGTGAGACTTCTTACTGTGACCTCCCCTGTTGCCAGTGAGAAGACAAAGATTTCTCTCAAGGACCCAACAATTTCCGCCCTTGCCTCTCTCAGTATTCTGGGCTATATCCCATCAGGCCCTGGGGACTTGTCTACCTTAATGTTTCTCAAGAACCCCAATACCTCCTCCTTTTTGACTCAAACTATCTACACACCCTTTCCCAGACTCATCATCCACCAAGTCCTTCTCTTTGGTGAATACTGACGCAAAGTACTCGTTTAATACCTTGCCCATTTCCTCTGGCTCCACACATAGGTTCCCTCCCTTGTCCTTGAGTGGGCCAACCCTCTCCCTGGCTACCCTCTTGCTCTTTATATATGTAAAAAAAGCCTTGGGATTTTCCTTAATCCTGCTGGCCAATGACTTTTCGTGACCCTTCTTAGCCCTCCTTACTCCTTGCTTAAGTTTCTTTCTACTTTTGGGTATTAGAGTCATCGAGTCACAGAGGTTTACAGCATGGAAACAGGCCCTTCGGCCCAACTTGTCCATGCCGCCCTTTTTTTTAAAAATTGCTAAACTAATCCCAATTGCCCGCATTTGACCCATATCCCTCTGTACCCATCGTACCCATGTAACTACCTAAATGCTTTTTAAAAGATAAAATTGTACCCGCCTCTACTACTACCTCTGGCAGCTTGTTCCAGACACTCACCACCCTCTGTGTGAAAAAATTGCCCCTCTGGACACTTTTGAATCTCTCCCCTCTCACCTTAAACCTATGCCCACTAGGTTTAGACTCCCCTACCTTTGGGAAAAGATATTGACTATCTACCTTGTCTATGCCCCTCATTATTTTATAGACCTCTAAAAGGTCACACCTCAGCCTCCTACGCTCCAGAGAAAAAAGTCCCAGTCTAGTCAGCCTCTCCTTATAACTCAATCCATCAAGTCCCGGTAGCATCCCAGTAAATTTTTTCTGCACTCTTTCTAGTTTAATAATATCCTTTCTAGAACATAGAACAGTACAGCACAGAACAGGCCCTTCGGCCCACGATGTTGTGCCGAGCTTTATCTGAAACCAAGATCAAGCTATCCCACTCCTTTTAATCCTGGTGTGCTCCATGTGCCTATCCAATAACCGCTTAAATGTTCCTGAAGTGTCTGACTCCACTATCACTGCAGGCAGTCCATTCCACTGCTCAACCACTCTCTGAGTAAAGAACCTACCTTGGACATCCTTCCTATATCTCCCACCATGAACCCTATAGTTATGCCCCCTTGTAATAGCCCCAGCCACCCGAGGAAATAGTCTTTGAACGTTCACTCTATCTATCCCCTTCATCATTTTATAAACTGATCCAGAGAGAACAGCCCTAGCTCCCTCAACCTTTCCTCATAAGACCTACCCTCCAAACAAGGCAGCATCCTGGTAAATCTCCTTTGCACTCTTTCCAGCGCTTCCACATCCTTCTTATAGTGAGATGACCAGAACTGTACACAAGATTCCAAATGTTGTATCACCAAGGTCCTGTACAGTTGCAGCATAACCCCACGGCTCTTAAACTCCAACCCCCTGTTAATAAAAGCTAACACACTATAGGCCTTCTTCACAGCTCTATCCACTTGAGTGGCAACCTTCAGAGATCTGTGGATATGGACCCCAAGATCTCTGTTCCTCCACAGTCTTCAGAACCTTACATTTGACCCTGTAATCCACATTTAAATTAGTCCTACCAAAATGAATCACCTCACATTTATCAGGGTTAAACTCCATCTGCCATTTTTCAGCCCAGCTTTGCATCCTATCTATGTCTCTTTGCAGTCTACAACAACCCTCCACCTCATCCACTGCTCCACCAATCTTGGTGTCATCAGCAAATTTACTGATCCACCCTTCAGCCCCCTCCTCTAGCTCATTAATAAAAATCACAAATAGCAGAGGACCAAGCACTGATCCCTGTGGCACTCCGCTAGCAACCTGCCTCCAGTCCGAAAATTTTCCATCCACCACCACCCTCTGTCTTCGATCAGATAGCCAGTTACCTATCCAATCGGCCAACTTTCCCTCTATCCAACACCTCCTTACTTTCATCATAAGCCGACCATGGGGGACCTTATCAAACGCCTTACTAAAATCCATGTATATGACATCAACTGCCCTACCCTCATCAACACACTAAGTTACCTCCTCAAAAAATTCTATCAAACTTATGAGGCACGACTTGCCCTTCACGAATCCGTGCTGAATATCCCTGATTAATCCGCATCTTTCTAAATGGTCGTAAATCCCATCCCTAAGGACCTTTTCCATCAACTTATCAACCACCGAAGTAAGACTAACCAGCCTATAATTACCAGGGTCATTTCTATTCCCTTTCTTAAACAGAGGAACAACATTCGCCACTCTGCAGTCCTCTGGCACCATCCCCGTGGACAGTGAGGACCCAAAGATCAAAGCCAAAGGCTTTTCTATAATAGGGTGACCAGAATTGCACACAGTATTCCAAGTGTGGCCTTACCAATGTCTTGTACAACTTCAACAAGACGTCCCAACTCCTGTATTCAATGTTCTGATCGATGAAACCAAACATGCCGAATGCCTTTTTCACCACTCTGTCCACCTGTGACTCCACTTTCAAGGAGTTATGAACATGTACCCCTAGATCTCTTTGTTCTGTAACTCTCCCCAATGCCCGACCATTAAATGAGTAAGTCCTGGCCTGGTTCAATCTACCAAAATGCATCACCTCGCATTTGTCTAAATTAAACTCCATCTGCCATTCGTCAGCCCACTGGCCCAATTGATCAAGATCCCGTTGCAATTGGAGATAACTTTCTTCACTGTCCACCATGCCACCAATCTTGGTGTCATCTGCAAACTTACTAACCATGCCCCCAATATTCTTATCCAAATCATTAATATAAATGACAAATAACAGTGGGCCCAGCACTGATCCCTGAGGCACACCGCTGGTTACAGGCCTCCAGTTTGAAAAACAACTCTCTACACCCACCCTCTGACTTTTGTCAAGAAGCCAACTTTGTATCCATTTAGATACCTCACCCTGGATCCCGTGAGATTAACTTTATGCAACAACCTACTATGTGGTACCTTGTCAAAGGCCTTGCTAAAGTCCATGTAGACAACATCAACTGCACTGCCCTCATCTACCTTCTTGGTTACCTCTTCAAAAAAATCAATTAAATTTGTGAGACATGATTTTCCACTCACAAAGCCATGCTGACTGTTCCTAATCAGTCCTTGTATCTCTAAACGCCTGTAGATCCAGTCTCTCAAAATACCTTCCAACAATTTACCCACCACAGATGTGAGGCTCACTGGCCTGTAGTTCCCAGGCTTTTCCCTGCAGCCCTTTTTCAACAAAGGCACAACATTTGCCACTCTCCAATCTTCAGGCACCTCACCCATGACTATCGATGATTGAAATATCTCAGCTAGGGGACCTGCAATTTCCTCCCTAGCCTCCCACAACGTCCTGGGATTTACTTCATCAGGTCCCGGGGATTTATCTACCTTGATGCACTTTAAGACTTCCAGCACCTCCTTCTCTGTAATATGTACACTCCTCAAGACATCACTATTTATTTCCCCAAGTTCCCTAACATCCATGCTTTTCTCAACAATAAATACTGATGAGAAATATTCATTTAGGATCTCACCCATCCCTTGTGGATCCACACATAGATGACCTTATTGATCCTTAAGAGGCCCTACTCTATCCCTTGTTACTCTTGTGCCCTTTATGTATTTGTAGAAATTCTTTAGATTCTCCTTTGTCTTATCTGCCAAAACAATTTCGTGTCCCCTTTTTGCCCTCCTGATTTGTCTCTTAACTCTACTCCTACACCCCCTGTACTCTTCAACAGATTCACTTGATCCCAGCTGCCTATGCATGTCATGTGCCTCTTTCTTCTTCTTGACCAGGGCCTCAATATCCCGAGTCATCTAGGGTTCCCGACTTCTGCCAGCTTTGCCCTTCACTCTAAGACGAATGTGTTTACCCTGAACCCTGGTTAACACACTTTTGAAAGCATGCCACTTACCAGACGTCCCTTTGCCTTCCCACAGACTCCCCCAATTAACTTTTGAAAGTTCCTGCCTGATACCATCAAGGTATTGTGTCCGTCACCTCCATAAAGCGGAGGTAAAATGGACTGCTGCAGAATAAAAGTGTTGTGGGTGTCCCATGGATAACACAAATTAAAATAAGGTTTACTCTTGCAGACAGAAGCTACTTGCAGATTGATAGAGTGGTATGGCTTCCTATTAGAGCATGTTCTGGGCTCATTGTGAGGAACCCTGATGGCCACACAGCCTCATCTACAGTGTTTTGGACTCCAGGAAGACTGAAAATAGGAAAGGTGCTGTGCTTCGTCTAGTTGATATCTACTTTTTACTGGGAAAGTGATAAAAATATGTTTCCCCCCACAAGAGTTTTACCTAACATCATGTTAATATCATTGCCACCAGAACTGTAGAAGCCAAAGGATGGGCACTAACTGTCAGGGTCATTCCCATTCTGTGAACAAATAAAAATGACGTGATGTTAGACACGCCATTTGCAGGAATAATTGCAGACTAACATCTGGCAAATGCTCCCTTTGGTAGTATGGGAGCCTGGAGGGGAAATGGTGATGTAGTAGTAGTGTCACTGGACGAGTAATCCAGAGGTGAAACTCAGGGCACATGGTTCAAATCCCACCATGGCAGCTGATGGAATTTAAATTCAATTAATAAATCTGGAATATAAAACTAGTCTCAGCAATGACAGCTATCATCCATTTGGGTAAAAACCCATCTGCGAGCAGGCTCGAAGGGCCGAAGGCCTACTCCTACTCCTAGTTTCAATGTTTCTAGTTTCTATGTTTGCTAATGTTCTCCAGGGAAGAAAATCTGCCACCCTTACCTAGTCTGGCCTACATGTGACTCCAGACACTCAGCCATTTTGTTGACTCTGAACTGTCTTCTGAAAAGTCCTGGCAAGGGCAATTAGGGATGGGCAACAAATGCTAGTCCTGACAACAATGCCAATACCCCATGAAAGAACAAAGAAAAAAATAAGACAATGTTGCTGAGATATTTAATGCTATTGCGACAGGGACATCAACAGGGAGAACATCCTGGTCCTTAACATTGTAAGTAAGAGTGCTATTGGAAGCAAAGCTCAGTCACTTCATTTACAGTAAAAGAGAGGCCTCAACATAGTTCTGCTCTGATATGCTAAGGTAATAGTGATGTGATCTGTGGACCTGTGATTATAAAAATTTCGCATATTTTAATGAAGTTGAAATATGTTGGTAGCACAAACTCACTAAATTGCCTCAAGTACAAAATTGGGCATGCTGAAAATCTATAACTTCATAGAATCATAGAAACCCTAAAGTGCAGAAGGAGGCCATTCAGCCCATCAAGTCTGCACCAACAACAATCCCACCCCAAGCTCTATCTCCACAACCCCACACATTTACCCCACTAATCCCTCTAATCTATATATCCCAGGACACTATGGGCAATTTAGGCATAGCCAAACAACTTAACCCGCACATCTTTGGATGTGAACCCACACAACTTAGCCAAACATCTGTGCAAAAAAAGTATAACACAAGTGACTAATGCTTGGTATACATGGGAAAATGACCTTCATGGTCAAATAATAGATTGGAACTGTGCAGTTTTTTCAGGATGGCTGCTTTTTTTAATTCAAGGGTTTAGATGCCTAATTTGGTAATTTATCAAAAGCCAGGAAATCTTGCCTTAACAAAAGGGGCACCACTCTCCTTTAGTGCTTGTCAATAAACATTTTTTAGATGTTATGGAGAGGAATATCATGTATCATTATGCTGCACAATAATTGCTATTAGCTGATTAAGTGGCTTGGCACACTAAAATACACTTTATAGGTAAAGTGGTTGTTACAATGCCAGCTGATAATACTGGACAAGTCAGATCCCAGAGTGAAACCTGGGATTTTACTTTTTTTCAGAAATATGGAGGAAAGTTACTGACAAATTCACAGGAGGCTGCTGATGAACTTTCAACACAAAGAATAAAATATTTATTAAAACAAGAAGAATGAATTATATCGTAACAGACAAAAAGGTTTGAACGATTTTAAAACAAACACGAGAAGATGATTCAATTTCCCAATATTTCTTTACCCAGCAATATCTTTACAGAGATATAACCTTGTGAAGTGTTTGCAGTAGCTTGACATAAAGGCTCCTTGCTTGGGACTGGCAAACGTGCAAATGATTTTCTGCCAGTAAATTCTTGAACTTTCACTTGATACTTCTTGCCCAATTTGTACCTCTCCCTGAGACACCCAAAAACAACACTCTTAACTCACTCTTGCTTCAACTGCCGAGCAAACATATTAGTTTCCTGAACTCATTCTTTCAGTAGCCTTGTAGCATTTCTTATGTCTGAAATCTGAATGTCCCTCTAACACATACTGAACTTTTTCCTGTCTTTCTCTGTGTCTCTTGACCATCTTCACTTGGTAACAGTCCAGTTTTTTCTGCTTTGATTTTTTTTCCAAAATCACTAACCTGGTTTGTAAAACCTCATTAAGTATATGTATGTATAAACAAACCCAAAAGACTGACCTTTCAGCCACAGGTCCAGCTCGACATCAAGGCACTAATGCTCACAAACAACCTTGCATGAAACTGAAATACTTTTTACCTTACTTAGCACAAAAACCTGGCTGGAATTCTCCGACCATTCACACCGGTGGGATTCTCCGATTTCACCAGCAATGCACCCACGCCCCTGGGATTCCTGCCGGCATGGCGGGAAACACATGGCTGGGAGGCCGGAGAATCTCACCCTATATATTCAACTCAAAAATTACACATTGTTCCTAACATGGTCACTTTCCATAAGATACCTTTGCAGCCAAATAAAGACTTTTATATTTCAATAATGCCTTTAATAACCTTAGGATATCTCAAGGTACTTTATAGCCAATGAAATACTTTCAAACTCATCACGCTATGCTGTAGGAACGGCAAATACAAGAATATAATTGCTTATATTGCTTTGGGAAATAAATCAGTTGTATAATCAACAAAATGCAATTAGCATTTGTGGCCAAATGATCAAGAAACAGTCACAGCAAATGTTTGAATAGTATCATATTCACATTTACTGTTTTGCTGATATGCATGGCAAAAATGAACTTCCTGATTCACTGAGGCAATATAGACTTAGTGGCACAATCCTAAAGAGCATGTAGGAACAAAGGGTCCCAGGGGTGACTTGCATTGATATTTGAAAATGGCAGGACATATTAACAAAGAACACAGGATTTTGGCCTTAATTAATAGAAGTGTTGATTACAAAAGCAGGAAAGTTTGGCTGAATATTCATAAAGCCCCGTTTAGGCCCCAACTAAAGTATTGGACCCAGTTCTGTTCACCATAGAGTAGACAATCCCCAAAATCTCTATCTAGACACCAACCACACAACAAAACATGGTAACAGTGAATAAAAGACAGAGTGAACCTTAAAAAGAAGATACAGGGCTGGCAAACAAAGAGATTCCCAAAGGAAAGACAAAAGACAAATGTTTAAGACTTGCCAAGATGTTAGAAAATCATGGGAGCCAAAGATACAAGCCAAGACATAGTCTGACACGTTCAGAGCTCAGCAGAATCACAGAATCTACTCCCAGAATCATTGTAGAATTCAGAAAGTTTATGAAGGCCCTTAATAGAGAAAATTGAAGAAAAAGTTTCACAAGATATAGAACTGCTTCAGGATTACACAGAAAATTCAAGAAGACCAGGTCAGTACACTACTCTATGCTGTAGGATCTATCACTGATGATATAATAGAAAGGTAGAGGGTTGATGAGACTTCAACTTCTTATGAAGAATCCCTGTAAGCTTTTGACTCATATTTCAGTGTTGTTTGGAATTTAATAATAGAGAACTAAATTTAATTGAAGAAAGCAAAGACCAGACATTGTTCATCAATAATCCATAGAAACTGGCAGGTGATGTGCAGAGTTGCCAAAACCATGAAAAAAACACTAACAACATATAATAAGAGGGAGAAGCATTTAAAACAGAACCACATATAAAAATTGGAAGAATCACAATCAAAGGAACTAGCCTTCCTGAGGGAGTTAAATGATGCTGTCAACAAGTATTGGAATATTAAATTTAAAGTGGATGGACAAACCATCGAGTTCAAAAACTAGACACAGGAGCAGAGGTTTCTTTTCATCAGATGAAGTCAAATGGCTCAAATAGACTACATTGAAACCCTCATCTATCAAATTATGGTATCCTGGTAGGACAACTTTAAAAGTCAAAGGCTAATTCATGACAAAGCTAAAATGTAAAGACCTAGATATCCTTGAACCTTTCTATGCCATTCAAAATTAGAAGTGCTTTCTATTAAGCAGAGAGGCATGCCTAAAACTGAGATGAATCCAAAAAGTGGATGAAGTTGCTATTGAGAACTATATCAGTGTATTCACAAATGAATTTCCTAAAGTGTTTACAGGGCTAGGGAAGTTGAAGACCAAGTACCATAACTCTTTGAGCTGGTGCTAGACCAATTTGCCTCTTTATCCTGACGGACCCTCAGACAAAGTCAAGGGTGAAGTTGAAAAGATGCAGCAGCAAGGGGTTATCACACCAGTCATCATACCAATAAAATGGTGTTCAGGAATGGTTACAGGCCTAAAGCCAAACAGTTCTATTAGAATCTGTGTGGATTTAACTCAACTAAACATATCAATATGACGTAAAAGCTACCCAATGGCATCAATGGATGAGTAACCAGTAACCCCTCGCATTTATCCGGCTAATCCCCCTAACCTACATATCTTTGGGCACTAAGGGGCAATTTAGCATGGCCAATCCACCTAACCTGGACTGTGGGAGGAAATGGGAGCACCCAGAGAAAACCCACACAAACATGGGGAGAGTGCAAATTCCACACAGCCAGTGACAAGAGGCCAGAATTGAACTCGGGTCCCTGGCGCTATGAGGCAGCAGTGCTAACTACTGTGCCACCATGTCGCCCTGACATGACTAACATTGTGATCTTTCCACTCGGCGCTGGCCATGCTCATATTATCTCCCTTCATGACAATGGTGATCAATCAGAGCTGTGCAGGAATTCAATGGGAGCGGATTCCTCATTGTTTTTTATCTCCGGGCTCCAATGCCAGCAATGCAAAAGAGTCAAATTCTGTGGTCAAACTATTTGAGCTAAGACCTTTCCCAAGATTTGACTGGGTGCATTTTCATCTTATTCCTCTAGTTTGGGTCTGAGGCAGGTCCCAGGGACTAAAGGCCAACGTCTAGTCAGTTTTCCCAGAACAATTTGCTTTCCTAAAATAGGTCTCATTTTATGGTTTACTTTGGTAACTTTGCTTCCACATTGCTTGTTTTTTCCTACGTTCCTGTTACCTAAGCTTTTAAATGCAGGGCACAAAGCACTTAACTGAGTATTTCATGCTATGCTGTGAACATTTTACACCGTGTGCAAAGCACTCAGTACCTTCCATTTCATTTTGTTATTCTTCCTGAACTCAACACTCATCCACTCAGTAATTCACTCCACTTTAGGTGCAGCATATTCATTCATAACTGAAAGTGATTGTTTTACCTCAGATTTCATTCCTTATCAGTTTCCATTCAATTCTTAAAATTTCAACTTGCTTTTCCAAGATTCTGTTTACCTTACTTTGCTTTTTTACAGCATTCAGATTATTTTATTCTCATTTTGTTTCTTGTAGGTCGTGCATTACATTAATCTTCAAGCTTTATTTGCCAGATGTTGCTCTTTTCAAACCCTTTCAAATCTATCCAAAGATGTGCGGGTTAGGTGGATTGGCCATGCTAAATTGCCCCTTAGTGTCAGGAGGGCTAGCTAGGGTAAATGCTTGGGGTTATGGGGATAGGGTCTGGGTGGAATTGTGGTCGGTGCAACACGATGGGTCAAATGGCCTCCTTCTGCACTGTAGGATTCTGCGATTCTATTCTATGATTCTATTGCATTTCTTCCCTGGCTCGCAATCTTTTCAGGGCTGGAATTTGACTGTTCTTACACATTGATTGTTAGTACGGTCTTATAGCCTTAGTTTTCCTCAACATTTTGAATGCTTTGTTGACATTAACAGTTTCTTCCATTTTTCGCATTCAAGCTTCAGTCTCCCTAAAAGGATATCCAATGGATAGCTGATCAATATGGACCAGGAGGATCCCAGATTCTGTTCAGTTGGCTGATATGAGGCAGAGCGATCGTAAGCACAAATGAACATATGAATAATCAGGGATGGCAGTAAAAATTTAAATTTAAAATAATGTTTCCACATGCTCTCAATTATGGAATACCATGGAGACAAAAAAACCAATTCCAATCTCTTATTGGTGGTGTTATATGTGTAAATGTAGCAGTCCTTCTGGTGCACAACATGATCTCAAAACAGCACTGAGATGAAGATGGTGAATCTGGTTTTAGTGTTGTTAGTTGAAGACCACCGGAGAGGTAACTATGGCTTCACACTGAATGCTTCATTCGCAGAAAGAAATTCTACTTCTTTCGTATAAAATTTTAAAATGCAGGATAAACTCAGCAGGTCTGGCAGCATCTGTGGAGAGAGAAACACAGTTAATGTCTGGAAGTCTGACCATTAAAACTGGCGAGATCTTTCAGTCTCACCGATGGCACACCTCCACCAAGGGTTTCCTGGCAGTGAAGGATATATTCAACAGGAAACCCCGTTGACCAGAAGATTGCACCTCCGGCCAATAGCAGGCCACCTTTGTCGCCATAAAACACATGGTGGGTTGTCCAGAAAACCCCACTCAATGTTTCAAGTCCATGTGACCCTTCTACAGAACTGAGAAGGGATAGAAATGTGATGAATTACATACTTGGAGAGGTGGAGGCGAGGCACAATGGAAAGTCAGTGATAGGTTGGAGTTAAGGAGAGATTGACAAGGATGTCATGGACATGAGACAAAGGAGCTGTTAATGGTGCCGTTAGGGACTGAAGAATGTTAATAGTGGCAAAGGTAGGATAGAGGAATGCTAGTGAGGGGAGTCAAAATGGAAGGGGAAGTTCACAGCCTAAAGTTGTTGAACAGAAAGTCGATTCCAGAAGGTTGTCAAGTGGGTAATTGGAAGATGAGGTGTTGTTCTTCCAGTCTGCATAGAGCTTCAGTGGAACATTGCAGGAGGCTAAAGGTGGACATGTGGGCATGACAGCAAGATGCTGAGTTGAACTGGCAAGTAACAGGAAGATTGAGGTCATGCTTACAGACTGAGCGTATGTATTCCACGAAGCGGTCACCCAGTCTTCATTTAGTGTCCCCAATACAGAGAAGACTGCATTGGGAGCTGTGAATACAGTTGATTCAGTATTCCAATACAGCAAAAGTTAAAGTTAAAGTTTACTAATTAGTCACAAGTAAGGCTTACATTAACACTGCAGTGAAGTTACTGTGAAATTCCCCTGGTTGCCACACTACGGCGCCTGTTCGGGTCACAAGGAAATATTATCTAGATGGTTCATGTCCTGCTCAGTGAGAAGTGATAGAATGGCTCCCCCTCTCTCTCCCCACCTCTTGGTTAACCATAACAGGCATTTAAAAGAGCAATTGCTTAAAAGACATATACAGACAGGTTATCTTATAAGTTTTAACAGAAAAGAGTATTTTTTATACTAAATACTCAACATTTAAAAACTGCTCCAACTCTCTCACACACATTCTTTCAAGAAGTTCACACACACTCACACACATAAGGCCTGGACTTTTAGGATAGCGAGGGCTTGGCCCCCACTATCTGAAGAGTTGGTGGGGAAACAAAGCCCCGCTGTCTCTGAAAGCCGCACAGACATTTTACACTCTAAATAGCATTGATTGGCATGAGGTGGGACTCCTGCCCTTCAGTCAAGGGGCAATGCAACCTTAGAGAGCTGCCAGCTCCAATTACTCCAGCAACAGTGCTGCAGTGGTCAGAAGAGGTACTGCAAAGAGTTGCCAAAGCTGATGACTCAGGAACCAGACACCCAACTAAGTGTCAGGGGTCCTAGTGCAGATCTTTGGGGATAGGCCAGAAGACAAGGACGTCTGGAGATCACTGAACCTTAAGGGGAGGGTGTCTCCAGCCAAAGGGGGCTTTTAATGGGGTTGCCACCTCTTCCCCCCCCTTTTTCCCACCCAAGATTGACCTTACATCATTTCCAGGATTCCTGTCTGAGCTTTGCTATGCCTGCCAGCGTGAAAGTTGAAGCTGTGTGGGGAAACAGCCCTTAGGTAGCCATGATTGTCCAATTAAAAGGCTTAATTGGGGCAAGGGCAGGTTTCCCATCCGAGGTACTGCCCATCCCAGTGTGAGATCAGGGTGGGCAGCGACCCAGAGGAAATCCTGTCCATGCAATTGCAGACTCCTCCTGCCTTAGAACCCACCAGACAGGGGTAGCGTAAAATTCTGGCCTAAGTTACAAAGAAGGAGGATGGGTAAATGATTTAAGAGTTGCAAAAGAGAGCCAATCATATATGATTCCTGTAGATTGGACAGTTTCAGGCTGGGTTCAGTGATCTTTCTGGATTCTATGATGAGACAATTTAAAATGTTGATGGGCAATGTCTCTCTCTTCTGGAGTCAGCAACGGCTTGGTTTATGTTAAAGATAGTGCCTGTAATATTTGACTGGCCAGAATATAGGCAGGATACGCTTGCAAAATGGCTGGTGAGAGAGAAAAAAGGGAACAATGAATTGTTTTCTTGTTGTTACCCACACATGGGGCGGAATGCTCCCTTCCCACCTGCTACAGGAGTCAGAGCAGGTGGGACACGGACCATGCAAAGGTCCATTGACCTCAGGTAGGATTTTCCAGTTTTGGGGCGAGTGCAGCTGGAAAATCCGACCCATGGTCTTTCAGCACTCTCACTCTGGAAATCAGTGCCTCTTTACAGAAAGCATTAGCTTGTTTGTCATGTGACCATCGTGCACAAACTAACCAATTACCACATGGTCAAACAAGGTCATTCCAGGTCTATTGTTTAAATTGATTAGGTTAAGATGGTCGGTGAGGCCCTCCACATCAGGGTCCATTGTCCAGAGTGATTGAGTTTAGCAGCTTGATCCCCATCCACCTGAACAATTATTGGGGGATTCACTGGCCATGTTAGCCACTGGCGGGAATCCTGATCACCCGCTAAATCGGGCGATGGGCCTAAAACAGGATTTCCAATGGCTGGTCCCGTTGGCCCCATTCAGAGTTCAGCCCAGAGCAGGCAGTAACCCGATATTTATGTAAAACATTTGGAATCAAAGGATCCTACAGTGCAGAAGGAGGCCATTCGGCCCATCGAGTCTGCACCGACCACAATCCCACCTAGGCCATAACCCTATGCATTTACCCGAGCTAGTCCCCTTGACACTAAGGGGTAATTTAACATGGCCAATCCACCTAACCCGGACATTTTTGGACTATGGGAGGAAACTGGAGCACCTGGAGGAAACCCATGCACACACAGGGAGAATGTGTAAACTCCACTCAATGACCCAAGCCCGAAATCAAACCCGGGTCCCTGGTGCTGTGAGGCTGCAGTGCTATCCAATTTCTTATCTTAATTTCTATTTCTTTTCATCCAGGGAGCTGTTTATATTTTTATATGTCGATTTTCCAAGACATTCAACTTGTCACAAACGTTTTCATATATATAATAAAGTTTTTTTTTTAGTTTTTTATTTATTTACTTACTTAACTGATATATCATTAGCAGGCTGGGCATCCCAATCAACAGTCTCCCACCATTCACCCGCCTCTTCATTTTGGTAGCCTTGTAAATTGTACGGTGTAGTTTTGCATATGTTCGGCCATTTTGAAACTGGCTGTTTACCCACAAGTCTTTTTAAAACTTACTCTGTGGCAGCAGCCCACTCAATAAACAAAGTCATTTCTGATAATAAAACAGGATTTTATAACATCTGAAATGATTGTTTGAAGCAATACTCAGAGAAAATAAAATCACGGTGAGAAGGCAGAAAAGCCTTGGATCAAACAAATAGGACAACCTTGAAGCAACTATTCCTTTTTCTAAAACGTCCTTTGTTTCTCTCTTATTTCTGTGTTGATAACCTGTGAGTGGAAATACTGAGACACAACCGTGCAGCAGATGATAACAGGTAAGGATGGCCTTCAGCTTAAGAGCATCAACGATGAAAAACAGTGAGTTATGTACTGAAAACATGCGATCGGTGTTATCACTACAACTCTGATAAACTCTGACCATTGGGTTTTAGTTTAAAATATAATTGAGATGATTGCTTCACTGTTTTCATTTGATCACAATTGAAACTTTATCGAATTTGTTTGAAAATGTTTGTTTTCTGTGTCACCAGTAATTTACATAGTCAAGATTATTTTATCACTGTTATGCAGTGCCATAAGTATATATACGTACAATTCTTTACGCTTCTAACAAGGTGCTCAGTCATTTATTTGTAAACCACATTCTCCATTAAAACTGATGCATAAAAGGCAAATACCTGCCAGCAAAGTAATGTTTAAAAGGGAGACAACATTAAATACTATTTCAGAATCAAACAGTTCATTATAAAAGGGCTATCCGTGAAGATTTTGACAATGTACTTTTGCTCAAACACTGAATGGAAAGGGCACAACTGAGGGTTTAAATGAATTAATGAACCACTGGGATAAGGGAACTGAATTAGTATGCACAGGTAAAAGCAGATCACAAAGGTTAATGATGGTGTCAACTGAAGTTAATCCAGATTTCTTCTACTGTCAGGACAAGTAAATCAACTAAGTGAGGACCCTGGCGATGCCATCAGGGTTCACAACTCATAAAATATTCAAAATGTTCACAAGAACCAGCTGTTCAGTTCAGTCATAATTTTCTTTAATTGATTTATTTTTAATGTATATATGCAAAGGAGAGGGAGGGAAATCAGTCCTGATGATGAAGCTTCCCTTTTCAGAACCATTCAGCAAGGTTAAAGAATTGTGGAATAAATCAAATACATGGAAATGTGCACAGTCTCCGTGAGTCTGCGATGTGTATGACATTTTTGTCAATCTTTATACAGTGGTATGCATTAACATTAGGAATGATGTGGGTGTGTAAGTAAATGTGAAATTAAGTATTAGAGATTCAGTGTATTACAGATTTTTTGTGAGTACAATTTCAGTTTGTTAATGGGGCACAGGATATTGCATTAGTGTAAATAACGGGGGCGATTCTCATCATCAGACATCAGCCGAGGCCGTTTAGTGGGCTTCCCACTGGGCGCCACAGCCTCCGTGCCTCTCTGGCTCCACGTTTTTTGGAGTCATCGACTCTGCACTGGAATTTGGAACAGAGCTGATTTGAATATTAAAAATGTGATTAGCGGGCCCGGACTGAAGTCTTCGGGCCCGCTAGCGTCTCTCCAGTGGGGTTTACAACAGCTCCCAACTAACAGGGAACTGGTGGCCAATCCCGCTGGAGTGAACAGAGGCCTTGGAGGCCCAGGAGGCCAGGGGTAAGAGGGGGTGCCCCCAGGGCAGTGCCAGCCAGGCAGTGCCAGCCTACCCCCCTGGCACTTCCCAAGGGGCAAAGTGGCACTGCCCACTGGGCATTGGGCAATGCCAAGGGGGTGGGGCCAGTGGGGGCGGGGCCCATTGAGGGGGACAGGGCCTACACGAGGGCAATCAGTGGGGGTGGGGTTGTCCTGCTGCCATTCTGTATAGGGATAGGTGGCAGAGGGAGAGAAGGGGGTGATCGGTGCTGGCCATCTGGGTGGGGGCGGTCAGGTCTGCGGGGGAGGGAGAATTCTGGACTGCTGGTGGGGGGACTATCTTTGGGATGGGGTGTCAGGGAGATCAGGGCTGGTGGGAGGGGAGGAGACATCGGCTGGCAGTGCAGGGCTACTACACATGCACTGACCTCTGTGCTGACTGATCGTCGCATGCGCAGTGGCCCACTCAGTGCTCTGCTGCCAGCCTCTCCAGTGGGGATAGGCCCCACCTACAGATTTTCAGTGTGAATCTCGCTAGGGCATTCTGCAGTGCCCAGAGCATGGAAAATTCATTTTGAAAATCCTGCTAAAAAATCGATAGGAGTTACTCAAGTTTTCACACAAATTCAGCACTTAGAACTTTTTTGGGAGAATCGCCGCCAGCACGTCTGTCCCTTAATGATTCTCAGCATGGCTGTGGAATTTATGAATAGTTCAGCTCTGTTGTAGCTATGTGTGCTAACGTGCTCCCTTCTTAACAGCACTTTGAGTGTTCCTACAACGCAAGGACTGCAGATGTTCAAGAAGCTTGCCGTCACCTTCTCAAAGGCATTTGAAGATAGCCAGAAACACCCACATGCCATGAATAAATAAATAAAACAGAACAAATGGGCAGCTGATAAAGTGAGAGGATATACCCTCTTGGCTTTGAACTCACATTATGTTTTCTGAAGACATTTTAAAGAGAGATGGTTTATAGTTCTTGTTCGAAGCTGCAAGGAGGAATTGTACACAGAAGGAACATAAACAGGTACAATGTGAACTTTTATGTCATCCAAAAGGACAATACTTACATCTGTGTTACAAACTCCTCATAGTCTTGTTGCTGCTGAAAAAGAGACATGGCATCAAACTTTTTATCTTGCACTCATCAGGGCAGCTCGCAAGATAAACCAACAGGAAACCGAACAACAATTTATATGTCACGCAAAGAGAGTATTGATTGGTTGGCAAGTGGACTCCGAATTCTGATTGATAAAGGTGTTGTCATGGAGAATGCCATGATGTAGAGTTGCCGACATTGGACTGGGGTAGGCACAGTAAGTAATCTCACAACACCAGGTTAAAGTGTCACATTGTCTGCACCTGTAAAGACTTGGTTACCTGTTAAGATTCACATTCCAACCATTATCTTGTAATTGAGTTTGCGTCTATATATGCCCTGTTTGTGAAACAAATCCTGCACTCACCTGATGAAGGAGCGGTGCTCCGAAAGCTCGTGCTACCAAATAAACCTGTTGGACTTTAACCTGGTGTTGCGAGACTACTTACCATGGAGAATGCAGAAGAGAACAGTTAACTGCCAAGCTTTTGTTCAAATTTAAACCAGGCAGGTTGACTCTGATTGGTAAAGGTATTGCCATGGGGAATGAACCAAGGAATCACTGTCCCCCAAGTTTTATTCAGTTGGAAAAGGTACAATGCATAGACACGCTTTTTCTGTCTGCAAAGGACAGGGCCCTGTGTCTCAATATGGAGCTTCTAACATGTGTATGTGAGACATACTGCAAGCCCAACTGATAATCATAAATTAGTTTTCAGTTAAATTCTTAGCACAAT
Organism: Mustelus asterias; assembly: GCF_964213995.1. Taxonomy (NCBI): domain Eukaryota; kingdom Metazoa; phylum Chordata; class Chondrichthyes; order Carcharhiniformes; family Triakidae; genus Mustelus; species Mustelus asterias. Next base: position 46,764,966 of record NC_135807.1, on the reverse strand, counting down.
CAAAATTGTTTAGCAAGTGTTGCCCAATCAGGGAATCACACCTAGTGTTGGAGCTATGGGTGGAATTCTCCAGTTCCGCTGCAACGGGATTGGTGATGAGTGGGGGCAGGGAATCTAGCAAGGATGAAAAAGTCAGAAAACCCCAGCGTAAAATCACGTTGCAATTCTCCCAATGGTGGGTTAATGGAGGGTCAGTTTTCCCGCTGGATGGTAGCATGACCGCCATCTGCATTCATTTGTGTCTCATGCATCTTTATTCATGGGCAGCATGGTGGCACAGTGGTTAGCACTGCTGCCTCGCAGCGCTAGGGGCCCGGGTTCAATTCCAGCCTTGAATGAATGTTTGTGTGAAGTTTGCATGTTCTCCTCGTGTCTGCATGGGTTTCCTCTGGGTGTTCCGGTTTCCTCCCATAGTCCAGAGCTGTGCAGGTTAGGTGGATTGGCCATGTTAAATTGCCCCTTAGTGTCCCAAGATGTGTAGGTTAGGGGGATTAGCAGGGTCAATACATGGGGTTACAGGGATAGGGCCTGGGCAGGATGCTCTGACATCAGTGCACACTCAATGGGCCGAATGGCCTCTTGCTGCACTGTAGGGATTCTATAATTTCTTCTATGATTAAAACAGCTGTTTTCTGGAATACCGTAAGAAGTCTCACAACACCAGGTTAAAGTCCAACAGGTTTATTTGGTAGCAAATACCATAAGCTTTCGGAGCGCTGCTCCTTCGTCAGATGGAGTGGAAATGTGCTCTCAAACAGGGCACAGACACAAAATCAAGTTACAGAATACTAATTAGAATGCAAATCCCTAAAGCCAGCCAGGTCTTAAAGGTACAGACAATGTGGGTGGAGGGAGCATTAAACACAGGTTAAAGAGATGTGTATTGTCTCCAGACAGAACAGCTAGTGAGATTCTGCAAGCCCAGGAGGCAAGCTGTGGGGGTTACTGATAGTGTGACATAAATCCAACATCCCGGTTTAGGCCGTCCTCATGTGTGCGGAACTTGGCTATCAGTTTCTGCTCAGCGACTCTGCACTGTCGTATGTCGTGAAGGCCGCCTTGGAGAACGCTTACCTGAAGATCCAAGGCTGAATGCCCGTGACTGCTGAAGTGCTCCCCCACAGGAAGAGAACAGTCTTGCCTGGTGATTGTCGAGCGGTGTTCATTCATCCATTGTCGTAGCGTCTGCATGGTTTCCCCAATGTACCATGCCTCGGGACATCCTTTCCTGCAGCGTATCAGGTAGACAATGTTGGCCGAGTTGCAAGAATAGGTACCGTGTACCTGGTGGATGGTGTTCTCACGTGAGATGATGGCATCTGTGTCGATGATCCGGCACATCTTGCAGAGGTTGCTGTGGCAGGGTTGTGTGGTGTCGTGGTCACTGTTCTCCTGAAGGCTGGGTAGTTTGCTGCGGACAATGGTCTGTTTGAGGTTGCGTGGTTGTTTGAAGGCAAGAAGTGGGGGTGTGGGGATGGCCTTGGCGAGATGTTCGTCTTCATCAATGACATGTTGAAGGCTCCGGAGGAGATGCCGTAGCTTCTCCGCTCCGGGGAAGTACTGGACGACGAAGGGTACTCTGTCCACCGTGTCCCGTGTTTGTCTTCTGAGGAGGTCGGTGCGGTTTTTCACTGTGGCGCGTCGGAACTGTTGATCGATGAGTCGAGCGCCATATCCTGTTCTTATGAGGGCATCTTTCAGTGTCTGGAGGTGTCTGTTGCGATCCTCCTCATCCGAGCAGATCCTGTGTATTTGGAGGTCTTGTCCGTAGGGGATGGCTTCTTTAACGTGTTTAGGGTGGAAGCTGGAGAAGTGGAGCATCATGCGGTTATCCGTGGGCTTGCGGTACAGTGAGGTGCTGAGGTGACCGTCCTGGAATACCATCAGGCCTTCCGTCAGTCTAAAACCCAATTCATTAAGAGCGATGTGCAAAAGGAGGTCCTAATTTCATCAGAGACTTTGAGGTGAGTGCAACAAAGTTTTCTGCTATAGTTCTGCACTGCTCCTGATGTACATCACACTTCTGGGATAGACCAATCCCTACTCCCCATTTCCAAGCTGAGCTGGTCTTCATGGACAGAAGCGTGCTAGTTATCCCATGGACCTTTCTGAGTCACCAGCTCAGATCAGTACTGCCACTGGGGTGGGGAGTACGGGGCTCTCTTTGCTCCTGGTGCCATACACCAGTGTCTATCTGGACAGCAGCATGCTGTGGGAAACATGCAACTGCTGCCACAAAGGTCCAAAATTCAACCGGGGTTGGAGAGCAAGATGAGGCTGGGGAGAGTGGGGCCTGACAAAGACCCAAGGGGCAATGTGAAAGTAGTGATGTGCAAAGGTAGGGGGGAGGGCTAGGGTTCATGATGGCAGGCACGGGGGCAAGGGGATGGATGAAGAGAGAGAACAATAGAAGGCAGAGGGAAGATTGAGGGGAGGGAAGCTGGACCCCAACAAAGCTGCATGAAAAGCTCACAAACAAGGGGTCAAAGTATAGAAATCATAGAAATCATAGAAACCCAACAGTGTAGAAAGAGGCCATTCAGCCCATCGAGTCTACACCGACCACAATCCCACCCAGGCCCTACCCCCATATCCCTACATATTTTACCTGCTAATCCCTCTAACCTACCCATCTCAAGACACTAAGGGGCAATTTTTTAGCACGGCCAATCAACCTAACCTGCACATCTTTGGACTACCACATTACCACATTGTTTACTGGAAGGGGACGCATAAAGGCTCCAGATGAAGTGGTTAGAGAAACAATTGGCGAATGGGCGCTTCACAGGCAATGGGCTCAGGGGGAGGGTGGTTGAATCGAGGATCAGACTTCCTCTTGAGGCTGCTAGTCTTTTTCCTCTGGGTTTTTGACATCCTGCAAGATCTAGTGAAGGCAGGTGGGTTGGGGAAAGTGAAATGAGTGTTCTGGACTGGCATTTAAATGTGGCACTGGGACCTTCAAACCCACCAGCTGTCGGCAGGTGGAAGAATCAGCTGTCAGCCCGTCGGAAGCTTCGGAGGGAAACTCGTTTCGGCATAATTAATGAAGCTGCAAACGCAGACTCTGATGTGGGACCCTGCCATTCTGGCCAGCAGGAAAGGTGCCATCGGAGCCACCCGCCACTGTATTTAGCTTCAAACAGAGAGAATTCTATCCTATGTTTTGAGTTTTGCAAGCACAGGCTGGTTGGGTGCTGTCAGAACTTAGCCTGTTGTGACCAGCCTGTTTGATACAATCTGCCAGCTGTTGGGGCATACAGCTTACACACCTGGCATCACACCAGCATTGAAATTCATATACCACCTTACTCATTTCTGTGATAGGGAGAACATCTCTTTGACTTGATGTAAGCTTCCTATTAGCGGAGAATACCACTTGTGTTACTACTGCATAGTAACAGCATACAATGGCTAGCTTCAGCTGTTGTTCAAATTTTAGAGATACATTCAGGACTAATCTGAGATAGACTGGGCATTTTTAGGATTGAAAGTGGTGGCCTTAGGCCCATTCATGAATAAATGCAATTTAAAGCAAGGAATGATCTGAACAAGGTAACTGTTATCCTACAGGATGGCTCTGATGCATCTTATTTCAATATCAACCTTGCACAGTGAGCAAATGGCTCAAACCCTATTTATGAGATTGCCAAAACGGCAATGTTATGGTGTGAAGACAGAAGGAGCAGGTTCATGCATTGCACCGTTTCCAACTAGACAAAGTTTGGGGACAGCACATTCACCATGGTGATACCTTGATCAATCAGTGTTGACCTGCCTGGTTTGAATTTGAAGAAAAGCTTGGCAGTTAACTGTTCGCTGCTCCATTCTCCATGGCAACACCTCTACCAATCAAAGTCCATTTACCAACCAGCCAGCACCCTCTTCTCATGCAGTATAAATTGTTGTCCCCTTTGCTGTTGGTTCGTCATGCGAGCTGTCCTGTTGAATGCACGATAAAAACTTCGACAGCATGTCTTCTTTTTCAGCAGTACTCAAGTTCTATATTACCGAACAATTTTGTTTATTTTCTGCCTATTTTAAATGTGTACGGTAATGCACTTTCCAAATTAGAAGTGATGGATAATTTAAAATTAATTTAAATCCGCACTTACTGTTCTTCCTCCAAATTTATCAGATCGAGTCTTGGGAAATGTTTCTCCCACAAACTTCCACTTAGACTCTTGTGTTTTTTAATGTAATATATTAAGGAATTTGGACACTTAAATATTCTCTTCATTGAGGACCAGCAATTGTTCGAATTTAAAGGCATATTCTTAGCTTGGGGATGATTTTAATTTCACCCAATTTCTATGACAGTACTCCTACAGTGCTTTATTACCTCTGTTGTAAGCTGCATTCACTGCCGCATTCGCTTCTGTGCTGCTGTTGACAGCAGCCTCTGATTCAGATTGTGCTGTTTTTTTTCACTTTCCTGCTGCCAGTCATTATCCCACACAGTTTTTTTTTTCAAATTGCTCAGAGAAATTTCAACAGTTGAGTCATCCCCATTCTACCTCAGAATTGCTTTTATCCTCCAGCCCAATATTAACTCAGACATTAGAAAAGTGTATTAATGGAACATTAACTGCAAACTCAGAACATTTCAGCAATTGATTCAGTACAGAAAATATTACTTTTCTGTTATTCATTTGTATTTGTTTAATTTCAGACATCATGGCTTGAGGTAATATTTGATCCTTTTTAATCGACTTTTCTTCACTTCTCCACACAGTTTCTTATTTTATTTAAAAAGAAAGGCTTTTCGTGGAAATCCTTTGTCTGTTCAGATTAAATATTAATTCTGGTTCGCCTAATGAACTTCGAACATTCCTGTTAAGAAGCAGCTCCCTCAGAATGTCAACGCCATCAGTTAGCAGAACACAAAAGAATACATCCACTGGTGCCACAGAGAATGCCAACACCAGTCAGTTATGGAAAGGAAAAATATTTGATTTGACAGCCTTCAGATTTTGCCCTTGAGAATGATGTGATAAATTGTGTGGTATCAATGATAATGTCAGTCATGTGCATTCAGTTGAATTAATATTCAAAACAATTAGCTGCGAGCAGAATGGCATGAGTAATTGTCCAAGCATGTTTTAATATTTCTTACAGAGAAAATGTCCGTGATGCCTGTGTGTGTTGGTGGGGGTGGGGGTGAGGGAGGATTGTGCTGGTTGCTATGTGTAGTGATATTATCAATGTCTTCTTTCTGAATGCATTTCCATATCCGAGGGAACTTTGACTTCCAGGGACAGGTGCATTGTGGGTCAGGTGGCAAGTACCAATTTGGAGAAAATTGAAGCACAATTGCAATACAGCTCCAGTGCACTCACTTCAGAGTTTAATTGCCGCATGTATGGCTGCATGTGAGTAACCTGCCAGCTGAAGTCAGCATAATCAGTAGAGCAGGTGGGTGGGCAATTAGCAGAACCATTAACATCATCAACACTTGGTAATGAGCCAACTTTCAATTGAATTAAACAGGTATTTGAATTTAACATCTCCAATGCGGGTTTTCCAGGGGTTGGTCCAGGTATCTTTGCACTTCAGATTGACCAATCTCAATAAAGGCTCAGTGCCTACGATGCTTTGTCAGTTCCTTTTGGAAAATACAACTATGTAGATAGTTCTTGACAGCATTTAGGTTTTTCAGAAGTTTGGAGGTTTGCAAACAGAAAAGAGCAGGACAGGGTCACCATGGATGTTCCGAAATTACATCGGCAGAGGGAGAAAACTCACAGCAACTGCTATGGGGTGTCTGCAGGCACGCAGGAGAGTGATGCAGAATGGCAGAGAGGAAAACAGAGTGGGTGATAACAGAGAAGAAAACAATAGAGAGACTGAGGTTACAGGAGGGACCATTAAATTCAGAGCTAGAGGCAGGCTGCTCACATCCCTGCCCTGACTGCTGCAATGTATTTGGCCTGCACCTTCTGTGGTTCAGAGCTGCCAAGGGCTCTGTCAACATCAACACCAACTGCACCTGTGCAGAGGCAGACTCAGTCATTGGGCTGTGAGGCAACTGACCATGGTGGGGGGCGAGTGGAGCAGGGAAATGGATGAGAAGTGGGAGATTTTTGAGTGAAATTCCTATTTCCATGTCTTCTTTTGCTATCACTGTTCTCCTGTGCTGGCACCATATCACTCCCACCACAATTCTGCAGATCATCTTAGTAGAGATCAATGATATTTTGTAAGGTCATGGATATGGTAAGAGTCAAGATAAATGGGTAATTTTCAAGTTGGCAAACTGTAACTAGTGCGTTCTACAGGGGTTATTGCTGGGGCATCAGCTGTTCACGATGAATATTAATAAATTGGTGAAAAGATTGTATGGCTGGAATTTTACCACCCTGCCCGCCACGGGAATAAGAGCGGGTGAGGGATGGAGCACGGAAAGGTTCATTGACCTCAGGCAGGATTTTACAGTTTTGGGACAAGCGAGGCTGTAAAGTCCTGCCTTATGTATTGGAGCCAAATTTGCTGATGATGCAAAGATCGGTGATGAAGTCAAGCTGCGAGGAGGTCGCAAAGGAATGGAATTTCATTCTGGAGTCAAGAACCTGACATCTGGAACATTTCTGAGTCCCAACCCCATGTTACCTGAGTGTCAATGGCTCTGAGATTTTGAAATGCAAATGGCCAAATTGGAGGTCTTTGGTGCCCAATTAATGGCATGAAAGTGGCCCAGCAGCGGGACATAGGGATGGAGGTCCCTCTGAAAATGCAATTGACAGCCATGACTGGACATGGCGCTCACTGAGGAGATGGCATAGCAGTGTCAGTGTTGGCATGGGCAGGCATCTATAGGTGGCGCCAAGGTTCTCTGATGCCTCTCTTGAGGTGTTAAGCTAGGTGGTCACTGAGAGGCACAAAATATTGTTCCTGCTGTTCCGCAGAGGAATTGCGCCCAGAGACATTAAAAGCACCTGGATGGAGATGGCAACAGAGATCAACAGTACAGGAGTGACCAGGAGGATATGGGTCTAAAGTCGAAACAAATTCAATGACCTGATAAGATCTGGAATGGTGAATGGCAATTGACATCCAGGTGACAGACAGCATGAACACTCAGCAGCATGAACATGAGCTGAGCAAACAGAGTGCCCATAGTTCTTCTTTACAGTGACAGAGCAAGGGCTCACTTCATCACTGTGTGAAGACATCTACCCTCCCATTTGGGCACAGATGAGCAGGGAGCATGCATTGAAGAATGCAACAACTCATATCAGTGCCATGCTGGAATAGGTGAGGAAGGCCAGTCTATTCAGACATTATTATCTCCTCAAGCAGGAATGGGCCCAATGTGTGCTACGGCTCATCGACCGCTGTCACCTATAAGGTTGGCTGTGCAGAGTTCTTCAGGTCCTTGTGACCACCTTCTTGCGCTTCTCACAGGGCCAGTATAGAGAGAGAGCAGAAAGTTCCTGCTTCACTGACCTGCTCAGTGGGGTGACAGTCCAAAAAGCCAACGCTGTCATTTCATACCTCCACACCATCCACCAGCATAGACATACTCACCTGGGTTGGGCCGAATATAGGATTAGAATGAGAAAAACCTCAAGTTAGTAGGAGGAAAGTGAGGCAGAGTAAGCTGGAGGCATTCTCCTCAGAGAACAGACACAACTATTCCATGCTGGGGAAAAGTTTCTCTCCCTGATGCCAGCTGAACAATTGAGTCATCTGTCATCGGACTGAGCAGATTTGAAGTGAAACATTGCTGAATCAACGTGGCCCTCGTGGTCATGCCAGTTTACGACACTCTCAGCAAATATCCCCAGTGCTTGGACATCAGGCTCTTTTGTAGTGTCCCTATTGAATGTCTCTTCTTCCTCCTCCCTGTTTTTCTCTGAGGAACAGTGGCATTCCATAAGAACTAAGAGCAGGAGGAGGCGCTTTAGCCCCTTGGGTCTTTTTGCCATTCAATATGATCATGGCTGATCTCATCTTGGCATCATTTCCACCTTCCTGCCCGTTCCCCATAACCCTTCATCCTGCTACTAATTAAAAACCTACTGATTTCCTCCTTAAATTTGTTTAGTCTTCTGGCGATTCATGCACGAGGACACACAGATCCCTCTGCAGCAAAGCATGTTTAAGTTTCTCTCCATTTAGATAATAAGTTGCCTTTTTGTTCCTCCGACCAAAATGGATTACCTCACATTTATCCACATTAAATTCCATTTGCCAAAAATTTGGCCCACTCACCTAACCTATCCATATCCATTTGTAGGTTTCTTATTTCCTCATTGCAATATGTTTTTGCACCTATTTTAGTGTCATCTGCAAATTTGGCTATAGTACATTCTAACCCTGCATCCAATCATTAATATAGATTGTAAATGGTTGGAGCCCGAGGACTGAACCCTGTGGCTCACCACTAGTTATAGCTTGCCAACCAGGAAAAGACCCATTTATCCTGACTCTCTGCTTTCTGTTGGTTAGCCAATCTTCTATCCAAGCTAATATATTATCCCCAACCCCATAGGATCTAACCTTGTGTATTAACCTTTTGTGCGGCACCTTAGCAAATGCCTTCTGAAAGTCCAGATACACTACATCTACAGAACCCCCATTATCCAGTTTGCTTGTTACATCTTCAAAGAACTTTAGCAAATTAGTCAAACATGATTTCCCCTTCATAAAACCATGCTGACTCTGATGGATTGTGTTTTGACTTTTCAAATGTCTCGTTACTACTTAATCATGGATTCCAACAGTATCCAAACAACAGACGTTAAACTAATTGGTCTATAGTTTCCTACTTTCTGCCTTTCTCCCTTTTTGACCAGGGGCATTAAATTAGCCTTTTTCCTATTCACTGGAACCTTTGCAGAATCCATGGAATTTTGGAATATCATAACCAATGCCTCCACTACCTCTGCTGCCACTTCCTTTAAGACCCTAGGATGCAGGCCATCAGGTCCTGGGGGCTTGTCTGTCTTCTATACATTTTCCTAATGATGGCTATTCTTTTAATTTCCTCCTTTTGAATAACCTCTGCATTACCTGCTACTATTGGGAAAGTTCTATTTCTCCACTGTGAAAACAGAGGCAAAATATTGAATTTGTGTCTCTGCCATTTTTGTGTTCCCCATTATTAACTTCCCAGACTCATCCTCTAAAGGGCCAACATTGACTTTAGCTACTCTCTTACTTTTTATATATTTCTTTCATAATTTACCTTTACTCTTTTTATTACTTATTTGAAACCCTCTGTTGGTCTTTAAAAGTTTCCCAATCCTTCATCCTGCCACTGATCTTTGCAATATGGTATACCTTAGTTTTTGTCTTTATATTTTCTTTAATCTCCTTGCTTAGCCATGGATTGTCCAGTTCTTGCTGCATATGAACACGGACTGCTTCAGTATCTGATGAATCGTGAATGGTGCTGAACATTGTGCAATCCATACGTCCGACCTTATGATGTAGGAAAGGTCAATGAGGAAACAGCTGAAGATGGTTCACTGGGACACTACCCTGAGGAATTGCTGCAGTGATGTCCTGGAACTAAGATGATTCACCTCTAACAAGTACAACCATCTTCCTTTGTGCCAGGTATGACTCCAACCAGTAGACAGTTTTCCCCTTTATCCCATTGACTCTTTGTAAATCTATCCTAAACACCTCCTACCTTTTTCAAATGTCATCTCTGCAATGAATATTATGGGTATGCATCATGCCTGCTGTGGAGGTTAGTGACATAAAACTAAAAGGACCCAAATAATGATTAAGTTGGTCGAAATTGGAGAATCTGAACTGCTAACTTTACATTCATGATTTGCACACCCAATTCCCCAATGCTGATCAGAGCCCACCATTGCATTAATATCAGAGGCAGAGTGCCCAGAGTAATTCCTCTCACTGTGTAACCACTGTAGCAAGTCATTGGGCTTCAATGCTCAAAACAGTCACAGGACATCCTTGCACGTGCATCTGAAGTTAATCTTTTTAGAGCTCGGCCAATTTTTAATTGTATGCAAGAGAGTTGTAATTATGAGGACTGTGATAGCTAAGAAAGTGAGGACTTTGTAAACATATAATTAAAGTCAGAGCACAATGGGATTCATTGGAGATTTTTTAAACTATCTTCCTGCCCGGATGCCGAAACAGGTGGGGAAGAAAGGTTTTTGTGACCTCCATTTCTTCATTCGACAGAATTCTTAGCGAGGAAATGACTGAAAGAATTCTTGATACTCTTGTTAAGATTATGGTTGTCTCTTTACATTAGAGTGAGAAGTAGTCAGATGGCAAATGGAGTATAAAAATAGAGAAGTGTTGTTGCAATTGTACAGGGTGTTGATGAGACCACATCTGGAGTATTGTGTCCAGTTTTGGTCTTCTTATTTGAGGAAGGATGTGGTGGCATTGGAGGCAGTTTAGAGTGCAACTGATTGATTCTGGAGATGAAACGGTTAACGTATGAGGAGAGATTAAACAGTTTGGGCTTGTAATCACTGGAGTATAGAAGGATGAGTGTGGATCTGATCGAGGTATAGAAAATTTTAAAAGAGATTGATAAAAGTAAATGCCGACCAAATGTTTCCCCTTGTGGGGCAATCTAGACCAAGGGGTCACAGGTGTTGAGAGGCGGTAGATTTAAAACTGAGATGACGAAGAACTACTTCTCGTAGAGGGTGGTGAATTTGTAGAATTTGCTGCCCCTTAGCGCAGTGGAATCTGAATCATTGAATGATTTCAAGAGGGAGATAGGCATATTTCTAATTTAAAAAAGGGATACGGGGAACAGGTGGGGAGGTGGATTTGAGACCAGGGAAAGATCAGTCATTATCTGATTGAATGCCAGAGCAGGCTTGAAGAGTTGAATTTGCCTACATCTGCTCCTAATTCCTATGTTTTTCTCCAATGTGTTGTTCCTGTTGTGTAATAATCATCTTCCATTCAAACTCCCTCTCACAACAAGCATGACAGATTTACCACACAACACTCCTCAAATAGGAGACAATTGTGTTTATTTTACTCGCAACACTATCTTTGGATACATAAGTTCCTGTCTACATTTTTGTAATATAGCCATTAACTCACACAGACTACATTCAGTGTAAATGGGGAAAATATGGTTTATGGCACCTGTCTCCTCTTTTCTTCCTAAAAAAAAATACTTATTTCCCTGTAATATTTTTAAAGTTTTTAGGGTCATTGTAGTTATTGAAATGTTGTTAATGTTGACTTCAGTTTGCTTTGACAAGATATACATTTTATTTCCCTCCATTTGAAGGTCAAATTATTTACTTGCCATTATTTTTGCTTTATCTGTCAAACAAGACAAAATATAGGAAATAAGTTGTCACTGGTATCAACGCTTACATCTTACTAGAACAAAACAGCTCATATTTATATATGCCTTCAACACAGAAAAACATCCACTTCAACAGAACATTGAGGAAATGGTAGATGTTGAGCCAAAGAGGGAGATATTAAGAGGGCTGACAAAGACAAAATGGGACTTTTAGGAGGAGAAGGTGACCTAGAGGCAGAGGGATTGGAAAAGAGAATTGCAGAATATGGTAGCTAAAAGCAAAACAGCTAATGGTGGTGTGAAGGAAATGGGATCTACAAGAAGCAATAATCAGGGAGTAGAATGGACGCAGGGAGGGGGGGATCTGGACGAGATTGCAAAGATAAGGAAGGATAAGGCTTTAGAGAGATTTAGAAACAAGGGTGGGAATGTTAAATTTGAGACATTCGGAGATCAGAGGCCAAGTAAGTAGCATACATAATAAATGAGTGTGAACTAGGGTTGAATTTGACAGTCCCAAGGGGTGCTGTGTAGTGGGGGGAAATGGGTTGTTAAAGTTACAGTGACACTTACTTTACTTGCAGCGGACAACGTGTAGGGTGGTCCACTTCCCAATTTAGATCCTTAAGTGGCCAATTAAGGATGGCTTAAGGGCCTCCTCTTAATTTCCATGGTGGGGTAGGGCCACGTCAAGTGTCCCAGCAGCCAGGCAAAAGCATTCATTTCTGGGTTGAGTGTTACCTTTTGGTCAGGCACCCTTTTCTTATTGAAGGACCGTCCCTTTACCCACCCCAATAGTATTCCCATGCTGGTGTTTCCCCTTTATTGCACCCTAAAGATTTTGGCCCACCCACCCCACCTTGCCAAGACCCATCTGCCTGGCTGCATGAGACTCTGGACTTATCTGAAAGTCCAGGTCCATGGTATCTCCTTTTTGGGACTACCTGTAATCCCAACAGTGGCCACCACTGTGGGAGTGCCTCTCCTATGGGATAGAAGGCCCACCTCAATGCAATTAACGGTCTGACAACGGGGTGAGCTGGCCTGCGTAAAATTCAGTGCCTGATATGTGCGAGGCAGCAGTTTTTAATGAAAAGAATTTTATAAAGTTGGGGATTGGGAGGTCAACCAAGACAGCATTAGATTCATTGGGTAGACAGAGCACATATACAGCAAGGTACCCAGCAGCTGGATTTGGGTGGCCATTGCCAGATGCTACTAATACCGGGTACCATTGTAACACAATCATAATTTTCATTTTCTTAAGAATTATCACTTATTTGCTTATGATTAAGCATTACGCAGATGAATATTAAATTGGGATCATAATTCCTGTTTTGTCAAGTCTCATTGCAATACTCAATGTTTCATAAATATTGGGGTAATTCTTTTAATGTTGTCACCTTGCCTCAGCTGCAAACCAGCAGAGAGGGAGAGCCTTATAGATCATATAACATGATAACTATACAGAAAAGATAAATCCGAGCAGTATCTCAAGAAATATCATAACAGTAAGGAAAGGGGATACAAGTTTGAACTGGTTAAAGGAAAATGTGGAGTTGATGTCAGGAGGTTCAACAAACAAAGTGAAAGGGGTCGCAAGGAGTGGAGATAATATCTGAGTGCAACATATAACAAGCTTGGTTGAAGAGAAATTTAGAAATCCAAAGAGAAAGGTCAAGGACAATGTGTTGGTTGCAAAATATGGAACAGTGTAGCAATATAGGTAAAGATATACAAAGCAGGTCAGGAAGGGAGAGAGAGTTCAACAGTAATTATCCATCACTGAAGAAGATTCACACATGTAATAATGGCAAAAAATGAAATTAAAGGCTACCGAATCAGAATGTGAATACTTCACACAAAAAATGGATGAACTAATGAATCAAATAGAAGTAAATGGTTTAGATTTGATGATCATTACAGAGGCATGGTTACAATGTGACCAAGTTTGGGAAGTGAATATGAGGACATTAGTGAGAAAGGACTTGGGTTCAGAGGATCATGAAGTGGAATCATTATCAGTGATGATTAGGAATAGCAAGAGTCAGAAAATGCTGATGGAAGTAGTTTTTAGGCTCCCTAACAGTAGGTCTATTGTGGGACAGAGCATTAAACAATAATTTTTTAGAGTTGGAACAAAGGAATATAATAATTGTGGGGGACTTTAATCTTTGTATAGATCAGGACAAACAATTTGCCAAGAATTTTAAAATTTGAGTTTGTAGGATGTTTTCTTCACAGCTTCCTAGAACAATAGTGGAACTGATGAGGGAAAATACTATTTTATATCTAATATTTTTCCAAGGGTGTGAAACTTTAATTGTTGATTTTCAAAGGGACTTGGTTGTGCTCATACAAGGGACAGAATGTTAGCATGCAAGTACAGCATTCAAATGGTCCCATGTATTTTCCTGTCTCTGTCTTCTCACTTAAAGCCTTTGTTTACAAAATAATAATTACAAAAATGGCAATGAATCTATGTTAGATTCAGCAAGCAGGGGTTTATAACTGGAAAGTGCAAGCTATTTTTAATATTGTGAAGACAGCTGGTAAATGTATTAACAAACTCTCAAGACAGCTGGTAAAGGCGCCTCTTAGGATGTTTGAGACCTTTAGAAAGATACCAGGGTACCAGATGTGTACACAGTGCAAACAAGATAAATTCTAATTTGAATCTATGAAGAACAGAAAAGATAATTACCAGTATGTTGTGCTCTAAAATGCATAAGGCATATTTTGCAACCAATATTATGTCTAATTAACTCTGCTGTCTTGTGTTGGAGCTCCAGCTAAAGCTGAAGTTTTAAGCCTGATTTTCAAAACAGACTACTGTGTACAGTGTTGTGAATTCTCCACTGTGGCTTGACAATGTTGTACTTTTCTGATGGGCACGATGGAACTACAAGATCTTGTATTGATCACTGAAGGTAAATGAGATTTCATGCCAATCTGTTCAGTACTATGAATCAATAGTCCCTGAAACAAGTGTCAAAAGTAAACAGGTTGACTGACTCTGAGACCACCACAGTTGCAGTTTGCTAAAAATCTTACCAATTTATGATTCTGCCTTCTGTTCTGATATATCCTTAAGGGATCAGTAATGCAATGAGGGCAGTGGCCTGATTGTCTAATGAGGTTAAACAATCTTTTAAGAACATCAATGTTACAATGCCCATAGAGACCCCAGCAAAAAAGAGATGAAGAGATGAAACGACCAATGAAAATAAAGGTGGATAAGATTTCACTTTTTAAGACTTTTATTAGGAACTAACAACTAAAATCAACATAAATCAACATTACTTAACAGGCAACTAATACATCAAACCAGAGGAAAAGTACTTTCATGTTAACTAATTAATGCAATGGGGATACATCTTACTACTCTTGTTGCTGTGCACCTCACTTCTGACCGACAATTAGCATTACAATAATGAGTCCCATGTTACACCCAACTTTCCAACAAGTTCAATTCTCCTTGCCATGCTAGGCCACATCTTCCAATATCCTTCAAAAGACATCCGACTAAGTCTCAATATTCCAGAAATGATTTCCACTGGCAAAACCCACCTTGGTGCCTGCTTGTTCCTTAAATCTCCAAAGGTCCCATCTGTTCCATCTTCTTATCATAGAATCATAGAATCCTCCAGTGCAGAAAGAGGCCATTCAGCCCATCGAGTCTGCAATGACCACAATCCCACCCAGGCCCTATCCCCATAACCCCATGTATTTATCCTAGCTAGTCCCCCTGACACCAAGGGGCAATTTAGCATGGCTGATCCACCTAACCCACACATCTTTGGACTGTGGGAGGAAACTGGAGCACTTGGAGGAAACCCACGCAGACACAGGAGAATGTGCAAACTCCACACAGACAATGACCCAAGCGGGAATTGAACCCAGGTCCCTGGCACAATGAGGCAGCAGTGCTAACCACTGTGTCACCGTGACGCCCATTTCTTCTTTTCAAACAGGGAAACAACTCTCACCAGCATCTTGCTTGGTTGCAAACACAAAAACAGTCTTTTCTTGCTCTTCACAGTCAGAGCTAAAGCATTTCTCTCAATCGCTTGGTGTCTATGGGCTGGATTTTACAGGATACCGTGATCTCCACCCCTGCAGCTAAAATGTCAATGGGGAGCCCTCTTACAATCCCAATTAATATCAGAAACAGCATTAATTGCTTTAATGTGAGACCCCTGTCCCCATCTCAGAAAGAAGCCCCAACTTAGAGAGCAATCAGCCAATCAGATGGCTGGCAGCTCTGTAGTCCCAGAGTATCAGCTGGAAGCATTGGCCACTGCTGGGTTTACAAGCACCATGCCAAGGAGCATAGGTAGTTCTGGGCATTGGGGTTTCAGTGACAGAGGAGAGGGAGTGGGGGACAGGGCTTCAAGAAGTCATGGGAAGGGTAAACATGGGATGACTTTGAAGGGGGGGGGCGGTTTGAACCCGCTAGACCCAGGGATCACATAGATGAGATTCCCTCCACCCCTTGCTAAAGTTGCTGGGCTTCCCACATTGTGTGAGCCCCCAGCCACAGGTAAAATTAAATGGCTATGTAAGTCCCTAAGTAGGCCCTCTGTTCCAAAAAAATCAGCTGTGCCTTGTCTGTGTCAAGATATGAAAACCATCATTTAATTTTCAATAGGTTTCAGTTTCTTTTTCCATGATAACCAGCTCACATGGGCCTGTCTCTGGGCAGAGATTTAATATAGCACCCACCAGCCACACCACCGCCCGCCTCCCCCCCCCCCCCCCCCCCCCCCCCCCCCCCACCCCCCTCCGCACCCACTGCTCCATGTTAAGTTAAGGGAGA
The DNA here is from genome assembly GCF_964213995.1 of Mustelus asterias. Lineage (NCBI taxonomy): Eukaryota > Metazoa > Chordata > Chondrichthyes > Carcharhiniformes > Triakidae > Mustelus > Mustelus asterias. The sequence continues at coordinate 46,748,884 of NC_135807.1, read as the reverse complement.
TATTTTAAAACATAACCATCTTGGAAAATTCCGTATTCATAACAGCTGCTAAGGCTGAAAGGAGTATTTGAAAACCTGATCTATTGTGCATGATTACTGGTGATTCTTCCCAGATGAGTGGTGAGATGTTGATGGGTGAGCTTAAGAAAAATGAAGATATTGGGGAGAATTTTCCCGTTCCGCCCGCCATTGGAATCATAGGACTATGCAAAGGTCCGTTGACCTCAGGTGGGATTTTCCAGTTTTGGGGCGAGTGCCGGATAATCCCACACATCATCTTTGCACTTACAGATCAAAAGGCACAGTGATGCTGAGGCTGGAAGATATGTCAGGATGGATAAAAGGATATTTAGAAGGATGAGGGGGGATCTCATTGAAACTTACAGAATACTGAAAGGCCTGGTATGAGTGGACATGGGGTAGATGTTTCCATTAGTAAGCAAGACTAGGTAAGACTTGAGGGCACAGCCTCAAAATGAAGGGACAACCCTTTAGAACCAAGATGAGGAGGAATTTCTTCAGCCAGAGGGTGGTGAATCTATGGAATTCATTGCCACAGAAAGCCAGGTCATTGAGTGTACTGAAGATAGAGATAGATAGCTTCTTGATTGATAAGGGGATCAAAGGTTATGGGGAAAAAGTGGGAGAATGTGTTTGAGAAACTTATCAGCCATGATTGAATGGTTAAGCAGACTCAATGGGCCAAATGGCCTAATTCTGCTCCTATATCTCATGGTCTTATGATGGAAAATAATTCATTCAGGAAGGCAATATTCCATGATACTCCTCACACCAGATCCCATGATTAACTAAGCACCAGGAAGCGTGTTAGGCCTAGCTGTCAACAAATCTGCAGAGATTTCCCAACCTGTAACAGGACAGTTTAGCCTCTCACCAAGTCGGTGTTCATTTAGAATAAGTAAGAAGTCTCACAATACCAGGTTAAAGTCCAACAGATTTATTTGGTAGCACGAGCTTTCAGAGCACTGCCCCTTCAACAGGTGAACCACTCACTTGATGAAAGGGCAGCGTTCTGGTTCAAAGTTCAGGGGGCAGGGCCTATTCACACCGGAGGCTGACTGTTTCGGGCCGCTGCGCATGAACAGTGGTCCCTGTCAGCCTGCAGTTTGCTGGCCAGCTCGATCGCTGGCCAGCCCAGGACCCTCGCAGTGCTGCCCCTCCTAACACCCCCACAGCCCCCACGAGCATTCCCAGGCCAGCCCTGACCCCCCCATCCCGGAGTGCCCCGATCTCCAGCCCACCATGCCCCAGCAGTGACGATTCCCCCCCCACCCCTCCCAGCCCCCCGCTAGGCAGAGAACCCCCCCACCCCCCCAGCACACCCAGGCTGACCCCACATGCTGACCACCCTCCCAGCCTGCCCTGATCTCTGCCCTCCTTCCAGCCCCGACCGATCCCAATGCAGAGTGGCAGCAGGACCCTCCATGGATTGCACTGCCCGATGTTCGGTGGGCAGTGCCAGGGTGCCCCCTGGGGTTGGGCACTTTGCCCCTTCGACTGTGCCAGGGGGCACAGGCTGGCACTGTCAGGGTGCCCATGCTCAGGGGGCACCACCCCCGACCCGTTGAGGGACCCCAATTGCCTGCCCTTCACTCCAATGGGGTTGTCCTGCTAGTTCCCCAAAAGTGGGGAGCCAGTCTGAATCCCGCTGGAGTGAAACACTCCTGACGGGTTGGGAGATGCTAGCGGGCCTGGAGAATTCAGTCCAGGGCCCGCTAACCACATTAAAATAAGATTAAAAACAGATGCAAAGTACTTACCTTGTGTTCCCGCCAGTTTCCAGCATGGCTCAGACAGCGCCGGGTATCCAGCGCTGGGAGATGCGCACGCGGCGGGAGATGCGCACGCGGCGGGAGTGCATGTGTGAATCCCGCAAATCAGCCAACACGTGATTCTCCCGGCCTGGATGGGAGAATCGCCCCCTGGATTTGTAATTATAGAATTGAATCCATACAGTGCAGAAGGAGGCCATTTGGTCCATTGAGTCTGCACTGAATCTTCGACAGAGCATCCTACCCAGGCCCTATCTCCGCAACTCCACATATTTACCGCGCTAATCCCCCTAACCTACACCTCTTGGGATGCTAAGGGTCAATTTAGCATGGCCAATCCACCTAACCTGCGTATCTTTGAACTGTGGGTGGAAACTGGAGCACCCGGAGAACCCGGAGCACACCCACGCAGACACGGGGAGAACATGCAACCTCCACACAGACAGTCGCCCAAGGTCAGAATTGAACCCGGATTCCTGGAGCTGTGAGGCAGCAGTACTAATCATTGTGTCACCGTGCTGCCCCAATCCGGAGGCCCAGGCTAATGCCCTGTGGACATGGGTTCAAATCCCAGCCTGGCAGCTGGGGAAATTTCAAATTAATAAAATCTGGAATTAAAAGCTTGTCCCAATAACCATTATCATGCATCTGTTGGATAAATGGAGAAGCTAATATTCTCCTTTTGTAAGGAAAGGATTAATAAACTGGCTACTAGTTTAGAGCAGTTTTTGTTATGTGAAAAGAAAACCACTTGGGTGCGATACTTGCTAATTACATTGATACTTGCCAATTGCAGTGATACTGCTGAATTGAACAGAACAATTTGAATTGAATTGAACTGTTAATCACAGCAAACTGGTCAGCAGAAGCTGATTGAAGCCAAACAGGCCAAAGACAGCAGGATTGAAAGGAGTCCTTATGTGGTTAAGCTAATGGAGGACAATTTGGGAATACGTTAATCAAACATAAGCCGATCACGCACCCAACTAACCAATCCACATCCAGAAGAGGATTGGTCATTAGCTCATTCGCATACTTTATTCTGTAAACCTCTGAAACAGGAATGCAGAAGAAGGAACACAGAAGAAATGTATCCATGGGGAGCACTCAAGAAAGAAGAAAGAAGATATGTATTGATGGGTAGAGTCCTGGTAAACTTAGTGGGAAGATCTTGGTCAATGGTCACTCCTAAGTGACCTACAGTCTCCTCAGATTGACCACCTGAGGGGTAACTGTATGATTTAATTGAAACTGTTTTGTTGCAAGTTCTCATTAAAGGTGCTGGAAGTAGTCTTGGATTGTGTCAACCATAATTCTCAGCCTCTGCATTTAAGAAATCAGTAAGAAGTCTCACAACACCAGGTTAAAGTCCAACAGGTTTATCTGGAATCACGAGCTTTCGAAGTGCTGCTCCTTCATCAGGTGAATGGGGAGTGAAGTGAGTGAAGGAGCAGCACTCCAAATAAACCTGTTGGACTTTAACCTGGTTTTGTGAGACTTCTTACGGTGCCCACCACAGTCCAATGCTGGCATCTCCACATTAAGAAATAAGTAAAATCACCTGGAATGTTGGTGATTCAGACAGGAATTGACACAATGGCTGAATCCAATAAGTGTATGAGAAGTTGGTGACTAGAGATATCACTAAAAAGATTAAAGTGTTAGAATCTTGGGTTAAGGAGATAACTGGAGGTGAGAATCCAATGGAAAAGGCTAGTGAATGTACAGATGGTTCTCTCGCAAAGCCATTTATGGCTTCTGCCGTACAAGGTACAAATCCAGGGTCAAGAGGAGAAAATGAGAGGGTTAGAATTAGAAAAAGCAGAGCTACAAAGGGAAGCTAGTGATAGAGACGCTGCAGTAAATCAGTTGATAGGCGAACTCCAGGAGGGATGGGAGAAGGTCTGGTGTAATGCTGAAAAATATTTGGAGAACTAGGCTGGAAATCTCTGACCTTGCCCATGGCTGGGATTCTTCGGTCCTGCTACAATGAATGGAATTTTGGCTCAGTGCCCAATTCCTTGTTCTCACTGGCAATGATGGTGGGGTGAATGAGCTCAGAGAATCCCAGTCTCAATGTTTGGATAAGAGCGAGAAAGTTGGAATTTGTAGGGAAGAAGTGTACAGCTAAAAGCAAAAGATAGAAATGACTGTGAAAGATAATGTAAAATCAGGAAACAAACTATGGTTTCAGGGTAGAGGAATGAACTCTAATGCCACTTGGGGAGAGGCTGATATCATCTGGTTAACACAATTTCAGATGCAGGATGTTATGATGGCCATAGGGAATCATCAGTAGATCTCCCTGTGGACCTCGTAGAGTACGAGCTCCCCTATTAGGGAGTGGAGGTTCACCCAATAGTGAAGGAGCAGCAGTGGCTCCACTTAGGTCGGCAGTCGATAATCTCGGGACCAATCTGCACGTTGTAGCCGTAGAACGACATTCCGGTATCACTGTAAATAAAAGGGTGATTAGTGATAGAAGGCTGACATCAGTAAGATTATTACATTGGCGTCAAGACATTGTGAGTTTTTTTCTTCCTGCAGACCAGATGGAGGTCAAGATGCTTGCGCAATGGCACTCAAGACTTCAGCAACCAGCTTTCCCAACAAGCTCAGGCTCTGCCCTCCCACGAACATCGGGACCCACCCCTCCCCATCCCATGGACATCACCACCACCCCACTATCAATCACCACCCCTGCAGAGTTCCCCTTCCCTCCCCAATTCATCCCCTTTTGCAGAGATCCCTCCCTCCCCAATCACCCCTGTTTGCAGATTTCCCCTTCCCTCCCCAATCACCCCCCCTCCCTCCGCAACCCTCCCCCCCCCCCATTGAGTTCCATCCTTCCTTCCCCGATCAACCCCATTGCCAGCAAAACTGGGTCGAGGGAGGTGAGAAACCGGACACGAACCCAATTTTTCGCCCCTCATCCTATCTTACCACTTCACCTCACCAAACGACGAGGTTGTAAGATTGCGCCCACAATTTTCATGGTACTTAACATCTGGGGATAGTAAATTTGGCATTTGATGAGTTTCTCACTCCATATAGGAATTCATATTACAAGAATGCATAGAAGTATAAAGTGTGAAATTGATTATTGAATATATCCATGTCAATTTAAGGTATGCATTCAAAATTAGGATTTTATAAAAAGAACTTTTGAGTTAAGTTTACTGATTGATCTGTGGAAATGTTCAGTGAAAAGTTAACATGTAAGCATGGACTAAAGGGATGTGGTATTGGAAGGTTGAAATGTTGAGGCTCACTGTCCCCTTCACTGTTTTTTGCTATGTTGTTACACGTCTCCCAGGTAAGAGTATTAAGTGTGTTGCAGGAGGTAATGAGTGAGGATAAAATTGCTAGAAAAAGTAGCAAGCCTGAAGATTTGGAGCAGCTCGCAATTCAGCAAATGAAGACCAAGAAATTGATTAAGAGGGGAAAAATAGAAGATGAGACATAAAGGTGGACTATAAAAGCATCTATAAGTATTTAAAAAGAAAACAAATTAGTGAAGACAAATGTAGGTCCCTTAACATTCGAAATAGGAGAAATTCTAATAGAGAACAAGGAAATAGCAGAGAAATTAAACTATTTTAGCTCTGTATTCAGTGAGGAAGACACAAATAACTTTCCAGAAATGCTAAGGAACCAAGGGTCTAATGAGGAGGAGGAACTGAAGGAAAATAGTATCTGTAAAAAAATAGTCTTGGAAAATTAATAAGACTGAAAGCTGATAAATCCACAGGGCCTGATAATCTAGTTCCCAGGATACTAAAGGAGGTGGTCATGGAAATAGTGGATGCAATGATCATCTGCCAAAATTCTGTAGATTCGAGAATAATCCTGGCAGTTTGGATGGTGGCAAATTTAACCCCATTTTATAAAAAAAGGAGGGAGGGAGAAAACAAGGAATTACTGCTTAACTTCCATATAAGGAAAATTCCAGAGTCTGTTATGAAGGATGCAATAACAGGAAACTTGGAAAATATCAATGGGATTAGACAAAGTCAACACAGTTTTATGAGAGGGAAATTGACACATATACTGGAGTTTTCTGAGGACATAACTAATAGAATAGATAAAGGTGAACCAGTGGATGGGGGGCATTTGGATTTTCAGAAAGCTTTTAATAAGAACATAAGAACATAAGAAATAGGAGCAGGAGTAGGCCATCTAGCCCCTCGAGCCTGCCCTGCCATTCAATAAGATCATGGCTGATCTGAAATGGATCAGTTCCACTTACCCGTCTGATCCCTTGTGGTGAACCATCGTTGGTTCCCACTAGGTAGTACTGAGCCAGGGTCTGGCCAGTACTACGAGTATGTATATATGTTGCTGTTGGGGTTAGGGATGGGTTGTTCTACTTGTTGCTGTTGGGGTTAGGGTTGGGCTGTTACACCTGTATTATAGTTATTATGGTACATCCCAGTCGGGCTCCGCCTCCTGGGAGTGGTATAAAGGTCACTGCTCTGTCTGGGACCCCTCAGTCTGGGATCGTGTACTATACATGGTAGCTTCATTGTAATAGTAAATAAAAGCCTTTATTTCCTTGAGCATCTCAAGCCTCGTGTGTGATAACGCGCATCATCCCTATAACCCCTAATTCCCATACCAATCAGGAATCCATCTATCCGTGATTTAAACATATTCAACAAGGTCGCCTCCACCACTTTAGTGGGCAGAGAATTCCAGAGATTCACCACCCTCTGAGAGAAGAAGTTCCTCCTCAACTCTGTCCTAAACTGACCCCCCTTTATTTTGAGGCTGTGCCCTCTAGTTCTAGTTTCCTTTCTAAGTGGAAAGAATCTCTCCACCTCTACCCTATCCAGCCCCTTCATTATCTTATAGGTCTCTATAAGATCCCCCCTCAGCCTTCTAAATTCCAACGAGTACAAACCCAATCTGCTCAGTCTCTCCTCATAATCAACACCCCTAATCTCTGGTATCAACCTGGTGAACCTTCTCTGCACTCCCTCCAAGGCCAATATATCCTTCCGCAAATAAGGGGACCAATACTGCACACAGTATTCCAGCTGCGGCCTCACCAATGCCCTGTACAGATGCTGCAAGACATCTCTGCTTTTATATTCTATCCCCCTTGCGATATAGGCCAACATCCCATTTGCCTTCTTGATCACCTGTTGCACCTGCAGACTGGGTTTTTGCGTCTCATGCACAAGGACCCCAAGGTCCCTCTGCACAGCAGCATGTTGTAATTTCTTTCCATTTAGATAATAATCCAATTTGCTATTATTTCTTCCAAAGTGAATAACCTCGCATTTGTTAACGTTATACTCCATCTGCCAGATCCTCGCCCACTCACTCAGCCTGTCCAAATCTCTCTGCAGACCTTCTATGCCCTCCACACGATTCATTTTTCCACTTATCTTTGTGTCATCTGCAAACTTTGTTACCCTACACTCAGTCCCCTCCTCCAGATCATCTATATAAATGGTAAATAGTTGAGGCCCCAGTACCGATCCCTGCGGCATGCCACTAGTTACCATCTGCCAACCAGAAAAGCACCCATTTATTCCGACTCTCTGCTTCCTGTCAGATAGCCAATCCCCAATCCACGCTAACACCCTACCCCCAACTCCGTGTGACCCAATCTTCTTCAGCAACCTTTTGTGAGGCACCTTATCAAATGCCTTTTGGAAATCCAAAAACACCGCATCCACCGGTTCCCCTCCGTCAACCGCACTAGTCACATCTTCATAAAAATCCAACACGTTCGTCAAGCACGACTTTCCCCTCATGAATCCATGCTGTGAACATTAAATAAAGTAAAAAGGTTGGCTGTTACAAGTCACATATCCATAGAGTTGGTCCATTGTTCTAGGAGCTACACCAGGAGTTACACGAACAGAAGAATTCTTCGCTCAGTCTGTGGAATCTCACACCTCATTGTTCAGACCCCTTGTAATCAACAAAAGCAGACAAAGTGCAAATAAACTGGCTCCCTGAACCCCAATCACTATCACAAAGAGAGAGGTCAAAACTCATCCTGGAATATGTGCTGTTGGCACTTTGTCTATCTCCTAGGGCAGAACAATGGAATTGTGGGCAGAAGCACAGCGTGAAATATTTCCAATGGTAGCTACCTGAATCAACTGCCTGCAGCATTCTCTTGCTCAGCATTTTACTTTACAATCACCAATTTGTTGAATCCTGGCTTTGCTTTCTCTCAGCTGAGTCTAGAAGTCACAATTCTCCCAAATTATTTAATTAATTATTTTTTTTCCATTTCGGAGCAAGTTTGGAGATAGGGTTTTAGCGACAGGTTTTTTTTCAAACTGCAATTCTGACTCTTAAATTATTTCAAGATTTCTCAGGATTTCTTGAGGCCTCAAGTTTTAGATGATTTAATCACTTCTGATCGGGCTGTTGATTGCACTCTGGGATTAGAAATTGGATTTCCAAGAGAGATTCAATTAAATTTTCTGTTGCAGTGAGGAATTTTACATTTCTGCCATCAGCTTTCAAGTCTTTCTTTGGAGCTTTTTCCTGCTTATTTTTCTTCCACCTCGCTGCTTCAGCAGCTTCTTTGCAGGTCAGACTGCTTTGCTGAATTTTGTTCTTGGTTTTCCAGCATTTTAGTTTTTATTTGCATTTGCTGCAAGGTTTGGGTTTTTCCACAAGCTGCCACCATGTTGTATGGTATTGGTTACAGTTTGGTAGGTCTGAAGAAGTCTTTGTAGTGGTACGTAGGTTAACTGTAAGTCTTTATTAAGTACTGGTACTATGTACAAATATCCAGTAAAAGGTTCAGGCTGGGAGTAGCCTCCATATTTCCTGATACACCAGAATGACTCTGGGTGTGGGCCATGTCCTCTCTTACATCACTGTGTGGGTGATACCGTACTCAGTCCAGCATCAACCGCAGTTGATGCACCAGTTAGGCCAGCTACTGCTCTAATTCCAAAATCTGGAGCTCATGTTCCTCCAGCTGATTATACTTGCTGCAGATGTGAAGTGTCCCACACACGGGAAGCAGTCCGGAGTTCTCACATATAACGCAACATATTATTGGTCACTTTAATGTACAATCACTTCTTAACTATGTAGCTGTTTCTTTATTTTTTCAAAATTACCTAATTAATGTAGACTGGTTGTAATGTAACTTTGTGTGTGTGGAATCAGTCTCATGGTGGTAACATGGAACATTGAGGTGAAAGAAGAACCCAGACCGAAGACATCTGAAGAACTGTACTGAACTGTACTGTGTGCTCAAACCCAAAGCATGATGGTCAATTTAATCAAGTCAGAATAAGCAAGGTCTGCAAAATGCATTGAAATATGCAAGACAACTGGCCTTGAACTGTGAGAAAGATGTGCTCGTTAGAGATAAAAAGGATATCTGCCTGTACCGGCCTGGGGATTGATAACCATGTAAGAGATAACAAAGCAGAGTCAGGCTGTTTCTATTCCTCCAAGCATGACCTTGTGAGGGGCCTAGAGCATAAGAATGTGGAAAATGCAATGATGTCATTGAAAAAAATTAAATTGGCTTGAAACATGAACTACCTTATATGGTATAGGGCCATAGCAAAAAAGATATAAAGAATGAATCCACAAATACATCTTTGCTGCAGTGAGTCAGACCGATTTGGTCAACTGCTCAAAAGACAGTCAAAGGGGATTCGTCATCGGATTAACCATCAAGGTGGACTCCAGCTCACAAGGAAGTTAAGCAACTGGTATTACTGTGAGTATATACTCTTGCTTAGTGGTTTAATAAAGGTCTATCAACTCTGGTGGCACCTCAGTGTACCTCAGAACAATCTTCAGAGGGTAGAGGGTCTTACACACATGACACTGGATTTGCATTCGATGAGACTGAGATGCTGTGTCTTCTTCTGTTATCAGAATACTCACTGAATTTAATCATTTAATCCTAACTCAGAGAGGAAAAAACTGAAGTTGTTATACCTGTGTCCTTTAAGATTACTCTATGATTTATTTTGTTTTCATGGTTTTTTCAAACATATATATCAATTGTATCAAAAACAGAAAATACTGGAAAATCTCAGCAGGTCTGACAGCATCTGTGGGGAGAGAATAGAGCAAACGATTCAAGTTTAGATGACCCTTTGTCAGAGGGATTTGTCAGAGGTCTGATGAAGGGTCATCTAGACTTAACATTGACTCTATCCTCTCCCCACAGATGCTGTCAGACCTGCTGAGCTTTTCCAGCATTTTGTTTTTGTTTCAGATTCCAGCTTCCGCAGTATTTTGCTTTTTATAATAATTGTATATTAGTTCTGGTCAGGTGGTTTAAATTTAGTTTAAAATTTATTTATTGGTGTCATAAGGAGGCTTACATTAACATTGCAATGAAGTTACTGTGAAAATTCCCTAGTCACTACACTCCAGCGCCTGTTCAGGTACACTGAGGGAGAATTTAATATGGCCAATGTACCTAACCAGCACGTCTTTCAGACTGTGGGAGGAAACCAGAGCACCCGGAGGAAACCCATGCAGACACGGGGAGAACGTGCAGACTCCACATCGTCACTGAAGGCAGGAATTGAACTCGGGTCCCTGGCGCTGTGAGGCAGCAGAGCTAACCACTGTGCCGCCGTGCCGCCCGGTGATGGGTGCAATCTGGTGATCCACTGTACTCCTATATTAAGGAACTGACAGAAACTGTGCTTGCTGGCTTTTGAGATGTATGTTTAGAAAATGTATAAAAGCTGATTAAGGATTTCAGGGAATTGAGTTTGGCACAGCTGCTTCAGGTACAGCCAAGTTCACCTAGAAAATTCAGGGCAGTACGATTCAGGTGCAGAACAAGGAAAAACTATTAACATCCATTTTTTTCTGTGCGCGGGCCCTATTTTTCAGGTGCTCTCTGTCTACTAAATACGGGAGAAAGGCCTTGATGCTTTTAATTTTAACTCAATATGACAGTGTAAATCAGGCATAATCCGATAGGCATCTTGCCTGATTGAAGTCACTGGAAACAAAGATAGGAATAAGCGGTTAATGGGCGATCAAGCTGATATCAACTGATTCACCCTATCATCAAAAGGCAAAATTATCCTCAGTGTTAATGAAATCCAGAGCTTTTAGGATTCAGGTTTTTATCCTACTAGAGATATTTGGCATATTATTAGCAGCACCTTCACACTAATTAACTTGGAAGAAAAATAATCTTTCCTTAGGACTCTGAAATGCCAGACTTTGTTAGTGCTATCTTGGTTCTTACGTTTCTGCAGTTTAATAAACAATTTTGCTGCAACACCAGTGCATCAGTCAAAGGAATAAGAGGTATTTTATCTTGTGCAGGACAACGGGGAGAAGGTTATTACTTTAGCCAGTACAAATATAAACAGGGTTGAAAGGAATTACTCCTTAATAGAGAAAGAGGTAATAGTTTAGGCTGTAACACATTTGTGATGAGCATACCTTTGCTTTGCAGATTTGATTGTAATCCCTTGTGCAGATTGTGCAGGTTATTTAATCTTCAAGGTCACATTGAACATTGGCTCCAAATGCTACGATTTTTTGACGATTGAGTGAAGCTTCAACCAAGCAAACACAATCCAACACACATTCTCAGGGATCCAAAAGGCAAATAGAGTCAACTGGTCAACGTAGTTAAAGTCCCCAGCTGGTTAAGTACGTCTGACACAAAGAGTCATTGAGCCACACAAACTACAAAGATTCCAGGTTCTATTTTCAACCCATTTTGCGTATCTCACCTTGCGCAGCAGTAAGGACACTTCAATTAGGCTTAGGGAATTGAAAGTGGGCTATAGATTCCCTTCCTGGTTGCTAGCCAGCAATCCTGTGGTCAAGCACACATGTGCAGCTGTTTGGTAATGGCAGAATCAGCCTCAGTTATGATATCTCCTACTCTTGTGTTCAGTGCCCTCCAGTCACTCGCTGACCCTGATATGATCATTGTCATTTGGGCAAAGTATGAGACAGTGTTCATTCACAGCAAAAATGCTAAGAGCAAAAATGTAATCCCATCAGCTAAAGAGGGGAGGAAAAAGGGTGACAAAAGTGGGAAAAATTCGGCAGAAGAAAATCTCAAGATGCAGAAATGAATCCCAGTTGGAAAATGTGGCAGCTGTTGCAAAAGTGACATTATCATTAGAGAGAATTATAAACAATGCTCACATTTCTGTTCCTCTATGTTTCTTCTAAGTCAAAAATCCAAGACAAGTATCTACCATAAATGATTTTGAACTTCCATCCACTGGGTGGACCTTTCAATTTCAGTGGGGTAATATTTACCTCAGGTTGGAGCAGGCCCTCCTTCTTATTGACGTTTCTGACCTTTCCAGCTTTTTTGTGATCCTTGTGAATGATTTACGTTGTGATAAATGGTTTGATGATCCACAATAAATCTCCACCCTTTTGTCTCATTGTTTAATTTTCCAAGAGTGGGAAATTGCCAAAGCTGGATTTTGCATTAACAAAACTATTCTTCAGAAGTGTGAACTTGACACATCCCTCACAAATAAATATAGATATTGCAAATACGAAGTTTGTCCATTATGTTGTAACATCGATTACCCGTGATACTGAACTATCCATTTAGAACCAACAAAAGCAAATAAAGACTGCATTCACCCCTCCACCCCTCCCCTCCCCCATGGATAGGAAACAGGAGTTGGAAATGTGGTTTCTGGGTCTCAAATCCACTTCTTGAGATTTTGACAGAGAGGCTCCCTTAATTAACATGGAGGCAGGTTGCCTGACAAATTAGCAGCCCTTGAAGCTGGAGGTCAATCAGAGCCTTCAGAGGAATAAAGAGGAATAATGGATGGATGGTAATTAACCGAGAGGGCACTTCAATAACGGAGGCTTGTCTCACCAAGTTTTTTAAAAGCTTAATTTACAGCAACTTATATTTACATAGCTTCTGTTAAAGTAATGAAATGTCGCAAGGCGCTTCACGAGAACTTTACAAAACAAAGTAAGACATTGAGCCACATAGAAGATATTGAGTAAGATGACCAAAACCTCGGTCAAAGAGGAAGTTTTAAGAAGTATAAAAAAGGAGCAAAAGTCTACACTCCTGCTGCTCACCTCTTTAGTCAGTTCCAGGTTTGCCTGCTTCATTTCCGAGGTTAATCTCTTCTTCATGGGGTGGCACGGTAGCACAGTGGTTAGCACTGCTGCTTCACAGCTCCAGGGTCCCGGGTTCGATTCCCGGCTCGGGTCACTGTCTGTGTGGAGTTTGCACATTCTCCTCGTGTCTGCGTGGGTTTCCTCCGGGTGCTCCGGTTTCCTCCCACAGTCCAAAGATGTGCGGGTTAGGTTGATTGGCCAGGTTAAAAAAAAAAATGCCCCTTAGAGTCCTGGGATGCGTAGGTTAGAGGGATTAGTGGGTAAAATATGTGGGGGTAGGGCCTGGGTGGGATTGTGGTCGGTGCAGACTCGATGGGCCGAATGGCCTCCTTCTGCACTGTCGGGTTTCTATGATTCTATGATTCATCTCTTCTGAGAGGACGACTGTTATATGGGCCTCAAAACCTACAACATTACTTCAGGGATGTCTGATGGAACCATTGGACAACCTTCCCACATTGAAATTTCATCATGGCAGTTGCTGCCTGTGTCTTGAAAATCAAAGCATGCCTCCACTCTTCCCTGCTAGGGTTCCTTTAACTAGTGAAGCAGTGAAGCAGAATTACATGTGTGTAATTCTGATTGGTCAGAACATCTGGAAGAAGGGTGCTAATGTCATGGTTGGGTTAAGAAATTGGTGTTTGGGTTCCTGATGCCCACCCCCCCCTCCCTGACGCCACCATACAACTCCCTCTTCCCCTCCTTCTCCATGGAAAGCGGATCAATCCGTTAAAAAATTCTGCGCTTTGTAGCTGGTTTTCCATTACTGTAGAACTTTTATTCCCCAGGTGCACTGCACATGTGAAAGGGACAGAAAACCAGGGACATCTGGAGATTGTTCAGCGATTGCAAAAGTCTTTGAGCGTGTGGCAGACATAACTATCTAAATAACATGAAAACAAGGCACAACTGACCTCACCATCTTTTCCACCTTGTTCTTCTGGGTCATTGTTAGGAGAAGCCCAAACATCACGGCGCCCACTTAGACTGTTCAGTCTGCACAGATTTTCAGATTTGAGGAACACTGAATGGGAACTGGTGGCTTATGGTGCTCCCTTTCTCTTTCACTTAAAGTTATGAGATGGAGAGTTTCTGACTGCTGTTTATGATGAGTTTATAATTCAAACCCAGAAAGACAAGTGGGCTCAGGTCAGTCTCTGTGCATTTCGGATACATTCTACTTGTCTTTTGCTGTGGTGGGTTGAGGGAAGGTGAAATATACGTCTGAACTTGGCATCAGATGTGCTGAGAATTCCTGCATTTGCAGTTTCTTTTCTTTTTATCTGACCCATACAGATCAGGAGATTCAGTATCAATTGGTAATCTATACTGAGCAAGCTAACTTCAATTAGATTGTGTTAGATGGGGTAAAAATAGCCTCAGTGACTCTCTGCTGGAGAAGAGGAAATCATCAGTGTTGGCTACTTCTGATTTCCATCCAGTGATCTGTGCCACTCCCAGCCACCAGCAAATGTGCATGTGGGCATGAGGCCAGGGCAGGATCGAGGTTGGTTTTGATACACCTATTGTCTGGAATTCTCTGATCTCACATGCCAGCGAGAGCAAAGCATTTGGCACTCAGCCAAATCGCCATTTACTGCAGCAGGACTGGAAAATCCGAGCTGCAGCTCCGAGGTCGGAGAATTCCAGCCATTATATCAAAACCCAGTTTAGATTCATTCATGGAGAGCATCTACTTGGACGAAAGAAAAAAAGATCTTGCACCTTAATACATTTCTCCTGACATCCCAAACTGCTTCAAGTAAATATTTTTAAAATTGTAGCCATGGATTTTATACAGGTGAACACAGCAACCACTTTCACACAGAGCCAGCAGACAATCAACCAAATTAGCCTGTTATTTCAGTGCTGGTTGAAGGAAGAGTATTAGCCAGGATTCCCTTCTCTTCATTCCGAAGTGCCATGGAATCATTAATAACTATAGAAGAATGGAACCTGTGGTGTTCACAGCACAGAAAGATGCCAAATATTCTGCTGCAATGGTGTTAGATCCCTGCTCGAGTAATCCAAAACTAATCCTGCTGACCCAGTCTATCTCATAGCACCATATCTTCCTTTTAAAATACTTAGCCAACATTCCTTTAAAGGATTATCTCCCCCGTCCAGTTACAAGGACTTACGCAGCAGGTCTCTGGAAGTCAATCTGCATGCTTATCTGCTTTGTGGCTGTGTTAATTTGTGTTAATTCTCACCAATTTTCCACCTGGCATGGATCCCAGTTAAAAGCAGAGTTCAAAATGCACCCACTGAAAATCAGGCCTGTGTTGCAATCAAGGACATGTTTCAATACCAACATTTATGTCAATTTTCTTGTCAGGGGGCGAGATATTTGAATTACATCCCACTCTGGAACCACAGATTTATATCTTTTTTGTAATGGTGTAGGCTAGTTAGATACATACTTGTGTGAAAATGGTACCATGTATTGCGAATAACTCACAAGCTCAGGAGCAGTTAATGCCTTGAGCAGACTGAGGAATTCCATTAGTTTCAACGTGCTTTTTAACCCAAGAGATTACACCAACACAAACTGAATTTCACATCCTTTCAACATCCTTTTACAAATTCTACTGCCCAAACACACAATTTACTGCAGTGTCATTATCAATATAATCACAATGTTTTCTGGAGACGTGACAAAATTTTGTACCTCATTTGCTAGATTTCTTTGCAATGGTTTGGATGGCTTGAGTTATAACTTTATGTTTGGGACAGGTTGTGAATGAGTATCTTTATTTATCCAATCTAATATGTTTTAAATGACAGCAATAGAGCAATTCACTGCTGGGTGGGCTGCCCAGAACTTTAGATAACACACAATTTTGATGATCTACATATTGGGAATGTCATGAACCAGAATATCGTACATGCAAATTAATGTGATTGGCTTGCAGCTGAGTAGAACTTTAAAGTTTATTTATTAGTCACAAGTAAGGCTTACATTAACACTGCAATGAAGATATTGTGAAATTCCCCTAGTTGCCACAGTCCGGCACCTGTTCGGGTCACGGATGTACTGAGAGAGGATATATCCGAGGGTTCGGCCACTGAGTCCATATGGGTAGAACTGAGAAATAAGAAGGGGGAAATCACTTTGATAGGGTTGTGCTATAGGCCCCCAAATAGTCAGCGGGAAATTGAGGAGCAAATACGTAAGGAGATTACAGATAGCTCCAAGAAAAATAGGGTGGTAATAGCCGGTGATTTTAACTTCCCCAACATTGACTGGGACAGCCATAGTATTAGAGGGTTGGATGGAGAGAAATTTGTTGAGTGTATTCAGGAGGAATTTCTCATTCAGTATGTGGATGGCCCGACTAGAGAGGGAGCAAAACTTGACTTCCTCTTGGGAAATAAGAAAGCGCAGGTGACAGAAGTGTTGGTGAGGAATCACTTTGGGACCAGTGACCATAATTCTATTAGTTTTAAAATAGCTATGGAGAATGATAGGTCTGGCCCAAAAGTTAAAATTCTAAATTGGGGCAAGGCCAATTATGATATCAGGCAGGAACTTTCAAAAGTTAATTGGAGGAGTCTGTGGGAAGGCAAAGGGACGTCTGGTAAGTGGGAGGCTTTCAAAATTGTGTTAACCAGTGTTCAGGGTAAGCACATTCCCCTTAGAGTGAAGGGCAAGGCTGGTAGAGGTAGGGAACCCTGGATGACTCAGGATATTGAGGCTCTGGTCAAGAAGAAGAAGGAGGCACATGACATGCACAGGCAGCTGGGATCAAGTGAATTCCTTGAAGAGTATAGGGGATGTAGGAGTAGAGTTAAGAGAGAAATCAGGAGAGCAAAAAGGGGACAGAAGATTGTTTTGGCAGATAAGACAAAGGAGAATCCAAAGAGCTTCTACAAATACATAAAGGCCAAAAGAGTAACGAGGGAGAGGGTAGGGCCTCTTAAGGATCAATAAGGTCATCTATGTGTGTGCAGATCCACAAGGGATGGGTGAGATCCTAAATGAATATTTCTCATCAGTATTTAGTCTTGAGAAAAGCATGGATATTCAGGAACTTGGGGAAATAAATATTGATGTCTTGAAGAGTGTAGATATTACAGAGAAAGAGGTGCTGAAAGTCTTAAAGTGTATCAAGGTAGATAAATACCCGAGACCTGATGAAGTGCATCCCAGGACATTGTGGGAGGCTAGGGAGGAAATTGCGAGTCTCCCAGCAGAGATATTTGAATCATCGATAGTCACAGATGAGGCCTTAAGATTGGACACAGTGGCCCGATTGCAGGTATGGTTAGAAACAGATCACTCTCAGTTTGCATGAGTTTTACAAGACCATTGCCAAGCCCAGCTCATAAACCACTAGCAGAAAAGTGGTGAAACCCATCTCATAGAAATTTGGGGTGTATCACCTGAATACTTCATAATACACACACACATCTACATAAATAAAAACTTTAAAATGTAGTGCAGTCCAAAGACGTACGGGTTAGGTTGATTGGCCATGCTAAATTGACCCTAGTGTTGGGGGATTAGTAGATTAAATGCATTGGGTTGTGGGAATAAGACCTGGGTGGGATTGTGGTCGGTACGGACTCGATGGGCTGAATGGCCTCCTTCTGTACTGTAGGGATTCTAGTGGCTGCAACATTCGGCTCTGGAATGCAGCTAGTTTGAGTGCTACCAAAATGGTGTCCATGCCACTTCCTAGCTCACACCAAATTACATTTGGTAAGGGTATTATGAGCGCATGCCAGAATTAGGCACTGTAGGCAGATCATGATGTTACTCAGCAGCTAACCCTGATTTAGTTCATACCCTCTCTTAAGTAGATATATTGAGCAGTATGAAGGATCACCCATCAGCCCTTTTTAAAGAGGCCATCAACAACTTGCAGGTTAGTTGTTACTTCCCAGTGGCTTGTTTGAAATTCTGGAAATATGAGGTATTTTTCAGGAGTTGTTTATTGTTTATAGTTGGTGAAGTCAGCGAGGAGTGATGCTGCATGTGGGAAAGCATTGGCTGTGACAGCACGGGCTTTGGGCACACCACTTGTTCGCAATGATGGGTATGATAGTAGCAGCACTCCTTCAGCTGTATCCTAAGAAGGAGACTGTGCAGAAGCAGCAAATGGTAATAAGTAGCAAGCTTGAGTATTGCTGAGAAAGAAGACAGGCTGTCAAAGTTTTTCATCAGGACAGATGCAAGAATGCCAAATTTCAAAGGGAGCACCAATTTATACTGTGTGATTGGTTGGCATGTCGGCTCTAGTTAGTCAAGATATTGCCATGGTGATTGCATCCGGGGAGCTGTTGTCCACAATGTTTTAGTTTATTCAGAAAGGTGCAATGTCTGGACATATTTCTTTTGCCTGCAAATGACGAGTCTGTGCATATGAATATATGTAGCTTCCAGCAAACAAGAAGTTTTTTTTCTTGTAGTGTGTGGAACTGTAGAGGTTCCAACATATATATTGACCAGTGAAGGTTAGCTTGCAGTAGATGCAGTAGAAAATTCATGTGTAGATTTTGAAATAAGCACATCAGGGAAAGGGAGCTTGTTAGACTGCTCCATTATAAAGGTGAATTTGAGCGCTACATGGATCGCATTAAGGTGTGTATGGAAATTATTACATGCAGCTGCAGATTCAGTTGTAGCAAACATGTCATCTACATATCAGAAATAGCAAGGACTGGGAAGCTAGTTTCCAAGAGAAACATGTTTTCAGTCTTTCCACTGAAAACATGTTTCTCTTGGAAACTAACAAAAATGCGAGGAGAGCTGGCCCTGGAGGGGAACCCATGGCAACAACATCTATTTGGGGAGCAAAGGAGGGGTAGGAAGGGCAGCTGCAACATCCATGTTCCAGGCAAGCTGTTGGAAGCACCTAACTTGACTTTAGTTACAGTGAATATGGCCTCAGTTGCATTGTAAACAGTCCCACACTTTACCATCCCACAGTTACTGTCCAGCACTGCTTCACAGAGCTTGAGGCATGCTCTCCAGCCTGTTGCACCGTTTATGTCGGTTGTCCTTGTTCTTTAACTCCTCCTTCAGCACTTCCAGCCCCTGCTGCAGTCTGACTTGAAGTAGTGCAGACTAACCTTGAAGTGGTGCTAGCCTCACATGAAGTTGAACCACCTTGCTGAGGCCTGTAGCTGCTCAGTGGCGTGTTCAGTGCTGGGCTGCAGGCTGCAATCATTATAATTAGCAGGCAACACAAAGTTTGTCTGGTGTCGGCATTGCTTTGAACGGGCGTGGCTACTTGTGCATCGTGATTCCAGTGTGCAGTTTTGGAGGCTATCCAATTTAGTCCCCAACAAGTTCAGTGTGGTTGTACATTGTGTTAGCACTTTGTCATGTTGCGTACAGAGGTTCACTCTTCACTCCGGTTGCCAGTGCTTGTTGTTATAAATTAAGAAGTACGCAACGCTTGTTTGAAATTGATAGTTTTTGACAGCTCTGGCTGGAAATCATTTGACCAGAGCAGAACGAAGCTGTCTGCAGTTTGTTCTCTGCAGATATCTTCAGGCTTTCGCCGGTTTACATTGTTTCAGAGCCATTTCCATTTCTCCAGGAAGATCAATAGTTTTGTTGGAAATGGTGTTACCCTGTAACACAGATGATTTCAATTTTTTCCATCCCCTCAGTCTATTTCTAAAATTAAGTTTTTGATCAACCTGAAATTGAAAAATAAGAAATGGTTTCTTCATGTAAACAGAATCAGTGTCAATCTGTCAGGTATTACATACTCAGACTCATTACTGCGGAGATCAAAAGAGGTTATACACTAATCAGATGAACATATTAAATATGAAATCGAACAGCTGTAAAAAAAAAACCGTGGGTCAGAAATGTTTCTCTGCATTTTCTGATGAGCATCCTTTATATTAACCAAAATATTAATATTAGTTATCCTTCTGACAAATACAGTGATGCTGGGACAACTTTGCGAATATAGGTTAATTTACGTTGAGCATAAACCAATATTATTCAGGTTTTGTGTGATACCTATCTGATCAAGCATTTCAAGGTAAATTTGATAGTCTTTTGCAAAGACTATTTTTGACTGTTGTTGCTAATTTTAATCATAATCTGCTCAGCAAAACCAGGCAGGTGGGTGAATCTGGGAATTGACAGTTCCTGATTCTAACCTGCATATAAGTTGACTGGGTCCTTTATTTTAATCAGAAAGATCCCAATTATGTCATTGGGACTGACTGCAATTTTAACTTTGGTAACATTGAACATCTTGCTGGGTGAAAACAACAGGGAAGAGGATCAAACAGCGGAAGTGCAGAAATGTAAATCTTTAAAACATTTTTTTTACTCTCCAGGTGTGCCCTGGAGGAACAGGAATGCTTTTCATGGCCCCTCCAGGAAAGTTAGACCAAGTGGCAGACATGGAGAGTATCTTGGCAATCCAGGTCTGTGACATGGCATGTGAGACCATAGATCTGGCATTTTATTTCTCTGTTCATTTATCATGGCACAAATATCTCAGCATTGATGTGCTTGTGCAGGGGATTTCTGGTTTCATGTCAGATTTCCAGTATATAAGTCTTTTCCTCTTTTCATGTATACAAGACCAGTATCTGACCTGATATAATCAGACAGCAGTCCCAACCTCCTCAGGCAGGTAGCCAAGATATGGCCCGGTGGCATGAGTGTGTTGCCATCATGTAAATGATGCGCTATTCCCCGCTGCACTGCCAACTTTGACAGGATAGTGTCAGAGATCACCAATGGATATACCTTGGCAGAGTGCCTCTCCTGCCCACTACCACATTCTCAGCTGCTAGCTGCCCAACTTGGAAGAGAGAAACAAGCAAGTGGCATCTGAAAATTGCTCCCAAAATAAAATGTCGGAAATGGTTAACTCTGTCATTGCCACCTCATATAATCGCCAAGAAAAGGTGACAATTTCTTACTCAAACCAGAAATGATGGCACAAAAATAGAATGGTAACAACAGTGGCTAGGATGAAGCAGTATAATCCCTGCCTACTATCGAAAAATCAGGCAGTAGTCGCTGGACATGACACAAAACATCACGCATAAGCTGAAAATCTGAAATAAAAACTGGAAAGTGTGAAGTCATAACAGGGCCATTATCATAAAGCAGGTTAATATTTCAGGATGACATTTGTCTGAAGGAAGGTCATGATTTCAGTCTGAAAAAGTTGTAAAGTGTATGGAATTGATAAATTGGATGTACTTTTGCTTTAGCAATCAAGAAGAAGTATAAATATGTACAATAGATTCTAGTATTGTTGCCTCGACTCCTATTTAGAAAAACCTCTCACCATTTATTCTCTTTCATTGTTTTTCCTCCAGGAGATTGATTTCCCTTTGGTAACTGAGAAAAATATTAATCATCATGGCTACAGCTGCAGGCCTTGAAGCAATCATGATTTCCCAATGGTATGCTTGTCTTGGATGGAGCTCTAGATCTCCTTTGGGAATGCATGTTTTTCTGATTAATCCTCAAGAGTTCATCTTACAAATTTCCTTGTGTGTCTTCCCGTGGATAGAAAGGCAAGTGTTGACAGCTGATCCTCAAGTTCTGAAGTATTTGTTCAGCTCATCCATTCATGCTGACGTTGTTTAAGCTATCGATTGGCTTCTGCTCTACCTGTCTGTTGGTATGTTCATTACTGGCATGCCCCTAGTGCCAGTCACCAATCAGTTCTGAATGCCAGTGAAAATTCAATATTGACATGCACAATACTATCAAAACAATGCATTTGTAATTCAGATTTAAATAATTAATCTATAAAAATAATATGCTCTTTCTGTGCTCACTTTTCTGATTGGTAAGTGGGTTGATTTGGCAGGCAGTAACTATCTGCACCCATGGGATCAAAGTGAATTCAATATTCTAAAACATTCAGGTATAGTACTGAATGTACCTGGTGTAGTAATTTCTGTGAGGTAGTTTGGGACATTTGAAAAACGTGCAGCCGTCAACAGTTTGGCTGGATGGAGTATGTGTGTGCGTGTGTTAGTGTGTGTGTGTGTGTTTTAAAAAGTTAGGGCGGTGCTCAGCAAGAAGCCTCGGGATCTGCCATTTCCTTTCACATCCCTCTGGCTTATGTATGGTAGTTGGGAGATGAGAATATGCAAGCATTACCTGGAATTACCTTAGCATTGACTGCCAGCTCAGTCAGTAACCATGCACTGGCTATGTTCAGCAGTCAGTAAGTGGGACTGACTGCATATCCAAGGAATTGCTGATTCCAGGAAGATACTGAATGATGCGCTATCAATAAGGCGAAAGACTACCTGTGTGCCAATACAAGTATAGGCTTTTATTCACAACAGAATCAGGAGCAGATCCCAACAAATAACCGACCTGGACTGAACAAGGGGGAGGAGACAGCCACCTTTATACTAGGTGCCGAGGGGAGGAACCAGACTGGAAGGGGGTGTGTCCAGGTATGACAAACACACACAACGGTGGTCCATATAGGACAAAGGCACAACTGAGGTCCACCACACTGAAGACCAGGACAATGCTGAGCATGAGGTAGATGACGAACCTCTGGAGTCGTCCATCAGGTGGCAGATGCTGGATGTCCAGCGGATGCATAGAAATCTGGCGGAGATCCCTGCAGATCTGCGTGCTATGGTATCTGTCATGGAGGAATCCATGCAGAGCCTCTGAGCACCGAGCGCTTACTCTCCTCCATTGAGAGAGTGGTGACTGTCGTAAAGAGGCAGCTCCAGGAACAGAATCTGTTCACAAACAGGGCATATAAAGACACAATCTCAATTTACAAAATAATGGTTGGAATGCGAGGCTTTACAGGTAATCAAGTCTTAAAGGTACAGACAATGTGAGTGGAGAGAGCGTTAAGCACAGGTTAAAGAGATGTGTATTGTCTCCAGACAGGACAGTTAGTGAGATTTTGCAAGCCCAGGCAAGTCGTCGGGGTTACAGATTGTGTGACATGAACCCAAGATCCCGGTTGAGGCCGTCCTCATGTGTGCGGAACTTGGCTATCAGTCGCTGCTCAGCGACTCTGCATTGTCGTGTGTTGTGAAGGCCGCCTTGAAGAACGCTTACCCGAAGATCAGAGGCTGAATGCCCGTGACCGCTGAAGTGCTCCCCAACAGGAAGAGAACACTCTTGCCTGGTGATTGTCGAGCGGTGTTCATTCATCCGTTGTCGTAGCGTCTGCATGGTCTCCCCAATGTGAGAACACCATCCACCAGGTACACGGTACATACTCTTGCAACTTGGCCAACGTTGTCCACCTGATATGCTGCAGGAAAGGATGTCCCGAGGCATGGTACATTGGGGAGACCGTGCAGCCAGGTTAAAGAGATGTGTATTGTCTCCAGACAGGACAGCCAGTGAGACTGCAGGTCGACAGATTGTGTGACATGAACCCAATATCCCGGTTGAGGCCGTCCTCATGTGTGCGGAACTTGGCTGTCCTGTCTGGAGACAATACACATCTCTTTAACCTGTCATAATGCTCTCCCCACTCACATTGTTTGTATCTTAAAGACTTGTTGGACTTTAACCTGGTGTTGTTAAACTTCTTACTGCAATCACTAGTGGGGCAGACTGGCAGTCAGGGCCTGGGTAGGGAGGTTCACCAATTGTAATATGGAGAAAGAAGATATCAGTACAAGGTGAGGGAGACCTACAATCACAGGAGGCATAAGAGAGCAGCCACAATCAGTGGAGAGAAGGCCAAAGGCTTCCTTGAGGAGGCTGGAGAGCATGATTGCTCATCCCAGTCCACAAAGCATACTGTAAAGGCACTTACCTGCTTGAGCTTGAAGCTCCCATCTCCCTGTTACACTCAGGTTTCCCAAGGCCTGGGAAATCCAACCAGCAACTAATACATTTAAAACATGCTTCTATTTTCACTGTAAGAGCCTGATTTAAACATGTTAATAAAGTCTCCCCCCCGCTCCACTGATGAACACTCAAATGCCAAAATTTGAGTGGTGCCACACACTTACATGGCAGATGGGAGCACATTCCCCATTCCGATTCCCTCCAGTCTATCCCCCCTTATTTACTCATGAAGTGGGGGTTTAATAGAGGCCAGAGATGCTGATTTAAACATCAGCTGGGAAACGTTGCTCAAAGGCTCAGTCCTAGTAAAGTGCAATGTTGGTCATCAACAGGATCACGGACTTTGATTTTCCAAAGAAATTGAACTAAATTAGAATGTAATCCCCAAATTATCATAATCCATGTAGTAAAATAAAAATTCATGTCACAGGGCAGATTTTAATTAAATTCTCCACACTCATAAAAAAATAGACTGCCTACAGCATTTAGAGTAAAACAAAACAGGGACATCCATTTGCACAGTTCAATAGCTGTGCCCAGCGTTGGATCCAGGTGATGCGATGGGAGAAATCACCTTGTCTTCCTTGGAGAGGTCCAACGGAGGTTTGTGATTGGTTATTATGGTGAAATACCGATGTATTGTTGAAACTTTTTCACCGCAAACACCATGGTCAAACCTTCTTTTTGGATTTGGGCATACTTCCTCCCTGAATCAGCCAGGGTTCGTGATGCGATTGAACGTTCTGTCCCATCATCCCAACGGTCCCATAATATGACTCCTATCCCATAGGGGGTGTCATCACAGGTTACAATGAGTGGTCTCAGAGGGTCATAATGGGCTAGTATATTTGTTGACAGCAATCGTTGTTTGATGTTTGCAAAAGTTTCTTCTTGTGGTATTTGCCACGACCATTTCTGATTGTTTTTTAATAATACGTGGAGGGATGCCAGAAGGGTCGTCAAGTTTGGTATGAATTTTCCATTGTAATTTAGGAGACCTGGGAAAGACTTCAACTTTGTTGTGTTCCTTGGCATCAGAGCACCATTTATGGCCTTCACCTTCCCTTCAAAAGGGTGTAATCCATCCTTGCCAACTCTATACCCAAGGTACATTACCTCATTGACCTGGAACACACATTTTTCTCTTTTTAATCGGATGCCAGCATTAAAAAAAAGCCATAAGACCTCCTCCAAACTCTCTAAATGTTCCTTTGCAGTAACTCCTGAGATTAAAATGTCACACAGATAGACTGTCGCTCTGGGCACCTCTTGAAGGATGTTCTCCATCACCCTTTGTAAAATGGCACAAGCCGAAGACTCCTCAAAGGGTAAATGTGTATAGTCATACAGTCCTTTGTGTGCATTTTGCTAGTTGTCCCATACTATCCCATTTGCCCAAAAGAAATATCTCATTCTTTTGGCATACTGTGGTCAATCCTGCACACCTGCATCATAGGTTTCCAGTTTTCCAAATATTGGCATTTTTAATATATGCCTGTCACTGTCTTACTAGGTTTGTTGAAAAGCAAGTCTATCCAAACTACTCTTGTTCCTCATCACCAATGAAATGACTTAGGCAGTTCAACTAGAATGGAACATAGTTTATTGCAGAAGGTAAAGTAAAACCACTACTGCCATGTACACTTACTAGTCCCTGCCTGGGACAGTTCAGCAGGCCCAGTCCTGGGCCTGCCCTATAAAAGGCTTAGGTAATGAGTTCCAGCTGGGCAACCATTGCCTGTTACCAGGGGATCTCATTCCCAATGAGCCCCACAGGGAGATCAATTTGCTGATTCCACATGGATCCTGTAAGGGTTATCACACCCATTTTCCCCAGAACGCTATGTCGAATTCTTCCAATTAAGTTTCCATCCCCTCTGTAGTATTGAAATAGCTCTTATCAGGAGTCATAAATTATATCCTACATGATTGAAACAAATGTAGCCCATCCCTCCTTGTCCTTCTTGATCTATCTACATGCATCCTTTGGTACAGTTGATCATACCATATTCTTCACCTTCTCTCCACAATAATCCAGCTAGGTGAGACTGCACTTGCTAGGAATCTGAAATAAGAAAAAGAAATGCTGAAAATCCAACAGATCAGGCAACATTTCTGGCGAGAAGCAGTTAAAACTTCAGATCGATGACCTCTCATCAGAACTCAAGAAAGATAGAAATATAAGGGTTTTTAAGCCAGCAGAAATGGCGAATGGTAATGAAGAACAAAGGAGAAGGTTTATGATAAGGTAGAGGGCAAAGGAACTTAGTTAGTTGTTGATGAAGGAAACGTGGCAGTGGAAGGCCCAACCGCCTTCAGCTGCTACAACAATGACCTTCCTTCCATCATATGGTCAGAAGTGGGGATGTTACCTGATGATTGCACAATATTCAGCACCATTCACGACACCTTGTTCACGTGCAGAAAGACCTGGACAAAATTCAAGCTTAGGCTGATAAGGAGCAAGTAACATTTGTGCCACACAATTACTAGGTAATGACCATTTCCAACAGAGAGAATCCAAGTATCCCCTTTGACAATTGAAAACATTAGCATTGCTGAATCCCCTCCAACAACATCCTGGAAGGAAGGGAGGGTAGAAATTGAACTAGAACTCTGTGACGAGTAATTCATCTCCTGACTTCCCAAAGCTTGTCTATCATCTATAAGGCACATGTCAGGAATGTGTTAGAATACTCTCTGCTTGCCTGGATTAGTGCAGCTCCAACAACACTCAAGAGGTTCAACACCATCCACGACAAAGCAGCCTTGCTTGATTGGCGCCCCTTTCAGCAAAATACATATTCACTCTCTCCACCATTGATGGACAGTAACAGCAGTGTATAACATCTACTAGATGCACTGCAGAAACTTATCAATGGCACCTTCCAAACCTGTGACCTCTACTAGCTAGAAGGACAGGATAATAGATAGATGGGACTTCGTCACCATCCTGACTTGGAACTACATTGGCATTTCTTAACTGTTGCTGGGTCAAAATTCTAGAGTTCCCTTCCTACCAACACTATGATTGTAGCTATGTCATATGGACTTCAGCAGTTCAAGACGGTAGCTCAGCATCACCTTCTCAAGGGCAATTAGGGATGGGCAATAAATGCTGGCCTTGCCAACAATACCCAAATCTGTGAAAGAATAAAAAAACTTGCGACCATGGTGCACTACCTCACCCTATCCTTCTTGGCCTGTCTGCAGCTTTTAACACAGTTCCTATAGCGTCTCTCTTCCATTGTTCACTTGGAAAGACTGTCTACTGTATCAAAATCCATCTGGATTAAATATTGCAATGAAAAAAGATGTCTAAAATTCCGTTCTTTATGCTTCAGTCATAGGCAGGGAATCTCCTGCAATGGCTTCTCTTCCTGTTCCTACACCATCACCTCCGGAGTTCCTCAAGGATCTCTTCTTAGCTCTCCTGTACTTCTCAACTACATTCTGCCCCTCAGTGATATCATCTGAAAACACAAACCCATTTCCTCAGTTATGCTCTACTTCATTACCATCATTGTCAACCTCTTCACTGCCTTTCCGATGTCAGGTTGGTTGTACACCATCCAGTATTGCATGAATATAAATTTTGTCCAGCTGAACATTAGGAAGACCTAATGGCTGCTGTGAGAAACTCCATTCCATAACCATCAATTCTATCCCCCTCTCTTTCCCTCTCAGGCTGAGGCAGATTGTTTGCAATCTCAACATGCCCCTTGAACCGGAGCTGAGCTTCTGATACAATGGATGGGATTTTCTGGTCCCGTCTGCTACAGGAATCCTCACGGTGGGTCAAAATATTCGATGGACCAGCAAATATCCATTGACTCCACCATTCTAAAATTCTCCTGGTTCCCATCTTTTACCCTCCATAAAATTGAGGTAATTTTTAGTATATTTTATTATTGTCACAAGTAGGCTTACATTAACACTGCAATGAAGTTACTGTGAAAATCCTCTAGTCACCCTGGCGCCTGTTCAGGTACACTGAGGGAGAATTTAGCATGGCCAATGCACTTAAGCAGCACGTCTTTCGAATTGTGGGAGGAAACCGGAACACCTGGTGGAAACCCACGCAGACACGGGGAGAATGTGCAACCTCCACGCAGACAGTGACCCAAGCCGGGAATCAAACCCAGGTCCCTGGTGCTGTGAGGCAGCAGTGCTAACCACTGTAATTCTGTTGTCGATATCCAAATCTGCTCCAAATTCCATTCACCCATCACTGACCTATGTTGGCTTCTGGTCTGTGCCCCAATTTAAAAATTCTCATCCTTCCATGACCTCATTCCTTCCAATCTCTGTAACCATTTCCAGCCCTAAAATCCTCCCATAACTCTTCAGTTCTTTAATTCTGGCCTCTTCTGCTTTCTGACTTTCTTTGATTACTATTGTGACTCGGACCAAAGCTCTGGAATTTTCTGCCGAAATATCTCTGCCTCTCCACCTCTCTCTTTTCCTTTTAAAGGTTGCTTGAAACCTACCTCTTATCTTTGGGAGGACTAATATGGAAACGGGACATGGATAAAACAGGAAATGACAGGTTAATCAGCCTAATATCCATGGGAAAGTTAATGAAAATCATTCTCATGAACAAAATAAATTTTGCATTGTAAAGGAATGTGTTGATCAATGAGAGCCAGCATAGATTTGTTAATAGCAAATTATGCCTGACTAACTTGACTGAATTCTTTCACAAAGTTACAGAGAAAGTTTTGTTGTGCAGTAGATGTTGTATATATCATAGAAACCCTACAGTGCAGGAAGAGGCCATTGGGCCCATCGAGTCTGCACCAACCACAATCCCACCCAGGCCCTACCCCCATATATTTACCCGCTAATCCCTCTAACCTATGCATCTCAGGACACTAAGGGGCAATTTTAGCATGGCCACTCAACCTAACCCGCACATCTTTGGATTGGGTGGGATTTTTCGGCCGTACACATCCCGAAACAGAAAATCCCGCCTGAGGTCAACAGATCTTTTCATGGTCCGCCCTCACCTGTTACAATTCCTGTGGCGGGCAGAACAGGAAAATTCACCCCATTGGCTTTCAGAAGGCATTCAACAAAGTATCATGAACAAAGCTTATTGCGAGTACAGATTTCCATGAAATTAAGGTGAAAGTAAGGATACGATTCCAACATTGGCTCAGTGATAGGAACCAAAGTGTGGTCTTTGATGAATGTTTTCAGATGGGGGGTGGTTTGCAGTGGTGTTTTCCCCAAGGCTCAGTTTTGGCTCCCTTGGCATTTGCAGTTGCCATTAAAAAAGCCAAGGGTGGAATTTTCCACTCCTTCCCGTTGGCGAGATCTTTGCGCCATCATTGTGCCAGCGGCCAATGATGAGCCGCCTCCGCTGCAGAAAAACCTGCCGCGGGGGGTCGGGAAAATTCCGGCCCTAGTCTCAGGTCTAGGAAGCAGCATTATCAACGCTGAAAATGATACAAAATTTGCCAAAGTAATAGATCATGAAAAGGATAGCTATAGACTTCAAGACGACATAGACAGGATGGTGATGGAGGCTCAAGGTGGAGAAGTGTGAAGTGATGCACTTTGGAAGGAATACTATAGCAAGACAGTGTACCATCCGAGCTGAGGAACTCGACATATATGGAGAGGGTGGAAAGGTTTGGATCATCTCCTTGGAACAGAGAAAGTGAAGAGGTAACCTCACAGAGATATTCAGGATGATGAGAGATTTCAATAGAGTAGAAAGAGAAAAATTATTCCCTCTTGTGAATGGGTCAATAGGGTCAATAACTAGAGGTCACAAATTCAAAATCATGAGGAAAAGATCGATAGAATCCTTACATTGCAGAAAGAGGCCATTTGGCCCATTGAGTCTGCACCGATCACAATCCCTCCCAGGCCCTATACCCATAACTGTACCTATTTACCCTGCTAACACTAAGGGGCAATTTAGCATAGCCAATCAACCGAACCTGCACATCTGTGGAGTGTGGGAAGAAACCAGAGTACCCGGAGGAAACCCACACAAACACGGGGAGAATGTGCAACCTCCTCACAGACAGTCACCCAAGGTGGGAATCGAACCCGGGCCCCTGGCGTTGTGAGGCAGCCGTGTGTCGCTGTGCCACCCATTTTATTATCATTATTTTTTGAACAGGGTGAGATGAGAAATTCTTTCAATCAGACAACTGTCAGGAACTGAAATGCTCTACCTGAAAAGGTTTTGGAAGCTGGTTGCATAAATAGCTTTGAAAGGAAGTTGGACATGTCCTTGAAGATGAAGCACTTACAATATTACGGACAAAAAGTGAGAAGGTGGGATCAGCCATAACTGCTCTTTCAAAGAGCCAGCACAAGTAAAAGAGGGCTGAATGGTCCACTTCTGTGCTGGAAGTTTCTATGATTCTATCTCTTTGGCCATGCTTTTGCCCATGTGTTCAAATGTATCTTTCCTCGGTTGGTGCTTACATTTTTTAAATATTACACTCCTGTGAAGTGCCTTGAGGAATTTTACTATGTTAGAGGTACCATATAAATATATAATTTCCATATAAATACATGCAGCACAGAAACAGACCATTCGGCCCAACTAGTTTGTGCTTGTCTTTCACTGCAACCTTGCAGCATGTTTTTCTACTTCTTTGTCACTCATTACTGCCTCTTTTGCTTTTGAAAGCATTGAAGCTATTCACCTCAACTATTTCACGTGGCAGCAAATCGCCTAGTAAAGATCATTTTCCATATTTCCCATTTGGATTTATTAGTATGTATCTTGCAGTTGTTGTTCTATATCTACTTTATTTCACTCCTGAATTCAGTCCACAAAACACACCTCTCTTTTAAGAAACGAATTAGCTCCACCTTGCTCAGAATATATTCCTTCTCCGCATACGCCACAACTTATATCACATCAAATTGGGATTTGCAAGCTATTCCTTAGTTGTGTTAATTTGACATTGTTTAGTGGGAAAATTTAAAATCTGAATAACAAGTTGGCAACTATATCCAGAAGACCTCATTCATTTAAAATCATTTGTGATTTAGACCGTTCTAAATGATTGCATCCTCTCTCTGGCATTATTTCCAAGGTCTGCCGGGTTCAATGCCTGATGCTCCACAATCAAGTCAGTCAGCGTTAAGTCTTAGCCCAAACTCTTCAAGTAATGCCTTTTCAGTCAGTCACTGGCTGACATATTTCATTAACCTCTTGTCAAGCTGCAGCAGAGCATACCATTTTTGGACTGAGTCCTGCTCACAACAATTAAGCTGAAGGTAACTCTACGGAATAAAAAATGTATTGCTAGAGTTACAGGCAAGTATTACCTGAATTTTGATTCTTCCCTCTCCTATCAGTTAATTCTTTTTTAAAGCTTGTTTGGGGCTTGCACAAAAATGGGATCCAATTATAGATTTTAATGAAATGAAATATTCTCATATGTTTAACAAATGCTGTTTAAACGAACCTTGTACAGTTGTGCATTAAAACAGACTGTGTTTTCTCTGATGTGCAAAGAACAAAGAGCAAAGAAAATTCCAGCACAGAAACAGGCCCTTTGGCCCTCCAAGCCCGCACTGACCATGCTACCCGTCTGAACAAAACCCCCTACCCTTCCGGGGACTTTATACCTCTATTCCCATCCTATTCATGGATTTGTCAAGATGCCCCTTAAAAGTCAGTATAGTATCTGCTTCCACTCTCTCCCCCGGCAGCGGGTTCCAGGCACCCATCACCCTCTGTCACAAAGGATCATCTGGACTCAAAACGTTGGCTCTATTCTCTCCCCACAGATGCTGTCAGGCATGCTGAGATTTTCCAGCATTTTCTGATTTTGCTGTTCACCATTATTGGAGCTACTATAGTTGAGGATGTGGTCAGCAACAATGTTGAAAGCATCAAAGATTGTAATATGTTCACATTTAAGTCTCTTTCTCAAATCCCACAACCTATTCAGATTTATAAATTGCATAAGCATGCGTATCTTGCTTTTTCCCCCCCTCTACCTTCGACACAATCACACATACCCTTGTGCCTTTTTCCTTTCAGGTACACAAGAACTGCAACTGGTTGAGCAATGAGACCCTGGGCCTCAATGTCCTGCAGTCAGGGGGCAAATATTGCTTAGGTGTTGGCTCACTGGAGAGTGAGGTTGCACGCAGGCTCTGCTGCAGACTCAGGTGAGGACTTTAGATGAAAAAGGTTGATGGGTGTGCACAATTAAAATACTTGGTGCATTGGAGGGCCTGCCAATGTCACACCAGCAACCTCCACCATCTAGAAGAACAAACACAGGAGGCACGTGGGAACGCCTTCATTTGCAAGTTATTTTCCAAGCCACACACCATGTTGACTAGAACTATATTGCTGTTCCCTCAGTGCCTATGGGTAAAAATCCTGCAACTCCCTCCCTACAGTTGATGTAGCCTCACCACAGGGGAGTTCAAGAGGGCAGCTCACCATCATCTTCTAAAGAGTAATTATGGATGTGCAATAAATGCCAGCAATACCTAAAACCCATGAGTTAATAAAAAAAGGTTGGCATGGGGAGTCTAACAACAACTTGGCACAGGACTTTAGGCAGAACTTGACACCCATTCTTTTCAGCGTGGAAATAATGGCTTTCTCCGCTTGCAGACCTTTCCAAGATATGGCATCTGATCATTGATGTTTCAGTCTCCATTTCAGCAGAAGCAGCAGCCGCTCAACATCTGATTGTGGTTGTGGAAACTCAGAATACGCTCATGCAAAGTCAGCTTTCTGCATGGAAACTACTGCTGCTAAGATAGCTACAGGTCACTGTCTGTGTGGAGTTTGCACATTCTCCCTGTGTCTGCATGGATTTCCTCTGGGTGCTTCGGTTTCCTCCCACAGTCCAAAGGTGTGTGGGTTAGGTGGATTGGCCATGCTAAATTGCCCCTTAGTGTCAGGGGGACGAGCAAGAGTAAATGCATGGGGTTATGGGGATAGGGCCTGGGTGGGATTGTGATCGGTGCAGACTCGATGGGCCGTATGGCCTCCTTCTGCACTGTAGGATTCTATGATTCTAGGATAAGGAATAGGAACAAGAGTAGGCAATATTGTCCTTCAATCCAGCTGTGACAACAAATGAATATGGCTAATCCTTGACCCTCAATCCACTTTCCCATGGTTCTCACTTACTTTCATTCCCTTAGTGCCCAAACATATTGATCTCAACCGGGTTACGCACAAAGAGTGAGCATCTACAGCCATCTGGAGTAGAGAATTTCAAAGATTAATAACCATCTGAGTGAAGGAATTTCTCCTGGCTGTCCCTTTATCCTTAGTCATGATGTGGAGATGCCGGCGTTGGACTAGGGTAAACACAGTAAGAAGTTTAACAACACCAGGTTAAAGTCCAACAGGTTTATTTGGTAGCAAAAGCCACACAAGCTTTCGAAGCTCTAAGCCCCTTCTTCAGGTGAGTGGGAATTCTGTTCACAAACAGAGTTTATAAAGACACAGACTCAATTTACATGAATAATGGTTGGAATGCGAATACTTACAACTAATCAAGTCTTTAAGAAACAAAACAATGGGAGTGGAGAGAGCATCAAGACAGGCTAAAAAGATGTGTATTGTCTCCAGACAAGACAGCCAGTGAAACTTTATCCTTAGTGAACCTTTATCCTTAGACCATGCCATCTAGTTCTCGGCTCTCTATCAAGGGAAAATGACATCTTAGTAAATATTCTATCATATCCTCTCGGAATTTTGTATGTTTCAATTTGATTACCCATTATTCTTTCAAATTACAGAGTATTGATTCAATCCTACTCAACCGCTCCCCATAAGACAGATCTATGGAGCCAAAATGATACACTGTGCTCCAGGTATGGTCTCACCAAGGCCCTGTACAATTGCAGCAAGAATTGCTTCCTCTTGCACTCAGCTCTCTTGCAATAAATGCCAACATATCACTTGTCTTCTTAATTTCTTGCTGTACCTACGTGTGAGCTTCCTCAGGTCTTGTAAAAGTTCACCCAAAGACCTCTGAACAGCAATATTTTAGTAGTTCAATTGCAAGATATTACAGCTGCTGAAAAATTCGATTTTCTATTCTTACTAAGTGAATAACCTACGTTTTGCACATCTGCCACCTTCATACCTACTCACTTAACCTATCTATATATCTCTGCAGGCTCATTGCAACCTCCGCACAGCTAACATTCCCACCAAGCTTTTTATCATGAGCAAACGTTGACACATTAGACTTCATTTACATTATCAGTATAGGTAACTAGCAGAAGCCACAGTGCTGATCCTGGCAAGGACCGTTTTTTGGTAGTTTTCTTCCTCATGTCTGCCATGGCTGAGTTGGTAATGTACTTGCCTCTGAATCACAAGGTTCTAGTTTCAAGTTCCACTCCAAGGTGTGAACACAAAGGCTGACACACCGATTTAGCACTCAGGATGCTTGTGAGTCTTTGGAACGCTCTTCCTGAAAGATGAAAGAAGCAGAGTTTAGAGTATTTTTAAGGCAAAGGTTCTTGTTAAGAAAGGAGTTGATAGATTATTGGGGGGTAAAAGGGATGCAGCTTTGAGGTTACTATCAGATTAGCCATGGTGGAGCAGGCAAGAGGGGCTGAATGGCCTGCAGCTGCTCCTTGTTCTTTTGTTCATATGTTCATTGCACAATTGGAAGTGCTATCTTTCAGATGAGATGTTAAACTCATCCGCCTGCTCGAGTGGATGTAAAGGATTCCATGGCACAATATTGAAGGAGAGGAGTTGTCACCTATGCCCTGGGCAATATTTATTATCAATTATTTTACATTCATTATCAATCAACATCTCAAAAAACAGACTATCTGGTTATTATCACATCACTATCTGATTTCTTTCTCCCTCCTTTCTTGAAAAGCAATGTTAAATTTACTACCTCCCAATCCAATCCCAATGAATGGCAGTCGCTCCGTGGAGTATGAATCTCCTGTCCTCACTCAGGATGAACACGCTAATCCTTCCACTGCTATCAGTCTGCCAGTAATCTTTCTGTGTATATCAGCCAGACTTCTGCTGCCCATGCCAAGATGGTGCAGTCTGAAATTGGTTCTTCTAAGAAGACAGCTGCACGAGGTGATCCTCCAAGGCCATCTGCAGTCTCTCCTGCTGAAAGCCAATAGCCTTCCACCAGCCCTGCTGCAATCACTGGGGTACCAATATCTGGAGCACTTGAACTGGCAAAGACACATAGAAGGCAAGCACTGAGGGAAAACACAAGAGCGATTGATTGGTTTTGGCTCTGCAATATGGCATAGCTTAATTTATATGTTTGGTTAGAAGTGATTGTTTGGTGGTGCTGTTATTTTCACATTGTGGCCAAGTGGACACCATAGTAATAACCGAGAAAAAAGGAAAGGAAGTCTTGCATTTATATAGCACCTTTTACAACCATCGGACATCCCAAAGCATTTTACAATCAACAAAGTACTTTGAAAATGCAATGTCTGGCTTTGCTGTCCACAAGTGTGTGGGCTGTACATTCAAATCCTGAATCATGTTGTGAAATGCTAGTCCTTGTTGCCCATTAGCTACTCTGGTTTTGTCCTGTTGGTTTGAATGCAGATGGCGCAGCAGAGTTTTGCAAAGCTGCCAGGATGCCAGGCATTAATCTGTATGGTCCATTGTATATAGTCACACACCAACTGGACATTGAGGAATTGGAGTCCTTTCAGCTGTGACGCATCCTGCGGTCACCCTGTAGTGCCCATATCAGTGGTACCTTGCAGCATGTGAAACCTGGAATATTCCCAATAATATGCTTCTTGAATGAAATTGATTTGGCTCACCTGGAATGCACAGCCTCAGCGATTTCCCTTTTGCAACAGTTTGGACAAAAAACTGAGAGATGTTGCAAATATCTTCTGTTCCAGTCTGGAAAGGGCCAACACACAAAAGCTAAGGGCCACGGTCACCTTCACAGCACTGACAATGCCATTCTTGCCCTGCTCTAAGGTCATACTTGTGGCTGAAATAGCTGGTGGATTGGAGGGAGGACCTCCTTTGTAAAGCAGAGGCGCCTGACACAGTGGGCTGGATTTTTTTGACCTTGTGGCGATGAAAGGACTGGAAAAACAGGGAGATACTCCTTGGGATAATACTCAATGCCTTTCTGCCTCCAGGAACTAGGATGGTGACAACTCCACAGAGGCTTTCAGTCAAATAATGTAAATAATGCCCCACTTAGGAGCCAATTTACAATGGTGCTGGTATTTTGCTGCCATTGGAGTAGCCACCCCACTTATTGTGGTGGCAGCCAGTTCAATCGAGGCAGCTGGCTGGTTGGCCATTTGAGAGCGAGGCTACATTCCCCAGTGAAAAGACTCTAGCAGTCAGAGGCCATAACTATATCTGAAAACAATTTAGTGGAGGGATTTCCCCTCCACCCTGATGGCCCTTATGGCTGTGGACCTCTTTATTTGAGGACTTCAATGTGGGTAACCAAGGGCATCTCCATTTTACCACAGCAGTGCTGACCTCTGCCAATAGGGCTGCAGGCCTGAATTCAATGCAGGCCATTCTTTGTGCTTCTAACCTGGGGAACATGCCCACAGACCTTAATAAGATGGCAAGCATAGGAGTAGCCAATTACAATGCTACTTCCTACTGGGTTGTGCCTGCAACTGCACTGATAACTTTGATGGACTCGGCATGTCCATATGGGCCTGATGCCCACCTGAAAAACCAGGCCACTGCCAATCCATCAGACTCAGGGGAAGAATTGCTCCCTGAAGCCCTTGGGCAGAAATGCCTCTTGTTCCTCCTCCTCCTTC
This sequence comes from Mustelus asterias, assembly GCF_964213995.1. Lineage (NCBI taxonomy): Eukaryota > Metazoa > Chordata > Chondrichthyes > Carcharhiniformes > Triakidae > Mustelus > Mustelus asterias. The sequence continues at coordinate 46,712,437 of NC_135807.1, read as the reverse complement.
CAGCAGCTTACCCTGCTCTGCATTACCTCTGTTTATATTCCCTTTCATGCTGTATTCCAAGTACCATGCATCCTACATGTTTGTGGGCATGTGGTTTGTGCAGAATTGTTGAAGTAAAAAATAATCCTTCAGTATGTGTCATACTCCGCCTTGTTGGAGTTAGCAGCTTTTGAAGAACCCAAGGAACCAAAACATACTTCTACAATGGCAACAACAGCCAATCAAAACCATTCAGCAATTAGCCTGAAAATAGTTGATAATCCCTTTAAATAGCATCACAATGGGATCCTTCATGTGGTAAATGTATGTTCAGTTTTGCAAAGTTAACAGATTTCGCTGGCGTGCGGAGCTCCAAACTAGCAGAACTGGCGTCAAGTTAATGCTGTATTCTTCCTGCACTCTTTCCTGTGCTATGCTAATGGCCCCAACAAAATGGCACCTGACATCCTCATGAGTATGAGTGCTGTGCAAACATCATTCTGGAGAGAAAACGACATTCATCGTGCCAAGGAATGTTGAATTTCATGAAACTTTATTCAGGCTTAACTCCCTAACAATATTTTCTAGTTCTAAGTGGAATGCACGCTCCAAATGACAGATATCTACAGGTGCCTCATCCTGTTGCTGAGAAATTTTTAACATAACAAGCAGTTAGCGAGGCCACATGAGAACCTTTTACAGTCTATTTTGTAACAGTTACAATTTAGCTGCAACTGATATGAAGCAGTTACAGAGAGATTATTGGTCAAGTACTCTGGTTCTGGGAAGTGTTAGGAAACATTTAGGAAACAATTGATCATGGTACCATAGGAATAAGATATAGGAACATAGGAATAGGTCATTCAGCCCATCGAGTTTGCTCCACCATTAAGTACAATCATGGCTGATCGGACACTCTTATTCCTTTTACACACACTATCCCCCTAACCCTTTACATTATTGTGAATCAGAAATCTATCAATCGCTACTTTAAACATACTCAATGACTGAGCTTCCACAGCCCTCTAAGATAGAGAATTTCAAAGATTCACGACCTTCTGAATGAAGAAATTTCTCTTCATCTCAATCCTAAGTGGTATTCCCCTCATTTTGAAATTGTGCCCCCTGGTTCTAGACTTCCCAACAAAGAGAAATATCTTACCTGCTTTGACAAAGGGTCGTCTGGACTCGAAACGTCAGCTCTTTTCTCCCCTTACAGATGCTGCCAGACCTGCTGAGATTTTCCAGCATTTTCTCTTTTGATTACCTGTATCTACCCTGTCTGTAAGGTTTAGATTTGCCATGGAAAAGGTTAAGGAGCAAAAGAAGCAAAAAACATTAAACTGGGAAAGGGCCAATTTCAGTGGGGTGAGAACAGGTCTGTCCTAGGCAAATTGGAATGAAAGATTGACAAATAAAGCTGTAATTGAAAACCGGGCTGCCTTTAAAGAGAAAATGACTCAGATATAGTTAAGTTACATTACCACAAGATGTAAGGGCAAACATGGAGAGAGCTTCCTTGGTGATGAAAGAGATAGAGAGTAAGATGAAGTGTGAACCAAGCTGAATATAGGAAGTTCAGAAGGGAAGGGAAAAGGGAAACAAGTGGGGCAATCAGAGAATATGAAAAGTGGGTGGCAGCTAATATAACAAGAGGCGGGACTTTCCCTCCATTGCACTAAGTACGAAGTAGGGCATGAAAAACAGTCCTTTTTCCATAGATTTTTTTAAGTGATCCATCCAGTGCCAATTTTCTAACAGGCTTCTGGCAAAACTTGTCACTTTTTGATTTGATTTGATTTATTATTGTCACATGTATTAGTACATAATGAAAAGTATTGTTTATTGCACACTATACAGACAAAGCATACCGTTCATAGAGAAGGAAAGGAGCGAGTGCAGAATGTATTGTTATAGTCATAGACAAGGTGTAGAGAAAGATCAAGAAGACAGCTCTCCACCAGTTTCTCAAGGGCCATTAGTGATGAGCATTAAATGCCAGGTAGCCAGAAATGCCTATATCCCATGAATGAATTAAGAAAAATAATAATATATATCCTTTGGATAGCCCCTGAACATTTTGAAGTGAGCCTGTGTGGACTTCACCCATCCACAGCTTCAGACTACTTACATTGTTCAACATTTACCCGCCCCGTACCCCTTGCACCTTCCCTGTGCCCCCAAGTCATGTGTCTGAGTGCAACCTTCCTCACCCGTAACCTCAGTGTCAGCCTAGCCCTACAGCTCTTTCTCCTACCTGAGGTCACTTGCACCCCCCCCCCCCCCCCAACACACCCCCACCCAGAACAGCCCTAGCCCTGCACCCACGCTATGGATGGCCTCAACAAGGTGAGAATCAGACTTCCATCAAGCATTGGGAGGAAGTTCCATCTTCAAGAGCTGTCATCCAATCAGCCAGTAGCTCCAGCAGGCCCCACAGTACCAGAAATCACTAGTGGGCAGTGCTGAGATTACAAACATCTCCTCAAAGAAGAGCAATGGTGACCAGAGCAATGGTGCATCGGTATTCACGAAAGAGAGGGACGTGTTAACCGGGAGTGTCTCGGAGGGAGGAAGTGTTAGGTTTTTTAGGGAACATTAAAACTGACAAAGCCCCAGGGCCTGATGGCATCTATCCTAGACTGCTCAGGGAGACGAGAGATGAAATTGCTGGGCCTCTGACGGAAATCTTTGTCGCTTCTTTGGACACAGGTGAGGTCCCTGAGGATTGGAGGATAGCGAATCTGATCCCGTTGTTTAAGAAGGGTAGCAGGGATAACCCGGGAAATTATAGGCCGGTGAGCTTGACGTCCGTGGTAGGGAAGTTGTTGGAGAGGATTCTTAGAGATGGGATGTATGTGCATTTAGAACGGAACAATCTCATTAGTGACAGACAGCATGGTTTTGTAAGAGGGAGGTCGTGCCTTACAAATTTGGTGGAGTTTTTTGAGGAAGTGACAAAAACGGTTGACGAAGGAAGGGCTGTGGATGTTGTCTATATGGATTTCAGTAAGGCATTTGACAAAGTCCCACATGGCAGGTTGGTTTAGAAGGTTAAGGCTCATGGGATACAAGGAGAAGTGGCTAGTTGGGTGGAGAACTGGCTTGGCCATAGGAGACAGAGGGTAGCGGTCGAAGGGTCTTTTTCTGTATAGTGTTCCGCAGGGCTCTGTACTGGGACCTCTGCTATTTGTGATATATATAAATGATTTGGAAGAAGGTGTAACTGGTGTTATCAGCAAGTTTGCGGATGACACGAAGATGGCTGGACTTGCGGATAGCGAAGAGCATTGTCGGGCAATACAGCAGGATATAGATAGGCTGGAAAATTGGGCGGAGAGGTGGCAGATGGAATTTAATCCGGATAAATGCGAAGTGATGCATTTTGGAAGAAATAATGTAGGGAGGAGTTATACAATAAATGGCAGAGTCATCAAGAGTATAGAAACACAGAGGGACCTAGGTGTGCAAGTCCACAAATCCTTGAAGGTGGCAACACAGGTGGAGAAGGTGGTGAAGAAGGCATATGGTATGCTTGCCTTTATAGGACAGGGTATAGAGTATAAAAGCTGGAGTCTGATGATGCAGCTGTATAGAACGCTGGTTAGGCCACATTTGGAGTACTGTGTCCAGTTCTGGTTGCCGCACTACCAGAAGGACGTGGAGGCGTTAGAGAGAGTGCAGAGAAGTTTTACCAGGATGTTGCCTGGTATGGAGGGTCTTAGCTATGAGGAGAGATTGGGTAAACTGGGGTTGTTCTCCCTGGAAAGACGGAGAATGAGGGGAGATCTAATAGAGGTGTACAAGATTATGAAGGGGATAGATAGGGTGAAGGTGGGAAGCTTTTTCCCAGATCAGAAGTGACGATTACGAGGGGTCATGGGCTCAAGGTGAGAGGGGCGAAATATAACTCAGATATCAGAGGGATGTTTTTTACACAGAGGGTGGTGGGGGCCTGGAATGCGCTGCCAAGTAGGGTGGTGGAGGCAGACACGCTGACATCGTTTAAGACTTACCTGGATAGTCACATGAGCAGCCTAGGAATGGAGGGATACAAACAATTGGTCTAGTTGGACCAAGGAGCGGCACAGGCTTGGAGGGCCGAAGGGCCTGTTTCCTGTGCTGTACTGTTCTTTGTTCTTTGTTCAGAGTGAGGTCAGTCCTGAGCTTTTAAGACAGGAACAAATTCAACTTCCTATGGGAGAGGGTGAGGGGATGGGTAACCGATTTTGGTGGCCAGATGAGGTGGCAGGAAGGTGGGAGATGGACCATCTTAGAGGGGGTGCAACAAATATGCACAGGGCATCCCCCCAGAAGGATGTACTACCCCTTCCTTCCCACATTTTAAACAGTTGTACTCAAAAGATTACCTTCTCAATTGTGCCCACCTGCCACTGTCCAGCATATTATAGCAGTGGAGGTGATTTGCAGGCCTTAGATTGGCAATCATTGGTCATTTAGGCCCTCCATAGGTCCAACAGCCTATTGTGCACCTTACCCAACTCCCATATTATGGGGACCAGGTCAAGGATAGACAGGAAGGTGGTGAGCTAGCCACCGACCTATTTTACATGTTCCCTGCTGAAAACATCCCTGGTGGGGGATGGGGGAGCTGTAAATCCAGTCTAATAACCTGGAACAAAATTAAGTTAGTTGGACAGGGTGGATTAATTAGTGAAAATAGCATGGTTTTATTAAAGGAAAACCATGTTTAACTCACTTGATAGAATTTTTTGATGAGTTAACAGAGATGGTTGATGGGGGTAATGTGGTTGATATTCTGTACATGGACTTTCATAAGTGTTTGATAAGGTGTCACAGAATAGAATTGCCAGCAAAGCTGAAGCCCGTAGAATAAAAGGGACAAAAGCAGCATCGATATAAAGCTGGCTGAGTGACAGGAAATGGTGTAGTGATAGGTGGTTGTTTTTCGGACCGAAGAAAGTTATACAGTGGAATTCCCGCGGGATTGGTACTGGGCCTATTGCTTTCCTTGATCTATATTTAAGACTTGGATGTACAGGGCAATATTTCAAAATTACTTTCTCTCTGGTGATAGTTATCATTTTAAGGTTCTCTTTTACGTTTCTTGATTTTCTATTATTATTGGCCTTCTTTTTAGTGCCCACTGCCAAGGAGGTACACATAAAATGCTTGTTTAAAGTCTCTGCCATTTGCTTATTTCCCATTATTAACTCCCCAGTTTCACTTCAAACATTGTCTTTATTTTTATATAGAAATAGAAGTTCCTACTGTCTGCTTTTATATTTCTTGCTGCATCACTATTCTAATTTCCCTCTTCTTTTTTTTATTTATTTTTTGCTAATTTCTAAAATTATCCCAATCTTCCAGCCTACTACTAACTTCCCAGACTTGCATGTCTTTTCTTTCAATTTATTACCACCTTTAACTTCCTTAATTAGCTGTGGATGGTCATTTTTCTTATTGACTCTTTCTCAATGGAAATATCTTTGCTGAGAGTTATGAAATATCTTCTGAAATGCCTGCCACTGCTTCTCTGCCATTTTACGTTTAGGGGGCGATCTTGAGCCCACGCCCGCCATCTGTGAGAATGCCAGCGGGGGCTCAAGATCGAGAAGTCACAGATCTCGCCGGCAAGATCGCGATCTCGGAACTTCCCCACCCCTCGCCGGCAGTGTGCGGGCGTGAACCTGCTTAAATGCATTTCAATAAATTTTAATATCAATAATCCGCCCCCTTGCCAGATATTGACACTGTGCCAATGTGAAGTCACACCAGTGTGGTTTACAACAGGTTCACCTATATGCGAGAGGCACATGGCCAGGCCGTGGCCTGGAAATGCCCCCTGGCATTGTCCCTTGTACAAATTGGCACTGCCAAGTTGGCACCATGTCCATGCCAACACAGCAGTGCCAACCTGTGCCAAGGGGTGGGCCTCACTTGGAGCCTCATTGGGGGTTGGGTGGTGTTGGGAGGATTGTATGTGATGGCGGCTGGGAGCAGGCAGAGGAGCAAGGGATGCTGGCGATGGCCATGGTGGGGAGGGGGGGGGGGGGGGGGGGGGCGGGGGGAGCTGGTGGGGGGGGGCGGTGGAAGTGGGTGCCAGCTCCGATTATGAGGAGGAGGGAGTGGTGGGTGCCAGCTGCGACTGTTGGGTGGGGAGTGGGCGATGACCGAGGGTGTGGGGGAAAGAGTGCGATGATCAGTAGTGGTGGGGGTGGGGGGGGGGGGGCGGGAGAAGGTGCTAATGATTGTCGGGGAGAAGAGACCGATGATGGGGGGCAGGGAGAGAAATGCCGACCGATTGAGAGTGGGGAGGGCAGATCCTGAACCCCACGCTGGGCCAGGGGAGAGAGTTATACATGTTCTGATCAGGGCACCCTTTAAGGATGGTGCCCCGATCTCACTACAGCCTGGCTTTGCCGATATGTTGAGCCCCTGCCCCCATACGTGTAACACACCCCCTTGATTTTTTCTGATAGAGTGTTGTAAGTTCTGGAGAGAAAACCGGCACATTCCTCTTCAGAGAAACATGCTGGTTTTCTCACCAGAAACCACACTGCCATTTATTTGGTAAGATTCCCCCCTTCAACTTACTTTCCCAGTCTACTTTAGCCAACTCTTATCTTCATACCTTTGTAATTGCCTTTTTCTAAGTTTAAAACACTAGTTTCAGACCAAATTTCTCACGTTGAAATTCCATCATGCTATCATCCCTCTTTCCTTGAAGATCCTTCACTCTGAGATCATTGATTAATACTGACTCATTACACATTAACATGCCTAAAATAGCCTGTTCCCGAGTCGATTCCACAGCATATTGTTCTAAGAAACTGTCCCTCACAACATTGGTTCCCAAAGCTATGGCAGCAGCCACTTGAGCTTTCACGGCAACAGGTTTTTTGAAATAGCAGTGGGTGTAGGAATATGAGCTGTATGAATGTGCAGCGTTAAGAGAAGCTTTTAAAGTGTGTCTATTTGGTTCACAGCTTATTCCTATTGAAAGCAATGCAGTTTTGGTTATAACCATGCAGTCTCATTTATAAAAGCTTGAAATATTTAACAAAGGGCAACATTGAAACATAGAAGATAGGAGCAGGAGGAGGTCATTTGGCCCTTCGAGCTGCTCTGCCATTCATTACGATCATGGCTGATTGTCCAACTCAATAGCCTAATCCTGCTTTCTCCCCATAACCTTTGAACCCATTCACCCCAAGTGCTATATCTAGCCGCCTCTTGAATAAATTCAATGTTTTGGCATCAACTACTTCCTGTGGTAATGAATTCCACAGCTCACCACTCTTTGGGTGAAGAAATGTTTCCTCATCTCCGTCCTAAATGGTCTACCCCGAATCCTCAGACTGTGACCCCTGCTTCTGTACTCCCTCACCATTGGGAATATCCTTCCTGCATCTAACCTGTCGAGTCCTGTTAGAATTTTATAAGTCTCTATGAGATCCCCCCCTCTTTCGTCCGAACTCCAGCGAAAACAATCCTAACCTAGTCAATCTCTCCTCATACATCAGTCCTGCCATCCCTGGAATCAGCCTGGTAAACCTTCGCTGCACTCCCTGGAGAGCAAGAACATCCTTCCTCAGAAAAGGAGACCAAAACTGCACACAATATTCTAGGTGTGGCCTCATCAAGGCCCTGTATAATTGCAACAACACATCCCTTTTCCAGTGAAGGATAAAGTATTAGGACAGCTTTTCAAAATCTGGATTTACAAATCAAACTATTTCTCTTGACTAATGTAGTTGGAAGATGATTTGTTTGTTCAGAGAATTAACATTTTGTGCATAAATTAAACCTTCCACAGCACTAGGGTCACATTACTGGAAGAGGTTGGATGAAAGCAATCAGACTTGTACACGATGAACACTTCAATAATGCCATGTGTTAAAGCTGAATTACTATGGGAAATTACAAACAGGAGAAAGTAAGTTGGTCTCGGCGAATGATGACTTTGTCCGTGTGTTGTTTTATCAGACACTTCCGCCAGAAAACTCCAACCTCGCCCACCGCTGGGATTTTCTGATGCTGCTGCAGTGAATGGTGTTTTGGCTGAGTGGCAAATTCTCCATTCTTGCAGGCAGTGGCGGTGAACGAGATTAGAGGCTCCGCCCTTTAACTCTTTTAAAATAAGTTTCTGTCTGCGTTAGGCTATCAAGGCGTGGATATGCCAGCGTTGGACTGGGGTGGGCACAGTAAGAAGTCTCACTCACCTGATGAAGGAGCAATGCTCCAAAAGCTCGTGATACCAAATAAACCTGTTGGACTTTAACCTGGTGTTGTGAGACTTCTTACTTAGGCTATCAAGAGCAGATATGTAAATATATTAAGCATTCAGTCATCCATTTCACCAACAATGTAGACTGCGACGATTTTGCTTTTCCTGCGGATGGGGCAGGGGCTACATTTGTTTAATGGTTGACGAAGAAGGAGATTAAATAGGAGACACACCAATACCTGACAGCAGCAAGAAAACATCTTGGTTAATGTTATCGAAGTCATAAAAAGAGAAAATAAACTATTTGAGATGATACATATTTGATATTATATGAATTCTGCTGCCAACAGATTTTTAGCAAAAGAAATCTAATAATTTTTGGATAAGAGGAAAAATAGATGTTGAATAATGCTGAATTTGACTGGCAGTCCTAATAAAACTGCACAGGGTCTGAGAAACTGAAGGATTCTATTCATTTCAGCTGGAAAAATATTTGAAGCTGATTGTGTATGTTGCGATTAAATAAAGAAATATCACCATTCGTCAAAAGAAGGGTATAAGGTACATTTCTCAATATTATAGTGACTGAAAGAATAACCTCACCCTTCTGAGTTATTAAACAGTGGATGAGAAATTGCAGGATTTAATATATGCTTAAAGCTGCAGTTTTAAAATTGTATTTATTTTTGCATTATTTCACCTTTATGCTTTCACTACATCTTAAGATTCTAATGTTAAAAGTGCTTAAGAAAAGCCAATATTTCCCTCCATTGCCAATACCTTGTTGAACATTTGAATTTATAATTCTGCATCCCCTTAGTAAATGATAGAACATTAATCCTTGTAAGATTCAAAAAGCAATTTTCCACCAGAAATATACCAAATCAGTTTTTCTTTTAAATTAGGAACTTAACTAAAAGAGTACAAAAACAATCAAATTGCTAAAATCTTTGAGGCTGCTGGCAATACACTAAGAAACTAAAAATAGCTATCAATTCACCTTGGGTGTGTATTAATCCAGCCGAATCAATGAGCACAAAGGGAATCTTGTCACAAAATCAGACAACGCTGGAAACATTCAGCAGGTCAGGCAGCTTCTGTGGAGTGAACAGATGAGTCAATAAAGGATTTAAACCCAAAATATCAGCTCACTTCTTTGTTCCACAGATGCTGCTGGACAAATCAGTGCTTCCATCATTTCCTATGTTTGTTTCAGATTTGCAGAGCCTGCAGTTTTATTGGTTTAATTTTTCTGTGATTGCTCAGTAGAATATGCAGAGAATGTCAAAAATACTCTTTTTATCGGGTTAAAATGAAGTATAGATAGGGAAATGAAACGTGGAGGTATGTTCGGCATTATAACAAGCTCGAGGCCATTGCTTTTGGCTATCGTCACAAAATGGGGGGAAAATTTGCTCTTGCTATTTTAGTATTTTAGCATTTCCTACTGCTCTTTATTTCCATATCAGTCAGTGCTTATTGCCTTGGACAAGCAACATTTTGGTAGGTTATCAATGGCTCTCATGGCACTGTCTTTTCTTTAAGGATAATGCTGTGCACAAAGGTAACAAATATACATTGGCTATAGATCTGCTACATATATTGACGACTTGTATTCCTTTCCAAATTAATACCAACATGGTTATCCCCTGCTGTGCACCATATGATTTTTGGTAGCTTTGATATGCAGCTCCACAATTAAGGCACACCTGTCAGCTCAAAACAGGCAGGAATGTAGGAATTAGGAGCGAGAATAGACAATTCAGCCTTTGAGCCCGCTCTGCCATTCTATATGATCATGGCTGCTCTCCATAGCCCTTTCTCCTGTTTTTGATCAAATATTTATCCATCTCTTTCTTGAATCCATTGATTGATTCTGCATCTACTGCATCCTAGGGCAGTGAGTTCCATAGGTTCACAGCCCTTTGTGAGAAGTAGCTTCTCCTTATCTGTCTTAAACTTCTCCCCTCTTACTCTATAACTATGAACTTTTGTCCTAGACTGTTCTAGAAGGGGGAACATTTGGTTAATATTTATTTCATCAATCCTGTTGAACATTTTATATTCTCAATCAAATCCCCCCTTATTCTTCTGCACTCTGCTCTTTGAATGTTGATTCAGAGTTTGTAACACTCTATGAACGAAAATAGAGCTTGTAAGTAAAAGAGAATCTGGTGAAGGGACACTGGCCTCCACTAGCATATTTCACTAATATTCTTATTTTGATCTCACTCAGAATCAACTTTTCGAATGGACGTTCTGGAATGTTCCGGGGAATCTAACTTTCGGAGAGTGATCGATCGGCCGGTTGGGGAAGGGCAGTGGGAAACCCAAACTATTTGAATAGTTAGACCAATTAACATACTGATAGCCGATCAAGATCATGGAAAGTGCTAAAAAGGTTGAATAGTGCAGAACTACCAGCCAGGTTGATGGTAACTGCGGAGATGGGGAGCCTGGATTTTAATTCTGTGCAAGTGGGTGGTTTTTGATTGAGTTCTAATCTTGCCTGGGAGTTCTGGAGTTGACTGCCATTCCTCCTCGCTGAACAAAAGAAAATTTAAATTTACTTGAAACAAGTCTTTGGTTCGCGGAACAGGCTTTGGCTGGCAAGGCTGCTTCTCTGGGTACCCTGCTTACCTCTCGGGAGAGATTGTATATTGGCCCTATGATGACAGAGATGGTTGCCTGAAGCACCTGAAGTAGCTGGCATTTCAAATTGAAGCTCAGTGTGAATAGAGTGGACATTTCAACCATTCCATCTTAACTTCCCTTTCACCTATTTTTTTCCTGGGGTAGGGTGAGGGGTGAGGGGGCGGGGGTGGGGGGGGGGGTGGGGGGCGGGGGGGGCAGGGGGAGCGGATTTAAAATATCCACATTTTATTTCCCGATCTGTCTGACTCACCATTAGGATTTTGAACCCAGGATAGCAGGAGTCATAAAAATTCCTGGCTCGATCTGCCCACTGCAGGAGAAAGTGCCCACAAAGAATGGGAGCTGGAATTCTCCAGCCATTCACACCGGCGGGATTCTCCTGTCCTGTTGGCAGTTCACCCCCCCCTCCCCGCCTGTGGGTTTCCCACCAGCGTGGGGTGACTTCAATAGGAATTCTTATTGACAGCGGCAGGACCAGAGAATCCCGCCATTGGCAAATAATGCGGCATCTCCCACCAGCAGGAAGCATGTGGCTGGGAGGCTGGAAAATTTGGCCCAGGATCTTCATTGCCATGGTGCAGGTGCAGGCTGCAGTCAACGTAGCCAACTCAGGAGAAGGTTTCCAGGCAGCAACAGGGCTGCCAGATGCAGAGGTGCATTGTTTAAAAAAGCCCGCCTCAGTACAGTAGGACTTTGTCTCAGTTAAAATAAAAACACAAAAGAACTCCAGCACTCACCTCTCATACCACCTCACCCTCCAAACATTCCCCATACCCCACCAATGCCACCTCATGCCCCCATCCAATCCTTACTACCCCTCATGCCCCCATACCAAGCTCTGCCCTTCCACCTACACCCTATGGCTTTCATGCCCCCATGGCAACCCAAGGCACTTCCATGACCATTGACCCATTATACACTGTACAGAGCCAATTAACCCTATAGTGACAGTATGATGAGTAGAAAAAGCTTTTAAAAAAGTAATTCACCTATAAGTTTCTCCAATGTTGAAAAAAAAAATTTCAGTACACTAATCTGTGACGCTTCTGATTGTAAGAGTCCCACCTTCCCCAGAACCGGTCCTAATGCCTCGGAAATCTGGTGCTCTCCCTCCACGCTAGCTTTCCAGCCATGTGTTCAATCACTCAATTCTCTTATTTCTATGCTCATGAGTACGTGGGACTGGAAGCAATCCTGGGATCACTGCTTTAGAGGTCCTGATTTTAAATCTCCTTCCTAACTCCCTGAAATCTGCTTTCTAAACCTCATCTCAGGTAGATATCTTCTCAGGTACAGCGATGTCAGTTGCTTCCTTAAGGAGGTCTGAGCCCCTGCATTTTCTGGGGGAAATTGACCCCCACTCCCCCATAACTACATCGTGTTTGTGCCCAGATTGTGAAATGCTTCAGCTCTCAAGAGGATAAAAATCCAATGTGTAAAATGTATTTCAGACTATTCAAACATGGCTAATGATTTGCCCATTGTTTGGGTTGCTGAGGAAAATCATTTCCCACATTACAATTGTAATTTCCATTCCTCAAAGTATGAGTGCAAAACCCAGCATGTGGTTGTCCTTGGAATAAAAGGTAGGCTTTGGCTGAAAGATGTACAGCATTGTGACCAAGTCCTTTCTTTTCCTTTATTTATCTTCTTTGTCCCTTGAGGGACACAAGGCTGCTATGAACTTACGCCACCTTTAGCTTCATGCCATGAGAGTCCCATCTCACTCAGCTTGGCCATCACAGTTCTACCCCAGGTTGTCTTTGGCTTGCCTGGCTTTCTCTTCCCTGGTGGTGTCCATCTAAGGGCCACTTGGGCAATTCTCTTTGATGGCATTCTGAACATGTGACCAAACCCGCGGAGTTGATGGTACTTGATCTCACTTAGAATGCTGTCACAGGTAGGCATTTTCATGCAAGTCTTAAATTGGAGATTTTGTTTGGCCAGGAGATGTGGCAGATTTTCAAAACCTCTACTTTGCACATATGTGACTTCCTGACTCGTCAGCACTCTGATCCATACAGCAGAACAGATTTGACATTGCTGTTATGTAGCCTAACCTTTGTCTTCATGCTGTATTGCTTGGACTTCCAGATGGGTTGAAGTCAAGAAAGTGCAAGGCAAGCCTTGCAGAGTCTTGCCCTGATGTCCTTCGTGGCCCCATTATTTTTGCTGATGAGACTCCCGAGATAAGTAAAATCTTTTACTGCCTCCAGATAAACTCCATTCACAGATATCGGTGTCATAGGCTTGGGTCTTGGTGATACTTATTTGTAGACCAGTCATACAAAGCTGACCATTCTGCCAGTCTTCTCCTGTAGATGGGCATGTCTGGATGACAGAATGATAGATCATCAGCAATGTCCAGATCATCCAGGTGGGAAGAAAGACCTTCTAGATGATAACCCTGAACTTTTAGGTGGACAAGTGATGCGATCAGCGGGACCTGAAGCGAATGCGAAATTTGCGCCTGCCCTCTCATAGTCATGGATTAATACACTGAAGAAAAGGCTCTTCGGCCCCTCGAGTCTGCACTGACAATATCTACCACTAAAGGCACGCTAATCCCATTTTCCTACACTTGTCCCATATCTTGATCGAGTTTTTCGAGGAAGTGACGAAGATGATTGATGAGGGTAGGGCAGTGGATGTTGTCTACATGGACTTCAGTAAGGCCTTTGACAAGGTCCCTCATGGCAGGCTGGTGCAGAAGGTGAAGTTGCATGGGATCAGAGGTGAGCTGGCAAGGTGAATACAAAACTGGCTCCATCAAAGAAGACAGAGGGTAGCAGTGGAAGGGTGCGTTTCTGAATGGAGGGCTGTGACAAGTGGCGTTCCTCAGGGATCAGTGCTGGGACCTTTGCTGTTTGTAATATATATAAATGATTTGGAGGAAAATGTAACTGGTTTGATTTGTAAGTTTGCGGACAACACAAAGGTTGATGGATTTGCGGATAACGATGAGGACCATCAGAGGATACAGCAGGATATAGATCAGTTGGAGACTTGGGCAGAGAAATGGCAGATGGAGTTTAATCCAGACAAATGTGAGGTAATGCGTTTTGGAAGGTCTAATACAGATAGGAAATATACAGTAAATAGAACATAGAACATAGAAAAGCTACAGCACAAACAGGTGCTTCGGCCCACAAGTTGCGCCAAACAATTTCCTTACCTTCTAGGCTCATCTATAACCCTCTATCTTACTAACCTCCATGAACCTATCCAAAAGTCTCTTAAAAGACTCAATCGAATCCGCTTCCACCACCACTACCGGCAGCCGATTCCACGCACCCACCACCCTCTGAGTGAAAAACTTACCCCTAACATCTCCTCTATACCTACTCCCCAGCACCCTAAACCTGTGGCCTCTCGTGACAACCATTTCAGCCCTGGGTAAAAGCCTCTGAGAATCCACTCTATCAATACCTCTCAACATCTTGTACACCTCTATCAGGTCACCTCTCATCCTTCGCCTCTCCAAGGAGAATAGACCTAGCTCTCTCAACTTATCCTCATAAGGCAAAAATGGCAGATCCCTTAAGAGTATTGATAGGCAAAGGGATCTGGGTGTACAGGTACACAGGTCACTGAAATTGGCAATGCAGGTGGAGAAGGTAGTCAAGAAGGCATACGGCATGCTTGTCTTCATCAGCTGGGGCATTGAGTTTAAAAATTGGCAAGTCATGTTGCAGCTTTATAGAACTTAGTTAGGCCACACTTGGAATATAGTGTTCAGTTCTGGTCACCACACTACCAGAAGGATGTGGAGGCTTTGGAGAGGTTACAGAAAAGATTTACCAGGATGCTGCCAGGTATGGAGGGCATTAGCTATGAGGAGAGGTTGGAGAAACTTGGTTTGTTCTCACTGGAACGACAGGGGTTGAGGGGTGACCTGATAGAAGTCTACAAGATTATGAGAGGCATGGACAGAGTGGATAGTCAGAAGCTTTTTCCCAGGGTGGAAGAGTCAATTACTAGGGGGCACAGCTTTAAGGTGCGAGGGGCAATGTTTAAAGGAGATGTACGAGGCAGATTTTTTACACAGAGAGTTGTGGGTGCCTGGAACTCGTTGCCGGGGGAGGTAGTGGAAGCAGATATGATGATGAATTTTAAGGGGCGTCTTGACAAATACATGAATAGGATGGGAATAGAGGGATATGGTCCCTGGAAGGGTAGGGGGTTTTAGTTAAGTAAGGCAGCATGGTCGGTGCAGGCTTGGAGGGCCGAAGGGCCTGTTCCTGTGCTGTAATTTTCTTTGTTCATTGTTCTTTGTTCTTTGTATCCCTGAATGTTATGATATTCCAAGTGCTCATCCAAATATTTTTTAAAGGTTGTAAGGTTTCCAGCCTCCACTACCTTGCTAGGCAGTGCATTCCAGATTCCCACAACCCTCTGCCATTCCTGGCAGCGATTTCACACTGGCCAATTAACTGGCTGCGTTGTGAGTGGCTTAGAGCTGCCAGGGGAGGCGAGAAGAGGGCGGTGCCGAGACACGTAAAGGTGTGGGCTGACGGTTTCACTCAGTGTCCCTGCTGTGCAGGTGCCTCAGGGAGCTGCAGTGTTGAAGGGATCTTTCCACACCAAAAAATTCCACAAACTTTCCACAGTGAAACAGCAAACGACTGACTGCAATATTTTTTAAACATCAAACTTCAAATGTGTTCGGACCTTTCATCCTGCACTAGATCAA
Organism: Mustelus asterias; assembly: GCF_964213995.1. Taxonomy (NCBI): domain Eukaryota; kingdom Metazoa; phylum Chordata; class Chondrichthyes; order Carcharhiniformes; family Triakidae; genus Mustelus; species Mustelus asterias. The sequence continues at coordinate 46,696,898 of NC_135807.1, read as the reverse complement.
GCATGGTGCAAAAATGTGAAGGTTGCCTGGCCGGTGCCACACGTAAAAGTGGATGGGCCACTAAACATCCCAGTCAACTGGGACTTTAATAGACTTCATTCAAATGTCAATTATCAAATGTCACTTCTGACACCCGCGCACAGCCAATGACAATGATACGACCCGGACAATATTATCTTGCATGGTTTCGTGTTTGTTTTGTGTCTGTCTCCATATAAAATTCTGGCTATTGAGTAGGCCACAGTTGTAATAATTTGCACAACTTTCAGCACCCCCATATGTAGAAACAATAACTGGAACCATGAAACCTTGTAAGATCGCTTTATTACAACCATTCTGCAGGTAAGAGGCCTTAATAATGATGAAAGACATGGAAACCTGGGGTTGTATTCACTGTTAAAGTTGGAAAGAAATCTAACAGAGTGCTGAATATTTCAAAGGTGTTTGGCAGTGAATAGTGAAAGATTATTTCCATTAGTCAGTGAATTAATAATAAGTGGCCATAAATTTAACATTAATACCATGACCATTAAGAGAGATGGTTCGAAAAGTAATCCATGTGGCGTTATTGGAATTTGGAATTGGTAACTGCAAATTAGCTTTGGAACTGAAACAGTCCTGCCATTTAAGAATGAGCTGGACCAACAATCAAAGTGAAAAGTATTAAAGAATATGGAGAAATGTGAGCTAAATTGGATTAGAGAACAGCTCTAAAGTGAAACTAACATTGGCAGAGGTGTAATGAGCCAAATGGTCTCCATTGATGTTGAGATTTCCAAAATCTTCTCTGGAGACTTCCAGGTAATAAATCACAGCCATTTTATCACTCACATACAAAGAGTAAAACAAAATCTTCGACAATTTTGTGATTGACATGGTGTTGATGCTTGATTTTCTCATCTAAGTGTTTGGTCTGCCATTAACTTCATTGAGCTCAGCTTCCCTCTGCTAGTTAACACTGTGAAAAACCTTGAACATCTTTGTTTAAATCAAATCGTATTGCAAGATCCCTAATGGCTGCCAGCTGAAAATTGAGTGGGAATGAATTGCACTTCGGCTCTCAGCAGATGAAAAATACCATGACAACAACACTGTTCGTCTATCATGAATATCTCCTGAATTGCTCCATGTTGCACAGGACCACTATTTTTAACTGGATTTCTCACCATGTTTACTTCTGATTGCCTGTAATGTTCGACCATAGCTGGTTTGCACAATGGATGATCAAATCAGTGAGATATTAACAGTCTGGCTGACCCTGTTGCATGGTGAAGGAGTGGGTTGGATGAAAGGGGATTGCAATTAGAGATTGCATTATTATGTAACTCCTGTGTACAAACTCCAGCTCCACATCATTACAATGATGGCTCCAACCTTGATGTGCCGTATACTTCCTGAGGGCTCCTCGGTGCTGAATTTTCTCCCCCTCCGGGGATGGCTGGGGGTGTAAGAACTGGTAATCAGCAGATCCAAAATAAAACCTTCAGGGTTTTCACAAATGTGCGGGCACCTGAGAAACGGATATACAGTATGTGAAGATGGGTAATCATAACTGCTAATCAGATTTCCTTGTTTGAATGTTCAGAGGGTGAAGAGAAAAGTTGGAACAACATCCTTTTGTCACTCAGCAGTTATATGGATTAGAATGAAGACATATTGAATTTCCTGAGGTTCTCTTTTTAACTCCATGTCCAGATTAGTTATCCTTATCGAGCAGGAACCTTATCATGGAAATATCTAAATTGAACTAAAATGACATAAAATATGTGAACAGCAGACTGCTTTTTAACTTCTGGGTCTATTTTGTTATTACCTGTATATTTGGAACTATTATTTCTTATCATAGAATAGAATCATAGAATCCCTACAGTGCAGAAGAGGCCATTCAGCCCATCAAGTCTGCACTGACTCTCTGACCCAGTATTTTATCCAATCCCTCTTCCCTCCCCTATCCCTGTAAGCCCACACATTTACCGTGGCTAATCCATTTAACCTACACATCTTTTAAAGTTTATTTATTATTAGTGTCACAAGTAGGCTTACATTAACACTGCAATGAAGGTACTGTGAAAATTCCCTAGTCGCCATACTCCGGCGCCCGTTCGGGTACACTGAAGGAAAATTTAGCATGGCCAATGCACCTAACCAGCACGTCTCGGACTGTGAGAGGAAACCGGGGCATCCGGAGGAAACCCATGCAGACACGAGGAGAACATGCAGACTCCTCACAGACAGTGACCCAAGATGGGAATCAAACATGGGTCCCTGTCGCTATTAGGCAGCTGTGCTAACCACTGTGCCACCATGCTGCCCACTTTGCTACCATGCTGCCCACTGTGCCACCATGCTGCCCACTGTGCTACCATGTCGTCCATCCACTAAGGGGCAATTTAGCATGGCCAATCCACCCAACCTGCACATCTTTAGACTGTAGGAGGAAACCAGAGCATCTGCAGGAAACCCCACACAGACACGGGGAGAATGTTCAAACTCCACACAGACAGTTACCTAAGACCGGAATTCCTGGAGCTGTGAGGCAGCAGTGCTAACAACTGTGCCACCGTGCCACCAGTCAAATGTACATTCTGTTACACTGGACTCTCCTAAGTCAATATTATGGCCGGAATTTTACCATGCTGCCCGCCACAGGAATCGGAGCAGGTGAGAGGTGGACCATGGGAAGGTCCGTTGACCTCAGGCGGGATTTTATGGTTTCGAGATGAGTGAGGCTGTAAATTCCTGCTGGTTTATTCTAGTTAAAGTTCATGGAGATTTCAGTGATCATTACTGTTAACATTTCTGCTTTTCCCAAACCTGGGGCCACTGCTGTTTGTCATTTTTATCAATGACTTGGATGAGGGCGTGGAAGGATGGATTAGTAAATTGCGGATGACACTAAAGTCGGTGGAGATGTAGACAGTGCGGAGGGAAGTGGCAGGTTACAGAGGGACATAGATAAGCTGCAGAGCTGGGCTGAGAGGTGGCAAATGGAGTTTAATGCGGAAAAATGTGAGGTGATTCACTTTGGAAGGAGTAACAGGAATACAGAGTACTGGGCTAATGGAAGACACTTGGTAGTGTGGATGAACAGAAGGATCTGGGTGTCCATGTGCATAGATCCCTGAAAGTTGGCACCCAGGTTGATAGGGTTGTAAAGAAGGCGTACGGTGTGTTAGCTTTTATTGGTAGAGGGATTGAGTTTCGGAGCCAGGAGGTCATGCTGCAACTGTACAAAACTCTGGTGCGGCCGCATTTGGAGTATTGCGTATAGTTCTGGTCGCCGTATTATAGGAAAGATGTGGAAGTGTTGGAAAGGGTGCAGAGGAGATTTACCAGGATGTTGCCTGGTATGGTGGGAAAATCATATGAGGAAAGGCTGAGGGGCTTGAGGTTGTTTTCGTTAGAGAGAAGAAGGTTAAGAGGTGACTTAATAGAGGCATACAAGATGATCAGAGGATTGGATAGGGTGGATAGTGAGAGCCTTTTTCCTCGGATGGTGTTGGCTAGCACGAGGGGACATAGCTTTAAATTGAGGGGTGAGAGATATAGGACAGATGTTAGAGGTAGGTTCTTTACTCAGAGAGTAGTAAGGGCGTGGGATCATAGAAATCATAGAAACCCTACAGTGCAGAAGGAGGCCATTCGGCCCATCAAGTCTGCACCGACCACAATCCCACCCAGGCCCTACCCCCACATATTTACCCGCTAATCCCACTAACCTACGCATCACAGGACTCTAAGGGGCAATTTTTAACCTGGCCAATCAACCTAACCCGCACATCTTTGAATGCCCTGCCTGCAGCAGTGGTGGACTCGTCAACGTTGAGAGCGTTCAAGTGGTTATTGGATAAACATATGGATGATATTGGAATAGTGTAGATTAGAGGGGCTTTAGATTGGTACCACTGGTCGGCGCAACATCGAGGGCCGAAGGGCCTGTACTGCACTGTAATGTTCTATGTTCTAACCTAATTCTTGAAGTGCACAGTATGATACTTCAGGATAATCAAAGGGCTATATTTGAAAAATATATTCAATGTCTTCAATCTTTTGATCACTTTAAAAGTTGAAAACCTGCCGTGTGAACAGACTGGGAATACTACATCTTAGAGATAGGATGTATGCGCATTTAGAAAGGAATAAACTCATTAACGATAGTCAGCATGGTTTTGTGAGAGGGAGGTCTTGCCTCATTAACCTGGTGGAGTTTTTTGAAGAAGTGACTAGAATGGTTGACGAGGGAAGGGCTGGGGATGTCGTCTATATGGACTTTAGTAAAGCGTTTGACAAAGTCCCTCATGGTAGGCTGGTGAAAAAGGTTGGATCTCATGGGATAAAGGGGAGGTGGCTAGATGGGTGGAGAACTGGCTTGGTCACAGAAGACAGAGGGTGGTAGTGGAAGGGTCATTTTCCGGCTGGAGGCCTGTGACTAGTGGTGTTCCGCAGGGCTCTGTATTGGGACCTCTGCTGTTTGTGATTTATATAAATGATCTGGAAGAAGGTGTAACTGGGGTGATCAGTAAATTTGCGGATGACACAAAATTGGCAGGACTTGCAGATAGTGAGGAGCATTGTCAGAAGCTACAGAAGGATATAGATAGGCTGGAAATTTGGGCAAAGAAATGGCAGATGGAGTTCAATCCTGATAAATGCGAAGTGATGCATTTTGGTAGAAATAACGTAGGGAGGAGCTATACGATAAATGGCAGAACCATAAAGGGTGTAGATACGCAGAGGGACCTGGGTGTGCAAGTCCACGGATCCTTGAAGGTGACGTCACAGGTGGAGAAGGTGGTGAAGAAGGCATATGGCATGCTTGCCTTTATAGGACGGGGCATAGAGTATAAAAGTTGGGGTCTGATGTTGCAGATGTATAGAACGTTGGTTCGGCCACATTTGGAATACTGCGTCCAGTTCTGGTCGCCACACTACCAGAAGGACGTGGAAGCTTTGGAGAGAGTACAGAGGAGGTTTACCAGGATGTTACCTGGTATGGAGGGGCTTAGTTATGAGGAGACATTGGGTAAACTGGGGTTGTTCTCCCTGGAAAGACGGAGGATGAGGGGAGACTTAATAGAGGTGTATAAAATTATGAAAGGCATAGATAGGGTGAACGATGGGAAACTTTTCCCCAGGTCGGTGGTGACGTTCACGAGGGGTCATAGGTTCAAGGTGAAGGGGGGGAGGTTTAACACAGATATCAGAAGGACATATTTTACACGGAGGGTGGTGGGGGCCTGGAATGCGCTGCCAGGCAAGGTGGTGGAGGCGGACAGACTGGGAACATTTAAGACTTATCTAGATAGCCACATGAACGGAGTGGGAATGGAGGGATACAAAAGAATGGTCTAGTTTGGACCAGGGAGTGGCACGGGCTTGGAGGGCCGAAGGGCCTGTTCCTGTGCTGTATTGTTCTTTGTTCTTTGTTCTTTGTTCTATTTAGGTTTCAGCCTTGGTAATGGTAGTTGCTTCAGCTCTGCATTAGAGTGCAGAATATTAAGGGCTGCTCCAGAGATTTGAGCAGATACACATCAGAGCATAACTGATGTGCGTAACCTCCTGCATTACAGTCGGTGTGAACTTTTAGATGAGATGTCAGACTTAGCCCCTGGGTGGATTTTTCGGCCCTTCCCCTCGGTGGGTTCCCCAGTGACAAAGTGGGTGAGCCACACAAAACACAATAGACATTGACGCGACCAGACAATCCTGCCAGCAGCCAATGGCGAACCGTCTCCACCAGAAAACATGCAACTGGCAGCAGGAAAATCCTGGCCTGTCTTCCCTTTCAGATGAATGTATGAGATCCTATGTGCAGGGGTGTTCTCCTGCTGTACTGGCCGACTTCAATAATATCATAGAATTCCTACAGTGCAGAAGAAGGCCATTCAGCCCATTGAATCTGCACTGACTCTCCAGCAGAGCATCTTACACAGGTCCTTTTCCCGTAACCCCATGTATTTACCCTGCTAATCCACCTGACCTACATACCTTTGGAGTGTGGGAGGAAAACAGAGCACCTGGAGGAAGCCCACGCAGACATGGGGAGAATGTGCAAACTCCACGGGCGGCACGGTAGCACAGTGGTTAGCACTGCTGCTTCACAGCTCCAGGGTCCCGGGTTCGATTCCCGGCTCGGGTCACTGTCTGTGTGGAGTTTGCACATTCTCCTCATGTCTGCGTGGGTTTCCTCCGGGTGCTCCGGTTTCCTCCCACAGTCCAAAGATGTGCGGGTTAGGTTGATTGGTCAGGTTAAAAATTGCCCCTTAGAGTCCTGGGATGTGTAGGTTAGAGGGATTAGCGGGTAAATATGTGGGGGTAGGGCCTGGGTGGGACTGTGGTCGGTGCAGACTCGATGGGCCGAATGGCCTCCTTCTGCACTGTAAGGTTTCTATGATTTCTATGATTTCCACACAGTCACCCAAGGCTGAAATTGAACCCGGGTCCCTGGTGCTGTAATGCTAACCACTGTGCCACCGTGCTGCTCAGTGAACTCATTGCCGTTTATGGAACCTTGCTGTGTGCCAGGTTTTCCATACATTACAACAGTGGCCACACTTCAATATTACTTCAATAACTATAAAATATTTTGCGACATTCTGAGGTTGTGAAGGTTGCAGATATATTTTTGATATCAATACAGCCCTTAATTCTCAATTTATGCTTTGGAACTGCTTTTTGAGACACAAAAACAAAACATTTCAGATTTGTTATCATCCTTTGATCATTTTCTGAGGGACATAATTCAGCGACACAATTTTTCAACTTGCTGCAGTGACTTAGATGAATGACCTCATGAACTAAAGAATCATTCAACTATTCTGTTTTGGATCCTCTGTTGGAGAGACCTCTAAGCGATGTCAATCAAATCAGATTTCAGAAACACAAGTGCTCCCTTGTAGGCCCTATTGGATTTCTGCCACACTTCCTGTGAAGTAAGGCTGGCGGCGTGGGAGCAGTTCCGAGGAATTTACTGTCCCCTTTCTCTTTCTTGCAGGAGAAATCTTGTGATTGCATCTTGCAACGTTGCCTCGGAGATTAATCAAACTAATTTTGATCTGATAGACTGTTTACAAAGAAGCAAACAGAAAGCTGATTCCTTTCGGATGTCCAGTGCAGGCGGGCCTGTGTGGACAATACTGCCCTCAAGCCTTCATATCAAGAAAAAGGAATTGCTAACACAGCTGTCAAAGAATTTCAGTCTTTGAAATTTTCTGAGTTAAACTTAGGAAGTTACTTAAGAGTTATCATCATCCAATCTGTCAACCAATCAGGATTCAAGCGCAATTAATAGAATGGGATTATATAATTTAGTTCTGATGAAGAGTCAAAGGACTCGAAACATTGGCCGGAATTTTCCCAAAAATGAGGGAAGGTGTCATAAGGGCTAGAAAACCAGAACGATCCGTGCCAGTCTGTCTGGTACGGACCGGACCACAGTCATCCCACGCTTAGTGCACTGGAAGAACCCCAATGTGACTCACCCAAACTGGCTTGCAGCTGTGTACTGTTAACAAGGGGAGATGCATTTAAACACTCCCTCGGCACTCACAGCCAGTCACGCCAGGAGGGTGGCAGCGCAGAAAGCAGTTCCACGCTTCATGGAGGCAGATCTCGGAAGGTTTCTGGACGCAGTGGAGGAGAGGTGGACCATCTTGTACCCCCAAGAGGGTAGACGACCCAGAAGCAGGGAAGCCAATATGGCCTGGGATGCTGTGGCTGCAGCCTGTGGCATCCAACTCAGCAAGAAAATGAATTACCTCATTCGAGCTGCAAGGGTGGGTGTGCATCTGTCACATCCTGACATCAGTCCCATCTGTCACACCTGGAATCCACTCCCTGACACCCTGCGGCCTTCCAGCGCCTGACCCCCAGCATCTTCTTCAAATCCCCCTGGCACTCCTCATCACAACCCCTGCACGTTGAGGCACAGTGCCAAACTTTTGCCACCAGTCCTCCACCTCTCTGTCCCCTGGCCCGCCAGCCATCAGACCTTTAATCATCCTCTTTTGTCCCCACAGGAAAAGATAGGCCAAAATGAGAGAGAGGGAGAAGATAGGCGGGGGAATTCCTGAGTTGTGTCTCTTAACCTGCTTTATGGAGCAAGCGATGGAGATCTCGGGGAGGCATACGACAGAGCTGTGAGTGCCTGTAAGGTTGGTATCTACCACAGTAGTGAGGATCCACAGAACTTTCATCCATATCACCTGTCTCAAGTGAGTTCCATTTGCCTTGACTCTTGTCCCTCCCTTGCATTGAACCATGTTTCTTGTGTTGCAGGAGCAACACTTGATGAGGCCAAGCCCTCAGGAGTCAGCGCCCCCTCCCCCCCAGCAGCCCCCTGCGCCCCCCCCAATGACACCCCAATGACCCCCCAGTGACCCCCGCATCCCCCCAGCAACCCCCACCAGTGGGAAGCTCTGAGGAAAGCACTGGCCAGGCTTCACAGGCACCATCTGCACTATCCAGCAGCGCAGAGACACACACCTCGGTGGGTGGAATTAGCAGACAGGCTTCAGGGTCACTCTCTGGTGAGCACCACGCAGCTGCTGATGCACATCAGGTGGAGGCGAGAGCATCCGAGGGATTGGGCAGGTGGAGGTCTGCTGGATTCCTGGAAACAACTGGCCCGCAGCCAGATGCCGAGTCACTGGAAAAGGTTCTCCCGAAGCTGTTGGAGATGCAGAGGCAGAGCCGGGAACTGCAGGAGGGGCTGTCAGCAACATTGCAGCAACTGCAACGCTGCTTGGAGGAGTCCCACAGCCTTTCAGGGCAGGACGTACTGCCGGCATTATGTGGCATCCAGGCCAACACTGCAAGGGTGGTGACTGCAGTGGAAAGTTGGGGCAGGAATTTGAAGTCACGGGTGGCAGGGTCCAAGGCACGGCCGAGTTTCTGAGGACCTCGTGAGCATGCTCCAGACACAGTGGGAAATTGCAGAGTGGCTCCAGAACTTGGTGCAGACACAGAGGGCTCTCACTAAGTGCTCGCACACCATGGCGCAGACAATGTTGGGCCTCCAAGACTGGCAGCACCAGGTCATGCAGAGGCTTCTGGAGCTCACTTCAGCTGCCCCTCCATCCAATGGAGTGTCCCAGGGGCCCATGGGTCCGGAGGGAAGAGGAAGCGCCGGAGGCCATCCTCGGGGACTCTGTCAATCTCTAGCGATTCGGAATACTCCATTCCTGATACCGGTGCATCTCACAGGCAGTGGGATGAATTGGGCACCGCGGCTGCATCCATGACACCAGAAAGTGTCAGGGCTCCCCAGGTCCCAGCCCTCCAGAGGATGCCCACCAAGGGTAAACTGGGGTTGTTCTCCTTGGAAAGACGGAGAATGAGGGGAGATCTAATAGAGGTATACAAGATTATGAAGGGTATAGATAGGGTGAACAGTGGGAAGCTTTTTCCCAGGTCGGAGGTGACGATCACGAGAGGTCACGGGCTCAAGCTGAGAGGGGTGAAGTATAACTCAGACATCAGAGGGACGTTTTTTACACAGAGGGTGGTGGGGGCCTGGAATGCGCTGCCAAGTAGGGTGGTGGAGGCAGGCACGCTGACATCGTTTAAGACTTACCTGGATAGTCACATGAGCAGCCTGGGAATGGAGGGATACAAACGATTGGTCTAGTTGGACCAAGGAGCGGCACAGGCTTGGAGGGCCGAAGGGCCTGTTTCCTGTGCTGTACTGTTCTTTGTTCTTTGTTTGTTCTTTAAGGGCATCAAAGGCCATAGGGAGCAGAACACAACTGCCTGCCTCCACCTCCAATGTGCATCTTGGGGGGGGGGGGATTACCTAGACGTAGCAGGCTTGAAGGGACAAAAGGCCTCCTTCTACCCCTTTCTTCTTTGTTTCTTCTATTTTGTGCCAGGCCATGCAAGATTAAGAAAATGTAGAGGCACCAAGAAAGAACAGGTGAAGGAAGATATCATAGTTAGGGGCTGAGTTATTGGCACTGTAAATAAGCAGTATTAAAGAATATTGCACCTCAAAGCCACAATATAAAAATACACAATATAAAAATACTTATGCACTTAAAACTGGGCAGATCTAATTCCTTTGGAAGTAAGTCATTTGCAGCTGTCTTCACAATATGCATGAGTAAGCCTGTTAAACAGAAGACTGACTGGCACACATACAGTGCTCAGTAAAATGAGGCTCGTATAATTGCACAGAATAAAACCATATGATTCTGAGCTTCTCGTACGGTTTCTTCCATTTGTGATCTGCTTAGTTGATTCAGATTGTCTTCAGTGCTGTTTTCCTGCTCTTCCACTTGTCCAGTAAAATGAGTGAATGATATTAGCTCATTTATTGAATGTTTATTCAAAGAGGGAAGCCTAACCAATAAGGAACCGATAACCATGGTGTTCTAGTATACACGGATCCTCACCAGGAGTGCAAACTTTTAAAATCAACCCTAGAAAAGTAAGAGTTATCCCTAAATCCATACACCTAGCTTCCCCATCTATGTCCCATCCCACTGTCTTCCAAGTAGAAATTCCTCTTTTCTGACTATTATCCACAATGGTCCAATTGAAATCATTAGTTCTCCATGTAGATAATCGCAGGAGCAAACCTGTGTCCCATCATTCTGCACAAGGTCTGACTGCATTCCAGAGGAGAACAGAATGGTCCTTGAGCAAGATATTGTTCGAGATTATGTCTTTCAACAAAAATTGTTCTGTAATGTGTTGGTGGAATGGTACTATTGAGGCTTTAGAGGAGACATTCCAAGGGTGGCTCAGTAACTCCCTCAGACACAATCCACCACATTGGAGGATGGAGTGAGAGCTCCATCCCTTTCTCCTCTCCACTGGAATTTAAGGTGGCACCTTGGGCAAGATGCAGAATCCTAACGGAAGTAGGTTCCATCCCTAACTTTAACCACTCAGGTGGAAAGCTAATCTACAACTTTCCTCATCCAGGAATTGAGATGGTTTATATCCATTTTCGACTGATGGACCAAAAGATTTTCTCAAAAGGGTTATAAGTGTCTTTGGGCATTGCTGGCTAGACCAGCATTTATTGCCCATCTCTAGTTGCCATTGAGGAGGTGGTGATGAGCTGCCTTCTTGAATTGCTGCAGTCCTTGAGGTATAGGTACATCTACAGTGCAGGAAGGGAGGGAGTTCCAGGATTTTGACCCACTGACAGTGAAGGAACGGCAATATATTTCCAAGTCAGGATGGTGAGTTGATTGGAGGGAAAACTCCAGAAGCTGATGTTCCTAGGTATCTGCTGCTCTTGTCCTTGTATATAACAATGGTCGAGGGTTTGGAAGGTGCTGCATAAGGAATCTTGATGAGCTCCTGCTATGCATCTTGTAGATGGTACACACTGCTGCCATTGTTCGTTGGTGGTGGAGGGATTGAATGTTTGTGAAAGGCGTAGCAATCAAGTGAACTGCTTTGACCTGGATGGTGTCAAGCTTCTTGAGGGCTGTTGGAGCTGCACTCATCCAAACAAGTGGAGCATTTTCCATGACACTCCTGACTTGTGCCACGTTGATGGTGGACAGGCTTTGAGGAGTCAGCAGGTGAGTTACTCACCACAGGATTCCTAGCCTTTGACCTGCTCTGGGAGTGACAGTATTTAAATGGCTAGTCCAGTTAAATTTCTAGTCAATGGGAACCCCCAGGATGTTGGTAATGAGGGCTTCAGCGATGGATCCCCTCTTGTTGGAGCTTGTCATTGCCTGGCACTTGTGTGGTGTGACTGTTACTTGCCACCTGTCAGTCCAAGCCTGGATATTGTTCAGGTCTCTCTGCGTTTGGATATGGGCTGTTTCAGTATCTGAGGAGTCACGAATGATACATTTCGGGATCATCTGTTTAAATAGATTTCCTGTACCTCTTGTACCTTTGCACAGCAAAACACTCAGACACCCAAATTCCTTTGCATCTTCACAACTCTCTCACCATTAGGAAAATAATCTGATTAGTCTTTCTTGGATCCAAAGTGCATACACTCTCATTTTCACAGATTTCACAATTGTTTTTCCCTTGATCTGTTTATGTCCCCTTGTAACATCCTGTTTCATTTTACATGACATATTCTGCTTCCTGATTTGGTATAATCTGCAAAATTGGATATCCAGTCTTCTATTCCTTCATCAAGCAATTCAAATTTACATTAAAAGCTGAAGCTCCAGTATAGGTAACTGTGGAGCAAACTTGTTAATAAGAGAATGTCCCCTTTATCTTTACTGACTCTTGCCTCTACAACAATCCCCAACCCAGGTTACCCTGAAATTAATGTGTTTTCATTTTTATTCATAATCTCATGTAGACGCTTATGACGCCTTCTGAAAATCTATGTAAAAGATCTATAACCCAAAAACATTTACAAGATGCACCATGATGACACCTCACAACACGTAAACCCTACAACTTAGAAGGGCAAGTTTCCTTCCAAGTCACACACTAGTCTGAAATATACATGTATTGCTGTTCCTTCTTGGTTGTTAAGATCAAAATTATGGAGCTCCCCATCTAATAGCACTGTGGGATGATCTTCATCACATGGGCTGCAGCAGCGCAACAAGAAGACTCACTATCACCTTCTCAAGGGCAAACTGGTGTGATGAATAAATACTAACCTACCCAATTATGTCATCATCCAGAATTAATTAAAACCACACAGACACTGTCTTATCCACCATAGTGACAGTCCCAAAAATTTTAATGAGATTAGACAGACAAGATCCACCTTTCACAAATTAACAATAACTCATTTTAATCAACTAATACATGTCTAAGTGCTCAGTTATGCTAGCCCAGAACTTCCAACCTCCAGGTGGTCATACCACGGAGGTATCCCCCAATATTTGCTGGTGGATCGCTTGGAAGTCCTGATGCACTGACCATATGCAAACTGCCCAGGAAGTTTGGACTTCTGATGAGCAACTCCCCTGGGGGCAGCACAGTGGCACAATGGTTAGTACCAGGGACCCAGATTTGATTCCCGCCTTGGATGGTTGTCTGTGTGGAGTTTGCATGTTCTCCCTGTGTCTGCGTGGGTTTCCTCCGGGTGCTCCGGTTTCCTCCCACACTCCAAAGATGTGAAGGTTAGGTGGGTGAGCCATGGTAAATGTGTGGGATTGTGGGGATATGGCGGGGGGGATGGGTCTGAGTAAGATACTCTTTTGGAGAGTTGGTGCAGACTCGATTGGTCCGAATTGCCTCCTTCTGCACTGTTGGGTTTCAGTGGTTTCAATGGCATCTGAAACCCTCTGAAAACATTGCTGAGTTAGACTTTGATGGTTTTGACTCAGTTACCTGAATAGTTGTTACTCAGGAAAGGTTAGAATGACTAAAACCAGTTCTAACCCCTAGGTAGCTATACAATTGACCTCCCAACTCGCTACTACATCCACTGACCCTTCGACTCACCCTTAATAATCTGACTAACCGTCCAACCACTCGACTATCCACCCAACCTGTCTTTCTTGATGATCTGAATACCTCCAACAAAATCCCCTTGACTACCTCCTCCAACCACTCAATCATGCAACTATGCCTTTGGCCACCTAATTATCCCCTTGATCATCTGATTGTGCCCGCCACCACCACCAACTACACCTCCAAACCCACCACCCACCTGACGCCTCCGATCCCACCCAACTCATCCAACCCAGTCAAACACCTACGAGCCACCCTACCTCTTGCCTTTTCACCAGCCATTCTGCACCCTTGTCCTTCTATCTGTGAATTCTAGGCATGGTATTTTGGTAGTAGACACACTGCAGTCCAACTCTGGTATCTGCTTAACACCTGTACTACTTCTAGACAGATTACAGATAGGCATATTTCTCCAAGGTATGGCGTTCCAACCTCTCTCTCAGGGAACAAACACATGACTGGTTGGCATCTACATCATATCTTAGCATATCTGATCCTTTAACACTTTATATTACACCACTCTACCACCCACCAGCCATCCTAACCCCTCGCTCACCCATCTGTCACCCTACTCCCTCACCGAAGTACCTGCCACCCTACCCACTCACCCACTTAGCTGCCACCCCTCACTCACTTACATGCCACTCTATCCTTTACTCGCTTTCCTGCCACCCTTCACCCTCACCCTCTCACCTGTTACGTACTCCTTCACCCACTTACATTTTCTCCATAGCTTCGCAAAGTGGCTTTGGGACATTTAAACTCTCTGCTTCACAGAATATGGCAGCAAGTCCAGTAAAAAGGGGGCATGACTTCTACAATGATTCTATCCGCTGCTCCCTGTGAGGATTGCTACACTATGTGATTTGGAAGGACCCTCCATCAGAAGATGGGCCTGAGAAATCATAAGAAGGTAAGCAGGTAACTTTCTATCTCACCTGCGTTGGAAATAAGGACTCCAACCCAGTTCTGGTGATAGATTCAGTCTCTGATGAAAGATTCAAGTAACGTCTCCACAGTTGATGTTAAACTTGTTTTTTCCACCTCTTCTTAAATAATGGAGCAACATTTGCAATTTTCCACCTCAAAAGCACAAGCACATCTAAGTAGCTTTGGAAAATAGTAACTAAAGCTTCTGCACCTTCCTTATCAATTTGTTTTAATGCTCTGAATTGGAAATCATCAGGCCTTCGAGATTTATTCATCTTACTGCTTTCTCCATTGCTATATTTTGATTTCTATTAAATGCGCTAAACACCACCCCTCGACTCATTTTTAGATTCCCTCGTGCTGTTGCTCTATTGTCCTCCATCCCCACTGTGAAAACAGATACAAAGTAAATCATTTAACAAACCAGTCATGTTTTCTGTCCTGCAGTCAGGTAGAGAATTGCATAGGCAGAGGAAAAAGTGGCAGAGATCATTAAAAGTGGCCTCCTCCTCTAATGTATCTGTTATACATTAGATGTTTTGACCAGTAGTACGACCAGGACAAAAGATAATAAGGTGCCACACTGTGGGTTTTGAACCAACTCAACTTAGATTTATTTAAGAGCTGTTGCCAGATTGAAGTCCAACATGGAATAGAGATTAAAAAAAACCTGTAAATGCCTCTGGTGACATCACAGCACGTCATGTGACTAATTACACAGAGATTCCCAGCTTGATAAATTCTTGATTTCTCGAGGAATTAAGGGCTATGGGGAGAGAGCGGGTAAATGGAGTTGAAATCAACCATGATTGAATGGTGGAGTGGACTCGATGGGCCGAATGGCCTTACTTACGCTCCTATGTCTTATGGTCTTTACCATACATAATGGTATCCTGTCAGGATTACTTTTTGGGCACCAGTAAAACTATTGTGTTGAGCCTGGTAGGTCTCAGAGTATCAGCCTTCACCAGCTGAAGTATCTGTTTGTGAATTTTGGGCAATTTTCTTCTCTAAAGTCAGAATTTTTGTTTACAATTGGGATTGCTGTCCTCCATCAGTAACTATAAGGCCCAAACCGCAGAGGCAAATGAAGCCAGATATCTGTATGACAGTCGCTTTAAAATTTGCATCCATATGAAATCACAAGGCCTTAAGAAGGGATAGGCCTGAGCAGTGCCCGGGGAGGCCGCAGAGTGGAAAATCAGCTCAATGTTTTCAAGTTCTCAGAACTGATATTACCTCCATGAGGACAGAAAGATGTTAAAATGTTAAGAATTTTTCCGTTATGATTCAAACTGAGAAACATTAACACGAATAAACTGCGCACATGATTCCATACAAGCACTTCTGAAAGTTTCAACTGGAAAATTAACTTCAATGTTTCTGTTGGTAGATGCCTACGATGCCAAAACAGGTGACATTTGCAGGTGCATCATCTGTCCCTGAAATGTTCAATCTGTTTGTTTTGACTGTTGAAACTTGCCATCAATAATTAGTAAATTTATAAGTCCCCACTTCATACCTGACTGTGAAAAGAGAGCGAATGAGTTGATGAAAGGTGAAAGTTAGAACAGGAGCTGCTAATTTACCAAGGATATTTGGTCCCAGACATGAAATTAATTTTCTCCCAGCACAAGCCTGGATCCAAAGAGTAGAGAACCTACATTTATTTTTGTGTTGTATTACTTGCCATAACAACAAGGTGCATCTTGGAGGAAGAAGTGGCAGCGATCATTAGAAGTGGCCACCTCCCCTAATACATCTGTTGCATATGTTTTGACCGATAGTACTAACAAGACAAAAGATGATAAGGTGCCACACTGTGGGTTTGGAACAAACTCAGTTGCCCTATAAGGTTGTTCATTTTGCAGCAGGCTTGGAAAATGTTCTCCCGAATACAGAAGGTAAGTCAAGAGATCCCCAATACATTTTCGAATGGCCACACAAGGCAACAACCATTGATGGACTCTGCACTTCAACTTCTTGGGTTCATTGTGGCTCAATAGACCAGCTGATCTTTTCCTGCCCATCAGTTTTGTTTGTTCATCTATTAGGGCAGCACAGTGGCACAGTGGTTAGCACTGCTGCCCCACTGTGCCAGGGGCCCGGGTTCGATTCCCGGCTTGGGTCACTGTCTGTGTGGAGTTTGCACATTCTCCTCATGTCTGTGTGGTTTTCCTCCGGGTGCTTCAGTTTCCCCCCACAGTCCAAAGACGTGCGGGTTAGGTGGATTGGCCATGCTAAATTGCCCCTTAGTGTCAGGGGGACTAGTTAGGGTAAATGCGTGGGGTTATGAGGATGGGTCAGTGCAGACTCGATGGGCTGAGTGGCCTCCTTCTGTACCGTAGGATTCTATGATTCTATGATATACTATGTCTTCTAGTCACAACTTCAGTAATTATGCACCTCGAAGTTTAGCGGCATATTGCGTGATGAGGCGGGCTTGATTGTGCACACCTGCCATCATATCTGGGTGCCATATTTTAAAGGCCCCCCACATCACAGACCCAGTGTTGAAGAAAGAAGATCGACCTCCTGAAGAAAGAAGATGGAGCTCCAGAAACACGCTGAGGCTGCAAGGTGGACCTCCTCAACAGCACTGAATCTGGAAGATCCACCTGACTGATGCACCCCTCATCCACTGCAGTGGTGTTTCAGTCCAGGGTCACTGGCAGCCTCCATTAAAGACTCCGGAAGCAGCCCAAGGCCTTCTCCAGGTAAATCTTGACCTCTGTTCGTCACATTGTGCCAGGCGTGTTCTGAATGAGGTGTTTTTCGCTGACATCACAGGAGTATCAGGCATGGAGGAAGATCCCTGTCGGGCCTTCATCTGCATCCCATTAGTGGGACGCAAATCTGTTTCACACCAGCCTTTAGCGGGTTTCCCAATAGTGGGCACCAACGGAAGATCTCACAGAAAATTCACACTGGCGTAGAACCGATTTTTGGACCTCCCACCAAATTCCTCTCCCCCCTGCCCGCCATTGAACCTGTCAACGGTGGCATGGGAGGTTTGCACCCCTGGTGCTTGACTAAAAGTGCCAATTGAAACTCCTTGGGATGAATTTTCCCGTTCTGCTCGCCACAGGAATCATAACAGGTGAGGGGCAGACCATGGAAATGTCCATTCGATTGGGTGGGATTTTCTGGTTTCAGGGCAAGCGCTGCCAGAAAATCCCACCTCTTATGTAACTTTGAATGTTGATTTCTAACAATGAATGGTCCATAATTTGCTGTGGCAGGCCATCTCATAGTATCTAACATTAGCCTTGAACTTTGCATGTTTACACTTTTACATTTTTCTGTGTGTCAAGTTGCTGAAAGAGTGCATTGATAATGACACAGCTAGGGAAATTAGGGATGTGAGCAACCATGCATCTCTTTAACCAATTAAACTGAAGGATTGTGAAATCAACAGCGTGTCAAATCAAGTACAGAGGGAAAATAATGAGAGGGAAAGAAAGATTTGATTAAGAGAGAAGAAATGGAAAATGAAAAAAAAAGTTTCAATCTTAAATTAACATGAATAAAATCTCCAATAACAATTGGGGCCTGAAGAAATGAATCTCCACATTTGTAATATTTAATTTGCACTGCCAGCAATGTTGTTTGGCAGTGATGAAAGCTTATCACATTATCAAAAGCGCCCTTAAATTGAAATACACAAGATTTAACTCCAGTTGCAGCTTTAGTTCATACCCATTGTTATGACGCAGAGGTTAATCCCTTTTACCTCACTTGGTTGGAAAGGTGTCAACTGTTCTACATTAACGTTTACAGGTTCATTAAGAGGGCGGCACGGTGGCACAGTTGTTAGCACTGTTGCCTCACAGCTCCAGGGTCCCAGGTTCGATTCCCCGTTTGGGTCCCTATCTCTGTTTGCACGTTCTCCCCGTGTCTGCGTGGGTTTCCTCCGGGTGCTCTGGTTTCCTCCCACAGTCCAAAGGTGTGTAGGTTAGGTGCATTGGCCATGCTAAATCGACCCTTAGTGTCCCGGGATGTGTAGATTAGCGGGGTAAATATGAGGGGTCATGGGGATAGGGCCTGGGTGGGATTGCTGTCAGTACAGACTCGATGGGCCAAATGGCCTCCTTCTGCACTGTAGGGATTCTATTCTATTCTCTTAATATAAAGACCTGACACTCGCTTTAAGTGAATAATTAACAAGTTATTTCATTTAATCAACCAGAACTTTAACTAAACAAGAACACTTTAATTAAAGGATAGTTCAACTGAAATGCTGTTCAAATAAAGACAAGGACCATTCAGTACCAAAACAGTAATAGCAGAACCTTAGTCACTCTCAAACCATCCTTTGGAATTTTTTTTCTGGTCATTTCTCTGTCTGTAAAGTCTATCTGACTTGATATCCTGTTGTTAGATAGATGGAGAATGCTTTTCAGAGATAGTTCGTTTAGCTGGCACGGTAGAGAACTGCTCCAGAGTTGGCCTTCTGTGCTGGCTCTCAGTTGAACTCAACTGAAATCACTAACTGAACTGGAGTCACTGAAGGCAGGCAGTTGAATTCCTGTATTTATATTCCTAATGACCGATGCATTTTCTACATCGGGATTGATTTAATGCTGATAACAATATCAAATATCAAAATGATTAGCACTGCTGCCTCACAGCTCCAGGGATCCGGGTTCAATTCCCAGCTTGGGTCACTGTCTGTGTGGAGTTTGCACGTTCTCCCCGTGTCTGCATGGGTTCCTCCGGGTGCCCTGGTTTCCTCCCACATTCTTAAAGACGTGCTGGTTAGGTGCATTGACCCGAGCAAGCACCGGACTGTGGCGACTAGGGGAATTTCACAGTAACTTCATTGCAGTATTAATGTAAGCCTTACTTGTGACTAATAAATAAACTTTATTCTTTACTTCAAATTCAAATTTGATGGGTTCCTTTTAGCTGAGTGTCTTCTTTAAACTGATAGGGTGTTAGCTGAATGTCTTCTTTAATCTGATATGCTATCAAAATGCAACTGCCTGCAAGGCATGTTACCAAGGCAACCCTGATGCTTGGTCCTAGTTACAATTGTTGCAATCTATGTACCCTGTATTTTAAACATTCAAGTAGTGAATACAAAACCAGCTTTTAAAGGGACCACGGACTGCTGTTCTCCTTCTAATATTTTACATTCTTTACAAAGAGTCTTTACATCTTTATAAACTCAATTTCACAACACTAATGTGCAAGCACAATAACTTCACCCCACTCAATACACTTTAATGATGAGCCAAACAGGTAGATGCTGTTTTGTGAAGCTAATAGCGGAGAGATGCACCTGGGACAGCAACATTTGGATTTCTGTGTTTAACTGCTTATCTGCCTTTGCTGAAGTTGCTATCGCCTTTTCACTCTGCAACAGGATCGGCTAAAGGTAGGAGGGGCACTATCAATCTGGGGGAGGTTAGATGCCCATGTGTTGTGGGGCTCACGATCGGCCGCGGGCCCCTGCAATTGCAGGAAAGAGCTGGTTGAGGCTGCCTGCAGTAGCAGGGGCCTGACAGTTCTTTCTCTGTCTATCAGACTCCTGCTGCTATTGAGCGTGTGCAGCATCAGAGGTCTGCACATGAGCAGTATCTCCCTCTACAAGCTCTCTGGCAAATTCAGTCCAGCCACTGCCTGCAGCAGCTAGAAGTCTAACAACACCAGGTTAAAGTCCAACAGGTTGGACTTTAACCTGGTGTTGTTAGACTTCTTACTGTGTTTACCTCAGTCCAACGCCGGCATCTCCACATCATGCAGCAGCTAGAAGCAGTCTACACCATTTTTTCAATAACTAAGTGCATAAGATTTGGCATGAAAACTCGACCAAAAAACAGATCAGGAACTCTCCTATTTTCACGCTAGCTGGACACTTAGAATCAATCTTGTAAAATTCTGCCCAACATTTGAAGTCCAAATGACCCTTCTACAGAACATAATTGATGTTATCTGTTGGTTTAATCATTTACTGTAGAGTACATTTGCAGTAGTCCCACAGTAGCACAGATTGAACCCTGCAGTCTAATTGAAGATTAAAGTATGCTTGCACCATTTGCCTGGAATTACAACTAATTGTCTTCTCTCTTTTCTTTAAGAATTTTTGCAGTTAAATAATCTAACTGGGAACTAGGAATAATGTTTACTCAGGTTCCAGAACTGCTTCAGTTAATGTTCCACAAAAATCCATGTTTTAACAAGTACTTGAGCAAATCTTCTAAGTGTTCTGGAGAATCTCCATAATTTTGAATATATATTGTAAATATATGTGCATTTGTTTGGAAAAGAGCTGAAGCTGGATGCTTTTTTTTGGTGTCTAGCTCTCCACTTGTACTCCTGTTCTCATGCTTCTTAATACTGCAAAGTGATGGACCATGAATAGTGTTCCAAATGGAAGGCAATCGCAGGATAAGTTGCTACACAAATATATTTTGTGATTGCACTGCACCACAAAAAGGATAATATTAACAAGCACTCCCCACCAAAAAACAATTGGATGTGAGTTTAAAAGGCTAAAAATCTGGAATAGGAACCCAAACCAAATCAAACCCACTCATTTCTGGTTTAAATGGAGGTGGGATGGGGGGTGGGTGTCTCCTGAGTCAGAGTGAAGCATGTTACAAGTACTGAGCCAATATTGAACCAAGCTAAGCATTATTAGTAGGGTTTTTTAACAAAGCATACGCCATGTTACAGCAAAAGGTGAAAGCTCTCTGCGTAACAGTGGGAGGCACTGAAGCATCCTTTGAATGTATAATTTTCTAAAATCAAATATAAACATGATAAAATTAATTTTTTTTTGTATTCGCAAATTTATGCCACACTGAAGGTAAAGGAGGGTATTCTCCTGCTCTGCCTGTGGTGGGTTTGACGGTGAGCAAGTGCCATAAATCTGGCAGGAGCCAAAAAGTCAGAAACCTACCGGAGTAAAATCCCACTGCAGTTCTCCCAATCGCGGATTAATGGTGGGTCGCTCTTCCAGCTGGCAG
The DNA here is from genome assembly GCF_964213995.1 of Mustelus asterias. Lineage (NCBI taxonomy): Eukaryota > Metazoa > Chordata > Chondrichthyes > Carcharhiniformes > Triakidae > Mustelus > Mustelus asterias. The sequence goes on along the minus strand of NC_135807.1, from coordinate 46,675,593 downwards.
GTGGTGCCAATGCTATTTGCAATTATTTGCATCTCCTGAATGCTCATTAAAAAGGTTGCCCGCTGGAATCCTGTCAGGCCTTCCAATCTTGCGCCAATGGGAAATCACATTGGTGTCAAACCTGATTGATAAAGGCTGGCGTGCACAACACAGCCCTCAGTTCACCAGAGACTTTGAGGTGGTGTAACATTCAAAGCCTACCTACGATAGTGCTGCGCTGCTCCTGCTTAATAAACCACAACAAGTGTGAGCCAGCACGCTCAGCTGGAGCAATGCCAGTGCTCAGAACCCTCACACAATTTGAGCAGAGAACCCTCGAGCTGGCTGGGGAGGAGGAAGAGCACGCCTACACTGATAGTAAAGTGGGTTCAGCAGAAAAACATCATTCTCCAAGTCTCAAGTGAGTAATTAATGTTCTCTCCCTTATCCCCTGTAATGCACTAATGCCATCCCTCTTCTCTTGCAGGCAAAGCAGCAATGCAGCTCTGGCTATTCTCACGGTCCCTGGGCAATCGGATATGAGCAGATCCGATTGCAGGGTTGGGTGAGGCTATGGAGCTGGGATCTATATGAGGTTGTTGGGAAAGGCCAAGCTCTGCTTCACCACTGGAGCAATCCCCTGAACTCGCCGGCGAGCTCTCCAGCAGCTTCCTTGAACTCAGTGAGGCTGATGATCTCTGCTGTCCCTCTCCTTTTTACAGTATGAAAAGCAGAATGGTACACAGTATGGTCTAACCAAGGTTCCACACCAGGGATGGCTCAAAGAAGCACCTAAACCTCACCTCTGCTCACTCACTCTTGTTGTGTATAAGCTTGGCCTTTATGGGGTACAAAAGAAAAACATGTGATCAGAGGGGATGGAGCAGAGGTTGGGTGAAATGCATGTCCCCTGTTTGTGGTGTGCCTTACGCCGAAGGGACAGAGAGTGGAGTGTGAGCAACATGGAGTGGTGACGTTGTGAAAATCTTGTTGAAAGAGTGAGTGTTGTTATGTGTCTCCTGTGACTGAATGTGTCAAATCCATGAAGAATAGCCATTTGCGTACACGATGCCATGCTGACAGTTTGATAGTGGAGGGAGCTGAGTGAGGACTTACCCTGGCGGAATTGATGAGATCATTCATCCGCTTCCTGCACTGGGTGGGTGACAGCTGCATTGACCTCTTGGGCAACTGCCTCCCAGGCCTGAGAGGTGAGGTTTAGGTGCTTCTTTGAGCCATCCTTGGTGTGGAACCTTGGTTAGACCATACTGTGTACCATTCTTCTTTTCATACTGTAAAAAGTATTTGGAAGCACAGGAAAAAGTGTCGAAAAGATTTCCGAGAATGTTACCAATAGGGAAAAGATACTATTGTCAGGAAAGAGAAAACTAAGAGGAGACCTGATGGTGATTTGCAAAATTTACAAAAGGTTTCGATCGAGTGGATGTGGAGAAACTGATTCCAGTTGTGCGTGAGTACAGATTCGGGTGTACAGATGTAAATGCCACCGATCAAATGAAGAATTTAGGAAGTCGTTTTTTAATCCAAAGAGTAGAGAATATAGAACCTGCTGCCACATGGAGCAGTTGAAGCAGATAACACTGATATATTTAAGAGGAAGATTGATGTATTCATGAGAAAAAAAGAATAGAGTTAGGGGGTAGGGTGGGCGTGGTAATTAGAATGGGAGGGAAGCAGGGTCCTGTAGAGTATGAACACTGATCTCAGCTGGTTGGGCCCAATGACAGGTTGCTATGCTATAGATTCTATGGGCGGAATTGTACAGCCCCATGGAGGCAGGGGTGGGGCCAGGGCTGGAAGATGCGGTGAGCCATCAAAAACTCCATTGATTTTGGTGACCCTGGTAGATCCCACCGGTCGGAGGGACCATAAAATTTCACCCTATATAATTTCATGTTCTAAATTATCTGATCTCAACTGTTGGAGTGGTTGGATTATTGCAAGTGGCCTCAGTGACCCAGGTTAGAAATGAGAGGATTCGCCAGGGTTCACCTCCTATCCTTGTCCAGTGATATCTGATAATTGTCCCCATGTTGGGTAAGGACAGATTGGGTCAGCTGCTAAGATACAACCCTAGTCAACTAACATTCTGATACCTCCTATCAAGGCTCACACATCAATACTGGTCACTTAAGTGTCGAGAATCACATCATGGCATGAGTTAGGAAAGAAGAAATAGTAAAGATTGAAAAAAATACAAAATTTAAATTTCACTTTATCTCATAAACATGTCAGAGCTCCCTCTAGTGCATCAACTTTTATGACCATTTAAATCTGTACAGTTTAAGAACTGTCAATTTTGCTACTATGTTATACTTTGAGGTGAACTTCCACTTGGGGCACAATTAGGAAATTAGATGCAAGTTGGGCTTGAAATTGCACTGGCGTGATAACAGTTCAAGTTTCACACTAAAATGGATCAGCGTAATCAGAAATGTAAAATCTTGTATGAACCAATGCAAGCAGTCATCATCTTGCAATTTTTTTTTACTTTAAAAAAATACATTGAGTTATTTAAGAGTTTTAAGAAATTTACTTAGCCTGGTGTCATTTTTGCAGTACAACTGAGAATGGGTTTAATCTCTAAAATAAAATGTTTTTAATCGTCCTCCATCCAGGATAGCCCAATTTTAAATCCTTGAAATAATGTTAAAAACCTCACTGAACTTTTATTAGTTTTATTGGTGTAAAAATAGTCAGTTTCTTCATAAATTTAATATTTTTATACACCTAAAGTGAATCCTCTAGTGCCTGTGCGTCTAAGAAAGTAAGCTCACTCGGAAAACCTGCTTAAATAGCTACAAACTGGCAAGTTTGACATCTTGATTATTCCGAATGAGGGAGGACATGACCAGCTTTGCGGTTGGGCCAGCTTCAGTCAAAGTGATTTTTAAACTCGCATTAAAATTCACGGTAACTCAGTTTATAGTTGCCGTAACTTACACTGAAAATCGCTCAATCTTCCAATCACCCTATTACATCAGTAAAACCAGCAATGAAGTAGCAGAAACCATGCCTAGCACTTTGATAACTTGATGAATAAATCTAATGCTAACATGAATCACAGGAATGTTTTGGCACAAAAGCAGGCCATTTGGCCCATCGTGTCTACACTGGCTCCCGGGCATCATGACTTAGTGTCATTCCCCTGCCTTTTCCCCGTAATCCCATGCTCATTGTTTCTATTCAAACAATCATTTAATGTCCTCTTGAATGCCTCACTATCATTAAATGAGTAAAAAAAACAATACCTGGGTATACTGTGGACAGAGCAGGTAATATTTTCTAACTCAATCATGTTTCATTAACTTTGCTGGGTGTTTTCTACAGGCCGCCCAATAGTAACAGGGATGTTGAGGAACAGATAGGGAAACAGATCCTGGAGAGATGTAGGAATAACAGGGTTGTCGTGATGGGAGACTTTAATTTCCCAAACATCGATTGGAATATCCCTAGGGTTAGGGGTTTGGATGGGGAGGAGTTTGTTAGGTGTGTTCAGGAGGGTTTCCTGACACAGCATGTGGATAAGCCTACAAGAGGGGAGGCTGTACTCGATCTGGTACTGGCGAATGAAACTGGACAGTTGTCGGATCTCTCAGTGGGGGAGCATCTCGGGGATAGTGATCATAACTCTATCTCCTTTACGCTAGCATAGGAAAGAGATAGGATCAGGCAAGCTAGGAAAGTGTTTATCTGGAATAAGGGGAAATATGAAGCCATCAGGCAGGAGATTAGAGGCATAAATTGGAAGGAGGCATTCTCGAGGAAAAGTACTGAAGTAAGGTGGCAGATTTTCAAGGAATGTTTGTCTGGAGTTCTGCATGACAACGTTCTGATGAGACAGTGAGGTGTTGGTAGGTTACAGGAACCGTGGTGCACGAAAGCTGCGCTGAACCTAGTGAGAAAGGAAAGGAAAGTGTACAAAAGGTTCAGAGAGCTAGGCGATGATAGGGATCTAGATGAGTATACGGCTTGTAGGAAGGGACTTAAGAAAGAACATAGGAGAGCCAGAAGGGGTCACGAGAAGGCCTTGGCAAGTAAGATTAAGGAGAACCCTAAGGCGTTCTATAAATATGTGAAGAGTAAAAGGATGAGATGTGAAGGAATAGGATCTATAAAAGGTGAAGGCGAGAAAGTCTGTACAGAACCGGAAGAAATAGCAGAGGTGCTTAATGAATATTTTACCTCGGTATTCACAGTGGAAAAAGACCTGGGAGGTTGTACTACAGGATTGAGGCGGACTGAAAAGATTGAGTATGTGGACATTAAGAAAGAGGATGTGTTGGAAATTTTGAATAGCATCAAGATAGATAAGTCGCCGGGACTGGATGGGATGTACACCAGATTACTGTGGGAGGCGAGGGAAGAGATTGCAGAGCCTCTGGCGATGATCTTTGTGTCGTCGATGGAGATGGGAGAGGTTCCAGAGGATTGGAGGATTGCGGATGTGGTTCCTATATTCAAGAAAGGGAATAGGGATAGCCCAGGAAATTACCGACCGGTGAGTCTAACATCAGTGGTTGGTAAGTTGATGGAGAAGATCCTGAGGGACAGGATTTATGAACATTTAGAGAAGTTTAGTATGCTCAAAAGTAGTCAGCACAGCTTTGTCAAAGGCAAATCATGCCTTACGAGCTGGTGGAGTTCTTTGAAAATGTGACTAAACACATTGACGAAGGAAAAGCGGTAGATGTGGTTTACATAGACTTCAGCAAGGCATTCGATAAGGTCCCCCATGCAAGATTTCTCGAGAAAGTGAGAGGGCATGGGATCCAAGGGGATGTTGCCCTTGTGGATTCAGAACTGGCTTGCCTGCAGAAGGCAGAGAGTGGTTGTAGACGGGTCTTTTTCTGAATGGAGGTCGGTCACCAGTGGAGTGCCCCAGGGATCTGTTCTGGGACCCTTGCTATTTGTCATTTTCATAAATGACCTGGATGAGGAAGTGGAGGGATGGGTTGGTAAGTTTGCCGACGACACGAAGGTTGGTGGTGTTGTGGATAGGTTGGAGGGATGTCAGAAGCTGCAGCGTGACATAGATAGGATGCAAGACTGGGTTGAGAAGTGGCAGATGGACTTCAACCCGGATAAATGTGTAGTGGTCCATTTTGGCAGGTCAAATGGGATGAAGGAGTATAATATCAAGGATAAGACTCTTAGCAATGTAGAGGATCAGAAGGACCTTGGGGTCCGGGTCCATAGGACTCTTAAATCGGCCTCGCAGGTAGAGGAGGTGGTTAAGAAGGTGTATGGTGTGCTGGCCTTCATCAATCGAGGGATTGAGTTTAGGAGTCGGGAGATAATGATGCAGCTTTATAAGACCCTCGTCAGACCCCACTTGGAGTACTGTGCTCAGTTCTGGTCGCCTCATTACAGGAGGGATGTGGAAATGATTGAAAGGGTGCAGAGAAGATTTACAAGGATGTTGCCTGGATTGGTTGGCATGCCTTATGAGGATAGGCTGAGGGAGCTCGGTCTTTTCTCCTTGGAGAGCCGAAGGATGAGAGGTGACCTGATAGAGGTTTACAAGATGTTGAGAGGTATAGATCGGGTGGATTCTCGGAGGCTTTTTCCCAGGACTGAAATGGCTGCTACGAGAGGACACAGATTTAAGATGCTGGGGAGTAGGTACAGAGGAGATGTCAGAGGTAAGTTTTTCACTCAGAGGGTGGTGGGTGAGTGGAATCGGTTGCCGTCAGTGGTGGTGGAGGCAAACTCGATAGGGTCTTTAAGAGACTTCTGGATGAGTACATGGGACTTAATAGAATTGAGGGTTATAGGTAAGCCTATATATAAGCCTAGGCAGGCAGGGACATGACCGGCGCAACTTGTGAGCCGAAGGGCCTGTTTTTGCTGTATTTTTTCTATGTTCTATGTTCGTGTCCAAACTTTGGTCAAGCTCATATGCACGTGGCCATGTTATTTATACTGCTGCACTTCACTAATCCAAACTGCCTCACAAAGATAACTAATTCAAGATGATGGCTGGTCAAGAGCCTTCTCCCAAAGTGAGCTTTTGTCAACTGTCTTGGTAAAATCCTCTGCAAATAGAATGATACATTTACATAAAGTTATCAGCCATTCATTAATAATTGAAGCTGCCTTTTCAGCCATGGCATATCACTGCAATAATGAGTTGTAAATGACTTTTAAGGAACTTTCTGAAACATCAATTATCCTTTATACAGAAAGTGCACCAATAGATAAACAGTGACAGGCTTTTGAAACCTATTTCAATCACAGCCTACTTTATGTACGCAGTGTTACCTTTCAGAGAGCTCACATATTAACCGCTTTATGCACAGTGTAGATAAAGCAGTGATGTTTATAAAATGCTGCTACAAGAGACAGCAATCAGAGATAAAGCCGTTTGAACTTCAACATGCTTCATGAATATTTAGGAGCGGCTAGTTGAAATACTGAAAGTTAAAATCAAAGGTTCTTTTTAGAATTTTTTATTCCAATAATACATTCATATATCTTGTAAGCTACTATGCAGTTTCGTCACACGAGAATTCAATATTACGTTTGCTGGGGTGAGAAGCGGAAAGAAGGCTTAGGATTTGATAAAGGTTTCCAAAATCGAGAGGGGTCTAGACAGAGTAGGTGGAAACTGTTCCCATTGGCAGAAGGGTATGGAACACGAGGACAGAGGTTAAAGGCGATTCTCAAAATAACTAAAGGCAACGTGAGGAAAGATCTTTTTGTGCAGCGATTGGTTACAATCTGGAATACACTTCCTGAAAGGCTGGTGGATTCAGGTATGGCTTTCAAAAGGGAGTTGGGTAAGCATCTGAAGGAAACCAAAACGCAGGTCCAAGAGACAAGGGCAAAGGAATGGGGCTAGCTAACATGCTCTTGAATACAGCTGACAAGGGCTGTATGAGCAAATGGCCTCCTTTTGTGCTGTAGCTATTGTCTTACATATATTTGAGTTATTGCTGCAGTCTATGCATGTTAGGAACATTATCCTTTTAAAGAGTGAAAACCATGATAGTTTGACAATGGATCAGGAGAATACTGAGGTTCTTAGTTATCATAGAATCATAGAATCCCTACAGTGCAGAAGGAGGCCATTTGGCCCATCAAGTCTGCACCAACCACAATCCCACCCAGGCCCTATTCCTGTAACCCCACATATTTACCCTGCTTACCCCCTGACATTAGGGTCAATTTAGCATGGCCAATCAACCTAACCTGCACATCTTTGGACTGTGGGAGGAAACAGGAGCATCCGGAGGAAACCCACGCAGACAGGGGCCGAATGTGCAAACGCCACACAGACAGTGACCCGAGGCTGGAATTGAACCTGGGTCCCTGGCTCTGTGAGGCAGCAGCGCGGCACGGGGCGGCACAGTAGCACAGTGGTTAGCACTGCTGCTTCACAGCGCCAGGGACCTGGGTTCGATTCCTGGTTTGGGTTACTATCTGTATGAAGTTTGCATGTTCTTCCCATGTCTGCGTGGGTTTCCTCCGGGTGCTCCGGTTTCCCCCCACATTCTGAAAGATGTGCTGGTTAGGTGTATTGACCCGAACAGCCATTGGAGTGTGGTGACTAGGGGAATTTCACAGTAACTTCATTGCAGCCTTACTTGTGACTAATAAATAAACTTTAATTTTAACGAACCACTATGCCACTGTGTGGCCCAAGAGATGGGTTTCATATGAAACAATTGAGTCGAATATGCTATATATTCAAGCTGCTAATGTGCTAGGTAGACTAGGCATGGTGCTTACAGAGGAGGAAGATCCTTTGCCTCAATCTTGTTCATCCATCTGGAAATACTCCACGATTCCCCAGTATGAAAGCCAGTGAATTCTAAAACCAACCCAAGGTTTTTCTTCTGCATCTCCCGAACCTTCATCTCATTACTAATGGCTGTGCCCACATTTTGCTTGGCTCCATTCTCTGGGATGTCCTTCCTAAATCTTCTAGTAATTCTCTTCCTGTAAGATTTGTCTTAAAACCCACCCCTTCATCCAAACCTATGGTCACCTTCCTAATTTCTCAATTTTTGGCTCAATATCCAGTCTTAGCACTCTCCAAGCTCACTATCAAGGCATCTGTCACAATCTCCTTAAAAGCAGCAAACCCAACCATTGCATCCTCTCCTGTGACAATTCTTCCCACCCATCAAATTCACTGGGAGTTAACCCCACTAATCTCCTTTTCATCTCTTTGAGCCCAGGCACCACAGCTTCCTTGGATTCTGCCAACAGGTCAACTTTCATTGCATTATCCTTCATGAACCTCTATTCCACCTTTGACACAACTGACCACATCAACAGCCCTTCTCCATCGTTCAGTTCAGTGGGACTGTCCTCACTCTTACTTATCCAAACATAGATAGTGCATCTGAACAAAGAACAAAGAAAAGTACAGCACGGGAACAGGCCCTTTGGCCCTCCAAGCCTGTGCCAATCATGACGCCCTAACTAAACTAAAACAAAACCTCCTGCCCTTATTCGGTCCATATCCCTCTATTCCCTCCCTATTCATGTACCCATCCAGATGCCTCTTAAATGTCGCTAATGTGCCTGCTTCCACCATCTCCTCTGGCAGTGCATTCCAGGCACCCACCACTCTCTGCCTGAAAAACTTCTCCCGCACATCTCCCTTAAACTTTCCCCCTCTCACCTTGAACCTGTGCCCCATTGTAATTGACACTCCCACCCTTGGTAAAAGCCCCTAACTATCCAACCTGTCCATGACTCTCATAATTTTGTAGACCTCTATCAGGTCTCCCGTCAGCCTCCGTCTTTCAATGCAAGCAACCTGCAGCAATGTCTTCTTATCTATCTCTACACAGTCACATCTGATGATCTCTGAGGATCTATTTTTGGATCCCTTCTCATTCTCAGGTATATGCTGCCCTGGAAACATCATCCATTGTCATGGGATCAACTTTCATGGGTGCATTAGTAACTTTCAGCTTAACCACTCCATGAGGAATAACTCCCTCAATCTACAGATCAATCTACTTGCTTGGTGTACAGTTTTGGACAAGTTATCACTTCCTCCAACTAAGCTGTGGTGGGACATAAACTCACCAATTAGCAGACAAAGCCAAGACTGTCAGCAATTTCAGCAAGTTCAACCCTGAGCTGAGTTTCTGATCCTATATTTTCTCCATCACAAAGACCATTTGGTAAACTTTGCCCTCATCCATCTTTACCTCAGCCCATCTGCTACAAAAATAAACATCAGTTCAATTTTCTGTTCCAAACATTAAAAACTCCAATGTTCTTTCGATTGGCCTCCCATCCTTCAAGCTCCATCATTTTCATCAATTGCATCTGACCTTGCACACCCTCACTGGCTCATGGTCCTCCAATAGCTCATTAGAATACTCATCCTCATATTCAAAACCCTTCATGCCCTATCTTTGTAACTTCCCCCATCCCTACAACCCCTCCTAGAACTCTCCACAGCTCCCATTCAGGCCTGTTGTGAACCCTTGCTTCATTCACCCCATCACTGGAAGTTATGCCTTAAACTGCCTAGCCCACCCTCTGGAATTCTCTCTCTAAACTCCTCCAACTCCCTCCCCTCCACATCCTGTCTTCGGCAGTAAGTGAATGCAGGCCACTTCCAACAAGAGAGAGAACCTATCCTTCTCCCTCATGTATGGAATTGGCATCCTCTAGTCTGCCAACATTAACATCCTCAGATTCATCATTGACCAGAGGTTCAACCGGACTTGCCATACAAAAGTCATGGCATCTAAGGCAGGATAGAGTCTTGGCATTCTGTGGTAAGTCTGAAATTCCAGATATGGCACTGGGAGCTGCTGCGGCAACTGGAGAGGCAGATGACATATTAAAGGGTGAGACAAGCCAAAGCCCGTGAAGGCCTAAAGGCTGCTTTGCTCACACCTGAATCAGGATTGGTGCTGCTGCTGCTGGATCTGTGCTTTTCTTTTGGGTTTTATCTTCATGTTCCATCCCTTGAGGTGTTTCTGGGTTTCCAATAATTTTGGCAGAAGGGAAAGCAAAAATATGGCCCTTGAGGAGGACTTGAGCGATTTGACAATAACAGAATTGGGCAGACATTGGGGTCCTGTGGTTACAAACTATCTTCCCACAAGGAGGTGCACAGAAAGTGTAAATAATAGGAATATGAAGTAATAAAGAATTTTTTGGAAATTCGACAGCAGCTGAAAAGAGAAAGACTAGGTTAATTTTTCAGGTAGACATGGGCTCACTGTATATTTCCAGCAATTTGTACTTTCATTGCAAGTCAGAGTTAACTCAGAATCAAAAGCAGAAATGTCACTGCAGTATAACCATATGCTGAGAAACTGCGCCCAAAGTCTCCAGTACCCACAGCGAGGGTATTGGTCAAACTGTCCTGCTATGTGATTCATTGGAGAGCAATTAAATCACATGAGCACAATTTGAATGAAAGCAATTTTTGACGCTGATTATAATATCCAAAGCAATTAATCCTTTGTGTTTTCCTTTTGAAACCCGGCCTCTGATTTTATTTCATTCTAAATTCTATTCCTTAGCAAAATCGAGTTCAAAGGAAGAAAACTTGATACCATGAGACTGAAAACTGAAAAAGAAAACCCTTAAAGCCTTTCACTGCATGTAGTCATTCAAATGTACCCTCAGTTTCAGATTTGATTTCTTCCTGAAATTGATCTAATTTTTAATTATTTTGAATTTCTTTTTAGTGATGCCAGCACTGAAAAGTACTTAAAATTTAATCTATTTGCCATTATATTGTGATAAATGAATACCGCATCTGTAATTTTTTATATCAATGTAACTAATTAGCTACAAGCTGACTGTATTATTTGAAATAACAGAGCATGTTCTGATGACAGCACCCTTAGATTGAAAGCAGCAACTGGTCCGTTTTTCTCAACATGCGACAGTTTGTATTTCATTTTTACATTTTAAAATAAGAACCTTTCTCCCCAGTTTTTGCCTATTTCTGATTTTCCTGAAGACAAGAGCTGGCAAAATTCAAATGACCTGAAATCATGATGTGCGGTTAAAGATCATTACTTCTGTTGCAAGTATCATGCAAACTTGAAGCTTAGTTACATGATTGTCGTGCAGTCAGTGTAAGCGCATTGCTGAGTCGCTGAACGCCTTAACATGAGCCGCAAAATAGTGAAGTCATCTAAATTAAAGCTAGTCTGGATTACTTGAAGCCAGCTTTCACCTTGTAAACAGGAGGGGCATTTTCAAAGGACCCCATGGCCTCCACCTGCTTTCTATGTTTCTATGATGCTATAATGTCTGACTTCATCATGCACGTGAAACCTGCACTCCTGCAGCATCTGTACAAACTTCTCTATGCTTGTTGGAGGGACGGGCCAGTGCCCCAGGATATGTGTGATACAAAGATTGTGGCTTGGTATAAAAACAAGGATGACTGCAGAAATTGCAACAACTATTGAGTCATTGCCCTGCGAGCATCAAGGGAAAACTATTTGCCTGTGTTCCTATTGTCAGAATACAGATCTTGGCTGAACACATCCTTCCTGAATCAAAGTGCGGTTTCAGAATTGGGACTATAACTGACATGATATTCTCAATCTGGCAGCTCCAACAGAAATGCTGTGAACATAGGAGACTGCTATATATTGCGTTCATCGACCTCAACAAGAGCTTGGACCATGTGAGCAGAGACAGTCTATTTAAGCTGATGGAGAAAATGCCGAAGCTTCTCTGTGTGATCTCCTCTTTCCATGAGAACATGATGGGGTACAGTCAGCTATGATGGTGCAACATCAGAACATTTGAGATCTGCAGTGTGGTCAAACAGTGTTGTGTTCTGGCACCAACATCTTCAGCATATTCTTCTCTTTCCTGGTGTCATACGCCCTTAGGTCATCTACAGAGGATGTCTGCCTACATACTAGAACTGATAAAAAGCTGTTCAGCCTTGCTTGCCTGAGATCCAAAATAAAGGTATGCCAAACTATCAATATCCTGAGGGTTACCAGTTACCAGAGACTTAACTGGACTAGCAATATAAATACTATGGTTACAAGAGCAGGTCAGAGGCTAGGAATCCTGTGATGAGTAACTCACTTCCTGACTCCCCAAAGCCTGTCAACCATCTACAGGGCAGAAGTCAGGCATGTGATGGAATACTCTCCCCTTTTCTGGATGGGTGCCGCTCCAACAACAAGAAGTTTGACACCACCCAGGACAAAGCAACGCACTTGATTGGCACTGCATCAGCAAATGTTCACTTCCTCCACTACTGATGCACAGTGGCAGCAGTGTGTACCATCTACTAGATGCACTATAGGAACTCACCAATCCTTCTTAGTCAGTACCTTCCAAACCCACAAACACAACCATCTAGAAGAAGAAAGGCAGCAGACACATGGGAACACTACCACTTGGAAGATCACCTCCAAACCACCTACCACCCTGACTTGCAAATACATGCCATCTCTTACTGTGGCTGGGTCAAAATCCTGGAACTCCCTACCTAACAGCGCTGTGTGTGCACCTACACCACATGGACTGCAGCGGTTCCAGAAGGCAAATCACCGCCAACTTCTCACAGGCAATTAGGAATGAGCAATAAATGCTAGTCTAGCCAGCAATGCCCACATCCCAAGAATGAATATTTTAAAAAGTCCTCATCAGAGAATTATTCTAAGCTGATGATGCAGCATTAATATTCCATACCAAGGAACACTTCCAGTGTCAAATGAGCAGGCTCTCTCATGCCTGTAGAAAAATTTGGTTTGACCATCAATGTCAAGAAGACAAATGCCATTTTCCAGATGTTGACATATTGCCTTCTATCAGCATTGACAATATGGCATTGGAGGTTATTGACAGTTTTTCTTTTCTGGGCTCCACATTCACCAGTGTTAATACTGGGATGGGAAGAGTGCAAGTGTTATCTAGCCCTACTACTGCACAGGTTATACCATTAATTTAAAAGTTTGATTTAATCACCAAAATGGCCAATTGTTTACCTTCTCTGCTGGTACCCAGAATAAAAAATATTTTAACCAAGTTTCTTTCAATAAACTCAGAACGATTATTTGTTATGAAACAAAATTTTTTTTTAACAAGTTGCAAGGACTGGTTAACACACAATTATACTCTGGAAGTATAACTATCAATCTCTGCTTAAAAGATTCCCTCACACACATACACACACGAACAATGGATAAATAGGTAAGACCTGTCTGAAGAGATGAGCTTTAGAGGATACGCATTATAAAATAAAGGATAAAGTTTGCAGTGTCTCAATGCTGTCAATCTGTAGCTCCCTCCTGTAAAGGTGGCTGATGGTTCCAGTGAATGGCTGGAAGTTCTCATCAACAGCACTTTGGCGTGGAGGACACAAGGCTGGATCAATTCTTCTGGTCTCCGCTTTGCAGGTCCAAATGCAGACAAGTTACATTCAGATGAGGATTCTCTAGTAGCAAGTTGAAAACCACACACTTGGCATTTCAGGCAGAGCAGAGAGAGAGTCACGTAGGGTAGCCTTCCTTTCTCACTTTATTGCCCAGCAAGACAGACTTCAAAGCCAGCAGATTCAAAGCTTAAAGCTTTTCTCTTCCATGTGATTTCCTGTGAGCCGCTATCCATTGCATTTCAGTTTTTCCCCATCAATTAAAGTGAATGCAGTTCAAAATAAACAAACAGACCTTCCTCAAGTGCCATGCATTTCGGGTAATTTGTTGAAAGAAATCAAACTTGCTCCTAGTCAAAGGTGAATTTATGAGCTTCTGTAAAAAGAAATCCAGGTCACCATCCAAGTGCCCAGATAATGCAATGTCTTACCGTTATAAAAACAATTTGTTTTGAAAGATATGATTTTCCCAACACCAGCAATCTGCCACTTGATGCTGAAATCAACACATGCTTCACAAAAACTGCAGCTATTATTTCCAAGTTGAGTAAGCCAGCGCAGAACAACAGTAACCTACTTGAGAACACCAGACTGCAAGTCTATCAAGCCTTCTTTTTGTATTCATTTGTGGGGCATGGGCATCACTGGCAAGTGATGGATTAATTGCCCATCCCTAGTTGCCCTTGAACTGAGTGGATTGAATGGTTTTCAGAAGGCAGTTGAGAGACAACCACATTGCTGTGGCTCTGGAGTCACATGTAAGCCAGACCAGGTAATGATAGCAGATTTCCTTCCTTTAGTGAACCAGATGGATTTTTCCGACAATCAACAATAGTTTCATGGTCATCAATAGATTCTTAATTCCAGATACTTTTTATTGAATTCAAATTTCACCATCTGCTGTGGTGGGATTCGAACTCAGGTCCCCAGGACTTTCGCTGAGTTTCTGGTTAATAGTCTAGCGATAATACCACTAGGCCATCACCTCCCCTATGTCCTCAGCACATTCTGCTACAGTGGTGAAACCTAAATAACATATGCTAGGCTGGAGAAAGGTTGAACACTTTCCACCTTTGCTTTCTCAGAACTACCCTCGGCATCCCTTGCTAGGATAAGGTCACAAACTAGGAGGTCCTGGAGTGTGCTAATTCTATCAGCAAACACTCATTGTTCAGCCAACAACATCAGTGCTGGCTCAACCACGTTCACTGGATCAATGATGACCATATACTCAAAGTCCTTCTGTCCGGTGAATTGGCCACTCGCTTACAACCTCCTGGGCATCCATGCCTTCGCTAGAAGGACACCTGCAAGTGAGACCTGAAGATGGTGGACACTGACGATTGAGAGACAGCCACTGGTGGCTATGGCCTCTGGATGCTAAATGTTTGGAAGAGTGTTGTACAAGGTGAGCAGAATGAAAAGCTCAGCTGGTTATGAAGAGGGCCCGGAGAAAACAGAGGTCAGCAAATTGTGAACCTTCCCAGCCCACTGTCTTCCTCTGCAACAAATATGGCAGAGACCGCCATGCCAGCGTGCGGCTCTGAGCCTCACCAGGCGATGCTTAACACAGGGCTGACCATCACAACGCAAACCATCATCTTATGAAACGGAAAGCTGCCACAATTTTTCAGGGATGTCTGACCAGCAGAAGCATCATCATCATGTACAGTGCTGATGAAAGGTCATTGAATTCTCCGGCTGTTCACGCCAGCAGGATTCTCCAGTCTCGTTGCAGTGAACGGAGATTTATCTGAGCGCCACACTCTCTGTCCTCACTTGCAACTGTGCTGGGGCGTGAACGGCTGGAGAGTTCCCGCCATGCACTCCGTTCCTCTCCATAGATGCTGCCTAATCAGCTGTGTTTTTCCAGCATTTTTTGGTTGTATTTCAGATCTCCAGTAATTGCAGTGTTTTACTTTTGTTTCATCAGGTACATTAGTAGCTGAGTTCCAGAAAGCAGGTATTCATGGAGCTTACGTTCTCTGAAAGATGGACAGAACTGGATGGGTGGCTCTTGGGCAAACATACCTATCCTCTGAATCCATGGTTACTGGCTGCTTCCAACATCCACCACCACCCAATCACCCACAACCCACCCCAACAACCCTGAGAAACCTAATAGCAATAGAGGTGCCAGGCTGTTAATGTCATTTTTGCAGTTTCACCAGGGCTTCCTCTAATGTCCCATTGAACTTACGACGTGAGGTCAGGAGGCCTCCCTGTAGAAATTCCAGGTGCATTGAAGGTTTGAATATCAATGTAAGCCTCACAGAACATAATGCAAGGCCTGATCTCAGCAACTACAATTATGTTCCCTTTAAATTTTTGAGTTTATCAAAAGAATTGGTCCTTCAGCTGAAACATGTTCTAAAACTCATAGGCTTGAGTGGCAGGTTATTATTTCTGTTTCATATCTCCACTTTCACAAACTTACTTAATTCCTGTAATGAGCATGACCCAAATCCTCCAGAGGTTATTTTCACTAAATTACTCACATAAATATTAATATTTGGTCTAAGCAAAGAGCAACAGTCTCATCAGATTACTAATGCTTCCCTTACTTGCCCTCCGTGACCCATGCGTGAAATTCTTAAACACCTTTGATTTATTAATCAGATCTGAATAACTAATTTGATGAATCTGCTCTCTATAAATCGTCATAAGATATTGTTCATCAAAAAACATCAGTGCAGTGACCTCATTAAAACAGTCAAGTTATAAGAGCAAATATATATCCATATATATATATATGTATATATATACACACATTTTTCCACATAAATAGCTATTTAGCAAATCTACTGAGGGTTAAAGATTTCCCCTTGAGCAACTGAAGGGCTTTTAATCCACTAGAAAGTAGTTAGGTGAGCACATGACAGATATCTAGTTGCTCCTTAAAAAACTGATGAAATTCAGTTGTGACACAGTGAATGGGGAAAGATCAGACAAAAGTGAACTCTTTTGCTTTTTTTAATTTTCATGATTCTTGGTTCAATTATTAATATGTCATTTAATTATTTCACTAATGTCTTGATCAATAATCATCTTACATATGTAATTACTGGACTGGCCTCTCTTTAAATAATTGGGTGGCTTTCAGTAACAGACTAACATGCTACTCATGATTTTCCATATCAGCCACATTAGTAAAGGTTATTTATTTTTACAACAACACGATTAGGTTTTGAATTTCATTTATCACGCCGTTTGTGAATTATTCAATGTGTTAATGAATTCATGGCATGAAAATATTACTTTGCCTTTCAATCTTCAAGCGGCAGAGCGGCATTCAGGCACTAGGTTTAATCAGCAGTGATTGTACTCTTTCACCCAAGAGATGAGATGTGATAATCTGTTAAATAACAACATCTGTTCTCTTTGTTGCCAGTGATGCAATCTGCAAGTTGAGTGAAGAAACACGAAACATTTGTACAGGGAAATGGTAGGGAAGGTGAACCAGGCAATTAAATTGAAACCTGATCCATCCACAATAATGGATGGTTAGAATGGGATGAATCTTTCAAACTATAGTTTTAAAGGATGGTATCATCATATTAAGGTGATTTTCCTTTCGGCAGTTCAATTCCTGGATCAGGTTGTTCGGCAAACTCTGCTTCAAAGCCACTATGGTGACTAACATGTTGAGTTTTAGTTGTAGACTGAACCTATTCAATGCAGTTTTACTAATTTGTTAATTTTTCTATGCGACATGCTGATGTTGGTGCTCTGGCACACTTGGAATGATGCTCATTTTTGTGTAAAAACCTCACAGAATCACAGATTGTTACGGTGCAGAAGGAGGCCATTTGGCCCATCATGTCTGCGCTGACTCTCCAAACGAGCAGCACTTAGTGCCATCCCCCTGCCTTTTCCCATATCCCTGCCCATTGTTCCTATTCAAGTAATCATCTAATGCCCTATTGAATGCCTCGATTGAACCTGCCTCCACCACACTTCCAGGCAATGCATTCCAGGCCCAAACCACTCATTGCGTGAAAAGGTTTTTTCTCACATCATGGAATCATAGAATCATAGAATCCCTACAGTGCAGAAGGAGGCCATTCGGCCCATCGAGCCTGCACCGACCACAATCCCACCCAGGCCCTATCCCCGCTTAGTTACTCTGCTAATCCCTCTAACCTATCACATCCCAGGACACTAAGGGTTAATTTAACATGTCCAATCAACCTAACCCACACATCTTTGGACTGTGGGAGGAAACCGGAGCACTCGGAGGAAACCCACGCAAACACGGGGAGAATGTGCAAACTCCACACAGACAGTGACCCAAGCCGGGAATCGAACCCAGGTCCCTGGAGCTGTGAGGCAACAGTGCTAACCACTGTGCCACCGTTCCACCCCAATCATTTGTTTATTTTTCAAATCACTTTAAATATTTGTCCTCTTGTTCTTGATCCTTTTATAAGAGAGAATGGATTCCCCCTATCTACTTTGTCCAGCTCCCTAATGATTTTCAACATCTTTAAGGGATAACAGGATGACATCACAAGAAAGGAAGTGTGTCATGTGATGCAATTTAGTTTCACTTTTTCTTTGAGCAGAGAATATAATGTAGACAATTGTGCTGATGTGTCTTTAAACTTTCTATCCATGTATATTTGTTCCCATTATGCCTAGTCTCAGTAAATGAACCAACGCATGTTTATCCAATCCCTTATGAGTTGCTGGTGCCATTATATTTGCCATTGCAAATGTGACGCCAAGGAGGTAGACAAAAGGCGGGTGACTATAGGCCGGTTAGCTTAACTTCCGTTGTAGGGAAAATGCTTGAATCTATCATCAAGGAAGAACTCGTGAGACATCTGGCTATAAATTGTCCCATTGGTAAGACGCAGTATAGGTTTATGAAGGGCAGGTCATGTTTGACTAATTTGGTGGAATTCTTTGAGAACATTACATGCGCAGTGGACAATGGGGAACCTGTGGATGTGGTGTATCTGGATTTCCAGAAGGCATTTGACAAGGTGCCACACCAAAGACTGCTGCATAAGATAAAGGTGCATAGTATTATGGGTAATGTATTAGCATGGGTAGAGGATTGGTTAACTAACAGAAAGCAAAGAGTGGGGGTAAATGGGTGTTTTTCTGGTTGGCGATCGATGACTAGTGGTGTGCCTCAAGGATCAGTGTTGGGACCACAATTGTTTACGATTTACATAGATGATTTGGAGTTGGGGGCCAAGTGCAGTGTGTCAAAATTCGCAGGTGACATTTAAATGAGTGGCAGAGCAAAGTGTGCAGAGGAAGCTGAAAGTCTGTAAAGGGATATAGATAGTGTAAGTGAGTGGGCGAGGGTCTGGCAGATGGAGTTCAATGTTGGTAAATGTGAGGTCACCCATTTTGGTAAGAATAACAGCAAAATGGACTATTATTTAAATGGTAAAAAATTGCAGCATGCTGCTGTGCAGAGGGACCTTGTCCTTGTACAAGAATCACAAGGATTTGGTTTGCAGGTACAGCAGGTAATTAAGAAGGCAAATGGAATTTTATCCTTCATTGCTAGAGGGATGGAGTTTAATAACAGCGAGGCTATGTTTCAGCTGTATAAGGTGCTGATGAGGCCACACCCGGAGTCCAGCGTACAGTTTTGGTCTCCTTACTTGAGAAAGGATATGCTGGTACTGGAGGGGGTGCAGAGGAGATTCACTAGGTTGATTCCGGAGTTGAGAGGGTTGGCTTATAAGGAGAGACTGAATAGACTGGAATTCTGAAGAATGAGGGGAGATCTTATAGAAACATATAAGATTATGAAGGGAAAAGATAAGATGGAAGCAGGGAAGTTGTTTCCACGGTAGGTGAAACTAGAACTAGGGGGCATGGCCTCAAAATAAGGGGGAGCAGATTTAGGACCGAGTTGAGGAGGAACTTCTTCACACAAAGGGTTGTGAATCTGTGGAATTCCCTGCCCAATGAAGCAGTTGAGACTGCCTCATTGAATGTTTTTAAGGGAAGGATAGATAAATTTTTGAACAGTAAAGGAATTAAGGGTTATGGTGAGTGGACAGGTAAGTGGAGCTGAGTCCACGAAAAGATCAGCCATGATCTTATTGAATGGCGGAGCAGGCTCGAGGGGCCAGATGGCCTACTCCTGCTCCTAGTTCTTATGTTCTTATATCATTATAAAAACTTGACAGGAAGGAGGAAACTCCTACAGAATGGAGGCAAACTGTGGGTAGGGTGCCTCTTAACCGCACATCATCCCAGACTCCCTTTGGTTCACAGACTCAACCCCAGAGGTCATGTTAAATGCAGTGAGGGCAAGAAGAGGTTATCTTCCTGGGAGGAGGAAACCATCCAATCTCACCTTGCAGGCAAGTCTGCAAGTTGCAGAGGAGGTGAACAAACAGGAGTATGGTGCCCAGTATAGAATAAATGGGATGTGCTAATATAGCACGTAGATGATGATGTAACACTGACACTGGTCAGTCATGTATTAGACACGAGAGAGAGAGAGAGAGTGGGGGTGGGGGGAGGAGAGGTGGGGGAGGATTAAAATCATGCCTAAGAGTTATGTGCCTATATTCTATAACCTGTCTAGAAGTATTATCTAAAAACAAGTATTAAGTAGAGCATATCTACAATCTACGAAACAAATCCCATATCTAAAGTCCAAGATAGAAGGATCCAATCTCAGAACATGGTGGCAGCAATGGAAACATTGATGTAAAATGACACATCAGTGCTACAGAAGGAACCACAGAGTGAAGGAACCTTTGAAAGTAGCTCAAGAAATCTTGGCACATTGGAGAGAGGAAGCAATGACCATACCTAGTGAGCGATTCCTGCCCTTTCACTGCTCATTTGACTGCCTCCAGGACCCAGAGAGAGGCCAGCAGTGGGAGTTATAGAAGTGCCATTTTCTCCAGTATCAAGCAGTGCCAGGTCTTCATGAAAAAGAGTCAAAGTTCCAAGTTAGTTCCTTTCTTTTTGCAGTTGGTCCAGTACAGGGTGACATTCTCTTAAGGCAGGGTGTGCAGCAGTCCAGCACAAACCTCAGTTTCATTATTAAAGCCTTTGATACATTTTTTAATCCACCGAGGAAACCCGTTATCGAGCAGATGGTTCAGTATGCGATGGGGCTCCAACTCCAAGTATTGAGTCGGGCTATAACTTGTGGACACTCTGAGGCATCACTTGATTCTATAGATTGGGTAGGCCCATGGACAGTAACCCCACTCATGCAAAAGCCTGGCAAGCTAGCTGAAAACGCGGGAAACTCCATACTGACAGCCATTTTGAGATTCCTGCATTGTGGGGGGAGTAGAGTGTTTCCTGTCTGGCAAAAACAGACATTTCAAGTGTTTCTGAAAATCAGCTCCTGACCCGCAATGTGTTGCAGAAAGATACTCGCTTGTGCATAATTAAAGAGGATCCAGGCACTGAATTGGGTGAGTGTTCCGGCAAGCAGGCATGGTGCCGCCAGAACTGCCTGCCCACTGACTTAGACAAAAAAATGGAGAATTCTGCCCATAGAGTCCAAGGCAGAAGGATCCAATCTCAGAAAGTCCGGGATCTAGATCCAATGCAGCAAAAGATTTAATGACATCAAAAAAGGTGAGTGTCCTTGCACTCTCAGCTGGCAGCCATTGCATTGTCACGTCTATTGGCCTCTCCAGCAAGGTACCCTTGTGACCAGCGCACCATTCTGTCACACACTTTTGTTATTTCCAAGCTCCTCCTCAAATTTTCACCTCAACAGACAACATGCAACATCCACTTCACTATATTGCATTCCCGTACCCATTCCTGACAGTCAACCCTCCTCACATGCTCAACATGCATCCACTGCAATTGTTTCAATTCTCATAAATCTAACTCTCTGCCTCATTGCAAAAGACAGTAAGAAGTCTCACAACACCAGGTTAAAGTCCAACAGGTTTATTTGGCAGCACAAGCCACTAGCTTTCGGAGCGCTGCTCCTTCATCAGGTAAGTGGTACCTAATGAAGAGGTACCTGATGATCAGGTACCTGATGAAGGAGTAGCACTCCGAAAGCTAGTGGCTTGTGCTACCAAATAAACCTGTTGGACTTTAACCTGGTGTTGTGAGACTTCTTAGTGTGTTTACCCCGGTCCAACGCCGGCATCTCCACATCATTGCAAAAGAAGCAGATAATCATAGGATGGATACAATACAGAATGAGGTCACTCTGCCAATTGAAACTGTGCTATCTCTCTGCAATAACGATATAGCTAGTCACATTCTCCCACCCTTTCCCCGTTTGCAATTATTTTCTCTTCAGATAATTATTCAATTCCCATGTGAAAGTTATGATTGAACCTGCCTCCACCACACTCTCAGGATATGTAATCCAGATCCTAACTATTCACTGATTGAAAGGTTTTCCTCACATTGCCTTTGATCCTTTTGCTAATCATCTTAAATCGGTGTCTTCTCGTTCTCAAATGTTCTGCCAATGGGAACAACTTTTCTCCACCTACTCTTTCTAGTCCCCTCAAGATTATCAATTCCTCTCTCAAATCTCCTCTCAGCCTGCTCTTCTCTAAGGAGAATAGCCCCTTATTCTCCAATCTATCCAAGTTACTGAAATTCCTCATCCCTGGAACCATTTTTGGAAATCTGTTCTGCACCCTCTCGAATGTCTTTACATAGAACATAGAACATAGAAAGCCACAGCACAAACAGGCCCTTCGGCCCACAAGTTGCGCCAATCACATCCCCACCTCTAGGCCTATCTATAGCCCTCAATCCCATTAAATCCCATGTACTCATCCAGAAGTCTCTTAAAAGACCCCAACGAGTTTGCCTCCACCACCACCGATGTCAGCCGATTCCACTCACCCACCACCCTCTGAGTGAAAAACTTACCCCTGACATCCCCCCTGTACCTACCCCCCAGCACCTTAAACCTGTGTCCTCTCGTAGCAACCATTTCAGCCCTTGGAAATAGCCTCTGAGAGTCCACCCTATCCAGACCCCTCAACATCTTGTAAACCTCTATCAGGTCACCTCTCATCCTTCGTCTCTCCAGGGAGAAGAGACCAAGCTCCCTCAACCTATCCTCATAAGGCATGCCCCCCAATCCAGGCAACATCCTTGTAAATCTCCTCTGCACCCTTTCAATGGCTTCAACATCTTTCCTGTAATGAGGTGACCAGAACTGCGCGCAGTACTCCAAGTGGGGTCTAACCAGGGTCCTATAAAGCTGCAGCATTATCTCCCGACTCCTAAACTCAATCCCTCGATTAATGAAGGCTAGTACGCCATACGCCTTCTTGACCGCATCCTCCACCTGCGAGGCCGATTTAAGAGTCCTATGGACCCGGACCCCAAGGTCCTTCTGATCCTCTACACTGCTAAGAATGGTACCCTTCATATTATACTGCTGCTCCATCCCATTGGATCTGCCAAAATGGATCACTACACACTTATCCGGGTTGAAGTCCATCTGCCACTTCTCCGCCCAGTCTTGCATTCTATCTATGTCTCGCTGCAACTTCTGACATCCCTCCAAACTATCCACAACACCACCTACCTTGGTGTCGTCAGCAAACTTACCAACCCATCCCTCCACTTCCTCATCCAGGTCATTTATGAAAATGACAAACAGCAAGGGTCCCAGAACAGATCCCTGGGGCACTCCACTGGTCACTGACCTCCATGCAGAGAAAGACCCCTCCACAGCCACTCTCTGCCTTCTGCAGGCAAGCCAGTTCTGGATCCACAAGGCAACAGCCCCTTGGATCCCATGCCCTCTCACTTTCTCAAGAAGTCTTGCATGGGGGACCTTATCGAACGCTTTGCTGAAGTCCATATAGACCACATCCACCGCTCTTCCTTCGTCAATGTGCTTGGTCACATTTTCAAAGAACTCAACCAGGCTCGTAAGGCACGACCTGCCCCTGACAAAGCCGTGCTGACTACTTTTGATCATACTAAACTTCTCTAGATGATCATAAATCCTGTCTCTCAGGATCCTCTCCATCAACTTACCAACCACTGAGGTTAGACTCACCGGTCGGTAATTTCCCGGGCTGTCCCTGTTCCCTTTCTTGAATATAGGGACCACATCCGCAATCCTCCAATCCTCCGGAACCTCTCCCGTCTCCATCGACGATGCAAAGATCATCGCCAAAGGCTCCGCAATCTCCTCCCTCGCCTCCCACAGTAACCTGGGGTACATCCCATCCGGTCCCGGCGACTTACCAACCTTGATGCCATTCAATAGTTCCAACACATCCTCTTTCTTTATGTCCACATGCTCGATCCTTTCTGTCCTCCGCAATCCAGCAGTACAACCACCCAGATCCCTTTCCACCGTGAATACCGAGGTAAAGTATTCATTAAGCAGCTCCGCCATTTCTAACGGTTCCGCACAAACTTTTCCCCCTTCACCTTTTAAGGGTCCTATGCCTTCACATCTCATCCTTTTACTCTTGACATATTTGTAGAAAGCCTTGGGATTCTCCTTAATCTTACCCGCCAAGGTCTTCTCATGACCCCTTCTCGCTCTCCTAATTTCCTTCTTAAGCTCCTTCCTACATCGCGTATACTCCTCTAAATCCTTAACACCTCCTAGCTCTCTGAACCTTCTGTACGCCTCTCTTTTCTTATTCACCAGGTTCATCACAACCTTCGTGCACCACGGTTCCCGTACCCTACCAACACCCCCCTGTCTCATCGGAACGTTGTCATGCAGAGCTCCAGACAAACATTCCTTGAAAATCCTCCACTTTCCTTCGGTACTTTTCCCCAAGAATGCCTCCTTCCAATTTACCCGTCTAATTTCCTCCCTGATGACACTGTATTTCCCTTTACTCCAGAGAAACACTTTCCTAGCCTGCCTGACCCTATCTCTTTCCAATGCTATCGTGAAGGAGATAGAATTATGATCGCTATCCCCAAGATGCTCACCCACCGAGAGATCCTCCACCTGTCCAGGTTCATTAGCCAGCACCAGATCAAGAACAGCCTCTCCTCTAGTAGGCTTATCCACATACTGTGTCAGGAAACTCTCCTGGACACACCTAACAAACTCCTCTCCATCCAAACCCCTAGCCCTAGGGATATTCCAATCTATGTTTGGGAAATTAAAATCTCCCATCACGACAACTCTGTTATTCCTACATCTCTCCAGGATCTGTTTCCCCATCTGCTCCTCAACATCTCTGTTACTATTGGGCGGCCTATAGAAAACACCCAGCAAAGTTACCGACCCCTTCCTGTTCCTAACCTCCACCCACAGAGATTCCGTAGTCAGTCCCTCCACGGCGTCCACCTTCTCTACAGCCGTGACACTATCCCTGATCAACAGTGCCACTCCCCCCCCTCTCTTGCCTCCCTCCCTGTCCTTCCTGAAACATCTAAAACCCGGCACCTGAAGCACCCAGTCCTGTCCCTGAGACATCCAAGTCTCCGTAATGGCCACCACATCACAATTCGAAGCAGCAATCCACGCTCCAAGCTCATCCACTTTATTCACTACACTCCTGGCATTAAAATAGACACATCTCAGACCTTCAGCCTGAGCACTTCCCTTCTCCCTCACTCGTCTAACCTCCCTCTTACCCTGTCTACATTCCTTATCTATTTGCGAGCTAACCTCCTCGCTCTCAGTCCCCTCATTTCGATTCCCTCCCCCCAACCTTTCTAGTTTAAAGTCTCACCAGTAGCCTTAGCCAACCTTCCCGCCAGGATATTGGTCTTTACATTCTTGTTAATGTGGAATTGGATGCAATACGTCTGTTGAGATGGAACCACTGTTTTATATAGATTTATTGTAACTTTCTTGTTTTTATACTCTGAGGGTGGAATTTTACTGGCTCGCTCCGCCCATCGATGGAAAAATCCGGTAAAATCACGCGAGAGCCAAGGAATCAGGATCATGCCCGATTTCCCGACTCTTGCAATTTTATGCGAGCCGGATTTCCAGCGAGGCCAGCCTCTCGCCAGAAATGGGCAGTGCCAGGGGGCAGGGCCTTGGGGCGGTGGCCAAGGGGGCATGGGGCCTGTTGGGGTGGGGCCTGTGCGGGCAGGGCATAAAGTGGGCCCGATGGGGAGGGGGAGGGTGGGCCCGCTGTGCACTCTGCAATGGAATTGAATCAGGGGAGAGGGGGCCCACTGCTACTCTGCAATTGCGATCGGATCAGGGGAGGGGGGGTTCTGGGCGGCGGGGCTGGGGCAGTGTGGGTTAGGGCCCCCGCGATTGCAGAGGGGGGGGGGGGGCAGTGGGAGTTGGTTGAGGCTGCCTGCAGTAGCAGGGGCCTGACAGGTCTCTCTTTGTCTGTCAGACCCCCGCAGTTATTATTGAGCATGAGCAGAATCAGAGGTCTGCACTTGCACTGTAGCTCCCTCTACAGGCTGGCTAGAAACAGTGCAGACCACATATTTTTCAGAGACAAAGGGCCCTATTTTACCATTTTGATTTTCAGTGCTGGGTGGACTTGAAACAGGGAGTGTTTCAGATCCGACTTTTAAACCCATTCTCAGGCGCCCCCATACGCACTCTGCCTGAAAAAATATCAGCGATTCCAAATCGCGCTGTAGGCTTAACATGCCCGAAACCCTGCAGCTCCGATTGGCGCCTCCAACTGCGCATGCACAGAAAAAAAATTAAAGAATGCAGATCCCCTGTCATGTCGCTCCCTGGCCGGATAAAGCCCCCTGGCCCCCACAGACATTGCCCCACCCCCGCAACATTACTGACCCCCTTATCCCCCCATTCCCCTGCCACCCAGACCGATCTCAGCCTTCTCCACCCCTTCCCACTCACTGATCACAGGCAGAGTGGCAGCAGACCCCCCCCCCCCGTTCCTCCCACCGATCTCAAGCAAAGAGCCGTCAGACGCTCGGCACTTACCTCCTCACTAACTGGAGCGCCCGAATCGGACTTTTGTGGAGCATGTCTGTTTTGTGCTGATTCTGGATGGGCGAACACAGTGGTAAAGGGGGAAGTGCCGGGGAGGTTGGGCGTGTAGCCCATTAAGTCAATTTAAATGCATGCAAATTCCTGTTGTGGGTGCGGTGCTGATCGCAGCCATTTTTGGGCCCAACTTTAGCAAATTTCCGTGTCCAAAAACGGGCGCAGCTTGATGGTAACATCAGGTCCTAAGTGCATAAGATTGGACATGAAAACTCCCCCAAAAAATGGATCAGGAACTCTCCCATTTTCACGCTAGCTGCACAGTTAAGGTGGAATTCTACCGGCACGCCCGCCTAAGCCCAATGGAGAATGCCGTTCTGCTAGACTCGCCCGCCCCGGAATTGGGGTGGGCGTATAGAAAAAATTCTGGCCTTAGAATCAATCTTGTAAAATTCCACCCTATGCCTCAACTTATAAAGCCTTTTAAACCACTTTCTGACCTGCCCTATCACCTTCAATGATTTGTGCACATCTACTCCCAGGTCTCTCTAATCCTGTGCCAGCTTAGAATTGTACCCTTTATTTTATAGGCCGCATTTATTTGTTCTGCAACAGATGTGCACGTTAGGTGAATTGGCAATGCTCAATTTACCCCTTAATGTCCAAAGATGTGTACGTTAGGGGGGTTAGCAGGGTAAATGTGTGGGCTTACAGGCATAGGGGGATGGGCCTGGGAAAGATGCTCTGTCAGAGAGTTGGTGCAAACACAATGGGCTGAATTGCCTCCTTCTGCATTGTAGGAATTCTATAATTCTATTCTATGATTCTAACACCAGGGGGAGCATTTTCTGCATAGGTGCGGATCCAGTTTGTCACATTTGGGGGATTTTCCCATCTCGCCCACCATGGGAAGCCTAGCGGGCGGGGGGGGGGGGGGGCAGAAGTCATGCAAAGGTCCATTGACCTTGGGTAGGATCCCCCCCCTGCAGCCCACCCCCCCCCCCCCTGCAGCCCCAACCCTCCGACAGGCTGACAACCCACTCCCAACCAGATGTCAAGCCCCGATCATTGGCCTCCCTCCCCCCAGTCACCAAGCCTGAGTGCAGAATGGCAGGGGACCCCCTCCCACAACGATCTCCCCCCCCCCCCCCCCCCCCAAGAGGACCTGCCCCCTCAGGCCCTGTTCTTTTGGCACTGCCTGATGCCCAGTGGACATTGCCAAGGTGCTCCCTGGCATTGGCACTTTGCCCCTTGGGCAGTGTCAGGCGAAGCTGGCCATGCCCAGGGGGCACCCTCCCTAACCCCCGAAATCCTGGGCGGCCTCCATGGCCCACCTACACTCTGGCTAACTCGATTTTCAAGTTTGCTGACGACACCACTGTAGTGGGTCAGATCTCAAACAATGACGAGACAGAGTACAGGAATGAGATAGAGAATCTGGTGAACTGGTGCAGCAACAATAATCTCTCCCTCAATGTCAACAAAATGAAGGAGGTTGTCATCGACTTCAGGAAGCGTAAAGGAGAACATGCCCCTGTCTACATCAATGGGATGAAGTAGAAAGGGTTGAGAGCTTCAAGTTTTTAGGTGTCCAGATCACCAACAACCTGTCCTGCTTCCCCCATGCCGACACTATGGTTAAGAAAGCCCACCAATGCCTCTACTTTCTCAGAAGACTAAGGATATTTGGCATGTCAGCAACGACTCTCACCAACCTTTACAGATGCACCATAGAAAGCATTCTTTCTGGTTGTATCACAGCTTGGTATGGCTCCTGCTCTGCCCAAGACTACAAGGAATTACAAAAGATCGTGAATGTAGCCCAATCCATCACGCAAACCAGCCTCCCATCCATTGACTCTGTCTACACATCCTGCTGCCTCGGCAAAGCAGCCAGCATAATTAAGGACCCCATGCACCCCGGACATTCTCTCTTCCATCTTCTTCCGTTGGGAAAAAGATACAAAAGTCTGAGGTCACGTACCAACTGACTCAAAAACAGCTTCTTCCCTGCTGCTGTCAGACTTTTGAATGGACCTATCTTGCATTAAGTTGATCTTTCTCTACACCCTAGCTATGACTGTAACACTACATTCTGCACTCTCTCCTTTCCTTCTCTATGAATGGTATGCTCTGTCTGTATAGCGCACAAGAAACAATACTTTTCACTGTATGTTAATACATGTGACAATAATAAATCAAATCAAAAAATCGAGGTCGGTCTGCCAGCTCCCCGCCAATGGGGGGCTATTGTAACCCTGCTGGAGTGAACACTCCTGGCGGGGTGGGGAGAGGCTCGGAGACTTCAGCCCTGGGCTCGCTATTCAGGTGGAAATCTTCCTTTGAATAATTTATGCAGCTCCGCTCCGATTTCTGGTGCAGAGCTGATGGCATCGGAAATCCAGTGGCCGGAGATGGCAGAGGCCATGGCGCCCAGCAGAAAGCCCGCGACATGGCCTCCGCTTGAGTCTCTGGGAGAATCACCCCCTGTGAGTTTATCATTTGCAACTAGACAGACAGTTTAAATTAAGTTTGGAGATACAAACTGAAACTTGGTGTCAAGAAGTTATTTAAAATAGAATCACATTAGGATTGACTTCCCCACGGTATTCTGCTTATTTGTCAATTATCATTATTAAAATTCTCTTTAAAAATACTTTGGGATATTGCTTTTTTAATAGCACATTTTGCAGATGCATCAAAATCTATGGGCTTACTCCATCTTGCATCCTTTGTTAACTTTTACTATTTTGCACAAAGGAATATATCCTTCAGTAGCTGGTCTCTCCCGGGAAGCCCCTAGTCACAGAGGTATACAGAACAGAAAAAAACCCTAGGGCCCTTCACATCTGCGCCAGACAAAGACTCATTTGTTGTCTCTTCTAATTTTGGCTGTGCACCTCCCCGTGATGAAGCTTCTCTCAGGATCCCAGCCCCCTGCCAAGTTAGTTTAAACCCTCCCCAATGCTCAGATGCAACTTGTCCGCATTGTACAGATCCCACCGTCCCCAGAAACGGTCCCAATGTCCATGAAATCTAAAGCTCTCCCACCTATACCATCTCTCCAGCCACACATTCACCTGGACTAACCTTCTATTTCTATACTCACTCGCATGTGGCACTGGAAGTAATCCAGAGATTACTACAGTCTGGGTCCTGTTTTTAAATCTATTTCCTAGCTCCCTAAAGTCCCTTGCAGGACTTCATCCCTTTTTCTACCTATATCGTTGGGACCAACATGTATCACAATATGGGTCTGTTTGCCCTCCCCCTTCAGACAGTCCTGTAGCCGTTCAGTGACATCCCCGATCCTGGCACCAGGAAGGCAACATGCCATCCTACAGTTTCTTTTGCAGTCGGAGAAACTGCCTGGCTCTTCCCCTTACAATTGAATTCTCTACCACTATAGCCCTGGCTTTCTTCCTCCTCTCCTCTTGTGTAGCAGACCCACCCATGGTGCCACCCAGTTGGCTGCCAGCTTTCCCCTGCACAGTCATCTCTCTTAACAGTGTCCAAAATGATAATTCTGTTAGAAAGGGAGATGTCCACGGGGTCCCCTGCACTATGGCCCTTTCTGCCTGGTCAATGCAGTGTGGCCATGTCTCTGAATGTGCTCTCCACAATTTGCTCATCATCATGGATGGCCCATAGTGAATCCACCCTCAGCTCCTGCTCCAAAATGTAGTCAGCCGGTAGCTGCAGGTGGGCACACTTCCTGCACATGTGACAACTGAAGCTTCAATGATTTGTCACACAGCACAGGAGAAGCATATCACGGGTGCGAGCTCTCCTGCCATGGCTACCCCAAGGCCCCTGATTTACTGCCTTTTTTAACAAAAAATTATACTTACCTCCTTTATACTAATTTGACTTCTGTTACCCTACTTTGCTTACTTATGTTAACTTATTATAATGATCCTGACTTTTACTTATGTGTGTTGTTTCTCAGTTAATCAATTCTTCCAAGAAAACACTTTAAATTTACATCTGCTTCACTGCAATGCTGCCTGTGAGGACATCATCCACTCTTGATAATTATTGTAATTGGCCCTGTAACAGGGCCTTTATTCATCACAATTTGTGTGTTTTGGATAAAGAAATAAATATACAATGTTAAATTTTTAAAAAATCATCACCCAATATGGGGTTCGAGATCATGACTCTGGGATTAAAAGCCTTACTAACTGTCAACTGAGCTAGTGAGGAATTAGCTCCACAAAACCTTTTTCCAACTTGCTTCAGAAGACTATTACTTAAGCCTGCATGATAATTCATGAAATCACAATTTGCAATATGTATATCTATGATGTATTGCAAACTCAAACTATTTATCCCCATAATAAAGAAATCCTAGATTTGATGTCTTGCGGCAATCCTGTGCTACTGATGCTTCTACTGCCAAATGAAAAGAAACCTGGAACAATTGCACCACATGCACCGGCAGTCACAGTGTAGGCTGAGTGTGCATGCGCAACCATTCCAGGTGCCTTTCCAGTCAGGGGCAGGAGTTGCCCTATTTTATTTGCTCCTCTTTGTTCTACCAATATATATCACTTCATTCCTCTCTGCATTGAATTTTATCACCCATTCGTCAGACTATGTCCCCTTGAAATCTTTCAGTAACCTACTCAGTTTGCAATATTTCCAAGCTTTGTATCATTTTGCTTTCACTGTACACCCAAGTCGAAGTCATCAATATCAAGCAAGAAAAACAGTGGTCCTAGTATTGACCCCTGGGGATCGCCACTACCCTGCAGTCCAAAGAACAGCCATTCACCACGGCTGCTGTCACTCTATAACTGCATCTTCACTCGACCTCTTATTCCATAGATTTCAAATTTTCTGACATCTCATTGAAGTAAGAAGTCTCACAACACCAGGTTAAAGTCCAACAGGTTTATTTGGTAGCAAATACCATAAGCTTTCGGAGCAATGCTCCTTCGTCAGATGGAGTGGTCTCTGTTCTCCAACAGTGCACAGACACAGAAATCAAGTTACAGAATACTGATTAGAATGCAAATCTCTACAGCCAGCTCGACAATCACCAGGCAAGACTGTTCTCTTCCTGTGGGGGAGCACTTCAGCAGTCACGGGCATTCAGCCTTGGATCTTCAGGTAAGCATTCTCTAAGGCAGCCTTCACGACACACGACAGCGCAGAGTCGCTGAGCAGAAACTGATAGCCAAGTTCCGCACACATGAGGATGGCCTAAACCGGGATGTTGGATTTATGTCACATTATCAGTAACCCCCACAGCTTGCCCCTGGTCTTGCATAATCTCACCAGCTGTTCTGTCTGGAGACAATACACATCTCTTTAACCTGTGTTTAATGTTCCCTCCAACCACATTATCTGTACCTTTTAAGACCTGGCTGGCTGTAGAGATTTGCATTCTAATTAGTATTCTGTAACTTGATTTCTGTGTCTGTGCACTGTTGGAGAACAGATATCCACTCCATCTGACGAAGGAGCAGCACGCTCCGAAAGCTTATGGTATTTGTTACCAAATAAACCTGTTGGACTTTAACCTGGTGTTGTGAGACTTCTTAGTGTGCTTACCCCAGTCCAACGCCGGCATCTCCACATCATCTCATTGAAGCACAGAGTCATCTGAAGGAGTTTCACTGGGTGGAAAAAGCTGGCTGCTTTTGTCCTGGATGATGTCGAGTTTCTGGAGTGTTTCAGCTGCACTCATCCAGGCAAGTTGAGAGTACTCCATCACACTCCTGACTTGAGCCCTGTAGATGGTGGACATGATGTGGAGATGCCGGCATTGGACTGGGGTAAACACAGTAAGAAGTTTAACAACACCAGGTTAAAGTCCAACAGGTTTATTTGGTAGCAAAAGCCACACAAAAAAGAGTCTTTGACCTGCTCTGGTAGCCACATTATTTACATTTTTGATTTGATTTGTTATTGTCACATGTACTCTTTGTGATTTTTATAAATGACCTGGTTGAGGAAGTGGAGGGATGGGTTGGTAAGTTTGCTGATGACACAAAGGTTGGAGGTGTTGTGGATAGTGTGAAGGGATGTCAGAAGTTGCAGCGAGACATTGATAGGATGCAAGACTGGGCGGAGAAGTGGCAGATGGAGTTCAACCCAGATAAGTGTGAGGTGGTTCATTTTGGCAGGTCAAATAGGATGGCGGAATATAATATTAATGGTAGGACTCTTGGCAGAGTGGAGGATCAGAAGGACCTTGGGGTCCGAGTTCATAGGACACTCAAAGCAGCTGTGCAGGTTGAGGCTGTGGTTAAGAAGGTGTACTGGCCTTCATCAATCGAGGAATTGAGTTTAGGAGTCGTGAGATAATATTGCAGCTATATAAGACCCTGGTCAGACCACACTTGGAGTATTGTGCTCAGTTCTGGTCGCCTCATTACAGGAAGGATGTGGAAGCCATAGAAAGGGTGCAGAGGAGATTTACAAGGATGTTGCCTGGGTTGGGGAGTATGCCTTATGAGGATAGGTTGAGTGAGCTCGGCCTTTTCTCCTTGGAGAGACGAAGGATGAGGGGTGACCTGATAGAGGTGTATAAGATGTTGAGAGGTATTGATCGAGTGGATAGTCAGAGGCTTTTTCCCAGGGCTGAAATGGTTGCCACAAGAGGACACAGGTTTAAGGTGCTAGGGAGTAGGTACAGAGGAGATGTCAGGGGTAAGTTTTTCACTCAGAGGGTGGTGGGTGCATGGAATGGGCTGCCAGCAGCGGTGGTGGAGGTGGATTCGATAGGGTCTTTTAAGAGACTTTTAGATAAGTACATGGAACTTCGTAAGATAGAGGGTTATAGGTAAGCCTAGTAATCGCTAAGGTAGGGACATGTTCGACACAACTTTGTGGGCTGAAGGGCCTGTATTGTGCTGTAGTTTTTCTATGTTTCTATGTTTCTATGTACTAGTATACAGTGAAAAATATTGTTTCTTGCACACTATACAGA
The DNA here is from genome assembly GCF_964213995.1 of Mustelus asterias. Taxonomy (NCBI): domain Eukaryota; kingdom Metazoa; phylum Chordata; class Chondrichthyes; order Carcharhiniformes; family Triakidae; genus Mustelus; species Mustelus asterias. Next base: position 46,642,464 of record NC_135807.1, on the reverse strand, counting down.
CAAAGCATACCATTCATCAAGAAGGAAAGGAGAGTGCAGAAGTTAGTGTTACAGTCATAGCTAGGGTGTCGAGAAAGATCAACTTAATGTGAGGTAGGTCCATTCAAAAGTCTGATGGCAGCAGGGAAGAAGCTTTTCTTGAGTCGGTTGGCTAGTCCAGTTGAATTTCTGATCAATGGTTAAAGTTTATTTAGTAGTCACAAGTAGACTTGCATTAACATTGCAGTGAAGTTACTGTGAAAAACCCCTAGTCGCCACACTCCGGCGCCTGTCCGGGTGCACTGAGGGAGAATTTAGCACGGCCAATACACCTAACCAACACATCTTTCCGACTGTGGGAGGAAACCGGAGCACCCAGTGAAAACCCACGTGGACAGAGGGAGAACACGCAAACTGCACACAGACAGTGACCCAAGCCAGGGATCGAACCTGGATCCCTGGTGCTGTGAGACAGCAGTGCTAGCCACTGAGCCGGCCATCCAGGATGTTGATAGTGGGGAATTCAGTGATGGGAATGGCATTGAATGTCAAGGGACGATGGTTAGAATCTCTCCTTCTGGAAATGGTCATTGCCTGGCATTTATGTGGCACAAACGTTACTTATGACTTGTCAGCCCAAGCCTAAATATTGTTCAGGTTTTGTTGCATTTGAACATGGACTGTATAGGTTTGAAGTCTCTTATCATGAGAAATTCAATTTCAGCTGAATCTGCAAAAACAAGAAAATCTATTTGGAATGCTGATGAGGTCTATGAGACGGTACACCATAGCTTTGCAGGAATCTAGCTTAGTGAATGATAAATCGTCAAAAACAGATTAAGAAACCGTGAGAAATAGCCCCACTGCATTCCTGCTTGAACCAAATTTACCATGCACCAGCTACAGTCAATCATTAACTCAGCAATAAACTGAATCTAACACAGTGTGATGGTCATACAGGGGTTCCATTTCTTGTTGCTAGCCACCAATGTTTGGAGGCTCCAGAGTATGAATTGCATCTCAATCTCCACAAATGAGTTCAAGACCAGACCAGAGACCTGAGAGGGTGAAACCTGTGAACTACATTTCAACACAATGTGCAAAAGGCTGAAGATGTGAAAGTCATTATCCTAAGTTTCTTTAATAAACTCTCTAAAACTTGCTGTCCCAAGGGTCCTGTTATGCTTTAATTGGTTCGGTCTTGTCCGAACAAAAGTAGAAATCACACTTCGTGCTTGTTGAATTACTTACAAATTGGAATAGTTATCCAAATTACCAACACACGTAAAAAAATAATTTGACTTCTTCAGCCACCATAAATCATAAGCCCTGGAAGTCTGGGATTCTAATGCTTGTCGTAAAGTTGTGGAAACAGAGGAATTACTTTTTTCATGAATAATAATTACAGCAGAAAGTGGACATTGTTACATTTGTAATAACTGGTAAATATTGTTGTGAGGATTGGACGGAGATATGTGTGTGGTAGTGGGGGGGGGGGGGGGGGGGGAGGTGGTGCAGGGGGTGGTGTAACATGTTAATTGTTTAACACATTATCTGGTAGCCACATTTTGTTCTTATTGAAAAATGATAGAGCAATTGATATTGCAATGTAAAATCGATGTGAAGTTCGCCTCCTAAACTTAAATAATGAAAAATAGTTAAAGTGTATTTTCTAATTTATGTTCTTGCCACCAGTTTTCTATCTAAATAGATGAATTCTTCTTAAATTACAATGGAGGTTATTGGAGTTTGAAGATGCACTTGACATTGTACTAACAGTGACTTTTCGACACTCAGTGCTGACAGTTTAATTTACTACCTTAATACAGTGCATACAGAAAGGGCAACTGTGCATTAGTGTCTAACAGTAAACAAGTACGAAGGAAGGCAACAATAAACAATTATCCTCACAGACAACTTCCAATCTGTTCTAATTTTCTCTTGATTTAATGTCTGTATTTTCATTTTAAGTTACGGGCTGAGAGGACAAATGTAAAATCAGTTATTTGAGAAAAATTGTGTTGACGTACGATCCCGTAGGTCAAAACCGAAGATGGATGTCAGGAAAACCTTTGAAGAATTTCACCAGTTTTAAATATCACACTGCTTTCATCTCAGTAAACACCCTCCCCCCACCCCCCGCCACCACATCCCCAAACCCCCCCCTCCTCACCCATTCTCCACTCCCCCCCCACGTTCTCTGCCCACATCCCCATCCCTCCTCCTCCACTCATCGGCACAACGGTTAGCACTGCTACCTCACAGCGCCAGGGACCTGGGTTCGGTTCCTGGCTTGGGTCACTGTCTGTGTGGAGTTTGCACATTCTCCCTGTGTCTGCGTGGGTTTCCTCCGGGTGCTCCGGTTTCCTCCCACAGTACAAAGACGTGCTGGCTAGGTGTACATTCAGTGTACCCGAACAGGTGCCGGAGTGTGGCGACTAGGGGATTTTCACAGTAACTTCATTGTAGTGTGAATGTAAGACTACTTGTGACTAATAAATAAACTTTAAAACTTTTTTAACCTTCCCCCGCCCCCAACCCCCAATCTGCCCAAATCGTCCCAGGTCAAAAATGTGGCTCCTTAATTTTGCTTTCATTCCATGCAGGACAAGGTAGTACAAGGAGTTTTTTTCTTAAACTATGAGGAAGGAAATGGGAAATCACTCCGGATACCCTTCCCTAGTAAATGCCTGAGACTTGAATGAGATTCTGAGCTCAGGCAGGACATAATCGATGAATAGATCATACCCTGTATAAATCTTACCTCGCATGGGTATTCACTTTATATTTTTGATTAAGATATAAAAGTGATTAGAGGCAATGTTACTAAATTTATTAGAATTGCTTTGATTGCCCACAACAAGAGTAGTAAATGAAAGAGGAACCGCATGGGGAGCCTGCAGCAAATTAGGATGTGGTTAGTTGTTTGCTGTCTATAGTTAATTTCCATTCGGGCTATATTAAGAAATACTGTAACTGCAAGCTCATCCCATATCCTGAAACTAATTGCGAGCCACAGATGTCAATAAAAAGTAGAAGATGTAGCTTTCTTTTCAAAATGTCATATAGATATCCAATCACTTCCTTCAGTTCAAAGTGTATTGTCCACTCACTCTTAAATTATCTGGGATATTAAATAAAACAACTCCTGCAACAAGTATGTACAAAAAAATCTGAATCAAAGTATAACTACTTGTTTAGAGATTTCTGTGTAGGGAATTAATTTGAGTCTTAATAAAATGTGACACAGTGGTTAGCACTGCTGCCTCACAGCATTAGGGACCTGGGTTCAATTCTGGCCTTGGGTGACGGTGTGGAGTTTGCACATTCTTTCCGTGTCTGCGTGGGTTTCCTCCGGATGCTCCGGTTTCCTCCTACGGTCTAAAGATTTGCAGGTTAGGTGGATTGGCCATTCTAAATTTCCCCTTAGTGTCAGGGGGATTAGTGGGGTAAATACGTGGGGCTATGGGGATAGGGCCTGAGTGGGATTGTTGTTGGTGCAGGTTCGATGGGCCAAATGGCCTCTTATTGCAATGTAGGGATTCTATGACATTTAATAAAAATGAAGCAATCATTCACTTCTCTAATTTTTATCTGCACTATTCCATTGTTAGGCCTTTTTATTTATTTCTCAGTTTGTTCCATGTATTGGAATCACAAACTTTCAGAGGGAATGTTCTGATCTCTGACAGTAAGCTTGATAGTGTTCAAGCAGAGCTGCTGATCTACTACTAAAATTGTTACAGAAGACCTGGTTCTTTTTGCTGGTTGACCCACCACTCTTGCATGTTTTAGTCTTTTCCTGCCGCTACTTTTCTTTCTCATTCTTTATTGCTGCTGCCATTTGAAAGTGCATTTTACACAATCGAGAGGAAGAGAATTCATTTTGGATTTTTACTGTACATCTGGATTCAGGTGCAAAAGCAGGACTCTCATCCAAGGAGCAACGGACAAGTTGAGACATAGGAACACTTGAGATATTTTGTCTCTACCTATCATCAACATGGAATCCATGGAATGGAAATCATGCGGGCTTTGTAAAGTGCATGTGATCCAAGGTGTCAGATTACCATCCAGGCAGTGAAGAGGAAACTCTTAACCCATTATCATTACAAAATGCCTTAGCCATTCTGATTTACATAAAAAATGACAAGTAGATAAAAGCCACCAGACCCAACAATTCTCACTATATCCTTGAAAACAGCATAAGAAATATGAGCAAGAGTGAGCCATTGGCCCCTTGCATCTGCTCTGCCATTTAGTAAGATCATAGTTGATCGTATTGTAGCCTTAAATCCATTTTCTTGCAAGCCCCCCATAACCCTTGACTCACTTGTCAATCAGTAGTCTGTCTAACTCCGCCTTTAGATGCTGAAGCCCCTACACCATTGTTACAATCAGGTGAGGAGGGGTCAAAAGGCTTACCTATTTTCCCACTCCTCATTTGAACGCAACAGTTTTTTGTAAAAAGGGATATACTTTCCAAGTCGGTGAGTGTTTAATCTTTAATGCATTGTGATCATAAAAAAACCAACCTATAATAAAACTAACATCTTTCTGTGTTAAATTGAAGATCTACTTCAATTTAACACAGAAAGACATTAGTTTTATTATAGTTAAACCTATCTAAGTGAAATAGCAAAACAAGTCCCGACTTTCACACGCATGCACACACACACACACACACACACACACATACATTAAATAAGAAACAATTAATACTATGCAGACACGATAAGACAGGAGAGCCATTTAATGATATTATAATTTATTTAATCGAGGTTCCCGACCTTTTCTGGTGGGAACCTCATTACATCACTGTGGGTGGATGGGGAAAACCTGAAAGCGAGATCTTATTGGTGAGATTCTTGTTTCTTGAGTCTCATGGGACTTTGCGCCCAGAATGCCGTTTTTTTTTGCCTTTTGTTAAAAGGCCCACCTCGGTTCTCCAACACAGTATCCCATCTCCAAAAGCCCTCTAAACCTCATCCCTTACCTTCATCATCCCCCTACCTACTCGATTCAGCCCATGCCCCCTCAGATCATCTATGCCAATCGATGCCATTTTTATGATCCATGTATCCGCCGTGCCCATTCAGATCACCATGCCACCTCAATGCCCCCATGCACCTTCATAGCCATTCATCCAGTATGCATTATGTACAGTCATCAGATACCACACAAAATCAGTGAAAAATATCTTAAGTTCCTTGGTGGGAAATAACCCCCACATTATCTAATCAAAGCCTTTATATATTGAAACTGAAAAAAAGTACATTCTGCAATGTGAAAACGTGCGCTTGCGTCAATAAACCAGAAACCAATTTTTTTAAACTGCCAGACATTCTCAGATAAATGGAAGACCTACTGCGCTGAAACCTATCAGCACCTGAAACATTGCATTGATAATGGCCACAGGTATTGTCCAAACAATAGAATACTTTTTGGGAAGGAAAGAAAAGAAGGTGCTCATTTTAATTTTAAAGCAGAGTGCCTGTCAATCAATGTAAGGTGGTAAGATTTTGCCAACACTGGAATTTAAGGGAGCAAGTGATTGGATCTTTCAAAATATCAAAGGCATCTTCTTCATCAGCCGAAGCCACTTAGATACAGTAGAAGAGATGACAGCACAGCTTGGCAAAGCATTTTTTAACATGTTTCACTGTATCATGGTGTTTTCTCCATTGGAGAAGCATTGAAATGCATATGAAGAAATACACAAGGCTGATCAATGTAAGAGTCAACTTATCTTTAAAGGACAGATCGCTATGATGAATTACTCCATTAAAAACACATCTAAAATCAATGGCCTAGTGGTATTATCCCTAGACTATGAATCCAGAAATCCAGTTAATGTTCTGGGGACCCGGGTTCGAATCTCGCCACGGCAGGTGGTGGAATTTGAATTCAATAAAATATATCTGGAATTAAGGATCTACTGATGACCATGAAACCATTGCCGATTGTTGGAAAAACTCATCTGGTTCACTAATGTCCTTTAGGGAAGGAAATCTGCTGTCCTTACCTGCTCTGGCCTACATGTGATACAGTAAGAAGTCTCACAACACCAGGTTAAAGTCCAACAGGTTTATTTGGTAGCAAAAGCCGCTAGCTTTCAGAGCGCTTGCATCTCCTTCGTCAGGTCAGGGCATATAAAGACACAAACTCAATTTACAAAATAATGGTTGGAATGTGAATCTTTACAGGTAATCAAGTCTCAAAGGTACAGACAATGTGAGTGGAGAGAGCGTTAAGCACAGGTTAAAGAGATGTGTATTGTCTCCAGACAGGACAGTTAGTGAGATTTTGCAAGCCCAGGCAAGTCGTGGGGGTTACAGATAGTGTGACATGAACCCAAGATCCCGGTTGAGGCCGTCCTCATGTGTGCCGGAACTTGGCTATCAGAACAGAACTCCCACTTACCTGACGAAGGAGCAGCAAGCGCTCCAAAAGCTAGTGGCTTTTGCTACCAAATAAACCTGTTGGACTTTAACCTGGTGTTGTGAGACTTCTTACTGTGTTTACCCTAGTCCAACGCCAGCATCTCCACATCATGACGACATGTGACTCCAGAGCCACAGCAATGTGGTTGACTCTCAACGGCCTTCCAAGGGCAACGAGGGATGAGCAATAAATGCTGGCCCTGCCAGTGACGCCCATGTCACACGAATGAATTTTTAAATAACAATCAATTGAGTGCACCAACATTTTGATTCAAGCAATAACAAAAGATGTCTATAAAATGTGTTTTATCTGCACTAATCCTGAAAATACACCAAAAAATACAATCTACCAACATCCATTTCATGCTTTATTTTTGTCAAAAGTACATAGTGTTCTGTAAAAACACTGCACTTGCAAGTTTAATACGGACCATTCCTTTTTTCCAATTATTTTTAATACCCAGCGAAGTATTGTGTCATTCAAATCAAAGCAATTGTGACAATCAAACTGGTCAACAGCTGCCCTCTACTGGACATTTAACTGTAATGCTTAGATATAGTGTACCATGACTCATAAAATCGAATCCCAACAATGCAGAAGGAGGCCAGTCAGCCCATCAAATCTGCACCGACTCTCCAACAAAGCATCTTACCCAGGCCCTATACCTGCACCCCCACATATTTACCTCACTAATCCCCCTAACCTACAAATCTTTGGACACTTAAGGGGCAATTTAGCATGGCCAATCCACCTAACCTGCACATCTTTGGACTGTGGGAGGAAACCGGAGCACCCGGAGGAAACCCACATAGACACGGGGAGAATGTGCAAACTCCACACAGACAGTGACCCAAGGCTGGAATTCAACCCGGGTCCCTGGCGCTGTGTGAGGCAGCAGTGCTAACCACTGAGCCGCCCCTCCTCAAACCTTGTGAAACTGAATTGTGAAATAAATGCAACTTGTTTTTGTAGCTCAAATAAAAAAGAAAAATCAAGGGGCTAGTTTCCTTTATCTATTTCTTGTTACAAAGCCATAGATGTGAATATTGGGTTAGATTTAATTTTGCAATCCAAACTGTGTACATTAAATCATGAACACTTCTACGATTTTGCTTCAAATAGGAAGAATTTGCTTGAACAAGGCATCACATCTTGTGCTGACAACTGTTAAGTAGATTTGATCAAGCATATATATATGAAATTCCCATAGAGTTGCTCTAAGTGTGGGCTGTAAACAGCACATAAACTGAAGGCAAAGGGCATCTAAAACTTGGTACTGTAAAGGTTTCACATCAGAAGAACCTGATGCTGAATTAATTGATGTAACTATGATACAATATCATATAGTTTGATAACTTGAGATGTGGTGGGAAACAGAAGTACCGTGGGCGACACGGTAGCACAGTGGTTAGCACTGCTGCTTCACAGCTCCAGAGACCTGGGTTCGATTCCCAGCTTAGGTCACTGTCTGTGTGGAGTTTGCACATTCTCCTCGTGTCTGCGTGGGTTTCCTCCGGGTGCTCTGGTTTCCTCCCACAGTCCAAAGATGTGCGGGTTAGGTTGATTGGCCATGCTAAAATTGCCCCTTAGAGTCTTAGGTAGGTTAGAGGGATTAGCGGGTAAATATGTAGGGATATGGGGGTAGGGCCTGGGTGGGATTGTGGTCAGTGCAGACTCGATGGGCCAAATGGCCTCTTTCTGCACTGTAGGGATTCTATGATTTCTTTCTATTTCTTTCTCATGTAGAGTACTGAAATGTACATAGATCTGTCAATGAACGAGAATTTTTTTTTATATGAATAACAGGCTATAATAGCGTTCTTAGGGTAACAGGCAAATGCTAAAGAAACGTCAGCTGAAAGTTTCCTAGCCTGCCCACCACGGGAATCGTAGCGGGCAAGACAGAAACTTTGACGGACCATTTAAAGATTCATTGAGCTCGGGCAGAAATTTCCAGTCTTGGGGAGCTTTGGGTTTATTATACCAAATAATCAGGTATTTGATTACCTGGTCCATCATGGATTACTGGATCTTTTTTGATTGCAAGGGAATTGGGAAGGAATTTTCCAGAGTTATTTTCTGAACTGTTGGCAATTTCGTTTTTGTTGACTCCAAGGGTTGAATTTCCATCTGGATGTGAAGGCTCAAAGGGCCACACTTAGTTTTTTTTTGGAGGAAATACAAAATCCCACCCGCCATCTAAACTCTGAACCCAAGCTCAAACAGTGACGAATAGGAGAGTATATCTTCTCAGCCATTAAAATATAGGGGTACTGAGAAGTAACAGGAGGATGAATTAGAATGGGTAAATTCAATGTCAAATCAGGTACAGGAAGAGAAATACAGGGAGGGATTAAACATTGGATTGAGAAAGAGAAAAGAGATATAAAGGAAAAATACAAACAAATGTAACATTTAAAATTTGAACTTTTTGTAATCTCCTAAAACAATTCACAGTTTTAGGACTGAGATTTCGTACTTTCCAGACTGTTTTCAGCCCACATTTTGAGCAACTTTATTCATATCTTTATTCATTTTCTGGGCAAGAATCCAGTTCTAGGAGAGAGGAAACACTGTGAGCCCTGGTTCTTGGGAATGAGTTGAGCCAAGTGGATCAAGTGCCAGGAGGATAATACTTAGGGAAGTAATCACTGGATAATAAAGTTGAGATTGACTCTGACAAAGGATGAAGAACAATCCAGAGAAAGAATAATTAACTGCGGAATGGCCAACTTCAGTGAGGTAAGAAAAGATCTAGGACAGATAAATTGGAATCAGAAACTTTGGCAGTTTGACAGCGGGCTGCCTTCAAAGACAAAGGCTGGGATTCTACTAGAAAAAATTCTAAGTGCCAAATTTGTGTGAAAACTGGAGTAATTCCCACTGTTTTTTTTTGTGTAGTATTCAGAATGAAAGTCCCACACTCTGAGCACTTAGAGTGCTCTAGTGAGATTCACTCCAAAAATTCAGCGGTGGGGCCTATTCCCGCCTGAGAGGCCGCAGCATAGTGCTGAGCGGGCCACTGGGCATGCACCGATCTCTCAGCACCCAGATCAACATTTGCGCAGTGGCCTCCCGAACACTGGCCAGTCCGATCACTGGCCAATCCCGTGACCCCGTATTGCTGCCCCTCCGATCCCCCCACCGATCCCCACCTGCCCCCCCACCCCCAATCACTGGCATCCCAGACCACTCCAGGAAAGTCCCGATGTCTCCCCTCCCACCAGCCCCGATCTCCCCAACCACCACTTCCCCCCACCGGAAGTCCCGACCCCCCTCTCCAGCAGTCCCGACCTCCCCCTGGCAGACCTGATCTCCCTCCAGCCCCCTCCCCACTGGCAACCCCAACACATACCCAGATGGCCAGCCCAGATCACCTCCTTCCCTCTCTCTGCCACCGATCCCAATGCATAGGGGCAGCAGGACCCCCCGTCTCCACTAATCGCCCCCATAGGTCCCACCCCCCAAACAGGCTGCTGCCCTTGCGCTGCCCCATTGGCACTGCCCAATGCCTGGTGGGCAGTGCCAAGGTGCCCCTGTGGCATTGACAGTTTGTCCCTTGGGCAGTGCCAGAACGTCAGACTGGTACTGCCAGGCTGGCACTGCCCAGGGAGGCGCCCCCCCTCATCCCTGACCCCCCTGGGGAGGCCTCAATGGCCTCTTTTCACTCCAGCGGGGTTGGCTGCCTGTTCCCCGTTAGTGGGGAGCAGTTGTAAACCCCGCTGGAGTGAACTACTTCTGGCGGGGGTTGGGGTGGGAGGGGGGAGGGGAGGGAGATGCTAGCAAGACCAGAGACTTCAGTCCTGGGCTCACTAATGAAATAGAAATTCTAATTTCAATATTTAAATCAGCTTCGTGCTGGAAACTGATGACTCCAAAAAACTTGGAGCCGGAGACCCGTGTTGCCCAGCGGGGAGCCCGCAAAATGATCTCTGCTGATGTCTCCCAGCCCGTTGCTTTGCTCGAGCAGTGCAGTGAGCTGGGAGAACTGTCCCCAAGATAGTTTGGGCATAGTCAAGGTAGATTTTCACAAAAGGGAAATATAGAACAAACAAAGCCAGAGCTCTCTGGGTGAAGAAAGAGATGGTGATGAAGATGAAGAATAAAAAGTGTGTTCATGATAGATGCCAGGTCAATAATGCAACTGAGAACCATGTTGAATATAGAAAATTCAGAGGTGACATGAGAATGAATGTAAGAGAAGCAAAGAGAGCTTATGAAGAGATTGGCAGCTAACATAAAGGGAATCCCAAAGTCTTCTACAGGAACATAAATAGTAAAAGGATGGCAAAGGTTGGAGTCGGGCAGATTAGGGAGCAAAAATGGGGATTTACACATGGAGGCAGGGGACACAGCTGAAGTATTGAATGAATACTTTGCATCTGCCTTTACCAAGAGAGAAGCTGCTGCTCAGGGCATGGTAAAAGAGGAGGTAGTTCAGACATTTTAGGGGTTTAAAATTGATAAGGAGGAGTTATTGGATAGGCTGTCTGGACTTACAGTTGATTAGGCACCCAGATCTTGGGGCAGCCCTGTGGCACAGTGGTTAGCACTGCTGCCTCACAGCGCCAGGGACCTGGGTTCGATTCCTGGCTTGGGTCATTGTCTGTGTGGAGTTTGCATATTCTCCCCGTGTCTGCGTGGGTTTCCTCCAGGTGCTTCCGTTTCCTCCCACAGTCTGAAAGACATGCTGATTTGATGCATTGACCCGAACAGGCGCCATAGTGTGGTAGCTAGGGGAATTTCACAGTAACTTTTTATTTATTTATTAGTCACAAGTAAGGCTTACATTAACACTGCAATTAAGTTACTGTGAAATTCCCCTAGTCGCCATAATCCTGCACCTGTTTGAATCAATACACCTAACCAGCACATCTTTCAGAATGTGGGAGGAAACCGGAGCACCCGGAGGAAACCCACGCAGTCACGGGGAGAACGTGCAAATTCCACACAGACAGCGACCCAAGCTGGGAATCAAACCCGGGTTGCTGGCGCTGTGAAGCAGCAATGCTAACCACTGTGCTATCATGCTACCCTCAACTTCATTGCAGCGTTAATGCAAGCCTTGTTTGTGACTAATAAATAAACTTTAGATCCAATGGGATGCATCCAAGGATACTGAGGGAAGTGAAAGTGGAAATTGTGGAAGCACCAGCCATAATTTTCTAATTTTCCTTGGACTCGGGGTCAGTTTCAGAGGGCTGGGGAATTGCCAATGTTACAACCCTTGTTCAAAAATCATGCAAAGATAAGCCCAGCAACTGCAGGCCAATCAGTTTAACCTTGGTGGTGGAGAAGCTTCTCAAAACAATAAATTGGGACAAAGTTAATAATAACTTGCACAAATATGAGTTAATTCGGGAAACCTGCACTCCTTTGTGAAGGGCATATTGTATTTAGCTAATTTGCTGGAGTTTTTAATGAGATAACAGAGAGGATTGATGAGGGTAATGCTGTAGATGTGGTGTACATGGACTTCCAAAGGCATTTGATAAAGTGCTGGATAACAGACTTGTGGGCAAAGTTACAACTCATGGAATGAAAGTCCAGCACCAACATGGATATAATATTGGTTGAGTGATAGGAAAACAGAGTCTAGTAGTTGATGGATGACGCCAGAGTGTAGCGACTTCTTGCAAGCTATGCCCAGCATACCCTCTTCCTGCTGCCATCAGACTTTTGAATGGACCTACCTTCTATTAAGCTGATCTTTCATTACACCCTCCCTATGACTGTAACAGTGCATTCTGCACCCTCCCCTTTCTTTCTCTATGTGCGGTATGCTTTGTATAGCGTGCAAGAAACAATACTTTTCACTGTACACCAATACATGCGACAATAATAAATCAAATTAAAAAAGAGAAGAGAAAGGTTTGTAATGGAGTTACCCAAGTGTTGTTGGGACCTTTGTTTTTCCTGATACAGGATAATGACCTAGGCATGACGTACAAAGTATAATTTCCAAATTTGTGAATAATACAAAACTTGGAAGCTTTATGAACTGTAATGAGAAGAGTGTAGGACTTCAAAAGGACATAAACATATCGGTGCAATTGAGAGACAGGTAGAAATTGAAATTCAATGCAGAGAAGTGTAAAGATATTCATCTTGTTAGGAAGAATATGCAGAGGCAATATAAAATAAAGCGTACAATCCTAAGGTGGATGCAGGAACAGAAGGACCTGGATGTATATGTGCATAAGTCATTGAAGATGATAAGAGAGGTTGAGAGCATGGTGAAAAAAGCATAAAGTATCCTAGGCTTTATTAATAAGAGTATACAGTAGAAGAACAAAGAGGGCTCTGTTGAACTTGTATAAAGCACTGGTTCAGCCTCAACTGGAACATAGTGTTCAATTTTGGGCACCACACTTTAGGAAAGACGTGAAGGTATTAGCAACAGTGCAGAAGAAAATGATGAGAATGGTTCCAGAGGTGGGGAACTTCAGTTAAGATGATAGATTGGAGAAGTTGGGACTGCTTTCCTTGGAGAATAGAAAGTTGAAAGGAGATTTGATTGAGGTATTCGAAATCAAGACTGGTCTGGACAGAGCAGATAGGGAAAAACTGTTCCAGCTGGTGGAAGGATCGAGAATGAAAGGGCACAGATTGAAAGCAATTGGCAAAAGAAGAAATGGAGACATGAGAAGAAACTTTTTTGTGCAGCAAATGGTTCAGATCTAGATTGTATTACATGAGAGTGTGATGGCAATAGGTTCAATGGGATGTCTAAGGGAGAATTGTATTATTTTCTGAAAATAATGTGCAGGGTTACAGGGAGAAGGTGGAGGAATGACACTCGGTACATTGCAAAGTTGGAGAGGCTGACACAGATACAACAGGGTGAATGGCCTCATTCTGTGCTGTAACAATTCTGTGATTGTGTGAAGAAAGTTTGATTGGGTAGATTTGAGTTTTTCATAATCTCCCAAAACCATGCACAATTTGTAGAATGAGACTGTGTACCTATCATTGTTCACTTTCTGGGCAAGAGGGGTTAATTGGTAGGCTTTAATTATTATCACACTATTAAAAGGGTTAATGAAAGACTTAACTTTCTGTGGCGAATTTATTGAACACTTGAGCAACAACTTCATGAAAATCAAATACAGTTTAAGTGTGACATGAAGCTAATGGCGGAGTAGCACAAATCATTCAGTAACTTGTGGGACTTTGCAATTCACCAGGTTCAACAAATTCTGACCCAAAAGTCTCATGAAAAGTTCAGGTCTTGTTGATGACTGAAAGAACAATTGGAAGATACTGCCATCTGCTGTGACATTTGATGTATACAGTATCCAACCATGGGACTAAGATTAATATGATTCCAGAACACACATTGGTGAGTATTAATTGCCCACATTATTTGGATTCTTTACTCTTTACTCTTTTGATTCTTTTACCATAATAAATTCCTTGCTAATAAGGAAAGTTATGTGATTCATTTCAAGAGGGACGGACATACAATTTATATAAAAGCAAATTGCTGCGGATGCTGGAATCTGAAACAAAAGCAGAAAATGCTGGAAAATCTCAGAATGGGGTCATCCAGACTTGAAACATTAGCTTTATTCTCTCTCCACAGATTCTGTCTGTTGGAGGTATTGAACCTGCAAGAAGATACTGCAATGTTTTGATATTACAAGGTAGGTGGGATATGTGCAAAAGAAGGATTAAAGGTAAAAGCACACAGGATAATGGAGCAGCACAATGTGATAAAAACAGAACTTTAACAAGTTTAAAGTAACAAGATGATGACCTAATCGAAATCTCACATGTAACACATTGTACATGGCACAATGGCACAGTGGTTAGCGCTGCTGCCTCACAGCGCCAGGGGCTCAGGTTAGATTCCTGACTTGGGTCACTGTCTGTGTGGAGTTTGCACGTTCTCCCCGTGTCTGTGTGGGTTTCCTCCAGGTGCTCTGGTTTCCTCCCACATTAGAACATAGAACATAGAACAGTACAGCACAGAACAGGCCCTTCGGCCCACGATGTTGTGCCGAGCTTTATCTGAACCCAAGATCAAGCTATCCCACTCCCTATCATCCTGGTGTGCTCCATGTGCCTATCCAATAACCGCTTAAATGTTTCTAAAGTGTCTGACTCCACTATCACTGCAGGCAGTCCATTCCACACCCCAACCACTCTCTGCGTAAAGAACCTACCTCTGATATCCGTCCTGTATCTCCCACCACGAACCCTATAGTTATGCACCCTTGTAATAGCTCCATCCACCCGAGGAAATAGTCTTTGAACGTTCACTCTATCTATCCCCTTCATCATTTTATACACCTCTATTAAGTCTCCCCTCAGCCTCCTCCGCTCCAGAGAGAACAGCCCTAGCTCCCTCAACCTTTCCTCATATGACCTACCCTCCAAACCAGGCAGCATCCTGGTAAATCTCCTCTGCACTCTTTCCAGCGCTTCCACATCCTTCTTATAGTGAGGTGACCAGAACTGCACACAATATTCCAAATGTGGTCTCACCAAGGTCCTGTACAGTTGCAGCATAACCCCACGGCTCTTAAACTCCAACCCCCTGTTAATAAAAGCTAACACACTATAGGCCTTCTTCACAGCTCTATCCACTTGACTGGCAACCTTTAGAGATCTGTGGATATGGACCCCAAGATCTCTCTGTTCCTCCACAGTCTTCAGAACCCTACCTTTGACCCTGTAATCCACATTTAAATTTGTCCTACCAAAATGAATCACCTCACATTTATCAGGGTTAAACTCCATTTGCCATTTTTCAGCCCAGCTTTGCATCCTATCTATGTCTCTTTGCAGCCTACAACAGCCCTCCACCTCATCCACTACTCCACCAATCTTGGTGTCATCAGCAAATTTACTGATCCACCCTTCAGCCCCCTCCTCTAAGTCATTAATAAAAATCACAAAGAGCAGAGGACCAAGCACTGATCCCTGCGGCACACCGCTAGCAACCTGCCTCCAATCCGAAAATTTTCCATCGACCACCACCCTCTGTCTTCGGTCAGACAGCCAGTTACCTATCCAATCGGCCAACTTTCCCTCTATCCCACACCTCCTCACTTTCATCATAAGCCGACCATGGGGGACCTTATCAAACGCCTTACTAAAATCCATGTATATGACATCAACTGCCCTACCTTCATCAACACACTTAGTTACCTCCTCAAAAAATTCTATCAAATTTGTGAGGCACGACTTGCCCTTCACGAATCCGTGCTGACTATCTCGGATTAATCCGCATCTTTCTAAATGGTCGTAAATCCCATCCCTAAGGACCCTTTCCATCAATTTACCAACCACCGAAGTAAGACTAACCGGTCTATAATTACCAGGGTCATTTCTATTCCCTTTCTTAAACAGAGGAACAACATTCGCCATTCTCCAGTCCTCTGGCACCATCCCCGTGGACAGCGAGGACCCAAAGATCAACGCCAAAGGCTCTGCAATCTCATCCCTTGCCTCCCACAGAATCCTAGGATACATTTCATCAGGCCCAGGGGACTTATCGACCTTCAGTTTATTCAAAACTGCCAAGACATCCTCCCTCCGAACATCTATTTCCTCCAGCCTATTAGCCTGTAACACCTTCTCTTCCTCAAAAACATGGCCCCTCTCCTTGGTGAACACTGAAGAAAAGTATTCATTCATCACCTCGCCTATCTCTACTGACTCCATACTCAAGTTCCCACTACTGTCCTTGACCGGCCCTAACCTCACCCTGGTCATTCTTTTATTCCTCACATAAGAGTAAAAAGCCTTGGGGTTTTCCTTGATCCGACCCGCCAAGGACTTCTCATGTCCCCTCCTAGCTCTCCTCAGCCCCTTTTTCAGCTCATTCCTTGCTAACTTGTAACCCTCAATCGAGCCATCTGAACCTTGTTTCCTCATCCCTACATAAGCTTCCCTCTTCCTTTTCACAAGACATTCCACCTCTTTTGTGAACCATGGTTCCCTCACTCGGCCATTTCCTCCCTGCCTGACAGGAACATACCTATCAAGGACATCCAGTATCAAGGACATTCTGAAAGACGTGCTGCATTGACCTGAACAGGTGCCGTAGTGTGGCGACTAGGGGAATTTCACAGTAACTTCATTGCAGTGTTAATGTAAACCTTACTTGTGACTAATAAATAAAAACATAAATAAACTTGTAACGTGAAAAAGTATAAGAATGTGTAAGAACCCATGATTAACAGAGTAGTCCGGAAGCAAGCTGGAATTATAGGTTTGCGTGCTCTCCCACATGTACATTGAATAAAACCGTTTGTGTTGAAGCTCTGTATGGTCTTGGAGACTGTTCATTCAATCCCGCTAACAATACTCTTGGGTGGTCGAAAGGATTCTTTGTTGGTAAAGTTTGGGAAACCCTACTCTAGTGTAATTTGAATGTAGGAACTTGGTCTCTCACACAATCCCCTCAGGAATCTTTCGTGCGATCTCTTAACTTTTTACAAACAAAATAGTTGCTTGGCAGCTACGGAGCACTGTCTGGCAGCAAGGTCAAAAGCTAACACGTAGTTCTGCTGCCAGCATACATCAAGTCAGTTGATAGCATCAGTCAGTCAGCCATCTTTGTAGATTGGCACCATTATGCCCACTTAAATGGCTGCTGTGCCCAGACCACACTATTTTGTGACAAAGTTTTAGATAAGTTTGATTTATGTAGGATGTAAGAAGAGTCAAAGTAATAAGATGTGAGATTTAGAAGGGCAGACACGAGGCGGGAGAAAGCTGCTAAGAAAGAATAGAAAGTCAAATATTTCGATGCAAATGTTAGAAATGTAATGTTAGAAATGTTTTGTTTGAACACATTGTTTGAACACATTGTTTGAACACATTGCCCACTTATTTTATGCTTTGTTATTTATGTTTACAACAGCCTTTTCGAAGAACATTCATATGGTATGGACTTCTTCACAGAGGTGATGATTTGTGGACAATACCCTGTTGGGCTAAACAGGTTTGTTGTGGTGTCATCTGGTAGGGTAGCAAGAAGAAGGTAAAGCTGAGATACTGTAGTTGAGGTGAACTGAGGGACAGCCTAAGAAAAAGAGGGATTGAAAGGAGAATATTCTTCAATTTCTGTTGGGTTGCTGGTTTTATTGATTTTGCACATTCAGTTTTGATTTGGGAAGCTGTCAAACTCAACAGTGTGGGTGACTTTGATCAATATAAAACAAACAAAAATGAAGCAGCTTCTTCACATCTCCCCAGTTTTGACTTCCATTAACTTTGATTCAACAACACTGCTCTCTAAATAAACATTCATCTGAGCGGGACCCTGAGCAACAAGCTGCCTCTCAATGTGGGGTTAGATATAAAATGCTGCACGGCCATTTAAAGGCAAGTTCAACATAACGTTCTGAGAAAATAGTCCAAACATCTGGAAGAGTTATTTAATGTTTCAGCAGATGAACCCCCAAATCTACAGATGTAGGTTCTGCTGCATGAGGTGTATGTAAAGAGACAGCCTTGTTGGGCAATCCAGAACATATCTACAGAAGGAGCACTACAGCATGGCTTGAGATAGTTGGTGACATATGCCAGAAAGTATGAATATGTAAATGCTTGGTGAGGGTAGAAACCGACTTTTAAACATTATACACCTGCTCATCTTTTCCTCACTTTCCTGACATTCTCTTTACCCCACTTACATTTAAAAAGTTCCTTTCAGGGCATCAGAACATCCCAAGCACTTTACAGGCAATGAAGTACTTTTATGTGTGGCCACTATTTTAATGAAAGAAATATGGCAACCAATTTGCACACAGCAAACTGCCACAAACAGCAATGTAATAATGTGTTTTTGTGATATTATGAGGTGAATATTGGCTGGGACACCGCAAATAACTCTACTGTTCTTTGAAAGTTGCTTGTACTGTTGAAAATGCGATGATACTGTGCCCTTAAAAAATGTATTTTTTATCATGTTTCTTGTAAAGGATATGTTTAAAAGTCAGCTTTGTTTTATATGGTGCCAATTTGTCTAGGCAGCAGGCAGCTCAAATGTTGAGAATGCAGGATAATGACTGATTTTCGTCTGTTTGTCAACAGGAAGCTCAAAATCTGACAGGCTAAGGCCCATTGCCAGCTGAGGCCTTTCATCTGGGCAGGTGGCCACCTAATTGTCCCTTGCAGCCTTGCCCCTGCTCTTCTACTCCCATGATGCCAGCCACTTTTGAAAACCCGGACACCGAGTGCTCACTTTCCTTGCAACCTGGGCAAAACCAAAGGGACCTCCTTACCAAGTGACTAGTCGCCATTTGTTCCACTGGCCCTCTTATAGGGCTGGGTTGTTGTCTGGGCAGCCATAACTGACTCCTCACTGTGTACCCACCTTCCCCTCATTGTCCTGAAACTGACAACTTCCACAAACTGTCCACCATTTTAAGTATCCCATCATTCCTTTCAGCATCCTTTTTGAATGATTTGTATCCATTCAATAATCGAAGTAGAAAATCAGTCCCTCACAGCTCACTTTGTGGCAGCAGCTGTGCAAACTATTACATTCCATTTAGTGCCCTGATTGTAACAGAAAAGATTTGAGTCAATGAGTTACAATAATAATCACACATGCCTTGTGATATAACTGCAAATAGATTTGTATTTTCTTCAGTAATTAGGAAGACAACCAGTGAATAAGGCAATGCTTCAGAATTATCTCCACATGTCCAAGATAGTAATGTTCCCATAATAAAGTACATATTTTAGCATTAACTGCGAAGCATATGCACAGCTCACTGCAGAACTGAACAAGTATTTATTGATACTTCACAATATTTTTGTATGTCGAGTGCGAGATGTATTAATTGGAGATGGGAAGCAGGATCAACTTTCAGCACAATCTGTCACTGATGATTTGGAACCCATTTCTGGATCTCTATTACGTTTTCATGTAATGAAACTATTATTTCACATATGTAATGATGAATAAGTAAGTGAGTAAGTTTATTTATTAGTCACAAGTAAGGCTTACATTAACACTGCAACAAAGTTACTGTGAAATTCCCCTGGTCGCCACACTTCGGTGCCTGTTTGGGTCAATGCACCGAACCAGCACATCTTTCAGACTGTGGGGGGAAGCTGGAGCACCCAGAGGAAACAGACACAGTGACCCATGCCAGGAATCGAACCTGGGTCCCTGGCACTGTGAGGCAGCAGTGCTAACCACTGTGTCACCGTGCCACCCCAATATCCATCCATAATATTTAGTCGTAAGTTGTTTTGAAAGAGAATATATAGAGGTCCCTATTAGAATCATAAAATACCTACTGTGCAGAAGGAGGCCATTTGGCCCACTAAGCCTGCAGCAACAACAATCCTACCCAGGCTCTATCCCCATAACCCCAGGTATTTACCCTGCTAATTCACCTGATACTAAAGGTTAATTTAGTATGGCCAATCAACCTAACCTGCACATCTCTGGACAATTGGGAGGAAACCGGAGCACCCAGAGGAAACCCACACAGACAAAAGATGCATTTTCATAAATGACCTGGATGAGGAAGTGGAGGGATGGGTTGGTAAGTTTGCTGACGACACCAAGGTAGGTGGTGTTGTGGATAGTTTGGAGGGATGTCAGAAGTTGCAGCGAGACATAGATAGAATGCAAGACTGGGCGGAGAAGTGGCAGATGGACTTCAACCCGGATAAGTGTGTAGTGATCCATTTTGGCAGATCCAATGGGATGAAGCAGCAGTATAATATGAAGGGTACCATTCTTAGCAGTGTAGAGGATCAGAAGGACCTTGGGGTCCGGGTCCATAGGACTCTTAAATCGGCCTCGCAAGTGGAGGATGCGGTCAAGAAGGCGTACGGCGTACTGGCCTTCATTAATCGAGGGATTGAGTTTAGGAGTCGGGAGATAATGCTGCAGCTTTATAGGACCCTGGTTAGACCCCACTTGGAGTACTGCGCGCAGTTCTGGTCACCTCATTACAGGAAAGATGTTGAAGCCATTGAAAGGGTGCAGAGGAGATTTACAAGGATGTTGCCTGGATTGGGGGGCATGCCTTATGAGGATAGGTTGAGGGAGCTTGGTCTCTTCTCCCTGGAGAGACGAAGGATGAGAGGTGACCTGATAGAGGTTTACAAGATGTTGAGAGGTCTGGATAGGGTAGACTCTCAGAGGCTATTTCCAAGGGCTGAAATGGTTGCTACGAGAGGACACAGGTTTAAGGTGCTGGGGGGTAGGTACAGAGGAGATGTCAGGGGTAAGTTTTTCACTCAGAGGGTGGTGGGTGAGTGGAATCGGCTGACGTCGGTGGTGGTGGAGGCAAACTCGTTGGGGTCTTTTAAGAGACTTCTGGATGAGTACATGGGATTTAATGGGATTGAGGGCTATAGATAGGCCTAGAGGTAGGGATATGATCGGCGCAACTTGTGGGCCGAAGGGCCTGTTTGTGCTGTGGCTTTCTATGTTCTGTGTGCAAACTCCACACAGACGGTCACTCAAGGCTGGAATTGAACCCAGGTGCTTGGTGCTATGAGGCAGCAGTACTAACTACTATGCCACCCACCCTATTCTGTGCAGTAATATGGATTATCGAACTCCTGGCATTAGTTCCATCAAACCCACCTTTTCTTTTACAAAGCTGTCATTGCTGCTTCTTTTGGAAATAGATCTCAGGTTTCTAACTGCCTGCATGACAGTGTGATCCCATAGTTATTGTAGAAATTAATACCCTATGAAGGAAGGAAGCAAGCACAATGGTAACAGCTCGACACCGAGTACAAGCCAGAGTGAGAGCTTGAGAACTGGTAAGTGAAGGAATGTTAAGAGTTAATTATCAGTGTTAATCATTTTCTAAAATCTAATTAATTTGAATTTAACTACAATTTGCTGTTAAAGTTAAATGTCTTTCATTCTCAATGAGAGATGAACAAGCTGTCTGCTGGAGATATTTAGTTAGTTAGCTGGTTAGAACTGATTTCTGCAGCCCAGCTGTGTTTCCTCATCTGTGTAGAATTTCAGCTGATATAGTACAGGTGGTCTTGCTAAGCACAAAGTACCTGAACACAAAGATATCAGATCATCACAGAGTTCGGCTCCAGACACAGAGTGTGAGGCTGGGAACTTGATAAGGGAGGAAATTTTGTGCAGGGAGGAGCAGTTACTAATCTCCACCCTTTGGAATCTTTATGAATGATTTGTATGAAGAGACTGACTGTATTGTTGCCAAAGTTTCTGACAAAGGTAAGTAAGTTGTGAGGAGGATTCAAAGAGTCTGAAAAGGGATATAGATACCTGAGTGAGAAAAAATGTTAGAAGATGGGGAAAAATGTGCAGAATTGTGAAGATGTCCACTTTGGCAGGGAGAATAGAAAAGCAGAATGAGTTAACTGGAGAATGCATGCAATGCGGAGAGTCCTGAATGTCTTTATGCATGAATCACAAAAAGTTAGCATGCAGGTACAGCAGGAAATTAGAAGGCAAATTGAATGCTGGTCTTTATTGCAAGGGGGAATGGAATGTAAAGGTAGGGATGTATAACAAGGACATTGGTGAGATTCCACCTGGAATAAAGTACATATTTTTTTGTCCCCTTACTTAAGGAAAGATATACTTGTGTTAATTAAGAAAGCAAATGTAATGTTGTCATTTATCTCAAGAGGCTTGGAATACAAAAGCAGGGATGTACTTCTGAGGCTTTATAAAGCACTGGTTAGGCCCCATTTGGAGTACTGTGAGCAATTTTGGGCCCCACACCTCAGGAAGGACATACTGGCACTGGAGCGGGTCCAGCGGAGATTCACACGGATGATCCCAGGAATGGTAGGCCTGACATACGATGAACGTCTGAGGATCGTGGGATTATATTCATTGGAGTTTAGGAGGTTGAGGGGAGATCTGATAGAAACTTACAAGATAATGAACGGCTTAGATAGGATGGACGTAGGGAAGTTGTTTCCATTAACAGGGGAGACTAGGACGCGGGGGCACAGCCTTAAAATAAAAGGGAGTCACTTTAGAACAGAGATGAGGAGAAATTTCTTCAGCCAGAGAGTGGTGGGTCTGTGGAATTCATTGCCACAGAGGGCTGTGGAGGCCGAGACGTTGAGCGTCTTCAAGACAGAAATTGATTAAATTCTTGATTTCTCGAGGAATTAAGGGCTATGGGGAGAGAGCGGGTAAATGGAGTTGAAATCAACCATGATTGAATGGTGGAGTGGACTCGATGGGCCGAATGGCCTTACTTCCGCTCCTATGTCTTATGGTCTTATGGAAGCAGTTCAGACAAGTTCACTGGGCCAATTCCTGGGATAAAGGGGTTGCCTTGAGGAAAGCGGGTTGGACTATACTCATTGGTGTTTAGAAACACAAGGTTCTGTGAAGGCTCGGAAGGTACAAGCTGACGGGATAGTTCCCCTCATGGGAGAATCTAGAACCAGGGGGCACAGTTTCTAAATAAGGCATCTCCCAGTTAAGACTGGGATGAGGAGGGATTTCCTCTTGCAGCAGTGTTTGGAATTCCCTAGCGAGCAGTGGAGGCTGGCAGACAGAATATGCTCAAGGCTGAGTGAGACAAAATTGACAAGGAAGTCAAGATGAGGGACAGACAGGAAAGTGGAGTTAAGGCCACATCAGATTAGCCACGATCTTATTGATGACTGGGGTGCCAAATGGCCTACCTTTGCGCCTATTTCTTATGATCCGACTCCAGCGCCTCTCGCTATAGTCAATGAGGGCATTTAATAGATATCCTCCTTTAGCACTCCTGTTGTATTCTTAAAAAAGGCATGCTAAATAAAAAAAAATCACTTTCCCATAAGAAAATATGCAATCAGGGTGGGTGAAATCCCTGGCTCAATTTCACATCAAAAATCTGTTGGCTGCCTCGAATCCAACTGGCCCAAAATCCCTTTCACCACTCTTAACGACTGAACAGTACAAACATTTTCAACTTGCCTTCTGCTCACCTCTTCCACACTTCCTCTCTCTCAGGAGAGCAGCAGCAAGAGTAGCTGTGAGTGGGAGGTAGGGATCAGGAGAGAGGAGGGGCAGCGAATTGGGAATGTCAGGGAGGGAGGCAGTGAGCAGCAGTTTGTTACATTTTAAAACTAGGCTTACCTAGCAGGAGAGAACAGCAAAATAGGGAAATGAGGATACAGTTCTGAACTGGTTTTGTATACTTTAAAATGGAATACCAGTAAAACAGGGAAATTAGAATACCGGCCCGGACTGTTTTTTCCCTTCTGGGCAGGAACTCTGCGGAAATGAAAACAGCGGCAGCACTGCTGGGGAACGTCCCCAATTTGCCAACTGCATGAAAATAAAAAGGCACAATTAGAATGCCCTGTAATTGGTGGAAACACATGTCTCAATGGTGTAATTTAAAGTGGTCAGCTAAGTTTAACAACAAAGATAAAAGAATGAAAATGTTGCCACACAGTTTTTTAACCAGTTAGTACAGCTTTATTAAATAGGTGTTACTTGTTTGCAGTCCAGGATGGAAGAGAGGGAAAATCTCTCTCCTGCCTCTGATGATGTCACCATGTAATCATGTGATACATTACACATTGGTTTACAATACATAACATTCAAATGTAACATCATGCATCAGAATGCATGTTGGTATTTTAGGAGGAGGAGTAGGGGACGCCACCACACATGTGCCAGCATCTGGATCAAGTTGTCACTCCATTTCACATTGATGAGGCTTGCAGTCATGGCTTCTTCCCCTCCAGGGCAAGGTGTCCGGCCATCAGGAGCTGCCGACCAGTCAAAATGTCAGCAGCACCACCAGTAATGGTGGCCACAGCTGAGACAGCAGCAGCCCTAGTCCAGTGGTTATATAGCGGGCCCAGAGGGTGGTTATGTATGGTTGGGACTTGTCAGGAGAGCGGGGTCAACAAGCAGAAGAGGCCCTTTCCCCTGGGGAACCCTACATGGGCCAAAGAGTACTCAATCAGGAGACTAACCCCTAACCCAAAGGAACGCTGCAGCAGCCTCCTCGGGTGGTAAAATACCAGCGAGAGTGGGAAGAGGCCATTAATTGGCCACCCAAGCGTCTCAAATGGTCTCAGGGCAAGTGGGTAAAATCCCAGTGGCATTAGGAAGGTGACATTCAGGATATTCCCTACCCTTCCTATGTGATTTTATGCCCTGGTATAAAATCCCAGCCAATGTTAGTGTTGAAAAACTGTCAAAACTACCTTCAGGTGAACAATTTCTCCTTTTCCATGCAACATATCCACACTAATAATTTTACCTCCTTTATCCGCAACAATTCAAATTTGTGCACTAATTCATACAGCAAACAAAAAGATACAGTAGCGCTTTGCCAGAGTTAATCTGCAGTAAAAGCAAAAAAGGCAGTTATTTATGACTATAGATAAATGTATAACATAAGAACAGGAGTAGATCACCTCAAAGTCGCTCCACCATTGGAGTTAGACCAGGGATTCTGGAACTTTTACAGCCACGGAACCCTTTTGATCTCCCAAGAGTACTGACAGAACCCCTCAGAAAGGTTCTTATTGCGTTGAAGAATAAAACTACAAAATAATTGTTTTTGCGCAATAGGTACAAGCATACAAAAAACTAATTTATAGAAGTCCTTTCCAATTCTTTTGTGTATATTATAATTAAAAAGTTTTCTTCTTATTTTTAATGGGAGGAGTTATGTTTCTCCTTGGCTTCAATCGGCTAATGGGAGGATTAGAATCATAGAATCTACAGTGCAGAAGGAGGTCATTCGGCCCATTGAGTCTGCACCAACCATAATCCCACCCATATCCCCATTATCCCATGCATTTATCCTAGCTAGTTTCCCTGACACGAAGGGGCAATTTAGCATAGCCAATCCACCTAACTCACACATCTTTGGACTGTGGAAGGAAGCCGGAGCACCTGGAGAAACCCACGCAGACACAGGGAGAACATGCAAACTTCGCACAGACAGTGACCCAAGCCAGGAATCGAACTCGGGTCCCTGATGCTGTGAGGCAGCAGTGCTAACCACTGTGCCGCTTGCTGCAGGAGAGCTGGATTCTCATATCATACACTTTCTCACCTCTCTCTCACACTCAGTTACGTAAACTCACTCTCACCTCTCCTCTCACACGCACGCCATCACCTTTCACTCACACACCCGCCCTCATACACACTCACCTCTTTTACACACATATACACTGACAACACCTCACTCTCACCTCTCATACACACCTCTCCCTCACTCACACCTTACTCTTACACATACCTCTCTTACACACACACACTCACTTCTCTCTCTTACACACTCACTCAGCTTGCCTGACTTCCGCACAATTACATCCGCCTACCTTCACTCCCAACCAATCATGGCCGCCTTCCCGTTACTCTGCTCTCCCATCTCTCTGCGCTCCCCGTCATTTCACTTTCCACTCTCCCCATCACTCCACTATCCCTGTTGCTCTCCCCATCACTCTGCGCTCCCCGTCACTTCATTCTCTGTGCTCCCTGTCGTTCTGCTCTCCTGGTCACTCTGCGTTCCCCGCAGCTCCGCTCTGCATTGCTCCGTGCTCCCTGCGGCTCCGCTCTCTGCATAGCTCCACGCTCCCCTTCCCTCTGCTCTCTGTAGTCCCCATCATTCAGCTCTCCTCGTAGCTCCGCACTCCCTGTCATTCCGCGCTCCCCATCGCTCTGCACTCCCATCTCCCTGCCATTCTACTCTCGCCTGGATCTGGAAATTTAAAGACTTTGTTTCGTACTGTTTCCAGCTCATCGAATCAGGGTCTGGATTCTGGAGAAGCCAGCCGCGGATTAGACAAGCAGCTTTGAAACATTTTTCAAATTTTATGTATCAACCTGGTCTGCTGTGGAAGCTTGATTGGGAGACCCTGAGTTAGATTATACCTCATCAGTATCTCAACTCCAATTACCCCCCTGTTCTCTACACACCTCAATAAATTATTTTTGGGTAAGGATACCAATCTCAATCTTGAACTTTTGTTTATGAATTCTTTGCGTTGGTTATATTCAAATCTACATTTCTTAAGATCTTATATGATCTTGGCTTTGTCAAGGGCAGATCGTGCCTTACGAGCCTGGTGGAATTCTTCGAAAATGTCACCAAATACATTAACGAAGGGAAAGCGGTAGATGTGGTTTATATGGATTTTAGCAAGGCGTTCGATAAGGTCCCCCATGCAAGGCTTCTTGAAAAAGTGAGAGGGCATGGGATCCAAGGGGCTGCTGCCCGGTGGATCCAGAACTGGCTTGCCCAAAGGAGGCAGAGAGTGGGTATTGATGGGTCTTTTTCTAATTGGACGTCAGTCAGCAGTGGTGTGCCCCAGGGATCTGTTCTGGGACCCTTGCTGTTTGTCATTTTTATAAATGACCTGGATGAGGAAGCGGAGGGATGGGTTGGTAAGTTTGCTGACGACACGAAGGTTGGTGGGGTTGTGGATAGTCTGGAGGGATGTCAGAAGTTACAGAGGGACATAGATAGGATGCAAGACTGGGCGGAGAAGTGGCAGATGGACTTCAACCCAGATAAGTGCGTCGTGGTCCATTTTGGTAGGTCAAATGGGATGAAGGAGTACAATATAAAGGGAAAGACTCTTAGTACTGTAGAGGATCAGAAGGACCTTGGGGTCCGGGTCCATAGGACTGTGAAATCGGCCCCGCAGGTGGAGGAGGTGGTTAAGAAGGCGTATGGTGTGCTGGCCTTTATCAATCGAGGGATTGAGTTTAGTAGTCTGGGGATAATGATGCAGCTATATAAGACACTAGTCAGACCCCACTTGGAGTACTGTGCTCAGTTCTGGTCGCCTCACTATAGGAAGGATGTGGAAAAGATTGAAAGGGTGCAGAGGAGATTTACAAGGATGTTGCCTGGATTGAGTGGCATGCCTTATGAGGATAGGCTGAGGGAGCTTGGTCTTTTCTCCTTGGAGAGACGAAGGATGAGAGGAGACCTAATAGAGCTGTATAAGATGTTGAGAGGCATAGATCGGGTGGACTCTGAGGCTTTTTCCCAGGGTGGAAATGTCTGCTACGAGAGGACACAGGTTTAGGGTGCTGGGGAGTAGGTACGGGGAGATGTTAGGGGTAAGTTTTTCACACAGAGGGTGGTGGGTGAGTGGAATCGGCTGCGTCAGTGGTGGTGGAGGCGAACTCAATAGGGTCTTTTAAGAGACTCCTGGATGAGTACATGGAGCGTAATAGGATGGAGGGTTATAGGTAGGTCTAGAAGGTAGGGATGTGTTCGGCACAACTTGTGGGCCGAAGGGCCTGTTTGTGCTGTAGTTTTTCTATGTTTCTATGAAACAATTTCTCTGCTCCTGGACATTATGCAAAAAATTATATAACTGTACTTAAAATTGCTTTGCATGATGGTTTTTTATGACCTTAGGACATTTCAACACCGTTAATATTCAATTAATTAATTTTTGAAGTATAATGTTACGTAGGTAAACACAATATTTATTTGCAGCCAGGTACCAGGCAAACAGAAAATGAGATATCAATTAATCAGCCTCTGGCAGTATAAAAGTTTAAAACTCAGAAGGCAGCTAGTGAAACCTGCATTCACTCCTTTCTGAAAGTTATTTAAGATTCTGGTGCCACCACTGATAGGGCATTCCATGTTCTTGCATCAATTATATTGAAAAGAAATCCCTTACTTTCAGTGATTTTAATTGTGCCTCAAGTAGTTGACTCAACAACCAGTGGAAATAGCTTTTCGCAATTTATTTCATTAAAACCCACAACCTGATCACCTCCCATGCTTCTGAACACCAGAGAATATACACCCATTCCACTTAATCACTCATAATACAGGCCCTCTAATTCCACGAAAAATATATGCTTCTTTAGGTAAGGAAATCAAACTCTAGGCAGTACCGTCTGCCCTATGTCTTCATAGGGGCGGCACCGTGGTTAGCACTGCTGCTTCACAGTGCCAGGGACCTGGGTTCAATTCCCGGGTTGGGGAGTTTGCACATTTTCCCAGTGTCATCGTGGGTCCCCTCTGGGGTGCTCCGGTTTCCTCCCACAGTCTGAAAGATGTGCTGGTTAGGTGCATTGGCCTGAACAGGCGCCGGACTGTGGCGACTAGGGGAATTTCACAGTAGCCTCATTGCAGTGTTAATGTAAACCTTACTTGTGACTAATAAGTAGACTTGATCCAGATCCTGGAAGGGGATCTGAATCTGAGGTCTTCTGGGGCAAGTGATCTACGAACTAAACCAACCTAACACTGATTAAATAAACAAAAACAGAAAATGCTGGAAAATCTCAGCAGGGCTGACAGCATCTGTGGGGAGAGAGTAGAGCCAATGTTTCGAGTTTAGGTGACCCTTCAGCAGAGCTGAGAGCAAAGAGAATCAGCAGATTTATACTATGGGGGTAGGGGGTATGGAATGGGACAAAGGGAATAGAAATGAGGGTACAAAAGGCTGATTTGATTTGATTATAAGTGTCCAATAGTGATCAGAATGAGTGAATGGCAGAAGAGGTCTTCTGTATCCTCATTTACGTCCCTTTTCTCCCATTCCACCGCCCACTTGCATCTCCACAGATGCTGTCAGACTTGCTGACATTTTCCAGTATTTTCTGTTTTTTTTCCAGATTCCAGCATCTGCAGTATTTTGCTTTTAACTGATTATATACAACTGGAATTTAGAAAATGGTAACAAAAAATATCAAAGGTCATGTTACAGCTCCCACCCCCCCCCCCCGCATCCTTTGTTTGAAGCTGATGCTGTATAGTTAACAGAGGTGATTCTTACTTGGTACAAGAAAGGCTTAATAAATTGCATTTGAGCATTAGTTTAAAAGGTACAGTTGCGAATTCAATTACCCCAATGTACCATGGGTAGAAGCTATGACATTCTGTCCAACGTTCAGTCTACAGTTCATCTTCATTCACCCTCCAAGCATTGAATTCTCCACACTGGAGGTGGTTCCTAGCACCCGGTTCTATCCCACAAACAGGAATCGACAAATTTTGTCCAAGCACATTTTCTCCCGTATTCCTCCCAGTTTATCCAACCCTACTGATACATTCAGGCACAGATGGTGCTGGAGCCTCTCATTGTTCTTTTAGGGTGTGCACAAGCTTCTACTGTCTCTTGGTAAATGGCCCATGATGTAGACCTTTATACTACGTAATGAAGTCTCAAAACAACGTCGCTATACGTTTTAAATTCGAGGAATGAATGTAGCCTATCAAAGCAACAAGATTAAATGTAATGGGCCTTGGTAGAATACTATATATTCATTGATCCAACTTGTAAATCGGGAGAGGAATCAATAGCATGTTTGGTAGACAGGGAAAACGTATCAATTGTAGCATTTTTAATCTATTGTTAATTGTGTGCCGCATTGTTTAATTCCATCCCCCCCCCCCTCCCCCCTTCCATACCCTTTGACTCAACAGAAAGGAAATATGGTTTAATCAGATATGCCTGAAATGTAAAACCTATTGCAATGTTGCAAGCTAATTGTGGTAAATACAATATTATGCAATTAAAGCCTACAACTTGATTTGAATTTATTTGTTAGTAAAATTTATACGTACTGCAGGCAATGGTACTGGCAATTTGTCCTGGAAGCCTAAAACTATCCGACGGCAGTTAGATTGCTCCAATTGTTTGAACCACATTTCACGACTCACCACTCTGTCTTAAAGTTGGGATAGGAGACAATATGGAACTGCTCTATGGTGAATCTTTGAAGTTGTCTTTAAGCATGTCACTGCGGGAGTCTTCACAATAATTTACTCCCACGTCAACTTTATTACACAACAGACTCATTATATAATTAAACGGACTGCTAGGTGGTTTTATTTTGAATGCAAACAGAAACTGCTGGAAACGCTCAACAGAATCTGTGGAAAGAGAAAAGCAGTAATTCATGTCGCTAACCTTTCATCAGAATTAAAGAAAAGCGACCTGAAACATAACTTTCTTTCCTCCAAAGCGGCTGTCTGACTTGCTGAGTATCTCCAGCAGTTTGTTTGCATTTCAGATTTTCAGCATCTGCAGTATATTATCTTTGTATGTGCATTTTGTATTTGTTTTCATAGAATCCATATAGTGCAGAAGGAGGCCATTCTGCCCATTGAGTCTGCACCAACCATGTTCTCAGTAAATGATGGCAGATTCAATATCGTTCTTCGCTAACTTTCACTGTTTGAGTATGTAGAGGCAAAAATAGTTTTGTTCAACATTTGACTTCTTTTTGGCTTTATGTGGAGGTATCCCATTTGGAAGAAGCAATTGATAAACCGTTACACATTTTGAATCATAAAAGCATGTTTATGAGCAATGATGCAATATTACTCTTCCAATTTCCTTTGATTTTCGAAGTGGCAAAATATTGTTTAGTTGCCATTGACATAGATGAAGGCATGGAGAAAGATGCAAGAATGCTGCTTTGTACAATAATCTAATTATACAATTTACAGAATAATACATGATTTAATGTACAGAAAGATCACAATTTAGATCTAATAAATGGCAGGATATATCCATCAATGTGGCTTATCTAACAGCCTTGGAGTCGGAGGCCATGGCTCAAGTTCCAATCTGACTCAAGCAGGCATTGCTGAAGGTTTTATACTTCACCGGTTACAACTGAGGTAATGCCTGTCCATTTAGGTTGGTGTAGAAGTTTCAACTGCATCATTCAATAGAAATTCTCAATCAACATCCATCACACAGAAGATTAACTGGTCATTTAATCCTGTTGGTTCCTTGTGAAACCATGCTGTATGCACCCGTTGTCATGTTTAGCTACAAAACAATTACACTTTTAAATTAACTCATTGGTTATTTGGAACGTCCCGAGAACCATGAAAACTTGCGTAAATTCAAAATCTGTCTTTTTAGGTATCTGCCTAGGAATCTGCTATTGGTCAAGTTGCTGTGCTGCTCATGCTCCTTACTTTGTCTATAATAAACCAAAAAATAAATCAACGTAGTTCTTGATTTCAATTTGAGACATGTAAAGTATTATTTTCGCACTCCTTTCTCCACTCCTCCAAAAAGGCATTGATTCAGTGCACAGCTGCTACTCTGCAGCATTTTGCCAATTTTCTATTAATGCCTTAGTCTAAGCTGCAAGGTTTAGCAGACTGTTCAATTATGGCGACATTACAAACAAACTCTGACCAATTGTCAAACTGTGCACAATTTGAGACAGATTTCTCCAGTAGATAGGATCTAACAAAATCTGATATATAAAATGACAGACGATATCTAATATGCTTCAGGTTTAAAAAAAAAATGTAGCTATAATTAGCTTGTTACATAATTCCTCAATGTTTTTTTCAAAGTATCTAAAGCTGACGTGGTCAATATGGTGATGAAAAGCAGAAGCAGATGAAGAACTGCCAGTTCACTTTAAGAAGTCAATTTATTAAAACAGATTTGCACATTAAATTAAATATTCAATTTTTCATCTGACGTCAAGACAATTAAGAAAATGCACTTTATAGTAAACAATGGTATAAATTGTACCGAGTATAGAACCCATCAGCTGTTTCTGCACAAAATACCAGACACTGACTGAGTGACAAGAGTGATCTAATCCAGCCAGTCAAATGACAAACCACATCGGTTAAGGTCGTTTCCAGCAGTCATCTGAACCAAAATTAAATTATAGCATTGTAATCACTTCATTAGAACATATATTCCTTTCAATTCCACACAGGCATTTTATTCTAGAGGTTCCATAATGCCAATGGCTGTCAATATGGACACACTTTATGCAGATCCTAGTCTTGATGCATGATATTCACACACAACATTTGACCACGATATTTCTGCAGATTTATCATGGAATTGTCTGCAGCCGATTGCTTGAATCTCCTGCACACTATGTATAATGTGCCATTGAAATACATACATATTATTGCCAAGTGCCATCATGTGGAAATATCATTGACAATTCAAGCAGAATCCAAATTTTATAAAATCTTCCACTACTTTCCAAGAAATATAAAGGGCAATTCAATTTACAGACACTAAACAAAATAGTCACTTGTGTATTTGCAAACAAAAAGCAGAATAAGTTGGTTAATCTTCCACATCACTTTTACTTATAGAAGGGAGCAAAGTTACAGCTGTAATTCACTTTTGTAATTTATAATAAAAATAGCATTATCAAAGTCCCAAGTTCAAATTAAAGTTGTATCTGCTCCATACCCGTTTTCAGTTTGTAAAATCAGTTGTACGTTTTTTTTTCCATTGGTGGGACATTTTTGCCCATCCCTAGTTGCCCGAGGGCGGTTGAGAGTCAACCACATTGCTGTGGCTCTGGAGTCACATGTAGGCCAGACCAGATAGGAACGGCAGGTTTCCTTCCCTAAAAAGGGCACTGGTGAACCAGATGGGTTTTTCCGACAATGGTTTCTTGGTTATTAATAGATTCTTAATTCCAGATTTTTTCCCCTGAATTCAAATTCCACCACCTGCTGTGGTGGGATTTGAACCCGGGACCACAGAACATTAGCTACGTTTCTGGATTAATAATCTAGCGATAATACCCCAAAACAATTCATGCTTCCTCACTGAAATTCATGGACAAACAGGAAATAAGTCAAAAAGTAAAGTTTTTTACAGTGCTTTTTTTCAAATTCATTAGAACTAAATCTTATTCTTTAAAGAAGGGATCTTTGCATTGAAATGTTTGATTCCTCTGCAAAACAGTCAGTTTAGATGAGCATAATTGATGTTTCAGAAAAATATATGGTAAATGTCTTGCAAGTTTCCATAATTAGCTATACGTCTACTGCCACAACATACAAAATTTAAGCATAAACAAATCTTTTCTCGCTACAAGTGTTTTCAAAACAAAGAACTGTAATAAGCTCTGTATGTCCATTCCTACTGGATCCCAATTAGTTCCAAATATATTCTTCACTACATTTCATTATTTCAGCCTTAATAGCACTGCCCAATTGATACAAATGGTCCTGACAAGATTTGGAATAAGTCTGAATGGTATATAGGCCACATAATTAAAACATATTATACACAACAAATAAAAAGGAAACAATTCATGCTCATTTGGTATTGGCTAGAAGTGCATGTCTGTCAACTCCAAGTTATGAAAAATAAAAGGAATACAAATGGGTGTCTTTTAAATGTGCTACATCATATAAAAATAACCTCATGAGCTGTATGTAAAATAGTTATCAGATTACCATCAAGGCAAAGAGAGCTTAACATATAGAAATATGTCAGAACAGCAAAAAAAAAAATCACTACATTGAGAATTTAAAGTAATGGCTCAGAAAACATGCAACACATCTTTGAGATTTATTGTGCTACAGAACAGCACATTCAGTATAAACATGCTGCATTAAAGGCAGTTAAGCCATAGTGCATTAACTAACTGATGCTCAATATATACAGAACCAAAGTATTTTATCAAACATGTGGGATGTTCAAGCAACATGGATCAATGTACTTGCTGCCTATGAATTTAAAATGTACTTGTCATGCAACATTTCCAGTATATGTGTATCTGTCTGAAGAGAGAATCCTATTTGATCGAAATGGATTGATTGATCGCTCAAATAGACTGGCTATACACTTCCAGCATTTTGTTTATTTCACTGCATTTAATTGCTTAAGTATTTTTTTAATATGTTATTTAAATTAAGTTTTGAAATGCAGGACAACATAACCTCAATGTCCTTGTAGAAATGAACATTCTTCCACAGATTGTTTTCGACATTAATGCACCAGCACTTTTAACAAACGGAACAGCCCTGGCTGATATAACCTTCACACAGAGAGCATGGGGATGTTGGCTGGAAAAACTCAGCAGGTCTGACAGCATCTGTGGAGAGAGAATAGAGCCATCGTTTTGCGTCTTTGTCAGACACACCTTGCCCTTGGTATTTTGAAACCACAGATGGGAATGGGTTGAGAAAATATATATCACCTTGTGATATTTATACTTTCATATTTTGATAAGTATTTTATTGATCCTTGGTTCAGACTGATCCTTAAGACCATAAATGTCTTCAGTTTTAACATGTTAATTTTAGTGTGCAAAATAAATTTAGGAAATGTTCTTTTCAATCCTATATTTTACTTATTTCAATTAAAGCAGACAGCTTCAATAGCTCAATGACAATGGAGACATATTGTATTCGAGACACCATGGTATCATCTTTTATTCTATAAATGGTACCATTGAGTTTAAAACCAAATAACTAAAGTGCATATTACAAGTAGTCACAGGATCATCTGTGCTACTCCTACTCACTTAATTAAAGGTTACAATGCAAGACAAAAATATAAACTGAGTGTTTGTTTGACTGATCAGCAAAACCATTGTATTATTTAATGCTTTAAAGGGGACTTCAATCAGATTAGAAGAGGTACTTGGATTGTTTGGTAACGTGCAAAATTCCATTGCCTGAACTATGTAGCTTGTAATGCTCCACTGCACTCTCCACAGGTGGGAGGACTTTTGGTTCGTTTTCTTGCCTGCTCATTTGACATTAGGCTGTTCATTCACACAAATAGAAATGGTCTTACTAGATACACCATATTGCCACATATACTAGATTTTAAAATACAGATGCTACCAAATATATATCACTCTGTACAATTTTGATTGTAAACCAATTTACAAGGTCAATGTGAAGGAAAGGAGGGCCAACCTTGCCCTTCCAGTGCATTCTTCCACAACGGAAAAGACACGATTCAACCACAGCCTGTGGAATTCAGTTACTGAAGGTCACCTTCCAACTTGCTTTCGTTTTCACCAGCAATTCCTGGACGATACGGATTGTGATTACCTTTCTAGTTCAGCTCCCAGTACCATACCACTAACTTGTTCACCATTAAGGCAGTTGTGCAAAGCCATAACGTACTGATGCCCAATGAGTCATTCACCTTTAGTGTTAGTACTGGCTGGTGCGTTTAAAGTTCCCACAATCTATGTAATCATTTGATTCATACAATATTAATTCCACCACTTGTCACTGAAGTCCTCTTATTGCAGAATGTCATGCTGGGTCCATTTGGATGACCATCATGAATAAGTGAAGTTTTCAGCTCCATCTGGCAAGCCAAAATGGCAGCATCCAATTCAGTATGAGCCCTATGCACGACATAGAACATCAATCCAACGCTGATACAGATCTGTAACCAAAAGAAAGCAGAGAATATAATTGCAGCATAATGATATGGAAATTCAGAGAATACACAAATTAAATATACAAATTGAGGTCTGAACTTCACACACAATTGTCAGAAGCACATCCAGAATATAATAACATTGTTAGAACCCTGCAAACTTGCAGACTCAATCCCGACAACCAACAGCTTGCATTTACACCCAACCTCCAACATAGAAAAATATTTCGAGTTACTTGTCAAAAATATATTAAAAAGGGAGTCTTGAAAGAA